>NC_035109.1:249914839-252314839 GCF_002204515.2 Aedes aegypti | reverse complement strand
ATCGAACCGTGCCAAAATCGAACCGTGCCAAAACTGAACCGTGCCAAAATCGAACGGACCCTGTATTATTTTTACGTAAAAGAATGGAACAACATTTTGACTCAAATGCCGAACACTGCTTTCATTCTGTCTCATATTCCGAACACCTTGATTCAAATTCCGAACAGCACGGATAAATTGTATTCGAATGAACAGTTTCGCAAATAAATTTATCTGAGCTAGTTCTACTGGCCTTAAACTAGAGAATCATCACTACTCCCGAGGTATAAAATTGATTGGAAGACGTTGAAATTGAATTGCAATTAACTGCCATTTTCTGGTAATTTGATGACATATTTCAGCGAAACATTTCAACCTAGTCGCCATACAAAAACCGAGTGTTCGGAATATGAGTCTGTTCGGAATTCGAGACAAAACGGTACATTTCTGTGCTCCGGAGAATTATGTAACTCTATCTGCAATACTCTGCACGTAAAGGCCTCGTACTGCGCTTCGATGAGGCCGATGATTTTCTCAGGATTACCCTTGCGTCTCAGGACCCCCCACATATTTTGGTGATTGAGTCGGTCGAAAGCTATTGCGTTGTCAATGATTAGCAAATGGTTTCAAAAACCAAATAACAAATCATTGGAAAATGGACCCCTCTTATTATAATTTGAACATTGTTTTGAGATGGATCTTATTTTACAAAAAAAATATGATTTTCTAGAAAACACTATCATCTTAATTTGGTAGACAGAATTAAGCTCTTATTAAAATTTTGTTAACAACATAGACCATTTCATTTGCCACAGTAGTTCAGAATTTTTAACAGGTGAGTTGGAATCACCTGATTATAAGAGAAGATGATATCTCTTAGGCTGGCCAAAACCGGTGCTTTTACCCTACCAGTAGAAATGCCTTAAGATTTGTTGGAGGAACGTATCAAATTTGTTACTCGTAAAAGTTTGTGAGTGGTCAAATGTCCATGTCGAAATCCAAACTGCTCATCGGTAAAAAATGAATTTTCGTTGAAGTTTACTGATGGAGGAAAGCTTCTGCAGAATGTTTGTCCGGTTCTAAAATTGGTACAAACTTGGTATTTTTCAAGCTGCCTCTTCTTGAATATTTCGATAATAGCTGGATAACGGCTATATAGAAGTCATTGGATGAATAATTGGAGTTGATTTGGAATGAGCTAATATGACACTCTCCTTATTTAAATAAATTCTTCCGTGATAAGACCACATATTTCAACATAAAGAAACACCGATCGATTTCCATTCCATGGTACCAACCGACATACTTGGCTAGCCCAGTCTTCATGAATCATTCAGCTACCGTCCGATAGTTGTCAGCAATTGTTTGCCGCCAGCAACTTCACAGGTTACGAGTGAGACCTTGTCAGAGCAACTTCTTCGCATTTCCCAATAGTGCGATTCAACGAGATAATGTTCACATATGTATGTAGCAACCGTCACGTCACATTGACTGCAATAGTTCTTCGGTCGATCCAAAGAACGACCCAAGTGCCCAAGACGTGCATTGCATGATCTGTACCTATAATAAATCAAATTTCGAAACATGTAATGAATCAAAAATGAAGTCATCTGTACCTACCGACGCCAAAGCGAATGTACCATCGTCAGTATGAATGCATCACACGCGCTGGCTGCAAAGAAATTGCACTCTATGGCATTTTTATGCTTCCCGTGCGTTATGGTTTACTGTTGCTCGTAGTTGCATACTTGAGATTGCCACAACCTTGTGTTTCAGCTCACGGGAATATTCTTTTATCGAGGAGATGCTTCATGATTTTTAAATCGAACACGTATCGTCACTCGAATATACGATTCGCACTAAGGGTGAGCGATATGCATTTGCTTCATGTCGGAACAAAACGAAACAATACACGAAAAATTTCAAATTTGAAATCTTGTTTCTTGTTTGTACAATAAATGATGTTTTTATTGATTGCATTCGCCATATACGTCAAAATCGTAGAACATGACTAAGAAAATCGTTCATTTCATAGGGTAAATACCATTGCTCACCTAGGTTTTGTAGCCTATCTTACTAAGTTTTTTCTCAGCTTTCTCATGGTGGCCTCAGAATTCTAGACGAGCGGTGTGCTAATGGGGAAAAAACGGTTTTGCTAACAAAATTCAAAATGGCAGCCAAATTTAAAATGGCCGCCATTTTTTTGTTATTCTCAGATGAAAGCTATATTATTCCTATAAAAGATGCCACTATGTTTGCTATGTGCTCAAAAGGAAATATGAGACATATTACGTGAAGAAATTCCTAAGATTTATTAAAAAATGGGCTTTTTCGTAAACTGTTTAGCTAGCTGGCGTACGAGAGGTCCACCAATTTGAGAAAACCGAAAGGACCACCCTTTTGTTGTGGCATATACTAGTGATCAGTGACATAAAATTTGATAATTTTATTTTCACTAAAAACGATTTATTCATTTTATCAATTCTTGGTTTTGTTACCAATCCTTCTCGATTTTTTGTAAAATTTCGTTTGTTTCCAAAAAAATTTGGATTAAACATTTTTTTCAATTTTGACAAAACGAATTAAAACCAAAAAACAAAATTTCGATTCATTTGATTCCGGGGACGGACTTGGTGTAGTGGTTAGAACACTCGCCTCTCACGCCGAGGACCTGGGATCGAATCCCATCCCCGACATAGTCACTTATGACGTAAAAAGTTAAAGTGACGACTTCCTTCGGAAGGGAAGTAAAGCCGTTGGTCCCGAGATGAACTAGCCCAGGGCTAAAAATCTCGTTAATAAAGTCAAACCAACCAACCATCATTTGATTCCGTTTTATTCCGAGGTACTTCATTTCGAACTGCAGTTGACAGAATCATTAGAAATATTGCATACCCTCAAAATGCACGGTGCACCATTGAAGACAACTCATTGTCACAAACATCGTTTCTCGGAATTACCTATTTATGTTAACTGTACACACATTAATCAAATTTGAAATTTGTTCCTAAACATCCTTATGTATTTACTCAAGTAACATCCATTTAATGGACCTCAATTTCCGTTCGTGCTCATCCATCATTGACTTCTTGCTGGATGTCCTGTTGAGCCAGGTGCACCATAAAACCACACGGCAAACCATGTGTCAAGGTATCAAGGAAAAGGGACCAAGACCAAGCCAGCATCGTCGAAAGAGGAGAGATTGTCTTCACCTCGGGCAACATCCGTAAATGGTGCTCTGTCTACATGTAAAACGAAACAAATAAATGATAATGCCTGCCTCTGCCTATCCGGGCCATCCCATTTGCTTCTATTAGCCTACTTTCAGCGTCAGCATACAGTTTCACTCAATCTCTCTCCTGTGGGCATTTGGCACAGCGTTATCCCTTCCTAGCGTTTCCACCTTGGTACCTATCTACAAACCACGAGTGTTGTGCAAAGTTGTTGAGTAAATGTGGTTGTGGGTCTGTGTGCAGTCAAGTATAGACAGACAAGCTGACTGGGGACATCAACACTAATAATGTTCCGGTGAAATTGAATTAACCTAAATATGTAACTAGTTGAAGCACACGTCCCACACTCTTCAATGGGAAAAATCAATGTTGATTACAGTATACCGAGAATACGGAGAGTACTGTGGCTTGGATCAGGATGATATGGACATTGTCGTTAGAAAGGGCTGGTTGATAGAAACATTTCATTTCAGAAGAGAAGCAGATTCTCAGCCGGTGAATGTTTGCTAAATTGACAATTTTGGAAATTGTACAACGTTACTTCTTCTTCTTCTTGGCATTAACGTCCCCACTGGAACAGAGCCGGCTACTCAGCGTAGTGTTCTAAGAACGTTTCCACAGTTATTAACTGAGAGTTTTCTTTGCCAAAGTTAACATTTTCACATACATATATCGTGTGGCAGGTACGATGATACTTCATGCTCAGCAAATTCAAGGAAATTTCCATTACTAAAAGATCCTGGACCGAACGGGAATCGTATCCAGACACCTTCAGCATGGCTGTACTGGATAAAAATCCCGTGAATCATAGACTTTGTTCTCACTTTTGGTAAGATGAGGCAATTTTTTTTTGCTGCAAGCGATCTCACAACTGCTTGGGTTCCTTGTGGAATGTAGAATGTTGCTGGTTGAGATTCCCATGAGCTGTACATATCAGTTTTACTCACTTGGTAGACTCTGTGCCAATTTTCAGGCGGAATTTCTGTGTGCATGCGAGTTTTCTGTGTGCAAAACAATCAGCACTTCAATAACACGTAGAAGGGTTATTCATGTGCAGATAGTCAGACTACTATTAAAGCTCTTTGTTCGGCCAACTCAAGCTCAAGGTTCGTTATTACATATCGAGCTCAAATCAAGGAACTGAATGCAGTCAATTCTGTATACCTTGCATGGGAACTTGGCCATGCCTTCAACTTGGGAAATGAATTGGAGTTAATTCGCAGTGGACTACACATGACTTTATTGGCCTTGAAGCGGAATACTTACTTGATACTTGATGAGCTACGTTGAATCTACGCCAAACGGATAATTCTTCACCACTAGGATCGGTCCTGAGCCAATCGCTTCCAGTCGACCTGAACGTTAAGCGTCCCTAACTCTTCTTCAACTACAAAAAGCCAACGTGTGCACGGCCTACCACGAAGCCCACGGCCTCGTCCGGGTTCTCTACTGAATATTATCTTTGCTTGTCGTTCTTCCGGCATTCGTAAAACGTGACCAGCCCAACGCAGCCTGCCGTGTTTTATGAGCTTGACAATATCTACTTCTTTATATACTTGGTATAACTTATGATTCATGCGACGCCACCAGATGTCATCTGAAACTGGTAAAAGGCACTTCACCAGGTAAAAGCTCCATAATCTGACCTGAAAACGACGATGGAACTAATTTTCCCTCATCATTCACCAGAGAGGGCTTTTTGTCCATAGCCTCAAAGACTGTGCCGCCGATCACAACTGGCTAGCACGCAGGGACACCGGCTCGGATAGTCTAATCCAGCACATCACCACATTGAGCTTTCGTCATTGGACGATAACTCCATCAAAAGCACTCGTGAGCTGTGTGGCAAGCAGAAGTGCAATATTGTCTCGCTGAAGAGAAACGTCGCGCTGGGACTTTGTCGCGCTGAGACTTTGTCGCGCAACATTTTCATTGCGAGAGAGTTGAGTGCGTGTCGCAGTGCAGCCTGCGACACAACCGGCCGATCGCTTGTGACATCGGAGATGCAGTCGGCGCAACATCACGGGGCCCCCAACGAGTGTTAACTGCGATGGATTATGTAGGGCAATTTCGAGCGTAGGAGGTAACTGTATGTATACGGTAGATGGTAGATGGTAAGCATGATTGGAGGATAGTTTAAAGCAGCAAAACATTCTCGTTAGATGCCGCTATTACTTATGGGCTCATTATTGTGCTTGATACTTCAGACAACACTCTATTGATAGTGCGTACGATTTAGTTCGTCAATACGAATTGGTTTGATTAATCACTTTTGCCATTTCTGTGATTCAATCTTAGATTAAGAACAAAGCCATTGTTAGCGTTCAGAATTTCCATTCAGACAGTTTCCTTAGCCCAATAGAAAAGTTGTCACATTGGCGCCCAGACTGAAAAACCACGTTCGCGTTATTCGTTTTCTGCCTACGCGTCTGTCAAGTGAGTGATAAGTGATTGGGACATTGCATCAACACTGTGCTAGTGCAAGTGATGTTTCAAAATGGATTGGAATCACCTTACACCTGAGGAGATTGGCTTTGAGCTGCTGTTACGCAACACCACTGGTATTCGAGGCAAGGATCAAGATTAGAAAATCTCAAGACTGCAAAAGCTGGTAGACCGCGAGCGAAATTGAACACCGGCACCTACATATTCGTCTCACGTGGTATCGGACATGGACATCTTCCACGCCCTGAACACAGCTATTCAGCAAGGAAACAAATCCCACATCACATCGTTGAGATTAAGGCTTTTGCATTATAAATTCAGGCTTTTGCTAGTCTCAGACTCCATGGTCCTGGAAAACGCTAAGATATCGTCAGTGAAAATTTACAACGCGCTGCGACGAATTGAAGAATCTTTGCAGGACAATGCAGTGGGCTGTTAAGGATAAAAAGGAAGATCTGGAAGATCTTCCAATTGACCCGGAAACATTGAAGCGCTTGAAAATTGCTCAGCTTCAATCAAGTATCGACGAAGCAGGGAAACAACAGGAAATATTGGAGCTAGAGCTTGAACAACAACTACAACATGAGAAGATTCCTCAGCAGCCTTCACATCAAGAAAAAGATATTCCCGATACACAGCAACGACAACAGCTCCACGATCAAAACCTACAAAAATGGCATCAGCAGCAGTTCCAGCCGCAGCAACATTTTCAGGAACCTTCAGAACAGCATCAGCTTCCAAACCATCAAGATAAACGCCTACCACAGGATGAACAGCAAGGGTTTCAACAAGAACAAAGGCTTCAGCTGCTTTTGAACCAAATGCAACCCCAGCAGCAACTTCATCAAGAACAGTAGAGACGACAGCAGTTAGAATGGCAACTACAACACCAGCAACATAGCATGGCAGCGGCGCAGCAACATGCAAACTACGTTCCAAACAAAACCTTTGGATCAATATCAGGATACTGGAGTCCGCAAATACAAAAAGAATCCGGGATGGCTCAAGTTCCACGCAAAAACGTCCAAACACCAACGGTGGACGTCTTGAATAGGCCAAACATACCCAGGTCCAATTAACAAACCAACTGCAATCGGTTTCTGCAACCGGTGCATAAGTGGCCTTTCGAATACGCCAGAGAAAACAACATCCTGAAGCTAGGAGAATTCCTCAACCAAGTAAACACTTATGCGGATACTGAAGGCATGGATGATCATTCCTTACTTCGTTTAATCAAGCATCTACTGAAAGGTCGTGCTCTCCAATGGTACACACGCTCATTCCTCAATCTCACAACATGGGATATCTTCAAGGCGGAAATCAAACAGGAGTTCTTGCCGCCAAACTATTCGGGGATCGTGAAGCAGGATCTGTATTTGCGATTTCAAGGACCGAAATGAAATCTAGGGGTTTGGTGTCAGGCCCTGCAAGCCAGCCGTAAAAAATCAAGGAACGAATAATCAACGAGAGAATATGAACCGGGACAATCGGCGAAGACCACAGGGACGTAAAGGGACTAGCGATTGGATGCTCGGTAAGTGGAACTGTAAATCACTCAACTTCATCGGGAGCACACGCATACTCGCCGACGTGCTGAAGGACCGCGGCTTCAGCATCGTAGCTTTGAAGGAAGTGTGTTGCAAGGGATCAATGGTGCAAACGTTTAGAGGTCACCATATCATCTACCAGAGCTGCGACATCACACACGAGCTGGGAACAGCTTTTATAGAAGTGGGTGCAGAGGCGCGTTATCGGGTTGTGGTCAATCAATGAAAGAATGGGCAAGTTGAGGCTCAAAAGCCGGTTCTTCTATTTAGTATACTAAACGTGCACAACCCTCACTCCGGAAGCACTGATGGTGATAAAGACGCATTTTACGCACAGCTCGAACGCAAGTACGAAAGCTGCGTCAAAATCATCATAAGAGATCTTAGCGCTCAGTTTTGCCAGGAGCAGGAGTTCAGACCGACTATTGGAAAGTTCAGTGCCCACCGGCTGACGAACGAATACGGATTATGACTAATTGATTTCGCCGCCTCCAAGAACATGGCCATTCATAGCACCTACTTCCAGCACAGCCTTCCATACTGATATACCTGGAGATCACCACAGCAGACAGAATTACAAGTCGACCACGTTCTGATTTATGGACGGCACTTTTCCGGCATTATCGACGTCAGAACCTACCGTGACGCTAACATCGACTCTGACCACTATCTTGTGATGGTTAAGGTGAAGATGAATCGGAGCCAAACTTCAAATTTTCAAGAGCACGGATCTGGAGAACCAAACATTCGTTTGAGCTGAAAACTCAATCGATTGGTCACAAGCTGATGGTGACCAATCGATTAGGTTTTCAGCTCAAACGGGTGTTTGGTTCTCCAGATCCGTGCTCTTGAAAATTTTAAGTTTGGCTTCGATTCATCTTCACCTTAAACTGTGCCCAAAACTTTCCTCCATTAACAACGAACCGTACCGATGGTCACCCCGTATGACCTAGAGTGGCTAAAGCAACCGGATGTCGCAACTGCATACGCGCAGCACCTCGAGGCTGCATTACCGGATGAGGGTGAGCTAAATGGAGCCCCTCTTGAGCACTGTTGGAGAACAGTGAAAACAGCCATCAACAATGCAGCAAAGAGCAATGTCGGGTACGTGGGACGGAGTCGATGGAACGATTGATTCAACGAAAAATGTAGGTACATTCTGGAGGAGCGTGGGCGGTCATGCTGTAGTAAGGGACCCGGCAGAACATGGAACGTTATAGACGGAAACGTTAACAGCACACCCACCTCTTTCGGGAGAAAACGGAGGAGGAGAGGAGACGGAGTGTGAGGAGATGGAACAGCCGGGATACGATTTTTACGAGATCCAGTCAATTTGTTTGCTTCGCGGATGATATGGACATTGTAGAACATTTGAAAAGGTGGCAGACCTGTACACCCGCCTGAAACGCGAGGCAGCATAAGTTGGACTCAAAGTGACTCCGACCAAGACAAAGTACATGCTAGCTGTTAGGGCCGAGCGCGACAGGGCCCGCCTAGGAAGCAGTGTCACGATAGACGGGGATAGCTTCGAGGTGGTTGACGAGTTCGTCTACATCGTATACTGGCTGACGGCTGACAACAATGTTAGTCGGGAAAGGGCGCATCATCAGTTGAAATCGTGCCTAATAAGGCTCCTGAAAAACTTCGGTCAAGAAAGTTTCCACCCCGCACCAAATGCACATGTTAAAAACGTTCATAAGACCGGTAGTCCTCTACGGGCATGAGACGCCGAGTGCTAAGAATGATCTTAGGTGGCGTGCAGTAGAACGGCACGTGGCGGCGAAGGATGAACCACGAGCTCGCTCAAATCTATGGCGAACCCAGTATGCTGAAGGTTGCTAAAGCTGGAAGGATACGCTGGGCAGGGAATGTTGCAAGAAATCCGGACAACAGCCCTGTTAAGATGGTGTCCGCTACGAATCCGGTCGGGATAAGAAGGCGTGGGCGCAGCGAGCTAGGTGGATTGACCAGGAGCACCAGGACCTGAACCAATTAAATAAATATTAATTATTATTATTATTATTTATTATAGAGGTTCAAACTAGTGTCATTCGCCTCTGTATTTAATAAATAAAATTATCTTAAACATATTAAGCATTAATCTTAGCAATAGAAGATTGGAAGATTTTTGCCTAAAATATTAATACTTTTATTCGACATTTGTTTCAACGCTCAAACCTTGGATATGCTTTGTAACTCATTTGTATAATACCAGTGAGGGAGCTTTCTTCCTGGTATTACAACATTGGTATTGGTACAGCGTACAACATGGTTGACCTGAAAATTTGTTTCAAAGTTTGTTCTAAAACAAATTTTCAATTTTCTGTGGTGGATACATACATTTAATATATTCATTATATTTGGCTTGAATGGCATCAATGTGATTTTTGTAAGTTAAATTTGCATGAGTCGTAGTAGATACTTAACGTCATCTTACCAATTTTTAGAACCCCTCTCATCGTGACAAAATGTCTTCTTGAAGATTTCAAATAAAGAGCTTTTGGTTTATGTGGGAATATTATAAGTATTGGAAGCATTAGAAGAAATGTTCCATTTTAACAAGAATGAAGAAACAATATCCAAACATTTTTGCGATCTGTTAGAGATGAAACATAGGCGCATAGGCCTGTGTCATCCGCAAACAAAGATTTTTTTACTTGCCTGAGGTGGCTCAAAGTCAGTTGTGAAAATATTGTTCAATATTTGTACCGAAATACTGCCTTGAGGAACACCAGCTCTTACATGATGTAAACTCAAAGTCTTAGAGCTCTGATAATTACCCTGAAGTGTACGATTTGACAGTTATTCTAACAATGTATGTTTGAAATTTGAAGTTTCTTTAATTTACAATCAAACCTTTTGCCAAACACTGTTGAATGCTTTTCCTATGTGAGGAAGAGTTTTGTTGCAATGAATCAAATTTGTTACACGTAAAAGTTGATAAGTGGTCGAATGTACATGTCAATATCCAAACTGATCATCGGAAAAAAAAAACAGATTTTTTGTTGATTTGGACCTCCATTCTTTTGAAAACAATTTTTTTTCTAAGGTTTACTGATCGAGGAACGCAAACTGATTGAATGATAGCGAGAAGCTTCAGCAGGAATTATGTCCGTTTTTGAAATTGGTACAAACTTCCATCTGTCATGAAAATATACATACGGAGTGCATAAGTTTGGGTACACTCCCTAAAAAACATACAAAAGTGTTCAGTCCATATCTCTGGAATTACATATCCAATTGAAACTCTCTAAGCCGCATTCGAAAGGCAAAGAGTTATTTGTACTTCGTATGTAGTTCACCAAAAACCTTTTAAGAATTTTGTATACTAAATTTTTACTTAAAATTACGACATTTTTCAAAAAACACACTGAAAAATCATAGCTATTTTCCTCAGCAATGGATCGACCAAAATTTTAAAACAAGGTGTCATTAGAATCGTAATCTTATATTCTTAAAAAGGCGCTCAAGAAATTTTTGCGAAAAATCTGAAAACTATTCTAAATTAATGAAAGAGTCATTCAAGTCATCGTGCAAAAGTTTGGGTTCACCCCTCTGTATGGTGTATCATGCAAAAGTTTGAGTTCACATGAGCTTACTTGAAACACCAAAAAAAACTGTGAAATCTCAACCAATCATGTTTGCGCCATTATTTGCGTTTAAGAAAGCTATGAATTATTGAAATTGGTTGAAAAATGGCAGAGATATTGGCTCAGGTGAAGCCACCCTTTTGCACGATTTGCAGCACACTGAGGGGTAAACCCAAACTTTTGCACGATGACTTGAATGACTGTTTCATTGATTTTGAATAGTTATTAGATTTTTCCGCAAAAGTTTCGTGAGCGCCTTTCAAAGAATATTAGATTACGATTCTAATGAAACCTTGTTTTGAAATTTTAGTCGATCCAATGCTGAGGAAACTAGCTATGTTTGTTAAGTGTGTTTTTTGAAAAAAGTCACAACTTTAAGACAAAATTTAGTACACAAAATTCGAAAAATTGTGTTTCGAAAAATACATACGAATTAAGAATAACTCTTTGCCTTTCGAATGCGGCTCTGAGAGTTTCAACGTAATCATAGAGATATGGACAGAACATTTTTGTATGTTTTTTAGGGGGTGAACCCAAACTTATACACGGGAGTGTATGTATCCACCAAAGTGAAAGTTTACTCTCTGGAAGTTCCTTCATGGAGATGTAAAAATTCTATCATTGCCAGGGGCATTCATATTTTTTAATTTATCAACAATAATTCTCAATTCTTCATAATCAGTCTCCCAGGAATTTTCTGAAACGTTCTCTTGATTGAGATTGCTGCCGAAAGGATCTAGAGCCAGGGTCCAATTGAAAGATTTTATTTCCAAAAAAAAATGTTTCTTAATTGAGAAAAACGTTGTTTATTTCTTTTAACAGATCCCTCCAAATAAGAGATGGTAATTTATATCAACACAGAACAAAACTTTAAAATAAAAATGCTTTTCTCTCTTTAAAGTTGATGGCTTTGATGATTGCAATTTGTGTGTGTTGCAATAATTTCACGTTAGTCATTTTACGGACTTTGAGCATGTGCAAACAAGGCTAAATTTGTTTGATTCCTAAGTGTTTTGCATTTTAAGCATTGTTAATGCCCAGCTGAAAAACGCATAAATTTTCTCAGTCAATGCACAAGTTTCTGTTATCAAAATTTGCAAATAATGAAATGAGAACAAGTTCTAACTTCAAACGATTACACGTGTTTTCCTAAACTTACTCCGAATTGCCCTCAGAATCCGAACAAGAAGGCGAAGCAAATTCTTGTTATAATTGTTTCGGATTATACTGTTGCAAAAACGTGATGCATTCCCCAGGGACTTAACACACACGCGCTCGTTTTTTTTTTCCTTTTTTCAACCCACGATATGCTCTTTTGGCTGGTTAGGCTTACATGGGAGAAAACTCCCAGCCGGCAGAAAAGAATCCATGATGCATTGATCAGTTCGGTCGGTCGGTGGTGGTCTGAATCCATCGTCCTTCCGTCTCCCGGATAATCGTGCTTCGGCAGAAGGTTAGGTCTGAGAAAATGTATCGTTTGTAGGTACACGTTTCTTCGCTAACAATGAGCTGCTTGAACTTGAACCAAAACATTAATATGTAAGTGGTCGAAATTGTGAAGAATTATTTATTTATGCTTTCATTACTGTTGTTGCCTTTGGTTTGGCTACGGATCTCCCGACTTCTCATACCCTGGCGCGTGGGCGTAGTCAGAGGGGGGGCATGGGGTGACGTTGACCCCCCCCCCGCTTTTCCTGGCTAAGGGAAAAATTAAAAATAATTGTTTTACTACGGATGACAATCCTCTGTTTCAATTGTTTATATATTCTTCTTCTTCTTCTTCTTAATCTTGGCATTACGTTCTCATTGAAACAGATTCTGCTTCTCAGCTTAAAATTCAAAGAAATTCCCATTACGAAAAGATCCTGGACCAACCGGGAATCGAACCCAGACACATTCAGCATTGCTTTGCTTTGTAGCCGCGGATCCTAACCACTCGGCTTGTTCATAGGTTGTCCCCAGCATTAATATTCATAAAATTATTTTGAAGAAATGTTCAAAGGTCGATTCAAAAATATGTAAGTGGCCAATCCGCCGCCCGCAGCGCCACAGCCATCTGTTGGCCTATCGGCCATACACATTGATTTTAGCATTGGCCGCACATGTCTTCGTGGCTATGATTTTGATCGAGATTTGTTCTAAGTGTTACTTCTGTTCTTCTGTGGAATGTGTATATTGAATTTATATTAATCAGGAATAAGGGTTTATGCCGACACTTGTAGTTAAGGACTACAGTTCGTTTGTTTGAAATTTACATAAAAGTATCGCTGCCACGATTGAATTGTGCTATCGTAAGTGTGGAACAAGCTCATTATTTGGTAATCCATCCTGATACTTGTTTAATGCGAACATTGGGCTTTCCGAAGCACTGCCCAGAAAAACGCGCGAAAGCAAAAAAAAAGTCGCTCGACATTTTGAAATTAAACTGGTTTTCCGAACCACTCCTTGTAGATGTAAAAAACAAAATAATTCTTCTTCTTCTTTCTGGCGTTACGTCCTCACTGGGACAGAGCCTGCTTCTCAGCTTAGTGTTCTTGTGAGCACTTCCACAGTTATTAACTGAGAGCTTACTATGCCAATGACCATTTTTGCATGCGTATATCGTGTGGCAGGTACGATGATACTTTATCCCCTGGGAAGTCGAGAAAATTTCCAACCCGAAAAGATCCTCGACCGGTGGGATTCGAACCCACGACCCTCAGCTTGGTCTAGCTGAATAGCTGCGCGTTTACCGCTACGGCTATCTGGGCCCCTAAAAAAACAAAAAACAAAATAATATAGACAGTTTCAATTTAGAAGAAATCATTGAAAAAAATTCAAACAAGTTTTTGAAAAAAAAAATAACACCTACAGTTTCTCTGAAATAGAGTAATTTCAGCACACATGGAATAGGAAATTCTCGAAGGGATATGGAAGAAAAGCGATTAATATTATTTTAAAGCTTGTGACCTCATGCCTTTCAATATATCTGATATAATACATTGAAGAGTTTTTTAGAGGAACTCCTCGAAGTAAAAAAAGTACCTGCCTCCAGAAAATACAGAAATCTATTTCCGATAAGCGCTCAACAGGAATCCCGGGACAATTTTTGGGGAGTATATCTGTGGGATTTTTAGAAGGAATATTTCGAGAAACAGTTAGAGGAATTTCTGGGGAAATCCGGGAGTTATTCCTAGAAGAAATGCTGGTAGAATAAGATAGATTCTTGAAGGACCTGATTGCTTCATATTTCGTGTCGCAACTGGCCAGTGTGTAATTGCAGGTTCTGCTTCTTTCTTGCATTATATCTTAACTAAGACCAAGCCTAATTCTCAACCAATAGTCCAATTTTGCATGTGTATATCGTATGGCAGGTACGAATATACTATATGCCTAAGAAGCCCAGAAAAATCCCAATCCGAAAAATATTCTTGAACGGTGGGATTTGAATCTACGACCTTCAGCATGATCTTGCTGAACAGCTGTGCATTTACTGCTGCGGATATCCGTCAATAAATTGAACCAAGACTTGTTAAGACTCATGTTCAAGACTGTTCTTAAAAAAGAAGGATGAATGTCATTCATAGCTTCACAATTCATGCGAAAAATATAAAATATGGTGTATATTTTTTTTCCTGGAGTTCCTAAATAATGTTTTGAGGTTGCTCGTCCCCCTGATGGACAACCTGGCTACAACCATGCCCTCACTAGAAATGAGCTGTTTAGCGGAGTTCTTACTCGAGGATGCTTCACCGGTACGGTTCTGCAGAAGATCCTAGATTTTTCTCCAAAACTCATCCCACTCGCTCGCCGTCCGTGAGAAACGTCCGAACAAGGCGTCCAAACGAGCATCTTTCGCTCGATCGAGGGGTACGATTTTTTTCAATGTCCTAAAGATTAAAGCTCAGCTCTCGATTGTGTAACATTTTCATTTTGTTGTTTTTATCCTTCGGCATTTTTTCTTTCATTTTCCCTTTCTTCACTCCGTCAATGTTCAGTTCACAGCCGGGAGGAAGACAGGCGGATTAAAATTTTTGTTACGAAAAAAGCAACACGCCGAATAAAGCTTATTTTCGATGAGAGCAGAATTTCGGGCAAACAAGAATGGCAGATACAATTATTCTTCTCGGCTTGATTCCCGTTCTGCCTGTCTTCTCTTCACCCGCCAGTGTATGCCATTAGTAGGGGTAGGGTAAAATGGTTCAAAATGCCACTTTTAAGGATTTGTGTCGTTTTCTCGTAATAAGAGGTCAATCAAAATGCCAACAGTAAATTTACAATATGCTAGCTAACAGCATAAACACATCTCTGAATCATATCGGGAAGAGATCGGTGTTCCACAGGGTTCTGTGATAGCCGTCACCTTATTTCTGGTGACAATGAACGGAGTATTTAGTTACCTTCCTGGTGGCATATATGTATTTGTATATGCAGACGATATTCTGATTGTCGTTTGAGGGAAAACACCAGTTCGTGTCAGAATCAAAACCCAAGCAGCTGTCAACACGGTATACAAGTGGGCTTCTGTCACGTGTGTCCATCTAACCACCGAAACCCCGTCCCAATAGTGGTTAACGGGGCAGTTATTCCTAACAAAAAAAAACCGTCAAGGTGCTTGGAGTCACTGTTGACCATGGGCTCACCTTCCGGAATCACTTTGACTCAGTGAAGCAGAGTTGTCAAACCCGCCTCAATATAAACTGGACGATCTCACGACTCCACCGAACCAACAATCGGGCGGTGCGCTTCCGGGTTGCGCAAGCCATAATTGATAGCAGGCTAACAAACGGGTTAGAACTCATTTGCATACCGTTAGACCGACTCATTAGCACTCTCGCTCCCGTATACCACGGGTACATACGTTTAATATCAGGATTACTCCCATCAACTCCGGCGGACTCAAGCTGTGTTGAAGCAGATCTTCTCCCCTTCCGCTTTTTCATTTACACGACTGTGTGCAGAAAAGCAGCTGCTATTACCGAAAAAACATCTGGAGACGACAGGATCTTTATCTTAGCTGAAGGGTGCAGAATCCTTCGGACGGTCGCCAACGTGGATCTCCCCCCCAGTGGCCAAGGCTCATTGGTACGGAGAAATTGGTTGGCACTCATCGAAACCAAACATAGACATCACGATTGCAAATCAATTTCGCGCAGACGATAATTCATCAATCCTTAGAGCTACCGTCCTCGACTGGCTACAAAACCAAGTATCTTAGACACGAACAACGCTACACCGATGGGTCACTCTCCAATCTCGGCGTCGGTATGAGAGTCTCGGCCCCCGAAATTTCACTAAGCCTCAGCTCCGTTTTCTCCGCGGAAGCCGCTGCTATTTTCACAGCAGCCACCATACCATCCGACCGGCCAGTAGTAATCCTTACAGATTCAGCAAGCGTTGTTGCTGCCTAGCAATCTGAAAGGCCTACACATCCATGAATTCAGGGGACGCTGGAAAATGCTTTGCCGAACACAACCTACGCATGGATCCCCGGACATTTTAGGATACCCGGAAATGTAGCTGCCGATAACCTTGCCGGTACTGGCCATTCTTCTTCACGTTTCGATGACGTCAAAAGATAGATTTCAAAAACCTAAATGGGCTCAGTCCTACGCTCCACACATACGGAAAATCAAGATTTCATCCGAAAATTGGGCCGATTTTCCGCTTCTTCATCTCCCGTTTGAGTACCGGGCATACACGGGTTTCACATAACATGGCGGGAAGTGGTCCTTTCAGACGGATATGCTCTATTTGTGGCGTTCAGATCAGAATTCTGTTGAGCACTTTATATGTACATGCCCGCAATACGAATCAGCCCGGAGATCATTCGGAATTTTAGGAAGTATTCGCAGCGCCCTATGAAATGATGCGGTCACCGTTTCAACTTTAATGCATCCCTTTCTGGCAATAATACAATACTTCCATTAAAGTAGTATTTCTATAGTTTATGAAAAAACTACATTATATAAAATGAAATATAAATCGTAAAAATTCTCTATTGAAAAACGAACGCGATATAAAATTGCTTACATTCAATCATCAAACACGACACATAACACGGATTACCGGTTTAGAAACCCTGATTTATCCAGCAATTTTACCCCATCAGTGCGTATTGAGCCATGTTCCCCTACCTGGGATGGGCCAGGGCATGCATCGATGCACTCCGGCGACCAGTCGACTACTGCTGTGCGCTGGCGGCCAGAAATCCCTCACGTTTGAAGCAGACTGAGTGGATGTAGCGTTCTTAAAGTAAACATTGTAGAACCGAAGAGGCAGTTAAAAGGAACGTGGCGTGCGGGTAGGAAGGTGAAAAGGGTTCGACAGGAGTGGGGCTGGAACTTTAAATTATCAGATGGTCCAAATCAAATATCCAGCGGCGATTTCTCATTTTTGTTATTACACATTGTTGTGGGATTATGCGCTCGATGGAGGGCCGATTAAGGCAAAACGTTTTACAACATAAGCATCGGTTCAGCATAAGTTTTAGCTAGATAGCGATTTCAGTCGGACAATGCGATTAATTGGAAAGTTTGATGGATATTGTGCGTACACAAATTTAGAATTTTGTATTCCCTTAACGTATATCTTTTGGATGACACTAACTTTACTTCGCAAACCAATTAGTTGGTCATGGTTATAATCATATAGACCAGGTGACAAATCGTCGGAAGACATATACCCGAATTTCGTAGCATCGAACACCAAAACGTCAATATTAAATACTTCTATTTTTTCTGTTTTTTAAGGTGTATTAGTTGAAACCATACAAATCTCTGAAAACTATAGTTATTCAATAAAAGCCAACTGTAGAGAAAAAACTTGAATAACAAATATTTCAATATAGAATGAAGTCTAATGGATAATGAATTTAGTGGGGTTGTTTGCCTCTTCCACAACTAACAGTTATATTTACATTAATTAATCATGCGAATCATAAGTCATAATCTGGCGGGGGTTCGACTGTAACATTATCTTGTTCGGATTTAACGGCTACGCAGTCTTTTCGGGAATAAAACGAGGTTTATTACTTGCCCAATGTTTCGACACGGGGTTGGTGTCTTCTTCACTAATTCTAATTTTGTCGTCGACTGTCGACCAATAACGACAGAATTAGTTTCCCCCTGAAGAAGACACCAACCTCGTGTCGAAACATTGGGCAAGTAATAAACCTCGTTAAATCCAAACGAGATAAGACATAATAAAACTTGAAATCAATAAGATTGTTTATGATTCCAATATTTAAACAGATCTTCTAGGATTCCTTCTCTACTAAATTGTGAATAGAATTTTTCCACTGTCTTATTTTTCAGTCCAGTCGAGATAAGCACTTCAGCCAAGAATGGATACAGTCAACACTCCCTTACCGGATGTTCTGTATCTCGATATTTCCCCTAACTCAAAGGAATGCGCTATCCCCTCAATTTAGCATAATATGATTTCTCTATAAGTCGATGTTCCCTAACTCGATGCGAACTGATCCGGATCCGAAGTAAACATTATCTTTGCAGGATTTCTATCCAGCATTCTTGAAACATGCCCTGCCCATCGTATCTTTTCAGCTTTGGTCACCTTCTGGATACTGGGTTCGCCGTACAGTTGGGCGAGCTCGTGGTTCATCCTTCGCTGACACCCACTGTTTTCCTGCACACCGCTAAAGATCGTCTTTAGCACCTGGCGTTCAAAGACCCCAAATGCTTGCAGGTCCTCCTTCCTGGAGGACTACCGGCCTTAAGAGCGTTTTGAACATGGTACATTTGGTGCGGAGACGAATCTGTTTTGACCGCAGCTTCTTGTGGAGGTCACAGAAGGCCCGATTTCCACTGATGATGCGCCTCCGTATTTCACGGCTAACATTATTGTCAGCTGTCAGCAAGGATCCAAGTTAGACGAACTCATCGACCACTTCGAACGTTTCCCCGTTTATCGTAACGTTTATCTAGGCGAGCCCTGTCGCGATTGGAACGATTGTCAGGCGGGTGTACAGGTCTGCTACCTTTTCAAATTTTTGGCTATCAATGTCCATATCATCCGTGAAGCAAACAAATTGACTGGATCTCGTAAAAATCGTACCCTGACTGTTAAGTCCGGCTCTCCGCATAACACCTTCTAGCGTGATATTGAATAACAGGCACGAAAGTCCATCACCTTGTCGTAGTCTCAGGAGGGATTCAAACGAACTGGAATGCACACCTTCCATTGTTGCTCTTATCAGTCTCGTGAGCTTCCCGGGAAAGCTGTTTTCGTCCATGATTTTCCATCATTCCATTTATGAAATCAAAGAAAAGGTAATGCGTTGGGACCCGGTCTTCGCGACATTTTTGGAGCATTTGTCGTACAGTAAAGATCTGGTCCGTTGTCGATCGGTCATCAACGAAGCCGGCTTGATAACTTCCATTGAACTCGTTTACTATAGGTGACAGACGGCGGAAGATGATCTGGGATAATATTTTGTAGGCCGAATTTAGAATGGTGATCGCTTGAAAGTTCTCACAATCTGACTTGTCGCCTTTCTTGTAGATGGGGCATATTACCCCTTCCTACCACTCCTGCGGTAGCTGTTCTGTTTCCCAGATTGTGCCTATCAGCCGGTGCAGACATTGGCCGGCCTCTCCTGGCCCATCCTTATGAGTTCAGCCCCGATACCATCCTTACCAGGAGCTTTATTGTTCTTCAGCATCCTTAGTCTCCCTCAAAGTGGAAGCTGTTTGGTTTCCATCGTCCGCAGTTCTGACGAAGGCATTTTCTCCGTTGACTAGACCATCATTGCCTGTGCTCTCAACACCATTCATATATTCCTCGAAGTGCTGCTTCCACCTTTCGCATACCTCACGCTCGTCCGTCAAAATAAACCCATCCTTATCCCTGCACATCTCGACTCACGGCATGAAGCCGTTTCGGGATGTGTTGAGCTTCTGATAGAACCTACGTGTTTCTTGAGACGAGCACAGCTGTTCCATCTCCTCGCACTCCGTCTTCTCCAGGCAATGTTTTTTTCTCCCGAAAGAGGCGAGACTGCTTTTGACGTTTTTGTCTATAACGTTCCACGCATAACCGCCCGCGCTGTATTCTTCTCCTCCAGAATTTGCCTACATTCCTCGTCGAACCAATAGTTCCGTCGACTCCGTCCCACATGTAGTATAGTGTTGTGTCATGAGATAGAGTAGGCCATGCCCGAGAGATGTGACAGGAAGATTGGTGAATAATAAATCATTGTAAATTAGTACTGCGAAATAAACTGTTTGTTTCTATACTCTGCTACATTGGCGACGAAGATTAAAAAAAAAAAGAGTTCCTCGGTTTACTTTCATGCGATAATTGTTGATGAAAAGTGCAGAAAACGATGATAAAAGTGTATACAGTACTACGAGAAGATGTATTCTAATTTAAAGAACAATCAAGAGGACGGTTTTATGGACAAGAAGGATTGAATTTGAGGGCGGTTTTATGGAGAAGAAGGATCAAGCTATGATCGAGTTTAAGTTTTATATCCCGGTTTGAATGGTTCAACAGATCGAACCAAGTGAATCTACAGTTTTGATTGGTTGGACAGAAGCGTAAGGATTCTGGTAAGATAATGTCAATACAATATGAAGAGAAAATCGTGACAGTACGCAATACAGAAACACGATTCAAATTTAATTTAAAAAAAACATCGTGAGGATGTATGAGGAGCCAACTGACAATGAGTCAATTGTGTGGATTGTGTGTCGTTAAAACTTGTTATTTGTATGTTATCAAAACTTGCTAGATACTTTTTGTTTGACAGCATGTGTAAAGAAAATACAGTGTTTATAGTTGCTACGTACTGGGTTAGTCAGAGCTACTTTGATCTAATTTAAAAAAAAAGTATTTCATAAAGATGTTCCTGGAACAATATTTGTCATAATGAATTTTCCGTAAGGTATTGACTGTTTAAATCATTCTGAAATACCAACAGTACAACAACAAAATAGTACAGAAAATAACTTCTCTAATATTTAGCTTGTACCACTTAGAGCCCAACGGCGATATCGAAAATTGCATTCCAATGATTGAACTCTCTACGCTCAGTTCTACAATTGACACAAATTGTCACAAATTTCTTGAAAATAGGATAACTAATCAGAATAGTAATGATTTTATTTCTTAAGTATAGAGGAATAGTGTGTTTATAGTGTTTTCTGTGCTTCAAATTCTTGATTTTACTACCTTTGGCAAGGAGCTATTTTTAGTCTGAATGACCTTTTATTACAAGCATATGAAAAAAAAAACCTAAACATAGTGATCTGATTGCTTTAATGATCGAACTTGCAGATAAATTTAATAACAATTGTATATTTATATAAACTTTATATTGTTTTCATTTTGAATAAATGTAATTATTATTATCTTTCTGGAACAACATGTTCTTTATTTAGTAAAAGTATTCATTTGATTTGATATTATCTACAGGGTGGAAACTACTGTGCCGTACTACGATGTGTAGCTCATAATGTGGTGAAATCACTATTTAAAAAAAAATTAAGAAAATCAGAAATGCATATGAATAAAATTTTAATGCTTCAAAAGTTATTTAAAATAATCGTCTTCTGAAGAAAAAAAATGGACGTGAGGTTCGATAAAAAATGGTCTATTATCCAACAAGATTTTCATTGACGATATTTAATTAGTAATTTTTAACCAGTGGTCCACATCCTAATTGATTGAATGGATGCTAAATTGTATATTCATCACAAGTTGTGTATGAGAAGTCTAAACCCTTTTTGCATTATTTATTATCGTGCGTGTCATACGTTATAGATATTTATGCAATAGTATACAAAAAGAGCACGGCACTTAATAAATGAATGTCATTAAGTTGAAGAGACAGGTCAAAATTAATTGGGAATGCAGAATCACAAATAAAAGTACACAGTAAATTAAATGGTTTTGATATAATGATAATAATAATTTGTAAATGTCATGGATTTAAAAGTTTGTAGTCCAACGGACAGATCATTTGTCTTAAATTAAACATTTCAGTTTTTATGTTTAGTTTTCCTCAAGTATTTGTAGTTTTTGGACTTATAAAATATAAATTTTCAGGAAAGTGGAGTAAATGTTTAAAGTTTAAACTGGATTTAATAATGTTAATACAAAAAAAGTTTTCAATTAGGAGTATTGATAGCTCAAAGCAAATTGAATTATAAGTTTGTCAAGAGACTAAACTATAGTTGCAGAAAAACTCAATGATGTGCAAGCGGAACAAACACTGTAGTCTAATGAATTTATGCAAACACATATGTTAAACAAAATTAAATATCAAATCTGAATAGAAAATACAGCGATTCACGGCAGATAAGTCGGATTTGAATGAAAAATCTCAAGTTGATCAAAGGAACTATGAAGACAGAGAAAAAAAAAGGAGCATTCGGTCCATTTCTAGAATGAAATGAAGGAATATAATGAACAGTCAACACCTAGAATAATCAGCATGTAATAATTGGTAAAATCCATATGTTTTGGATAGATAAGCGTAGTTCCAAATCCTTGTTGATAAGTAGAGAGTAAAGGGAATACATCAAGTAATTCCGGTCTACTTCTCCATAAGAAACGAAGAGGATAGAAAACCTGGTCCGTTTCTGTAACAAGAACGAAGGGAGATTGTGGAAATTCGGCCCATTTCTGAAATGAAATGAAGGAGTAACACAAATCGTCCGGTCCGCTCTTAGAAAAAAAAAGTAGAGAGTAAAGAGAACATTAAAAATGATTCTGGTCTACTTCTCCATAAGAAATGAAGAGGATAAAAAAAAATCCTAGTCCATTTCTGTAAAAAGAACGTAGGGATGTCGTAGAAATTTGGACCTGTTCAAAAGATGACAGAAGGAATAAAACGAATCATCCGGTCCGTTTCTAGAAAAACACGATTGTGTGTTGAGAACGTGGCTCTCAGTCAATAGATTATTGGTTCAAATCCTGACGGATATGCAAAGAAAACAAAATGTTTCAGTCTGTTCTATGAAAGACCAGATGTAGGAGATCCATCTCAGTCCATTTGGCAATCCAGTCTACTATGAGATGAAGGAAGAATGTCTTCGGTCCATCTATGGTAAAGGGATGTGCAATGAAAACAAAAGGTTTCATTATGCAATAGAAAAGTCCAATTGTCGGTGGCTTGGTTCATTTGAAAGTCCAGTTTACCACGAAATGATTGAAACTCTTACATTTGCAATTTTTATAAAAAAAAAACCCTTGTGATACTATGGTAGTAGAACTACAGCCACATCTACTATGTCTTTTAACATCATATTTATATCTTTAAATTATTTTTCTTTAGTTCCTGAAGTTGAATGGAGCCTGAAATGTTAAACTTAAATTGAAAGGAATATCATAACATTCAAGAAAGAATAATGGACGAAAGCTCAAGAAAGAATCGTAGACCGATTGAAGGAAACGTTTGGTTGGTAATATTGATGGTGAATACAAAAAGTAAGTTTCACTATTGAATGTTATAAGAAAAAAGAGATGTCAGAATGTAGCTAAGTATGCTATTGATAACTTAATTATTATTTAAAACAGATTTTAATATATTTTTATTTAGGTATCAAACGAACATGAACCGTGTTGAGGTACGCCTTAAAAATCAAAGACGATGGAAATATAAGGAAACAGATGAGGATGGTAAAATGAGATGTTTTTGGCGGAGATCAACAGTGATTCGAGCAACAAATCTTCAAACACAATTCATTACGGATTTTTGTACATTATGAAGAAAATATCACTGAGGACTATTGAAGCTAGCTTATTCCCATTGTTATCTATTACGTTTTGCTATTGTTTTCAAATTATAGAGAAAAGGAGAGATGTAGTATAGTGTTGTGTCATGAGATAGAGTAGGCCATGCCCGAGAGATGTGACAGGAAGATTGGTGAATAATAAATCATTGTAAATTAGTACTGCGAAATAAACTGTTTGTTTCTATACTCTGCTACACCACATACCCAACGCGTTGCAACGTTGCTCTCACTGTTCTCCAGAAGGGCTTCATCCAGCCACCCGCTTCCGGTAATGCAGCCTCAAAGTGTTGCGTATATGCAATTGTGACATCCAATTGCTTGAGCCACTCTAGGTCATACAGGGGCGGCCATCGGTATCGTACGTTGTTAACGACGGAGAGTTTTGGGAGCAGTTTAACCATCACCAGATACTGGTCAGAGTCGATGTTAGCGCCACGATAGGTCCTGACGTCGATAATGTCGGAGAAGTGTCATCAATCAGAGCATTGTTGATTTGTGATTCTGTCTGTTGTGGTGATCCCCAGGTGTATCGATATGGAAGGCTGTGCTGGAAGTAGGTGCTACGGGTGGTCATTTTGGAGGCGGTGAAACCAATAAGTCTCCTACCTATGAAAACCATGAAGATGCAGAGGTGATCTCGTTCTCTAGTATCAATGGACGTCACACTCACATTCCTTCTCTTCCCCGATGACCGTAAGGACGTGACCGGTGTCGATATTGACATTAGCACGTTTGGAGTCCTCAAAATTGTATATTAAAGATGTTGATTTCCTGTGAAATTTTGTTTATTTCGGTGGATCACGGAGTAGCAACTACGAATGTACGGTCATCAGTGCTTATGCTTATGCTTTTTGATATGAGTATAGGAGCCTTGTGCAAGAAATATAAATTTAGTAAGGTAAACAATACAATGTTCTCTTATTAATGTATTCGAATCCTCTGAGTAGAATCTTAATAGAGAAACTTAAAAGTAGCTGATGGAGTACCTTGTACCTTTTAATTCCGCCCCTAAATGCTTATTTTTGACATACGCACGCGTATTTCGATTACCACTTGCAGTCTTCTTCAGTGTCTGCTACTTGTATCCACTCGGAACAATTTTATCGTCCGATCCGCTTCGAACATTGTGTTCAGGATGGATCGCTTCCAAGTCTGAGATTATTTATAAGTAACATCTATGCGTACCAACGCATAATACCTGAGCAGAATAATGATTAACTGCAACGTGAATACTCGTGACATTAGCACTCTATTTCTAATGTGTCTACTCTCTACCGCAACTAGGCAACACGATCTAGTAGGCGAAGATGTTTCACTCTTTCACTTTTTACGCAACTGTCAACCAGAGTACACGCGTTTCAGAAACATTAACAAACATATTGCATCAGCGTTAACTTTACAATTTGATAGTTTGGAATGCAACTTTGTTCAATCTACATAACCTATCAGCTGCAAGAGTGTTAAGGCGATGGTAAATGGTGTTTGACTTTGTTCTCCGATGCGACACTATGTTCAAAACATAAGCATGGCAAAACAGCAGGCAGCCAGGCGTCCACCACCTCCTGTGCGTTAAAGTATGACGTTTTATGGCAACTCGAGCTTTCTCGACACAGTATTTTGTATGTAATGTCTTTCTTATGTTAAAACTATGTCCCCGAGGGGGTGAAGACGAAAGGCGACAGTTCCGACAACCGAAAGGGAAAGGAAGAGCCAACAGAAAACAAAGCTTCTCCTGGTCGTCGGGTACGTGCGTATAATAATTTTAATAATTTTCGAAACTCTAGAAAATTGAGATATCATGTTTTGCTTCGCTTAACGCTGCTGGCTCCTCGGAACATGCTTCCAATGGGCCCGATTACCGTGTCCAACTCGTATGGGTAGTGGCCGACGGGTGGAACGGGACGGTCTTGTTCCCCGTGGATCACAAGGTGATCCCATGCAGAGCGCCGGAATCGTTATTTCGGTAATTTTATTTGCTTATCTTGGCCTTAAACTGTGGGCACGCTCGGAGCTCGCAAGCGCGGAGGGACCGAAAGAGATTTCTTGTAGACGGTTCTATCTACAATGCGACGTGCAAAAGTTGTATGTTTCAAACACTACCGGGACAATGCTTGGTACCGTCAAACGGGTTCACTTGCAACACTTTTCAACTTCGAAGCTATGTGGATGAAATATTTAAGGATTCGGATGAGTTAAAAAGTTTTCCAATGTTGAAATATTGTAACAAATGTCAGATAAAGTTATTAAATTTAGGCAAACATCGATGCATCTTCTATTGTCACGATTAATGCGTTTTATGTTTAAGTTGATTTTGATTTTAAATTAAAAGCCCATTCAAAATGGAACAATCTATCTATGAACTGTTATCAATGACTGAGACACTAGAACTTGTTTTAAAAATAAAAAAAAATCATGGCACATAACAGAAATACTATGATTTTCTTTCAAAAGGCAATCAAACTTACCCCCTTCGACAGTACTATAATACGACGTGCAACGGTTAAAACACCATCCGCTTGATAATTTCTGCTATTCTAACCCACCAACCGTGCCAACTGCTACCGAGTACGTTGTTGTACCGCCAGGGGGGTCTCACGGAAACTATCTTCTTGATATAATTAGGGAATTTGTGAAAACACGTGCTTGTCGGGATCAGTGTTAGTGCTATTTCAGGTTTGTTTGGATAGTGATGTATGAAATGATGATGATGTCTCTGGGGCGAACAATTGTAAAATGTTAACTTTGGAAGTTGTGCGTCCCAGCTGAGACGTACAAATTCTATGATACAGACGCTGAGCTTAAAAGTCAATTATAATATGATTTTCAGTGCATCAGATACACATTTCATTTTGGTTCAAATGGAATGTTAAAATTTCCAAAACGACTACTCAGGAAAACAGGTATAGTGTCAATCAAGTTCATCTAGGGCTTATTCTAGATAGAAAATAGCTTTTAAAAAATACATTGTGGGCAATCAAGCCAAATACAACAAATCATACTGGTAAAAGACTTAAAAAAAGTGGTGAATATGAATATCTAGATTGGTTCATTGTTGCCATTTGAATATTTAATGACAAGTTGTATTAAAATAGCCTAAAATTGATCGTCGACTATGGGTATAGACACCTCACTACAAAATAATAAATGAATAACTGTGCCCATTAGAGCGTTCTGCTCGAAATCACGGATCAATTATTTGTAGTTTTTGGATGACAAATCCCTATGTTTCAAACGACATGAGCGATACTTCCTGTATCATGCTCATAATTAATCTCATTTGATTGGAAGAAAAAATGTACCAACAAATTCGATGCTAATACGTCCCCAAAGCTGACAGGTCAACGTTGACAAGCGATTCGGATTAATATCTTCTTTTCCACTCGATGCTCAACACGTGCAATCTCTTTGGGCATCAAAGGTGAAGATGGACCACACAGCCAAACTTAATGGATGGAATGGAATGCAGCGTTTTGGTTGTCTTATGTGCCTAGTACATGTGGTAATGTGACGAGTCGAGTAAGGGAAAAATTATTCAAGCAACATTTAAATTGGGTTTATAGTTGGGTTTTGATGCAAACATAAACATAAATTATATGAGCATAGCTGCAACTTGCAATACATAGTTCTAAGCGCGAGATTAAGGTCTTTTGGAAGTTGTCCCATTCCGACTCATACGTTTATGAATTGGTAACACTTCCGTACCATCCAAGTATCATACTCGTTAAATTTCTGGTTGTAACAACCATTCCCATGAAGCCTTGTTTTTAATATCCAACATTTAGGTTTGATCCCTCTTTGAAACTTTGAACCTCTTCTAGTAGAGACCCTTTCTTGGGTGCATGTGTGTGGTCAAGATGAAGAATACAAGCGTTCAAGAGCATTGGAACCTCACATCTATCCAGTACTTCTCGCTAAGATGATTTCACAAGGCAAAGAACAGGGTACAAAAAATTGGAAGTGGACACTGGACAATGTGTGAATTATAGATGCTTCTTTTCTCTTTCTGTAAGAGTAAGCGCTGAAACGATTAAAGTTAGTAGGCATTTACATCTGGAAATGACGACCGTGTCAAAGAAGGTCATTGAAAAGCTTTCCGCTTTAAGTGACGCTAAATGGGTAATTTCAGCATTGCTTATAATTTTGAATTATTGTTTAGACATCATGTGTTAACAGCTTAGTAAGTTAAACAAAAGTAATTATGTTTCTAATGGAAACAGGTGAGATTTAATTACTGCAAACCTGGGTGGCATAGATATGACAAAGCAACTATCTCATGCTCACATGTTCGTTCGAAGATGTCTTTAGGTGGATAGTAATAATAATGACTGTTTCAAAGTGCTCATTCGTTTTAATGCGAAGGTTTTGTACACTGACACCTTCACTTACGTAATGGATCAAAGGCACAAACATAAAATATTACGTAAATGGAACCATCCCAAAAATGCAAGAGGTTCCACGTGAATGGAATGTCTTCTGAATTCAGTTTTGCATGCGATATTATTGTCACATATCAATCAAACTTACAATGAAACTTATATGGCTTAGTTTTTGTGAAGCTTGTTGTATGTACTAAGCCATGGTTTTCTAGGTCAGTCACGAACTTCGTAATACACCGTTAAAACCGAAGTTTGTAAGTGAGTTTAAAGAACAGTATTGAGCATTCCTTGTTGTGTGGACCTATTTGGACTTAAAGGAGCTTTATCAATGGTTTACTCAAGTTGTTAAAACATTAGCATAGCATAGCATAGACTGGTTGCTACTCCGTGATTGATCGTAACTGGTAAATATTGTACTTTGATCCAAATAAAACAAATAAATGAGAGATGGAACTTGCCACTTACTCTTGAAGTTAGCAGCTCTCATATTGTTGATCAATAACGGCCAATCCTTACAGTTACTTGGAATGGGGAAATAATGCTAGTGTGTAAATATTGTTGCTTCTAGAGACGGGGAATACCCTGCAAGTGAGGAAGGCTAAAGATCTGGGAGTCACCTTTGATTGGTGATGCGATCATAATTTGTTTGAAAATTACAAAAACGTAATATTGGCATAATCAATATGTGTTATCATACGCATGAAACGAGCTCACCAGTTGGCAATCCATTCTCGACTGAACACGAATATCTTTTTGCACTCGTACATCACAAAACAGACACGATTGATCCTAATCCCGTCGCTTGTCCTAATAGAAATATAAGTAGTAGAACACTAGTGGCGCTATTATCATAAAACAGTATTATTTTATTGATACTTACTATTGAAGTTTTTGTTTGTTTATTTAGTGCCATGTTGTAGAGAATGATTTTATAATAATACTCTTAGGTTTTTCGAAGCGCACTGCCCAGAAGGCGCAAAAACTAAAACAAAACATTCACTTCGGTGGTGAAAAAAACAAAATCACTTGCTAGAGGGATCTGATGATAATAACAGCTTTTCCTTCTTTTTAATGATTTATCTCAAATGTTTCACAGCTTAGTGTTCTTTTCAGTATTTGCACAGTTAATAACTGAAAGCTTTCTTTACCGATTGACCAAGCAAACACGAGTGTACTTTATATCCTGAAAAGTTGAGAATTGTTTTTATGAAACCGGCAGGATTTGAACCCACGACTCTCAGCTTGGTCTTGCTGAATAGCATATCCAGAGATTTTCGTGATTAAAAATGACGTCTTCTCGTATTGAGAATGTATTTTATTATTGTTCGTCTTTCCATGACAACAGAGTGGTTTTCAATCTAGCTTTCATCAAAAATATACCTCGTTCTCTCCCTACCTTGATTGTCCTTTCGATGCCGAGATGTGGGGAGTAGACTGTATTTGGGGTGGTCATCACTCACACCACAGGTGTAAAAATTATGTATGTTTAACCGTGTAAAATTACGAATCATGACTGGTTATGCATGTAGACTTCAAGACCTATACTCAAGGTATTTGATTGAAAACATCAGAGCATAGTTATAGTCAAAATAAGGAAGAGTGCTTCGCTTATTTATCTTTGGTGCCGTTGCACTCAATACTTGATACATTATGTTTGTCCAAGCCTTTATTGGTATGGACTTTATTCATTTACTCGAGGATACGACTGTGATGATTATGTTCTATTATGCTCGAAAAACTGATTCTTCTTTTTCAACTGACGCATTGGACACATTTACTGTGCCTTTCTCAAGGAATTAGCAGTGTTCCATTTGCCCGTTAACATGCCCACATTTATGTCAAAATATAGAATTTTGCCCTTTCTTATACTTAACACGGGCGAAGAATCCGAAAAACGATCCGGGTCACAGAAGTTGGGAAGTTGGATTTTATCTTTGACCCTCAGCATGGCCTTTCTGAGTATCTGCGTATTTGTGACAATTTCTTAAACTCACCGGATTTGTTGAATAACCCTAACCACCTCTGGTGCTGGTGAAACTGCACCCAAAACTATCCGTACTATACGTGGAACGGAATGAAAGAAACGATTGGTTCGACACAGGAGGTGCCAGGAGGTTTAGGAAGAGAAGAATGCAGTGTGGGCTGCAATACTGCAGCCTGATACGCGTCAAAAAGTGGAACGATACAGACTGAAGCCGAAACAACAAACCCGCCTTTTCCGGGGCAAAAAGAGCCGCGTGGAAGAGGCCGAATGCCAAGAGATGGAGTTGCTGTACCGTTCTCAAGAAACGCGGAAGTTCTATCAGAAGCTTATCGCACCCCGCACAGGCTTCGAGCCGTGAGCCGCGGAGGGACGTGAGGTGATCAAAAGGTGGAAGCAGCACTACGATAAACACCTGAATGGTGAAGAGGACACAGGCACAGAAGACCAGGACAGCGAAGGCGATTGCTACGTCAGCACAACGGACAGTGGAAACCAACCAGCTTCCACGATGGGGGAAGTTAAGGATGCCATTCAACAGCTCAAGAAAAACAAGGTCGCTGGCAAGGATTGTATCGGAGCTGAACTCATCAAGTTGGGACAGGTTGGCCGCTTGTCCGCATCGGCTGATAGTCAGGATCTAGGTAACAGACCAGCTACTGGAGGAGTGGAAGCAAGGCGTTATATTTGTTATCTACAAAAAGGGTGGAAACTGGAGTGTGAAAATTATCGTGCTATCACTATCCTTGTGCCGGCAACAAAGTGCTTTCCCAGATTATCTTCCAATATCTATCAGCTATGGGAAATGAGTTCGTGGAAAGTTGTCATGCAGGGTTCCTCTATTCTGGAACTCCGTGAATACCAGATCTCTACGCACCATCTGTTCATCGTTTTCAAGGCGGCATACGACAGTATTGACCGTGTATAGCTATGGAAGATCATGGACGAGAGCAGCTTTCCCAAGAAGCTTACAAGTTTAAGTAGAACCACGATACGAAAATGCATGAAGATCTCGGGTGAACACTTCAGTTCGTTCGAGACTTGCCGGAGACTACGACAGGGCGATGGACTTTCGTCCCTGCTGTTAAATATTGCACCCGAAGGTGTCATGCTAAGAGCCGGACTCAACAGTCAGGGCACGATTTTCACGAGATCCGGATAATTTGTTTGCTTCGCGGACGACATGGATATTATTGGGAGAAAAAATTAAACAGTGGCAGATTTGTTCACGCGCCTGAAACGCGAAACATCAAGAGACGTACTGGTGGTGAATGCGTCGAGAACAAAGTACATGCTGGTTGGCGGAACTTAGTGCGACAGGGTCCGCCTGGGAAGCAGTGTTACGATAGATGGGGATACCTTTTTTTTAGTTTTATTTATTTATTTATTGAAGCAGGGAAAAACCCCAAGGAGTGTAACTGTCTCAGATGTTACTTCTCCTTGAGGTACAAAACCTGCTTGTCTTTTCAATAATACATACAAAGAATTTTATTCCTACTAGCTAACCCAATGAACATTTTGTTCTTTGAAGGGTAGGCTAATGATTTCTTTAATATGTAGCAACACTGTAATTAGAACTTATTTGTTAATCTTTAATAAATTATTGAATATACCGCATTAAATTTTCACTTAAGTATTGTTTTAATCTTTTTGTAAACAATCCCATATTTGGCAAATTTTTTATATCATCCGGCAAATTATTATTTATTTATTGATCACCATCTTCAGTAATTAAACTGCACAGACTGATTTCTTAATACTAAAACTAATACTAGTTTCATACAAAGCATAGGACAATTAACAACAATACATATTCAAGCATGAAATATCCTCAAACCTAGTTCATTAACTTTGCTCGCAAATCAGCAGATTATATACATAGAAACGTTTTCAAATAATTGGACTTCGTCAATGATCAGGTCGCCACGTCGTTGTTGAGTGATCCTTGAATTCACGATAACGAATTCCTTTTGGCCAATTTGATGCTTTTAGTGCTTCAGCTCGGTGTCTCACATCGATTTCTACTTTAAACGAGATAAAGTCCATTGTAGAAACGTCTTTCCAACTTGGTTTCAAGCAATGGATTGCGTAAATTCGGTCAACACAGATTGCGTCGTTGATCATTTGCTTCACTTCATCTGCAGTAACATCGTTGGCAATATTCGAAAGGTAGAGCTTGAACGTATCATTCGGTTCTTTACGCTGTTCGACATAACCGGAAGATGGATCGTTGGACGGAATTTTTGTTGATGATAGCGGCGGAACTTCATTTGGCGACGATGAAAATACATTTTGCAATGAAGTTTGAGAGGTAGAGATCAGGGAGTCAATTGTAGCGCTCAACTCATTCAACGTTTCACCCATCTTAGTAATTTCACTTTTAATAGAGTCAACCTCGGCTGTAACAGGATTGTTCATTGACTTCACAGCGTTAATAGATGAACGAAAACGCATATCTTCCATCAATATACGGCAGTCATCGCACATCCACATTATATTTCGATAGAGACAAACATCCGCTTCTTCGTCGGAAAGTCCAACGCACTTAGCATGGAATCGACGGATACCTTCGCAGAAACCTTCGCAAACTACTACAGATTGATCAGCGCAACATTCGTTTCTGCATGAGTTACAATTTTGTTCCATTTTGTCACACCCTAACTTGATACGTGATTCCGCTTCTCAAAGCTAGGTGGTGTTAAGCGTCGGCAAAAGAAACTGACAACGGCCTGAATCGTCGATCGTCGATCGGTGCAAAACAATCCTTTGCTTCGATAAGAATGTCACCAAAACAGTTTGCTTCTTCAATCGTTTTCAGTAGTTAAGATCAGTTATTATGCTGCAACACGATGGAAAATGATAACGTGTAGTATCAACTGCCTCTAATCGTTCGGTAGCGTACGAATAACGATATAAACACATAAAAAACGGGAATCAATCAGAGCGAAAAAAAAAAAACAATCTTCAGCACGTACACTCGGTCACATTCTTATATAGGGTTATTCCAGCATACGTAATTCTTTTCCTTCCATATTCTGTTCTAATTCTTTGCCTTTGGAAGTCGTTAGACTGCCTAGTATAATGGCTATGATTTGGCCTAGGAATTATTTGATTCGAAAGAGTTCCTGTAATTTTAGTAATTTTATAAATGTTAACAATTTGTTTGTATTCGTGTAACCCGAGCAAAGGGAGTATATTTTTGCTTTTTCCATTATAAACATTTCTTAACGCCTTGTTTTGAATAATTTGAAGTTTGCGTATAGTTGTTTTTGGAGCATATCCCCAAATACTAAGTAAATATTGTAATCTAGAGTGTAAGTGTGCAAAATACATCTTCAACAAAACTTGTACTGGAACAAAATACAAGATTTTACGCAGAATGCCGCATAATGGGGACAACTTTTTCATAAGGTGTTCTATGTGTGCTCGCCATGACAACGTTTCGTCCAAAATTAGCCCAAGATATTTATATTCTTTAACTTGTGCTACTGATATCTGTTTTAAATGCAATCGTAAATCAGTGGAAATGCGATTATGTTGAGATTTGAATGCAACTGATTTTGTTTTAGAAACATTCATTGATAGGCACTTGTACCGCGGAGAAAGAACGTTCAACTGATACAATTTTATTGTTTTGGTTGTTATAGAAAGTTTACTAATGGTAACTAGATTGAATGAATGTTAAATGAACAACTATGTTCAAAGTAGAAGGTACGAATTGAAAGTAACCTATTAACATTCAATTTAGCTCTCAATTAATGAATATTAAAAGAGGGTCCGAATATTGGTAACGTCTGGATTTTGATTCAGCACGGTATGCTTCTTTCATTTTGATTTTTACAGTCACAGCCATATACCGCGATGAATCAAAATCCAGACGGTACCAATATCCGGACACTCTGATTATACTCATAATTTAAAACGTAATTTCACTTTTTTTCTAATTGGTTTTCAGTCGTTATCTTTATTTCAACATTATTGATCATTTTAATACAATTTTCAATCTAGTTGCCACTGCAAAAAATAATAAAATTAAAAATAAACAAGTTGTTGCAATTGGACATCATTTTACATCACGGTTCATTTAAACTTCACTTCAACGATCGACAAACGCACGAACAAGACATTACAAAGTTTGGTTGATGAAAAAGTTTGTGAAGCATATTTTTTGCAATTTCCCATCGTAATAGGCTGTTTTTCATCACGGCAATCTGTCATGAAACGACCTACTTTCCTGCACTGAAATATGCAGTGTCGGAATAGTCATTACGCAACTTTCTCAACGCTTTCTCATTACGCAACTGTTTTGAGTTGCGTTATGAATCATAATACAACAATTCTTCAGAAATAGTAAAATAATGGTGAATGCATTCCGATATAAATTCTGTTAATTGAAAATTGAAAATTTCGATGCAAATAAGTGTTTTGTGGTGTGTATAGTGACTGTCCGGGACTACGAACCAGGGATTTCAAATCCGGACATCATATGAAAGGCCCACTTTTAGCTAGTGAAAGTGAATTTTGTGAAAGAGAAAATAAAACAAGAGATTAATAGTAATCATACTAAGCATTGTGATTTATTAGACATCGATTCAATGACGAATGAATTGCGTATTTCTTTCATTATTACAACTTAAGTCGCATGTACTTCAATTCAAGCAAGTTACCCGCCAGTCCAGGTATTGAAAACACTCATATTCCTAACATTCTATGCTTTTCAGCAGTGTAGGGCCAATTCAAACAAGCAATTAAATATGGGTATTTGATTGTATGTTGATTTGATTCATATGTGAAAAATACTTATATTTTATATTACAACACAGTTGTTCGGATTTCGATCCAAAAGTGTCCGGATTCAAAAACATTGCTAGCATCAGGTCTCCGGATTTAAAGACAAGACAAGCTCTTTTATTTCGTTAATTTTCTGGTGAAATCACAACTAATATTGGAAAATTCATATCTATCTCAAAATCTGGAACAAATAAATGAGTAAAAAATCAAACTTTCAAAGTATTGTTACAATATATACTCAAATTAAAGTTTGAAAATTTGTGTCAGCTTGAGCGTCCGGATATTGATGCATCACGGTATGCCATGTCATGCAAGGAACACTCTCCAAAATCCAGCAAAGATTCAGTAAGATGTCCGAACATATCTTTATCTCGTTCCTTCCTTTTTCATTATTATATCAATGGAATTGCTCTTCTCCACTACTATGTAATTTTCTAGCAACAAGCCAAAAATTCAATTTTCGTTCATGTAAATTTGATTTTGCAAGGCAGATGCACAGTATTTCTCGAAGTTATGCGTTTTATAAATCAATCCATTTCAAGTATAATGATACTTCTGACATAATGTTGAAACATTGAATTTCATAATAATAGCTACAACAATTGTTTTTTTGTTCGAGCTCAAACGTCTAGATGCATTCATTTAAATATTTTTCCAGGCATCACGACAAAAAACTGTTAAGTGTAGTACAACAAAATACAATGCGACTACGAAGGAAACACCAAGATGTTTCTTGTGTGCACGCAGTATGGACTACGGCGACGATTCGATGGAATGCTTGTATTTTGCTCGGAAACCTTTCTGTGGGAACATTGTTACTATTCTTGGAAACAATTTTCTTTCCGGTCAAGCAGCCTGTCGTTCCAGCCTCTTTCTTGATTCTGCAAACAGACCACATCCAGCTTAGTACATTGCACGCTATGTCTGAACCAGACGATTATAAAAATCGAATGTACATCGGATTTTTTCTCGCTATAGATCAGTATTTGGTCTATATTTTCATAATCGGAAGGTTTTGAAATATTCTTTCGGTTGAAAACCTGATTTTCATGGAATTTAGTATGAAAAATGGCTAAAAAGTGGAAAAAATCAAAACTTCACCGATGGAATATTTTAAACTTTCCGATTATGAAAATATAACCCAAATACTAAACTCTAGCGAGAAAAAATCCGATGTACATTCGATTTTTTTAATCGTCTGGTTCAGACATAGCGTGCATTGAAGCAACAGTCAGACTATACTGAGCATAAATTTGCTCTATTGCAATATGTGTGTGGGTTGGAAGGAATGTAACAAGCAGCCTCAAATATTCAATAAACTCACCAAAAAAGTGGCTTGCCGCTCGGCTATCTAGTGGATATTAGACTCCCATGGGTTTCAATCTTCTAGAGTTAGAGCTGAGGCATTTGGCAACAGTCAGTGGTGGGCACCCACGTACCACTGAATGTTATCAAAATCAAGAATGTGACCAATATATCATATAAAGCCTCCCGAGATGTGAATAGAGTAAGGTGGGGCAAAAGTTCGACCTTAGTGGTATAATCAAAGTTTCCAGGAAAACAAGAGCAGTTGAAACAAAACAAATACCATACAGTGAACCTTAAACATATTGGCTAAAATGTTGCTGAACAAACCTGTGTCAAAATATTCACCCATTTTTAGTTATAACAATTTCAAAATTGATTGTCTTAAACAAACTTTTGCCCCACCGGTGGGGCAAGAGTTCAAATCTAGTTTGAGGCAAAAGTTCGCTGGCTAAAACACAAAATATCGATACTTTTATGACAGGCATACTTTACACCAGTCGTAAACTTAAGTTTGACGAAAAATACACACTAAATTTTCATCAAACAATTGCCCAGCAGTTTTTCGCAAAACTAAGTGGAAATGTAAATTTTTGGTGACATTTTTCGCACGATATGACAAATTTTGCTAAATATGAAGATAATATGTTGATTTTAGGCAATTTGCAAATTTTTCCGTGAGTTTATATATGGGTCGAACGTTTGCCCCGCAGATTCGAACTTTTGCCTCACTATGGGCTAAAACTTGTTTCCAAGCATTTATGCAAAAACTAATACTCCTCAAAGCATCCTTATGATAGGCCTAGAAACGCCCTTACATAAAATATTGGAAAAGATTTTATCTTCAATTGGTTCCATGCAACGAAAGTTTGACCAAAAATTACAATATTCACGTCGAAAAACAATAAATAGCTATAACTTTTCCAAATCTCAATCAATTCTTATGATACTTGGAATGAAATTCTCTCTCTAGAAACTCTTGCCTCACTCGAACTTTTGCCCCACTTTACTCTAATGTTTTGCGCATTAACAATATGGAACTCTTTCCGAGTTATTTTTTTTTTTTTTTTGAGAAAGTGCTATGCCGATACGTCGAGATGAAAATAAAAAACCTTTTATTGTGGAGGCTTGATTGAGAAAAAAAAGACGATAATGGAATTTTATTTTTTCAACGCAAATACCTACAGGAGCCGGATCCTATTCTTGACCCTTTTGTTTCACTTTGACAGTGGGTTTTTTTTGAAAGCTATAGAGCTTATATTAGAGCACTTTATGTGTCGTCTAGATATGCTTTTATTGCAAAGTTTCATACAAAAAAAACCCTCATGCCAAACTTAATCATGGAAGTGCCCAAGTAGCTCTGTAGCCTATAAGGGTATGATTCATCAGGAGGGTTAAACATTGTTTGAAATGTAATTACAATAATTAAATAACCTGTATGCTATTATTTGACATACAAAATACTTAGAATAAGTAAGTAAGCATTTGAACATTAACACAGATTTCTTTCTCTTAGATCTTGGATTCAAGCGACCTTCGGTTCACTTGATTGTATTTTTCATTATTTATTAGTATCAATTAAAACTAAACTTCCTTTTTAGATCTAGGTGTTTTGTGTTAGAAAACACTATCATCATGTTTTGACAAAAAAAACTTTTATTACCATTCATTTATTCATTTTATTTATATTTCATTCATAGTAGTACAGATTATAACAGGTTTGTTGACATCACCTGTTTATAAGAGAAAAAATTGCTTCCAATTTACTCAACCTAAACACACAGCGCATTTATCGTGATAATTGAAGATTAGAACGTTCTCTAGCATAACCAGGAAATCAAATATACTTCACATTTTGGTATTACAATGTCCTTTACTTCAACAATTAAATTGGTTAAAGTTTCGAGAGCATTGTCAATATCAAGCTTGGTATGCAAAGAAAGATTTACATCAGGATCACTATCAATATACAGTCGACTCTCCACATCTCGATGTTCTACATCTTGATATCTCTCCCAATGTCGATGATTTCATAAGTCCCTTCAGTGCATATGCATACATTTTCACTCTCCATATCTCGATATCCTCCTTATCTCGATATCTCCATATCTCGATGTGTTTCTGTTGATTTTTCGTTCTCAATTTTCTCTCCGTATGTCGATATGACCAATATCAAAGATTACTAGACCAAAGTTTTGGGATTCAAAACAAATTAGGAGCGCAAAATGACGTTTGTTTGTGTATTATTTTCTTGGCAACGGAGTGTTTTTCAATCTAGTATTCATCAAAAATTTATTCTTTGTCTCGATCTCTCTCTATCTCGATGGTCTCTTCGATATCGAGATGTGGAGAGGCGACTGTATGTATTCCAGTTAGCTCAAAAATAATTGAAAGTTGAGCTGATAGGATTGAGAATCGCTTAATGGCATATTCGAAATGCCACAGGGACATGATCAGATTCAAAATCAGAGTGGGTAACTAGTTAGCCACAAAGGTGGCTAGAGTCAGTTAAGACCAAATCAATCGTAGAAGGGTTTCTAGAAGATGTAAGACATGTAGGGCAATCAGGGTATTGAATTGATAAATGTTCTGAAGAGCACTCATCGAATAAAAATTTGCGATTGGAATTGCTTTGCGAATTATTCCATGAGCGATATTTTGCATAAAAGTCAACTATGGCGAATCAAATTGACTTATTGCGAGTCAATTTTTGCAAGTCAGTTTGGAGCAAATTAACTTGCTGACCAGTGCATTGCATTGAAATGGCTATGAGAGTACATTTAATAAGCTGTGGTTCAACAGCAACTACTGGAATTTTAAACAAATTGGTTTCAAATGACGAATAAAAATAATGTTTCTTCCGTATATGAATAATGATAGCAACTCCACCACATGACCCAACCAGACGACCTTTTCGATTAACAAAAGAGTTTGGATCTCTTTTGAGTTTGGATCCATGTTTCAAATAAGTTTTAGTAATAACTGCTATATGTTTGTTATTAGCTGTTAGAAATCATCAGCTGTCTTGCTTTTCAATGGCTACATCACAACTTTAACAGATGTCTCAGCTGAAAAGCTGTTCCAAAAGAAACAAATAGGATAAGACACTGTTTGCGTCAATTCGTTCAACAATGTTTGTTGAATCATAATACCTGTTTGGCCGATCGCCTCCTGAAAGCATCGGATTCCCACGCTAGTCATAAAACCAAATCACCTGCCGTTTCCGTTGACTCAGGTGCAGCGGTCTGTTTGACATAATACCAAACCCAGTTGTCATACATTCACACTTAATTGAACGCATGAATAGAGCATAAATTAAGATTCTTAAACGGCAGACGGGTTTAGAACCCATCCCAAGGAACATCAAAAACCCCGCGTTAAGCGTTGAATAAAAGAAGTGTTTTTTTTTCTTATGCGGTTCACTACGTCTATGCTGACCATCCGTTCAATTAAAACGAATAAAACGTAAATGAATAGAAAGAAGTGCGGAAGAAAGGATTCGAAGCAAAGTGAATGCAAACTAAACGATTCAACAAATGTAGGTTAAGCGTAGAGAAAACTGATCCCTTTGAAGAAAGTTCCTTCCACTCCACACTCAATAGTTTAGGAGGACCTCCTTGGAAGTGAAATCGGTTTTTGTTTCACTGCACTGCACATAGCTGCTGGACATGCTGGTCCTCGGTCGAAGGCTCAACAACAACACTTTCATATTTTTACTGCCGCTCGTCTTTCTTTGATGGATGTCCTTTCCCATTTGCAGCGACATGAAGGAACTCGAGTAGACAATAACTTAACGACCAGAACAGTGCTGTCATCTTGGACGGATGCTAACCCAGGGCAACATCGCAGGGCGTTCTGGTTCAACTGGCAACCTTTCTCTTGTTCGGTGCAACTGTTTCTAAACTCGTGCAACGCTTGTAGGAGACCTGAATGGACTTGTCGTTTGTGCGCTGCAAGGAATAAAGAGAAACCCATTGTTCGGTACAAATTATACACAAATAAAAAAGGATACCCAGTAGTGGCATCAAGATTCGGCTTTCCTTTGTTATTCAAAGCAAGTGTCGTAAAAAATCGTCATTTACGAGGTGTAGCAACCGAGTAAAAGAACAATTTCTTCCCGAACACACGAGTCGCTGATGGTTGGGTTGAGCCTGTGGCGGTATTGAAGAGCGACAAAAAAAATGGAAAAAGCCACCGTAAAAAGAGACAAAACTTGACTTGAAACATAGTTTGAATAATGTTCAACATTGGAAGCAGTGAGAACGCACGTACAATCTTGAAGCAAGGGGTCAAAGGCGAAAGAAGATCAAAGGAACGCATGTTAGAATATCAAAAGTTAATCTTCAAACACAAATCGTTTCAATCTTCTATTACCTCGATAAGTGCTTTAAATGTACCGTTTTGACTCATATTTCGAACACTTAAGGCCGCCAGTGTTGTTGGCAAATGCATCTGATGGGCATAAATTAACTGATATTTATGAAAAATTTCATTTCTTCGGAACGTTTAACTGTTAGATGTTGAGTGTGCTGTTAAAAATGTTTATACAAACTTGTGCTTTTACGTAAAATATGGCACAACATTTTGATTAAAATGCTGAACACTGTATCCATTCTTATCTCGTAATCCTTGTTTCAAATTTCGAATACAGTCACCTCACAGTTATGGAGCAACTAAGGGTCAAAATACGATTAAAAAACATGGTGACGCTGTACAAAACAAAATTCCTTCACTGGCACTACAGAATATAGTTGTGTTTGAGAATACACCTCAAAATACCCGGTTGTTTACGAAAAAGTGTTGATTTCGTTAGAAATTGCATAATATGTCCACCCGACAGATGTGGATCAGTGGGAGACGAGGATCCTTATAGATCAAATCGACTCATATTATGGATCAAAACACTACAACAGCAATTTATCTGTAAGGTAAACGAATGGTGTGTTAGTAAAAGCATACGTTTTGGCGTTTGTTTCGTAATCATCTTAACTTTGATTCATAACTGTGGTAAGGGTTTCAATGCCCCCAGTTATGACTCAACGCTTCTGGAAATACGGTTGATATTTTATTTCCTACGGCCGGAAAAAATATGCTTAAGCATATTACAATTGATTGCAATGCTGTACAGATATTTGGATCACGTAGATAAAATGTATTCTGCGTAATTGTAACGTAATTTGCATTGAAATTTGCATTTCAAACTCACACTGCAATACTTGATGGGCTACACTTCGCTACGATGCATCTGCGCCGAATGGATAATTCTTCTCCACTGGGCTCGGTCCTGGGTCAATCGCTTCCATTTGCCCTGAACGTTAGATGCCCTTAAGTCCTCATCAACTGCAAAAAAACATCGTGTGCGCGGTCTACCACGAAGGCCACGTCCGGGTTCTCTATTGAATATTATCTTTACTTTCCGTTCTTCCAACGTGACCAGCCCAACGTAGCCTGCCGTGTTTTATGTGCTTGACAATATCCATCTTTTTATACACTTGGTAAAACTCGTGATTCATGCAACGTTAAAGTTAACGATGCTTGACGTCTGTTTTTTAATTTACCGCCGATTATTTTTCGCAAGGGGCTGTCCATTAATTACGTAAGGGTTTATGGGGGGGAGGGGGTTGGTCTGAGATTTCTTACGAGCCATACAATTTATTTTCAATTTTCATACAAAAAATCTTACCATGGGGGGAGGGGGGGTTGAAAAATCCCGAAAATTGTCTTACGTAATTAATGGACCACCCCCAACACTTTACGTTCAAATACCCCGAAAGCTCTCCAATCGACTTCATTCAATGTCCATCATTCATGGCATTCATTGTTCTATATCAACCGGAGGGATCAGTGTCTAGATTTGTCTTCGTGTGCAGGCTACGGGACTTCAGCTGGAAAATGGTACTGCTTCTCTGCACACCGGCTCTCCTGATAGCGGCTTCGAGCGATATGTTAAACAGCAAGTTAGAAAGAGCATCGCTCTGTTCCAATCCATCTAAGGTTACGAAAGATGACGAAATCTCGTCCACCACCCGCACACATGATTTCAATCCATCAAGCGTTGCACGAATTAGTCTAATCAGCTTCGCCGGAAAGCCATGTTCGGACATAATTTGCCACAACTCGTTTCTCATCACTGAATCGTACGCTGCTTTGAAATCTACAAACAGATGATGAGCCTGTAAGCTGTACTCTCGAAATGTATCTAGGATTTGACAGCAAGGTAAACATTTGAACTCTCAAAAACCAGCTTGGCATTCGCTGACAAAGGACTCCTCATGCGGTCTCAATCTGTTGAACTGAATTCCAGACATGATTTTATACGCCGAATCAAGGAGTATTATCCCTCGGTCGATACTCAAATCGATGCCCTTTCTTGTACAAAGGACAAATGAGACCATCTAACAAACTACTAGATATTTGTTCTTCCTTCCATATTCTCGAAATGATACGGTGAAGGAGTTCGTGCAGCTGCTCACTTCCGTGTTTGAGAAGTTCGGTCGAGAGCTCGTCCTTCCCAGCAGCCTTGTTGATCTTCAGCCTTGCCATCAAGTAGGCTGTTGAAAAACGCTATGGATCGTCCCTGGGAGGGAGAAACCAATACAAAATTTCTGTACGTCATAGTGAGCCGGGATTACGCTGTCACGAACTGTCACTGTGAGCCCAGATCTCAAACATTGGACTAACATGGAAAAAGCGCGTAACTGATTAAAACACATTTTCGCATTTCATTAAAATTGACAAAAATTGAATGAAAATCAATTCATGCACATAATGCAAGTAATGTCAAGTGAGCACCTTTCAACTGATTGAATATAAAGCATTGAAAAACGCATCGTTTTATTTTTTCCAATGAAAATTAATATCTGTTGCATAGAAAACTGTGGCCCTTTTTGCATGTTTGTCAGGAAAGATCGAAAGTACACAACAAAAGAAAACTAGCGGTTTTCCCCAAACCTGCCTTGATTGTTGTTGGCAAGCTGGAGTTATCTTGCATTTCACACAAACGTTGTTCTATATTTCGTGTGTAGTATCGGTCAGGGTTGTTAACGTTAATCAACGATAAACGCCGTTAACGTTGATTGTGCACTGGATCAACGTCAACGGCGTTGCGTTAATTTTCATGGCTGTTAACGTCAACGTTGACGTGTTTGCGTTGAATCAACGTCAACGATCACCGCTAACCCAAGCGTTGATTTTATGTTTCGAAATGGTTTTCAGAGAATGTTTCGAAAAATCAATAAACAGCACGTTTCTATGCTGATACCCCGTATCCATGGAAAATTGATTAAAAAAATCTAAGTTCACAGTGCAGGCACCCAACAGTCAGCCTCTTTGAACGTCAGTTTGTGATTGGTTGGAAGAACTTTTACAAATTGCAAAGATTTTCCTTGTAATATGTATCCGTCCTATGACCTCTCGCCGTTCCAGCAACCCACAATTAGCTGAAACCGTTACCAGAGAGCGGCTTCCTTTACCTCCAGCCAGCGCACGGCGTCCTTTTTTTACCCATCCAACAACCACATGTTTCTGAGAGACCGCCCCCAGGATGACCCGATTTCTCATATCCGAATACAAGTTGCCATAATACCCTAACATACCATAGCAGACAAAAGTTCTCATTGCAATCGGAAGTGGCAATGGTCGTAGAGCAGATTTTCCCGCTTCCGATATTGTGGAGCTCTAATATAAACGGCATTACTAAGAGAAAATCAGTTGACAATCCAAAAAACCTGCAATGAGATCAAGCTTTTTTTTCTGCACATGGCATGTTACAATGTCTAAGTTGAAACTGTCCACACAATTCGCAATTATCTTGTTCTTATATTAGTAATAACATGTTCACTCGTTATTTATTTTTATTTGAACTGCATAATTTTCTGGGGTTCTACCAAAGACAAATTAAAGACCTCCATGTCCCTTGCAATTGCCCAAAATTTCATGGCTCATAAGGTAATCTAGAATGCCGTGAAAAGTGTACTGCGATCTGTCAAACTTGGGTACCTTTTGTACTACCGGGGGACCAAATGCAGTACTAGAAGTGGTACCCAATCTGAGCTCGAGTGGGACGGACCTGGTTCTACATTTACTTATTTCTAAATCAATCGAATATGACAGCCAGTAATTAATTTTTTTTAGATATTGGAATTTTCAAATCTTTAACGTTAGAAATAACTAAGTCGTTGACGTTGAATCAACGCTGTACGTTAACGTTATCGTTAAATTGTATTTCAACGCAATCAACGCAAGCTTCGTTAATCGTTACAGGTTAACGTCAACTAAATAACGGAACGGCGTTAATCGTTGATTAACGTTAACAACCCTGGTATCGGTGCCTCCCTCCCAGGATCGTCCCATACAAAATGACAGTTCCGTTCACGCTCGTTATATCGACTTTCCCGGTGAATACCCTGGGATTTTTATACACATAAACACGTCGGAACACTTGACGAACAAAACGAAAAAAAAATCATTGCAATCGTTTCCCCCGTTCGGAAGCCATTTCGTGACATACAAACACCACTCCATTTTTATTTATATAGAAAATAGATTCATAATCCATTCAACAATGTTTCACCTACAACGTTTTAAAAAGATAGAAATTTAGGCGACTATGGGGCCAAATGTACAGTGGAATATTTTTGAATAATAATTGTTTTAATATTTTCAACTTGGTTTTTAAATTCTTAATCAGTCAGATAATTATGAATATAGCCTGCATTAACAAGTTCTAGTGAAATTTGTACAACATGTATGGTTATTTATAATACTTCAAGTTATCAATTTTTTGCACCTTTGGGTTCAGAATACCCCAATGTCCATTGTTTTATCCGTCAGCAAGTTTCCTTCGCGATCGTTGCACATGATGGGAGACGGCGCTGTTTTTCTCCGCACTCCATTGACAAATTCGTAAAACCGTCGAATGACGTTCTGTTCCATAGCTTTTTGCGTCTGGGCAATTACTGCCTCATCATGTTGCTTTTTATATCTTCGATGGATCCGTTTTTCGGCTGCCTTTGTTTCCTTGTACCGCTTTCTGCTCTGACAGGTACCAGACACCAACATCCGGCTTCTAGCATCCGTTCGTCATTCTTTGGCACTCCTCGTCGAACCAACCGTTCGTTGGTCTTCGTTGAGCAGTACCAACCACTTCTCGTGCTACTGTGCTCACCGCACCGCTGTTGATGCTCTCGTTGATTTCACAAATCCGCTCGTTGAGCTTTTGATGGTAGTCCGCTGCTGCGCCATCAGCTGATGCGCGTTGAATATTGCAACGCAACGATTGTCGGTTCCTAGAACTCGAAATAGCGGTTCCTAGAACTGAAAATAGCGCTCGAATTTTGCTTACAACGAGATAGTTGTCTGAGTCGATATTAGGACACCTGAAAGTTCTAACATCGATGACGTCTACCAAGAACATGGTCGATTTGGAGGCAAAGTTCGCAATTTGGGTGGCACAAGGTGTGCTTACGGATATCATTGCGTGCAAAGTAGGTGCTACTGATGGTCACACTAGGGGCGATAAGATGGTTAATAATCGAAAAAATGACTTGTTCTGTAAGGTTCTTCTGGTTCTTCAATACATAGTAAACACTTATATTAAGATATTCCTGGAATACTAGAGCAAAATCTTTTGTACCGTAAATTCGGGTGAAATTGATCAGTAGGGTGAAATTGATCACCGTGTCACTCGATTTCATTTCTTCCTAATGGAGCACAAATATCAATGTAACCTGCAGTGAATGAACGTTGTTTGTCGTAACTATTGTTTAATTGTGTGTAGGTAAGTTTTTTGCGTTAAAGAATGTTTATTTCTATGAAAATAATGTAAAATTCCAAAATCATGTGCGGTACAATATTGACAAACATCCATAAACTTCTAGTTCTAAACAAGGATTTGAACATGGTATAAACCTGAAAGTTTGTGAGGATGCTTTAGATATATCCCCAAACCAGATTTCATAACCAAAACTCGTACCAATTTAGTCATTCGGTGGAAATAATTGAATTTCTGTTAGATATCGAGATATTCCTTAGGAAATTGCATACATTTAGGCGTTTTTTGCGTAATTCTTGAAATTTAAGTATTCATTATTTCTATAATTATTGTATTGTTAAGAATTTAGCAAGCATATTCGGATTCAGGGACCTCAAATTTATTATATAGAGTTGGTTTGAAAACTAACAATAATCGCATTGACAAGTGATCAATTTCACCCCGAAATGAGATTCCCCGATTTTTTATTTTAAAGATATTTCTTAGCACTAAAATGACATTTGTTAGAAAATTTCGGTACATGAGTCAATTAGACTCACCTTCGTATTTGTTCTCCTGCATTCAATTGTTTGGCATTGTCAACATTAGAGAAAACGGACAAGAAAAACCGTCAAAAATGATCAATTTCACCCGAAATTACGGTAGTTTGATTGATACAGTATGTCAAAGTTATAGTTTTTTTGAAAAACAAAGAATTCAGTACAAAGACAAGGTATACGTTTGATGGAATATACTGCTAAATCGTGATATTTTGTATATATCTTTATACACTGCTCGAAAGTTTAACAAAAAGGTTTATAAAACGAAATAAAAATTCGTACTTTAGTTCAGGTAAATGTGGGGACTACACTGAAAAAACACGTTCCATTTTTTTTTACCGAAACTTTACACTTTTTTTTTGTCCCAAGTTGTCTCAGGCTTAAATTCATATCCAAGGTTAGTCAATGATGTAAATCAAAGGATCGTGAAGAATTTAGCTGCAAAGTTCACTAAACGTGGTAACGGAAAGAAGGCTCTCCGTACCAATGATAGGGCGGAAGAAGTCCTTTCTTCCATCCTGTATATTAGCGTTGCCGATGACAATTCGTGTTTTAAGCATTCTGCATAGGTAGTGCCGAATCATTCGTGAAACGCATCCTTCACGTCATCGGTTTGTCGTTTGTCAGTGCATATACGTTGATCAGGATGTAGTTGAAAACTTGCCCCGAATCTTCAGAATGCAAATCCGCTCGTTGATCGGCCTCCACCTAATAACACGCTTGATTTACTTTCTGATCACTATGAAGCCGACTCCGTGTTCAGAGGAGTTTGTTTTTGTTTTTAGTTTCGCGCGTTTGCGGGACGCCGGGAGTTTGTATTTCGTTCTCGCGCGTTTTGCTGGGCAGTGTTTCGGAAAGCCCAAGCAAGACAGTTTGTTTTCGGGACGCCGGGAGTTTGTGTTTCGTTTTCGCGCGTTTTGCTGGGCAGTGCTTCGGAGAGCCCAAGCAAGACAGTTTGTTTTCGGGACGCCGGGAGTTTGTGTTTCGTTCTCGCACGTTTTGCTGGGCAGTGCTTGGAAGAGCCAAAGCAAGACAGTTTGTTTTTGTTTTTAGTTTCGCGCGTTTGCGGGACGCCGGGAGTTTGTATTTCGTTCTCGCGCGTTTTGCTGGGCAGTGTTTCGGAAAGCCCAAGCAAGACAGTTTGTTTTCGGGACGCCGGGAGTTTGTGTTTCGTTTTCGCGCGTTTTGCTGGGCAGTGCTTCGGAGAGCCCAAGCAAGACAGTTTGTTTTCGGGACGCCGGGAGTTTGTGTTTCGTTCTCGCACGTTTTGCTGGGCAGTGCTTGGAAGAGCCAAAGCAAGACAGTTTGTTTTTGTTTTTAGTTTCGCGCGTTTGCGGGACGCCGGGAGTTTGTATTTCGTTCTCGCGCGTTTTGCTGGGCAGTGTTTCGGAAAGCCCAAGCAAGACAGTTCGTTTTCGGGACGCCGGGAGTTTGTGTTTCGTTTTCGCGCGTTTTGTTGGGCAGTGTTTCGGAAAGCCCAAGCAAGACAGTTTGTTTTCGGGACGCCGGGAGTTTGTGTTTCGTTTTCGCGCGTTTTGCTGGGCAGTGTTTCGGAAAGCTCAAGCAAGACAGTTTGTTCTCGGGACGCCGGGGTTTGTGTTTCGTTTTCGCGCGTTTTGCTGGGGAGTTCTGTTTGATCTTTCGACCTTGACGCTTGCTTTTGCCGGAGCGAGCGACGAGGGCAGGATCAAACATGTCGCGCGTCGATCTCGTAAGTGAAAAAGTGGCGTGATCGGGGAGTTCGGTTGGAGTAAGTTAAAAAGTGCCGCGATCGGTTCGTTCATTTTGATCTTTCGACGACCTTGACGCTTGCTCCTGGGCAGTGCGTCAAGAAAGCCCGAGCTATCGTCCGTGTTTTTTTTCGGGTCACGCGCCTATTTTTTTTATTTTTTTTTTCTGAGTGCTAGCCGAGCAAACGAGTGAAGCTGAAAGTGGATTGTGGCTGCTCAGTCAAGGATAACGGATCAATTGGTGAGCTCGTTTCATGCTACTATTTCTAATCTATAAAATATGTATGACTGCACATTTAATCGTTACAATGGTGGGATGTAAATATGATGTTTCAACAAACTATGGATGGTTCGTCACTGTGAGTGTCGACACAAACTCTGATTCATGATTTATTTATGTTTAACATTTTTTTTTGTCAGAACACCCCTTATATACCTTTATTTTTGTAATTAAAAAAACTTTGAATGGTTCGACACTACAAGTGTAGACTTGCGAAAGGTTCACTTTATTCAACAAACTTTGGATGGTTCGCCACTGTAAGTGTCGGCATAAGAATAAGAGTGTTCTATGATGTCCCAACCAATTGAGTCTTTTGTTTCTTTTCAAATGAGTAAAATATAATAACACATGCTTTCGTACTGACAGCTGTAGCAATGTTACATTTAGGTATTTGTCCAACAAACTTTGAATGGTTCGTCACCTCAAGTGTCGGCATAACTTTCCTCTACATAGAAATTATATGAACAATTATATTTACGTATAAGCATGTATATATCTCACAAATCATTGTTTATCATGGTCTAATCGCTTATCAAAGTGAATCCTTTGACCCAACGATCCTCCCCATTAACAAACATCCCTCCCAGTAACCTTTGTGGAGATGCAGAGGCAAACACGGTCTCCAAATAGCAAAGGTTACACACTAACATTCCTTCCCTCAATCCCACCTGATTGCAAGGACGTGGCCGGCGCCGTTATTGACCTTGTATAAATAGAGGCACTGAATTATGCACACTGAAGAAGATTATGGCCAATCCCAGCTGAACTTCTAGTTGATTCTTTGTGCATTTTCACTGACTTCGGTCAATCACGGAATAGCAACCATTGATATGTGTAGTCAGTCTAAGCTAAAGCTAAGCTAAACTATGAAGCCGACTCCGTGTTCAGTTTTTTTTCCGCCGTATAAGTATGTTTGTTTATTTTTATTTGTAATATATGAATAGGAATACGTTGATACTTGAAATGACCAACTAATCAATGTTTATTCAAGTAAGGAGTGTATCGAAAAGTAGTCGCAAACTTTCAAAACAGTCTCAAAAATAATGGGTTGAACATACAAACAATGTTTTGATCAGAAATGCTTTACAATGTATTTAAAAATGATGATGTGATGATATTGTTTCAATAAAGTGGAATTTTGCATGATAATTTTGCAAATTACTAACATATGTCGATGAAAATCTTGCACACCTCTGAAAATATTGATATGTTAATATATGTGTTAAATTTTAAGAAAAAATTATTTTTGTTTATGCTAATATATTCTGTGCCACAACTCTCATGACATAGTGTAAAAAATATTTATAAAAATTCATTGACAAGCATTTGAGAACAAGTACAAAAATCGAAAAAAGTCGATTTTCAAGGACCTCGTTTTTTGATTTTTTCTTTCTACACGTTAATGCTAATATCGAACGATTGTAATGAATAAAAAATTGTTTTTTGATTGGAAAAGTTTCTTTGCATATTTATGAAGTAACGTTAGCAAAAAATGTTACTCTATATAATTACCGCTGTATATGACAGCGTTTCAAAAGTTGATTAAACAAAAGTGACTTTCTAAAACCGACCTTGTTCCAATTATTGAGCTTTTTTAGAGCAATAATTTATTGTTTTGAATTTCTTTTACGTGCTGTGTGAAGTAAACATATTTTCCGATACAATAAGCTTTTCATCCTATTTTGTTTAATATACATTTTGTTCAATACAAATCATCGAATTTTCAGAAGACACTTTAAAATAGTTATTTAAGCAACAAGTTGCAAAATGATGATTTTTTCAGCACGAGTTGTACATTTATCCACCGAGGCTTGCCGAGTTGGATAAATACGACGAGTGCTGAAAAAATCGAGTTTGGCAACGCGTTGCGTACAACATTTTTTGCAATTACGAAAACTGCCGTTCTAGTTGGATTATTTCTAGAAACAGAAGGCAACCCACGTGTACTATCGACTCAGAGTTTTCAATCACGTAGGCTATGGATACTGTTCACACGGAATTGTCACAAATTTTCACTCTTCTATCGGTAGCCCATTTGAACTACATTCGGAACAGGTAAGACGCTGCGGTCACTTACAGTTTTTGCTATATTTTACACACAGTTGTTCCTCATTTTGGCAGATGAGGCCCGCCGCAGAAAGATCCGGATTGTTTTGTGTGCTAACACGCTAACTTTACTACCTCTTCTACGTCCGCCAGACGATCCTATTCATGGTCAGAACGGCTCTTTTGAGTCGGATTTGGATCGCCCAACGGATGTAGAATCGGAAACAAGTTGAATAAGTTTTTTAACAATCCAGAGAGAGTGTGAGAAGTATTATGCAATAATTGACGACTCCAAAAACAGTGCTGAAAAGTACTACTTTTCAGCACCGTTAACAGTACTGAAAAGTAGCACTTTTCAGAACTGTTTCATCTGGTAGGAAAAGTAGGCCATTATATTGTGCATTTCCTACATGAAGAGTAGGCTCATAATGACGGAATAGCAAAAATGTAATTTTATGCAAGATTTTATTTTCCATGCTTTATAAACCTTTTTGTAATTATATTAAGACTGCATATTATTCAAAAATTGTTTAGCTGCTTCAATTTTTGATGACATGATGAAGATTTGCGTGAATGAAGCTTTCAAAAAGATGAACTATGCTCTGAGATATACCGTTTTGAATGTTTGCGACTACTTTTCGATACACTCCTTATGCATTCAGTCAGAGTGGATCAAGCTAAAATCTTGAGTGCCGGCTAAAATAGACTGGTCCAATGAACGGGTTCCAGGACATTCCATACAGATACCATAAAACTACCCAAACCTTCTATAACATTCTGAAATCGACTCAAAAAATGCAATAATCAACCAGTTTATTGATTTGTGACACTTGGTTCGCTCTGCCTGCACAGAATTTGTTGCAATTTCTGACCACCCATCCAAATATGGTAAATGGTCAAAAATCAAAACCAAATGCATCGAATTAAATAATATTTATAAATTGCTATTGAGGGATGAGAGAAGGAGTGATCAATTGCCTTTTACAATTCCAAATATTTTTAACAGAGGTTTTTATTTGGCTTAGTGCTTAGGTGTACGTATTTCTGTCCCACACTGTATGTTGTGGAGACTTCTCCGTGCAGAAAAACTTGCTACATAGCACAATAACTCAACTCTTCAGGACCAAGAAGAAATGATATTCTACTGCTGCTAAATGGTAATTGTTCATAAATTCTATGATGATCCATATTATAAACAGCGCTTTGGTGATATTGTATTTAACTACTGATTGTACACATGCTGATACACGTTAAAGCATGAGAGTAATTTTGACTTTTTCGTCATGTTGTGAATTTTTATATCTCGATGTGTTCATGTAATTTTCAGGACGGGTGTAGATTTGCGTCACTTGCTCTTGTTTCATGTGCAACATTGTCAAGCCCACATTTTAAGTGTTTTGTTAAATCGGAATACCTTGAAAATCAGATGGTCAATATCGATACAGATTATGGCGATATAGAGTTTTTTGAGAACTTATAGGAGAAAATGGTACAAAAATGTTTAGAAACAAAAAAAATATCGCAATTACAATATTTTTTGTGGTGAAAATATAAAACTGCCGATTGATGGGTTAAGTATCCTTGGAAGGAAATGCTATTGGGTACCGATCTGAACAAATTCTCCCATTGAACAAGTTGCACCCGGATTATGATATGACTTGTTTGGTCAAAAAATATATGAGGTTTTGTCTTTGAATTCGGAGTTAGCAGCCACGATTGTAGTAAGCACAGACATTTTCTACATTAGCGAACATTGTTTGCATGTGTGATTGTTACCCCATATCAGCAAAATCAAAAGACCTTCTAAAACATTTTTTAAAGATGCTTAAAGTGTACAGCAAGGAATTATGGGTACCAGTATTTGTTTTTATAACTAAAACATGCAACATTTGCATTTTCAAATGAAACTTTAGATAAATATTCTAAAAACTGGTCAATGATACCTCGGACTACGGTAAACAACTTGTTATGCTACATAACTCATAAAAAAAATCACCATTTAAATCATCACTTTTTTACATTTATTGCCCACAAGTGTGTATTGTATAGTAAGGTATTAATTGTTCCAGATACCATCATACAAAGCATCATACCATTATATCGCACACGATTGCATTCTCTGCTACCGAGAGCAATAAAAATGGCGCTAATTTTATGGCTTAGTGAACCCATAATCGAGTGCATCCGCCAGTCCACCACATTTTGTCCAATCTCTTTACAGTGCTTGCCACCGAATCGACAGTATCCATTTCAAAGCTGCCCTGCCATTACGGATAGTTTTCTGGTTATCCATCAGTGAACGCGCAAATCACTCAACCATTATTCTTCGCCACAACACAGCCGGAGAAGAGCAGTACCGAACCGCCATCAAAACCTAGCCGTGAATTCAACCATAGGAGCCAACCACTTTTCAAATGTCTCTCGCCAAGTGGGAATCAAGAGAGAAAACGCCATCGTTAGATCGTTAGGTTTGCAAGTGGCCCTACTTACTTAATTCCGGCTGGCTTTTAATTTTCGATTTTGGCGAGGGTCTCTCTACAACAGCTGCGCGCGGTCGACTTCAAGTGGACAACAGGTCGGTCGGGCGGCCAGCGCCAAGTTCCTCGATCCTGCTGCCACTCCACATTGGGCCAGTTTGTGTAATTATGAGGATAAAATATGACGATGATTGTCACGAAAAAAAGTTTTTGTCAGTGGGAAGGATTCAGAAGCTACAAAATCTGGATTCGCCTTGAAAAGTGGTGCCTTTCCTTTACCCTCAAAACAGGCTTGGGAACTGTGACCACTATTTACAACAGTTTATTGATTCTGCCAGTCAACCAAAACACAAAGCAGCAGCAGCATCAATACCATCAGGCGTTGCGCTGCCAACGGTTCACACACTGCTTGACTGTTTTTGTCTCTCCACTATGATCGTTTTCGGTCAGCCATCTCGAGGTGAATGATTAAAAATAAATGTAAGATAATTCAATCGCTAATATTTCGCTTATGTTTTCAACTAATTGAAATCTATTAGCGCTAATAGCAAGAGCACAATCATTCCGTTGCGATACATATAAACAAGCTCAATTTCATGCTGCCTTTATCGAGCAAAAATGCAAAACCCCGAAAACCGGAAAAATCGTGTCACCCCTGTGCTCGAGTCATTTCGCATTCGGGTTTGAAAAAGCGTTAGGAAGAAGAAGATTACAGTTTTGAAGAGCCGTGACATTTTTTTGTTTTGAACGGTCATGGTTTGCTTTGGATTGTGATGGTCGTGTAGAAAAATGTGAATGTCGAGGTGGTAAATGTTTGCTACAGTACATTTCCCATCCCTGCCTCAAAATAAAAGTCATCTTTTGACATAGATGACGACTAAATCAAATATATGTTCTTTTAGTAGAAAGTATTCACAGACAGTTTCAACACTTAATATATCGTCAGTGCTTCGCCCACAAATCCAACCCCTCCAAATATGGCGTCTATGCAATCTATCGTATAAACTCCTAAGATATCGACATTTGAGAAAAATGATTATCGCAATGCAAAATGGTCATATCTCATTAACGAATCGATGGAATTTTGCCGAAGACACTTTTGTTTCAAAACATCGTCTTCATAGTCAATATATGTTTTCTTCCTAATTTTTCTACCTGGCCCAATGTCATCCCAAGAGTCATCCAAGCAAATCCGAAAACAATGTTGTTGAGCCGTTGCGGAGGAGAAGAAAAAAAGTTTGTTTCACTCCCTAATTGAGTGCGGCTAGTGTGGGTAGGTATGCGCGTTTGATCTGAAGGAGTTTTCGGTTGAAAGAATGCCGAATGCGCTCAAACGATGGAATGGGGAGGTTTCATGTGGCGGCCATGCTTCGCTTGGCGGTTGGATGATTATTGCGTCGCAAACGATGATTGGCGAAGTTCAGGCTAACGCTAACAATGTGGTGAAAACGCAGCTCATTGGCTACTAATTAAACGGTCGCTGATCACGTGCATGTTAACTAACATGACTGGTGAAGTGATGCATAAATTGTTGGCAGGAGTAAAGGTAGGTTAAACTTCTGTGAATGCAGTACATAATTTGAGTTTGAATTCAGTAGCACAAATGAATTTTAATCGAAAGATGGAAATAAGATATAATGGTAAACAGTTTAAGTTAAAGTTATGAGATGAGATCATGACAGAGGTTCGTTCATCTCATCTTGATAGAATCTTGTCATCGTATGAATCAATACCATTACTCCACACAATCGAAAAAAAAAAATCTAACATTCCTCACGACAATAAAAATAGGACAAGAAGATTTCAGAAAAATTAAAACATTTAAAATCGGTTATCTTTCCTTGGAATTGCAATTGAACGATAATATCGAGTTGTCTAATAACTCAACAATGAGTTATGTTTTGTAGAATATCTGCGTCAGTATATGCAAGACCTACATACCGTTGAACTCGTAGAGGAGCTAAGTCTATCACCCTTCAACGTTTATTGCACATCGACAGAGGCAAAGGATCTTTAGTTCGTTTGGTACAAAACAACAGCGAAAATGAAATATCGATTACAGCGAAGAAGGCCAATTCGTGGTAATGCATAGTGTATAAAAGCACATTCTGCGACATATACTGAGCAGGGTTCCGAAGTTTATGGGCATAGATTTCGGTGTGAGGATTTCGTATCGTTTTCATGGCTGCTTGGGCTCATGAGAAATTAATCATAATATTACCGTCGATGGGGGTGACAATGGGTCTAGGGGGTGAGATTGGGTCAAAACGGAAAAATATGTTTTGTGAAATATTTCAGCTAATAACGCTGATATTACTAAAATAATAATTCATATATTAGGGAACATATTATTACACATAATTCATAACAATATGCATTTTAAGAAATAGAAGTTTTTGTTTACTACATCAATAAACTTGTATGTTGAAACTAGATAAAATTTACAAAATTAAATTTCCCCTGTTCAAAGTATCACGCATGTACTCTAGCCTCTATCGTTGTATTAGTAGAATCTGTTTGATTTTCCCACAAAAAAATCAGTGTTTTCGGTACGATGTCTAAAACATTGAAAATGGGGTGAGATTGGGTCAAGTAAGAACGATAGTAAATGAAATTCCAAGTCCACTTTTTTGACATTTTACGGTGCCGGGTGTTCTCTTTTTTCATTAAGATGTGTTTATTCTTTCTAAATACAGCATCTCTGAAACATCAAACAAGTCAACTTGAGTATTCCGTGCATTCAATAACAATACAACGCATTTTGACAACTTCTCAAACCAGCAACTGTGTTTCGTGCGCAGCAACATCGTAAATTTTTATCAAAAGGGTGTTTTTTTTCCTAAATTTGATAATTTATCAGTGTTTTCATATTATAGAAACATCTCACGGAAGTACAAATGAGTTGGATCGCTGAAATACTGGGATTATGACGTCAACTTCTGCTTGAAAATTATTGATCGTGGAATGTCGCACCGAAATTTAACCTTTTGCGATGGTTTAAAATTATCACTGTTTCAGTACACCTTTGGGGAAACTGAATGGGCTTTATCGCAATGGGGATGGGATTTTGAAGACAATTTAAGGGAAGCACCAAAAAAATTTATGTAAACTTGACGATAAATGTTGGGTTTACATATTTTTTCTCATAGCTCTTCAATTTTCAGTATAATCTTTCTTTTAAGTGGGTTGATCATACTTGTGAAACATCTTAGATATCTTTTTGTCTTGTTTGCATCGTTTTTTTATCAATATTTTTCAGTTGTGAATGGTTTTGAAATCATATTCTCAAAAACAAGTTTTTTCAATTACAGTGACCCAATGTCACCCCCTCTATGGGGTGAGATTGGGTCATTTTTCATTCACTTGTGGTGCCGCTGTGAATAAATATTTGTCTTTAATTTTTTGAACAGTTGTTAATGTACCAACAAAGTACATACACACCAAATTTGAAGTTTATTGGAGTTAAATTGCGGTAGTTATTCAAAAAATAAATCTCACATATCCCTTTTTGACCCATTGTCACCCCCAACGACGGTAACTTTTTCTCCCCAGTGTACATCGTAACTACTTCAGTAGTAATTTTCTATGATTGATCCTTTTACGTCCTTGTTAGGAATGATTTTTCGTTAGACCCGTTAGTGAAAGCTAGCGGTGGTAATCCTTCTTGGATACCGTCTTAGACATAAATCTCTTAGAAGGTCTCTTCTTCTTTCGTTCATTCACTAAACATGGTTGCAACCACGGCAAAACGAAGGGCACTTTGATTCAAGGACAGTAGTTTCGAATTTGGGATATTTAGGCAGGAAATCTTGAACTTCATGAGAGGGAATCAAGGTTTCCCTCCAAATTGCAAAGAAAGGAGATTGTAGCGTTTTGCCGGAAACTCTTGAAGATCGCGAACTTGTTTTCGAACAACTTGAATAGAAGAAGCACACATTTTTTACTGAAGACGACAAACTGTTCAATGTCGTCTTAAAAGGTCTATCAAGTGACTTTAAGTCACCTGAAGAGGTCAAAATGGAATAAATTTTTTACTTGGATTTTCTCCAGTCCAAGTAATCATTGAAAAAAAACCTAATTTGACATACCGTAGAACGGGGTATCTTTGATAATGCGGGTAACTTAGATAGTGCTTAACCCACCACATACTAAATCAAAAATGATTATTTCTGTTAATCGGTTAAGTAAAACGAATGCAAATCTAAAGAATATTAGTGTGACACGTCACGTAGGAGCTGTTTTAATATTCGCCATTTGAATTGAGAACATTTGAGGCTTTATACACGAATACTAAAATTTGATTCGTTTTAGCATTTTTGAAACGCTTACAAACAATCTGCTCTACGATCACTATTTGATTTAGTTTTGCATAGTTAGTCGCTTATCCTTGACAGCATAGTTATCATAGAACTTGAATATGGTCTCAAATCTCTTTGCGAATATTATTTTTACAAACTGGGACCATTTTGTAATCTAAGTCAGAAATTTCTATATAACGATTTTCGATTATATGAAAAATTATATATATGTACATTCAAAATAAATCTTTTGGCAATCTATCAACTGCAATCGATAGCTACGATGCCAGTAATTGTTTTAACATATAAATTACAATTATTTGAAACAGTATGCGTAAATATTCAAGTTTTCTTCGCAAAAACTATCAAAGTTATCCCGTTTTTCGGTACTTCAGAAAGTACTTTCTCATGAATATTATTTAGTTCACTTTAACAAAAGGGAGCTAATTAATATTAGAGCTTTAGAAAAAGCAAGACTTGCATTCGATATCCATGTGACATGGGAAGAAATCCAGAAACGTAGAGGAAATTCTCAGAACCCCACTCAGTGCCGTTGGTGTTCAAAATGGGGTCATGGCACAAAACTTTGTCACAGGGTTTCCAATTGCATGATCTGCGGAGGTTCTTCTCACGCTAAGAACGTCTGTCCTGGCAGGATGATACTAAGAAGTTTGTATGCGTAAATTGCGATGGTAACCATAAGTCTAACTTTTGGGATTACCTTTTGCGTAAGCGAGTCATCGAGGCTCGTACCAGGCAAATGGTCGGTAAAGTTTTTCGTTCTCGGGATTCCCCGGGCAGAGTTTCCAACTATTCACATTTTTCAGTTAACGATCGCTTACATTTTCGGAAAAAAAGACGCAATCGCAATTATTTTGCGTTTTATCTGGAATTTTCTAGAAATTTTGGTGTAAATAAAAAAAAAAACATCAAGGACGCGTTGATCCTCTGCACGTAAGGTCCATGTTTCACGCTTATAGAGGAGTAGCGGTCTTATTAGCGTCTTGTACATGGTTAACATCATACGATTGCGAATTTTGCTTGAGAAAAAAGTTCCTCGGAGTCCAGAGTAGGCAGGTTTTCTAGCACGATGTTTCTCTACATGGCACGGTACCTGCAGGAATAAAATAGACCCCTTTGTGTGGTCCTTAGCCTCTTGCCCGGCAAATCCTATCCCTACCTCCTCGCGGTACTGACCGGGGTACGAGTTACCTTAGAGAAGATCGGGCAACCAAAACCGGTGGGAACTCTGGTCGTATGCTGACAGGAAAGGGTGGGTTTGCTTTTGCTTTTGCAAACCTGGAGCGTCTGTACTCTATGGTAGTAGCGGCTCACAAGAGCGTCTATTCCTTATTTCAGGAGCGTCTTATTATCGTCCGACTGTCAGGGAAGGACTCTAAGCTAAACTGCGCACAATGATCCTCCAAACGTTTAGGGGGAATGGTCCTCCGGAAATCAAGGGGGTTGGTGCCAGGTCCAGCAAGCCAGCAGTACAAAGAAGCAGTGAATAATCAACGAGAGAATACGAACCGGGACAATCGGCGAAGACCACACGACCTAAAGGGACTAGCGATTGGAAGCTCGGTACGTGGAACTGTGAATCACTCAACTTCATCTGGAGCACACGCATTCTCGCCGAAGTGCTGAAGGACCACGGATACGGCATCGTAGCGTTGCAGGAAGTGCGTTTGAAGGGATCAATGGTGCGAACGTTTAGCAGTAAGCATACCATCTACCAGAGCTACGGCAACACACGAGCTGGGAACAGCTTTTATAGTGATGGGTGATATGCAGAGGCGCGTGATCGGGTGGTGGCCGATCAATGAGAGAATGTGCAAGTAGAGGCTCGAAGGCCGGCTCTTCAACTTCAGCATAATCAACGTGCTCACAACGAAAGCATTGATGATGATAAAGAAGCTTTTTACGCGCAGCTCGAATGTGAGTACGACCGCTGCCCAAGAAACGATCATAGAAGATCTAAACGCTCAGGTTGGCCAGGAAGAGGAATTCAGACCGACTATTGGAAAGTTCAGCGCCCACCGGCTGACGAACGAAAACGGCTTACAACTAAACGATTTTGCTGCCTCCAAGAACACGGTCATTCATAGCTCCTACTTCCAGCACAGCCTTCCATACCGATACACCTGGAGATGACCACAGCAGACAGAATCACAAATCGACCACGTTCTGATTGATAGTTAGCACTTCTCTGACATTATCGGCGTCAGGACCTATCGTGGCGCTAATACCGACTCTAACCACTCTCTGGTGATGGTTAAACTGCGCTCAAAGCTCTCCATCGTTAATAACGCACGGTACCCACGGCCACCCCGGAATGACCTAGAGCGGCTCAAGCAACCGGATGTCGCAACTGCGTACGCGCAGCACCTCGAGGCTACATTACTGGAAGATGGTGAGCAGGATGAAGCCCCTCTTGAGGACTGCTGGAGGACAGTGAAAGCAGCCATCAACGATGTAGCTGAGAGCAAAGTCGGGTACGTGGGACGGAGTCGACGGAACGATTGGTTCTACGATGAATGTAGGCAGATTCTGGAGGAGAAGAATACAGCGCTGGCGGTCATGCTGCAGCAAGGGAACGTGGAACGTTATTGACGGAAACGGCAACAGCAGACCCATCTCTTTCGGGAGAAAAAAAACGCTGCCTGGAGGAGACGAAGTGCGAGGAGATAGAACAGCTGTGCCAGTCTTAACAAACACGTAAGTACTATCAGAAGCTCAATGCATCCAGCAACGGTTTCTTGCCACGAGCCGAGATGTGCAGGGATAAGAATGGGATCATTTTGACGGACGAGCGTGTGGTTATCGAAAGGTGGAAGCAGCACTTTGACGAACACCTGAATGGTGCTGAGAGCACAGGTAATGAAGGACGGGACAACGGAGGAAATGCCTTCGTCAGTACTGCGGGCAATGGAAACCAACCAGCTCCCACTTTGAGGGAGGTTAGAGATGCCATCCACCAGCTCAAGAACAATAAAGCTGCTGGTAAGGATGGTATCGGAGCTGAACTCATAAAGATGGGCCTGGAGAGGTTGGCCATTTGTCTGCACTGGCTGATAGGCACAATCTGGGAAACAAAACAGCTACCTGAAGAGTGAAACGTAGGGGTACTATGCCCATCTACAAGAAAGGCAACAAGTTAGATTGTGAAAACTTTCGAGCGACCACCATTCTAAATGCGGCCTACAAAGTATTATCCCAGATCATCCTCCGTCGTTTTTCACCTGTAGTAGATGAGTTCGTAGCAAGTTATCTAGCCGTTTTCGTTGACGGCCGATCGACAACTTACCAGATCTTTACTGCATGACAAATCCTCCAAAAATGTCGTGAATACCAGGTCCCAACCTATCAACTTTTCATCGATTTCAAGGCAGCATACGACAGTATCGACCGCGTAGAGCTATGGAAAATCATGGACAAGAACAGCTTTCCCGGGCAGCTCGCGAGACTGATAAGAGCGAAGATGGAAGGTGTGCAAAATTGTGTGAAGGTTTCAGGCAAACACTCCAGTTCGTTTGGATCCCACCGAGGACTACGACAAGGTGATGGACTTTCGTGCCTGTTGTTCAATATTGCGCTAGAAGGTGTTGTGTGGAGAACCGGACTTAACAGCCGGGTAGGTGGGCGGTTCAAGTGCGTATCGATTTGGCTAGCGTGGGACAGAATCGAGGATAGAGAGATGCAACCACGAACCGAGATTGTGCCGTGAAATTGTTGATTCAGTGTTATCTGTTTAGATGTTAACTAAATAAATGAAATATTGAGAGCTACTCATATGATTCAAATTGCTATCAATACAAGTTATCCGATATTTTGTTTTGCATCGATACCTACTTTCTTCCAATACTAAGTAGTAAGTACTTATTAATAGAAGTATCGATACCTAGATGGTATCGTTTCATCCCAAGTTACAATGGAAACCACCGTGTGCGGTAGCTTCTCCATAAAATCCCACGATTCGTGGAATTAGGGGCCACAACCCAACGTTTAACAATTTTATTGTAAATTCAGGAAAATCAATAGTTTCGCTTTAAAACGCATACATCCCAATAACATTTAAGGTTTCTTCAAACCATAGCAAAAATGAGCAGAAAAAAAATCTGCTTTTCCGTTACTAATTGCATTGCGCTCAACAAATTCAAAAGTAAACCCCCAAACAGCAGCCCGGGCACGAAAAACAACAAACTGCGAATGAATGCATCGCTTTGTTTTCCGAAGGAAGTTGGAATCCAAACATCCGTAGCCACCACATTATCTTTTTTTTCTCTGTTATTTTGGAAGACAAATGGGAGAGATGGGAAGCGGAGAGCTACCAAAACAAAATCATTTAAGAGCAGCGTGCAAACATCATACGTTGTGGGTACTTGTACTCCCATCCCGACAGTGACCACGATTGGTGGATGGGCATCTATCGTATGTGCTGTGATGGGGAATAAGGGAATGTGATTTTTCGAAGAATTACGTGAAATATCGAGGAAACGGAATTCTGCAGAATACCATGGTATCGAATGAGATGCATTATTGTAATTTAGCTTGAACAACATTTTTCCAGATGACTGTAATATACCAAGAACAGGCTTTGCAGAATTCGCTCTCATTTGAGTATGAAGCACGATCAAAGCAAGCGAAGAAAAACATCCCATCTGTTGCAGTCCACGATCGTCATTGTATCGCAAGGTGTAACAAGTCTGATAAATGGAAGCAGCGAGCGAGAGCCCCAAAGAGAGAGCAATGATAAAACCCATTTTACTCGCTTGTTTACCGTTGGGGATAGGTATTTTTCTTTACTGGCACGATAAACAATCCACGAACTTCCAATAGCAATAGTGTCCCCCAGGCTTGGAGCATGTTTAGAGGGGTTTTATCATACACTACTATCCCCCCAATCTGATCAAAGTTGTAGCAGTATACGATAAACAGTCTCTCATAATGTGCAGCATGTTATGATAGTTACAGAGAGCGATACGTGAGAGATTCTCTCAATTTTCTCAGGATTCAATCCCTGACCAAGAATGATCATAGCAATATACATGTGATCCAAGTTTTTCTATGGTTTTGATTTTTTCGTGAATTTGATTCCCAGTAGCCGAAAACTAAAAAAAAAATGGGAAATCCTTGGATGTTCATGCACCCCAAAAAATTAAAAATGATGTGGGTTAGAATCAAATTAAACTTTTTTATGTTGCAAGAGTAAAAAAATCATTTGAGGTCAATTACTAAAGCACCAATCTCTTAGTATGATTTTTAAAAATCGAACTAATAAAATGAACGATTTGAAAGGCAAGAGGAACGCTGTGTTATCAAAAAGCTGCAGAACGTTTTTGGGGAGCCATCTGTAGTGTTCGTCACAACTTACCAACGTATAATAAGTCCAGCATTTGATGTCTTCTATAGACTGTTCGACTCACCGGCCGCTTTGATTCGCGATTAATGACTTTGTGAATTTGTATGAAAACTCAACATTTTACATTGATTTTGTTTTCAATGTGGAAAATTTTACTGTTGATTTAGAATAAAAACAGCTGCTCAAATAATAAGCTGGGAAGCTCAGTTGTGGATTAGAGTAACTACATTATCTCTAAGAGTGTTTCGTTTCGTAACGCCTCAGAAACAATACATATCGCATACCCTTATTTGAGGAAGCGATGGGAACACACCGCGGAGAAGCTGCGTAAATAAACCGAAGCAGAAAAGTGTTGCGATTCAGCTTCTCCTCCTCCAGAGAGAAGCACACACTTCGCGAATCTTTTGTGCAGAAAAGGGCCCTCACTGTGGGGCCTCTTGGGAGTGTGTGCAACTTGCGGCGGCATTTTCGGTCCCTTTTGATAAGCCAAACTACGCGGTGCGAATGAATTCCGACAAAAACGGCACTTGCTTGGCCTCTCAGCTCATGATCTCGCGCGGTGATTGAAAGTTGAGCGGAGTTGAACAAATAGTGGCAGATACTTGAAGTGTCAGTGTTGAATTCTTGCCCAGTTCGAACAGCGATTGACGCACCGTTTCTCTGCGCTAGCATTGCACAGTGGGCAAAAATTGATCAAAAATGACACCTAATTCATGCGGTTGATTGTGGTTCTCAGTTTCTCAAAAAAATTGTTTCACGATGGAAATTGATGCAATCCTTTTAAAAAAGAAAGTTCTGTGTTCATTGTTTGTTATTCAAATGAATCTTTATATGTAGGGTTTCAATGCTAGTTATGGACCCCTTAGTAGCTGAAATTCATTCTCGACGCTCTTCCGCATTTACTTTTCATTTCCTCCACAGGCCCCTAACCATTCATGTGAGTAAACGGTGTATTGTAATAATTTTTGCGGATGTCCTAGGTCCTCCAAGAACTCCATTGAATATAGGCCTTGGGATCTACGACCATTATAAGATATTAGAGGTTACTTTTCAAAAACTCCACAGGTGAGTAAACCGTGTGTTATAATAATTTGTGTGGATGTCCTAGGTCCTCCAAGATCTATATCGAATATAGGTCTTAAGATCTACAAGCGTACCCAATTATCAATAGATGCTTTTTTGATATGGCACAGGCCCTTATCTATATGTAGCAGTAAAATGAGTATTGTTATAATTTGTACCGATATCCAAGGTCCACCAAAGACTTCATTGAATAGAGGCCTTTGAATCTACAAACGTGATCAACGGTCTATAGGTAGTTTTTTAATATGGCACAGTCACTTAACCATTTATTTAAGTCAACGGAATATGTTCTTGATTTATACGGATGTTTATGGTGCTCCAAGAATTCCATTGAATGAACGCCTTTGGATCTACGGCCATAATAAGTGATTAGAAGATAGTTTTCAAACACTCCAAAGGCCACTTACCATTTCTGTGGGTAGACGGTGTATTGTATAAATTTGTGCGGATGTCCTTGGTCCTCTAATATCTCTATCGAATATGGGCATTAGGATATACAAGCGTAACCAATCATCAATACATAGTTCTTCAATATTGCAAAGGCCTCTTACTGTCCATATTTGCAAACGAAGTGTTGTATTGAGTTGTGTCGATATTTTTGTACTTCCGAGGACTCCACGATATATAGACCTGAGTATCTACAAACTTAAGTAGTTGTACATTGATGATACTTATTTATAGCATAAAATATAAACTCTTAAGGCTAAGTAGTCCGTCATTTGGTTTGGTAGCCTTGTTGATTTTCCAGATTGCAATTTCAAAGTGATAAAGCTCAGTCATCTTAAGTAATATTGATTCACAAAAGTATCACTTCTTGAGCTTACAAATAGAAAATATGCTGATACATTTTCAGCAATGTCAGTGCAAAACCTAGTGATTTTCTTTAATTCGCAATCGTGAGACGATTTGGCCACAATCATCGATGTCCACTACAAATTTCAATGACGGCCTACTTCGCCTTAATATAAGACAATGGATCAATGTACTGATCTGTACTGATGTTCATGAATTTACTTCGTTAAACAAGTGACCTCTATTTAGTTTGCGTAAAAACAGACTTCGTTGATTGAGGTTTAGGTGAATTTAGTTTAAAAATGGCGTCAGACATCGATTTTCGTCAACAATATTCTCCAAACGTAGGTCGCCATCTTGGATTCCAAAATTGCGTCAGACAAAAATAAAAATCTACCGCACCGTATTGTCACCGTTGGACTGCTGTGCTCTTCAGGAAGATCTGAACATTGTTTTGGACTGGTGCGGAAGGGATGGAATGCAAGTGAACATCTCGAAATGCAAGGTGATATCCTACAGTCGTCAGCGCTCTCCATTCTTCTTCCCGTACAGACTCGACAGTGAACAATTGGAACGTGTTGACAAAATTCGGGATCTTGGCGTCGTTATTGATTCTAAAGTTAGGTTTAACGAGCATATCTCTATCGTCACAGCCAAATCGTATGCACTATTGGGTTTCATCCGGCGCAACACAGCTACCTTCGACGACGTGTATGCTTTAAAAACTCTTTTTTGCTCCTTAGTGCGTAGCACTTTGGAATATGCTGTCCAAGTCTGGGCACCGTATCATAACGAACAGTGCCATCGAATAGAGAGCGTCCAGAAATCGTTTCTTAGATACGCGTTACGTCGTCTACCGTGGTCCAATCCCATCGAATTACCGGCCTATGAAGACCGTTGCCAACTAAATGACATAGAAACACTAGCGAACCGTAGGAAAAAATTGCGCAGATTATTCGTGTTTGACCTGATTATGAATCGTATTGACTGTAATTATTTGTTAGGTAATATTTGTTTTTATGCTCCTGTACGCACTCTTCGTAATCGTTCTATTTTGTGGATTCCTACTAGACGCACTCAGTACGCTTTTTTGATCCTTTTGACGATAGTTGTAGATTATTTAATGATGTTTCCGATAAATTTGACCTGAATATCTCTAAAAATGTTTTTGCTAGTAGGATAAGGAATCTAGATTAAGTCACAATCTGTGCAACCATAAGTGTTGAAGATGTAGAACGAAATAAATAAATAAAACATCGATTTTCGTCATCCCCTCGTCGAGGCCATTCCGAAAATACCTATACTGCATGAGTTTCCAACGATTTTTTCATACCGGGGGTTGCCATGTTGGATTCCAAAATTGCATCGGACATCGATTTTCGTCATCCACTCGCCGTGCCTGTTCCGAAAATACCCATATTGTATGGGCTTCCAACGATTTTCCCAAACCAGAGGTCGCCATCTTGGATTCCAAAATGGCGTCGAACATCGATTTTCATCATCCCCTAGTCGTGCCCGTTCCAAAAATACCCATATTGTATGAGTTTACACCGATTTTCCCAAACCAGAGGTCGCCATCTTGGATTCCAAAATGGCGTCGGACATCGATTTTCGTCATCCCCTAGTCGTGCCCGTTCTAAAAATACCCATATTGTATGGGTTTCCAACGATTTTCCCAAAATAGAGTTCGCCATCTTGGATTCCAACATGGCGTCGGACATCGATTTTCATCATTCCCTCGTCGTGCCTGTTCCGAAAATACCCATATTGTATGGGCTTCCAACGATTTTCCCAAACCAGAGGTCGCCATCTTGGATTCCAAAATGGCGTCGGACATCGATTTTCATCATCCCCTAGTCGTGCCCGTTCCAAAAATACCCATTTTGTATGGGTTTCCAACGATTTTCCCAAACCAGAGGTCGCCATCTTGGATTTCAAAATGGCGTCGGACATCGATTTTCGTCATCCCCTCGTCGTGCCCGTTCCAAAAATACCCATATTGTATGGGTTTTCAACGGTTTTCCCGAACCGGAGGTCAATGATTTCCCACAGAATTGTCAAAACTCAATTTACGCACTGCGTAAAAAAAGTGACTTAAATTGAGTTTACTTCGTAAAAAAAATTGACTTAAATTGAGGTAGCGTAAAAAAAGACTTTGTAAATTGAGGTTTTAGTGTATCTGTATTTATGCGTCCTAAACCAAATGCAGACTAACAATGCAATCGAAGTTCCCCCGGTGGATTGTCATAGGAAGAAGGTTGCTTTGTGTTAAATTTATGTTTTTCTGTAGGGGGTCCATAATACGCAAAGGGTCGAATCTATGACAAAAGGTCGAAAGGACAGAAAGTCGAAAGACAAAAGGTCGAAAGGATAAAAGGTCGAAGAACAAAAAAGAAGAGACAAGAGGTCGAAAATCTTTTTTCAAACAAGGAAAAATTCCCCACCAAGCTAATCACCTTCGACTTTTTGTCCTTTCGACCTTTTGTCTTTCAACCTTTTGTCCTTTCGACATTTTGTCTTTCGACCTTTTGTCCATAAACCATGTCCAAATTGTATGCATGTCCGTCCATGTTATAAACGTTACCCTAACTATCATCATTAGATTCGTTGAAGTTAAATATAAATATTTTCAATTAGGTCCCATCTCGGGTCAATATTTTCCCACTGTGCATTGGATCCACGTTGTGTGTGGCGGAGGCCTTTGATGCTAATTTATTGGTTTATGGACAAAAGGTCGAAAGACAAAAGGTCGAAAGGACAAAAGGTCGAAAGACAAAAGGTCGAAAGGACAAAAGGTAGAAAGTGATTTGCTTGGTGGGAATTTTTTCCTTCTTTGAAAAAAAGATTTTCTTTTTTGTACTTCGACCTTTTGTCCTTTCGACCTTTTGTCTTTCGACCTTTTGTCCTTTCGACCTTTTGTCTTTCGACCTTTTGTCATAGATTCTAATTTATTGTATTCGATTCGATCGATTTACACTCGAAATAAGCACTACGACAAAACTTCCCGCAACAAACGACAATCGCCGTGGATCGAACCAAATTAACAGGCGAAGACTTTCAAAAACGAAGCTGCTATACCTTAGTGGGGAACAAAGCATCAGTTTATGCTGGATTGACGATGATTGCCGGGAGCGAGTGTAAACAGAGGTGTGAAGGTACCAACGAAAACCAATCGATTTCCAAACCAAGTGGGAAGCATCTTACCTCGGTCCTCTTTTCAGACTCGAACCTGAAAAGAAATGAATTCATTTGCTCTTTCCGAAAGTTCAGTTGAAGTTTACACATAGTGTTGGCCACAGAAAGGTTTCATAGGCTGTAGACTTTTCACTAATATTTTATTGCAATTTGTTATTGGGACAAATCAAAAAAGAAAAATCTTCATTGGACCATTACCTATTTGGTCCCAAAAGCAGCCTTTGGTTGCATCGTTGCATCGTTTCATACTTTATTAACCGCATCAAGACGATTTCACTGTAACTCATACGGCGGCAGAAGTCGCGTATTATGTCGGAACTCGCTTGAGAATTCCGTATGACACGCTCTGGAAGGTGTGATACAGCATTTTCCTTTACGAGTGATCTCAGCTGCCGCAAAAGCGTGAAATTGTTCATACAATGTTGCGGGCTATCGGCTACTGGTATCGGTATTCAGCCAGTGAAGGTATTCGGTTTTTGTAAGCAGCTGATTGATCGAATTAGGGAAGACCATCTTTAACAATCATTCTTATATGGTATGTAGTTGAATGTTTCACTTCTTTGGAACGCCTCAAAATGTCACGTTTAATGGTTTATTGTAGAACAAGTATTGCCTTCTATTCTAGGATGGATGCATACTTATATAATCTCACAATATGTCGTTTACGACATTGGGTATAAGGACTGGTTTTAGCTATAGCGCTAATTATAACCATGGAGGATAGTTATTTACTGTGTTACGTAACAAATCAACTTTAACCATTTCGAATTTTATAAGACAACGTTTACATGATACAGCTACATTCATTTGTTTGTTCCATTTCATTCAAAATCTAATGTAAACAAATCATCTACTATAAAAATGTTATTGCTGTACGCATAACTTGGCCAGAGTATTTGTAATTTGGACACTATCACGAGAAATCAGCTTCTATATTTCATTTATTTATTTTTCAGACACGACATCTATTTAAGGCTTTCATTTGTCATATTTGCAATGCATAACGGCTTTCTAAAATACTGGCAAAAACTGGTGCTTTTTCCTTAATGAAGAGTAAATTTGTTGGTACTTCGATCAGATATCATGTTAATGAGCTCCGATTTTAATCAAAGTGGGTAATCCGCCAGTTTATCAATCATCCTAAAAATATCATACTGAGATAAACCTGCACAAGTTCCCAATACATTTAGGGCAAGCAAAAACCAAACAACTATGGAAAACACCCTACATGATCTATAAAATAAAATATGCCATTTTACGTATCAGTCAAAAGATTTTAAACAATTTAAAATTCCCTACCTTGTACCTTGATTGCTACAGCGTATACTTCTCCAGCTACACCGAACGTTTAACGTCAGATCGTCTTCCGCTGCGAACAGCCAGCGTATTCCAAATCTTCCACAAAATCACCAACTTCTACCTGGTTTCCTAATATTCGCATCTGTATACACTTGATATTCGCACGGTAAATGGCTGGGCATGGCGTACCATTGGTACCTCGCGTACCTGCGGGAATTAAATAGATTCCTTTGTGTGGTCCTTAGCCTCTTGCCCAGCAACTCTCCTCTCGTGGTACTGGCCGGGGTGCGAGTAACCTTGGGGAAAATCGGGTAACCAACCCCGGTCGGAACTTTGGTCGTATGCTGATAGGGAAGGGGGGGTTTCCTTTTGCTTCTGCTTCAGCAAACCTGGAGCGTCTGTGCTCCATGTTAGGAGCGGCTCACAACAGCGTCTGTTCCCCATGTCAGGGGCGGCTGATCATCGTCCGAGTGTCAGAGAAGGACTCTAAGCTAAACTGCGCACTATGGTCCTCCGAACATTTAGGGGGAATGGTCCTCCGGAAATCTAGAGGGTTGATGTCAAGCCCTGCAAGCCAGCCGTAAAAAAATCAAGCGACGAATAATCAACGACATAATACAAACCGGGTAAATCGGCGAAGACCACAGCGACGTAAAGGGACTAGGGATTGGAAGCACGGTAACTGGACTTGTAAATCTCTCATTTTCATCGGGAGCACACGCATTCTCGCCGACGTGCTGAAGGACTGCGAATTCGGCATCGTAGCGTTGCAGGAAGTGTGTTGGAAGGGATCAATGGTGCGAACGTTTAGAGGAAACCATACCTTCTACCAGAGCTGCTGCAACACACACGAGCTGGGAACAGCTTTTATAGTGATGCTGATGGGTGATATGCAAAGTGATCGGGTGGTGACCGATCAATGAGAGAATATGCAAGTTGAGACTCAAGGACCAGTTCTTTAACTTCAGCATAATAAACGTGCACAGCCCTCACTCCAGAAGAAGAAGTTCAGACCGACTATTGGAAAGTTCAGCGCCCACCGGCTGACGAATGAGAGCGGCTTACGACTAATTGATTTCGCCGCTTCCAAGAATATGATCATTCGTAGCACCTACTTCCAGCACAGCCTTCCCTACCGATACCCCTGGAGATCACCACAGCAGACAGAATCACATGTTCTGATTGATGAACGGCACTTCTCCGATATTATCGACGTCAGGACCTGTAGTGGCGCTAACATCGACTCTGACCACTATCTGGTGATGGATAAACTTAGCTTAGCTTAGCTTAGCTTAGACTGACTACACATATCAATGGTTGCTATTCCGTGATTGACCGAAGTCAGTGAAAATGCACAAAGAATCAACTAGAAGTTTGGCTGGGATTGGCCATAATCTTCTTCAATGTGCATAATTCAGTGCCTCTATTTATACAGGGTCAATAACGGCGCCGGCCACGTCCTTGCAGTCAGGTGGGATTGGGGGAAGGAATGTTAGTGTGTAACCTTTGCTATTTGGAGACCGTGTTTGCCTCTGCATCTCCACAAAGGTTACTGGGAGGGATGTTTGTTAATGGGAAGGATCGTTGGGTCACAGGATTCACTTTGATAAGCGATTAGACCATGATAAATAATGATTTGTGAGATATATACATGCTTATTTGTAAATATAATATTTTCATTTGATATGAACAATTTCTAAGTAGTGGAAAATTTTGCCGACACTTGAGGTGACGAACCATTCAAAGTTTAATGAACAAATACCTAAATGTAACATTCCTACAGCTGTCAGGACGAAAGCATGTGTTATTATATTTTACTTATTTGAAAATAAACAAAAAACTTGATTGGTTGGTACATCATAGAACACTCTTATTTTTATGCCGACACTTACAGTGGCGAACCATCCAAAGTTTGTTGAATAAAGTGAAATTTTCGCAAGTCTACACTTGTTGTGTCGAACCATTCAAAGTTTTTTTTTAATTACAAAAATAAAGGTAAAAAGGGGTGTTCTGAAAATAAAAAAAATGTGAAACATAAATAATTCATGAATCAGAGTTTGTGTCGACACTCACAGTGACGAACAATTCATAGTTTGTTGAAAATTAATATTTACGTCCCACAATTGTAACGATTAAATGTGCAGTCATACATATTTTATAGATTAGAAATAGTAGCATGAAACGAGCTCACCAAATGATCCTTTATCCTTCACTGTGCAGCCACAATCCACTCTCAGCCTCACTCGTTTGCTCGGCTATATAAAAGCACTCAGAAAAAAAAAGGCGCGCGACCCGAAAAGGAAAAAAAAAATGGCTTTCTTGACGCACTGCCCAGCAGCAAGCGTCAAGGTCAAAGGATCAAAAGGAACTAACCGATCACGCCACTTTTTCACTTACTAGACCGACGCGCGACATGTTTGATCCTGCCTCCGTCGCTCGCCCCCGTAGGAGCAAGCGTCAAGGTCGATAGATCAAACAGAACTAATTGATCGCGACACTTTTCACTTACTCTAACCGAACTAACCGATCACGCCACTTTTTCACTTACTAGACCGACGCGCGACATGTTTGATCCTGCCTCCGTCGCTCGCCCCCGTAGGAGCAAGCGTCAAGGTCGATAGATCAAACAGAACTCCACTATCTGGTGATGGATAAACTGCGCTCAAAATTCTTCATCGTTAACAACGTACGGTACCGACGGCCACCTCAGTATGACCTAAAGCGGCTTAAGCAACCGGATGTCGCCAATACATACGCGTAGCACCTCGAGGCTGCATTACCGGAAGAGGGTGAGTTGGATGAAGCCACTCTTGAGGACTGCTGGAGAACAGTGAAAACAGTTATTAAGAATGCAGGTGAGTGCAACGTCGGGTACGTGGGACCGAGTCGACGGAATTATTGGTTCGACGAGGAATCTAGGCAGATTCTGGAGGAGAAGAACGCAGCGCAGGTGATCATGCGACAGCAAGGGACTCGACAGAACGTGGAACAATATAGACGGAAACGGCAACAGCAGACCCGGGAGAAAAAATGCCGCCTGGAGGAGACGAAGTGCGAGGAGTTGAAACAACTGTACCGGTCTCAAGAAACGCGTAAGTTCTATTAGAAGTTCAACGAATCTCGCAACGGCTTCGTGCCACGAGCCGAGATGTGCAGAGATAAAGGTGGGAGCATTTTGACGAACGAGTGCGAGGTGATCGAAAGGTGGAAGCAGCACTTCGACGAGCACCTGAATGGCGTTTAGAGCACAGGCAATGAAGAACGGGACAACGGAGGAAATGCTTTCGTCAGTACTGCGGGCAATGAAAACCAACCGCCCCCACTTTGAGGGAGGTTAAGGATGCCATTCACCAGCTCAAGAACAATAAAGTTGCTGGTAGGGATAGTATCGGAGCTGAACTCATAAAGATGGGCCCGGAGAGGCTGGCCATTTGTCTGCACTTGCTGATAGGCACAATCTGGGAAACAGAACAGCTACCGGAGGAGTGGAAGGAAGGGGTTATATGCCCCATCTACAAGAAAGGTGACAAATTAGATTGTGAGAACTTTCAAGCAATCACCGTTTTAAATGCGGCCTACAAAGTATTTTCCCTGATTATCTTCTGTCGTCTATCACCTGTAGTAAACGAGTTCGTGGGATGTTAATAAGGCGGCTTCGTCGACGGCCGATCAACAACGGACCAGATATTTACTGTACGGCAAATCCTCCAAAAATGTCGTGAATACCAGGTCACAACGCACCACCTTTTCATCGATTTCAAGGCGGTGTACGACAGTATCGACCGCGTAGAGCTATGGAAAATCATGGACGAGGACAGCTTTTCCGGGAAGCTCACGAGGCTGACGAGAGAGACGATGGAAGGTGTGCAAAATTGGTGGATTCTACCGGGGACTACGACAAGGTAATGGACTTTCGTGCCTGTTGTTCAATATTGCGCTAGAAGGTGTTATGCGGGCAGCCGGGCATAACATTCGGGATACAATTTTTACGAGATCCATTCAATTTGCTTGCCTTGCGGATGATATGGACATCGACATTTGAAAAGGTGGCAGACCTGTACACCCGCCTGAAACGCAAGGCAGCAAAAGTTGCTAGCTGGTAGGGCCGAGCACGACAGGGCTCGCCAATGTAGCGGTGTTACGATAGACGGGGATACGTTCGAGGTGGTCGACGAGCTCGTCTACCTTGGATCCTTATTTATTTATTGGATGACATCAACAGACAAAACAGGTCCCAATGATGTATAACTTATGTATATCTTATTCTAGTTTAACAAATATGAAGCAGTTACTAACAAAATTACAATCAACGATAAAAATGCAACAACATAAAACAACATTATTCATCAAGAAATGAAAGAAACACGGTTTTAAACTTTCTCCGGATCGTTTGTCGGGAGAGGTGAAAATCGAAAACAGAAGCGACCCTGTTAAACACTCGTTTGATGCCTATGTAGGCGCTCTGTTGTCCAAAGTTTGTTCTCCGGAAAGGAAGTCGAAGCATCGTATTGTTTCGTAATACTCTTGGGCGGACATTCAAATCCAGTGACTGCAGAAGTACAGGACTGTCGATTCTCCCCTGCAATGTGTCTGCTACAACCATAGCTCGTGCGATATCCCTACGTAGCTGAAGAGTCTCAAGATCAATTAGTTGGCACCGACTTCTGTAACTCGGCAACCGAAGTGGATCACGCCATGGAAGTTGACGGAGAGCAAAGCGAATAAAGCGGTGCTGTAATGATTCAATTCTGTCAGAGCCGTTCTGGTAGTAGGGATTCCAACCTACACTGCAGTATTCAAGTGTTGATCGGACCAGCGAGCAGTACAGCGATTTCAGACAATATACGCTAGTAAAATCTTTGGCAACGCGAAATATGAAGCCCAATGTCCTCGATGCCTTCGCAACTACGTACGCCACATGATGCTTAAAAGTGAGTTGTGGGTCAAGAATCACTCCAAGATCTTTCACACTATCAACGCGCTGAATCACAGTGTTGTAGAGTTCGTACCGGAAAACTACAGGTCTACGAATACGGACAAAAGAAATCACAGAACATTTTCCGGGATTAACGGTCATTCGATTCAGTGTGCACCAGCTGGCAAATGCATGAAGATCCTGCTGAAGGCACATTGCGTCGTAGTCCGAATGAATTCATCGATAGATCTTTAAATCATCTGCGAAGGATAACCGAGGCCCCTTGAGAGTGTAGTGAACATCGTTGAAGTATATCAAAAATATTAACGGTCCCAAGTGGCTGCCTTGAGGAATTCCGGATGTAGCTAGAAATTCATTGGATTGAAAACCTTCAATGGTAACCGTCGGTTTACGTCCAATGAGGTAAGAAAGGAGCCAGCGTAGTATGTTGCCGCTAATGCCGAACCTTTCCAACTTAGCCGTTGCGATGGCGTGGTTAATCTTATCGAAAGCGGCTGTCAAGTCGGTATAGATAGCGTCCGTTTGCGCTCCCTCTGCGAAACTGTCAGCAATGTGCGACGTTAGGCGTATTAGATTGGTGGCCGTCGATCTACCCGAGATGAATCCATGTTGATCGTCGCTTAGGTGATTCTTACAATGTGTGGGTCCATTACCACGAGCTCGAACAGTTTGGAGATGGCACATAAAGACGAGATCCCTCGGTAATTATTGACGTCTTTGCGTTCGCCCTTTTTATGTACGGGAAACACGGAAGCATTTTTCCATAATGACGGAAAGGCTCCGCTAATAAGGGATAAATTAAACACATGTCGAATAGGAACGAGCAAGCTATCAATATGCCTCTTCAGGAAAGCAGAAGGAATGCCATCCGGACCAGGTTTCATCGTCGATTTCAATTGAGAGGCGGCTCGGGAAATCATGTCATCGTCGACGGTGAGGGTAGCCCACGAATCGTTGACCAACGGAACGTTGCTGGCGGCTTGAGTAACGAGTACCTCAGGAATTACTTCATCACAAAAGGTGCTAGAGAACTTTTGAGCGAAGAGTTGGCAAACGCTTTGAGGCTCTGAAGCGACATCTCCATTTAAAAACAAAGATGGAGGCAGACCAGACACTTTTCTTTGCTCATTGACGTACCTCCAAAAAGATTTCGGTTTTGCTGTAAGGTCTCGTTGAACTTGTTGCTGATAGCGATTGAAGCAATGCCGACTTGTTCTCTTGTAGGCGGCATTTAACCTAACATATTGGTCGCGCATCCGCGGATCCTTGCTGACGGCTGACAATAACGTTAGCCGTGAAATGCGGAGATGCATCATCAGTGGAGGTCGGGCCTACTATGGCGTCCAGCAGAAGCTGCGGTCAAAAAAGATTCACGCCCACACCAAATGTACCATGTACAAAACGCTCATAAGGCTGGTAGTCCTCTATGGGCATGGAACGTGCAAGATGCTCGAGAAGGACCTGCAAGCACTTGAAGTCTTTGAACGTCGGGTGCTTAGGACAATCTTCAGCGGTGTGCAGGAAAACGGTGTGTGGCGGCGAAGGATGAACCACGAGCTCGCCCAACTCTACGACGAACCCAGTATCCAGAAGGTGGCCAAAGCTGGAAGGATACGATGGGCAGGACATGTTGCAAGAATGCCGGACAGCAACCCTGCAAAGATGGTGTTTGCGTTGGATCCGGTTGGTACAAAAAGGCGTGGAGCGCAGCGACCTAGGTGGGCGGATCAAGTGCGTATCGGTTTGGCGAGCGTAGGGGAGAACCGAGGATGTAGAGATGCGGCCACGAACCGAGTATTGTGGCGTGAGATTGTTGATTTAGTGTTATATGTCTAGATGCTAACCAAATAAATGACATATATTATTAAGCATGATTGAATGTGAACGTTATTTAATAACACCAGACATGTCGCTCGTTACGCATTTAGATCTGAAAACATACACAGCAAAAACTAACCTTTCATGCCATTTTTGCTCCATACCAGTCTCATCGCAGATATGGTGAACACTCTAGAATTACATCTCTTTTACTTAAAAATCCAGCTGATGTTATAAATCAAACTTAAAATTTTGACCTTTTTAAAAATAACAAAAAATATATAAATGAGAGAAATTTTAACCCTTCAGTCGTCGCGCGGTTTGCCACCGTCAAAACCACCACGCTGATGCTGTGTACGAAAAGCGAGGTTTTCTCCCCAATGTTGTACAAAATACAACAGCGCGACGACTGAAGTGTTAATTATCATTTGGAAAGTGTTTAACCCGTATAGGCCTGAGTGAAAGAAAATAAACTAAAACTTGCACTGCTCAGCGAATACTAAATGGATTTTAATTATTATTTGTCAGTATATTCGTACACATATCTAGTTTTCAAAAGTGGTCAAAGGATCTCTGGAATGTTTCTGTGGCCGGAGTTATTGCGGTGGATCATTGGGTCAGGTCGGGTGGCAAGGGTTCTGTGCCCCTGGAGATAGGCAAATTTCAGTTCACATATAATTTCTAGAATCTGCTATAATGCGGTCACTTTATCAAGGAGTTTTAAGAAAAACGTATCAGTGTAAACCTTCTGATCATCGATTAAAATGAATAATCATGTCAACTGCATTCGATAGATTCTACAAATGACTATTTTTGGGTCCCTGGAATGCCTCAAATTTATGATAAAGCGCACAATTTGTATCTTAACATCTATGTCAAGCTTATGGGAACGCATTTTAGTGAACTAATATGTTCGATCTATACTTTTAGAGAATTGAAACGGTTTAGTATCTAACAAATCTAGAGCCGGTTGTTCAGGGCATTAAGTCCGAGTGACTTCATCTGGTATACTCTAAACGGTGCAAAAATATTCGTTTATAATGTTGAACATCAGGTCTTAATGATTGTTGTAAATTAAAATTATTGCCATTGGAAAAACATAAAGATAACTTGCCAGGTCCCAAAAAATCGCCTTTTTCTACCCGACTTCCCAGTAAACACACCATCGTTTATGATGGGATAGAAGAGTACAAATGTGGAGGCGATATACATACATCTTGCACGCAGCCTTATGGCGCATGTACGTATATCGCCTCCACATTTGTACTCTTATGCGCTATCGTATACGAGTTTGTGTTTACTGGGTTGACCCAGTGACCCACCGCAATAACTCCGGCTACATGAGTATTTCCGAGTTCCTCCGGCCATTTCAATAAATTAGATGTATGGGCCAGTATACTGACAACAAATTATTTAAATCCGTTAAGTATTCGCTGAGCGGTAAGAATTTTAGTATTTTTGCTTTCACTCAAGCCTATACGGGTTAAGACATTCTTCTTCCAGAGACACCCTTCTGATGTATTTTCTGGCTCAGCGAACAGGTTTTCATTTTCCTCATTTATTTCTCCCAATATATTTTCAGGAATTGCCGAGAAGTTTTGACATACTTAATAAGAATGCCGGGTCCCGAACAATTCCAACTAAGATTTGCATACCCGAGTAGCAACAAATGTGATGAGATGTCGGTTAGGGCAGTTCAAAATGTTAAATAGTTTGAAAATCCAATCTCCTAAAAAGAGTGTTCTGTGAAATTTTCAGCTTTCAGGCCCGAATGCAATTCAGGTTTCTATGATAATCATGTATTGTTGCTAAGCATTCCAACAATTTATTAGCTGAATGTACACTGGTCCCACAATTATGAATCAATTTAAGCTTTTGCAGAAATTCTAATAAATGTAGAAAGCAAAATGAGCAACATATTTCAATACATTCAACTTTAAATGGTAAAGTTGGGCATATACTTACAATTCATGCGCATTGTACTCATTGAAATAGGCGATAAAATTGAAAAATTGCAAATGGACAACGTCTAAAACCAGTGTATGACTACACTGCCTCGGACAACATAAGGGATACCCAGCGGAAGATCGGAATCAATTCCGAGAATTCAGTATATGAAAATTAGCACTATATGGTAAAAGACACATTCAAATACAATTTTGCTATTGAATAATCTTATCTTAGTCTTATTCTATAGATCTGATGTTTATGTCTTTGGTAAAGTCGTTCAGTATATCAGCAACTCGATGCTCACTACCCAGACAACCAAAATGTACGTATAACTAAATCACCTGGAGGCTTTATATGTGCAAAATTTCACTTAAAAGATGTCGCGAAAAGGCCTTCTACGTACAAAAGTGGAGGCGATATGCGTGCATATATTATGTGATGAATAATAACATACAATGTGAGTGTATAAATATTCTACTGAACTAACCTGTGATCTTATGCGACTTAACTTATGATAACAAATGTTGATTTGACAACTGCTACGGATTGATCCGACTTACTTTGTGCGAGTGTACGAGACGGAACAAAATGTACAAATGAACTCAGAAAAGAAGTGTTTTATGCGATGAAACTCATCAATCTGACGAGTTTATCCACGGTGTTTTGCGGGTTTGATGTAATTAGTATGAATGAACGAGTTGTAACGTGAACTTTCATGCGATTTCTGGTTGTCTGGGTAAGATGCAACAGAGTATTCATGCAAGAATGGGAAGCACCTGGAGGAGCCCAGATAGCCGTATCAATTGTTTATTGTGCTCAGATGACAATCCGTTGAGAAGCAAGCCGTTTAACATGGGGGGGACATAACACCAAAAAACAAATAAGAAAAAGAGAGCCTATCAAGTACTCCATATATTCTTCAGTAAACCTTTACCTTTACTCCAATCATACTGTATCTTTTTTCTTTTTTTACAGACTTTACTGCAACCATTTATTCAACTTAACGGATATGTATTACATTTTCCGATATTTGTGAATTATCAATGGCCTCAAAGCCATCCTATGCACTTTTCGAGCTCCAAAATTGTATACTTAAAATTATTTATGAATGAGTAAATCATTTAAAATTCATCAACTTCTGGCCATTTGAACGCAGAATCAAAAATTGTGACAGGCGTGTTTATTTCCCACATTTTATGAATCAAGAATTTCACGCAAAAATCTCTCACTATTCTCTGATGTTTAATCGCGTCTCGTGTTTTTCTCTTCTCTGATTACGCGTGTTTTGCCGGACAGTGCTTCGAAATGACCCGAGCAACCAAGTCGGTTTTTGCCTATCGGTGTTTTTTTCTGTTTTTTAGCTCGTGTGCGTTAGGCATGTCAGTGACGGTTGCTGCCTTATCGACGATGGACTATCAATTGGTGAGCTCATTTCATGCTTTTATGCCAAATTACTAAAATTTTCCTATTTGCGTCTTTATCGAAAAAACAATATGCATCATAAGTTTATGTAATTTTGAAAACAATGATTGGTTCCTCACTTCAAGTGTCAGAATGCTCTTTTCATATTTTTCCTATATAAAAACTCATACCTTTGCTCTTATTTTTTAGTTATAAAAACAATTTTGAAGGTTCTTCACAAGAAGGGTCTACGTTTTATTTACAGCCTAGTATAGTTTTCATCTATCTAAATGGATGACATTTTGAGGTTACATGAAACGCATCACTTACCAAGGTGAATCGTATTTGTGTAGCTTCTGATTCTTTCCCATCAACAAAAATTCCTTCCCATGACAATCATGAAAATGCAGAGGTATACACGGTCTTAAGTAACATTATATGTCGAACTAACATTCCTCCCCATCTCAGATGAGCATAAGAACGTTGTTGACTTTTTAATGTTCGGAGTTCTCGAAATTGTATTCTGAAGATGGAAAGCTACTTCCCAGCTCTGTCTGTTAGTTCCTAGCAGGGTTGGGAAACATCTTGAAATTCACTCTACAGTAGTCAAGCAAAGCAAATCACAGTCAATGAAGCCAGCGAAACTCATGCTGCTCATCGCTGCTATAGGAAAAAAAACCTTGAAAATAGCAAAACACCCGTTGCTAAGGGGAACCCAAAATGACTGTTGAAAAATGTTCTATTTCCCGCTGCATTTCCCGCATTTAGAGCATTCAATGACACTAACGATTTAGGAAATTCATGCACCCAACATAGGCTACTTGATGAGATTCAAGTAGCTACGTGAGTTTCTCGAAATTCAAGCCTAATACTATTACCATTTCCAACACTGGTTCCTAGTGCATTTTTGATAATTCTGGTAAATCACGGAGCAGCAACTACGAATTGTACGGTTATCAATGCTCATGCTCATGCTCATGCTCGTATATTAATAAATAGACGTAAGTGATCACACAAATTTCAAAAAAATATTCCGCTCAAAACGTGATCAAATTCGATTGACGAAATTATCAAGAAACCGAATTCGAGTGGAAACACAAAACTAGTAGCAAAATGAACTCACTTCCTTCAGTGTGGTGAAACGATCCAGAAGTAATGGGCGCACTCTTCCTCGCTGGACCAGGATTCAAATCCTGGCCATACATTTACATCTCTTTTTGTAAGCTCCTCAAACCGGTTCTATAAATTGCTTGAACTTGATTGTTTAGCAGTCGCTGGCTTGTTTTGTACGTTTGAGTGCAGCTAATATGACATGATATTACAGTTTTTTTTTCTGTATGTCTTAATTCATAACACTTCGCAACTATATTTATGTATGTCACATCTACAAATTCTTCTAGAAACCCGAAAAAATATAACAAAATGTTCTAATCACAAAACATCGCGCAAACCAGAGTAAAATACAAGGGCAAATAAGTGTCAATACCGTGACTTTCACACAGCTTCACAGCAAAAAATAAATTGTATTATTTAAAAATCAAGTTTTTAGTCATCAAGGCATATGGAAATTATAATCACAGAATAGACAGTTAAGAATAAGTTCTCATGTCTAATAAAATTATTTGCATCAGATATTGACCGACACTTTTATATACTCCCGTGCATAAGTTTGAGTTCACCCCCTAAAAAACATGCAAAAGTGTTCTGTCCATATCTCTGTGATTACACGTCCAATTGAAACTCTCTAAGTCGCATTTGAAAGACAAAGAGTTATTTTTACTTCTTATGTATTTTTCCAAAAACATTCTTTGAACTTTGTATACTAAATTTTTACTTAAAGTTGTGACATTTTTCAAAAAAAAAAAACTGAAAAATCATATCTAATTTCCTAAACATTGGGTCGACCAAAATTTTAAATCAAAGATTCATTAGAATCGTAATCTTATATTCTTTGAAGAGACCCCACGAAATTTTTGCAGAACAATCTGTAAAGTACTCAAAATCAATGAAATAGTCAGTCATGTCATCGTGCAAAAGTTTGGGTTCACCTGAACTTACTTAAATCTGTGAAATCTCAAACCAATCATGTACGCGCCATTATTTGCGCTCAAGAAAGCTTTAAACTATTAAAATCGGTTGAAAAATGGCAGAGATATTGACAAAAATGATGTGCGTGCGGCTCAGGTGAACCCAAACTTTTGCACGATTTGCATCATACTGAGGGGTGAACCCAAACTTTTGCACGATGACTTGACTGACTGTTTCATTTATTTTGAATACTTTTCAGATTTTTCTGCCAAAATTTCGTGGGGTCTCTTCAAAGAATATAAGATTACGATTCTAATGAAACTTTGATTTAAAATTTTGGTCGACCTAATGCTGAGGAAATTAGATATGATTTTTCAGAGTGTTTTTTGAAAAATGTCACAACTTTAAGTAAAAATTTAGTACACAAAATTCAAAAAATGTTTTCGGAAAAAAAAACATACGTAGTAAGAATAACTCTTTGCCTTTCGAATACGGCTCAAAGAGTTACAATTGGACGTGTAATCACAGAGATATGAACACTTTTGTATGTTTTTACGGGGGTGAACCCAAACTTTTGCACGGGAGTGTACCAACCTAAGATATGAATGCAATAAGTGTTCACGAAAGGGAATAGATGAATAGCAACCACCAACACTCCGGTGAGCACCAAATTAAATGAAGTGAAAATAAACGATTGCATTCGGCGATCGGGTATTCATTGATCAATTAAAGCGTGGGCGAGCTCTCGTTCCGTTTTTATTTCGATTTTCAATGCTTTCTACTCGTTTCCATTAGTTTGCTCTTTGCTCGCTCGCTCGATAGTGCTGAAAGGGTATTGAATCGCATTCACGATAGTGATAAATAAATATGATTTTCATTTCGAATAAATATTTCGGTGGAAAATTGAGACTCATGTCACTCTATACTCTGTTAGAGCCAATAAATTAAAACCGGTTGCATTTGCGTGTAAGTCTTAGGCCCAGATAACCAGAAGTTGCCTGAGAATGTTCGTTAAAATTCATTTATTGACCTAAACATATTGCATCACACCCGCATTACATGTTGGATAAAATCCTTTCATTTACGGGATTCTTCGCAATAAACGCTACTTCCTGACCTCATTTGAACTTATATTTTGTTTGAGTGCTCATAGTAAATTGAATCAACCCGTAGCAGCTGTCAAACCATCTTATTATAAGTTAATTCGCATAAGGTTACAGATTTGCAACTAAATCGATAAAGTCGCAGTACATGACATTTTTCAGCACAAAAAATATTCACGCGTATCGCCTCCAAAGGGATTTCGTTATACATACATTTTGAAATGAAGAAAAGAACTATGTCACTGATGGGTGAGTTATACATTTTTTTAACACTTCCTGCAACTAGGTAGAACATACAATCACACAAGCCGTCCGAAAGGGGAAAAAGTTTCAATTGTATTAGCAATCGACCAATGGTTGTAAGCCGGATAGATGGAAGTCAGCTGCCATGTAGAAAGTGATAGGAAACGGAGGATTTTTCGGTAGGACCGTCACACCCGCCATTGTGATCTGTTTGGATGTAAGCGGCTAAGCGAGCAGTAATCCGACCGGACTGGAATAGAAAATTTAATTATGTTCAATTAAAGCGGAATGGTTATTGATTTTTGAGGCTATTGAGGGTAATTTAACTTTGGCTGCAGCACAATTCGGCTACGATTGTTCTAGTTCAATTGAATTTCTTTATTGGTATAGTATCGCGAAATTTTCGAAACTACAAGATCCTTATGCTTTGAAATTGGCCCGTTCAATTGTGTATTATAAGAACCTTACATTAATTCGTATCACACGAGTGCAATTAGAGTTTTGTCCAAAATGATAAAAGTTGTGAAATCTGGACTATTTATAAGACCAATAAAATCTCAAACCACAAATAGATCATAAACCACAGTCTGTGAGAACTCGTCTCATTTTTCGAAGTCCAATCAACATGGTTGGAGCTCATCGTCAAAATGACAAAGATGATCCGATAATCTATCACTTATTGGCCTTGGGGTTCGTTCTCGCGCAGGAACCCGATGAGTCTCCGATAATAAAGATGTTAGCTGGAATCCATTTCCATGAGACGACATGTTTCTCTTCCATTCTTCTACAGTCAAGGCTTGTGTTAGATTTCACGATGATACTGTCGTATTAAGTCGTAAATATAAGTGGCATCGTCATTCACCACGATGGAGGTATTTTAGATGCCAACAAAGTGATCAATCCTAAATCAAAAATAAAAGGAGATACACGAAGAACACACCAAACTAAAAGGAAGAATTCGATTGTTCTTGTATGCGATATCAGATGTCACACATTTTGATTTTCCATGGAGCGATATAAAACCGGAACTGTAGGCAACGGTGTGGGATGAAGAAACCTGACTAAGTTGGTGATTAGAGTTGATTGATTTTATGTCAGTAGAACTGATAAAATTTATTAAATTTGTTTTGAACATCATACCTACTTGTATTTGTTTTTTTGCCGCCTTTTTATAACATTAAAAAAAGCAATATTTGAATGATTAATTTAACACAATTTGTGAGGTGGGGTTCCGTTTTTGTCGTTTTCTATTTTTGGAAGTCCCCCGATTTTGGCAACAAATTGTATCCATTTATGGCATCATTTTTGATACGAATAAAATTTAAATTTTATTAGAAATATTTTCATATTTTTGTTTACGTCGTTTGAACTGTAAGTTCACGCTGATCGTACCGTGATGAATCAAAATCCGGACGGTACTAATATCCGGACACTCTGACAATATTCATTTATTAAAGGAAAAATAAAATGTTATTCTGTTAGTTTTTAATCATATCAACTATTTATGATACTTCTGATCATTTTACTGTTTGTTTTAATCTAGGTAACATTGCCAAATAATTAATAAAATGAAAATAAGTTTCGCTGCTCCGGCTGGACGTCATTTCTTCGAAGCGCAATTTAATTCGGTAGACAAACGCACGTCGAGTGTTTAGCCGTGAATAATATGTTTCATTTTCGTTATTAGTGAAGTGATTCCGACTCAAATGGAAATAAAACGACAGTTTTACTATTCAATAACATTACAGTTGTGGAATATGGTGTAAATGTGTACTGCGGTGTGCGAAAAGAGGGTGTCCGGGATTATGGCCAAATGTCTCAAATCTGGACATTACATTATATCTTCTAGTTGAATTTAAGTGAACGAATATTTTAAAAGTGACAGTGAAGGGAAACTATTAGAACGACTACAGAAGGCAGCCTGAATGAAAATAAAATGAAATATGGGGAAAAACTGTGTGGTTTTTTTATTACTACCGTTGAACTCTAAGGAAGTGAAGTGCAGAAAATTAAACACAATTTTTTATGTTGACTCTAATCTTGATGTTAACATTTCTTTAGAAACTAGACTTGATATTGACAATGCTCTTGAAACTTTAACAAATTCCATTGTTGAAGCCAGGAGCATTGCAATTCCAAAATGTGAAGTAAACTTTAAATCCGTGATTAAAGACGATGATCTTAAACTCTTGATCCGTCTTAAAAACTTGAGGAGAAGGCAATTTCAACGCACTCGTGATCCTGCTATGAAAATTATATAGCAGGATTTGCAGAACGAAATCAAGAAACGTTTTGCAGATTTAAGAAACAAAAATTTTGAAAATAAGATTTCTCAATTGGATCCTGGCTCTAAGCCCTTTTGGAAATAATCTAAAATCTTGAAAAAAAAAACCTCATAAGCCAATACCGACATTGAAAGAGGAAAACAAATTATTACTAACTAATCGCGAAAAAGCTCAAAAACTTGCTATGCAGTTTGAAAGTGCCCACAATTTTAATTTAGGACTTACTAGTCCAATTGAAAATCAAGTTACTCAGGACTTCTCAATCAAGAGAACGTATTCGAAAATGCCTGGGAGACTGATTTAGAAGAAGTGAGAACTATTATTAAAAAAATCAAAAATATGAAAGCTCCTGGCGATGATGGAATTTTCTACATTCTCATCAAGAAACTTCCAGAAAGTAGCTTAGGGGCCGTCCATAAATGACGTAGCATTTTTTCACTGACTTTTTACACCCCCTCCCCCTCGTAGCATTTCGTCACAAAGTCTGATACCCCCCCTTGAAAAATACGTAGCATATCAAGCACAACCCCCCCCCCACCTCTTTTTAATTTTTTCTTTGTTTTCCTAAGTGATTGGGCTGAACCGAAACATTAAAATCCATTGATATTATTGACTGACTAAAACCTTAAAACCACATGATAATCTGACGAATAATAGTTTGATATACCGTTGCGGTCAAAAGTCCCTTGGAAAACGGTTTAAACAATTTATAAAAAAAAAGTAAAAACCTTAATGCCTCATCAACCTCATCAACTTTTACTTCCAACAAATCTGAAGGATATTCTACTGGTCTTGCTCTTCTAGACATAGAAAAAGCATTCGACAGTGTTTGGCATGAAGGTTTGATCGTAAAATTAAAAAACTTTAATTTTCCAACATACATTGTTAGAATAATTCAAAGTTATCTGTCAAATCGTACACTTCAGGGTAATTATCAGAACTCCAGATGTGAAAGACCTGTAAGAGCTGGTGTTCCTCAAGGCAGCATTTTGGGACCAATTTTATACAATATTTTTACATCTGACTTACCTGAGTTACCTCAGGGTTGTCAAAAATCTTTTTTGCGGATGACACAGGCATCTCCGCCAAAGGACAAAGCCTGCGTGTCATCTGTAGTCGATTGCAAAAAAGTTTGGATATATTTTCTTCATACTTGCAAAAATGGAAGATTTCTCCTAATGCTTCCAAAACTCAACTAATAATATTCCCACATAAATCAAAATCTGTTTATTTGAAACCCTCAAGTAGACATGTTGTCACGATGAGAGGGGTTCCAATAAATTGGTCAGATGAAGTTAAGTATCTAGGGCTCATGCTTGATAAGAATTTAACTTTCAAAAATCACATTGAGGGCATTCAAGCCAAATGTAACAAATTTGTTACATGCCTCTATCCACTTATTAATAGAAAATCAAAACAGTGTCTTAACAACAAGCTTTTGATATTCAAACAAATTTTCAGGCCAGCCATGTTGTATGCTGTACCAATATGGAATAGCTGTTGTAATACCAGGAAAAAAGCTCTGCAGAGAATTCAAAATAAAATTTTGAAAAAGATTCTGAGGCTTCCTCCCTGATATAGTACCAATGAGTTACATAGAATATCCAATGTTGAAACATTGGAACAAATGTCAAATAAAATAATAAATAATTTCAGGCAAAAATCGTTACAATCTTCTATTGCCACGATTAATGCGTTATATGTTTAGGTTAATATTTATTTATTTACTATCTTCGACCTACTGGGTCGCACAGACTACTAGCCAAAACATTACAATGGAATATATTTTTCACGCATTAAAAAACCTAATAAATAACTTTACGGAGCTAAATGAAGAGCATTGGCGTAAATACGGGGGGGCTAGGGGGGTCTAAGCCCCCCCTAGAAAAATATATCTCTTATGCTAAGGTCGCATCTTACTTAGGGATTTTATTTTATCGAATGGGTCAAGCCCCCTCTTGGTTTGAGTTCATGTGACGCTAATGCTGAAGAGTGTATTGAATAACAAAATTCAGTTGCAACAAACATTTTTTACGTCAAAAACAGATAACATTGATAATTAAATTGTACGGTTTGAGGGTCGCCATGCAGAATCGGAGTAATCTCTAAATATACGGCATCGCACTCCACTAGGCCAATTCGAGGTCTTCAAGGCAGCATTTTGGAACTGAGGCTTTACAGTAACTTTATACGAGACATAGTTGAGTATGTTAACGTTTTTCCACGATGGTTCCAAGCATTTCACGTGTATCAAATCATCTGCTCCTATGAATTCACAGACCATTCTCTTCAATTCAATATCGGTAACGTCAGGTGCAATGTTTGATACATATAACTGCAGACGTGTATCATCAGAAACTACCACCTGATCACTTCCACTGAATTTTTTAAATGATAACGGAGATGTTTTCGGAGCGACACAACAGTCTGATTGGTGATGAATAGCTTTTTTTTTTGTTTCTTTATTAAGGTAAAAATCGAAAATCGATATATCATACAGGCTGTCAATTCGCGACTAGGAAGATAATTACTACAGTAGACCCTATGCGTGAGACTCTGTTTGTTTTACATGGCAAAGCATAAAAAGTCAGAGTTCTGTTTGATCTTTCGACCTTGACACTTGCTCCTACGGGGGCGAGCGACGAGGGCAGGATCAATCATGTCGCGCGTCGGTCTAGTAAGTGAAAAAGTGGCGTGATCGGTTAGTTCGTTTAGAGTAAGTGAAAAGTGTCGCGATCGGTTAGTTCTGTTTGATCTTTCGACCTTGACGCTTGCTCCTACGGGGGCGAGCGACGAAGGCAGGATCAAACATGTAAGTGAAAAAGTGGCGTGATCGGTTAGTTCTTTTTGATCCTTTGACCTTGACGCTTGCTGCTGGGCAGTGCGTCAAGAAAGCCAAGTTTTTTTTCCTTTTCGGGTCGCGCGCCTTTTTTTTCTGTGTGCTTTTATATAGCCAAGCAAACGAGTGAAGCTGAGAGTGGATTGTGGCTGCACAGTGAAGGATAAAGGATCAATTGGTGAGCTCGTTTCATGCTACTATTTCTAATCTATAAAATATCCCGAGTAACGCGCGTGTAGTGGTTGATGCGTGTTAGCTCTTGTATGACAAAATATAGTCTTATAAGAGTTGACGGGCGTCAATTATAACATGTGTGTTCTTTGGGATGTATGACTGCACATTTAATCGTTACAATTGCGGGACGTAAATATGAATTTTCAACAAACTATGAATTGTTCGTCACTGTGAGTGTCGACACAATCTCTGATTCATGAATTATTTATGTTTCACATTTTTTTATTTTCAGAACACCCCTTTTACCTTTATTTTTGTAATTAAAAAAAAACTTTGAATGGTTCGACACTACAAGTGTAGACTTGTGAAAAGTTCACTTTATTCAACAAACTTTGGATGGTTCGCCACTGTAAGTGTCGGCATAAGAATAAGAGTGTTCTATGATGTTCCAACCAATAAAGTTTTTTGTTTCTTTTCAAATAAGTAAAATATAATAACACATGCTTTCGTCCAGACAGCTGTAGGAATGTTACATTTAGGTATTTGTTCAACAAACTTTGAATGGTTCGTCACCTCAAGTGTCGGCTCAAGTGTCCACTAAAAAGAAATTGTTCATATCAAATGAAAATATTATATTTGCAAATAAGCATGTACATATCTCACAAATCATTATTTATCATGGTCTAACCGCTTATCAAAGTGAATCCTGTGACCCAACGATCCTTCCCATTAACAAACATCCCTCCCAGTAACCTTTGTGAAGATGCAGAGGCAAACACGGTCTCCAAATAGCAAAGGTTACACACTAACATTCCTTCCCCCAATCCCACCTGACTGCAAGGACGTGGCCGGCGCCGTTATTGACCCTGTATAAATAGAGGCACTGAATTATGCACATTGAAGAAGATTATGGCCAATCCCAGCCAAACTTCTAGTTGATTCTTTGTGCATTTTCACTGACTTCGGTCAATCACGGAATAGCAACTATTGATATGTGTAGTCAGTCTAAGCTAAGCTAAGCTAAGCTTTTCAAATAAGTAAAATATAATAACACATGCTTTCGTCCTGACAGCTGTAGGAATGTTACATTTAGGTATTTGTTCAACAAACTTTGAATGGTTCGTCACCTCAAGTGTCGGCATAATTTTCCTCTACATAGAAATTGTTAATATCAAATGAAAATTTTATATTTTCATAAAAGCATATTTATATTTGACAAATAACTATTTATCATGGTCTAATCACTTATCAAAGTGAATCCTTTGACCCAACGATCCTCCCCATTAATAAACATCCCTCCCAGTAACCTTTGTGGAGATGCAGAGGCAAACACGGTCTCCAAATAGCAAAGGTTACACACTAGCATTCCTTCCCTCAATCCCACCTGACTGCAAGGACGTGGCCGGCGCCGTTATTGACCTTGTATTAATAGAGGCACTGAATTATGCACACTGAAGAAGATTATGGCCAATCCCAGCCGAACTTCTAGTTGATTCTTTGTGCATTTTCACTGACTTCGGTCAATCACGGAATAGCAACCATTGATATGTGTAGTCAGTCTAAGCTAAGCTAAGCTAAGCTAAGCATGGCAAAGCATAAAAAGTCAATTTTTAATGCTTTTAAAATTCCAAGCACAATTTAATTAAATTCTGTTAAGTGTAAGAGGTTAGACTTTTGATAAGCTATAAAACAGCAGATCATTGAGAAAAAAATTAAAAATCTAGATAATATGTCTATAATGTGCCCTATTAATAGTGTATCAACATATACTGAACAGATTTTAATGTACTCTATAATATTTTTTCTCATCGTAATAGGCTGATTTTCATCACGCCAATCTGTCATGAAACGGCCTACTTTCCTACACTGAAGTATACAGTGCGGGAATAGTCATTACGCAACTGAAACCAGTTCTATAATGATTCATTACGCAACGCTTTCTCATTACGCAACTGTATTGAGTTGCGTAACGAATTATAACACAACAATTTTTCAGAAAATGTAAAATAATGGTGAATGCTTCCCGACATCATTTCTGATGCCCTCAAGTGGTCTTCTACGAAATTGCACAAAAAAAAGTTGTACGTAACTCGTTGCGGAACTCGATTTTTACATCACTCGTCGTAATTATCATACTCGGCAAGACTCGTAGGATAAATTTACGACTCGTGCTGAAAACTCATCATTCTGCAACTTGTTCCGTAAACTACTTTTATATATGCATTCAAAATCTCACTTCCTATACCTAGCCAGGTAAAATTTTCGACGCTTCACGCATTGAGCAAACTTTTTTCAGATGGTAGCACCGTACCTTTGTAGAATCGAATACCTATTTCTAAAAATCACTAGTTTTTCACTAATGATGATCTGGTTATGTGAAAAAAAGAACCCACGTTAATCAGACCTCGCTTCTTTCACTGAGAATGAACGTTTGTTATTGCCGACTGAGAGACCGATGGTTTTGACAATTTAATGAACTAGAATGAATGTTCGGGAGCTTTTTTGTTACGAGCAATGCGGAGTATTCAACGATACGATTATTTGGAACCTTGCTTATGATCGAGTGTGATTTCCCTAAAGTCCCGAATTTCATCATCAATTTTTCTAATATATTCCAATCAATTCCGGCAATAATTCATTTTATTTCTCAAACTGGTTTAATAAGTACTGAAATTTTTAAAAATTTTGTTCAAATTTCCAATGAGACTTTGATTTTTTTGGATTTTTCATACTAGAGCTTAGTATTGAGACCATAGTCACTGATTATTAATCAGTCGTTGAATAAAGGTCATTTATGTTATATTAATTTTACATAGCCTGTATACCCAAATTCTAAACCATGGTTCTGCCCTACAAAAATCTTAATTGAATTTATAATTACGAAGTTTGATCATTATATGGTGTGACAAGCATGATGTTACAATATTCAAGTGATATTTTTAAATCCAATTATAGAAAAATATAATGTGAATAGTAATTTACGCAGTTGAATTTTCAAGTTACAAAATATGTCCTTCTGTGAAGTATTTACAACTTTGTTGTGTTTAACCATTTTAGAAGCTTTAGGCATAATTCTCTGCAAAATTGACTCTATGAATAGATTGTGAAATATCGATTTTGTTTAACCTTAGTTTGATACTGGGGTCATAATGACCCAAAATCGGATTTCAACCTGCAATATCTCTGTTGTTATCAAACGGATCTTTCTGAAATTCCCTGACTTTTAATATTTTGTGGAAACGAAGCGCAAGACCAAACATTTTTTTTCTTAAGGTGATTCTAAGATGGCGCCACAAAAAAACAACTTAATAAGATACTGGGGTCATTATGACCCAGAAATGTATACCCCTATAAATCAGCGAAATATCAACCGAATAATGAAATTTATGCCGCATTCGAAAGATATACTCCTCAAGATTCGGATCACTACCTGGAATACCGGTTCCGGTTCCAGTGGCCACCGGGAATCGGCTACGAAGGGGACCATGTTGGCCACGTGGAATTTCAGTACACTCAGTCCAGAAATCTGCAGTCATCACAAAATTGTATAAGATGCAGGCCATATAGGAACGTACTGTCTTCAGCAAACTTGCTTCGGGGACCAAGAACTTCCACATGGGATACATTTTAGTTCAGAACTCGACCACCGCGTGGCGCTAGCGTCGATATGAACTTCCGGAAGGGACTAATTATGCGATAACTCGAGATTGCGAGCACATAGAAGGATGCTGTCTTCGGCAAAGTTGCTCAGGAGGATATGGACTACCACATAGGATACAATTTAGTTCAGGATTCGACCATCGCGTGGCGCTGGCGTCGGTTTGGACTTCCGGTAGGTGCTAATTATGCGATAACTCGAGATTGCGAGCACATAGAAGGATGCAGTCTTCGGCAAAGTTGCTCAGGAGGATATGGACTACCACATAGGATACAATTTAGTTCAGAACTCGACCGCTGCGTGGCGCTAGCGTCGATATGAACTTCCGGCAGGGGCTAATTATGCGATAACTCGAGATTGCGAGCACATAGAAGGATGCTGTCTTCGGCAAAATTGCTCGGGAGGATATGGACTACCACATAGGATACAATTTAGTTCTGAATTCGATCACCGCGTGGCGCTGGCGTCGGTTTGGACTTCCGGTAGGGGCTAATAATGCGAAAACTCGAGATTGCGAGCACATAGAAGGATGCAGTCTTCGTCAAAGTTGCTCAGGAGGATAAGGACTTCCACATGAGTTCTAATTTAGTTCAGAACTCGACCGCTGCGTGGCGCTAGCGTCGATATGAACTTCCGGCAGGGGCTAATTATGCGATAACTCGAGATTGCGAGCACATAGAAGGATGCTGTCTTCGGCAAAGTTGCTCAGGAGGATATGGACTACCACATAGGATGCAATTTAGTTAAGGATTCGACCATCGCGTGGCGCTGGCGTCGGTTTGGACTTCCGGTAGGTGCTAATTATGCGATAACTCGAGATTGCGAGCACATAGAAGGATGCAGTCTTCGGCAAAGTTGCTCAGGAGGATATGGACTACCACATAGGATACAATTTAGTTCAGGATTCGACCACCGCGTGGCGCTGGCGTCGGTTTGGACTTCCGGTAGGGGCTAATTATGCGATAACTCGAGATTGCGAGCACATAGAAGGATGCAGTCTTCGGCAAAATTGCTCGGGAGGATATGGACTACCACATAGGATACAATTTAGTTCTGAATTCGATCACCGCGTGGCGCTGGCGTCGGTTTGGACTTCCGGTAGGGGCTAATTATGCGATAACTCGAGATTGCGAGCACATAGAAGGATGCTGTCTTCGGCAAAGTTGCTCAGGAGGATATGGACTACCACATAGGATACAATTTAGTTCAGAATTCAACCACAGCGTGGCGCTGGCGTCGGTTTGGACTTCCGGTAGGGGCTAATTATGCGATAACTCGTGATTGCGAGCACATAGAAGGATGCAGTCTTCGGCAAAGTTGCTCAGGAGGATATGGACTACCACATAGGATACAATTTAGTTCAGAATTCAACCACAGCGTGGCGCTGGCGTCGGTTTGGACTTCCGGTAGGGGCTAATTATGCGATAACTCGTGATTGCGAGCACATAGAAGGATGCAGTCTTCGTCAAAGTTGCTCAGGAGGATAAGGACTTCCACATGAGTTCTAATTTAGTTCAGAACTCGACCGCTGCGTGGCGCTAGCGTCGATATGAACTTCCGGCAGGGGCTAATTATGCGATAACTCGAGATTGCGAGCACATAGAAGGATGCAGTCTTCGGCAAAGTTGCTCAGGAGGATATGGACTACCACATAGGATACAATTTAGTTCAGGATTCGACCACCGCGTGGCGCTGGCGTCGGTTTGGACTTCCGGTAGGGGCTAATTATGCGATAACTCGAGATTGCGAGCACATAGAAGGATGCTGTTTTCGGCAAAGTTGCTCAGGAGGATATGGACTACCACATAGGATACAATTTAGTTCTGAATTCGATCACCGCGTGGCGCTGGCGTCGGTTTGGACTTCCGGTAGGGGCTAATTATGCGATAACTCGAGATTGCGAGCACATAGAAGGATGCTGTCTTCGGCAAAGTTGCTCAGGAGGATATGGACTACCACATAGGATACAATTTAGTTCAGAATTCAACCACAGCGTGGCGCTGGCGTCGGTTTGGACTTCCGGTAGGGGCTAATTATGCGATAACTCGTGATTGCGAGCACATAGAAGGATGCAGTCTTCGGCAAAGTTGCTCAGGAGGATATGGACTACCACATAGGATACAATTTAGTTCAGGATTCGACCACCGCGTGGCGCTGGCGTCGGTTTGGACTTCCGGTAGGGGCTAATTATGCGATAACTCGAGATTGCGAGCACATAGAAGGATGCTGTTTTCGGCAAAGTTGCTCAGGAGGATATGGACTACCACATAGGATACAATTTAGTTCTGAATTCGATCACCGCGTGGCGCTGGCGTCGGTTTGGACTTCCGGTAGGGGCTAATTATGCGATAACTCGAGATTGCGAGCACATAGAAGGATGCTGTCTTCGGCAAAGTTGCTCAGGAGGATATGGACTACCACATAGGATACAATTTAGTTCAGAATTCAACCACAGCGTGGCGCTGGCGTCGGTTTGGACTTCCGGTAGGGGCTAATTATGCGATAACTCGTGATTGCGAGCACATAGAAGGATGCAGTCTTCGGCAAAGTTGCTCAGGAGGATATGGACTACCACATAGGATACAATTTAGTTCAGGATTCGACCACCGCGTGGCGCTGGCGTCGGTTTGGACTTCCGGTAGGGGCTAATTATGCGATAACTCGAGATTGCGAGCACATAGAAGGATGCTGTCTTCGGCAAAGTTGCTCAGGAGGATAAGGACTTCCACATGAGATACAATTTAGTTCAGGATTCGACCATCGCGTGGCGCTAGCGTCGATATGAACTTCCGGTAGGGGCTAATTATGCGATAACTCGAGATTGCGAGCACATAGAAGGATGCTGTCTTCGGCAAAGTTGCTCAGGAGGATATGGACTACCACATAGGATACAATTTAGTTCAGGATTCGACCACCGCGTGGCGCTGGCGTCGGTTTGGACTTCCGGTAGGGGCTAATTATGCGATAACTCGAGATTGCGAGCACATAGAAGGATGCTGTTTTCGGCAAAGTTGCTCAGGAGGATATGGACTACCACATAGGATACAATTTAGTTCTGAATTCGATCACCGCGTGGCGCTGGCGTCGGTTTGGACTTCCGGTAGGGGCTAATTATGCGATAACTCGAGATTGCGAGCACATAGAAGGATGCTGTTTTCGGCAAAGTTGCTCAGGAGGATATGGACTACCACATAGGATACAATTTAGTTCTGAATTCGATCACCGCGTGGCGCTGGCGTCGGTTTGGACTTCCGGTAGGGGCTAATTATGCGATAACTCGAGATTGCGAGCACATAGAAGGATGCAGTCTTCGTCAAAGTTGCTCAGGAGGATAAGGACTTCCACATGAGTTCTAATTTAATTCAGAACTCGACCGCTGCGTGGCGCTAGCGTCGATATGAACTTCCAGTTGGGGCTAATTATGCGATTACTCGAGATTGCGAGCACATAGAAGGATGCAGTCTTCGGCAAAGTTGCTCAGGAGGATATGGACTACCACATAGGATACAATTTAGTTCAGGATTCGACCATCGCGTGGCGCTGGCGTCGGTTTGGACTTCCGGTAGGGGCTAATAATGCGAAAACTCGTGATTGCGAGCACATAGAAGGATGCAGTCTTCGGCAAAGTTGCTCAGGAGGATATGGACTACCACATAGGATACAATTTAGTTCAGGATTCGACCACCGCGTGGCGCTGGCGTCGGTTTGGACTTCCGGTAGGGGCTAATTATGCGATAACTCGAGATTGCGAGCACATAGAAGGATGCTGTCTTCGGCAAAGTTGCTCAGGAGGATATGGACTACCACATAGGATACAATTTAGTTCAGAATTCGACCACCGCGTGGCGCTAGCGTCGATATGAACTTCCAGTTGGGGCTAATTATGCGATTACTCGAGATTGCGAGCACATAGAAAGATGTTGTCTTCGGCAAAGTTGCTCAGGAGGATATGGACTACCACATAGGATACAATTTAGTTCAGGATTCGACCATCACGTGGCGCTGGCGTCGGTTTGGACTTCCGGTAGGGGCTAATAATGCGAAAACTCGTGATTGCGAGCACATAGAAGGATGCAGTCTTCGGCAAAGTTGCTCAGGAGGATATGGACTACCACATAGGATACAATTTAGTTCAGGACTCGACCACCGCGTGGCGCTGGCGTCGGTTTGGACTTCCGGTAGGGGCTAATTATGCGATAACTCGAGATTGCGAGCACATAGAAGGATGCTGTCTTCGGCAAAGTTGCTCAGGAGGATATGGACTACCACATAGGATACAATTTAGTTCAGAATTCGACCACCGCGTGGCGCTGGCGTCGGTTTGGACTTCCGGTAGGGGCTAATAATGCGAAAACTCGTGATTGCGAGCACATAGAAGGATGCAGTCTTCGGCAAAGTTGCTCAGGAGGATATGGACTACCACATAGGATACAATTTAGTTCAGGACTCGACCACCGCGTGGCGCTGGCGTCGGTTTGGACTTCCAGTTGGGGCTAATTATGCGATAACTCGAGATTGCGAGCACATAGAAGGATGCTGTTTTCGGCAAAGTTGCTCAGGAGGATATGGACTACCACATAGGATACAATTTAGTTCTGAATTCGATCACCGCGTGGCGCTGGCGTCGGTTTGGACTTCCGGTAGGGGCTAATTATGCGATAACTCGAGATTGCGAGCACATAGAAGGATGCAGTCTTCGGCAAAGTTGCTCAGGAGGATATGGACTACCACATAGGATACAATTTAGTTCAGAATTCGACCACTGCGTGGCGCTAGCGTCGATATGAACTTCCAGTTGGGGCTAATTATGCGATTACTCGAGATTGCGAGCACATAGAAAGATGTTGTCTTCGGCAAAGTTGCTCAGGAGGATATGGACTACCACATAGGATACAATTTAGTTCAGGATTCGACCACCGCGTGGCGCTGGCGTCGGTTTGGACTTCCGGTAGGGGCTAATAATGCGAAAACTCGTGATTGCGAGCACATAGAAGGATGCAGTCTTCGGCAAAGTTGCTCAGGAGGATATGGACTACCACATAGGATACAATTTAGTTCAGGATTCGACCACCGCGTGGCGCTGGCGTCGGTTTGGACTTCCGGTAGGGGCTAATTATGCGATAACTCGAGATTGCGAGCACATAGAAGGATGCTGTCTTCGGCAAAGTTGCTCAGGAGGATATGGACTACCACATAGGATACCATTTAGTTCTGAATTCGACCACCGCGTGGCGCTGGCGTCGGTTTGGACTTCCGGTAGGGGCTAATAATGCGAAAACTCGAGATTGCGAGCACATAGAAGGATGCTGTCTTCGGCAAAGTTGCTCAGGAGGATATGGACTACCACATAGGATACAATTTAGTTCAGGATTCGACCACCGCGTGGCGCTGGCGTCGGTTTGGACTTCCGGTAGGGGCTAATAATGCGAAAACTCGAGATTGCGAGCACATAGAAGGATGCTGTCTTCGGCAAAGTTGCTCAGGAGGATATGGACTACCACATAGGATACAATTTAGTTCAGGATTCAACCACCGCGTAGCGCTGGCGTCGGTTTGGACTTCCGGTAGGGGCTAATAATGCGAAAACTCGTGATTGCGAGCACATAGAAGGATGCAGTCTTCGGCAAAGTTGCTCAGGAGGATATGGACTACCACATAGGATACCATTTAGTTCTGAATTCGACCACCGCGTGGCGCTGGCGTCGGTTTGGACTTCCGGTAGGGGCTAATAATGCGAAAACTCGAGATTGCGAGCACATAGAAGGATGCAGTCTTTGGCAAAGTTGCTCAGGAGGATAAGGACTTCCACATGAGATACAATTTAGTTCAGAACTCGTCCACTGCGTGGCGCTAGCGTCGATATGAACTTCCGGTAGGGGCTTATTATGCGATAACTCGAGATTGCGAGCACATAGAAGGATGCTGTCTTCGGCAAAGTTGCTGAGGAGGATATGGACTACCACATAGGATACAATTTAGTTCAGAATTCAACCACAGCGTGGCGCTGGCGTCGGTTTGGACTTCCGGTAGGGGCTAATTATGCGATAACTCGTGATTGCGAGCACATAGAAGGATGCAGTCTTCGGCAAAGTTGCTCAGGAGGATATGGACTACCACATAGGATACAACTTAGTTCAGGATTCGACCACCGCGTGGCGCTGGCGTCGGTTTGGACTTCTGGTAGGGGCTAATTATGCGATAACTCGAGATTGCGAGCACATAGAAGGATGTTGTCTTCGGCAAAGTTGCTCAGGAGGATATGGACTACCACATAGGATACAATTTAGTTCAGGATTCAACCACCGCGTAGCGCTGGCGTCGGTTTGGACTTCCGGTAGGGGCTAATAATGCGAAAACTCGTGATTGCGAGCACATAGAAGGATGCAGTCTTCGGCAAAGTTGCTCAGGAGGATATGGACTACCACATAGGATACAATTTAGTTCAGGATTCAACCACCGCGTAGCGCTGGCGTCGGTTTGGACTTCCGGTAGGGGCTAATAATGCGAAAACTCGTGATTGCGAGCACATAGAAGGATGCAGTCTTCGGCAAAGTTGCTCAGGAGGATATGGACTACCACATAGGATACCATTTAGTTCTGAATTCGACCACCGCGTGGCGCTGGCGTCGGTTTGGACTTCCGGTAGGGGCTAATAATGCGAAAACTCGAGAATGCGAGCACATAGAAGGATGCTGTCTTCGTCAAAGTTGCTCAGGAGGATAAGGACTTCCACATGAGTTCTAATTTAGTTCAGAACTCGACCGCTGCGTGGCGCTAGCGTCGATATGAACTTCCGGCAGGAGCTAATTATGCGATAACTCGAGATTGCGAGCACATAGAAGGATGCTGTCTTCGGCAAAGTTGCTCAGGAGGATATGGACTACCACATAGGATACAATTTAGTTCAGGATTCAACCACCGCGTAGCGCTGGCGTCGGTTTGGACTTCCGGTAGGGGCTAATAATGCGAAAACTCGTGATTGCGAGCACATAGAAGGATGCAGTCTTCGGCAAAGTTGCTCAGGAGGATATGGACTACCACATAGGATACAATTTAGTTCAGGATTCGACCACCGCGTGGCGCTGGCGTCGGTTTGGACTTCCGGTAGGGGCTAATTATGCGATAACTCGAGATTGCGAGCACATAGAAGGATGCTGTCTTCGGCAAAGTTGCTCAGGAGGATATGGACTACCACATAGGATACCATTTAGTTCTGAATTCGACCACCGCGTGGCGCTGGCGTCGGTTTGGACTTCCGGTAGGGGCTAATAATGCGAAAACTCGAGATTGCGAGCACATAGAAGGATGCAGTCTTTGGCAAAGTTGCTCAGGAGGATAAGGACTTCCACATGAGATACAATTTAGTTCAGAACTCGACCACTGCGTGGCGCTAGCGTCGATATGAACTTCCGGTAGGGGCTTATTATGCGATAACTCGAGATTGCGAGCACATAGAAGGATGCTGTCTTCGGCAAAGTTGCTGAGGAGGATATGGACTACCACATAGGATACAATTTAGTTCAGAATTCAACCACAGCGTGGCGCTGGCGTCAGTTTGGACTTCCGGTAGGGGCTAATTATGCGATAACTCGAAATTGCGAGCACATAGAAGGATGCTGTCTTCGGCAAAGTTGCTCGGGAGGTTATGGACTACCACATAGGATTTAATTTAGTTCAGAATTCGACCACCGCGTGGCGCTGGCGTCGGTTTGGACTTCCGGTAGGGGCTAATTATGCGATAACTCGAGATTGCGAGCACATAGAAGGATGCTGTCTTCGGCAAAGTTGCTCAGGAGGATATGGACTACCACATAGGATACAACTTAGTTCAAGATTCGACCACCGCGTGGCGCTGGCGTCGGTTTGGACTTCCGGTAGGGACTAATTATGCGATAACTCGAGATTGCGAGCACATAGAAGGATGTTGTCTTCGGCAAAGTTGCTCAGGAGGATAAGGACTTCCACATGAGTTACAATTTAGTTCAGAACTCGACCGCTGCGTGGCGCTAGCGTCGATATGAACTTCCGGCAGGGGCTAATTATGCGATAACTCGAGATTGCGAGCACATAGAAGGATGCTGTCTTCGGCAAAGTTGCTCAGGAGGATATGGACTACCACATAGGATACAATTTAGTTCAGAATTCGACCACCGCGTGGCGCTGGCGTCGGTTTGGACTTCCGGTAGGGGCTAATTATGCGATAACTCAAGATTGCGAGCACATAGAAGGATGCAGTCTTCGTCAAAGTTGCTCAGGAGGATAAGGACTTCCACATGAGTTACAATTTAGTTCAGAACTCAACCGCTGCGTGGCGCTAGCGTCGATATGAACTTCCTGTAGGGGCTTATTTTGCAATAACTCGAGATTGGGAACATATAAAAAAATGCTTTCTTAGGCAAAGCTGCTCAGATGGAGATGGACTTCCACATAGGTTGCAACATAGTTCAAAATTCGACCACTGCGTGGCGCTGGCGTCGGTTTGGACTTTCTGTAGGGGCTAATTATGCGATAACTCGAGATTGTGAGCATATAGAAGGATGATGTGTTCGGCAAAGTTGCTCAGGAGAATAAGTTATATGATAAATCACATGAGTTACAATTAAGCACGGAATTTGTCAACCGCATTGTGCTGGCGTTTTATGAACTTTCAATAGGAGCTAGTTATGCGATATTGAGAAATTGCGCTTACATAGAAAGAAGATCGTTTTTCAGACAATTTTCAGACTTCATGTAGATCGACTTACCATGGATTTTTCAGGAAGAAATATTTTACCAAGTACGAACATTTTAGTGTTTTAATAGTTAACAAAAGTGAGATTTTGCTGCAATCTTTGAAGAAATGTATTCCTGAAATATCTTTGGCGGAATCCTTGAACACTCAGAAAAACTGCAAGAAATTCATTAACGAGTTCTTTCAGAAACCCTTAAAAAAGATAATGCTAAGCCGTTCATGAACAGTTCTATCAGGCAACTATGGGACCCGTAGTTTTTTTTTATGAGGAACTCTTGAAATATATCTTTCTGTAATTTCTTGAAAGAATTTTAGAATAAATTCCCCAAGAATCCTTAAAAAAATGTATCAATAAATTCATGAAGGAATCACTAGAAAACTCCATTCAAACAAGAACTATTCTTGAGAGATTTTCCATGGAAAAGTTTAAGAACGAATACGTTATCGACATTATTTTAGGAGAATTCGCTGGGGGATCTGGGGAACTTGATCAGTTTTTGGAGGAATTCCAGAATATATTTTTGTACTTTTGGTTTGTCAATAGGAAAATCTATAAACTATAAAGATTACTTGGAGAACCCACTGAAAAAGATCCTAAAGACTTTTCTTAAGAAATTCCTGATGGAATCAAAAGGAAGAATTTCGTTCCACATTGAATCGTTGAAGAATTTTAAGTAGTACATAAAATGGTTCTTGCATGAATATTTACAGAATGTACTGCTAAAATTCATAACTAATTTACTTATGACATTTCGAGAAGATTGTTTTTCAGGTTTTTGTACGAATACTTGTACGAGTTTTTAAAATAATTGCTAGGGCATACCAAGAATTATTATTGGAAAGTTCTTCGAAAGGGTCGCTGGATGAATTCATGAAAAATTGTTGGAATAATTTATGAATTTCTATACTCCGGAAAAATTAAAGTATCGTAGGCTGAATGAATTGAAGAATTTATAGTTGAATCCTCTTTATATCCTGGAGAAAACACTTGGTGAAATTTTTGATCAAAGGCATAGAAGAATTCATAGATATATTTGAAAAAGAAACTTTTGGAGAAATTCAAAATCCTTGAATCCGGGATTCTTTGGAAACAGTTCTAGGACTTATTTTGGAAAAAAAACCTGGAGGAATTGAATTACAATTTTCTGATAAAATGTCTCAAGAAATCCTTGGGACGGGAATCCGTTTCTAGATTTCTTGAAATTCTTGGAGGAACTCTGAAATCACCTTGAATTCCTACAAGATCACTGTCACAATTATTTAAGTTAAAGTATTGAACATGAATATCAGAAGATTTTCTAGTTCAAATCCGTGAAGAAATTCCAGGAGAAACATCAAATTCTTGGAGAAATAATTTGAAGAATATCTGTATTCAGTGATAGTAATCGCTTGGATTGCTCTGATTTCTCCTGACATTCCTCTAATAAAAAAAATTAGAGATTCCTCTAAGGATTCCTTCCAGAAGATCTCTACAGAGATTTTTGCAGAATGTCAGAGGTTTCTCTAATTAACATTTCTTCAAGAATTACTTAAAATATTTCCACGGTGAATTCTCCACACATTCCGCTGGTAGTCCTCTCAAGATTCCTCTAAGATTTATTCCTAAGATTTCCTCCAGGGATCGCTCCAGGATTTCTATAACGAATTATTCCAGAGATTCTACCATTTAATTGGGGATTTTACAAGAAATTATTTTATGAGTTCTTATAGGGATCGCTGGAGAAATTCTTGCAAAAGCCCAAAGAGGGATATTCGAGGTAAACTCTGGAGGAATTCCTTACAAAAATCCCCGGAACATCAAATATGCTTTTCAGTTACGCAGTCTTTATTTTTTTCAACGTTCTATTTATAATAAAGACTGCGTAGATGAAACTAATATTTTATTTATATACAGTCAAATCTCTACCAGCTCATTCCTGAAACGATATCTACATGAAACCATGTAGAGATTTTTCTGAAGCGATTCTTAAAGAAATTTCTGAAGAAAAAGCTGGAGAAATCTCTGCAGGAATTCCTGTAAAGATTTGCATAGAGAAATCTCTGGAGGAGTCTTTGGATAGACTCCTGTAGGCATCCATGGAGGACTCTTGGAGACATCTTTGGAGGAATCACTGGAGAATCCTTGGAGGTATCCCAGGAACAATCGTTGTAGAGATTTTGCTGGTGGAATCGCTAGAGAAATCTCTGTAAAAACTCCTGTAGTTTTTTTGCTGGAAAAAACCCTGGAAGAATCCTCATAGGAATATTTAAATGGAAAAAATTCTTGAAAATCTAAGGAGAAATATCTTAAGAAATCCATGAATAAATTTTCAAAAAAAAAAGTATATATATATATAGAAATTTGTTTTAATGAAATCCATGGAAAAATTTTATGCTAAAAGTTCTGATAATATTCTTGCAGGAATTAATGGGAGAATCTTTGGAGAAATTTCAAGAAGAACTCTTGGGAGAATCCATGGAGTATTATTGGAGACCCAGTACGAATCCCTGGAGAAATTCTTGGGGAATCCCTGGATGATTATCTTGAGAAATTCTTGAGGCAATTCATGTGATTTCCTAGAGGAATTCGGGAGTTTTAGAACACCTGCAGAAATTCCTTGTGGAATCCTTGTAGAATTTCCTCGTAAAATCATCCCTGGAGCGATCCGTGGAGTAATCCCGGAAAAAATCTCCGGAATAATTTCTGGACGCGTCTCCAGAGAACTGCTTGGGAATATCTTTGTATGTATCCGTGGAGGAATCCTCGGAAGAAATTCTGAAGAAATCACTAGAGAATCATCTTTAGTAATCCTTGAAGAAATTGTTTTAGTGTTACTCCTGGAAGAATTCCTGGAGAAAGCCTCACTAAAGATATTTCTTTTGGAAATCTTAGCGAAATCTCTAAAGAAATCCTTATACATATTTTTTTCTTGTAGGAATCTTTGAAAAAAATCCATGTCAACTCCCTGGAGGAAGGTATTCAATGCATGGCGAACAAAAGTTCTTCCTGAAGGAATCTCTGGCAAACGTCCTAGGGAACCCCAGAAGAAATCATTGTAGAGATTAAGGTAAAGAATAGCTTGGATTATTCTCTGGTAAAATCACTGGAGGAATCTTTGAAAGATTTCGTGGAGAAATCTCTGGAAGAGTCTCTGGAGATATTTCGAGAGGATGAGGACAGAAGGGCATGGGTTTGTACTCCATCGGATGAGCTCTCGGTAAATAACTGTAGAATTCATCATACAAATCATTTAAGGTTACTGGACTATCTCCTGTGAATAACTTCGATGTGAACTACGTCTTGAGATCCAGATGAGTTTTTGGAGGAAATCCAGAAGGAAATACTGGTATAAAGTCATAAGATTCCTCCGGATCCAATTAAAAACTTAAGTGCACAGTTACCGCAAAAACTGCTAAAGAAATTCTAGAAGTATTTTTTTTGCAACTTCAGGACTTTATCTGTATCTGAACTCTTGTTGGAATTTTAGAAGTGACTGCAATGTAGTTCATATCATATTATAGAGCTCATTTCATATTATATACAGTCGACTCTCCACAACTCGATATTCTATAACCCGATATACTCTATAACTCTATGGATTTTCCGGTTCCTTCAAATTTCCATACATTGTGCTCTCTATAAGTCGATATTTCTATAACTCGATATCTCCACAAGTCAGTAGCGCAACCAGGATTTGGCTCTAGGGGGGGTTTTGTGAAGCTGAAGATTATGTGTTTTTGGTAAAATAAAACGGGTGTGAAAACTTTCGGGCTGAATAATTTAAAATTAGGCTGATACAAATATTAAATTTCTTTTATGTCAAACCCCCCCCGCCCTTCAAAAATCCGAAAATTTTGAAGGGGAGAAAAAAAAAGATTCATCAATTTTTTGGCATCAGTTGGGATTTTTTAATTTTCGAAGTAAAACACAGGTAAAATAAAGGTCCAGAGGACGATTGAAAAAAGTTGAACAACTATCGTTCAAAATAAAAATTCGAAAAAATAACTTTTTTTCTATTTTTATTTTTTTGTTCCTTATTTATTTTTATCCCCCCCCCTCGTACCTTTCAAGTGGTCTCGGACTTATAAGAAAATTAATATTTGTATCAGCCTTATTGCGAGATTACCATAAGAAAAAAATAACACCAAATGCAAACTTAAGCTTTTCTCTTCCATTCTGGGCATACATTTTTATATAAATTTACAACTCTATTCAAAGGAAATCTTTTGTACCTGGTGAAGTTTTCCAAAATGCGTATTACATATCGCGTAGTTTGTTCGAAAGTTTATCCAAGCTACATATGGATGCGCGCACACACACTGTAAAGGATCAACCTCTGGCAACCAGGCCTGTATGAATACCCAATACTGTATGCATACTTTTATAACGACTTGGCTGTATTTTGCTAATGTCAAATGTGTTTACTTTGTTCTTTTATTACCAACCGCGAATTACAAGATTATGTTATCTCCCGAAGTAATATCTGGATTTTTAATCGAGTTTCTCCGTCCATCCGAAATCCCATTTTATACACACTTTTCAACTATCAGAATCTTTCAAGTACAAGTCGCAGTAATAAGCATTGCGACTGTCATTAGCAGTTTGTCGAGGGCAAATCAGCATTGTAGATATTGAAGCATTTCCATATTGTAGACGAATTTTCAGCTTAGCAATGGAATCACCATCTTCCATAATCTTTCCTAGGGTTTTTATTTGTAATCATATACTTAAAACTAAAGAATTTCTTCTCCGGAAATTCACGTGCTATCTGGAGATCCTGAAATTTGCCAAATGCTGAGCCAACTAAAAGATTTTTCAAAGCATCGAATTTTGCATCAAACAGCTTTTTGAACGGTATAGATATACAAACATATTTGCATGTTTGTTTGATACAAACTTCTCTTCGAAAATCTGTGGCTAATTTATCAGAAAAAGCTAGTAAACTACGTTTTTAACTCCTTCAAAAGTCTTCAAATTAGAGATCCACAACTCAAAACAACATAATTGTCAATACAACTTACTGGTCCAGTGTTTGTGGACTTTGGTGTTGAGTTTCAAAAATATATTTAAAATTTATTATAATAAAAATCTGCTCTGGGGAGGGGTTTTGACCCCCAACACCCCCCCTTGGTTGCGCCACTGCCACAAGTTGATGTTATGTGAGAGGTAAATTTCTCTCCATAACTCGATATCTATTTTAAAATTTTTCTTTTTTGGGGAAACGTGATCTAATTCTTGTTTGAAGGTGAATAAATACTTACAAGTTGTAATGATAGTTGAAAAACATGAAAATAATAAAAACTTTTGTCAGTAAAAATAACGTAATTTTTTGTGTACTTCGAATAATGTTTTCAAATAATAGTTTGTAAAATACCATCAACAATATGATATTTCTTTCTTACAAAAAAAGATAATAAATATATTGGAAATACAGAAATTTGTTCCTTCGATTTTGTGATTTTTTGTGTCGGTATATTCTATAACTCGATAATTCTATAAGTCGTTGGTCTCTTGAATATCGAGTTATTGAGAGTCGACTGTAGTTTATATCGTACCATATATTTCATGTCAGATCCTGTAGTTCATATCATATATATAATGACTTGCGTCACGCGGAATTTACTACGCAGAAAAAAAAACTGAACAACTTTTTCTAAGATAAAACCTTTAAAAAAGAATTCCTTCTGGAAATACATATAGACGCCAGCACCACATGCTGGTTAAATTTTGAATGTATGTTCATGACGAATTCCTTATTCTCTCGAACAATTTTGCCGCAGAGAGCATCCTTCTATAAGTTTACAATCTCGATAAAAAAAAAGTACGAGTACGTCGGAATCGGGCTTGTAAAAATTCGGGTTTAGGTGGAGTTTGGTAAGAGTTATGGAAAGAGTAACAACCAGAAAGCTTCCTTATGCATCAGAAAAGATGAGTTTAACTATTTTAAGAATTGTTTTTTTCTTACAAAAATTTTTTAAGTTTCGAGTCAGATTCGGATTTGAAGAGCGATTTTTTTTTCAGGTTCGGGTCAGGTCTGGATACGGGTCGGGTCCGGGTTTGAAAAAATGAAGTGAGTCGGGTACGGGTCAGGTTTCAGCTCAAAAAATGTGAAACCCCCCCTCTAATAATTAACCTCTACCGGAAATACAAATCGACGTCTAATCCACCGGGTGGTCGGATTCTAAACTGAACTGTAGCCCATGTGGAATACCTTATTCTTTTGTGAGACGGACCCTAATATTGTGGTTGGTTCACAAACCTCTCACGCTGAAGACCTGGGATCAAATCACATACCCTTGATGGTCACTTTGGATCTCAAAGCCGTTGGTCTCGAGTTAAACTTGCTATGGGTTAAAAATCTCATCATATAAGAGACAAAAAAATATCCTCTTCGGCAACTTTGCCAAAGACAGCGACCTTCTATATGCACGCAATCTCGAGATATCGCATAACTAGCCCTTACCGGAAGTTCATACTGACGCCAGCGCTACGCGGTAGTCAAGTTCTCAACTAAATTGTAACCAATGTGGAAGTCCTTATCCTCCTGAGCAGTCCTTATCCTGGAAGACAGCATCCTTCTAAATGACCTATAACGCGGGTACATCATCTTTTCGTGGTGCGTTATGGAGAAAAGATATACCAGTGGACCCTAGCCCTGACTGCTTCAAACAAAGAGAACAGGATGTTCGAGTAATGAAAGGAACACTTATTAGTCCTTGTTACATTTTAAACCTTGTTGAAAGTGACAAGTCACGGTTTTCCCAGTTGCCGAGAATGATCTGACAATGATCGAAACAAGGAAAAAAATTGAGTCGAATTGAACAATTTGTTTCATAATTATTTATTCATTTGATTCTCTAGTTTGAAGAAGTAGGGACTATGATTCTGATGCACGGACAATATCTGTGTAATTTCTTAGCTTTATCAAAGGATCCGATTTTGATCGACAAAGGTGCGCACCTATGGAGAGTGCACTCACCACACTCTTCGAAGGGAATAAAAAGCGAAACCTTCCAATTAGAATCCTTTCCAGCGATCGAGTTACGAATTACAACTGTAAGAAAACCGAATACATTATCTCTTCTTAATGATGACAAAGTAAAACGATATGCACTAAACAAAAGACACGGGATATACTACAATAGATCAAATATTGGTCGCAGTGGTTTATGTTCCAGACAGAATAAAAATCCTTCTATGTGCTCGCAATCTCGAGTTATCGCATAATTAGCCCCTATCGGAAGTTTATATCGACGCTAGCGCCACGCGGTGGTCGAGTTCTGAACTAAATTGTATCCTATGTGGTAGTCCATATCCTCTTGAGCAACTTTGCCGAAGACAGCATCCTTCTATGTGCTCGCAATCTCGAGTTATTGCATAATTAGCCCCTACCGGAAGTCCAAACCGACGCCAGCGCCACGCGGTGGTCGAATTCTGAACTAAGTTGTATCCTATGTGCACGCAGAAAATTCTTGCACGATTGACATAACTTTTCCGATAGTTGCTTTAACATGCCTGGATACAATTGTTACAAGCATATTTTCGGTGCTCCTAAACTGACAGTATGGTTTGCCCAATCGTTTTTGCTTTTGTTTCTGTCTTCCATCACATGAATATTTCAATTATATTATTGTTGAATCAGCTTTCCGCACATTATTACCTTGAAACGTTATAAGCTGTACCGCAAAAACCGCTGTTCATCAACAAGCGATGTTGGAGTAGATGTAACTTAATGCGCTCTCACTCTCAAGATAGTAGTTTGTATTCCTGCTCCAATATTTATTTACATTTTGTCGCATTTTTTCGTTGTCGATAAAGAAGATTCGTACCGGTTTTGACAACACAACATCAACAATAATACCATTGTCATGATTGTATATTAATATTGAGTCAATCATATCTATGGTTGATGCAATTATTTTGTGTAGTTGAACCAATCATACCAAATAGTTAATCCAACCATAGATATTGTTTAATCAATTTTAATGTATGGTTGACTGAAATTCAATGTAAAACATGATTGATCTACCAGCAAATATGATTGACTGGACAATTCTTTTTTCTCCGTGTGGTAGTCCATATCCTCCTCAGCAACTTTGCCGAAGACAGCATCCTTCTATGTGCTCGCAATCTCGAGTTATTGCATAATTAGCCCCTACCGGAAGTCCAAACCGACGCCAGCGCCACGCGGTGGTCGAATTCTGAACTAAGTTGTATCCTATGTGGTAGTCCATATCCTCCTCAGCAACTTTGCCGAAGACAGCATCCTTCTATGTGCTCGCAATCTCGAGTTATTGCATAATTAGCGCCTACCGGAAGTCCAAACCGACGCCAGCGCCACGCGGTGGTCGAATTCTGAACAAAGTTGTATCCTATGTGGTAGTCCATATCCTCCTCAGCAACTTTGCCGAAGACAGCATCCTTCTATGTGCTCGCAATCTCGAGCTATCGCATAATTAGCCCCTACCGGAAGTTCAAATCGACGCTAGCGCAACGCCGCGGTCGAGTTCTGAACTAAGTTGTATCCCATGTGGTAGTCCATATCCTCCTCAGCAACTTTGCCGAAGACAGCATCCTTCTATGTGCTCGCAATCTCGAGTTATCGCATAATTAGCCCCTACCGGAAGTCCAAACCGACGCCAGCGCCACGCTGTGGTTGAATTCTGAACTGAATTGTATCCTTTGTGGTAGTCCATATCCTCCTCAGCAACTTTGCCGAAGACAGCATCCTTCTATGTGCTCGCAATCTCGAGTTATCGCATAATTAGTCCCTTCCGGAAGTTCAAATCGACGCTAGCGCCACGCGGTGGTCGAGTTCTGAACTAAAATGTATCCCATGTGGAAGTTCTTGGTCCCCGAAGCAAGTTTGCTGAAGACAGTACGTTCCTATATGGCCTGCATCTTATACAATTTTGTGATGACTGCAGATTTCTGGACTGAGTGTACTGAAATTCCACGTGGCCAACATGGTCCCCTTCGTAGCCGATTCCCGGTGGCCACTGGAACCGGAACCGGTATTCCAGGTAGTGATCAGAATCTTGAGGAGTATATCTTTCGAATGCGGCCCAAATTTCATTATTCGGTTGATATTTCGCTGATTTATAGGGGTATACATTTCTGGGTCATAATGACCCCAGTATCTTATTAAGTTGTTTTTCTTAACATCCGCGGAAGGTTAAAATCGAAACTAGTCTTAGTTAAAAGTAGTTTTCTCCAAATTGTTCGTCTTTTCACTAAAAAAATAATTTCTGCTTAACCATAACTTTATGGATAGTTATCCGATTCCAAATATTTTTACATGCTTTAAAGCTAATTTGGTGGTTTTAAACTGAATATACACATATTTGAATAAAAAGTTGTTTTGACTATGTTATTCAACAAAATCTAACCAAAAACATGATATATTGTTAAAAAAAACTAATTTCTTTGGACTTTTGAGTTTTTTCAAATATTTAGAATGCATCTTGTTATAACTATGAGTTAAATAGTGTAAATAGTTAAAAAAAAATCAAAAACATATATTTTTTGCGATTGTACGACATTTCCCAGAATGACGTTCCCCAGAACGACATTCCCCAGAACGCCATTCCCAAGAATTGGACATTCCCCAGAAATCCATTCCCCAGAATGGGACATACCCCAGAAAAAATAGAGATCTTTGAGGTGTTTAAATCCAGGAAAATGGTAAATAGTAAATAGTGAATGCATCTAACTGGAAAATTCAAGGAAAACCATAATGTTCATAGGTAAAACATTTTCGTATTGTTTTTTTTTATTTTTAGCGGTAGGACTTTCGGTTTGTTACAGTCTTTCATTTATTGAATGGAGAATCTTTAAATCAAAAATTCTTTAAAATTTACCACCTATGGTCGGACATGTAATTCGAACCATTTGGACGATTTTTATATTTCTTGACGATTTTCTCGTCGAAAAAGTTAAAATTTAGCGTGTCATAATATGTGTACCATCCCCAATTATTTAGAAAATAAACCTAGGAAGAACAGCATATGTTCAAAAGAAGGGAGAATATGCCATGAAAGCCGAAAAACAAATTCCATTAATTTACTTTGTGACATATTACACTACACCAATCTCCCTTTGAAAGTACAATCAGAAGGAACAGCCAATTTTAAAAGAAGGAAGAATAACTATGAACAAAAAAACAATAGCTTGGATCAAGTTTGATCATAAAACACAGTATGGAATATGTAGGAACAGCTAATGTTGAACGGTTGAGCTACTTTTCCTCGAATGTCGGTTTCCCAAATGTCGTTTCCCCGAACGCCAGTTCCCAGAATGCCAGTGCCCCGAACAACCCGTTTCCCCGAATAGCCTAGTTTCCGAAAAGTTTTTAGCTCTTATAATTATCATAACTTTTTGTGTTTCGAGGTGGTAACGAACCGGTTATCTAATATGCACCCTTCTTCACTTGATTGGCGGTTATTTCGAGTTTCACCATCATTGGCATTTTTGGCATGATATATTTAGTCGAGGATGACGTTCAAATCTATATTATCTTCTTCTTTTAATTGCTAATCATTCATTCTAGTTCAGCACCCAGTCCTTAAAGACTATTCTTGCACCTGTTTGAACTGCATCACTATTCGGGAAAACGGATCATTCGGAGAGGTGGCATTCAGGGAAATGATATTCAGGGAAACAACAGTAGCACAATTATGAAATCAATTAAGACACAATTAAGGAAATTTTTAAACAGCATTTTCCTCCTAAGATTATGGTTGGGTCTGCCGATGAACCACTTAGCCACAAAACCACCTCTTTCCCCCTTCGTGATTTTTTGACCGTACAAACTTTTTGAAATTTGTATGCCACAAACCACCCCCCCCTCCCTTCCATAGAAGACCAAGTGATTTATGGACGGCAGCTTAGATGGTTTGCCTGAGAAAAAGGAAGCCAACACTCGCCATTCAAAAGATTCTGGCAAACGTATAAAACCCATTCTGGGGAATGTCCCATTCTGGGGAATGGATTTCTGGAAAATGTCCCATTCTGGGGAATGGGTTTCTGGGGAACGTCATTCTGGGGAATGTCGTTCTGGGGTTTGACTTTCTGGGAAATGTCCTACAACCTTTTTTTACAAAATTCAAGAAAAATCGCTTTTTACTTTTTTGAAGGATCAACAGATGAGAAGAAACAATTTCAGCTTAAGTATGTATCAAGGTTTAACTGGCAAAATTTGAAGAACTACACATATTTTAAAAATTCATGATTTTGAACAGTTATTGTTAAATCGCTAAGCCAAAACATTTTTTTTACTAAATTTGTTATATCCACAATTGAAAAACAACTAAAATAGCTTCATAACCATGGAAACAGATATGGAGTCAATTAAGTTTTCATAAAGCTTATGGTCAAACATAGATGAATTATTTAGTGAAAAAAAGAAAGAAATCGGGAAAACTACTTTTAACTACACAGCTAAAATATGTTGTAAATTTAAGTTTATCTTCATGCACATATTTTAAGCATCAAAATAAATTATTTTTCAATCGAATATACCTTAAATTTACACGATCATGTAATATTTAAGCACTTTAGTTGATAATTGAATGTATATTCATTTAAGTATACGTGGTGCTGTAACAACGCACGAATTCGATTTGTTTTTACACTACACTTCAGTTTATACTATATTGAAATTTGAATACTGTTTTCTGTGTAAGCTTAGTTGTAAGTGATGTTGTAAAATCTTTTTATGAATTAAATTTTGAAGAAAATGCTTCGAACATTCACCTTCAAGTCGCTTGTGCTAACTCTAAATCTTAATATTTTGAGGTCAAACTTAGAGGTTCCTTTTTTATGTGATTTAATTGTAGAAAAGCACACTTTTTTTTATTTTGTAAACATTTGAAAAAAATCGATTGTACGACATTGTCCAGAATCGCTTTACCCAGAGTGGTACATTCTAGAGATGGTAGGGTTTCACATTTTTCAAACCCGAACCCGACCCGTACCCGACATATTTTATTCCTTCAAACCCGGACCCGACCCGAACCCGAGACAAAAATTTAAAAGCAAACCCGGACCCGACTCGAACCCGAAAAATTTTCGCTGTTCAAACCCGAACCCGACCCGAAACCCGAAAAAAATTTGTAAGAAAAACCCGAATAGAACCCGAGTTTGAAAAGACCCCGACTTTTTTCAAGCCCGAACTCGACCCGTACCCGGTATTCTGTTAACCTTTAAACCCGACCCGAACCCGAACCAGAAAAAAATTAAAAAAAATCAAATTCGTGTCGGGTTTCGGGTTTGAAAACCCGAGACCCGACCATCTCTAGTACATTCATCAGTAAAAAAAAACATAATAGGAGGTTTTTACGCTGCTAAAATCCAGGTGAATGATAAACAGTAAATTGTGAACACATATAACTAGAAAATCCGGGAAAACGAGAAAATCAAATAGTCCAGTTCCCTGAAAAGTTTTAAGTTCTCATAATTGTCATAACTTTTTGCGTTTCAAGGAGTTGAACGTACTGGTCATCTGATATGCACCCTTCTTTTCTCGATTAGCGGTTCTTTCAGGTTTCACCGTCCTCGACAAGAGAAATTACGTTCTGGGAAAAGTATTGTTGTGCATGTTAAACAGTTGTTGAATAGTTAAATAGCTTTGCCCTTTAATATTTTGGTCGTGTCTGGCATAGTCGTTTGTTTTGAATTTCTAAGAACACCTCCGTCCTCCTTCGTGATCTTCTGTCCAAACAAACGTTTTGAAATTTGTATGAGCCGTACTGCCCATAACTGCATAACAGTCACATTCGACATTTTTGACAAATTGGAGTTAATACCGGGGAGAGTCATCAAATGATAAATACTTTCGATCAACTTACTAAAATCTGTGAGTTTGTTCTAGAAAATTCGAAAAAAATACCAAGTTGTTTTGTCACACTGGCAAGTGTAACCGCATAACAGTAACATTGAGATTATACATGAGCCTCATAATGTAGTAGCAACGAAATTTCTATCAGAATTTTTTTCTGTCTATTCACCCAGTATGCGGTAAGAGTTGTACAAAATTTCAGCCTCAAATAAGCTCTTTTGAATTCTTTATGATTTTTTGAAATTTTAGTTTCCTCCCATACTGCAGTAAAATACAAACTTGGTATCCCATTTACTCAATGCCTACTTTTGTCGAATGTTACAAATATGCAGTTATGGGCAGCGTAGTCTTTGGCCAAACCCTAACTTAGATTACTAAATGGTTTGTGGACGGCCCCCATCTGAGATGGTTTGCCTGAGACAAGGGAAACAAACACTCATCTTTCAAAAGTTTTTCAATTCCGATTCTATTTGCTTGAGATCCACAATAATGATTTTGACGAAATAATATTTTTGGTGAATTGAAGTCGGCGTTTGGGAATTCGAATCAATTTGGTAGGTACATCTATTGAACGGAAACATAATAGAAACAAAATTATTTTTTCCGCTCTTTAAAAATGCATATAATTGATTCTGGGAAACGTCAATTCTGAGAAATGTCGATCTGGGGTTTGACTTTCTTCTTTCAAATATGCCAAAACCTGTGTAATGATTCATGACGCAACTCAGAACAAATGCGTAATGAAAGAGCGTTGAGTAATATTTATATCGCAACTGATTTCAGCTGCGTAATGACTATTGAGATACGGCTTTGAATTATGAGGGAAAGTAGGCCGTTTCGTGACAGATTGGCGTGATGAAAAACAGCCTATTACAATGAGAAACCGCAAAACAAAATCAAATTTAGGCAACTGAAAAATGAGGCCCAGTACCCGTGCCAATAGAGGTTAACCTAAGCAAAAAAAATCATGATATAAAAACGAGAAGTTCTAAAAGAGATTTTTTGGTTTCATTTCTCATTTGAAAGATTTCAAACTCTTCTGTACTGCCCATAACTGCATATTGGTCACATTCGACATTTTTGACTTTTTCGAGTTTACACCGAAGAATGTCATCAAACACTTTTGATCAACTTCTGAAGTCTAGGGAATTCAGAAAAAAAATCAATTTGTTTTGTCACATTGGTAATTGTAATCGCATAACAGTCTCATTGAAATTATACATGGGCCTTATTATGTTGCAGCAATGATATTTCTATCAGATTTATTTTCTGACTATTTTTTCAATATGACCTGTAAAAAATGTCAGGCTCGAAAAGTCATTGTTGAGTGCATGGTAATGATCAGAAATTTTAGTTTCTTCTCAAACTGACAAAAACACACACTTAATACTTAATTTCCTCATGCATACACTGCCGTGAATCGCAAGTCAGTCCCTGAGAGACAGCTGGCTTAGATTGCGGGCTCCCAAAAGTCAAGAGAACCTGTCATCAACTGTCACTGTAAAACCAACACATTCAGAGGGCAGAACATGAAAAAGCGACAACATTCAAGTGAACGTAATTAAAATTTTTAGGTGTTTTTCGATGATTTCACATTTTAAAAAGTAGAATACCTAGATATCGTTGTGTGGTGGCAAACTGCTATTGATTTGTTTGTATTCATATCCTTTTTTTTTGTAGTGAACAACATGAAGTAAATATGATTTTGATCAACATAAGTCTTACCGTTGTGCACTACCCTAGAATTGAAAAAAAGTCAAAGAAGGCTAGAAAATATGTCAGCTGTCAGTGAGCTGTCTCCTCTCTCTCAGGTCAGTCCCATCTGTAAAAAGTAGGAGAAAATCGGGTGTGAGGTTTACAAACTCATTTTCCATTCGAGTATTCCAAAAATTGACGAAGATATACTTGAAATATATTTGAATTTTAGAGAAACTTTCATTCCGATACCTTTTCAAGGAAAATTTAAAGATGATTAACATATGATTCATGTTTCATTTCCGCGGTGTAGAAATCTGTAGTGGCACTTATGCGGTTAGGGTAAGTGTTCCCTTAGTTGTGGGTGTTCCGATAGTTGCGGTAGTGCCGTTTTCACTGATTTCATTACATTATCCACAGAACCGACTCTGCCAATCGACGTATTGGCTTGTTGATACACGGAATAATTGAATGAGCGTTCAAATTGCTTTAAAACTGATGAAATATCACAAAAATTGCTAAAACTATTCTTGCTTGTACAAATAGTTCCTATAGTGAAGGATCCCATAAAAAAACCACGTATACCGCAACTCTAGGAACACAAATTAAAAATATACCGCAACTAAAGGAACCGTGTACAAATAGTGGAGGTATTATTTTTCACTGACATGCCGTGGATTACTGCGATGAAATATTTTTTCTCATTAAGTCAATGGTCGGTAAATCCCGTTACAACATTAACATTTACATTAATTGCGCTTCTTGAATTTAGGCGTGTCAATGAAGTTCAATAGTGCTTAGTACCTCCACTATTGGTACATCTACCCTACTTTTTATTATGGGACAATCCTACTTGGTGTTTTTTTAATAATTTTACCGGAGAAATGTTAAAAACTGATATCAACTAAAATTTGACAAAAATACAGACGAAACTGACTTGCGATTCACGGCAGTACATTTGCCAAAAGTTACAGTTAAAAGCATAAAGGAAATATATGAAATGAGTTGTAATAGTAGTTTGAGCAACAAGTATCAGAATGATAATTTTTACAGCACGACTTCTACATTTATTACTGCGTCCTTTGTATCGAGTTATGCTCATGCTCATGCTCATGCTCATTACTGCGTCCTTTGTATCGAGAAATATACGTTTAATTCCACGGTCAATTCAACTGGTACATTACTACAACCATTGTGGTGGTACCGGCCCCCTACGTTGCGAAAAAAAGGATTTCAGTGTATGAATTTTACAATGAATTTTCAAATTTTAGTTGAACTGATTACCCATCACGAGTGTTATAAACTTCTTTATTGAATAGTTTGAACTTGACAGTGACATTTCTTTATATTGTTAAGGTTCAGCTCACACTTTCTTGAACTGTATTCGTTTGCTATTCCCTGAGGCTAGCCATGTGGTCGGTTTTCAGCATCGCCAACAACTTCCGGCGATTTTATGCGAACGGCCAACGAGTTTTTCCGTTTTTACTTTCCCTCAATGGCAGACTTTAATGCCCTCGTTTGTCACCAGACAGGAAAAACCCTAAACAATATTGCCATTTTACATTGCAACACATTCTCCGTTAATGGAAAACGCTTTTTAAAGTACTGTTTCTTGAAAGAAAAAAAAAAGTGGTTCGTTATGGGGCCGAAACGGAAGAAGGAAAACCAAGAACACGAAATGTCCTTCAAGCACAACTAGGACGCAATTTGTTTCTGCCCCGAACGCGAACCAAGATTATCTGTCTTGTCGTTTCGGTCGTGACCGTGGGTGAAAAGAAACTGCCGCCACACCAACCAAAAGGCTCAAGTGTCTTCTCGAGTGGATATGTGGCTGTCATAGGTACCTGCTACTTTGGCTCGTTTCAAGAGTTGGGTTCATAACTTTTATGGTGGGCCATTTGTTTCAGTGACCTTTTCTATCGTCCGTTTGTCACCGGACTTTTGGGGGAAGTTGTACGGGACCGAAACGATAATGAGGTAATAATGGACTGGAATCTATTACCGGCTTAATTTGCGGAAGACGATTACTCAAGAGGTCTGGTAAGATTCAAGCTGGGTGACTGTTCAAACATTACCTGATTGGGACATAATTAGTTTGCCTCTAATTGATGTTTGTTCATTTTATTTCACTACAGAATAGACATTCCTTCGGAGGCAAAAGCACTTAAACTTTTAATTTCAAAATTTCTCCATAGAACTGTTGCTGGGGAGACATTGTAGATCAAATGTATATTTTTGAAAATATAAGCATAGGAAGCAGGATCCTATTATTGTCACTTTTAGTTCACTTGGGCAGTGGGGAAGCTGCTGAGCTCATGTTTGACCCCAATATGCGTCATATTCAAGTGCTTTTTATTGCAAAGCTTCCGACAAATCGGCTAAGAAACCCCTCCATTCCAAAGTGAATCATGGAAGTGATCAAGTAACTCTGCACCCTACCTAGCTATAGAGTATGTAAAACATATACAGCAGAAAAGACGGAAACAGTTCGCATCATTTCACGGTTGTAATGAACTTGTGTATGTGTAATAATAATATAAACTGCTGGTTCATATGTTTTTCCTTTTATTTGAGCATTTATTTTGTATTCGAGTACACCACAAAACCAATTTATGAAACTATCTAGCACACAACGAATTTTTTGAGAACTTATTATACTTTCTGGCGTAATGTTCCAACAAGGAGAATCTGCTTCTCAGCTTAGTGTTCTCATGAACACTTCCACAGTTATTAATTGAGAGTTTTCTTTGCCAATTGATCATTTGTGTATGTATAATATACATTGTATATATCCTGTGATAGGTACATAAATACTCTATGCCCAGAGAAGTCGAAAAAAAAAACTTTACGAAAAGATCATCGACCGGTGGGATTCAAACCAACGACCGTAAGCTAAGAGCTTGGTCTTACAAAATAGCTGCGCTGTTTACAGCTACGGCTTTCTGGGAACCTATTTTAGTTCTTTTGATAAAGTTTGTCAAAGCTCACGGATTGCTGCATCTGCTAGTAGTTGATAAAGAATTGCATAGGATAAGTGGACTTTTCACTCTAATTAACGAACCAATGTACTGTAGAGTTCCAAAACAACCCCAATTTGATAAAAAACAATCTTGAACGGATGTGTTAAGATCATGCAGTTGCTTACAAACAATTAACCTTTCAGTCGTCGCGTGGTTTGTCACCTTAGAAACCACTACGCTGATGCTGTGTACAATGAGCAAGCTTTTTTCAACACTGTTGAGGGATTCCACGGAGGCATGCAAGTCGATTCTGATCGACCATTTCAAAAATATCTAAAACTTTGCACAGTTTTTCAGTTCCATCTAAATCGTCATTTTCCGATATCAAATCTTCAAGTTGAGTCACGACTAACTTTTCAAAAGGGTGTATGTGAAAATGGTTCAAAAATATTCAAAAAGCTGCACAGCAAAAACGGTTCGTTCGATTGTTAGACAACTAAAGAAACAAAGTTAGACAACTAAATAAAGATTCCAAAAAAATACACACAGTAAAAAAAAAAAAAAATTTTGCGTTGAAAAACATCATTTTTGTCACAAAAACTCAAATATCTCAAAACCCTATCGGAATACCAACGTAATTTTTTTAGGGAAAGCGGTCCATTATATTTGCTATCTACCATAAAAATTTGGTGATGGTAAGCCAATAAACAAAAAAGTTATGACATTTCAAATATTTCACAAATTTGACACTTAGTGAATTTTTTTTTTATTGTTAATTTTTTTTAGGACCGCAGTTTGTTGCTGATTTTTTTGTTAAGGGTACCACATGAGGTTAACAAGTTGTTTTCATGATATTTTATTTAATTATTCATAACTATTATAGCATCTATTAGAAAGTTAGACGCGATCCAGTGTTGTGATCTAAAGTCTTGATAGTGTCATATTTTTCATTGTACGTAACTGAAGAAAAATTCTCTCAATAGTGTTGAAACCTTTTGATAAAAGAAACCTATAAGAAATCTAATATTGAAGACAAAAGCTACAAAAAAAAGTTTTCTATACAGGTATACGACTAGTTTACCTGCAAAAAGTTTACCTCGTAGAGAACAAGGCGGGTCTATACCCAGGTGATCTAGTATACGTAAAGCAGGTCGGTTTTCTCGGCGCTGGTTTTCTCCACAAAGTTAAAATCTGATTACACCTGGGTATAGACCCGCCTTGGTAGAGAATAGACTTTGTTAATCATATTTGGGAGAAAGCGAGTAACTTCAACAACATCAAAAACATGATAGGTACATACCATGAACATACTCACGAAAAAGCTAAAAATATACTACCACTATGGTTATAAAAGATTTAATTGTAAAATTTTTCTTCAGTCAAGCAAACGACACCAAACTAGTCAGTAAAAACTTAAAAGTGATTTTGTTTATTAAAATCTAACGAGCAACATGAGTAGTCGCTTTCTCAACTGTTGCAGGCCGTTTGCAGAAAAAAAGTGTTCGAAAGAGCTACGAAATCTCACCGAAAGCACCATAGATAAACTGAAAGCGGCTGGTTATGCTCCAATGTCTACATTGAATACAAATTTACGCATTTGTACGTCCTGCCGTTTAAACGTTGACAAACGGGCAATCTGTACATCATCGGTGGATCAGGTTGCAGGAAGTTCGAAAACAACAACAACTGAGGAATTACTAGATGCACCGACAACAACTGAGGAGTTACCAGAAGTACCAAGTGCAGATAGTCTTGCCACGGTACCATCAGCGACATCTGTTTCAACTAATCAATCAGAAGATGAGTGCATCCAGAAGGTCAACATCGAACGCTTCAACGGAGGGATAGCTGGAATAAAAGTGACTCCGATTAAATGGACGAAGATGGGTTACGTCAATTATCCCGAGAAAAAATATAGTGAAATCAACGAAGCTGTACGAAGAAACCTCTTCAAATTAGGACCTGAGGATGTGGAAAATACAAACTACGATGAGGTAATTATGAATATGAAGGAAAAGTTCTCGAATCTAGCCACGACAAGGAAAGAAAAATTATTGATTTTGTCGATGCTGCCAAGCTCGTGGTCTATTCAAGACGCCATTGATGAGTTCAAAACCAATAGAAATACAGCAAAAGAGGCAAAACAATTCAAAAATAACTGTCTTGCAACGAAAAATGCTAGGTCGAGTACTTCATTAACAGATGAGACAAAAGAAAAAATAATTCAATATTTTGAAGACGATGAAGTAAGTAGAGCTATGCCTGGCCAAAAAGATTATGTATCTGTAAAAAAAGATGGAAAGCGTCAAGCAATCCAAAAACGATTAATGATGACTACTTTGAAAGAAGCGTATACACGCTTCAAGGAAATTAACGAAAATATTAAGGTAGGTTTTTCCTCATTTGCAAGCCTTCGTCCAAGGCAATGCATGCTTCTATCCAATTCAGGAACACATAATGTTTGTGTGTGCACAACACACGAAAATATTAACCTAATCTTACATAGTTTGAAAAGAATCAATTTATCAAAGGATATTAAAATTTTATCTGGTAGTCTTTTGTGTAAAAATACAACATCAAATTGCTATCTACGATCTTGTTCGGATTGTCCAGATTCTTCATCATTGGAAAATACTTTATTCGCTGAGTTTGAAGAAAATTATGTTGATCAGTTATCATTTGAGCAATGGGTGACCACGGATAGGTGTGACCTAGAAACTATTGTAAAACCTGTAGATGAGTTTGTGTCATTTTTTTGCTTGAAATTAGAAAGTTTAATTCCTCACGACTTTATTAAAACAGAGCAATCCCGCTTTTTAAAAAATACGAAAAATACATTACAAGATGGTGAATTTTTAGTCATTTGTGATTTTTCTGAAAACTATAGCTTTGTATTGCAAGATGAAGTGCAGTCCCATCACTGGAACGTACAACAAGCTACAATTCATCCATTCGTTATTTATTTCAATGGAAGTACGCAAATTGAACATTTTAGTTTTATTGTAATTTCCGAAGATTTAAGACACGACTCAGTATCTGTAAATTTGTTCATTGCCAAAATGATTAACTTTTTACACGTTGATAAGGATAAAGAAATCAGAAAGATATATTTCATGTCTGATGGAGCAGCATCGCAGTACAAAAACCGTAAGAATTTTTCGAGCCTATGTCAATTTAAATCAAAGTACGGAATTGATGCAGAATGGCATTTCTTTGCTACGTCACATGGCAAAGGTCCTTGTGATGCTATTAGAGGAACCATAAAGCGCATGGCCACAAGAGCAAGTTTAGCCAAAGAACGTGAGCATCCAATTAAAACTGCAAAAGAACTGTTTGATTGGGCAAATCGCAGAAAAGAAGAAGATTTAACAAAATTATCATTTTGTTTTACTACTACTGAAGAGTACGAATTAACGGCATCAGAGCTCAGCGAGCAATATAATAACGCGAAAACGATCCAAGGAACCCAAAAATTTCACTGTTTCATTCCATTGTCAGAAAATAAAATTAAAGCAAAACTATACTCGAACTGTACTGATAATGATGCAAAAGTGTTCGATATTGTAAAAAAAATGAATAACAATAAATAAATAAATAAAAGTATTAATAAAATGTTTTCATGATCTCATAACGCATACCCAAATCCAAAACTTTTAAAGTTTATATATAACATTTAGAAACTCATCGATCATACTCTAAAAAAAATATCCTGGTAAAAAAAAAAATATTTTCGTGTAATCTGTTAATTCATTTTAATTTATACATATATACATATAATATTTATACATATAAATAATATTTATACATATAATTTACATAATACTAATGAATACATGAAAACGACTTGTTTAATTCACGCAAGGCCCTTAACAATAAAATCAGCAACAAACTGCGGTTCCCGTAATAATTTACACCGAAAAAAATTTTTTTTTTCTACTAAATGTGAAAATTGTGACATGTTTGAAATGTCATAACTTTTTTGTTTATTGGTTTAACATCACCAAATTTTTATGGTAGATAGCTAATATAATGGACCGTTTTCCCTCAAAAAATTACGTTGGTATTCCGATAGGGTTTTGAGATATTTGAGTTTTTGTGTCAAAAATTATGTTTTTTAATGCAAAAAAAAATTTTTTTTACTGTGTGTATTTTTTTGGAATCTTTATTTAGTTGTCTAACTTTGTTTCTTTAGTTGTCTAACAGTGGAACGAACCGTTTTTGCTGTGCAGCTTTTTGAATATTTTTGAACCATTTTCACATACACCCTTTTGAAAAGTTAGTCGTGACTCAACTTGAAGATTTGATATCGGAAAATGACGATTTAGATGGAACTGGAAAACTGTGCAAAGTTTCAGCTCAATAGAAAAAAATGAATTAAAAAATTTACCAAATTTTGGTGCTGTTGCTTGGAATCACTCTGTTGCACAAAATACAACAGCGCGACTCCTTCTTGAAGCTATCGACTGTACCCTTTCCGTTATGTAATGTAGTTCCTTCTGTTATCCATGAGGTAGAAATTGCAAAAATATATTCAATACTTTTGCTAAATCTCTAATATCAAATAGTTTTTGTATAATTTTTCGACAAACAGCTTCCACATCTAAGCTTCCTTAAACCTATGATTATAGAGATGATATTCAAAAAGACATTTTGATACACCTTATGTAGTATTTATCTATTTAATATTTTCAATCTTTACTTAGGTTAGGTTAGTCACGCATCCAAACATTTTGGGAATCCATGTCCTATGCCAGCGGTTTTTAGATAGTGCTCCGCGGAGTACTTGGTCCTTCAGAAACCCTTGACAGGTTATATGCAAGAAAACTGTGTATGAGCTATTGATATAACGATTTTCAGACGAATATAAATATGTGAGTGCAGGAGTTGTGCCTGGCCGCACGGATGGCTATTTCACCCAAATTCCCAATGCTATCATATTTTGCATACAATTTATCATATTTTACGCAGTGAAACCGTTTATTAGCTATTGCCATAAGTTTTCTTAACGATAATAGTCTATGGGGGAAGGTGCTTGAATTAAAACTAAACACACGGATCGGTAACATGCTCATTTTACTCAAATTGTTTGTTCAATCAAATAAAACAGATTTTTTTAGATCCATATAAACAAAAATGAAATGGTGTTTGCATGTCAAAAGTTGGCTCAAAGACGGGTTATCAGAGTTTGAAAATCCTATCACTGTTATATTCGTATAGTTTGGCGACGAGCATGAAAGAACAGCCTACTTCGTGGTAATACAATGTTTTCCGGAGCAACTAGAAATAAAAGTTTAAAATGGAATCAAAATTAATACAAGAGTGACCAACAAAAATCAAACTTTACGTTTTTTGTAGAAATTATAGAGTCGATTGAAGTGTTTGAAAAAATCCAGATTCAAACGGATAGGTTATAAAGAGCAGGTGCTACTGGCTACAATTTATTTCAAAAAGTACTACGCTCCGTAAAGACTGAAACCCCTTGTTTTGCTATTTAATATTTTGAAAATTCGTTAACTTGGTAAAATGTGCAAATGATTGATTGATAAGAAACAATTTTAGCCCTTAGCTGTTAACGAACAAATTTTATTTCCAAAAATATTATCAACACATATATCATTAAAAATTCATAGTAAAAGTATATAAAAAATATTATTTTATTTTTTTATTTATTTGGCTTTATATCTATTAACTTAAAACCTCGCCAACAATATTTCGCCAATCCACTCGGTTCATGGCCGCTTCTCTCCATCGTCGATTGCGACCCACGCTCTCCAGGTCCTGGTGCACCTGGTCAATCCACCTAGCTCGCTGCGTCCCACGTCTTTTTGTTCCGGCCGGATTCGTAGCGAACACCATCTTTACAGGGTTGTTGTACGGCATTCTTGCAGCATGCCCTGTCCAGCGTATGCTTCCAGCTTTTTTTTAGCTTCACGATACTGGGTTCACCGTAGAGTTGAGCGAGCTCGTGGGTCATCCTTCGCCGCCACACGCCCTTCTCCTGCACGCCACCGAAGATCGTCCTTAGCACTCGGCGTTCGAAAACCTCAAGAGCTTGCAAGTCCTCCTCGAGCATAGTCCACGTCTCATGCCCATAGAGAACTACCGATCTTATGAGCGTTTTGTACATCGTGCATTTGATGCGGGGGTGTCCGCGAAGCAAACAAATTGTCCAGAGCTCGAGAAAATCGTGCCACGACTGTTAAGTCCGGCTCTCCGCATGACACCTTCAAGCGCAATATTGAGCAACAGGTACGAAAGTCCGTCGCCCTATCGTAGTCCCCGCCGAGACTTGAACGAACTGGAGTGTTCCCCCGAGATCTTCACGCAGTTCTGCACACCGTCCATCGTTGCTCTAATCAATCTTGTGAACTTCCCGGGAAAGCTGACAACAACCTCTTAGATTTCCGGAGGACCATTCCCCATAAATATTTGGAGGGCCATTGTGCACAGTTTAGCTTAGAGTCCTTCTCCGGTACTCGGACGATGATCAGCCGCCTTTGACATGGGGAACATACGCTGTTGTGAGCCGCTCTTAATATGGAGTACAAACGTTAGGTTTGCAGAAGTAAAAGCAAAAGCAAACTCCCCCTTCCCTGTCAGCATACGTCGAGAGTTCCCACCGGAATTGGTTACCCGATCTTCCCCAAGGTCCGGCCAGTACCACGAGGAGGTAGGGATAGGAGTTGCTGGGCAAGAGGCTAAGGACCGCACAAAGGGGTCTATTTTATTCCTGCAGGTATGCGAGGTACGCCATGCCCAGCCATTTATTGTGCCGAAGTTATATCAGTTCATGGTGGATGTTGTTATATGATAGATGCTGAATTTTGAAGAAGAGATTTATATTTTTGAGAAAAAAATATACCGCAATAATAGGACAATGAAAATAACTTTTTGCCTAGTATTGTGGTATCTGTAAATAAGAGTTCTGTTTGATCCTTCGACCTTGACGCTTGCTCAAACATGTCGCGCGTCGGTCTAGTAAGAGAAAAAGTGGCGTGATCGGTTAGTTCTTTTTGATCCTATGACCTTGACGCTTGCTCCTGGGCAGTGCGTCAAGAAATCCCGAGCAGCCGTCAGTTTTTGTTCCTTTTTGGGTCGTGCGCCAGTTTTTTTCTGAGTGCTTTTATATAGCCGAGCAAACGAGTGAAGCTGAGAGTGGATTGTGGCTGCTCATTCAAGGATAACGGATCAATTGGTGAGCTCGTTTCATGCTACTATTTCTAATCTATAAAATATGTATGACTGCACATTTAATCGTTACAATGGTGGGACGTAAATATGAATTTTCAACAAACTTTGAATGATTCGTCAGTGTGAGTGTCGACACAAACTCTGATTCATGAATTATTTATGTTTAACATTTTATATTTGTTCAACAAACTTTGAATGGTTCGTCACCTCAAGTGTCGGCAAAATTTTCCTCTACATAGAAATTGTTCATATCAAATGAAAATATTATATTTACATATAAGCACGTATATATCTCACAAATCATTATTTACCATGGTCTAATCGCTTATCAAAGTGAAAACTGTGACCCAACGATCCGTCCCATTAATAAACATCCCTCCCAGTAACCTTTGTGGAGATGCAGAGGCAAACACGGTCTCCAAATAGCAAAGGTTACACACTAACATTCCTTCCCCCAATCTCACCTGACTGCAAGGACGTGGCCGGCGCCGTTATTGACCCTGTATAAATAGAGGCACTGAATTATGCACATTGAAGAAGATTATGGCCAATCCCAGCCGAACTTCTAGTTGATTATTTGTGCATTTTCACTGTCTTCGGTCAATCACGTAATAGCAACCATTGATATGTGTAGTCAGTCTAAGCTAAGCTAAGTATTGCGGTATCTGTAAATAACATTAAAAATTCGAAATTTTTATTTTGTGCCATTCATAGATTTATTCATTCAAACAAAAGATTTCTGTTAATCTTTTCTCTGTAGTTTCTCTTGTTTACAAATAAATTTCAAATCACAATATTTTAACAACATATCACAAAACCTATTGAAAAGCGGTACACATGCAAAAAATGCATTAAAAACCTAAAAAACAAAATGATAACAGGAAAGCAATATTTTAAAACTGCATTAGATTTCTGAAAGTTAGTGGAAAATGCACCGAAATTGTAGGATATATTTAAGTCACCAAATGATTTTCTCATATCCAGCGGTTTACGCTAGCCTGCCATAACGTTTGAATCACCTTCGTTTGACATTTCTTGCATACACTATAAATTAATCTAAGCAAGCTCAGTGGTGTAGAAAATATTTATGTTGACATGACGATTTGACGCATTCTTGTGTTTTAAAATATTTTTTCTACACATGTAGTTATCAACAAAGGAAAAAATAGGAATAGTTAATTTTAATTAATTTATTAAAACTACAATTTCATTGATACACATTGTTGATATGTGTACACTGTGTCTGTTTCGTCATATTCTCTATTTTCACCGGTATTAGTATCTTCAATTTAGCCTATGTTTGATATGTATTGTTTCTACTATTAAAAAAAATAACACATAGGGTAAGATCACCAATTTCCGACCATTCACTAGTTTTCGATTTATTCTGAAGATATTGGTCTACTTAATATAAACCTCCAAAAATTCTTCCTCTTACACACTCAATTTTAAATGCCGAATCTCAGCCAATTTAACCGAGATTTGCACAGCCAAGTAGCAGGCGAGCTATTTTAATGAGATCTGTGGAAATTAAAGCCGAGCATCAGTTTAACATGTTTCGTTACTAAGCAATTGGAAATTTGTTAGCTGAATCTCGGTTAGAATTGAAAAGCCAAGCTCGTATAAAACCAAGTGTGTAGGTCGAAAATGTGGTACTCTTTCCCTACTCCAAATGGAATTGGTTTCTTCGAAGCTACAGTGACTTGCTCACATGTCATCATTGCCATCAAATCAAGCAAGCGTGACGGAATGGCACCCATCAACCGCAATACATGCAATAAGCGAGCGATATCCAGGCAATGAGTTTCATTGTTTTCTGGAGCTGCTAAACTGGCCCTAGAGCTAAATCGTCCCTCCGCATGAATGAAACTGTCTGTGCCTTGGCTCATGATGTCTCAATTTCGGTCAACATCACATAAGGCGGGCGGGCCCTGTCAGAATGCGCGTTCGTCACCACTCCTAAACAGAAAGTGGCTGCTAACGTGTCGTACGTAGGACCTAGTTGTCGTTGCCATTGTAGCGGAATGAGAATGGGATGGGCCGTGGTCATCCATCCGAGGAAAATGTTTTAATTTCAAACCGGAGATGGAGTGGCTCACTTGTGTCTCTCACTTACTTATGAATAATTAAGTGCACGGCGAATGGGTTTTTCGTCCAGTCCACAGTGGCGCATGTTAGGATAGAACCTCTGGAATTGAAGTTCCTTAAATAGACTGTTTTTATTTCTTATGGAATTTTACACTATTGAATGGTGTTTCCTCAAAGTTTAGATAAATCGGATTTGTTTAAGAGTTTCAGTGATTTAAATGACCAGAAGATTTGTTGAGCGATAAATGATCGGCCGATAATTCAATGTTAGCTCACTAACGATAAAACTGTTTTGAAATTTCTCATCGTAATAAGCTGTTTTTCATCACGCCGATCTGTCATGCAATGGCCTACTTTCCTGAACTGAATTATGCAGTGACGTAAGAGTCATTACGCAAATGTTTTTTATGACGTAATGCAGATTACGCAATGCTTTTTAATCAAGCAACTGTTCTGATCAGTGCTGGGAATGGTAATAGTAGTAGGCTTGATTTTTTGCGAAAATCACGTGGCTCTCCAGTACAGTAGTTCCAAAAACTTGAATCTCAACAAGTAGCCTATGTTGGGTGCACGAATTTTCTAAATCATGAGTGTCATTGAAGGCTCCAAATGCGGGAAATGCAGCGGGAAATAGAACATTTTTCTACAGTAATTCTGGGTTGCCCTTAGCAACGGGTGTGTTGCTATTTTCAAGGCTTTTTGCCTACAGCAGCGATGGGCGTGAGTTTCACTGGCTTCGCTGACTGTGATTGGCTTTGCTTGGCTACTGTAGAGTGAATTTCAAGATTTTTCCCAACCCTGGTTCTGATTATTTTTTTTTCTGTTCGGTTTGTTTGCATGTTATTAGAATTTGATGTAAAAATAGTTTCTATTTTTTCTAAATTTGGAAAATAACGTCATTTGGCCAAATTTTTCGAAAAAAAAGTTTATAATTTGTGTTTATTTCAATCAAGATTATTTGGACATCATGTAATGTTGGTAAATGAATCGATTTGGTACACTTTTGAGGTATTATTCGACCTTTGCATATAGGCGCGCCACTGTGCATCCATCAGACGAGTCGAGGAGGTGGACAAAAGAAATTAATTCGGATGCAAAAGGCGCTTCTCACGTCATATTTGGGACGGTTGGTCATACAAAGTTCTGCCCCCTTCCTTCGCTGGACGGTAGGTTCGGCATCATAGTGGCATCGTCATTGTGAAGGATGTACTTGCTTGTGATGACGTTTGTGACGAGGTGGAAAAGCTTTTCGTTCACTTACTATTCATTTGTTGGGGATTCCGATGTTCGTTTCGGAGCTTCATGAATATTTATTGGGCTATTTTTCGGGGGAGAGATCCAAATAGGGTTTCGCTGAACGAACCATTACAAGGGTCATGAAAACTAATCATTGCATCAATCTGTAAACACTATGTGACACCAACAAAGTTGGTGACATCTTAGGAACGGAGTGATGGTGGCGTTCGTTAGGACTATCTAATTTTAATCAATGCTACGAACTACAATGAATTTTCTTGTTACATGTTCAACTCATACGTTTACTAGAGAAAATGTTTTAGAGGAAATACTTTATATAATGAACAATTATTTGGCAAGGCGTAAATTAATAGACAAACATCGGTTTTAAATCATTGGAAAGATGAAACATTTGTTTAAATCAAGCCAAAAACAACTGTGAAAAGCTCAAATTTTCACAGTTGCTTCTGGGGGTTACGATGAACGAATATTTAGGTTTTTTATGATATTTTTGTAGTTTGATTAATATGGGACACCCTAAGATTTTTGAACGACGTTGAAAACTCTAACTTACTCATGTTCTTCTTCTTCTTCTTTCTGGCATTACGTTCCCCACTGGGACAGAGCCTACTTCTCAGCTTAGTGTTCTTATGAGCACTTCCACAGTTATTAACTGAGAGCTTACTGTGCTAATGACCATTTTTGCATGCGTATATCGTGTGACATGTACGATGATACTCTATGCCCTGGGAAGTCGAGAAAATTTCCAATCCGAAAAGATCCTCGACCGATGGGATTTGAACCCACGACTCTCAGCTTGGTCTTGCTGTATAGCTGCGCGTTTGCCGCTACGGCTATCTGGGCCCCATGGGTTACTCATGTTCATGTAACTTTTATACATCTATTAAAAACTGTTTATTGAAAAGTTCGTGAATCAATAAGACAAGCATTAGTAAACTTTAGCAAAGCAAACATTATTGTTTGGAAGATGAATCTTTAACTATTGTTTTTTTTAATTGCGTGTAAAATAGTTCAATTTAACAGTAGTTTTGTACCCCATCTCAAGCCGACCCTGAATCTAACAAATCAGATTCCATTCCGATATGTTTGTAGCTACATGTCCATCTGAAATCACTTCGACTTTCATTCGAGCACAGCTTGCATTCTATCTTGGTTCACCCGATGGCCCCAACCAATCATGCGATAAATTTAATTAATTTCGAAACATATTTGATCGACTGTCAATTAAAAATATCTTTCACGGGAACGTGATTTGCGCACACCTGTTGCCACTTTCCTGTTCATTCAGCCTGAACGGATCCGGATCCTAAACTGTTCCGTCCATCTCGTCATCGTAGTAGAAGTAGGTATTCGTCGTTTAATCAGAGTCTCCGCTGTGTCTGACACAGGCGGCATTTCGATCCGATGCGATGAATGGATTACAGTGACTCAAATTCATATTAGTACTGGGAATTGTTCACACATCAAGTTGGTTGAAATCAAACATTTGATATATTGAATTCTAAATACTTTATCAATAATGAATGTCATAGATATTATTTATAATTCAACAATCATAAATTGTATTCATGGAGTCTTCCTTAGTCGAGTGGTTACAGTCAGCGGCTACAAAGCAAAGCCATGCTGAAGGTGTCTAGGTTCGATTCCCGGTCCAGGATCTTTTCATGCCACACTATATATGAATGCGAAAATACAATATTGGCAAAGAAAGCTTCTCAGTTAAAAACTGTGAAAGTGCTCATTGAACACTAAGCCGAGAAGCAGGAATTGTCCCAGTGAGGACGTAATGCCAAGCAGAAGAAAAAGAAGATGAAATTGTATTCATATACTTTAGTATAAAATTGACTCAATTCCATATTCGTACACTAAATCAAATTTCAAACCTACAACATTAAAAACAAAATTTTAATGTGCTGTTTGATTGCTCGTGGCCTCATTAGGATGTTCAGATGTATTAAAACAAATTTGGACAACTTATGAATGTAAATATATAAAACTTAAGTAAAATTATGAGAAATACTTGTTTTTCAATTATTTTTTAGGTCCAGTAAGTAGAACAATAACGTTCAATTTTGTTGAACCACATTGTAATGATGATGTTCGTAAGATCTGAAATAGTTTCAGCTGAAATGTATTTAGTGTGCAAAAAACCAAAAGCAGTAATCCCATTTTGCAGTTTACTTAATTAGTACTCTCCATCAATCACGTGGACATTTTTCTATCCTCAAGGTCTTTCTTCCACACAACAATTCAAAATTAGTATGGACTGTGGTCTCAAGCCTAGCCGCCAGCTGATTATTTTCAATCATGCAACAACTAAATGTAAAACAGATGTGAAAACAGTGCCCTGTACGAGTCTGAGTTTAAGTCACTGTAGTTCGTTCTTTTGGTTCACCGCCGGACTGTGACTGGCCACCATCATCGCCGTCGTCGTCGTCGTCGTCATCAGTTACGGTCTCCCAAAGATGTGGCGATGCCGGATCAACGACGACGACAGATGAAACAAAATGACAAACAAACCTAAATGCTACTGTAGGGTCGGTTGGATCACAGCAGTGGCGCAACTTCAACCAGGGAAATTAATTAAACTCATTATGGTTGATGTGTGTCAAATTGGTAGCCCTTGGGTGGCGGCGGCGGTGGGTTAAGATCAAGCTGTGAACCTTTTCCGCGAGTAAAACGCTGTTGTCAGCTCCAACCGACGACTCTGAACTGGAGACCTTTGTAGACTGAGGGAGGGCTACCGTGCAATTGAAATAGTAGACGGTTTTCCCATAGTGCGAACGCTCAACGGTTCAACTATGAGTTTTCTAGAGCTTCACTGTTCTCCTTCTTTTTTCAATCATGATTCTCTGTTCCTAATGGAACTTAACCTGTCGCTTTAGCTTACTGGATAGTGCTGGGTGATTGGCTGCTTGGTTCCTCAGATTTGTGCTCTTGGATAATAAAAATTTTGCTTCGATGCTTCTTGCACCTCAATCATGACAACTTTGGAAGGAAATGAGAACATGTAAAGAGCTATAGTTTTATCAATTTCCAACAACATTGCATTCAATAAACATCTGAAAGCCTTTGATAATATCGATAGGTTCTCCTTATAATAATAAGTTCTCATTTACGTATCTTCAAAGGAAAAGTGCTCAGGTTGACCAGGATTAAGAGCTTAGATTAACGATTAGAACTTCCATCAAATCTATCCGTCATCAACCATGTACGATACCGACGCTCTATGTTCTCGCTACTATGATTTGAGCCAACAAATGAGCCAGTTAAGAAAACCTTATTTATCAAGCGTTTAAAACATAAGTTAGTGCAGCTTTGTATTGAATGTTTAGGAAATTTTTTTGTCTGCACTTTGTTCAACTAGATTTCATCGTATGCTATCTAGATTATTGTAATGAATCGAAGCGTTACTGAAATTGAAATGGGCTTTTCTATCCTGAATTGAAGGCTTTAATTTTTTAGCAACGCATCAAATAATCTGGTCGAAACTTATCAAAGTTATGAATCCATTCCCGCATGGCCTTATCCAGAGAGAGACAGGAGAGGCTATTGTTCTTCTGGCCGATAAAAAATAGATTAATTATACTGCAATCATATTAAAAAAAAAACAATGTATTATGATAAATTTCTTGGATTTCTATGAATGTAAACAATAATCAAGCTTCAGAAAAATTTTCCAAGGGTGCAGTTTGAAGTTTAAGAAAACAAGCGCTCTGAATGCGACAAAATGAATTTGAATTCAGGTTTTGCATGTCTTTAATTTAATCACACTTGGTCGGGGTTCTGCTAAACCGCACCAAACGCCAATTTTTTCAAAAATGAGTTATTTACACTAGAGGATTCTGATTATCATAACCTATCTACATTTAAGATATCGAATAATTTGAACCATCCCTCGTTGAGTAAATTCAAAATTTTTCTCTGGCAGGATATGTAAAACTGAAATTGTATCCAACCAGAGCGAACCATAAACCTTAGCTTGTCATTGGAGGTTATTTAGTATTCTGATTAAAGATGGCATTTTTTTTAAATTCTTCCTTAAATATTGCTAAGTGGCCATTCCGGACAACATACAGTAACAACACCAAAGGATTTTAGTATGTCATGTAAGTTAACGGCTTTGTAAAATACAGTATTGTTTCGGTGGTGCTGATCTAATATCATTGAAATTTTGTTCAGCCACACCGCACCAAGTACCATTTATATAAAAATCATGTTTTTGTATGAAGAAAAGATATAAACATTCGCAAGACGCTTACCTTCGCTTTATATATAATATGTCGATGGGTCCATGCAGGAGCCGTGATGAAATAACAAGACATTTAAATTTGATGTTGTCTGAATAATTTGGAAGCACTTGGTGCGCTTTAGCTGTTTAGAAAATGACGTTTTCACCTGTTTTCATCATCAAGCCTCCTAGATCAGATCGCGCACAGCTTGTTTCGAGTTATTCGCTCTCAATTCAACAGTTCTAAATGACCGAGAGGTAGCACGCCTTATCACCACTCGAAGGACACGAGTTCGAACCCCGATTAATATTTTTTTACGTTGTCCCTAACAGGGAGTCATATAAAATCAATCAACTATTATAAACTATTAAGCTTTTATGACTATTTTTGAACAATAAAGCACAAGCAGTTTCATGTACAACGGGAATGATGAAACGCATGTCATTCTTGGTATCCACTTCACATAAAATTTAATAATCGTGAACTTGTTCAGCCAAAGTGTATTAAATGCGAGTAACTTAGTGCGCTCTGGCAGAACAAATTCATGGATTTCTTCGATCGGCACATTCTTTAACTACATCATTATTGTCTTTTTCTAATCTTTGAATGCGTGAGGGACTTGGTTCAATAACTCTTCTGTTGAAATAGATAATCCATCAAGAGAAAGTCGGTAGAATACATTAGAATACGAATTGGCTTGTACCAATTCATTACATTGTGGCCAGTTCTATGGAAAATTACAAATCTTTTCCATTCACAGTGCATAAACATTTGTGACAAGCATTCCAACATGCATGGCGATGATATGAACCCTTTTTATTTCTTTCTTTTTCCTGTGTTCCTGGAAATCATGAAACACATTCAGCCATACCGAACTGAAAACCATTTTCTTCAATTTTTGTTCAGCCAGAGTGAACTGAGTACCTCTTGATGTGAAATCAAATCTAACTAAATGGAAAATAATTGATGATTTTTTCGAATATTCTATCTTGAGTTACTTCTTGGACCCTGTTAGTCATTTGTGAACGGTGAAATTTTCAAAAGAGTCATTTGCGATTTACTCGCAGAATAATGAACTTTAAAGTTAAATATCTCATAATGCTTTTGGCACTTGGTGCGGTTTAGCAGAACCCCAACCACTTGAAGTTAAAAAAAAGTTAAAAAATATAAATATGAAGTACTTCAAAATTTTTTTAAACTATATTTGCGTTAAATTTCGCTTCAATCCATTTTTGGTGTTTTAAACATCGATTTTATCAAATAGATAAATTAAATAGATTCCATCAAATAGACTGAATTGGTAAATCGATACGAGATCAGCAATTTTCGGAACATCGATTGAAAATTGCGAATTGCTCTAGATGACCCGCCCGTTTAGCACCTTTAAATGTATAGAGGCATAACAGTTATGAATGTCAAAAACCTTTTGGGGAAATGGACTATTCGAGGATACGGGATATTCAGGAAACTGGCATTTGAGAACTGGCGTCCAAATATCAACGATCAACTGATGGACCATATACTGCGTAGTTGCTACTCCGTGATCAATCAGGACAGTGATATTGCGCAGAAAACCACTCAGATGGAGCTTGTGTTTTAACTTTGAACCATCTTCAATGTACAATCATACTACCCTTCATATTCCTAGATTGATAACGGCGCTGGCCACGTCTTATGTCCATCGGAGGAGATCAAGAGACGTTAATGAGACAGCAGTTGCCTAGAAAATCGGAGAACCTCTTGCATTTTCCGCAGATAGCTTGGCAGTAGGAGTATTTTGTTGTGTGTTGACACGGTGTAGGGCTCACGTTAAACGTGCATAACCATTAAAAAAATTTCCCTACTGCTCCTGTGCCTGGATCTCCCCCGGAACTACACCACACAACTTCATCAAGGCAGGGCTGTGCTCATGCACTTTGTCAGTCTTAGTTCTGGTAGTTCACTGTTGGAGAATCATGTCGTCAAAAATACTGCTCTCTACGCCTTGTCTACGGTGTCTCTGCGACTACTCGTTTTGCCCAATTGACGGTTAAAAATCTCGCCGGGGCTTTGCACAGCTCTCTGTGCGACGACGCATTCTACTCTTGAGCTGGCCTCACGTCAGAGCCCTGTTAAACTTCTACAGGACGCTCATGTGCACTTCGCTACTCTATACGACGACAATATTTGGAAAAAAAGATCTTTGGAAGCTGTTGCAAGTGCTGCTTGGGAAAGAAGAATATCTTCGAGGTGATATTCTCTACCTTCAACCACTGCTGAAAGCTGACAGAACGCATTTTTAGAATACAAGTCGAGGCAATTTTCTTGTTTTTTGGAAATGATCGAACAAATATCTCGATAATTTATGATAAAATCGCCATTTGAAAGTTTGATTACTGGCGAAGTGTCCTTTAAGCACTAAGCCTTGTAGCAGCCTCTGTCCCAATGAAGATTAAATTTTCAAATAAAACAGTTGTTATGAATGCCGTACAACCCATTTACGTGAAGGAAAGTATGTCAACCCATTTAAATTAATCCGAAATACAAAACTGCAAAACAATGTGGTTATAATTTTAAATAATGGCTCGTTTCGCACAACAGATTCGAGAAGTCTGTACACAGTAAATGCACCCTTTCTGCAAAAAAAAACCCTGGATTAAATCCCTTTTCCAAAACCGGACGTTCAAATTTAATCCGCTTCCATTTGTCCGTTTTTGCTATGCATCATCAAACAGGTACCTCTGTGGGTGCACAGAAAGTAATAAAAGAAACAGCTAACCGTATAGAAAAAAAAACCCCAGAATGCCACAGGTCTATTCCGTTCTAATCCGTAGGGTGCATTTTTCTGCTAATTGTTCAAAAATAGCCTGTCATTGTTTTCATAATTGGAAATTGCTCTTCCTCGTATTTTTTCCCTGGATCATGGCAACGATTTTAATCCCTGTCGCTGCTTTTTGCCATTTGGTTAACCATTACGGTTGGCAAAGTTCTGAGTCTTCTGGCTTTGTACTTTCGCCGGACTGCATGGAATTTCCACTAATTTGCTCATTAGTTAGGATTTGTCGCCTTGGTACCGTTGAGACCCAGGTTCAAAGGCAACCAACCAGGAAGAATCAGGAAAATCCAGTTAGTTAAGGTTTGGCTTCCGCTGCGGGCCCTTTTCGACGATAACAATGTCACTGGAGCCGGAAGGTTTGCTTCAGTCAGCCTCGTAAATTGAATGATTTGCCATTCCATCCTTTCCGCGAAGAACGTCAAAAGCGGTCCATTTCAGGAAAGCTTTTGCCGAGATGGCAAAACCACTAGAAGCAACAGGTAGCGCCAGCTTTCATCATTCTGATGAAAGAGTTGAATGAGAACCTTTCAAAAGTTTGAATAGCAAATTAGACTAAATCAATATTTAATTTATTAAATAATTCAAATTTCACGTCCTTCTTTAGTCGCGCTCCACTTTTCGTTCGGTTTTGACGCATAGGGGAAGACGGGGTAAGGCCGCCTGCCTAAGGAATTTAATATGTATATCAAAACCGAGAATCAATCAATTCCTTTGCGATGCAATAATAATGAAAATACTGCATAACTGTTCCATATGGCATGGCATGTCACGAAAACAAAGCTTAAATCTATAATTTGCCTTCTAATACAAATGTTAAAAGTTAACTCTTTCAGGGGCCTTCCTTAGCCGAGTGGTTATAGTCCGCGGCTTCAAAGCGATGCCATGCTGAAGGTGTCTGGGTTTGATTCCCAGTTGGTCCAGGATCTTTTCGTAAGGGAAATTTCCTTGACTTCCCTGGGCATAGAGTATCATCGTACTTGTCACACGATATACGAATGCGGAAATGGCAACTTTGGCAAAGAAAGCTCTCAATTTATAACTGAGAAATTGCTGAGAAGCAGGCTCTGATCCAGTGAGAACGAAATGCCAAGAAGAAGAAGACTAGAAAAACCATTAAAAAAACTGACATTTGCATGTCAAACTAGGAATGGTCCGTCTTACCCCGCTTTCCCCTACACTCCGTCTGTTTGAATTCAGTTCTTCACGAGCACCGCCTTGTTTGATTTTCGGTTCTTTTTCTCGCCGTTTTTCGTTCAGTTCCATCCAAGATTCGGTCACACCCCCTTCAATCGTTTCGTGGTCTCTTCGGCTGGGTGGCACACCGAAACGACCGGAGCAGCCACTTTCAAATTCAATAAAAGTAATAGCACCGGGAGAACTGCCGTTGATGCCGTTGATAGCAATGACGATGATGATGACGGGGATGATAATAGGTTTACATTATTTACATAAATATTTTGAGTTTGAATTATTCATATGTGCCGAAAACCGACAGAAGGGGACGGGCCAATGGGGCGGGTCACGCTTTGTCACTTCTTAATGTGCGCTTTGCCGTCACTTTTCGAGTACTTGACGTACTGCGGAAATAACGGTGGAATACAACGGGAAGATGATGACTATGTGTTCCATCCAAAAGTAAAAACGGCAAATGTCTGCCAAAAGCATTGGATGAAATATATCTATCCAACAAAAAAAAAACTTATAATGAAAGATAGCTTAAATTATAACCAATTTTGAGGAAAGTGTGGTATATTGATGCGTAATTTCTTTATTAGTATAATTTCAAGCCTGACATTTATTCCTTATATCTAGGTGTTCTGTATTATTAGACAAAACTATCATCCTAATTTGGTAAAACAAATTTAAGATTTTATTACCATTTTGTTAAAAGCATATAACATTTCTTCCTGGTATTACAACAGCTAGTCCATATTGGTACAGCATACAACATGGCTGGCCTGAAAATTTGTTTGAATATCAAAAGCTTGTTCTTAAGACAAAGTTTTGATTTTATATTCATAAGGGGATACAGACATTTTACATATTTATTACATTTGGCTTGAATGCCCTCAATGTGATTTTTGAAAGCTAAATTATTATCTAGCATGAGCCCTAGATGCTTAACTTCATCTGACCAATTTATTGGAACTCCTCTCATCGTGACAACATGTATTCAAATAAAGAGCTTTTGGTTCATGTGGAAATATTATTAATTGAGTTTTGGAAGCTTTAGAAGGAATCTTCCATTTTTGCAAGTATGAAGAAAAAATATGTTTAATAAAATATTTTTTTTGCAATCGACTACAGATGACACGGAGATTTCGTCCTTTGGCGAAGAGGCCTGTGTCATCCGCAAACAAGGATTTTGACATCCCTGAGGTAACTCAGATAAGTCATATGTGAAAATATTGTATAATATTGGTCCCAAAATGCTGCCTTGAGGAACACCAGCTCTTACAGGAAGTCTTTCGGACCTGGAGTTCTGATAATTAACCCGAAGTGTGCGATTTGACAGATAACTTTGAATTATTCTAACAATGTATGTTGAAAATTAAAGTTTTTTTTAATTTTACAATCAAACCTTCATGCCAAACACTGTCGAATGCTTTTTTTATGTCTAGAAGAGCAAGACCAGTAAAAAAGCCTTCAGATTTGTTGGAACGGATAAAATTTGTTACACGTAACAGTTGATGAGTGGTCGAATGTCCATGGCGGAATCCGAACTGTTCATTGGCACAAATTGAATTTTCGTTGACGTGGACCATCATTATGTTCAAAAGGATCTTTTCAAAAAGTTTACTGATGGAGGAAAGAAGCTTCTGCAGGATGTTTGTCTGGTTTTTTTTAAATTGGTACAACCTTAGCATTTTTCCATTTATGCTAATTGAAAAGATTTGCTAAATATATCAACTAAGAATGATAAGCTACTTTCTGGAAGTTTCTTGATGAGGATGTAGAAACTTCCATCATCGCCAGGAGCCTTCATATTTTTGAATTTTTTTTAATAATAGTTCTCCTTTCTCCCAAATCAGTCTTCCAGAAATTTTCGAAAACGTTCTCTTGATTGAGAATATTTTCGAAGTCTTGAGAAACTTGATTTTCAATTAGACTAGTAAGTCCTAAATTAAAATTGTGCGCGCTTTCAAACTGCATAGCAAGTTTTTGAGCGTTTTTGCAATTGGTTAGTAATAATTTGTTTGCCTCTTTCAATGCCTGTATTGGCTTTTGAGGTATTTTCCAAATTTTAGATGATTTCCAAAAGGGCTTAGATGCAGGGTCCAATTGAGACATTTTATTTTCAAAATTTTTGTTTCTTAATTGTGAAAAACGGTTTTTGATTTCTTTCTGCAAATCTTGCCATATAATGTTCATAGCAGGATCGCGAGTGCGTTGAAATTGCCTTCTCATCACGTTTTTAAGACGGATCAAGAGTTTAAGATCATCGTCTAAAATCACTTCACATTTTGGAATTGCAATGCTCCTGGCAACAATGGAATTTGTTAGAGTTTCAAGAGCATTGTAAATATCAAGTTTTGTTTGTAAAGAAATGTTAACATCAAGATGAGAGTCAATATATGTTTCATTCCAGTCGGCTCGAAAATAATTGAAAGTGGAGCTGAGAGGATTGAGAATCGCTTCATGGGATATTTGAAACGTAATAGGGATATGATCTGAATCAAAATCAGCATGAGTAATCAGTTGGCTACAAAGATGACTAGAGTTGGAATTACTTTGAGAATTATTCCATGGCCGATGTTTGAAATTAAAGTCACCAATGACAAAAAAAATTGACTTATTGCGAGTCAATTTGTGCAAATCAGTTTAGAGCAAATAAACTTGCTGTCCAGAGGAATGAAAAGGCAAATAGGTGGCTATGAAAGTATATTTACCAAGCTGTGTTTCAACCGAAACACCTAAAGTTTCAAAAACTTTAGTTTCAAATGACGAAAACAGTCGATGTTGTATACGCCTATGAGTGATGATTGCAACAACCTCCCGATCATTACGATAAACAAAAAAGTTAGTATCTTTTTTAGTTTGGATCCAGGTTTTAAATGCGATTCAGTTAATTCTGCCATATGCACGATATTAGTCGTAAGAAAGTTAAACAGCTTGTCCTCTTAACCATTCAAAGAACGAGCATTCCATTATAAAATATTTAAATTATTTTTATTGGCTCCATTGTAGAAACGTAATCCAATAACAATTTGATTTGTAAATTCGACACCAACTTGGACTGCTTCAGTCAAAGTGGTGGTTTTGAACTTTGCATTAATCATAAAATTCAAATATTCAGTAAGAAAAATAAAATCAGAGGCAGACATATCACTTGAAGTGGGTACATTATTTCATGATTTTCCGTTACAATTTCCGGTAGACGAAGAGGTGGAACAGAAGTTTCCTGTGGTGACAGGGTTTTTTTTTTCCATTTGATTTGAAACAATTACAATTCCATTTGATTTGAAAAAATACCGTTCATCCGCCTGGGACGAGTCTGGACAACTCATTCACGCGAAGCGAAAGCCCAAAAATTAGACTTATGATTGCCCCCGCAATTTGCGCATAAGAACTTATCGGTATCTTCACACACTGGACAGACGTCCTTAGCGTGAGAAGAACCTCCGCAAATCATGCATTAAGCATCCATGCGGCAATTGTTTGTACCATGACCCCACTTTTGGCACCGACGACACTGAGTGGGGTTCTGGTAATTTCCTCCAGGTTTCTGGAAATGTTTCCATGTCACACGGATATCGAACATAAGTCTAGCTTTTACTTAAGCTTCAATAATATTTAGACCTTTTTTGTTAAAGTAAACTAAATGACTCTTGAAAAAACCCTTGCCGAACAATGCCAGATTGGGTTCTCCTTTTCATAATGACTACTTGGACTGGGGAAAATCTAAGTAAATCATTAATGCCATTTTTGATCTCTTCAGGTGACTTATAGTCACTTGAGAGACCTTTCAAGACGACTTTGAACAAACGTTCAGTTTTGTTGTCATAAGTAAAACAATTGTGCTTCTTCTCTTCAAGATGTTTGAGAAGAAGTTCGCAATCTTTAAGAGTTTCTGGCAAAACGCGACAGTCTCCTTTCTTTGCGGTTTGGAAGGAAACCTTGATTCTCCTAATGAAGTTCGAGACCTCCTGCCTAAATCCTCCAAATTCGAAACAACTGACCACGATAGGTGGCACTCTTTGCTTCCTCGCTCGAATCAAAGAGCCTGGGCTAGAGGCTGCTTCGATTTGGAGTTCGGAAAATTTGTCTAGAGCATCGAACTGATTCCTCATTTCGATACAATTATCAACATTATTCATTTCACCCTTGGAAGAAAGTTCGCATTCCGGAGAAACGTCCTTTCTTCCATTCTTGCCACGTGTAGTGACAGTTTTAAACCCCACTTTTTTGGAAGGAATTTGTGAATTCAGAGATTCACCCTTCCTCTCGTTTGTAGTTGCAACCATGTTTAGTAAATAAACGAAAGAAGACGTGGCCTTCAGAGGTTTTTTTTTTCAATACTGTGTCCAAAAAGGATTACCACCGCTAGCTTTCGCCAACGGGTCTAACGAAAAATTGAAGACACGGGTCCAACCAAGTATCGTAAAGGGATCAATAGTAGAAAAAATAGTACTGAAAAGTACTGTTTTTGTAGCACTGAAAATACCGTTTTAATTTTAGCACTGAAAAGTACTGTTTTATTGCTTTAGGTAGTTTTTAAGAAAACTTCCAAGAGCTGAGAGAATTCGTGTATGAACAGCACGAAGGTACGATGCGCACTGGTAGTTATTATTGAATAATTTGTTCAACAGGTTCAACATACATATGAATGCTGACACTGGCGAAGACTACAAATGATAGTCAAAATACATCTTTATCAGACATTATGCTCAAAGAACTTGAATGCGATAAAGAGTGGAAATGGTCGCCTTCCAGCCAAATATGTTCACATTTTTGTTAGTTTCAAACTAACATCGAGGTCAAATTTGATTTTCTCATATGATTACCCATAAAAACTTTTGTAGGCACAGCTTCTTCAGACATTTTGGAAGCCTTCACAAAATCTGACCCAAAAATTTAATTATTGGATTGGACCAAACACATCTTTTATACCCCTCAAGTTTTCGCCTCATAATTTTATATGTTTCAAGCTTCAAGCTTTGTTCTATCTTCTTCGATTCGTCTTATGATAGAACCATGCGAACCGAAAAAAACCAACGACTGCATTTATTTGTAAAGCTTAAAGCTGTAGGATCCATTGTACTGGAGTACGAACTTCCCGAAAATTGCCACCTCATATGACTACCGTAACCTTAAGCCCAATCTATCAAAATAACTGAACAACGAGAGTTCTCCCGAAAGTTCGTGACCCGTATGAGCTCATGTACATATGAATGATGCCCCATGAACGAGACGAAATCTTATTTGCATCAGAATGAGAATTTATTGTTCCGCAGAAGCTTAAGTGCTGCCAGTCTCCCGTTCAGCCATTCACCGTTCTTCTCCTGCGTTCAACAACGAGCCTGTTGAAAAATGAGGCGAAACGAGAGAAGTATCACTTACAACACGATGATGACGTTGGATGTGAAAGGTGCGAAGACCCTGGCCGAAATCTGGTAGCCATAACCCGCCACACATTCTCCCATTTCACACGATGCGACACACCGAGGACGGCGGCAACGACCGACTATGTAGCTTTAGAAAAGTACCTACCTACCGAAAACCTGATCCCACGTGTTGAAACGAACGTTACTGAACGTTTCCAGCTCGGTACGCAAATCGCTGTCTTATATGACGTTTCTTGTATAGATTTTGCAAACTGTTCTGAAATTTGTTATGAACCTTGTTAGTGCCTATTGAAAATAAATAATTTTTAAATAAATGACTGAATAATTAAGACATAAGAATAAAGGACGAAAAAAACGATTTGTATATGGGGCGATATGGGGGTCCTTTCCTAAGGTGATCTATCTTAGCCCTCCTTATCCTACAGATTATCAACTAAATTTAAATAAAACATGATAGAACAGCCTGTTATGATTTAAAAATCTATCCCAGACGTCTGATCAGGATTTTATAAGCTTTAATCACTGAAATTTTTGGAGTGCACTTTTTTTTCGTTTTTGAGTTATGGCCAATTTTGTGAAAAATGTCCAGATGTGCCATATAAGACTTTTCTTTGAAAAATCATAACTCAAGAACGAAACATTGTAGAGACAAAGTTTTTATATGAACAATTAAAGCAAATTTTCTCAGAAATCCAAAAAAAAATATGAACTGGAAAAAGTTTTCCACAAAATTTTCCACCGTTGGGGAAATTTATAAAGCAAAGCTGGAAAATCTATGCCCTAACTCGCGGAAATTTTTTAATAAAATATTTTTAGGAAGGAAACTTTATAAACTTCAATTCTGTTAACTTTTAGGATGTACTTTTCTTAAGTTCCTGATCTATGGTCAATTTTGTAAAAAAAAATGAAAAGATTTGCCATACATGCCTTTTCGTTTAAAAATCATGACTCAAGACTCATCATGACTTGTCGAACCGGATTCAAATTATCTCGAAAATATGAAATTTTTGAAATGGAATCAGTTTCCCAGGACATTTTTCACTGTTTATGAAAACAAATATGAAAACCCGATTAGCTATTCCAGCTTTCAAACAAAGTATATTTGAAAAGAGTGATCAATAAGATCCAATCCTACAATATTTTTCAATACGCTCATTTTTCGTTCCTAAAACATGATCAAATATTGTTAGGATGAGCTGTTTGAACCATATATTCACAAATTTATAAGTTCATAAACAAAATTTATTAAGAACGAAACTACATAGAAACAAAGTTTTCTTCAATCAGAATGAAGGCAATTTTTTCCTGTTAGGTAACTACAAAATTGACAGTTAAATAAATGGGTAGACAATATGACAAATAGGTATTTACCAATTCAAGTTTAAAGCGTTGAAATGGCTTGAGAATCATATGTTTACCAAAAACTAACAAAGAGCAGTGAGAAAGTGCAAGTGTTGTCTATCAGCTGTATATTCTTCGTTATTATTTTTGGAAAGTGAAAAAAGTTTTCCCGAAGCTGTTGAAATGGACAAAGTTCAATATTACGAATACAATTATGCTGTAACCCCTTTGGACTGGACGGCCACAAATCAGTAAGGACAAATCTACGATCGATCAGCCAAGGCCTCATCAGTAAGCTTCATTCGAATGGAGTTCGGTGGATTACGGAAAAGATGAAAATTTGTGTGAAGTGCTCCATTACCGGTGACCAGAAGGCTCTCGTAACGGATCTTCCAGAAGCAATGGCGTTTGAGGAACAAGTTTCACCACTATCTTCGTTGGCGTCGCCAAAGGAAACTCCTTCCTCGGGTGAGTCAGTTGGTTCTATAAATAATGTACAAAAAATACAAGAGCTTGCTAAATTCTTGGAAATTTCTTTTCAAGTAAAATCTTCACGTTTGGATGCTTCTAGTAGTAACTATCGCAATGCTTCTATGGACGAAATGTTCAATCAAATTTTGAGTAAAATAAAGACTTGGTTTCCGCCTAATATTGTCGATGTTACAGAGGATTGTAATTCCGTTTTATTAAATTTGAACTCAGCTGTTACAAAAGCAGAACCTGACAAGCAAATTGAACTTCTAAAATTACTTCCTAGGAATTGGTCATATGCCAAAGTTAAAGCTCATTTTGACGTGTCTCAACACGTTATAACTGAATCAAAAAAATACAATTTAGGGATTCAACCACTTTCAAAAGTAGGACGACCCTCGCATGGATCAGATGTCCAAGACATAGTTTCAATTTTTACCTAAGGGATGATATCAGTCGGCCATTTCCTGGCTTGAAAGATACCATATCTATTAAGTTACCCAATGGAGTGCGCCAAAATGTTCAAAAACCCCTTTTGCTTGACCCTTTGGATACTTTATATAAACAATATTTGGAAACCTGTAAGAGTGAACAGGAATCTGTCTCATTCACATCGTTCTGGAAACCTCAACCAAAACAATGTGTTTATACAAAGGATTCATCGGCCATGAATATTTGTGTTTGCATGATACATGAGAATATGAAGTTCATGGTTGATGCATTGAAAAAAACTAATTGCTTTGAAGTTCATAATACAGAAAAAAAACTTAACACCTTTTTGACTAGTCAAATGATATGTCCAGATAGTACAGATGATTGTTACTTGAGGTCCTGTGAGGATTGTAAATTAAAGAAATTAGATTTTGTTGCCAATCGCTTAGATGAAAACAACGTTGAAGAAGTTAAGTATTGTTTTTGGATTATTTCTCCTCGTTGTGAAATTATCAACAAAGAGGAAAATGTAAATGATTTTATAGAAAACTTGAAAAATCTCACAGAGAAGTTTCTTGTGCATCAATTCAAAGTAGATAAACAAAATAAATTTATAAGAGCTAAAAAGGAATCACTAGTTGAAAACAAAGATATAATGTGCCAGATGGATTTCGCGGAAAATTATTCGTGCGTGATACAAGATTCCATTCAAAGCCATTACTTTGTACGACCTCAAGTAACAATACATCCATTTGTAATTTATTACAAAGACAAATCTTCGATCAAAGTCTTAAATTTTGTTGTAATTGCTGACATAAAAAAGCATAACACGACATCAGTTTATGATTTTCAAACAAAACTAATTTCAAGATTGAAAAATAAATTTCCTGAGCTTGAAAAAATCATTTATCTTTCTGATGGTTGCGGAGAGCAGTACAAAAATAAATCAAATTTCAAAAATGTATGCAACCATGAAAATTATTTTAAAATTAGAGCAGAATGGCACTTTTTCCCAACCTCACATGGAAAAGGTCCATGTGATGGTATCGGTGGCAATATTAAGCGAATGGCCAGAGATGCTAGTATTAGAAAGTCAGCGGAAATAAATAACGCCAAACAGTTTTTTGACTGGGCTGTGTCGAAAAAGGTGAAAGACCAATTTAAAAAAGATTGGGAATTCATCTATGCAACTGAAAATGATTATTCAGAGGCTAAAAAATTACTTCTAACCTTGTTCCAATTCCTGGAACAAAAAAATATCATTCATTTATTCCAAAAGATGAACGAAGCATTTTTGAGAGTGAATTCTCAGATGCACATGAAAACCAAGAAAATACAGCATGCTTTGTTCTTAATATTACAAAGAAACGAAAATCTTCTGGTGGTAGCAACCAAAGGCAATCTTCCCGGTTAAAAAAATAGATAGTTTCAAGATAAAATGTAAGTTATGTACTGAATAATTGAATAAATAAAATTAAAAAAAAATATAAAAAGAATCTTATTTGTTCCATAGAAAAGAAAGAATCCCTTGGAATGGAAAAGAAACAGTTTTTTCAGCTTTGCTTAACGATGTTATGTTTCATGAAAAATATAATCCAATCCGACTTATACTTCATTAAAACCAATCCCATATCGTTTCTTTCAGATCTTTTAGAAAATTTGCAATTGCTTTGATAAAAAAAACCTTGTTTTTCTGTTGCTTCGATTGAAATATGGGTTTTCAAAGAAAAGGCTAGTATGGTCATTTTTCACAAAATTGACCATAACTCAGGAACAAAAAAAAGTACATCCTAAAAGTTACTAGAATTGAAGTTTATAAAGTTTCCTTCTCAAAAATATTTTAATAAAAATTTTCCGCGAGTTCGGGCATAGATTTTCCAGTTTTTCTTTATGAATTTCCCTAACGGTGGAAAATTTTGTGGAAAACTTTTTCCAGTTCATATTTTTTTTGATTTCTGAGAAAATTTGCTTAAATTTTCATATCAAAACTTTGTTTCTACAATGTTTCATTCTTGAGTTATGATTTTTCAAAGAAAAGTCTTGTATGGCACATCTGGACATTTTTCACAAAATTGGCCATAACTCAAAAACGAAAAAAAAAGTGCATTCCAAAAATTTCAGTGATGAAAGCTTATAAAATTACCTTCTCGAAAATATTTTTTTGAAAATTTTCCACGGGCATAGTTTTTCCGGCTTTTCTTTACGAATTTTCCCAACGGTGGAAAATTTTGTTTCAAACTTTTTCCATTTCATATTTTTTTTGGATTTTTGAGAAAATTGGCTTAAATTTTCACATAAAAACTTTGTTTCTACGATGCTTCGTTCTTGAGTTATGATTTTTCAAAGTAAGTAGTGTCAAGGGAAAACAAAAAATTTCCACCTTAATTTTCCGGAAAAATAGGCGACCCTGAATTTTTCTCAATTTTTTTTATTCATATATCCATGAGCCCTGCCTGTGGAAAAAGTTTCATGAAAATCTGAGACCCTTCGGCCTAATTTGTACGATAAAAAAAAAATCCCCATCACTTTAATTATCGTTGAAATTAGTCAGTCTGAAAATGCCATTCATATTTGCGTTTTAAGCTGGAAGAGCTTCACTTTACGACGGGCTCGGTTTCCCCCCACAACCCTGAAAACAGCCTATTGCCGACGACGGGTGAATGCGTTCCGAAGAAAAATTGGGCTCATGGTTTGAATAATTTCTCAAATTTGTTTCAGACCATAATTTCATATTTATGGCCCGGTGCGGTTGGACCTTCTTGTGGCGTTCTGGAACAGCACCGAAACGAAAATAAAAACCGGGAGTTGAATAAAGGAATGAAAATTTAATATTGAAATTATTCAATTTGAATCTTGTAAAGCCGCTGTCGGCATAGATATTGAAGGTGCTGCTTGACCGGGTCTTGCTGAGGGGATCTGTGTTTCCTCAAGAACCCAAAGAATTCAACAGGGCTCCTTGTGCGGGAACAAGTCTTGTTCCTCATTTATTCCTAATCTCGAGCGGTGTGCGGTCATTAAATAGCACGTCGTTCTTTTCTTTATTTGATTCTGTTTAACACGGGGAGAGGTGAACGGATTACCGAGCACGTTTCTGGGAGGTCTTGGGAAGAAAAATGCTAGGAAGTGCAGCAGAAGCTGTACCGGAATCCAAAGGCCACGGCTACTTAAGAGGAGTTTTCTGGTTTCATTCATTACTTCTCCCAGCTAGAGATGCACTGGTTGGAACGGAAGGCTCTCCAAAGTAAACAAAAAAGCTTCAAACGAGAGGAAATCTTGAGTAACAATAGACCGCGGGTCATTTTTATGCACCTCCGGCTGAATTGGACATCGTTAAGGGAGCGTGTCGAATTGAAAGATGATGTGGCTAGCTTGTAAATTGAGATGAGGATTATGAGCAGTGAGGATAGGTTTCTTGGATATAGAGTTTTTTGATCTGTGCAACAGAGAACTTTTCTTTAGCTTCATGTATTTTTCATTAAGAAACTTTGTGTATACAATGTGCATTGCGCGATTAGGCTAATAAAATCAGAGCATTTCACAATTTTTACATGCTTCAACGTACTCTCGTAGTTATGCAAAATCCAGCTCTTCTGGATAAACACATCGGTGTGTAATTTTCACAAATGCTGAAAAATCGATTTCGTGTTCTTATGAGCACTTCCACAGTTATTAACTGAGAGCTTTCTTTGCCAAAGTTGTTATTTTTCGCATTCGTGTATTGTGCGGCAGGTGCGATGATACTTTATGCCCAGGGAATTCAAGGAAATTTATATTACAAAAATTAATTAAAAATTTGTATTACATAAATTAAAAATAATTCATCGAAAAATGATGATTCGAATATTTCACGAGATGGGTCATTCCGATAAATGTTACCTCGCAGTCAAATGTTCACGGTAATTTACCTGGAACAAAATGAAAGAGAAGTAGTATATTTAACCATCCAATTTGTAAATTTTGTGTGTTTATATTTTCGTCGATTGTTCATTGCTTAGAATTTTATAAAGTTAGCGTGAACTGATCAAACTATTGGCTAAAGTATTGGTTTGACCAACGTAGTATACCTACTTAGCATTACAAAGTAATTATTTTTTATATGGTTTGACAACAATTAGCTTGATAACAACGTGTCAACAATATTTGGCCAAATCACTCGGTTAATGGCCGCTTCTCTCCATCCTCGACTTCGTCCCACGCTCTCCAGGTCATGATGCACCTGGTCAAACCACCTGCACCCCACGCCTTCTTGTTCCAGCCGGATTCGTGGCGAACACCATTTTTACAGGGCTGTTGTCCAGCATTCTTGCAACATGCCCTGCCTAGCGTATCCTTCCAGCTTTAGCTACCTTCAGGATACTGGGTTCGCGGTAGAGTTGGGCGAGCTCGTGGTTCATTCTTCGCCGCCACACGCCGTTCTCCTGCACGCCGTCGGAGATCGTCCTTAGCACTCGGCGTTCGAAAACCCCAAGAGCTTGCAATTACTCCTCGAGCATAGTTCACGTCTCATGCCCGTAGAGGACTGCCAGTCTTATGAGCGTTTTGTACAAGGTACATTTGGTGCGGGTGTGAATAATTTTTGACCGCAGCTTCTTGTGGAGGCCATTGTAGGCCCGACTTCCACTGATGATGCGCTTGCGTATTTCACGGCTAACGTTATTGTCAGCCATTAGCAAGGATCCAAGGTAGATGAACTCGTTGACCACCTCAAACGTATTCCGGTCTATCGTAACACTACTACCTAGGTGAGCCCTGTCGCGCTCAGCCCCACCAGCTAGCATATACTTTGTCTTGGCCGCATTCACCACCAGTCCAACTTTTCCAGCCTCGCGTTTCAGGCGGGTGTACAGGTCTGCCACCTTTTTAAATGTTCAGCCGACAATGTCCATATCATCCGCGAAGCAAACAAATTGACTGAATCTCGTAAAAATCTTACCCCAGCTGTAATGCCCGGCTCTCCGCATAACAACTATCTAGCGCAATATTTAACAACAGGCACGAAGGTCCATAACCTTGTCGTAGTCCCCAGCGGGTTCCAAACGAACTGAAATGTTTGCCTGACCCTTCACCCAATTTTGCACACCTTCTATAGTCGCTCTTATCAGTCTCGTGAGCTTCCCGGGAAAGCTGTTCTCGTCTATGAATTTTCAAAGCTCTACGCGGTCGATACTATCGTATGCCGCCTTGAAATCAATGAAAAGGTGATGCGTTGGAACCTGATGTTCACGACATTTTTGGAGGATTTGCCGTACAGTGAAGATCTGGTGCGTTGTCGAACTTCTCACGAACTCGTTTACTACAGGTGACAGACGACGGAAGATGATCTGGGATAATACTTTGTAGGCCGCATTTAGAATGGTGATCGCTCGATAGTTCTCACAATCTAACTTGTCGCTTTTCTTGTAGATGGAGCATATCACCCCTTTCTTGCACTCCTTTGGTAGCTGTTTCACAGATTGTGCCTATCAGCCGATGCAGACAAATGGTCAGCCTCTCCGGGCCCATCTTTATGAGTTCAGCTCCGATACAATCCTTACCAGCAGCTTTTCTGTTCTTGAGCTGGTGAACGGCATCCTTAACCTCCCTCAAAGTGGGGGCTGGTTGGTTTCCATTACCCGCAGTACTGACGAAGTCCCGTCCTTCATTGCCTGTTTTCGCTGCGCCATTCAGGTGTTCGTCGAAGTGCTGCTTTCACCTTTTGATCTCCTCGCGCTCGTCCGTCAAAATGCTCCCATCCTTATCCCTGCACATCTCGGCTCGCGGCATGAAGCCATTGCGGGTTGCGTGAAGCTTCTGATAGAACTTAGGTGTTTCTTGAGACCGGCTCAGCTATTGCATCTCCTCGAATTCCGTCTCCTCCAGGCGGTGTTTTTTTTTCCAGAAAGAAGCGGGTCTGCTGTTACCTTTTCCGTCTATAACGTTCCAACTTCTGTCGAATCCCTTGCTGCAGCATGACCGCCCGCGCTGCATTCTCCTCCTCCAGAATCTGCCTACATTCTCCATCGAACCAATCGTTCCGTCGTCTCTGGCCCATTAACCCGACATTGCTCTCAGCTGCATCGTTGATGGCTGCTTACACTGTTCTCCAGCAGTCCTCAAGAAGGGCTTCATCCAGCTCATCCTCTTCCGGTAATGCAGCCTCGAGGAGCTGCGTGTATGCAGTTGCAATATCCGGTTGCTTGAGCCGCTCTAGGTCATACCAGGGCGGCCGTCGGTACCGTTCTCTAATTACGATGGAGAGTTTTGGACGCAGTTTAACCATCACCAGATAGTGGTCAGAATCGATGTTAGCGCCACAATAGGTCCTGATGTCGATAATGTCGGAGAAGTGCCGTTCATCAATCAGAACGTGGTCGATTTTTGATTCTGTCTGCTATGGTGATCTCCAGGTGTATCGGTATAGAAGGCTGTGCTGGAAGTAGGTGCTACGAATGGCCAAATTCTTGGAAGCGGCGAAATCAATTAGTCGTGAGAGATTAGATATCCTATGACGATTTTGACGTCGTGGCTTAGGCACCTGTGGTACTCGCGTTCGTGTTGTGCGTAAAAAGCGTCTTTATCATCATCAGTGCTTCCGGAGTGAGGGATTTTCACGTTTATTATGTTGGAGTTGAAGAACCGGCCTATGAGCCTCAACTTGCTTATTCTGTCATTGATCGGCCACCACCCTATCACGTGCATCTGCATATCACCCATCACTATAAAAGCTGTTCAAAGCTTGAGTGTATTGCCGCAGCTCTGGTTGATGGTAGGGTAAAAGCACCGGTTTTGGCCAGCCTAAGAGAAAATGTCAATAAAAGCTGAATGGGAAGCCGTATTTATACAACAAATATGTCAAATGCAAGCTTTCAATCCATATTATATGTGTAAAATATCAAAACTGAGCCAAAACCATTTTTTCGCTTTGAAAATCCCGTTGGTCAATATAGACCAACGGAACCAGTTTCGGCCAGAGGTTTAACTTCGGTTCCTCAATTGACCAATTGCATTGATTTCTCATGAGAGTGGCCAAATTAGGAGTGCTCTGGCCAAATTAGGTGTATGGGAGTTGAAATTATAAGGAAAATTAATTGTTTTTCTTATGTGTTGAATCAATATGGACAAGTAAATGAATGTAGATTTATCATATGAATGTGATCTACTGCACAAAAAAGGTTTCATGCTGGTTGGCTATGCAAAACGGTGTATAATCCACTATGGCTACAACCGGTGCTTCTACCCTATGGTAACCTCTAAACGTTCGCGCCATTGATCCCTTCCAACATACTTCCTGCAACGATGCCGAATTCGCGGTCCTTCCGCACATCGGCGAGTATACGTGTGCTCCCGATGAAGTTGAGAGATTTACAGTTCCGCTAGACCATTTCCGTGGTCTTGTGGCTGTGGTCTTCGCCGATTGTCCCTGTTCGTATTCTCTCGTTAATTGATTGAAACTGCTTTAAAAATAACGTTTTCCTTCAATAGCTATGTTATTATAAAACTCAAAATGCGTCTCTCCGCGTAAAACAGTTTTCTAGACCACTGTGGATTATCGTTTACTAATTATAATATATAAGAATAAAAAAGGGATTATTTTAGGATTAAGCTATGTTTTTTAGACGTTTTTTGGCACTTGGTCGAAAGAACAGTGGGTCAAAAGACAAAAGATTGAAAGGACAAAAGGTCAAAGAACACAAAATAAGTGACAAAAGGTCGAAAATCTGTCTTCAAAGAAGGAAAATAATTCCACCAAGCAAATTATATTCGACTTTTTGTTCTTTTGACCTTTTGTCTTTCGACCTTTTGTCCTTAAGAACGTTTGTCTTTCGACATTTTGTCCATAAACCAGATTGCCAAAAGATTTGTTTTGAATGGATATATAATTTTTCATATGATCGAAAGTCAGTTTTATGTTTTGGGATTACTTTGATAATGGAGTTTAAATGAAACAAAATTGAATTGCATACCTCTAGGCGTTTAACGTTCTATGGAAATTTTAGACTTAGATTACAAAAATTATCAAAGTTTGGTTTTCGCTAAGAGATTTGAGACAATTTCAAATTCTATGATGACTAGGCTGTCAAAAATAAGTGACCAACTATTCAAAACTACATCAAATAGTGATTGTGGAACAGATTGATTGTAAGCGTTTCGAAAATGCTAAAATCATATAAAATTTTAACATTCGTATATAAAGCCTCAAATGTTCTCGATTCAAATGAAAAAGCTCTAACATGAAAAATCATACTAATAATCTTTAGTTTTGCATTCGTTTTGCTTAACTGATTTACAGATATTATCTTATTTCGTATAGTATGTGGTGGGCAACGCTCTAGATAAGATACCCCGTTTTACGGTACCGTAATCCGGGGTAACATTGATCAGCGGGGTATCATTGATCGATATGACCCTCCTCGTAAGAAATTCGAATAATCATTTATTGATGGAATATTTTCAAAGCATGAATGATGCCTCTCTTTCTTACATTCATAAGCTAAAAAAATTGAGGTTTTTTGAAAATTGCGTTTTGTTCATGCGTAAATTTGTCAACTTTTTCAATCAATGATTTTTATCATTATGGATGGCACTACTGAAGATTAATGTCTCACATGAGTTCTGTAAATGGTATGAGCAAGGAAAATGCGGTTATTACTAAAAATGGCATCACTGAAAACGATTCCGTTGTCAAATTTTTCACAAGTTAAGTCAATTAGGCAATAATAACGAACTAATATTAAGAATGCAGAATTTCCTTAGGAAATTGCCTACCTCTAGGCGTATTCTGTGGTTTAAAGTGTTTCTACTTTTGAAATAGCTTAAAAAGTAAATGACTTGTAAGAGTTTGGTCTTCATATTTGGCATCAATGGCCATGATTTAAGTGAGCAACGACATTTTCAATATTAACGAACGTTGTTTACATGGGTGATCAATTTTACCCCATATAAACTAAATAAAAAAATCACTTGAAACATTTATTTAATCTCACTTAATTTTTTTGAAAACCAAAATACAGTAGGCGTGGCTGCCTACTACGGTGGGTGCCAGTACACGTTTTAAAAATATAAACTTGTGACATTTACATTTCCAAATGGAACATTTATGAAATATCCCAAAAACTGATCAATGTTACCCCGGATTACGGTAATTGTAACATTTTTTATTGGGTGCGTGGAGAAAAGTTCAATATTCTGAGAGCGACAAACATTTCACAGATTCACTGTTACAGGGCCAAAGTTAATCAAATTTGAAAACGAACTATACCCAGTGGCCCAGATAAGTTCCATCTCTCAGAACGTTAATGTTTCCCACAATTTACAATATGCCACAACGGTTGATGCATAGCCACGAAGTCCTTGAAACAGCTTGACTGAACTTCTACCAGACTCACCTCATATAAATACAAAACTGGTGTAGCTTAACTCCATAACGCCAATGTTTATCTTTCAGATTACAATAATTCGTTGATACAATTAAAATAAATATTCAATTCAACCGAGTTTCATTCATGCTTCAATATCATTTACTGAAAAAACATACCCTTCAAAAGGATATCAATCAAGGTTTCAATAAATCAAAAAGCATCTGTGGTAAAGCGCCTAGCCTCATCCCCTAGCACTACCCCTTTTTCCACAACCCACAGTTTGTATGTACACATCAATCCGACCATCCGGCCCCATATGCCTTTTGAAAGAAAAACATGACACATTCCTTTGGCATACCTGCCCAAAATAACAATCGCACTTGAAGGATAGCTGAACCGCACACATATCCTTACGTGCCCCAGAAATCAATGAGCTCGAACAACGGAAACCAAAAAGCATGACAACCGCTCCTACTAGACAGCACGCCCGGAACCCGTCTGCCGAAAGGTAAGAAAATCCAATATTCCATCCTTTCAGTCCAGTCATTCTGTACTGATTTTTATTTTCAACGCCATTCAAGGAAAGAACGCAGAGGGTATTTCGAGAAAATCTTTTGAAATTTACATGATTTTCCCTGAATGGTTCACTGCACTATGGGCCAGCACGAGATATTGAACATGAGCATGAGCATGGATCACTTCGTAGTTGCACTCCGTGATTCACGCTATAATCGAATTTACACAGAGGTTTGATGAATTGGGCTTGAAATCACCCAACCATTCTCAATGTGCACAAATCGAGAGTTCATTGTATAAGGCCCAAGAAAAAATTAGGCAAATTTAAAAATTTAAAAAACAGCAGGCCAACGTACCGCGTAAAAACAATGCATTAAAAAAAGCGTCTGAAAAACCGCGACATAATAAAACCGCGTTATTGCAAAATCGATGTAATGAAACTTTGTTGTCCTAGTTTTGCTTTTTGGCCCATTGTGCACCGGGAGCATCAACAAAGGTTGGAAAAGGAAATACCACAACTCGGATTGTGTGCCTTTATGATTCTTTGATTCGATCCCTAGTAGAGTGTCCATCCCGGGACATCCCGGGACAAGAAATCCCGGGATTTGACAAATTTCGGGATTTCCCATTTCCCGGGATTTTATTTCTGACATCCCGGGAATCCCGGGATTCCCGAAATGTACGTAGAATTTGATGAAAACCATCAAATTTCAATGAAAAACAATGACATTTTTTCTCACTATCAATCTTATTTGATAAAGTAGTAAAGCATAATGGAAAAGACAATAAACGAATAATTATTTTCATGGAAAGATCAATTTACCAACTGGTCAGTGTTCAGACAGACCGGACTAGATGATATTTTAGCCTTGTAAAGATAAGCCAGGAACTCCGTCGATTATGATTCCGATGCTATTTTGATACAGATGTTTCATCAAACAGATAAGTTCCATTATTATAACAAAAAGAGCGAATATTTTGTTATTTTGGACCCTTGGGGTACGTTTTCCTGAAATCATTAAAAAAAAGCACTTGGTTCAGTCTGTATGAACACCGACCAAGTAAGAAACACATATTTTTATTTGTCTAGTTGCAAAGTTTTAATGCTTTCCTTTCCAACATTAGCCGTTTTTATAAGCCTATGCTGAGATAAAAAATTAGAAGTACACCTAAATTGCCGCAAATCGCAAGTCAGTAGGGTGATGTGCTAGTATCCATCGTATTAAGCATTGATCAGTGAGAACTGCAAATTTCCCAGTATTGCAGTGAATGATGCTGATACAAACCGATGCCAAACAATTATTTCTCAAAACGGCTTTAGCATTGTACAATAACATTTTGATAAATCTTGATCTCTTTTTGGAAATAATGCAAAGAAAATGCATCTTACCGTATTCTCAATCCGTCGTGTCGTTTTCAACTCCGTCGCAATCAGTTTCCAGTTTCGACTCACAACTTACGGCTCACTGTGATGTATTGAGTGGTCAAAACACAATACATCAACGCTTTAATAAAATGTTTTACTAGAATATATAGATCTTCGGGCATCTCCCTCCATTCCTTCAGCATGATGGAATATACTAATTTCCTTTAAAATTAATTGTTCGTCATCAAAATTCAGCCCAAACATATGAACACAATTCCTTTTGACCGTACAATTATGGCATTTGCTCACAGTACAGCGAAAACAATACAATCAAAGGAACCGTATTTTTACGTCGAGCGTCGCGCACACATTGATGCGCAAAAGCTTTTTTTTCTCAGTGCGACGGATTAAACTTTGTTTACATTCTCAATTATACGCGGCGGTTGAGGAAATTTCGTAAAATTTGGTGATTTATTGAAGTTTTACGGCGTGTGATTGGAATGAAATCCTTCAGTGAAGAAGTACGAAGGTTTTCCATAGTGAAAATAAGTGACCGGCGAAGTAAATCACCCACGGGGGCGGGAAGAAACTTGTGTTGGAAAGTGGTGTGACTGATGTCGATCGCTAAGCATTTCTCTCAAATCGTATTCGTCCATGCGATTTCGGTGAAAAAGTGTAAAGTGGATAATTGAACTGAAGTTATTTATCGAAATACAGTAGTTTCATTGCATTTTTGGTGTACAGGTAGACGAATCATAAAAGCTTTCACAAAATTACATTTGGAAAATGAATCTATGTTGCAGGTAAGTTGGAATATCTCCAAGTAACCACAAGCATTAAGGTATTACCGTATTTTAACTTTAATTCAACGAGTGCAATGCATCATTGCTTTTATTCTGCAATATGCGTGCAATAATGCTTTAATCCCATTTTATGAATGCAATGCTTTATTGTTGCAATGAAATGTGCATTAATGGGTGATATACGGTCACCGCTCAATGCTTCATTGCATCATCTTACTCAGTGCTTCATCGCAAGAAAAACGGCAAGACTTCAATGCAGTATTTATCGTCGATCCTTCATTCACTCAGACAAATAGACTATATAAATACTTAAATATCCCTTATGAAAATTCGCCACAAGAAATCTGGTTGAAATTCGTAGATTTATCTTATGAGAAACCATAATTTGAAAACAAAAAAAAAAGTTGCATCAACCTGGAATTGAACCAAAAACCTTACGATTGATAGGCCCGTGCGTACACCACAGGTCTATCACCGACTCAATGTGGCAAGATGCTAAAACGATACATAAAGCGTGAAGATGAGCAACTGTTTTAGCCCCACACAATGAAAACAAAACAAAATCCCAACAGCAACAGAGCGACAGCCGCGGTAAACTTGAAAGTGCAACAGTCGTGCTCACCAACTTATTGCGCACTTCACCCCAAATTGAACTATCACGAAATTTGTAGAGTGCAGAAAAAGTGTGATAAGAGTGCACGCTTGCAACGGATCATCTCAACGTATTTGGTGCACTTGTTCCTTGAACCATAAGGAATAAGTGCACTAAACACATTATCATGATTCGACGTATACCTGCTATCACACTTTGAGGGAGATTACACACTTGTGATGGTCCAACTTAGAGAGAAATCGACAGTATTTGCCACCGGCAACGAAAGGGCGCTGCTTGAAGTTGCACAATTTCCCGGCCAAGACATGCAGCATCCATAGTCCGGAGGATAGGCGCGGCGAGTCATCGAAAACATCTCACTTAATTTGGGTTCGAATCCCACCAATCATACAAAAAAAAAGACAAGCAAATAAGTTCGTAAAGAACACTGAGCTGACATCCAACGAACAAAAAAATACAATAATATTTTTGTGTTTCTATTTTTGATCTAAAAATAATGATGCATTAAATACACTTTGGCTAAAGCTTTTATACGGTACAGACAGTAACTATACTTTAGCAATTGCCAACATAGAGCTAGGAAATGCAGCCGTATTTACACTTTAATAGCGCCCTTTTCCACCTTAATACTGCATTAATGAGACATGTAATGCAGTATGACTTTATATGCCATATTTTATAATAGCATATAAAGTGATATTGATGCAACTATATACAGCTATACGGTTACTTGGGTCTGCCGTACTGGAACATTTAAAGTTTTATACGACGATGTAGAACGAAACCCTACCATCTGTAAGAAATAGGCATTGCGAAAATTGACTGAGAAGTTTTCAATCTCGTCTTCCATACAAATATTCAAAAATTCCAGGAGATTGGAACATTTTTCGATCTCAATGAAACTTGTACAAACCTTTCCAAGAAAAATATAACAATGACCAAATACGATTCATTTTTGTGTTACACGATGCAAAAATCTTCACTGGGACTAACATGCATTTACTTTTCATTATAGGACAATTCGCCTTGGTGTTTTTTCTAATTTTACTGAACAAAAGTGATTTCTCGAAGAATGAAAACTGATATCAACTCAATTTTGACCAAAATGCTGATGGGACTGACTTGCGATTCATAGCAGTGAACTTCAGTCAATAATTTTCAGTAATTAACTTTTAGCACGATCTACAATACCTTCAATGATCTTTAATCGTTTCTTTTGATCTTTTTTGCTTTAAAATTGTGACTTTTTTTATCATACTTCATATATGTTATAGAGAATTTGAAAAAAAAAATCTATAGCAAACCCGTAATTGGTCAAGCTAAGTTTTGATTTTTGTTAGGTTCCATCATCAGAATAAGAAAGTCTTATCTGAAACGTGAAAATGATTTAACATATTATTCTGAAAAGTTTTTGTTTATTTCATTGAAAAAATATTGTATTGTTAAATTTGTACTTCCATTTCAACCGAAATGCTAGTTTTATTGAAAATTTGATAAATCCCGGGATCCCGGGATTTCCCGGGACGAGCATAGATTTTTGTCCCGAATCCCGGGACGAGCAAAATGGCCGGGAAATGGACACTCTAATCCCTAGTTACCCACAAATTGCAAGTCAAGCGAAACCGGAAAGAGGCCTAGCCCCGCTCCCGACTGGGCCAGAACCGTGAAAGGACGCAAATCTGCAGAAATTGAATTTTTGTCCCATGGCCGAAGAAGATGCGTTGAGTACCTTCATCCTGGCAATATTTACCACACGTTCGAGGTTTTCGGTTTCGTTTTTTGTCTGGCTATCAAGGACATTGTTCGCTATTTGTATGCAACCGGTCGACTCTATGGATCTTTGATGTTTTCTGGGCTCAATGGCACATTTTCAACGATACAATATTTTGACAATTTTGTGGCCGGGTGAGACGAATCATCGCTCGCTCACATCAGATGATTCCCAGTTGTCTCATAAGCCCATAAAGGTACTGCCATTCGATGTGGGACATCATATTGTCAAGATTTCCGTTGGCTAAAGATGAGTCTGATTTTCGTTCCTTTGCGTTGTCGTTCTAAGGGATTGCCTCGATCGACGAGAAATTGGTTACGGTTTAGTGCACCTTGAGGGTTGTCTTTACTGGCTGCGAGTATAAATTACACTTTGTCAAATGTTTTCGTCGAACGAATCAACGTGGCGATGCAACAAATCGATTAATACCGGAATTTCCTGTCGGTGTGGGTTGAAAGGAGACCAAGTTGTGCCGAATTAGTGTTCAATTTGTATATGAGACGCAGTGATGAGTATAATAAATTTCAACTGAAATGATTGTAAATCATAATGGATTCTTTAAATAGAAGATTTTAAAAAGTCTTTTGATCCGTTTTCGCCAGTTGTTTGAAACTTTGTAGCACTTACTTTACGTACATGTCATTTCAAGAACCTTAAAAAAATATATACACATTTGTTCATTTTTTTCAACGCCATATTGAAAAGATGTGGTTTGCCGTCCATTAGGAATCTAGCTTTAAAATTTCCTCACGAACGCGTTTTATTGTTCAAGAGATCTCACCCTTGGCTTCCGCTCCTACGATAGCTGTTCAGTTACTAGATTCTGCCCATCAGCCGAAGCCTTTTTTGGTTTTGAACTGTTGAATGGCATCCTTAACTTACCTTCATGCAGTGGCGTAGCTAGAGCTTTGGTGCCCGGTGTTGAGGTAGATTTTGGGGCACCTCAAACAGAGGTTCGCAAAATATCCCTTTTCTGTCGAACTTACACGTACCTTACCATTTTTTTGAAAACGTTCAATACATGAATGCAAATTTCAATTAAAGAATAAAAGGATTCCCGTCAAGAAGTAGTTTGTGATACTACGTCTTGTGGAAAAGAGGATTTAAAGGTATTCTTGGATAACTTTCTGTGTAGTATATGGTACTCAGTAGTATCCTCACGGTTATTCCTAGCTGAATTAAAAACTCATGCACAAAATTGTTGAACAGTTCATAGGAAAATATCAAGTGAAATCGTTGGACAAATTCTAGAAATTCTAGCGTTGCGCAAATCACTTGAAAATTATTTGTTGTGGTTTTGATGCATATCTTAGAGGTAATCAAGATAAAAAATTTGATTTTATTATTGATATTATTTTTTAAGCAATTCCCAGCGAACTATATAGAGGTACCGTTTTGATTCATATTACTGACAGCTTCAAATTCTGGACATGCTACTTTGTATGGGAGACATTTCACACACATTTCAATTTTTGCCATTCAAAAGTTCTCACTTTCGAGGCCCGTTTTAATGAGCTTTTCCTATAAATATCTATGCAAATTTATAATGCCCAACTACCTTAGATGTCTCTTTAATGGTTTGATGATTTCAATTGATGACTCGACTGTTCTATTAATGATTATTATGAGCTGTCCGGAATTCGAAACAAAGTGTCCGGGTTATGGGGCAAAAGTGAGAAAGCGTCCGGAATAAGAATCATGAAAAGGCCACACATTTTGATTAATTTAAAATTTTTCAAGTTGCTGAAGCGTATTCTTTACCCACCATTGGAAATTTAAGGGTTTCCGACACTCGATAACGCTAAGGAATCATACGGTTATACTACACTGAAGCCTTAAGTGTCCGTAATATGAATCAAAACGGTATCATTGAAGAACATTTTGGTATCAGGTATCAGAAGGCCGGCTCCAAAAGCACGTTCCACCAGTTGGGAGATTTGTGCCATCGCCATATTTGAGCCTATTTCATCATCTACCCCATGGGAGAGGAAAGGGAAGGGAAAGATTGGAGGAAATAGGAGTGGGGTCCCTTGAAGAGGGAAGATCGCGTAAGCGAAATGGGAGCATGTAGCTCCATACCACAATGGGTTCGAACAGCGCCCTAAAAAGGGCACTGCAAAACGCATGAGCGTAAAGAGAGCCTATAGCTCATTACCACAGCGGGTTAAGAATAACAGAATGTCCTGAATATTCAGGCTTCTGAATTCAGTTTCACTTAATAAGTGTTTACCAAGTAATTGGAATCGCATTTGCGCAAAAACTGGACAGTTACATATCAGGTGATACGAAGTTCCATAATCGGAGTCACAATTATCACACACAAATGAGTCAGCACGCTGAATATTTGCCATGTGATAGTTGAGTCGGCAGTGGCCTGTCAACGCTCTGTCCAAGAGACTGCAATTCTGCTTTGACAGATTTGTTAAATACTTCGCAACCCTTGGAGATGGCTCAGTAATGTACAATTTTGTTTGACGACATGACTCCAAACTATTCCAATATTGCTTGTGCTGAGTTGCCGCCCAAGAATTTATGTGAAGCTTCACCCAGCACTTCGAAATTGGAATAGCCGGCTCAGGGCCAATGATGTCATGCGATGCTCTATCGCGAGCTAGCTCATCAGCCAATTCATTTCCAACAATGGAAGAATGGCCAGGTACCCATACAAGGTTTACAGAGTTGACTGAATCCAGTTCCTCAATTTGAGTTCGACATGCGATAACAAGCTTCGACCTTGAGTTGGCCGAAGCGAGAGCTTTTATAGCAGCTTGACTATCTGAACAGAAGTATATGACTTTACCCATTACGCGCTGTTGAAGTGCTGATTGCACTCCACACATAAGGGCAAATATTTCCGCCTGAAAAACGGTGCAGTTTCTACCAAGTGAGTAAAACTGATTCAGCCTTAGCTCACGAGAATATACTCCTGCACCAGCTCTACCTTCAAGAAGGGAGCCATCAGTGTAACATACTATATTGTTTGATATACTTCTTTCCAAATAGCCAGACGTCCACTCTTCCCGTGAAGGGAATTGTGTGATAAATGTCCTGTAAGGAAAGTGACAAGCAATTGTGAGATCACTTGGAGCAAGGACAATTTTGTCCCAATTCACCAAAAGTGGAAACAATGAAGTGTGTGTAGATCTACGATTCACTGGATTTTTCTCCAGTAGATCCAGTACCCATAAACGGTAAGAGCAAGAAAGTGCTTCTTGTTTAAGATATATGTGTAGTGGCGCAACGTCCACCATTCGAAAGTTAAGGGTTTCCGACACTCGATAACGCTAAGGAATCATACAGATATACTTCACTGAAGCCTTAAGTGTCCGTAATATGAATCAATACGGTATCATTGAAGAACATTTTGGTATATATCTTGAAAAAAAAACATACAGAGATTCTTCTGAAGTAAAAACATTTTCGTTGGACTCTTTCGGAGATTGCTTAAATTCTTGGATTTACTTTTGAAAATTTCCTTGTAACTTCTTTTAGAAAAAATCTTGCAAGAGTATTAAGAAGAATTCTTGAAAGCAAAACTGGTAAAATCGATAAAGAGTTTCTGGGGAAATTACTGCTACTATCACTTGAGGAACTCCTTGTAGAAATGGAGGAATCTAAGAAGGGCTCCACGAAAAAAAAAGAAACGAATCCATAAGGATTTCCAATTATCTGAGGAATTCTCGCAAACTTCTGAGATACAATACCAGAAAAAAAAATCCTTAGGAATTAGTGGAAGAATCCCTGAAAAGAATTATTTGGGAAACCCGCTAGATTTCTTGACCACGGGTACACCAAAAGATCCATTCAGCGGTTTTCAGAGAAAAATACTCGGAGGTCACCTCAGTGGAACTCCTGGCCGAAACCTTGATAAATTCCTAGAATGGTTCATGTAGGAAATCTTGAAGAGTCCTTGAATGCATCCAGGTAATAAAAAAATGAAATCAACAATAACGTTTACCCGATAGATTATTACTAGTTATGTTATAATGCCCGTAGCAATTCTTTTAGAAGTTAGTAAAAAAATCTGGTGGCACTAGAAAAAGTTGCTTAGATTTGTTGCTAATGTTGCTCCTGAAACAATTCCTGAACAATTCTGGGAAGTATTTTATGTTTTTTTTTCAACGAAATCTTGGAGGAGACTCTGGATACGTTTAGTAAAACAATATTGGTAAAATCCATGTCATTATTTTATATAAATTGTTAAATAAATACCCTGATGAATTTTCTTAGGTCACCTTATGATGAATTCGAATAATTTTGAAAAGATATTTTTGGATGTCCTAAAAAATATCTTTGCATTGGAATTTTGATTTCCCGTCAGTTTCATGGAGGAGTCATTGTAGAGTATTTAGTGAAACCCGTCGAAGAATCATCAAAATAATTTCTAAGACAATTTCAAGAAACCCTTGGTATACTTTAAAGCAAAAACGCTGGAAAAGTACCTGTAGTTATCTCCAAAGGCTCACCAATGCTCTAGATTTTTGGAGGCCTACAAACTAGGGTAGATTTGATTGGAAATCAAAATTCATGAGATAAACTTTTATTAGTTCAAAGACATTACTAGACACAATTTGAAGATATATTTATGAAGGTATCTGAGCCTACTTTGATGGTGATTATAAAACGAAGCTGTTTCGTTCTCAAGTATTGCGCTCTTGAAAATTTGAGGTGTGGCTTCGTTCTATAATCCCCTTAAGGCTCAGTGCTTGGGCTGCTTGGGCACGTCAGGAGTTAATCATCAATATTAACCTCCTTTTCCCGAGCAGCCTAGATAGCCGCGTAGTGTCGGTAGCGGTTGTTTCAACTGGCTAAGAATTAACACTACGAACAGCTATCGACATCCCTATCCCCGGCGATGATACACTGAGAACGACGAAAGCAGCCATACGGCGCGCATGGGATAGCCAGTGGTTCCAAACTAGAGAGAACAAGCTTAGAGAGATAAAGGAGGATACTAAGAGATGGTTAGACAGTGGCAATGCGGCCGACCAACGAGTGTTAACCAGGTTGAGAATCGGCCACACGCGGCTCACGCATACTTTCCTCTTGAAAAAGGAACCCCCGCCAGTCTGCGAGTGTTGCGGAATCGAACTGGATGTACGACATCTCATCCTGCACTGCAGGAAGTATGAGGACGAAAGGAAAAGATACGCCATCGACACTCTAACTTTGAAAGAAGCACTGGATAACAGCAAAGAAAGAAATGATAATTTACTGAAATATCTACATGTTACAAGATTGTATGTGAAGTTGTGAACGAGATGAATTGGAAAATAGAATAAGAACTTTTCTCTGACACGAATGCACCCTTCTGGTGTAAAGTGTCACTAATAAACAAAAAAAAAACACTACGAACTGCCTGTTCCAATGGCAAAAGTCCACCTCACAGGTGACCCCTAACTTATGGTGTGATGCGTACCGTGCCTAGGAATGAATGTTTAGGGGGGTCTAAATAAAACCTAACCGCATACGGAGCCTGTGGGGTACCAGGGCGCCCTCCACAGTATTGAGTCCTTCCTGTGCTACCCGGAGCAATGGTGCAGGTGACCTTGTGTTTCTCCGAGATAATCGGCTGCCCTTCTTCAGTCTCTATCTTGAGCCTTAATAAGGGTGGGATTATGAATATGTTGACATTTAATTTAAATTATCACCTATATGGATTCGCATTATGCGTTTTACACAGTGTATTCTGTGCTCTTTCGCCTTTGGCGACTTTAAATTGATACCGATCTGGTTTTTTCGTGCTGAGATTGCAAAAAGCTTAATCCTGCCTAGTTTGGGTAGTGGCTACGGTTAGGTTAGCTCAGATCAATCTTCAGCATAAAAGAACAGCAACGATCAATCTTTGTAGACTCATGCAAAATGGTGCAGCCCAAGTGGCGCTAGTTCAAGAACCCTACTTTCGTAGAGGGAACTTCTAACTAGGTAACCTTGTGGACCCAGTTTTTGCTACTTTCAGCAAACTTGAAATGGCAAACTCGCGCTCCATGCCCCGCACATGCGTGCTCGTAAATAAAGCAATCGTTGCTACACTCATTTCAGAGTTGACGACCAGAGATGTATGTGCTGTAACAATTGATGTTTCTGTTGGTGACCTCAACAGGAAATACGTCCATTGTTCGGTATATTTACCACATGATGAACCATCCCCAACGGATGACTTTAAACGAGTTGTCGTACACTGCGTAACAAAAGGCCTTCCGCTGATTGTGGGCAGTGATGCCAATGCTCATCACATCATCTGAGGCAGCTCAGATATCAATTTGAGAAGCTCCAGTCTGATGGAATACTTAAGTAGTACAGACCTTGGATTACTTAACATAGGCAATCGCCCAACCTTCATGGTTTCTAATAGAGAAGAAGTGTTAGACATAACGCACTGCTCGAAAAGAATCAGTCACGAGTTGACGAATTGGCATGTATCAGATGAGGAATCATTATCTGATCATCGCTACATCTTCTTTGAACATTCAAACGTAACTGCGCAGACTTTGCGTTTTAGGAATCCCCGCTCAACAAACTGGGAACTCTACACGGTGTCTCTGGTAGAAAACATTAATATAAAAAAATCAGTATCGCTGAAACACCCACCAAATGAAAGCTTAGACTTTCCCCTTTCATTTGAGACCGGTTTGAAAATGTTCTATCGGGGGGTCCTGAACATTTTTTTTTATTTTAGTAAGAGATCATAGGTGATCTTCTTCCACCAATAGTATGATACAATGAATCGCTTGTACCATATGATGACAGCTCAATCGAACCGTAGAAGGCCATGACAAATATTTCTGGACAAACATTTGAAAAGGGCTGGAGAGGTCTTGAGCCTTTTTTCAGAAAGTTGCTGCTGAACCCTTTTTAGCTCGCCCATGCAAACTAACACCACTATCAGAAAGATTAGTGTTAGCTTTTCCTGATACTAGTATTGGTAAGCGTGATCGAGTTGAATTGGGCTCAACAGCATCTTACAAAGCCATTGTTTACCAATGTCGATGTGCCCTTTTTTAATGTGTGTCCAGATTTCTATAAAACAAGCTTGTTTTGGCAGTGTTGCTGTTCAGTTGATTATAAATTCAGTAAATAGTAAAATTGTATATTTTGAATCAAAATTTATTTATTTAGACAAAACTAAAATGGTTGTAAAAAGTATTTTAAATTTTATACAAAAAACATGTTTAGAGATTTAAAAGATTTTCAATAAATAACCCTTATTTAGATTCAGTAGTATGCTACCGTCTTAAAACTCAAATATATTTTCATAAGATATTGCTTTTTACGATCAGTAATAAACAAAGCGTTTGAGGAAACATTTACTCATGGATCATTACATTACAAATGGTTTCACAGATTGCACAAACAACTTAATTGGTATCAATAGTAGGGAAATCGGCGCTGCATTGCTTAAGTTGTCGCGTTCTAAGGTGGTATAGCGAAAAATTGGTGCTTGTGTCGCGTGATAAGTTTATAAATTCATTGTTTTGGGTTAACATTTTGGTTTGCTGATAAGAGGTATGCCTGTTAATAATTACAACAAATATATCCCAATTTCACACCTATTAATAAATATATATTTACGCTACACTCTCTGTCAGGAGACCTGAAACATGAAACCGAAAATCGTTCGAAGATTTGCGTATTGTGTTTAAAAAATATATGTCTGCAAACGTTATCAGCAATAGTGGTTGATATTATTGAACAGCACATTCTTCACGACATCAGGATTGAAGTCCGGTATTGTCCTACAACAATATGTCGAGCTTACACGTTTATTTGTTCAGTAACCAATTTGAATTTTTGAATATAGCACTGTATAAATATAAATACAATTTAAAACCTACCGCAAAAAGTAAGTGCCAATTAAATTTGTTGGTTGTTGAATCTACACGGTTTACCACCCAATGTGCAACATAAAAAAAAAAACATTTGTTTGCTGATGACTTGTTTTTGATTAAAAAAAAAATGTGATTTGAGCACCAGATGAACGTTGCAGTTGAGCAGCTGTCTAAGGGGTTTGGATGTTGCAATCGCCCCAAATATCGCCTTCAAAATCAGCAGACTTAACCAATCAGTTTAAGGATTTTTAGAGGTAACACATCTGCACTTTGATTTGAAAGATAATGCAGAAACTGAATTAAAACCTGTAATATACTGTAATTACGTTCAGGAGTTAGTTGATTAAGTGATGTCCAAACAGGGGGGTTGGCCTGGGCAGTTCGATCTGCAAGCGATAGAGAAGGGTCCTTTAAGGTTACCCTCTCGATTATCGAGCATAATTCCGACGTCATCGGGATTCAAGGCCGATGTAAGGATACTGGCGTAAAAATACTGTTGCTGCTTGCTGTTGCTTCTGTTGTTTCAGATAAATATAGCAATATTTAGAAAATTTGGAACTGTTGCTTTTGAATAATTTTAGGTGCTTCATTGCTGGAGATTTTAAAATCGTCAATCTGTTTTGCGCTATATAATGGGAGATAGTTCAACATTTCCTTGCTCATAATGTACCACACAAAAAAAGATCTATCCAATGTAGCTGCTCATCCACGAATACTTGGTTACATACGCGTCCGCGAAATGGAAAAGTCTCGGCTCGGACCATAAACTGGCGGAGCAGTTCTTCAATTGTATTTACTATCCACTGCTCGACAGATCACCCGACGAAAAAATTGCTCACCAAATTCCATGCATATTTCACTAGGTATTGTAAATCCGATTGACAAAAAAGTATAATACATTGATCCAAATGATGTCGAGGAATGGGTAAGCATCAGCAGTTTGATTGTGTGATTCATAAAGATGACCTTAAAATTAATTCTTTTATCATAGGTGTGGATCATCAGTTGCCAAAGCCACAGCAAATGTGGATTCACCAGCTAAAACTGTCAGAAGCTTTTGAAAAATCGGCATGTTCTGGAAGTGAAACGGGATCCAAGTTTGCTAGCAATTGAAATTTATCGTACTTTCTGTAAATTATCTCTTTTCAATGAAAAAATGGATTTCAGGCGCTTGATTATTTTGATCATGTGCATAAAAGTTGTTTTCAAAGGAGTCTGGATGATGATTTTGCAGAAAAGGTTGAAACTTTTCAAAAACGTGAATTACTTACCCAATAGCTCGAAGCTCCACATTTGCACTATCATATCCCGGAGTTATGTTAAATCACAGGAAGTGGTTTGAGCAAATACGGGAAACAAGCCAGCGAAACCGTGCATTTCGATCTTCAAGTTGCTTGGAATCATGTTCAAGTTCCGGAGAACTCCGAAGCATATGATCGACAGCATCTTTGAACTGTAGTAATGTACAATAGTGAGCATTTGTACCTAAGCCGCATAAACCGTATTTACTTTATTGATATGTCGTGTTTGTAATTGGTTTAAATAGAATGGTATAATCCTTAATCCTTTTTATTAATTGGTTAACTATTCGTAGTAACTTTTCTCATGGCTACCTATATATGCAGGAAAGAAAATGACTATGTGAACCATAATTAAGAAATCAGTACTGCATTAAACGGCATTGTACTGTTTTGAAAAAAATGTTCAGTACCCCCCGATAGAACATTTCCAAACAGGTCTCAAATGAAAGAGAAAAGCCTAAGCTTTCATTTGGTGGGTGTTTTAGCGATACTGATTTTTTTTATATTAATGTTGTTCTACCAGAGACACCGTGTCTACATTGAATTGGTTGCGACCAAATTTCATGGATATTCTCCGTCCATTGAAAATCCAAGTGATCTGGATGATGCCGTTGATACTACAACATCCTACAATATGGAAGCTTTTGAAGAAGCATGTCCTCTGCGTTCTGTAAAGACTACAAGAGGGACCCCATGGTGGAATTCCGATCTGACTAGACTCAGGAGACAATGTAGAAGGAGTTGGAACAGACGCCGTTCAGCTGGATCAGAGTCGTTCAAGTCGGCTCGCAAGGCTTACAAGAAGGCTCTTTGTTCTGCTGAACGATCCGGTTGGAAAAACCTTTGTACAACTGTTTCCAGTTTGAGTGAAGTCAGTCGGCTGAACAAAATCCTTGCAAAGTCTAAGGATTTCCAAATGAACGAAATTCGCTTACCTAATGGTGACTTCACTTCTTCCGATGAAGAAGTTTTAGAATGTTTATTTAATACAGACTTCCCCGGATGTGTGGACATAGCATCTACGGATGAACCAAATATCTTTTCATGTAGTAACGAGTCTCTGGCCTCGGCTCACAGTATCGTAACTATTGAATCGATTCAATGGGCACTTAATAGTTTTGCTCCTTTCAAATCTCCAGGAGCGGATGGGATTTATCCTGTTCTGCTCCAAAAGGGGTTTGAGTTCATCAAACATGTTTTGAAAAAGCTACTTGTAAGCAGTTTTGCTACCGGGTATATTCCCAGATCCTGGCGTGATATTACTGTAAAGTTTATTCCGAAAGGAGTACGTGCGTCGTATGAAGAAGCGAAGAGTTTTAGATCAATCAGTCTGACCTCTTTTCTTCTGAAATGTCTGGAACGCATTATCGATCATCACATCCGTGATGTTTGTTTGGCAAACATGCCTCTTCATGTGAATCAACATGCTTACCAATCTGGAAAGTCCACTGTGACTCTTTTACACAAAGTTGTATACGATATCGAGAAAGCATTCGCCCAGAAGCAATCCTGCTTGGGTGTTTTCTTGGATATTGAGGGTGCCTTTGATAACGTGTCTTTCGATGCCATATTGGAAGCCGCACGGAACCATGGGCTACCAACAATGATTACCAATTGGATACATCAAATGCTCAAAAACCGACATCTCTTCTCAACATTGCGTCAAGCAGCGATTCGAAAATTGAGTGTTTTCGGATGCCCCCAAGGAGGAGTCTTGTCACCACTTTTGTGGACTCTCGTAGCAGATACGCTATTGAGGCAACTCAATAATAGCGGTTTTCCAACATATGGATTTGCCGACGACTATCTAGCTCTGATAGTTGGTATGGGCATAAGCACCCTATTCGACCTTATGCAAAGTGCTCTTCAGGTAGTCGAGAGTTGGTGTCGCCAATATGGCCTTTCGGTTAACCCGAATAAAAAATCTATTGTTCTGTTTACGGAAAGACGAAACCGCGATGGAATTCGACCTTTACGTCTTTTTGGCACTGAGATTAATTTGACTGATCAAGTAAAGTATGTCGGAGTCATTCTAGATTCCAAACTTTCATGGACACCTCACATTGATTACAGAGTCAAAAAAAGCGTGCATGGCCTTCGGTCAATGCCGGCGAACCTTTGGTAAAACTTGGGGCCTCAAACCCAAATATATCAAATGGATTTACACAACAGTTGTTCGACCAATATTGGCATATGGATGTCTTGTGTGGTGGCAAAAGGGCGAAGTGAGAACAATACAATCAAAATTGGGCCATCTCCAAAGGATGTGCTTGATGGCGCTGTCTGGTGCGTTCTCTACAACTCCCACAGCAGCGCTCGAGGCCCTTTTCGACGTTGCGCCACTACACATATATCTTAAAAAAGAAGCACTTTCTTGCTCTTACCGTTTATGGGTACTGGATCTACTGGAGAGATATCCAGTTAATCGTAGATCTACACACACTTCGTTGTTTCCACTTTTAGTGAATTGGGACAAAATTGTTCTTGCTCCAAGTGATCTCACAATTGCTTGTCACTTTCCTTACAGGACATTTATCACACAATTCCCTTCACGGGAAGAGTGGACGTCTGGCTATTTGGAAAGAAGTATATCAAACAATATAATATGTTACACTGATGGCTCCCTTCTTGAAGGTAGAGCTGGTGCAGGAGTATATTCTCGTGAGCTAAGGCTGAATCAGTTTTACTCACTTGGTAGAAACTGCACCGTTTTTCAGGCGGAAATATTTGCCCTTATGTGTGGAGTGCAATCAGCACTTCAACAGCGCGTAATGGGTAAAGTCATATACTTCTGTTCAGATAGTCAAGCTGCTATAAAAGCTCTCGCTTCGGCCAACTCAAGGTCGAAGCTTGTTATCGCATGTCGAACTCAAATTGAGGAACTGAATTCAGTCAACTCTGTAAACCTTGTATGGGTACCTGGCCATTCTTCCATCGTTGGAAATGAATTGGCTGATGAGCAAGCTCGCGATGGAGCATCGCATGACTTCATTGGCCCTGAGCCGGCTATTCCAATTTCGAAGTGCTGGGTTAAGTTTCAGATAAATTCTTGGGCGGCAACTCAGCACAAGCAATATTGGAATAGTTTGGAGTCATGTCGTCAAACAAAATTGTACATTACTGAGCCATCTCCAAGGGTTGCGAAGTATTTAACAAATCTGTCAAAGCATAATTGCAGTCTCTTGGTCAGAGCGTTGACAGGACACTGCCGACTCAACTATCACATGGCAAATATTCAGCGTGCTGACTCATTTGTGTGTGATAGTTGTGACTCCGATTATGGAACTTCGTATCACCTGATATGTAACTGTCCAGTTTTTGCGCAAATGCGCGGCAAATGGCGATGGCACAAATCTCCCAACTGGTGGGGAACGTGTCTTTGGACCCGGCCTTCTGATACCTGATTACTAGACTCAATTTGAAGATATATTTATGAAGGTATCTGAGCCTACTTAAGGGCCGCGTTAAGCTATATTAAGGTGATTATAAAACGAAGCTGTTTGGTTCTAAGTCTTGCGCTCTTGAAAATTTAAGGTGTGGCTTCGTTCTATAATCCCCTTAAGGCTCAATGCTCTCATGCGTTCAATAAGGCCCCTAAAATGTGGGGGCCCAAAGCTATGGTCCCACTAGGCCCCCTCGGCACACTCGAAACCTAGCCTACTTTACGGCTAAATAAAAAATAAGAGTTAATCAGGGGAGCCTCTATACATCGTTGATCCAAGTCTTCTCCAAAACTTATGCTTGCCATGCTCATTTTCTTTTTGAGGTCTTACAAATTGTGAATACATAGTCTAACAAAAACTATGTCGAGCTTTTAATGCTATGAAAAATTCACACTGCGATTTTGGGGCCCCTAGGAGCTTGGGGCCCGGTGCGGACCGCACCGACCGCACCCCCCTAGCTACGCTACTGCCTTCATGCAACAGCTGAGCTGCCTACTTGTCCCATGTTCTCTAAGCAATCCTTGAGAACCGTGACAAATATGCGCAGAATAGCAGTGAGTAGCGTCTAACATACCGACGTAGGTATTTCCCTTGCTGCCTTGAACCCCCATGACTTCCAACTTTCGATCACGGTCGTCCGACAATATACTTCCATTTATGTCCCTGCAAATTAAGGTTGGCATTACGAAGCCCTTGTTGAGTTTCAGATAGAACTTCCGTGTTTCTTGATACAACAGCTCCTATTTTTCTTACTCCACTTATCTGGGCGGCGGTTTTCTCATGAAACAGACGGGCCAAATGTTTCCAGTTCATCGAATATCGACATTTTCGAAGCTTCTCATTGAGATTGGCACCGCCGAACTCATAGTAAAAACTTCTAGCTAGTAATATTTTAACCTAACCAACGAAACTCTTACTAGAAAAACTTAGAAATAGTCAATTAAAATATTGGAATCCTAAGTAGGGTTTATAATCAAATTATCAACTGTGATTGTCAAGAATGCTCTTGAAACTTTAACAAAATTCATTGCTGAAGCCAGGAGCATTGCAATTCCAAAATGTGAAGTAAAATTTGAATCCGTGATTATAGACGATGATCTCAAACTTTTGATCCGTCTTAAAATCTTGAGGAGAAGGCAATTTCAACGCACTGGTGATCCTGCTATGAAAATTATATGGCAGGATTTACAGAAAGAAATCAAGAAACGTTTTGCACAATTAAGAAACGAAAATTTTGAAAACAAGATTTCTCAATTGGACTCTGGCTCTAAGCCTTTTTGGAAATTATCTTAAATTTTGAAAAAAAAAACTCAGAAGCCAATACCGGCATTGAAAGAGGAAAACAAATTATTACGAACTAATTGCGAAAAAGCTCAGAAATTTGCTATGCAGTTTGAAAGTACGCACAAATTTAATTTAGGACTTACTAGTCTAATTGAAAATCAAGTTACTCAGGACTTCGAAAATATTCTCAATCAAGTGAACGTTTTCGAAAATGCCTGTGAGACTGATTTGGAAGATGTGAGAACTATTATTGAAAAAATCAAAAATATGAAAGCTCCTGGCGATGGTGAAATTCGCTACATCCTCATCAAGAAACTTCCAGAAAGTAGCTTATCATTTTTAGTTGATATATTTAACAAATGTTTTCAATTAACATATTTTTCTGAAAAATGGAAAAATGCTAAGGTTGTTCCATTTTTAAAACCAGACAAAAATCCTGCAGAAGCTTCTAGCTATCGTCCAATCAGTTTGCTTCCCTCCATCAGTAAACTTTTTGATAAGGCCATTTTGAGCAGAATGATGGCCCACATCAGCGAAAATTCAATTTTTGCCAATGAACAGTTCGGATTCCGCCATGGACATTCGACCACTCATCAACTTTTACGTGTAACAAATTTGATCCGTTCCAACTAATCTGAAGGCTATTCTACTGGTCCTGCTCTTCTAGACATAGGAAAAGCATTCGACAGTTTGATCTTAAAATTAAAAAAACTTTAATTTTCCAACATACATTGTTAGAATAATTCTAAGTTATTTGTCAAATCGTACACTTGAGGTTAATTATCAGAACTCCAGATCTGAAAGACTTCCTGTAAAAGCTGGTGTTCCTCAAGGCAGTATTTTGGGACCAATATTATACAATATTTTCACTTCTGACTTACCTGGGTTACCTCAGGGATGTCAAAAATCCTTGTTTGCGGATGACACAGGCCTCTTCGCCAAAGGACGAAGCCTGCGTGTCATCTGTAGTCGATTGCAAAAAAAGGATATTTTTTCTTCATACTTTCAAAAATCGAAGATTTCTACTAATGCTTCCAAAACTCAACTAATAATATTCCCATATAAACCAAAAGCTCTTTATTTAAAATCTTCTAGTAGACTTGTTGTCACGATGAGAGGGGTTCCAATAAATTGGTCAGATAAAGTTAAGTATCTAGGGCTCATGGTAGATATGAATTTAACTATCATAAATCACATTGAGGGCATTCAAGCCAAATGTTATAAATAAGTAAAATGTCTCTATCCCCTTATTAATAGAAAATCAATACTTTGTCTTAAGAACAAGCTTTTGATACTCAAACAAATTTTAAGGCCAGCCATGTTGTATGCTGTACCAATATGGACTAGCTGTTGTAATTCCAGGAAGAAATTTAAATTAAATTTTCAAAATGATTCTAAAGCTTCCTCCCTGGTAAAGTACCAATGAGTTCAATAGAATATCCAATGTTGAAACATTGGAACGAATGTCAAATAAAATAATTAATAATTTCAGGCAAAAATCGTTACAATCTTCTATTGCCACGATTAATGCGTTATATATTTAGGTTAGGTTAGGTTAAGTAAATTGAAAACATGTTTTTTTTTCTCTTATAAGCAGGCGAAATCAACTCACCTGTAAAAAATCTGAACTGCTACGGCAAATGAAATGTAATATGTTGTTAACAAAATTTTAATAAAATCCTGAATTTATTTTACCAAATTTGGTTGATAGTGTTGTCTAATAACTCAGAACACCTTGATATAAGAAATAAATGTAATGTTTGAAATAATACTTATAAAGAAATTTAAAAAAAAGAAAGAAAACAGTGGTTGTGAAGAATTGCTGTAACATCACATTTTTACGCAAGACAATCGGATTGAAAGGAGATTTATGTGTGACTTAAATATAATCAAACAGGCGTTCATTGATTACTAAAATCATAACTTGAAGAAGCTGTGACTTGATTACAATACATAACACTTGATGAAGAAAAACTTGGTAAAAGCCGAACTTGGAAGCGATAATTTATATGCAAAATATTAAAGTCTCTGATACAAAGACATATTGTTGCAGCATTGTTCAAAAATAGCATATTAAGCAGATATTTTTGTTAAAAATGCTCGAAGCTTCAATGTCCAACATTTTTCGCACAGCATACCGTTTTGATTCATTATACAAACACTTAGGGACTCTATATACATATGGTAGGCTTATATCATCAGATATTCTTAAAGTATTAAATTTAATAGCAACGTATAACTGTAAACTATTGGGTGTGAAAAATAATTATTAATCACTTCTAAGTATTAGTTTTACGCAAAAGTATGGAAAAAAATTTAGCCTCAAATTCCAAACTCCGTGTTCATTCTGTTCCATATTCCGAACATCTGATTTAATTTCCGAATAGCAGGAATAAATAATATTCAAAGTAATACATTGGCAAAAAAAACCGATGAGGTATCATTATCTGATCATCGCTACATCTTTTTTGAACATTCAAATGTAACTGTGCAGACTTTGCATTTTAGGAATCCCCGGTCAACAAACTGGGAACTCTATATTGAATTGGTTGCGACCAAATTTCATGGATATTCTCCATCCATTGAAAATCCAAGTGATCTGGATGATGCCATTGATACTACAACATCCTACATTATGGAAGCTTTTGAAGAAGCATGTCAAGAAGGCTCTTCGTTCTGCTGAACGATCCGGCTGGAAAAATTGTTATGATGTTGCTTTGTTATGATAATTTGGGACCCCGTTCATGTATATTTTGAAATTATCTTGATATCTTTGAGAAGATATTTCTAAAAGAATCTATGGGATTTTTTAGTTTTACGTCAGAATATAAGTACACAATTCCACAATTTAAAAAGTCTAGTAATTTTATAATTTTATGTCGCTAAAACCTCAAGATCACTTCTAGCTGAAATTTCAAAATTCACAAAAAAAATCTTTGATGTCAAATCATTAAAAAATTCTTATGCACATGTACATGAATTTTAAGAATGGATTTTTTTTTACGTGCAGCATCAATTGTTAGCTCACTGCTACCCGTATGTAGGCTTACCAGAAGAGTATTTCAGAAAGAAGGTCATTTTACCTAACTGATTTTGAAAAAAAAGGACGTTTCAAAAATTTCCTTCATTAAAACAAAACATGAGCTGTAAAAAATAATGAGAATGTTTTTGAAAAAACTTATAATTGTATCTTTATTTCGAGAAACAACATAAATCCATGTAAAATGTTTGCAGAAAAACAAAAAAAACGTATTTCTGTTGCAAAAATTTAGTGGTGGACTCATGCATCGGGAACACCGCTTCAACAAAAACAACAATGATAGAAATCAAACAAGTCTTAGTTTTACATTTTCTTTGATACACACTTAAGGTAAGGGCAAGCCTAGGAAACATGACTTGGTATGGACAGCATGGTAACGACAAATAAAGTATGAAAGTTTTCTTGTAAAGAAAAATCAAATATTACTTGGAAATGAAACAAAACATACTATTTCATATTCGTTTAGAAAATGTATATCAAGCAGGTCAAATTGAAAACTCACAAACATGCAGAAAAAAATTGTGAAATTGTACTAAACATATCACTTTAAGTAAAAACCTTAATCATTATTCAAGAGTAGAAATAGATAAAGATTCTAACGAACAAATAATCCGAATAATAATAGATATGAAAATGAATCTGGGAATCCAACCCGTATGAAGTAAAAGCTCATTTTCGAAAGTAATACGTACTACATGTTTGAAAGGTTTTTTATTCATACCAAAAGTGTAGTAAACTTTGTGGATATGGTTTTTGAGTAGATGTTACATGTAGTAATGTTTAACACTTTCTATTCAAACCACCCAATGAATCGTTTTCTGCTCTAGTTTATTCAGGATCATGGGATTGTTGAAAAAAAATATCATTTTGTTTGACACCAAAAAATTCCAAAATAAGCCTGATGTCGTCAGTGGGATTTAAGAGAAACGTAATCTTTGGCTTCAGACTTATCATGCTAAATGACTATTATGCCAAATGACAGTTATGCCAATCGATTTTATGTTAATGGCTTTAATCCAAACGAGTTTATGCCTAATGACCTACCACCATATGAAATACGGGTTTTATTAGAGTTTATATGTTATTTAAAATGATTGATCAGTTTTTTTTTAATGACCTGATTCAACAAGCATTTGAAACAGGTCATATGTCCTGATAGTGATATGTAGTGATAAAACATACACTTGTGTCCCAAATACCGAACACTAGACTGTTTATAGCGATTTGTCAAGAAAATCACTCAAATTTCTTCACAGAATTCCCAATCCTTCTACGATCAAGTCCCCTGAATTTATAAGTTGCAAAAATATCAAATCTCCCCTTTGTTATCGCCGCTGTTTGAAATACGATTCATATTCGGAATTTGAGACAAAACGGTAGTTTGATTCAAATTGCGTGATAAAATTTGGATTTACCCGTATCCGAATCGATCCGTATCGAAAAAAACAAATCACTGCTTTTTTTATCCATTCTTGACGGATTACCTTTGATTGAGCTCAAATGAAATCGTATGGATGTCTAGTTTTTCTTTTTGAAATAATATGGATATCTAGTTTTGACTCTATATGACACTACCTCTAACGTCATTACCCCGAATGCATAACAATATGAGATTAATTATAATTAGAAAGCGGGGAGATAATTAAGCGATTTCTTATGAGTATTAAACGAGTTTGGCTCAACAATGTATTATTAAAATATTAGAAGATAGATAAAGAGCAAGCTTGTCAGAAAATATTTTTGCATACTGCGTTTTGTTTGGATATGTCCTCTAATTTCGGTGAGATTCACACAGTCACATTGCAATGCTCTGAAGAGCAGCATATTTCGAAAAGAAGGGTGAATTAATTATGAAAAGGATTGCTGTAATATGCACAAAATAAGGATGTAGTAATGTTCCCTTGTGGACGGTGGTCTAATTAGGATATTTTAAAAAATTTTGTTTCGTAAACGATGGCAATGTAAGATTACCCTGATATTATCGCTGCAAGTGTTATTTTATGGAACCCGCTTAAAGACCAACCTCATAGATAATCGTTCAGCTGTGGTCTAGCAACGTTAATACACTTGTACATGTTAAAAAAAACGGTGGCTTCTGATCGCCGCTACAGTATTGCTGTTTGCGTTCGATGTGCAAATCCAGTCTAACAGTGCGTGAAATGCGGTAACACAAAGTAACCAAAGGTATTTTTTTTTTCAAATATATCAGCAAATGTATGATAGTCACACATTTCGAAATATATTTGAAAAAAATATTTTGTTCGCAAAATCTAACTGTTAGCAGTAAGGTGTGCTGATAAAAATGTTGATTTAATTTAGTTCAGTATTGTTTTTACGTGAAAGTATGGAGTAACATTTTGATTCAAATAAAGAACATTGTGTTCATTCTGTCTCATATTCCGAACAGCTTGATTCAAATTCTGAGCCGCATGAATAAATCGTATTCAAATGAATATTTTTTAAAATAAAGTGGCATTCCTTAGCCGAGTGGTAAGAGTCCGCGGCTACTAAGCAAAGCCATGCCGAAAATGTCTGGGTTTGATTCTCGGTCGGGCCAGGATCTTTTCGTAATGGAAATTTCCCTGGGCATAGAGTATCATCGTAGCTGCCACACGATATACGAATGCAAAAATGGCACTTTGGTTAAGAAAGCTCTTAGTTAATAACTGTGGAAGTGTTCAAAAGAACACTAAGCTGAGAAGCAGGCTCTGTTCCAGTGGGAACGTAATGTCAAGAAGAAGAAGAAGAAGAAGAAGATATATGACTATCAGATGCATTTGAAGCCCCTTCTAAGTTAACTTCTCGGATTCCGAGTCTTGGAATATGAATCAAAACGGTACTGTTATATATATTGAAGCTTTTAATGTTTCGAAATGAAAAAAAAAAAATATCTTCATTTCAATATTGATTGTTTCAATGCCTACAACCGTCATAATAAAATCAAACGGGTTCGAAGCACATAGTTAAGGACAACTCGGTCTAAGGGGACATCCATAAACAACGCGGTCTTCTATTGTGGGAGGAGTAGGGGGCTGTCTAGCGAAAGACCGGTGTCCATATGATATTTAAAATTTTGTCTGGAAAAATAACTCTGTGGTGAGGAAGAAACTTGAAAATTCAGAAAAAAAAATCACAGTTTTTATGGACAACCCCTAAATATAATTAGGTATACTAGATCAATCTGGTAAATGGTATTCGGGGTTATAGCATCCGGGGTAATGGAATTCGGGGAAAGGTTAGAATCTACACTCTTAAAAATAATTAAAATCACTGTGGACGTAATTCACATTATGACTGAATGACGCATGATGTAAGTGATGAAATGACCTAAAAATGTGGACTGAAAGATGTATTGCATGAAAAATTTAATTTTACATGATGAAGGACATGAAAACGATGCCACTATGATTGACATTTCCCGAATCAGACAACATCGTATTTAAAATGTGATACAAATTCACGTCATTCGGCTCGCTTCTTTTATGTGCATCCAAAAGACTTAAAATCACATGATTTTTTTCGAACTGTGTACAATGGTTCCATAGTACACACATTTAAGATTTATCCAGAAAATCTGTGTTTGCACTCTGCATAGCATATGCTATAAAGTCTTGCTTTCGTAAAACTCCTGTTCTACCATTTTTCTAGAGGCAAAAGAGAAATAATGGCTTTGGCATTGGCGCTCACTCCACTTTCCGACTTCGTCGTTAATGCCAATTGATGATGTATTCTCATTTTCACCCTGGTTGTAGCCATAGACGCAGATGTACGTACAACAGTGAATCGGTTAGTCGTTTTCTGGTCCCAGCTCTTCACTATGCAGCCGGTACGGTTCTGTTCAAGCCCAAGTGGGAGCCAGACAGAGGAGGTACCGACAGGCAAAGGAAACAACAACGGCAACGAATGGTTGGCTTTTAATTTGAATCCATACAAAATATTATCCCTTCCCCAACATCGATAGATGCAGAACGACTGCGAATCAGTAGGTGGAAGGGTTCTGAATGGGTTCCCAGTCGATGTTGTTGCAGTTGGTTATGTCCGCAATGCATCCTCTGCAACACTGTTCGGTTCTCTGTTTGTCCTGCCGTCGGTCGTCAGATAGCAACAGCAGTATGCGGACTACATCGGTAGTGTAATGCGATCTAGAGGATACACTTTGGGGCAAGTTTTAGGCAAGAGAACTCATCAATATTGAAGGAAGGGGACTTTGCGAAACAAGAGCGTGAATTATCTGATTATTGGACCATGTGTTGAGCATAAATGTCAAACTGACGGGAATGGGTACTGTTCCGGTTCCGGGGATGATCATATGGTTGAAATCTGTCCATTTGTATGCGTAGTCGAGCAGAATTCCGGACATCCCTAGCACCTGGAGGCATTCTGCCGTAAAAAGCTGAGGAGGAAGAACAGAATCCACACAAAGTTATTACATCCACCATAAATACACACATCAGGAGATTGGCATCGGTGTTGACGTTCGGCTTTCGGCTGGTAGGTTACTGAGAAATGCAGGGGGAGCAGTGATGGAGCAGCGCAGAGGAAGGATATTATTGATGCTTTCAATTAGTTTACACGCTGGAAATTATGATGAATCGAGAACTACCCATGGTTGTTACATGTTTCGGAAAAGGGACGTCATTTGGCAGCCATATGCGTGCTGAGTGCTTTTTCTGAGAAGTCAAGCCCACTACCGATTCGAATTTATCAGCGGCCATATTTTGCAATTAGGACACCTTGTGAGCACCTCGTCATCTTTCACGCAAGAATCAACCGAGCTTTTATAGCAGGGCTTCAACGATCCGTACGTTGAGTTTTCATACTCTTCTAAACTGGATTTTTTACTAACTGAGAGGAAGAAAATTTATATTTGGTTTCAAGTTCAAATTGAATATGTTTTTGGAGCATTTTCTATTATTGATTATTAAAATTTTATGTAGAAATACAAAGTCCAAATAATTTGTGTTTGTTTTACAGGTGGTTTGATTATAAAGTTATTTTGCCGTCAGAAAAAATCCATATAAATGAAGAATGCCAAACACTCATATAACAAACTGATGTATTGTGACAAATTTCTACAGAATCTATGTTAAGGTGAAACATCTCGGAATCCAAAGATGGCCGGCAAAATGACCGACTTGTACCCCTACTCACCGTTTTAAGGGCACAAAATTGGAGAAATAGTTGGCAAACGTTTCTGATCTTCTTATTTAAGGCTTTCTGTTAGGGCACAAAGCCAAAATAAAAAGTACATTGTTGTTGTATGCTTTCATCGTGAGATTTGTGCGTTTGAAGTTTTAGTGAAATCTTAAAGGTTGATTCCAAACTGTTTCACCTTCACGTCGTATCCGGTTGGCACAAGAAGGCGGGGAGCACAGCGAGCGAGGTGGCTTGATCAGGTGCAACAAGATATGGAGAGCGTGGGCCAAAATCGAAGTTGGAGGGGCACAGCCATGGACCGAGTAAATTGGCGTAACATCGTTAACGAGGTTTTATCAAATTAATTGATGTAAAACTAGGGTGGTTCAAAATTTAAAAATGTTCGAGAATCCAATCTCCCATATGTTCCTTACCATCCTTACCATAAAAATAGTGTTCTGTGAAATTTTCAGTATTCTAGGTGGTGATTTAAAGGTGGCCCAAAGACAATGTAGGTTTATATGGAAATTATTATGGAGAAATTTTAAGAAATGTCCTAAACACGCTTGTACTGTAATGTAAGTAGAAACTTATTATCCCATGTTGAAAATTCATTCTTTAAACCTTAATGAAGGATGTTGCTGAAGAAACAATTCCCTTTTGAGCTAATTTTGTTTGGGATTTTTGTACATTTTTGCAGGCTAAATAATAGCAAACAATCCCATAAATATCTTTTCTGCTATCCGTCGGATTGAATTTCTCTGTTCAGCAAATTTCTTTATTAGGGTTTGAAGAATGAGTATTTACTATGGGATAACAAGTTTGTACTTACATTTCAGTACTAGCGTGTTTGGAACATATCTTAAAATTTCTCCATAATAATTTCCATATAAACCTACATTGTCTTTGGGCCACCTCTAAATCACCACCTTGAATGCTGAAAATTTCACAGAACACTATTTTTATGGTAAGGATGGTAAGAAACGTATGGGAGATTGAATTCTCGAACATTTTTAAATTTTGAACCGCCCTAATGTAACACCAACATAATAAACAATAATATAGTTTTTGCTTGTTTGAGTGTACTGAACATGTTTGAGTAGAAATGAAAAAATATGATAACACCCAAAAATTATTTGACTTAAAATTTTACGAAAAATCTTAATTTTTTGACCCGTTTACCTGTAACACAAAATGCAAAGCGATGATCTCGATTTTTTTGACAAAAAATTGATTGTGGAGTTAAGTGAACATGTTTGAGTAAAAAAACTACATTTCCGATTACACTCATAAATTATTGTACCCAAAAACCACACAGAGAACGTATTTCCTCAGCCATTTTGTCTGTAAATAAAAATTGAAGCCTATGACATACATTTTTTTCGGCAAAAATTTATTAAGAAATGATTATTGTACAGTAGAAAAATATGTTATTGACTATACTCAAAATTGTTTTAGCCTAGAAAACAACACAAAAAACTTATTTCCTGCTTGTATACATAATTCTCTTCAAATTTTCTGATATTCATGTAGAAAAACTTCTGCAATATTTTTCAGAAATGATTCCAGGGATTGCACCAGAATTTTTTCAAAGTGATTCCAGAGATTCCTCCAAGAGTTTCTAGAAATATTTAATCCGTAGTGACTTAACGAATTTCCGTCCCAAGGATTCCTTAATGAATTTCATGAGAGAATTGTAATTGAATTCTTCCAGGATTTTTTTCCAGAATATGTAAGAGCTATTTCCAAAGAATTCTGGATTCTAGGAATTTAAAATACAAGAAATTTGAATTCATCGTATAGTTTCTTTTAAGAATGTATCTCTGAATTTTTCTATGCTTTTGATCAAGATTTTTACCAAGTAATTTCTCCAGGATATAAAGAGGATTCAACTATATTTTTTTCAAATCATTCCACCTTCGATATCTTAATTTTTCCGAAGTTTAGAGATTCATAAATTATTCCATAAATTTTCATGAATTCTTCCAGTGACCCTTTCAAAGAACTATTCAGTTATAATTCTTGGAATGCTCTAGCAATTATTGTATCTTCGACCAAAAACCTGAAAAACAATTTTCTCGGAATATCTTCATCAATTTCATCATGGATTCAGCACATTCTCCAAATATGCATGCAAGAACCATTCTACGTACTTCTTAAGTTTCTTCAAGGATTCAATGTGGTACAAAATCCTTCATTGAATCTATCAGGAATTTCTTAAGAAAGTTCTTTAGAATATTTTCAGTGGGTTCTCCAAGTAATCTTCAAAGTTTTCGTTTGAAGATTTTTCTACTGTTATTCTGTATTACAGAAATATATTCATGGAAATGTTTCAAAGATAGTTCTTGTTTTCATGAATTAAACATTTTTTAAAGAGTTCTTGGGAATTTTTTTCTAAAATTGTCAACAACATTCTTCAAGTTCTATAATTGCCTGCTAGAACTGTTCATGGACGGCTCAATATTATTTTTTTTAAAGGTTTCTGGAAGATCTCGTTTATGAATTTCTTTAAGTTATTTTGAGTGTTCATAGATTTCTCCAAAGATATTTTTGGAATACATTTCTTTAGAGATGACGGCACTGCCCATAACTGCATATTTGTAACATTCGACAAAAGTAGGCATTGAATAAATGGAGCACCAAGTTTGCATTTCATGGCAGTATGGGAAGAAACTAAAATTTCTAAAAATTACCAGGAACTCAAAAGTGCTTTTTTGAGGCTAAAAATATGTACAGCTCATATCGTATAATGGATGAATAGTCAGAAAATAATTCTGATAGCAATTTCTTTGCTAGTACATTACGGGGCTTATGCATAATCTCAATGTGACTGTTATGCGGTTACAATTACAAATAAGACAAAACAACTTGGTATTTTTTTTCAAATTTTCTAGAACAAAATCACAGATTTTAGTAAGTTGATTGAAAGTATATACCATTTGATGACTCTTCACGGCATTAACTCGAAATTGTCAAAAATGGCGAATGTGACCAATATGCGATTATGGGCAGAGCAATAGAGACGTAATAATAAAAAAATAAACTCAGAAAAATATGTTAGAAAGACTGAAAACGCCTGCTAGGTCAATAACATCAATTTAAGATCCATTTTTTCATAGAACTAAACATGTTGAATGAAATTCAGATACAACAATATTTTGCTTCGATATAACGTAACGAACTTAAAAATCGAGTTACGTTCTATCGAGGTATTACTGTACATGACTACTTCATGTCGACTAAATTCATGTCGACAAAAATAAATGTAATAGCCTTTAGCTTTACTTTACAGACAAGAAGCTCAAATCAATTTTGGGTGTTATTAAAAATTTGTCCGTGTCCGTGTCTTTAAAATTTATTCATTTCCACAAACATTTTCATTTGAATTTCACAATTAATTTCATGTCGAAAACATAATGAAATTTTGATCTAAGAAATAGGATGTTTCGTAGTATGTAAAGTAAGAAAAATGTTGAGTGCAATCAAAAATTTAAATTTCTGCCCAAACATGTTCACTTGATTTATACAAGTTAATTCATGTCGAAAAAACTACGTATCATAGCCTTAAGTTTATATATACAGACGAACAATCTCGGGAAATCAATTTCTTGTGTTGTTTTCAAGTTAAAAACAAATTTTGAGTGTTTTCAAAAATTCCTTTTTCTACTCTACAACATTCGCTCGACTTTTACAAGTAAATTTATGACGAAACAATTGCTTGTCATAGCCTTCAATTTTGATTTACAGACAAAAAAAAGCTGAGGAAATACGTTTTCTGTATGGTTTTCTGCGTATAATAATTTTTAAGTGTAATCGGAAATTCAATTTTTTAGACCTAGACTCTCACAATTAATTTTATGTCAAAGAAAACTATATGTCATCGCTTTGAATGTTCAGCTACAGGCAAAAGGTTCCCTAAAATAGGGGTTTTTGTAAAACTTTAAGTAAAATAATTTTTTATTATAATCAAAAATTTCTATTTTTGCTCAAACATGTTCACCACACTCAAACAAGCAAGTTAATATCGAAATAACTATATGTCACAGCTTTAAATTTATGTTTAATTATTGAATTTGCGAAAAAAAGGATTTTCAAAAAAACTTTTACTTAATAACTTTGGGAAGACGCATTTATTTCGAAAAGCTCATATTGAACATTAATCTTGAATCCGGTTCCATTGCTGAAAATTAAAAAAAAAACTGCTTCAAGAACGACAGAGGTATGCATGGTCAAAGTTGTACTTTCAACTTTTTTTGGACCCTTGGTAGTTGGTGTAAGTTTTCACCCCCTTGGTAGAAGAAGTGTTAATGTCGACACGGATTATTTTACTAGAAGAGTTTTTTGAGAACTTGTGAGAAAATGGTGCAAAAATATCAAGAAAGTTTATCCGATTTGAATATTTTTTTGCGGTAAAGAAAGGAGCTGCTGGTAGAGAGGTTAAAAACGTTAAATCAAATGCACTCTGCAATCAATCATAATATAACACCCAGAATGTTTCTAGAATTTGCTGTTCTTCTTGGTTCTGGCCCTGCATTTAGCCATTCCATAAAACTGATCTAGTGGTAATTTTGTTCCGTTACCAATATAAGGATACACGTGTTTTTGGATTTTTTGATTAGGGTGACCGTTTCCGAAATAAAGTGACCAGAGAAATGTTATATTTTTCTTGAAAAATCAATATTATGTCATTGAAAATCGGTCAAGCGGTTCTAAAGTTATAGTTTTTTTTAAATATAAATTTTGCAATATCGCAATTTTTCTGGTCATCATATTTCGGAAATGGTCACCATAATGAAATAAATCCAAAAACACGTGTATCCTTATTTTGAATAAGGAACAAAATAGAAAATTCTCACGGAATTCGATGACCCACTAGATCGGTTTTTCATGGAATGGCTGCATCACTTTATTTCTGCAAACACCTCTGTGGCAAATTTTACAGAAACTGTGGCTTCAGTATGTAATATGTTTTTTCACCATCAATTTCCTGTATCACCTTTCTTTATACCAAGTCCTTCCGCCTATTCCACCGCCTCCCAATCGAGCATTCTTTTGCCACCCATATCATAACTTACAAATCAGCCGATAGTGGCTATAATTCGTACTGTAATAGCCGGGATAATAATATTTGCAATAACGCGCCCAGAATGTAAATGATAAAATGTGAACATGGCTCCCTCGTCGTGGCCTGCATCGCCATCGAAGCTCACACCGAATGATCGGGGGGTTAACACAGCATTACCGTCTGGACCAAGTTGGTGCTTTGGCTTGGCTGCCATGGCACGGTGTGTCGCATTGAGCAAATTTAAAAATAAAAAATTGGTTTCTCTGAAACTAGCAACTGGAATGGAAAAAAAATCGGTCGATGCATCTTGAGAATTTTATTTTGAAGAATACTAAGGTTGCTATGCGTGTAAAATAATGACAATGCTTATCAATTATATCCTAAAATTCCAATATTCTTATAGCTTGTTTAATGGAGAAAAAAAAAACAGTTAGGACATTATCACCCACTCTCCCCACACCGCCGTATTTCAGCAGTTTTCTTATCAAATTAAAACGTTATGTTAGCACATGTACTACGAGCAATTCTCGCTGAAAGCAGGCTGCCATCGACACACATGGTTAGAATTTCAATTTTATGTCACTGATCGCTAGTATAAGTTCAAACTAAAGAGTGGTCGTTTTGGTTTTCTCGAATTGATGGAGGAGTCCAGCTAGCAAAATGGTTTGCAAAAAAAAACATTTTTTAATAAATCATAGGTATTTCTTCACGTGGTATGTCTCATATTTCCCTTGCAACACATAGCAAACGTTGTGGCATCGTCTTCTAGAGGAAGGATATAGCCTTCTTTTGAAGATAAACATATTTTAGCAGTCATTCTAATTCGGCCGCTATCTTGAATTTTGTTTGAAAACTCGTTTTAAATTCTGAAATCACCATCAAAAAGCTGAGAAAAAAAACTGAGTATGATAGGCTACAAAGACTAGGTAACCAATGGTATTTTGAAATGAACGATTTTCTAAATCATGTTATATGATTTTTACGTATATGACGAGTGCAATCAAAGCAAACAATTTTTTTGAACAACAAAGAAACAGGTTTTTGATTGTTGATGTTTTCTTCGAGTCGAGTGGAGTATTAATTGATTTGAAAAATATCTGGCGGCCATCTTGCATTTTGTCGCCATCTTGATTTTAAGTAGTAGAATGAGTTTTTTACCTTGTTATCACTCAATATATTGCAGAGAATCGAGCCTGCTTCTCATCCTAATTAGTAATAAAAACAGATCATTAAATATTAATTTTGTTTCACTGCATCTGTACAAATTTGAGACATGTCGATATTTTTGTTGAAAACTCATATAAAAAAACACCGTGAAGGGTTCCAGCATGGTCCGAATAATGGCCGCCCTCTGCAGGACTACACACCGATCCGTTCCAATGTCCGGTAGTGTATGGTGCGTATAATGATCTAATATTTTATGCTTATGTTTACATTTATGCTCTGGCCTGGCCGTGTCCTCCCGGTTGGCCACGGGAACCCGAACCTGGACCCGGTGGGCGAATCAACAGCTGCTGTGGCCAAACAAGCCAAACGCGGGCTTTTAAATGAACCGGTGTGTGGTGGTGGGTGATAATCTCTCTCTCCTCGTACCGAGGTGTAATGTGGTTTGCATGCACAATGTGGTAAATGTTTTGAGCGAGTGCAAATTGAGTGCTAATAAGAAGGTAGGGTCGTGTTTCATGTCTGGAAATAATTTCTAAAATTGTAAATTGATGAAGTGAAAGACATTGATTGTGAATTTACGATAAACATTGCCTCGTTGGATCGGATTACTTGAAGGTGATTGAATTTGCATTCTTCGCCATATCATTGAAATAGTGACGATATGTACTTGGAGGAGTGACAATACGAATCATATTTTAAAGTCGATGCTCACCTAGTTGGATAATCACGGGTAGAAATGGGGTAATGCATCGAGCTGCGCATATTTTTTTTTGCAATTTCAATAAACACCCGTTTAGTGACAACATATTTTTACAATTTTCGAAAATCGTTGTGTAATGGAACTTTACTATCCATTACAGCATAACTGCTTTTTTTATCGCAACACACATATTTTGATGTTTACTTTACTAAGAAGTATTCATTTTATAAAGTGGACACCTTGTGCATGCTGTATCTTTTTAATTTATCAATGAAATTTCAATCGATTTTTTGTACATCGTTTGTCGAGTATTGTACAATGTTGTGATAATAAGCATTCTCCAAAATAGTGAAATTTCACACGAATATGGAACAACGATTACAACGGTCGATTTTTGGAGATTATCAAAATCAATTATTGTTAAATTGGCTGGAAAATTCGATAATATATATATTTTATTTTCAAAAAAGACTTGTTCTCCAAAAGCATCATCAATCAGTAGCGTGATGGAAAAAATCAAGTTATTTTTGGAGCAACAATTTTACAGATATAATAATATCATTTTTCCCGTATATTTTTGGAGAAAAATGTTTTAAATTTGAAGGGAATTGATATGAGTAGAATTTTTTGGTTAAAAGTACGTCCTGACGGAAGTGCTACTATAGTATTATTATGAAAAATAACTAACACTTTCATAGAGTTACTTATTAAGTCCCCACATCACATTTAAAGCACAACAGAAACACAATTGTTTTATTCTTAGAATGCCTATCAAAATACATTGGCAATCATCAAAATTGGCAACACTGCTATAATAAAATAGATTTTATTTTCCACATATTATTTTCATAATATGTTATTCTGGGATTACCAATTGAAAAAAATGGAGAAAACCGTTTACAATTTGCTGTAGATCAATAAATATGCGTACATGATTTTAAAAGGATGAGACTTTTCAGTAAAACTACCATAAATAGTAAAATTTTTACTTAAGACTGTGGATTAAACTCACGATTTAGCTCTCGTTTATGCAAATATAGTTTCTTTAGTAATCCAAACTAGTTTTGAGACGCTTTTTACTTTTCTCTTTTACTGGGAGTGAAAGGATGGTGTATCAGCAAATTTGGCCATAAATGGGTAAATCATCAAAGTTTCCTAATGTCAGAGAATGGTGGAATATAATTTATTTTTTAAAGCTATACCTTTAGTAGAATAGTAAAGGATACAAACATACAATTTGTTCATGAAAATTAGAATTTTTGTTTTGCGAAAAATAATGTTTAACTTTGACGAACAGCTTTTCTTAGGAGTTTTTGGAAAAACTATTTAGCTCTTCAACCAAAAGCATTTTCTAAGATGTTATATTTTCATAGAATTGTAGAATGATAGTTTAACTATACACAGAAAACCGACTACGATTTCGTCAATTTAAAAAAGAGATATAGCATAAACAAAGTGTCCACTTTATAAAATGAACAGTCCTTACACGTATAGAAATCAATACACTTTGCTTGAATATTTTGTGAAGGATATGAATTTGGTGCTGTTCGATATTGAGAAAAAATGTATCAGTCTATATATCAACTTTCAAACCATAAGCATAGATGACCATACAATTCGTAGTTGCTACTCCGTGATTGACTAGAACAATCAAAGTTGCACAGAGATTTAATGAATGGGGCTTGGGATTAGCTTACCATTCTCAATGTGCACAAATCGAGAGCTCAAATTTTATAAGTCAATAGCGGCACCGGCCACGTCCGTATGGTCATCGGGGAAGGGACGGAATGTTTGTTCGACAACCGTTGTTACTAGAGACCGAGATCACCTCTGCATCTCAACAGTTGTCATGAAAAGGATTTTGGGTTAGTGGGATAAGGTAAAGATCTGGGAGTCACCAGTGGTTAGTGATGCGATCCATGAGTCGAAAAAAAATTCTGAAGTTTCAATAGGATTTTTTATGTTTGTAGAAATTTCTTAAGAAACTACTTCACAGTTTCCTGATCAATTCATCCTTCCTGGTTGGATTTATTTTAAGAAAGCCTTTAGTTCTGTTAGCAAGCTCCTTGAGTTCTGGGAAATATTTTTTCTACAGCCCGAGACAGATCCCCTTATTGATCCGTTACAGATTCTTGATTTTTTTGAATTATACTGGTAGAAACGTTGGCACAAGTTTGATATTATAATGAACTTGTTAAGACATTCTTTGACGCATACATAAACAAACTAACTACTTTCCATAACTACATAGATACTCAAGCGACCATCGCATTAGGAAGGTATCGAGTTATGGAACACAAATCCAGTGCAAATGTGATCCAAAGGACCATATACACTCCCGTGCATAAGTTTGGGTTCACCTCCTAAAAAACATGCAAAAGTGTTTCATCCATATCTCAGTGATTACACATCCAATTGATAATCTTTAAGCCGCATTCGAAAGGCAAAGAGTTATACTTACTTCGTATGTATTTTTCCAAAAACATTCTTCGAACTTTGTATACTAAATTTTTACGTAAAGTTGTGACATTTTTCAAAAAACTCACTGAAAAATCATATCTAATTTCCTCAGCATTGGATCGACCAAAATTTTAGAACAAGAAGTCATTAGAATCGTAATTTCAGTGTGTTTTTTGAAAAATATAACAACTTTACGTAAAAATTTAGTATACAAGGTTCGAAGAATGTTTTTGGAAAAAATACATACGAAGTAAGAATAACTCTTTGCCTTTCTAATGCGGCTTAAATAGTTTCAATTGGACGTGTAATCACAGAGATATGGACAGAACACTTTTGTATGTTTTTGAGGGGGTGAACCCAAACTTATGCACGGGAGTGTAGGTAGCCATGAAAACCATCTTCTACTATGTTTCTCTAACTTGATATCGGGATACGACATATTGAGTAAGGAAGAGTGACTTTTATTCGGCAAAAATACAACGTACCGTCGATGGGGGTGACAATGGGTCTAGGGGGTGAGATTGGGTCAAAACGGAAAAATATGATTTGTGAAATATTTCAGCTAATAACGCTGATATTACTAAAATTAATAATTCATATGTTAGGGAACATATTATTACACATAATTCATAACAATATACATTTTTAGAAATAGTAGTTTTTGTTTACTACATCAATAAACTTGCATGTTGAAACTAGATAAAATTTACAACATTAAATTTGTCCTGTACAAAGTATCACGCATGTACTCTAGCCTCTATCGTTGTATTAGTAGTATGTTGAAAGTCTTTTCATTACACATCACAGGTATTTTCCGGAATCTGTTTGATTTTCCCACAAAATAATCATTTTTTCGGTACGATGTCTCAAACATTGAAAATGGGGGTGAGATTGATTCTAAATTTGATTATTTATCAGTGTTTTCATATTATAGAAACATCTCACGAAAGTACAAATGAGTTGGATCGCTGAAATACTGGGATTATGACGTCAACTTCTGCTTGAAAATTATTGATAGTAGAATGTCGCACCGAAATTTAACTATTAGCGAAGGTTTAAAATAATCACTGTTTCAGTACACCTTTGGGGAAACTGAATAGGCTTTATAGCAATGGGGATGAGACTTTGAAGACAGTTTGAGGAAAACACCAAGAAAATTTATTTAAACTTGACGATAAATGTTGGTTTTACATATTTTTTCTCATTGCTCTTCAATTTTCAGTATAATCTTTCTTTTAAGTGGGATCATACTTGTGAAACATTTTAGATATCTTTTTGTCTTGTTTGCATCGTTTTTAATCAATATTTTTCAGTTGTGAATGGTTTTGAAATCATATTCTCAAAAACAAGTTATTTCAATTACAGTGACCCAATGTCACCCCCTCTATGGGGTGAGATTGGGTCATTTTTCATTCACTTGTGGTGCCGCTGTGAATAAATATTTGTCTCTAATGTTTTGAACAGTTGTTAATGTACCATCAAAGTACATACACACCAAATTTGAAGTTTATTGGAGTTAAATTGTGATAGTTATTCAAAAAATAAATCGCACATATCCCATGACCCATTGTCACCCCCAACGACAGTAGCTCTTAATGTTTAACTTAATGTTTCATTTTTTAATAAATCTTTCATAACGTTACTTGAGTAGGACCTCGTTTGTTTTGTAATGCATTAAGGTGATTATTGAACGAAGCCACACCTCAAATTTTCAAGAGCACAAGACTTGAGAACCAAACAGCGCTTCGCGTTGAAAATCTATCCCATTGGTCACCACCAGCAAGCAAGTTATTTGATTGGTTTTCAACACGAACTTTTGTCAGATTCTCCAGTCTTGTGCACTTGAAAATTCGAAGCTTGGCTTCGTTTTATAATCACCTTAATCGAGCAATATTGCGAATCCAGTTTGGTGTGAATATTTCATGGATCGCATTACCAATCATAGATGATTCACCTTATCCCACTACCCCAATAGCCTTGACATGACAACTGTAGAGATGCAAATGTATATTTGCTTAAAGCTAGAGCTAAAAAATAAGTCTATAATGGCACCGGCCACGTCCATACAATCATCGGGAAAGGGAAGTAATGTTAATTAGACAACAACGTTGATAGAAGAGACATCAATGTTGTTGTCTAATTAACATTCGTTTGCCATTATAAACTTATTTTTTTAGCTCTGAATTTGAGCACATTAAGAATGGTCAGCTATTGCCAAGCCCTATTCACAAATCTCAGTGCAATACGATTGTTCAGGTTAACCCCTATACCGGCAGCTTCCTTTTTTACCACAAAATAGATATTCAAATCTTTAGAACTTTTTTTGTTTTTCAATATTTTTGCACCATTTTTTCACAAGTTCTCAAACAACTCTTCTAGTTTTAGGATCTGTGTCGATATTAATTATTGGTGATCTGGTTTTAAAGATATTCCGATGTTCCTTGAGGGACATTTTCCAAATAAAATGCCCCCGGCGGCCATTTTGTTTTTGATCAATTTATCAAATAATAATATGTTGGCTATATAATGCTAGGTAATAAGGAACTTCTCTGAAAAAAACATACAAATCGGTTCAGTATTGTTGGAGATATCTGAAAATTACGTTTTGATGTTTTTTGAAGTTTTTAAGATCTTTATTTGGCCAGCGTGGTTTCAGAAACCTAAATGGTCATTACTTAAAGACGGCTGCACCAAATTGCTTCATTTTTTCACAACATACTCTCATTAATGTATTGTTCCGAAGAGTGAATATCCGAATACGATTGAAATTCTGTAGCCTGAGAAATTAACGGGGGGTTCTAGTTACGGGTCGGTCCCCAAGGAATTTCGGAATATCTTCAAAGCCAAATGACCAATGATCAATATCCACACAGATCCTTAAACTAGAAGAGTTTTTTAAGAGCTTGTCAAGAAATGGTGCAACAATATTGAAAAACAAAAAAGTTATAACGATTTGAATTTAAATTTTGAGGTAAAAAATGAAGTTGCCGTTAGAGGGGTTAATGACGGAGTAGAAACTATGAAGATGCAATCTATGCTTAACAAACATTTTTTAAAATTTTCTTGTGAACTGTAGTAAAAAAACATTGTAACTCAGTAGTTTATATTGAGCACTCTTCGCTTATTAAACTGCATACGTAGACTACAGTTAGCATACCTCCGGTGTCACGTTTTATTCGGAAGCTTCTGTCCATTTACATTCGGCATAAATTTGATTGCATTACTGCACTAACACCCACTGTATAGAGTGGCTTTGCGGCTTGAGAGTTATTAATAATGAATTTATTGGACATTACGTAATTAGAAATTATTATCGTGCAGTCTGTGTCGGCTTGCCGCGCACGGCTCGGCCTGTTGTTTTTGTGCGTCTACCCGTGCAGTCAACGGTGGTACCTAGAATACGACTCGTACGGATGGCCAGCCAGACAGACGGAAGATAGCAAGCCAACCCGGAATGGTACTTCGGTGACCTCTCTCCGCGCTGTGGCTGCCTTTCCGCTGTCGCCGGTCGCTTCGCCTAATGGTTTGATGAGAGCTATAAGGGCTCTCGGAGTCGACTTCCGATGGTACGATATTGTTCCCGCAAAGGGAAATCAACAGAATGATAGCATCAGAACCACAGATAGATGGCAACGAACCAGCGATGCGATGGTGGGTTGGCAGCAGTACTTGGAACTCAGTATGGGCGAAATTGTACATTTCAGCATATTTTCGCACACGCACTTCCACTCTGTGGCACAGTGGTAATGTGTGAAGTTATTGAACCTGCCGAGGAGACAGGGTTGGATTTAACTTTTAGTTGAAAGGACAAATTTTTATGAAACTTCATGAGAGAGCAATGACGTATATATTCAATTCTATTGAAGGCCGAATCTGAGTGCCAGTATGATGCTGAACATATTCATGTCGCCACTGCCATCTTTTCGTTTTTATTTCCTAGCGCATCTTAGGTTTCTTCTTCCGGTGTGATTAACATAATGAACGTTTCTAGGATTTTTTAAAGATTTTATTTTTCTAAAATGTTTATAATACAATGACCCGGACTGTATTTAGTACAAAATTATTGTTATTTGTATAACCACGTGCATGAGACACGTTTCACGTTTTGCATTAGCTCGCAATTGTGTTATAATTAATTGTGTTATAAATCAAATTACCATTAGTAGCATCTTATGCCTCATTTTAAAATCTTATTTTAAGGTTTGCACATTTTCGAAATTATTCGATCTTATTCATGCACACACCAGACAATATATTGCAACAATGTGACCGTGTTGTTGGATTTACAAAATATGCATTTGAAAATTGTATTGAACTATTAGTTTGAACAAATGTTTTTTTTTAAGTCCCACTTGCCCTTGTACCTTAGAGTAATAATAGAAATAATATTCAAACAATTTATAGGAACATTTTGTGATAAAATCGCTGAAAAATCAATTTTAAACAAAAATCTTGTGGTTAATATTGCGCAATTTACTAAAAAAAGATATTGTAGTAATTTTTGGTAAAACGGTAAGATAGTACGCTTTAAAACATGAAACTAAATACAATTTCGAAACCTTCACACTGAATGTTTTTACCTAATAAAGATCAGCAGTTATTAGTAAAGAACGATGATATTTTGAAAAAATAATAAATTCAACAGATTCCGTTTGGGCAGGATGTTGCTTTTTTATTCAGGAATGTTCTGCGAGTCGAGATTAGCTGATCTTAAAAGTAATCAAGCTGGCTTTTGTCACCTCAATCCCTTACCCGATACATAATAAGCACAATTTTATTATTTAATTATTCAAAGTTTCTTCCACAAAATCTGTTATTCATCCGAGGCATCGACTCCGTCAGCAAAGCAATATATTCTCTTCAGAAATGTTATTAAGCTGGAAGTCACATTAAGGTAATTTCCCATACAAAGAGTTATCGACATTTAACATTCACCTTATCGCAAGGGTTTCCCTTAAAGCAATTTTTTCCTGTCGTTCCTTTTAAATCTTACCCTCGTCCATCAGCTGCAAGACTTGGAATTCAAAGAAAGATCCCGAGCACTCTCTTTAAATGCTTCTATCAGATGAAGATCAGCAGTTCATTATGAAGAACGATGACATTTCAAAAGAATAATAAATTTAAAAAATCATCATGTTCACAATTTTGAGTAATAAAATAACTTTTAGAGTAGTTTTTTAAAGAATGATGATATTTGAAAAGAATAGTAAATTCACTAGAGCGAAATATTTCAATCAATGTACAATGCAACTTTTAATTTTTTTTTTGAATAATCATTGAAATCCAAGTTTTTGGCAGAACTTCGAAATACAAACAAATAGATTTATGAATTTTAAAAATTTGACTATACAAAATGTCCCGTTTTTCATTAAACAACAGTTAATTATTCAGTCTGTTAAAAAAAATACGTTTACTTTGCAAAACTTAGTCAACAATAATCAATTTGGTCACATGATCTTTCAATGAACCTCGAATAAGTTCCGTTTAACTAAAAGCCATTCGACCAAATCTATTTCGACGAAATGTACTAGTCATTCGACCAAATGTACTTTCGACCAAATGTCATTCCATTAAATGTCATTCGACGAAATGTCCTAAAGCCGTTTGGCCAAAAGTACATTTGGTCAAATGGACATTCCATCGAAAGGACATTTGATCGAAAACCATGCATGATATGTGCTATTACTGAAGGTTGCTTATGCTAGTGCATCATGATAGAGTGCGAAGAATCTACATTGGATATCATTTTTCACTTTCAAACTTATTCTGCAAATCGAATGAATCGCGATGAGCGGATTTTGAATGGAAACGTGTAACTTTTGTCATACAAGTCGACTTGTCTCGCGCAGGAACCACAATTCTTTTGTTTGATTATTCTTAATTAAATTAATTATCAACTTACTATCAACCGAAGTCATCGACCCCGTCATCAGCCACGTGTTTGTCCAAGGAATGTCAATTAGCTGGAAGCCACAATAAACTGATTCACCTTGAGTAGGAAAAGGTGTCCTACAGGTGGATATTTTGATGCACTTCGTCAAAAGATTCACCTGTATAAGGCTGCATGCATTTATTACGTAACGCTAAACTTGGAAATTTTGAACCGATTTCTGAGCAATTCAAGGCACTATTCCTGAAATACACCCTGAAACCAATCCGAGTGCACGTCTGAACCATGAAGGCAATAAAAATCGAATGTACATCGGATTTTGTTTTTGCTGGATATCAGGTTTTAGAATATTTCAATTCATTAGCCATTTTTCACACCCAAAACCATGGAAATCCTAAATTGAAACGTATTTCATAGCAAATGTATTTCCATTATAATAAAAAAAAACAATTCGTCGCATTCCAGTTTTCTTTAACAAAGAGAATAAGCTCCTCTGGCTACCCAGACAACCAAAATGTACGTATAACGCAATCACCTGGAGGCTTTGCATGTGCGAAATTTCATATAAAAGGCCGTGGCGATATGGGTGCATATATTATGTGATGATTAGTAGCATACAATGCGATTGTATACATTTTCTACCGAACTAACCTGTGATCTTATGCGACTTAATTTATGATAACATTTGTTGACTTTACAGCTGCTCTGGATTGATGCGACTTACTTTGCACGAGTGTATGGGACGAAACAAAATGGACTCAAAAAAAGCGTTTTATGCGAGGAAACAATCTGACTTTTCTGCGACTTCTTGTTGTCTGGGTACGACCAATAACGATATTTCCTAAAGCGACTCTGTCCAATATGGAACGAATTAAAAGCGCAGGGGGACGGACTGTTACTTTATGCAAATACATACGTCGGCATTATTCACTATTTCGTCGATGGAATTACATTTAAACCCTATCTTGTGCCACCCCAATGGATCCAAAGTGCAGAAATAATTCATTATGAGTTACGTGCTAAATTGATTTTGTCTTACTCTAACTTCTCATTTTTTCATTAATTGCAGCCTATGAACCATCCCATCTTCCTTTTCCATGACTGCATATTTCGTAGAAATAAATCAATCCGCCCCGTGTAATAAACTTTAACCATTAAATTCGGGACGGCCAATTAAACGTTCCGTCAAAACTCCATCATTTTAAGCACCAATTAAGATCCCGCAACATTGTATGGCAGCGCGTGATGAGCAAAATTCGCCGACAGAGACAACTTTCTTGCATTGGCCCATCCCTTAGGTGGGGAAGGAAAGCTCGATATTCTCTCGCGGCACACAGGCGTTTTGAAGACCATTCGTGAGCATTTGTGCTCGAAGCATTCCCATTACCAACGCCACTACGGACCAGAAATCAAAATTTTGCGATAAAATTCCATTGAATCATTATAGAGAGATAAAACTATTGAAAAAAAAAAAATAATAAATTCATATGAATTTGAAGTTGCGTTGCCATTGTACAATTTAACAATATTTTAAGCATTTCAATCAAGTTACTTACTCCACGATTTTACAATTAAGAATCGCAGGTATACAATACATGTTTTAAATAATGAGAAATACGAACCACCGATTCGCTACATTATAAATATAATATAAGTTTTTTCGCGATTTTTTTAGTTTCTAACCCATAGTGCAACGACCGACCGAAGTCTTCGGTCAGTGGCGGCGGTTCCGCCCAAAGCAATTCTGCAATATGGCTTCGATGGGGGCCGCAGTTTCACTCAGGATACCGAAACGAAACTTCCCGCGCTATATAAATCATTTAATTGTAACCAATTAATAGCATTAAAACGATGTGGCTCTTCCACCCACGCAGCCGCAATGCAGTCAGTCAATCGGTTCATTTGGAAAGCTCATCGAAAAGTTTTATACCAGTGCTCAGTGGTTCATTACTTAATACCATCACTTGAGTAGTGCCATTTGGTACACTTTCATGGCTGTTTAGATGATGATCGTAATGGTGTTTGCAGAACTTCGAGTCTTAGTGGTGGCATCGCGCTGTAACACTCTGTTTCTCGGGCCAGTGATTCGCTTATTTACGATGTCTTTGAAAAGTACTCATTAAATGGCAGAGCTGTTTCGCGGAAGCTAAGTGGCTTAAGGTGGTAATAGTTGGTGTTTGTGATTGAACTGTAATATAATATAATATAATTGCAAGCAAATTTTTTGATTTATATGCTTTATTTGTCTTCTTTTATTTTGCATAACGTCCCTAGGGACAGATCATGCTCTAAGCTTGGTGTTCAGCACTTCCGCATATTGACTGAGAGCCAAAAATATAATTTACGCGATTGTATATTATACTAAGAAGAATATACGATATTATAGGCAAGAGCACTTTTAGAAATTGTTAAAAGTCGAAAATGGAAATGTAGCAAGAAACAGGGTGAATATTGATGAAACTGTGGACCCAGCAACCATGAGAGGTTAAAAAGGCTATTAGCGAACTGAAGCTTCTCAAGCACGGAAGTAGGCAGCTATACCAATCGATCCACCGGGTACTAGTGTAGTTATGGGAGGTCGAAGAAATGCCTACCGGTTGGTCAGATGGCTTCAAATGCCCAATATACAAGAAAGGAAACAGACTGGAATGGGCCAATTACAGAGGAATTACCCTGCTGAATTCGGTACACAAAATACTGTCACGCATCCTGTTTAACACACTGAGACCGCTCGAGAAGTCTTTTGTCGGGGAATACCAAGCTGGTTTCTTGAGGACCGCTTGATAACGATTGATCTTAGATTAATTCCGGGAGTAAAACTTGCAGACTCACCATATTTTTATTGATTTCAAGGAAGTGTACAATTAAGTGAAAAGAAATGAGCTGCGGAAAATAAGGGTGAATATGGTTCTGGCGAAACTGATTAGGCTGATACGTGATACGCTTTATGATTCAAAATCAAGTGTTCAGAGTGCAGACGAGGTGTAAACCTCGTTTGTGACGTTAGAAGGATTGAAGCAAGGAGACTTTCGAATTTACTGTACAACAGGCACGAAAGTCCATCACCTTGTCGTAGTCCTCGACGGGATCCAAAAGAACTGGAGTGTTCGCCTGAAACATTCACACAATTTTGCACACCTTCCTTCGTCGCTCTTATCAGTCTCGTGAGCTTCCCGGGAAAGCTGTTCTCATCCATGCTTCCATTGAAAAATGCTCTTGATTTTTTTTAAATTTATTTATTTATTTATTTATTTATCTTCGATATGTAAAAAACATCACACAGACAAAAGTAACTTATGAACTAATCCTTAACTTGAGCATATTTTCAATATTTCAAACTCAAAAATATCAGATACTTCGTTAAAACGGGTACAGCAAACCTCTAGAGGATAGTGCATTCCATATGCAGTACGGTGGAAGGTTTGGCGAAAGAATTCAGGTTCACGAATTGATCTTAGAGGGGCGTTGAAACGGAGTTTACATAGCAAATCGGCACAACCAATGCGATCAGTCTAGATGATTTGGGATGATCTAATTTTGCTCCATAGTTCATGGGGCTTCAGGAAATTTTATTCATTTGGAAAGGAATTATTTTGGCAGGATTCAAACAGGAGGTCATAGGTCAGGTTTGTCTGAGAATTCTTGTACAGCTTTTTCGTTTTCATAGAGATATTCCAGTGTTTTGTCGAGAAAATCCACTTGATTTTTTTTTTTCTGAGAGTCCGCCCTAAGAAAGGATTTTATAAACCTTTCTTAGGGCTTATTGCTGACATTTTTTCATTCAGTTGTTGCATCTTGAATTTTTCTAAGACTTGCTTCATAGAATTCAAGTAACTTTAAAGAAGTGTCCAGAAATTCATCAAGAATTTTCTGCAAACATCTCTCACATATAATTTTTACTAGGAAATGAGAATTCGGGGAACTCCTTTTTTGCATTTATTGGAGTGGTTTCAAACTTGAAGGGTTCATTCGCCTCTAACCTTTTTTGCGGTTTATGGACAAAGGGTCGAGATGACAAAAGGTCAAAAATGATTTGTAAGGGGGGTCTGTAGCCTTGAGGTTACGCTTTCGCTTCATAAAGCGGAAGGTCATGGGTTCGATTCCCAGCCCCTCCACAAAAACCCGTCCAGCCACCAGAAGACGCCTCACGGAGGACCGTGCTTTGGGGGGAGCACATTCATCCTCCGTCAGTATCAGATGGTGACTGAAACAAACTGACCCTCTTCGCAGGCAGCTAGCCTCACTAACAACAGAGCTCTCTTCTACCTGCTCGGTGTGAGAGTAAAAGAGTAGGAGAGAGTGAAAGTTGATGTAAATATATATAAGTTAAAAATAGATCTGTATCGGTAAAGAAGCTACAGATCACCTGATTCCGGCACAGTACTGGCCACGGGCACGGAGTGCCGTAAAAAAAAAAAACGATTTGCTTGGTGCGAAATTTTTCCTTCTTTGAAAAAAGATTTTCGACCTTTGTCCCTTCTTTTTTATTATTCGACCTTTTGTCCTTTCGACCTTTGGTCTTTCGACCTTTGTCCTTTCGACCTTTTGTCGTAGATTTCATTTCATTACATATAAGATAACATTACATTTTATAAAAAAAGTCCATATTCCTATAATGGACCTGTTCAGGACAGCAGCCATCGGGGTACTTCATCCAAGCACCATACCAGCGAACGCAGCATTCTTTATGTTGCCGCCCACAAACAACATTACGATTGAAATCCACCAATCTGGCAACACTTTACTAATATGTAATTATTTCATTACTTATCACATTACTACAGTATGGCCCATAAAAAAAATGCGAAAATTGTTTGAACGTGAATTTAGCATCCACAAGCGTTATTTTCATTGTTTTTGCTAGTGAATGTAATTTCTGATTATTGTAGTATATTCTGACATTACTTCGTTATCCAGGACAATTGTTGCCATATTTTTCTTACTGTCCTAAATAATGTAATAAAGCGAAGAAGTTTAAAGGTTTCATCCGCCCAAAGCTAGAAACAGCGTCTGATTGTCGTATACTCTGGTGATAAACTTTCCATCTTCAAAAACCACACTTTATTTTTGAAAATTTTAGTTTGTTTGGTTTCAGAGGATGGAGGAGTTCTTAGAGAACGTGTTTTTCATGATCACAATAAAATATTTTTCTAGAGTCATAGTTTTGAGAGCATTTGAATCTTATAGGTTTGATATGCCTTTATTTTTTGTTAAAATTTAATAAAAAATAAATACGGAGGTCTATAACAGTTTTTTGAGGACGAAATCGGTTCCTGCGGTTAGAAACAACTTATATCAATACTAGCTCATGAGTTTTGAGCAAAACGGAGCCGCTTATCACACTTATATGAAGGTTCAATCAAAGCTCTCCAAAATGAGCCGTTTTTTCGAAAATATGTTTAAGTCTTCAATGACCCAGGTATGAACCAATTTTATCATTTGATATGGGCGTATGCTGGAGACAAGGCCTGTGAAGAACCTCACGCCATCGTTGATATCTTAGAAGCTTTCATCACACAGATTTTGAACTCGACGTCCGCATGATAAAATTAAAGGGATGTTTCCAATTCTTCTCTGGTAAGGTGAAAGCAACAGATAAAAATCATGTCCAAAGCGAAAAACTGAATCTAAATAGTTGAAACAATACAAGTTATAAATAATATTTATGTTTCATTCACATTTTCCACGTTAAAACTATCATAAAACATGACGATTTTTGCATTTTTTTATGGGCCATACTGTACTTTAATTACATTTCAATCTTTCTATTGTCTGTCAGTTTCAGAATATTCAATACGTCAATTGAATAGCAGTTAAGACACAACACATTATTGTATACAACAGTGCACTTCTGGGAAATTTCATGCAAGTTAATAGGGAAGAGCGGAGAATTAATAGGACACATTAGCCATAGAAAGTTTGTCTGAAATAAACCGTGAATTCAAACGTATCTCCATTCGTGTAATTATTCCACACCAGAGCGTACCCGCGGGAACAGAACCCTTCTATGAACCCTTTATCTGATTCACATGGTATCTTTTTTGGTAAGATCGATGCCTTTTACGGATTTACCCAAAATAATAATAAGCAAATTTTTAGGCAAATTCATAAGAGGCAACAAAGTGTTGCGTTATTTGAAAAACTGTTGAATCGGTTTTTTTGTCATCACAGACCAAATATTATTTCTGGAACTGCTACCAAATAATAGTGCATAGTTTTTTTTTTGTGTCTGGTGGATTATGTTCCAATTTTCAGAACTTGTTGAAAAGCTCTTGAAGTTTATAGCCCGAAGAAATGGAGAATACGATCTTGATTTTTCCGGATGGTCTTGGAGTACCAAAATTGGTCATATCATCCATTCAACGGATATCTCAAGAACCTAATGAGCTAGAAAATTGGTTGTTCGGATGCTAGTAACAAACTTTCTTCAATCATCTATATCTCGAGGTTCAGATAAGTTAGAAGTGTGGTGTCTACGGCAAAGCTGTTCAGTAGATCAAATACTATTTGGCAGTGGCAAAAATAATTGAGAATTGATCCGCTAGCTAGCACAAGTAACACATTTTCATCAATTCTCCATATCTCGCGATTCGGAGGGTTGGTGTCTATAGTAAATCTGTTTAGCATCATCTGCCATATAACTCGGAAAAAATAAATCTGATTGAGAATCCATCAGCTAGGTAACACTAGTAAGATTTTTCGGTATCCTGATGAGCTAGCCAGTTAGTGCCAGTAACAAGTAGGAATCGATCCACTAGGCGGCACTAATATTTTTTTATCAATTCATCATATCTCATGATCCTGATAAGCAAATAGATTGATGTCTTCGACACAGTTGCTCAGTGATAAAACTGATTGGGAATTTATAGAAAAAAGGAGGCAAATAGTAGTGACAAATTTTCTTCCATCTTTTATATCTGAAGATCATGGTAAGTTAGGAAGTTGGTGTCTTCGGCAAAGTTATTCAGCAAACAAAGGGCAGTCATGGCAGTGGCAAAAATGATTGGGAATATATCCACTAGGTAGCGCTAGTAACATATTATCTTTAGTCATATGTATCTCAAGATCCTGATAAGCTAGAAGTTTTGTGTCTTCAGGAGAGTAAAATACCTGAGTGGTAATGCATCCACTAATTGACGCTAGTACCGTAATCCGGGGTTACATTGATCGCAATGACCGTCCTCGTAAAAAGTTCAAATCAACATTTATCAAAGAAATATTTTCAATGCATTAATGGCGATTCTCTTACTTCTTATCATGAGCTAATAAACATTAAGGTTTTTGCAAAAATTGAGTTGAATTTTTCAAACTTTGGAAACAATATTTTTTTTTGCTTATGAATGACACGGTATCATGTCTCAAATGAGATCTAACAACGATATGAGCAAAAGAAATGCAATTGTTACTTAGAATGACATCGCTAAAAATGATTCCGTTGTCAAAACTTTTATAAATATGTTCAGTTAAGCATAGTTCACAAATTACTAAAACGAATGCAGAATTTCCTGAGGAAATTGCCTACCTTTAGGCGTATTCCACAATTCAAAGTGTTTTTAATTTTGGAATAACTCAAAAAGAAAATGACTTGTAAGTGTTTGGCCAGCATATTCGGCTCCAGGGACCATGATTTTAGTAAGTAATAACATTTTCAATATTACAGATCGTTATTTTCATGAATGATCAATGTTACCCCATATCAGCTGAATAAAAAAAACACTTAAAACATTGTTTTAAACATATTCAAATCTTTCAGAAAACATAAAGGAACATTTATTCTCGAGCGATGGGTCCCAGTACTAATTTTAAAAATATAAAACATGCAACATTTTCATTTTCAAATGATTTTCTTAAGAAATATCTTAAAAACTGACAAATGTTACCCAGGATTACGGTATTCTGTTTTCAGTAGGTTCAATAGGTCTGCGGCTACCAAGCAAAGCCATGCTGAAGGTGTCTGGGTTCGATTCCTGGTCGGTACAGGATCTTTTCGTTATTAAAATTTTCTTGATTTCCCTGGGCATAGAGTATCATCGTACCTGCCACACAATATAAGAAAGTGAAAATGGCAACTTTGGCAAAGAAAGCTCTCAGTTAATAACTTTGAAAGTGCTCATAAGAACATTACGCTGAGAAGCAGGCTCTGTCCCAGTGGGGACGTTAATGCCAATAAGAAGAAAAATGTCACCAGATAAATTTTAACGAGCTTCTCTTTTTAATACCCCTGATGAGCTAGAAGGTTGATATCTTCGACAAATAATATTCCGCTTATTTGAGGGAAATTCTGTATTCAAATCATTATGTTCTCTATCTGTGCCACTGGGCGTTGCATGCTAGTCCGTTGTCAAGTGTGGCACTTCCTTCAAAGGGCAAAATGCCCACTGGAAAGCATTAACGTGTAGGAGTCTTTGAAAAAATTGATAGCTATTTCAAATGTTTTATAAGTTTGTCTGTGCTAGAATTGCGAAGTCTTGGGCGGAATTGAGCATGAACATGAGCATGACCGAACAATTCGTAGTTGCTACTCTGTGATTGCTCAGAACAATCGAAGTTGCGCAGGGAATTAATAAATGGGGCTTGGGATTGGCTTACCAATCTTCAATGTGCGCAAATCAAGAGCTCAAATTTTAAAAGTCAATAACGGTGCTGGCCACGTCCTTACGGTCATCGGGGGAGGGAAGGAATGTTAGTTAGACAACCGTTGTTACTAGAGACCGAGATCACCTCTGTATCTCAACAGTTGTCATGGAAAGGATATTGGTTAAGTGGGATAAGGTAAAGATCTGGGAGTCACCAGTGGTTGGTGATGCGATCCATGATATAGTCGCGCCTAATCGGATACGCGATATAATTCGATAATCGCATTGTACACTGAACCCACGCAAGAGCAAGCGACATGTTCGATTCTGCCTTCATCGCCCGCCCCGCATGAGCAAGCGTCAAGGTCGAAGGATCAAACAGAACTTTGTCGAAGTCTTAGGCGGAATTGTGTAAAAAGTTAGAATATTCTATTTTTCCACAAATATTAAAAAAGTGGATTTCCTCCTCGCCCAATGTTAAACTTGTCCTTCTGTATAAAAAAACATCATATTTTAAAAGAAGTTTTCGCATATATGAAATTTAAGGTGTTATGCTTTTCCCATACATATTTAAATAATTTAAACTTTGCTGCTAAATTATGAACATGGCCATGCTCATTGAAAATGAAGAATCTGGATAGCAAAAATTTAGATTGGGGATGGTACACAACTTATGTCATGCTGAATTTCAACTTTTTTGACCCCCTCCCCCCCTGTGTCACGTTTTTTGTATGAGTTCTCCAAAAGTTTGGTAGGGGTTGTCACGCTTGGCTTGGCCCGCTCCTCTCCCCCCGTTAGAGCGTGTCGTAATTTGCGCATGGCCCCTTGCAACTATCTTGAAACATTTTAAATCTCATATATTTGCAGATTGTTGATAATTTTTGATGACTTGTGAAAGATTGTTCGGCGAAACTGCAAATATAACAATTGACGGTGATTAAAATCCTACAGAATGTTTTGAATTAGTTTCATTTGCGCGTTCTGCGTATATTGGCCGAAAACATCAACCTTCAAGCAAGTGAATTCTCAATCAGATCCAACGCCAGATAAACGTAGTTCTGCCTAACAGTATTGCCGAAGACACATCTAGTCCAGCTTATCAAGATCCAGAGATATTAAAAAAAAAAATAAATGTTAGCATGTGAAAAGTATGTTGGCTGGATGAATGTTAAAATTGTTGCACAAGTTAACATTGTTTTTATTAAAAAAAAAAAGAAGTTTTTCCAATTATTACCATTCACAAAATTTAAAAATATTAAAAATTTAGAAAATAGAATATAATTATTATATGTTAAAGCGTCGTGTCAACCAAATTAAGAGTCGCTTTCAGTTATGGATTCTTAGTGTATTAACGAAAATTAAAAAATGTCTCATTAGATATTAATAGTATGAAGCTGATTTTTTGTTTGTGGCTGACACATATTATCAGCTTATTACCTGCCGAATTTTATGTGAATCGAATGGATTACAGCTGAGAAATTGCGGTGAGCGTATAGTGGGAGACAGCGTCTATTAGAAGACCTGACTGTATATTCGAAACAATTTTGAGAACTTAATATGTCTCCATCGGTAGTATTTCAATAACAAATTTATGTATGGAAAGCAGGAATGGAGTTGTTTAAATAGTTTTGTAGCCTAAAACACACGAGAAGGTCCTTAATTAGCAGTTTCAGGTGGGTTCACTGTGGTAACGATGGCAGCGAGGTGGCTAATATAGTAATCAAATGGAGTCTGTTTAATAGGGTTTATATTCAAAAATGTTGAATTATTTAAAATTCTTATTACGGACACAGACGTAATAAGGACAACAATTTAACAAATGCATATTTTACTATAAAATCGAATGAGTCTGTGTGTATTAAATGTATATTATGATGTCATGGGACCTTCCTTAGCCGAGTGGTTAGAGTCTTCAGCTACCAAGCAAAGCCATGCTAAGGGTTCGATTCCCGGTTGGTCCGGATCTTTTCGTGATGGAAATTTCCTTGACTTCCCTGGGCATAGAGTATCATCGTACCTGCCACACGATATACGAATGCGAAAACGAAAACTTTGGCAAAGAAAACTCTCAGGTCATAACTGTGTAAGTGCTCATTGGACATTTAGCTGATAAACAAGCTTTGTCCCAGTGGGGTAATAGAAGTCGAATTAGTATGGCTTGGTAGGTCTAGAAAATTTTCTATCCGAAAAGATCCTCGATCGGTGGGATTCGAACCAATGCCCTTTAGCGAGGCCTTGAAATATATAGCTGTGCTTTCACCGCAAAAATTCATTGGGAATGAACCTCTGCTATTAAAGGATTCATTACTAGTAATTAAAAACCTGTTGCTCATCGCACACTTTATTTTATAAATCGGATTTATAGTTTCTGGTGTTGTAAAATGTGTTCGAATGTTTTTTATTCAGTGCTGATTATATACCTAATTCATAATAATAATAAATAATATATGAAAACGTATTTGATCGTACGAATGATATTTGTGATTGATAATAAAATTCTATAAACCTTCAGTTTAAACATTTCATTTTTCAACCTAACAACCAAACGAGATTTGTCCAAATGCCGTCTAACTGAACGTCGTAAAAAAGCCTTACCAATTAGCATACTTCTGCCGTTGTGCGAACCCATAAAAGCGGGCCAAAACAAACTATTACAAATTAATATTCATCAAATTGACAAGTGTGAAGCGGACAAGCACCGATTTTGCGCAAATTATCATCACTGTTTTATCACCCGGGGTTGTTGTCTGTGCTCCTCACAAAACCTGTACCGCGAACAAGAATGCTCGTTTTCGGGAACACTTACGAGAACCAATAAAATGCAGAGAAAAATGCTCGCCTGTCAAAGACGACAGCCGCCGCGCCGCCAAGATGATCGTCGTCATCTTATTCTCCTCCTTGACGGCAACGTTCTTATGCTTACCCTACTGAGAGCGGCTGGTGCGAGGTGTCAAAAATCAAAAGTGCGGTGAGAATGTGTACCACCATCGGAACAAGTTTGTCGTGGCGAGGTGATAAAAGAGGAACAATAAATGTTCGGAATCAACTGTGTGGTAATAAATCAACGGAGTTTTAATTCACAGTTAACTACCGCCGCAACACAAACATTGGCTCATCTTTGTTGAGTGCCGTGGAGTTACTGGTCAGCAGTAAGTCAGTTAATGACTGAGGTCCACTGAAGTAATCAGCTTTGTGATGACCTCAGCGTTGTTTTAAGGATTGTTATAGAATCATATGAGATTTTTGAAATAAGGTACGGTGATACTCTATGTCCAGGGAAGTCAAAGAAATTTCTATTACGAAAAGGTCCTGGACCGACCTGGAATCGAATCTAGACACTGTAAGCATGAATTTGCTTTTAACCACTCGGCTACCTCTACTATCATTAAACCTGGAATATGTTGAGAGTGGACGTGCTAGCACTTGAAATCTTCGACCGACGATTGTTTAGAACCATCTATGGCAGTATGGAAAACGTCAGTTGATGGCGAAGAATAAACCACGAACTTGGGCAGATCTATGGCGAAATACTGGATTCCATACTAGAGGTGACTAAAGTCAGAAGGATACGCTGGGCAGGGCATGTTGTAAGAATGCTAGACAGCAACATTTTAACAAAGGGTTTTTGTTTCGAATCCGGTCGAAACAAGAAGCATTGAGGTGCATCGGGCTAGGTGGATTGACTAGGCCCAGAAGAGTCGAAAAATAAACTTTTATGAATGCAGTATAAGTATTTCGATGTTGGTGACCATCTCCTATCGCATGCACCCTGATGCCTGCATTGTGTCAGCGAATAAGAACTCTTTTTAAATAAAGGCAACAACTTCGTGAATCTAAATAAACGTCAATCTTTCAGGTGCATCTTCCAAACCCGCTCCAAACAAGCACGAAGCGACACGAAAATTGAAAACGTGAATTGAAATTTATCAAACGATCTTCCAAACAATTTTTCTCAACAAACAAACCCGGAGAACCTGATTCCTCGATGACGACGCCCGGAACATCGCTTTCGCTTCTCGCCCATCAATCGTCTAGTTAACCCGTCAAACCGCGGGCAAACACGCAGGCCGTTTTCTCTTTCTTCCTGCCTAAAAGCCTTTGGTTTGGAATAAAAGATGTAGAAAAAATGATTCCTAAAAGATGAAAAATCGGGCATCATATTTACGATTATCCGGCTCTCCCCCGGCTGTCAAGGGAACAGTCTTGCGGAGCCCATCTTCGTCTTGGTTCCTGCCCATCTCCAGCGAAGTCAGCACAGGTAGGGGTAGGCTGGCATGCATCAACTAATTGACAAATCACTCTGGCACTTGATTCATTTGAATCTTGATAAGTCCGGTAACGTAACGAATTAGGCACCTTTCGATTTTTTTTCGTCTTCTTCGCGTCGTCTTTTGCGATCAGCTTTCTGGGCACGAACTGGCGGAGATCAAAATCTGGCATCATCCACTTGAGCAAATTAATCTCTCGTAATTCGGTGGTTCTGAAAAATTAATTTCTGGTTTGATGTTTATTAAATCTTGTTATGCCGGCGATAAATCGAGATTGTACGGCAGAATCTTCTCCGGTGTTTACTTGTTGTATACGAGATAATTGAGTCCAATTCATTCAACAGTTGAGGCTCATAGTGATTAAGGTAGATGGAGTAGTTTGCTGGAGAACTAGGTCCCTCGCCCACCAAAAGATTTGCCTTGTTTTTCGCTCTCTTATAAATTTTTTTTTTAATCGGAATTGAAATAACAGTGGAGTTAAAAAAGATTTATTTTCTATTGGGTTTAAGAGTTTGCGTAGCAGAATAACTATTTACGTATAAAATCACAGAGCTTTATTAAATTTGATATTCCTCTTAAGTTCTTCTTAGACCGGTATTCCAATTGTTCAACAACAAGCAACCTTATGTTTTGCTTCTTTCAAACAGAGACTGATGTGTTTGTTTTTCCATAAGTCCAGCCAAGTGTTCCACGAAAGACTCGTGCAACTTTTTATAAATTATTCTCCAAGAATTTCTGTAGGATTGAAAAACAAAAGGTTACTCTCTGGAAAATAATTCAAGATTTCTTTTCTAATGAATTCCACCAGAGTTCATTTCAGCAGTTCTCTTAAGATATATTATTCCGGGATTCCTTCTTCTACTTCTTCTTTTTCTTCTTCTTATTTGTGGCGTTACGTCCCAACTGGGACAGAACCTTGTTTGATGCACTTATAAACAATTCCATAGTCATTAATTGACAGCTTACTTTGCCAGTAAATAAATAAATTTATTATAAATAAAAAACTGTGTTTATCGCGTATCATTTACAAAGAGTATTGTCCTGAGAAGATGAGCAAATTTCCTACCCGAAAAGATCCTCGACCGATGGGATTCGAATGTATACTTGGTTTTGCCTAATAGCTCTGCATTCACCGCTCAAGCTGTTCATGAAAAAAAAAATCATCCCCAGAGTTTCTTAAGAGATAACTCCAAAAATTTCTCCAAGTGTTTGTCCTAGGATATTTCCAGGAATTCGACTAAGAGTTTCTTCAAGAATCCAACTATATATTTCTTCAGATATTCCGATATGGAATACTTTTCTAATTTTTGAGAAAGTCTTCAATGAATCCCTCTACAGGTATTGTCATGAATTTATCTCAAAAAATTTATAGGGATTTTTCCTATAATTCCACCAAGGGTTTCAACAATGATTGAAACTCCTCCAGAATTTTATAACAAATTTCCTGAGAATACATTACTAGCTGTTCCTGTTGAAACTTTTAAGTTTCTGTTTCGTATTGTTGAGGACTATCACTGAGAGATCAAACTTAAACGAACTTTTCAAAGCATCCTTCATCAAACATTCCTTCAGGCACTCATGTCACGAACAAAGCTAGGACAATATTTTAATTACCAAAGATATAATACAACATAGGTTGATTATCCAGAGTACAGAATCTTTCTTAACTCCGGATAATTAAATCACTAAAAGAAGAAATAAAATCTGCGATAAAAGAACTTTAATATTACTTGTTTTCGTTGTTTTATTTATATGATGCAGTGGCGTATCTAGAAATTATTTCTAGGTACATAAGGGGTCCTGAGAAGAAAAAATAAATTTCCACCATACACAAAAATAAAACATATCCCAACCCTCCTTCCTTACATACGATTAACACTATCAAACCATTCATTTTGTATATTGCAAAACAGGTCGTACTCGATTATCCGGAATTTTATACTCAATTATCCGGAGTATATCTTTTGATATTCTTGTTTTTCAATTTTTATGATGAATATGAGATTGTGTAGTATTGCAATGAACAATATTAATGATTTTGCAGTTTTGAATGTAGATAGGAAAAGGAGGTTTGAAAAAGGTTTTTTTTGTGTATGCTGGTTAAAAAATTGTTTTTCTTCTAAATACTTCTAATGCTCCTAGAAATAATTTCTAGCTACGCCACTGCATCACATTAACAAAACTACAAAAAAAATGATATTATTAAAGTTCTTTTATCGCAGATTTTAATTTTTTGTTTAGTGTAATTGTGTCCGACCTGTATTATAGAATCCCAAATGTATGCATAAAACTGAATAACAAGAGTATCAAAAAATATACTCTGGATAATCGAGTCTAAAATTTCGGATAATCGAGTCCAACCTGTTTTAAGCAAACTTGTAGTCTACAATTGATTGACGAAATAAATAAATAAATAAAATTCGTTTCGTTGTTCCAAAGTTTATTTCAACAATCCTTGTTGGAACTTTTAAGTTACCGTTTCGAATTTTTTCAAGGGGACTCACTAGGAATTCAAGATCAAACGATTTTTTTAAGGCATCATTCATCAACCATTCATTGTTTCAATGATTATTCCAACAAATCCATTTTTTCAGAATTCCTACTGAATCTTCTTAACATCTTTCAGAGCTTCACTTTATAATTTATTCATAGATTTAAATTTCCAATGAAAACTCTATGATAAATATCTCTGAAGAAAAGCTCGAAGAAATATCTGAAGAATTTTTTGAAAGAATCCAGGAATACATTTTGAAAAAAAATATTGAAAGATGTATCCTCAAAAAACCCCTGATGAAATCCATGAAAGAATCCCAAGAAGAATATCTGAATAAATCCCTGAAGGAATTCTTAAAGGAATTCCTGGTGGAATTGCTGAAGGAATCTTCGCAGAAATTCCCGAAAGAATCCCTGGAAGAATTCCCTAAGCAATTCTTGAAGAAACTTCTGAAAGAATCTCAGGATATTTTCCTTATGGAATCCCTGAAGGAAATCCTGAAAGAATCTTTGGTGGATTTCTTGAAGAAAGCCCTTGATGAATTCCTGATAAAATTGCTGGAGGCTTTCTTGAAAAAAAAAAAATCCTGAAGGAATCCTTGGAGATTTTCCTGGTGGAGTCCTGAACGAACCCATGGAGGAATTTATAAAGGAATCCCTGGAGGAATTTCTGAAGAAATCGCTGGAAGAATCTCTGGAGGAATTCCTGAAAAAATCCCTGGAGGAATTCCTGACGGAATCCCTGGAGAAATTCTTGAATGAATCCCTGGAGAAATTTCTGAAGGAATCCCTGAAGATTTTCTTGATGGAATCCCTGGAGAAATTCCGGAAGGAATCCCTGGAGGAATTCTTGAAGAAATCCATGGAGAAATTCCTGGCAAAATCACTGAAGCATTCCTCGAAGGAATCTCAGGAGAAATTCCTGAAGGTAACCCTAAAGATTTTTCTGATGGAATCTCTGGAGAAATTCTTGAAGGTATGCCTGGAGGAATTCCTGGAGAAATCCTTGGAGGAATTTCTGAAGAAATCAGTAGAGGAATCCCTGGATGAATTCCGAAAGAATCCCAGAAGGAATTCCTGAAAAATCCCTGGTGGAGTTCCTGAAGAAATCTTGGAGGAATTTCTGAAATACATGAAGGAATCTCTGGAGGATTTTATGAAGAAATCGCAGGAGAAATCCCTGGAGGAGTTCCGGAACGAATTCCTGAAAAATCCCTGAGGGAGTTCCTAAACAAATCGCTTGAAAAATACCTGAAGCTGGAGGAATTTCTGAAAAAAAAATCCCTGGAGGAATTCTTGATGGAATCCCTTGAGAAACCCCTGAAGGAATCCCTGGAGAAATCCCGAAAGAATTCCTGATGGAATCTCTGGAGGAATTCTTGAAAGAGTTCCTGAAGAAATTATCGAAGGAACCCTTGAAGAATCCCTGGAAAAATACTTGGAGGAAACCCTGAAGGAATCCCTGGAAGATTTCTCGAAAGCATCCCTGGAGAAATTCCTGAAGGAAACCCAGGAGAATTCCCTGAAGGAATTTCGGTAAGAATTCCAGAAGGAATTCTTGAAGAAATCCCTGGAGAAATTCCTCAAGCAAACCCTGGAGATTTTCCTGACAGAAACTCTGGAGGAATTCCAGAAGGAATCGCTGGAGGAATACCTGAAGAAATCCCGGGAGGAGTTCCTGAAGCAATCGCTGGAGAAATTTCTGGAGGAATCCCTGAAAATTTTGGTAGGAATCCCTGGAGAAATACTTGAAGAAATCCGTGGAGAAATTCATGAGGAAATCCCTGGAGGATTCTTTGAAGGGATCCCTGGAGTAATTCCTGAAGGAAACCTTGTAATATTTTCCAGATGGAATCCTTGGAAGAATCCCTGGAGGAGTTTCTGAAGAAATCGCTGGAGGAATCCCTGAAGAAATTCCGGAAGGAATCCCTGAAGGAATTACTTAAAAAATCACTGGGGAATTCCTTAAGGAATCCCTGGAGGAATTGCTGAAGGAAACCTTGGAGGAATTCCTGAATAGATACCTGGAGGATGGAATTCCTGAAGGAATCCCTGGAGGTTTTTCTGATAGAATCTCTGTAGGAATTCCTTAAGGAATCTCTGGAGGAATTTCTGAAGAAATTGCTGGATGAATCCCTGGAGGAAATCCGCAAGGAAACCCTGAAGGAATTCCTGAGAAAATCCCTTGAGGATTTCTAGAACGATTCCCTGGGAAATTTAAATCGTCACGTTAAAAAATTGATCCCTGGAGGAATTCTTGAAGGAACCCCTGGAGGAACTCTTGAAGGACTCCTTGAAGGAATTCCAGAGGAAATCCCTGAAGGAATTTTTGAAGGAATCCCTGTGGAAGTTCCTGGAGGAATACCTGGAGGAATTCCTGGAGGAACAACTAGAGGAATTCCTGAAGGAATCCCTGAAGATTTTCTTGATGGAATCCCTGGAGAAATTCCTGAGAAAATCTCTTGAGGATTCCTAGAAGGAATCCCTGAAGAAATTCCTTAAGGAAACCCTGGAGATTATCCTGATAGAATCTCTGCAGCAATTCCTGGAGGATTCCCTAGAGGAATTTCTAAAGAAATCGCAGGAGGAATCCCTGGCAGAATTCCAGAAGAAATCCCTGGCAGAATTCCAGAAGGAATCCCTGAAGGAATTCCTGAAAAAACCCTGGGAGATTTCCTAAAGGAATCCCTGGAGGAATTCCTCAAGAAACCGCCTGAAGAATACCTGAAGGAATCGCTTGGAGAATACCTGAACGGATCTCTGGAGGAATTCCTAAAAAAATCCCTTGAGGAACTCCTGAAGGATTCCCTGGAGAAATCCCGAAGGAATTCCTGATGGAGTCACTGGAGGAATTCTTGAACGAATTTCCGAAGGAATTATTGAAAAAACCTTTGACGAAACCCTGAGGAAATACCTGGAGGAAACCCTGAAGGAATACCTGGAGGATTTCTCGAAGGAATCTCGGGAGAAATTTCTGAAGCAAACCCTGGAGATTTTCCTGATAGAATCCTTGGAGGAAGTTCGGTAGGAACCCCTGAAATAATTCCTGTAGGAATCCCTGCAGGAATTCCTGGAGTAATCCCGAGAGTAGTTTCTGAAGAAATCGCTGGATGAATCCCTGGCGGAAGGAATTCCTGAAAAAATCCCTGGAAGAGTTCCTAAAGGAATCTCTGGAGGATTTCCTGAAGGAACCCCTGGAGGAATTCCTTAAGGAATCGCTTGAAGAATACCTGAAGGAATCCCTGGAGGAATTCCTGAAAAAAAATCCCTGGGGTAGCTCCTGAAGGAATCCCTGGAGCAATTCCTGAAGAAATGCCTGGAGAAATTCCTGTAGGAATCCCTGAATTTGTTTTATGGAGAAATACCTGGAAGAATTCCTGGAGGAATTTCGGTAGGAATCCATGGAGGAATTCTTGAAGAAATTCCTGGAGGAATTCCAGAGGAAATCCTTGGAGGATTCTTCGAAGGAATCCCTGGAGAAATTCCCGAAGGATTTTTCTGATGGAATCTCTGGAAGAATTCCTGAATGAACCCCTGGAGGAATCCCTGGAGGTTATTCTGATGGAATCTCTGGAGGAATACCTGAGGGAACCCTGGAGGAATTCCTGAAGGAATCGCTTGACGAATACCTGAAAGAATCCTTAGAGGAGTTCCAGAAAAAAAATCCTGGAGGAATTCTTGAAGGAATCTTTTTAGGAACTCCTAAAGGAATCAATGGAGGTATCTCTGGAGAATTCCCGAAGGAATATCTGATGGAATCCCTGGAGGATTATCCGAAAGAATCCCTGAAGAAATTCAAGAAGGAAAACCTAGGGATTTTCCGAATGGAATCACTGGAGGAATTCTTGAAAGAATTCCTGGAGAAATAATTGAAGGAGCTCTTGAGAAATACCTGAGGAAATACCTGGAGTATAACCTGAAGGAATCCCTGGAGGATTTCTCGAAGGAATCCCTGGAGAAAATCCTGAAGGAAACCCTGGAGATTTTCCTGATGGAATCCCTGGAGGAAGTTCGGTAGGAACTCCTGTAGGAATTCTTGAAGAAATCCCTGTAGGAACTCCTGAGGAAATTCCTGAACGAATCTCTGAGGGAATCCCTAAATGAAGCTCTGAAGGAATCTTTAGTGAAAACCCTAAAAGAATCCTTAGAGGAATTTCTTAGGGTTTTCCTGAAAAAATTCAGAAATATCTGAAGCAATCCTGGAAATTCCAGTAGCGCTATCGGAACATGTACGGAAAATTAGTCTAAATCTATTTCCGTCGATGTTAAACATTTAGGTAGGATAAGTGTACCAGTATTCGCCACCCTATGGAAATATTTAATTAAAAATTGTTTGATAGATGTTTGAATACTGCCAACTTGTTAAAAGACAGCTGCTTGTCTCTTTTTCAGGTAAAAAAATAAAGGAACTGGTACCTATTATAATATATATAATTATATGATAATCATTGGAGGAATATAGATTTTAACGAATGCTTTTGTTCTATTCTTATTAGCAAAAATATAAAAGCTATGAAAAGTACGACAACAGTTTACGTCCAAAAAGTCAAGCAAATTCCCAGCCCAAAAAGATTGTGTTCCACTTTATAGTTGAATAATTTTCTGCATGCCTTTATTTTTAAGATGCTAACGTTTCCCCAAGGCTGAAGACGTTACACAAGATTGTGTATAATTAAAATAGCCTTGAACAGACTACAAATCTTATCATGCCACATTGAATCAATATAGACTTTGGAATCATTCCAATCTATTTCCCAATTAAACGTGGCCACCCAACAAGATCAACTAACAAACGCATGAGATATGCGCTTCAATAAAATTGTTTGCCACCATCTCGCACTCGACGATTTTGCCACACGAGCATTCTTCAATTGTCAGCGGGAGGGTCAACCCAGTACCTCCATGCAATTTTCCCTCGATGACACTCTGCCAGCATCTGCGTCATCTTTGTTCAAGCCTTTTACTCTCCGCACAAGATTCCCATCCCCAGTTTTCGTGCACATTTCGAGTTAATTGATTGTTCAATTATCTTTGCAAACAGCCTCCATGATTCTTTGCTCTCGATTTCGGATTCAATTGCTCTTATTATCGAGAGGGCACTCGGCTGCTTCTCATTTCAATGGGGACCCTCATGTGTGATGCACTCTGTGATGCAACTAAAGCAGCGGATTCATTGGCAAAATGTGCAATCCTTCTTCTCTGATGCAGCTGTTGTGCATCGAATTTCAGCAGAAGATAAAGCTCTGTTTTTAACGACCGAATGCGCTTTAAAGTGACACTCAAATTTCGTTAAAGCCGTAAACGCAGTGAACGAATCATTTCCTTCAATGTAACGAATAGAAAACTAATGTGTTGTAAATTTCTTCTCTGTTGTAAGTTACCCCGAGTGTGAACATTTTTTTATCAGTTATTTTTAATTCAGTTAAAGTAAATCCAGCATCAATTTAAAATAATAAAGAAAACCTTCACAGATTTCCAATTCTTGGAAATCTGAAAAAGAAGAACAGCCAGCACGGCTTCACGAAAAGCCACGACGATACATATAAAATCGATAACATCAGTGTGGCGATGATAGGCGCAGCAATTCCGAGGCGAAAAAGGATTCAAATATTGTCACATTATTTTGACATGGGACTATCGAAGCTTTATCGGTGAACCGATCTTTCTCCTACGCATCGCGATACAAGCAGCGGGTACATATCGTAAATACCTACATTTCGAACACCCCGCCAATCCGGAGTTCAAACGTCGACAGTTGTTTACGGCCCACAATCGACATATGTTTTCACGGGAAATGGGCTTTCGGAGGATTACCCCGTTTGTTATCCCGACCGCTGAATCGCCAAAGTACCTGACCTCTCAGGGGTACGGGCGAGATCCATTATCTTTAAAAGCGTCATGCCCCTTCGGAAAATGGACAGAAGAGAATCAATTAAATTCTCATCTCGTTTCAAATGGTTTCCAGCGAACTAGACTACGAAGAAGCCAAAAGCCAGACAACTACTCCTTTCCAGGTTTGATTACAATCAAAAAATCATAAATTTCTATGAAATCCATCAAACTGAATGGACAGATCCTGAGGAGAGAAACATTCTAGTCTTTGGATGCACATTAGGGTGCGGATAATTTTTTGAATGTTCTCAAAATTAAAAATTATTGTGCTCTTCTGAATTTAAATGCCTACTTAGGAAGAAACCTCAAAGTTTGATCCAAAAATTTTAAGATTTGAAGGAGAATGTTCAAGTTAAAAAGCATGAATTTCAGGGATGAAAAGTTTGTAGGACATCTTTTTTTTCTAATACAATAGCTAGTGTTAGTAAAAATGTATTTTATTCACATGCCAAAATAATGTTGTTTCAAAATCAATTTAAAATCCTGATATGACCCTTAAAAAAACAGTTTGAAGAAATTGAATAACTAGTTTTGAAAATATGGCATTTTTTGGAAAAAAATTTATTAATTTAAAAAAAATTTCAAGTAGTTTTTTGTTTCTCATTTTATAAGATTTAAATTCAGAAGAGTACACGAACTTGGAGTTTGAAAACTTTTGAAAATTAAGCAGCACCCTACTGCACAGGACCAAACCAGGGAGTGACTAGCATTTAATTTCAGTTTCTTCCCAAACCTGGCGGCAGAACATACCACCACCGTTCATTCGGTTGCCCGTGGTTGACATATGGAATGAAACGATTTTCTCCTTTTTCATTCCACAGACACAGAACGACAGAGAATGAGTCTTGGAGGTTTATCCCTTTTGGCCTTGGTCTTTGCCATCAATGCGTTGTCATCTGTTCATCGATAGATGTGGATAAAGCGATAACTGCTTTTCGATTTTTGGCTGAGTTCTCGAAATTTGATGTCGCTGTTTTCTCGGAATCTATTAATTTTGGGAATTGGATTGGATTTTCTCGTCTCGTGTGCTTTGATCTGTTACTTCCGAAAGGATGGATGGAGCGCTGCTTCTTTCCGTCATGAAGGTTTGTGTTCAGTCTACCGTGATGCTACTAGAACACTCAAAATAACATAATATTTGGTGTATAATGTTTAATCGTTTATGTAAATTCTGATCAAACTAATAAATGTATTATACACTCAAGGCGTTACTATTAAACACAAATTTTAAGCGTGAATTTTATGATTTCGATGAAAGAAAATACTATATTTTGAACATTAAATAGTATTTGACGGTATTGGTCAGAACTGGACAGGCAGTTGCTGACGGGTTGTTTTGAGTACAGTTTCGCCATCACCAGATAATGATCGAAGTCAATATTGTCGTCACTATAGGTTCTGACGTTGATTATTTTGGAAAAGTACCGCCCATCGATCACGTGGTCGATTTGCTATTTAACTTTGGTGATCTCCGATATGAGAGGCTGTACAGGAAATAAATCTAATGAATTACATATTTTTAATGGGCCGGCTTCGTTGACGGCTGATCGAAAACGGACCAGATATTTACTGTACCCTCCAAAAATGTCGTGAATACCAGGTTCCAACGCATCACCTTTTCATCGATTTCAAGGCGGCATGCGATATTATCGACCGCGTACAACTATGGAAAATCGTGGACAAGCAATGTGATGGACTTTCGACAATATGATGGACTGTCGTGTCTGTTGTTCAATATTGCGCTAGAAGGTGTTGAATAGCCGGAGTACGATTTTTACGAGATCCGACCATTTTTTTTTGCTTCGCGGATTATATGGACATTGTCGGCCGAACAATCGAAATGGTAGCAGACCTGTGGAAACCGGTGTGTGGTGGCGAAGGATGAACCACGAGCTCGCCCAACTATACAGCGAACCCAGTATCCAGAAAATGGCCAAAGCTGGAAGGATACGATGGGCAGGGCCGGTACAAGAAGACGTGAAGCGCAGCAAGCTGGGTGGGCGGATCAAGTGCGTATCAATTTGGCGAGCGTGAGGCAGAACCGAGGATGGAGAGATGCGGCCACAAACCAAGTATTGTGGCGGGAGATTGTGGAATCTTGGAGACGGTGAAATCTAATCATCGTAGACCGTTCTCTTTCGTCAGCCTATGGTCGCTGAGTTTTCCAATCAACAGGTCTGAACTTCTCTTCCTGGCCAACTTGAGCGTTTTAATCTCGTAAGATGATTTCGACATTGTGTCTTTGGTCGTTCTCAACTTGCAAATTCGTTCGTTGATCGATCACTACCCGATTACGTGCTTGTGCAAGTCGTCCATCTCGACGAAAGCTGTTTCCAGCTTGTGTGTTTCCGCCGCTCTGGTAGTTGGTACGATAACCACTAAACGGTTGTACCATTGATCTTGTTCAGCAAAACTCCTGCAGAGGTGCAGTTCCGAAAAGTTGAAAGATTTATAGCTCCGTGTTTCCATCCGTTAGCCCTTTTTCGACGTGGTATTTGCCGATAGTTCAGATTTGTGTTCTGATAAAATTTTACGATTGGTTTGCAGGGCCTGACACCAACCCCTTAGTTGTTTGTGGTCCACAGCAGTCTGAGCAAAAGGTAAAGAATTTCACCAAAGGATCAAAGGATTTCGTCTATTTTTCCTTAAGGTAAGGGACTAAATAGTAAAGGAAAAAAGTACATTGGTTATACCGTGGTGTATCAATAATACCCGAACACTAAAGCAAGCACAAATGTTAGAACTAGAGACGGTCCGATACTTCCGATATATCGCAATATCGATATTTTGCTTTCGATATTCGATATTTTGATATTGATATTTTCCATTTAATTTATCGATGATATCGATATTTCTTTCCGATATATCGTAAACCAATATTTGTATAACAATTGTAGGGTTTTATCGAAATACAAGCTATTTTTTAATAATTTGAAACAGTTTTCATACCAACTGTTATAAAATGTATCATTAAGAAGCTGTCCATAAACCAATTAATTATTTCTCGCGTTAAGTTCCATACATGCATATCTGCACTGCCGTGAATCGCAAGTCAGTCCCAGCTGTAAAAAGTAGGCATTGAGAAAAAGGACTGTGAAGTTTCCAAACTAGTTATCCATACGAATATTCAAAAAATTCCGGAGGAATGGAACATGTTCAAACTTTCATGAAACTTTTACAATTTGCTTTTCATTACGACACATTACGAAGAAAAATATAAAGATGATCAAAGCACGGTTTATTTTTGTGTTACACGGAGCAAAAATCTGTAGTGGGACTGATACGCGGTTACTTTTTATTATAGGACAATTTATTCCTACTTTTCACCAACAAATCGTACTATCTCATTCGTGGAGAGCTTTGGAAGATATGTTGAGAACTGAACTCAACGCAATTTTGACGAAAATGTAGGTGAGACTGACTTACGATTCACGGCAGTGCAGTAATAGATTTCTCTTGGTCGATTTTTTTTTTGTATACCTACATGAAATTCAATCGATTTTCATAACATTTCATGAAGCAGCATGATGAAGAGCAATGAGTACAGTAGTAAGTACTATGCAAATGAAAATTGCAGTTGAAAATAATTATTTGGAATTACTATCTTAGGAGAAAATCGATCACTCCTATGATATTGAACGTAAGATTTTTTGCAGTTCAAAGCCTCGGTCTTTCATCTAGACATTTTTTTAAAGGACCGAGGTTTTTGGGAAGATAATTATTCATGTCTCTATCGATCAAGACACTGGTAATATTAAGGTTCAAAGAATTGTTTGCCAATTGGTTTCCTTCAATTCACAAACAGTTCTTTGAACCTTAATAAACGTCAGGTACCTATGTGATATATAAAATTTGTACCCTTCAAACATATCATATGGTATTGCGATATATTGATATTTTGAATCAATATATCGGTGGTATCGATACTTTGATTCGATAATCGGATCGAATATCGATACTTCGCAATATCCGAACTTCCGTAGTTCGAACCCCGTTTGTAATGAGTATTTTAAAAGTAATTGATTGAAGTTTATTTACATTTTGATGCCAGATGTAAGCAGAGGTGATAGTTTTTCTGATACAAATTGAGATTATTCCATGAAAATGGTTAAAACTGACAGAGTTGTCTGGTCCTCAAATCCAGACACCTGCCACAAGTCATGTCTATAAGCCCGGACACATTGGAATCAAAATCCAGACAGCTACATGCTTCATAATATTGTGATAAATCATGAAATGAAAGTTTTAAAATCAACAAACACAGCTTGTGAAGTGCATATTTGCTGTCTTGGTTTAAACAATGAAATGTCATAACAGATTGTGATTTGGTTACCTAAACTGAAACACCTACCGCTAGAAGAACCGAATCACTCAAAAGACGAGTGATCCGGGCTCTGTTTTGGCTAGGTTGGTTCACTTCATCAGCGTTAATTAGACAAAAAGTGACCAGGAAAAAGAACGTTCCGATTCTCTTCCCCAATTCTCCTTCGTTCGTTTCATGGCTTTATTATAACACTTGACATGTGCCTTGTTTGGCGCGCCACGGCACACATTCAAAAACAGTTTACTCTAGCTCCGCATTCTCTGCATTACAGCCAAACAACATACAAAATTAATAAAGCAGGCTCTATACTGGTGTAAACATCAAGTTTGATTGTGAACATGTGATCGGACCACTAGATCATTTTTTTTCGCAAATTTGTTCGAGGTGGTTTGGAATGACGTCGTCAAGTAGCTGTCAGTTTTCGGAATATATCATCTTCTCAATATAGTATACCGTGGCCCACGAGAATGGCAAGCACATGTTGATTCTTCCACTTATTTTAGGATCGTGAGTTTTGAAAAAAATATACGAAAAATGATAGCACGAAATATACGAATGATACGACGCATGTCGCGCAACAGGGAGTGAACCGCTCTTTTTTCCGTTAGCTCTTCTTATATGAGCAGATGAGCCAGTGAGCAGTTCAAAAGATCCGGTTCACTAAAACGAATGATTCGAATCGGATCCGTTCACTAAAATGAGCCAATTCGTCCACCTCTAACTTGAACCTCGAAGAAAAGGAATTCAACTGAAGCACGGTGTACATTGTTAAGAAGGTGATATTTTTCGAAAACAGACAGTTACTTGACTACGTCATTCCAATCCATCTCAAACAAATTTGTGATAAAAACGATCTAGTGGTCCGGATGTTGACAATCAAATTTGATGCTTACACTAGTAAAGAGGCTGCCTTGTTAATTTAGTGTGCCGTGAACTCAAGCAACTCATTTGTTTTCTTTATTTAATTTGTTTTGGAATTTGTACATTCTAGAGATGGGCAAAACGGCTCATTTCAATGAACGGATCCGATCAGAATCACTCATTTTAGTGAACCGGATATTTTGAACGATTCAGTGGCTCAGTGGCTCGCAAAAGAAGAGCGAACTAAACCGAGCGTACGAAAAAAGAGCTGTTCACTCCCTGTTGCGCGACATGCGTTCCTTACGTATCTTTCTCTCTCTCTCATTCTTCGTACATTCTTCCCCAGAAACTCATGATACACTCGGCCGATTTCCCCTACACGAACCAAAAAGAAGAAGCAAAAAATGTGCCTGGCATTCAAGTATTGATGTTACATACACAGATTTATATGTAATTACACAGATTTTTCCTGTTCTAGCCTACAGATATCTGTGATCACAGATCACAGATTTTGGAGATAAAAAAGATTTTTAAGATTTTTGGATATTTCACGAGTTTAGGACATGGTATGAGAAGATATAAAGCAGAAATGCCATTACTCTGTTTAGTTTTTCTCAAATCCTAAGTATTTTAATTTTTTGGAAACAATTTTGCATCTTAAACATACTTTTTATAGAAAAAAAAACTCAAAATAAAAAATTTTGAGTTGTCAAGAACAACCATAATACGCTTGCAAAGGTTCTTTTTGATCTAAAAACACAACATATTTTGATTTTGCGCGACGCAGATTTTTATCAAGATTTTTGGAGGGTGACTTAAGATAACAAAGATTTTTTCAGCCAAAAACACAGATGAAAGCCGAAAAATATGTGGCAACACTTGAAGTGGGCACTTTTTCTCTCTATTTTACATCTTCCTGTGTGCAAGTGGGCGGGGCAAATTTGTCTGTCTATGCTGAGAGCGCAGAGAACACGTTGCAGCAGTAAACTTTGCTTGTATGTGTGGTGTGCCGTGCAAAGCAAGGCACGTGTCAAGCGTTATAATAAAACCGAGAAACGAACGAGTCGAAGGGGAAAAAAATAGTTCGTTTCGGTCACTTTTTATCTGATCCGTGCTGATCAAATGAATCGACTCTCGCCAAAAAAGAGCCACGGATCACTCGTTCTTTTGAGTGATCCGGATCTTTTGAACGGCTCCGATTCTTTTTGCCCATCTCTAGTACATTCATATGTAATCTATTTGTGGGTGGAAGCATGTGACTTCAAACTTCAATATTCAATCAAAATAAGGGTAATGGAGAACCGCCAAAATATCAAAAATTGTTTCAAAACTGTTAGTGAATAGGTGAAAATATTAAACATGCTTGCCAATATAGAAAAAGAATAATTAGCCTACATGGAACTGCCTGGACTTTTTTCATTATATTTCTAAATGTTAATCATTTTTGACATATGGTTGAAAACTTTTGGGATATAATAAAATCATAAGACAATTCCTGAATAAATGATGAATGGTTAAATAAACAATTCCCAATGCGATTCTCTTAATGTTTTTTTAAGATATATTTACGAATACCAAATCTAAATTTCCTACAAAATTCTATACAAAAAAAAATAGTAATCCATCCACCAACACCCACCATGATTCTAGTGGAGAGTTTCCTGGAATTATTAACACTTTAATAAGCTTCTCTGAGAACTACTCTGAATTGCGATAATTGCAGAGGTTTGAATGATACAAAAAATATATATACCCATTTTTTAAAATAACCTCTTTTTCTTAAGACTTTCGAAAAATATGAAAAAAAAAACCGGGCAGTTTGCGTTGCGTTGCGTTGCATTGCGTGGTAACGGAGTAATCCGTAGATTGCATACTGAAAGCTGTCATGTTGGAAGTCTGCGGAGTCGACGTTTCGTTCCCCATCAACGAGCCTTCATCGAGTCAACGCAAAAGCGCATTGAGTAAGCATCCTCTTTTGAACTTCCTAAAACTTTAAGGCTGTGGAGGAGAAAAAGTCATTCTTGCATTTGATTTTCTAGAGTTGTTTGCCAAGAACTGTTCAAAACTCTCCCAGAGAGAAAAAGTCTCTGAACGTCGGGCAAATCTGAACACGACTGGTGGTCTCTCATTGAGAGTCACCGAGTTTGCTAATAATCTCTTGTAAAGTTCTTACAAACGGTTACATTGGTGATATGACACCTACTTAAAGAGAGGCCAGCGACTCACCGACGCCCTCATAGATATCAAGGAGTTGGATAAAGGGTAGCGTAATAGTCTAGGACTCACTATACGCGAGTGATGCGACCGGATTCAAATCAAGTGTATGTGTAGTTGAGTATATGTTTTGTAATTGGGTGAATGTGAATGAAATGTTTTTATCAATGTTGGGAGTAACGTAGCTAAGAAAATTAATGGCACTCCATGCGCGCCTGTTTTCCAGGGATGGGGCACAGGTATTTCAACCACGTCGAAAAGAAAAAAAAAATTGACGGAAGCGAAATCTTGCTGGAAGAATGATTCATTTACGAAAGAATGAATAATTCATTATGTGCTAAACGTTCATAGCATATTTTATCGATTCCGATCGATCCGATGTAAAATAAAGTGTGGCAAACAAAGTTGCATATTCACTACTTTCGACGTTTTGTCCTTTCGACGCTTTTTCTTTCGAAATGTTGTCCCTAAACCATTGAATCGAATATCCGGACGCTTCGAAAACTTGGCTCTCGCCTTTCTAATGGTGTTTTGGGACCAAATTCCGTGTTTTTCGCGTAGAATCGATAATTATAAAGTCTTCTGCTTTCTGTAATCATAAAAGTTGACGAAATAAGAATTTTTAGGTTAATTAAAGCCGTTGTCCGGAATTCGAAGCGTCCGAACAATTTGAATCAAGACGGTATGAAAAGGTTTATAAACTTCGATCAAAAAATGTCAAACTGTTGCCATTTTTTGGAGCTCTGCACTGAAATACTACGAACAAATGAGAATTATCCCACGATATAATCACTAGAGATGTGCCTTCTTGATATAAAGAACATTTTGTCCAAAAATCATATTGAGGAATTCCCAATAGTTAATGATATATAGCCACACTGAGGAAGAATCTAGCTAAAAATTGAAATGGGCGTAACTTCAAATTTCAAATTAATTCTTTCTTTTTTTCTGGTAACATGGGCTTATACTTCTAAGAACAACAGTAATAATTTCGTTAACACTTTTTGCGTTGCACTATGTTGTTCATTGATAGAACCAAGCAACCAATAGTTCGGATGTCACGTAGGAGGTGAATACCAAAGTTCACTTTTAGGATGTTTTGAGGTTTATATAGCAGATTAATAGAACACAAAGGGTACCTGATAATAGAACTGACTTTATCGAAATAAAAACTCATATAGTCATCAACAACTAGAAAGTTTACAACAAGTTCGAACCAAAATTTTTTACTACTTTATAAAATCATCATAAGTAACTTAATTGAACTCAATATGAACTGATGATGAAGTTTAAGCTGCTAAATGCTGATGTTGCAGCTGCTGAACCCAAAAGTTACCCTTTACTCTTAAATTTTGCTTGTGAAAACCATGACCGTTACCTCTCGTTCATATCACTACGCTGAGTTACAAGGTTTCAATTTGATACAAGTTTTGTGTTGCTTGCGAAAGCGAATTCTTAGGATTTCCATCGAGCTTCTCCGTTGAATGTAAATCTGTTGAAAAATTAGGGTGGAACAGCTTGAATTTCAAAATTATTGTTGCACCAAAACTTTAGAAGTACACATCTCAAGAATTTAAATTTTGCTGCTCTTTGAAGATCAGGAGCGTTGATTTACTATTTCTGCAGTTTTGTGTCCTTGAAAATTCGACCATTGTGATAGCCATAAATATTTTGGAGATTGAGTCTCCCCTTAAACACACTAATTGATTTTTTGTCCAATGATCGGTAGTTAGTAATCACGTTGGCAAATTTTACTTTATTTTTTTAAATAAATACAATCTGTCAGCATAAAAAATATTTCTCTTGCATGGACTAACCTTTTTCATAATCTCCATTCATAGCCTATGTTTTTCCTGCATCATTTTTTTCGATAACAAGCTTCCAATCTGTGGCCTTTTCTCAGATTCAACTCTAATCCCATTTTGGACGCTGAATCTGGGACCTCAACCGATTCTGCATGGGTAAGATACAAAGACGAAAGAGGGAAAAGAAATTTCGCAATGGTATCTGAGTAATCGTAACACCTTCAAGGCATTCAATCGTTTCATTGTTCTGAGCAAACTTTCCTGCTTACAAACAAGAAAATACTCCTTTGAGCATATGTTCTAGTTTCCGTTAAAAAGAGTTAATCCTCGGAATTCACGTTGAACATTTTTTGTGTCCCCGTTGCTTCATTCATCTGACACAAATGTCACCCAAAAGATATCCAGCGCCATTTCTAGGAATCTGTGCTCTGAAAATAATTCTCGCTCGTAGTTCTTTACCCATGATGACAAACTCGTCACCAGCCATCATCAGCATCACTCATCACCGAGGGGACAGTTTTTCCCACAGACCATGGGGCGAGAAATGCGCGGCCACAGTATTAGACCACCAGAGCTTGCGTGGCTGTTCCGCACTGTCAAAGTGTCAAGTATTGTGTCATCAGCTCTTGAAGTAGCACCAGTAGCAACGACTGTGCTGTCGACGTACTAAGGAATATTTAGTCGATCTAGGTGGCCAGAAGTGTTTCATGATGTGTTGCGTATTATTCAAGTGCATTTTATAGCGGATTTCTTAAAATATTTTCAAAATTATATAGAACTCGTATGTAAATTCTTGATCTGTAGCTGAAAAATGAAAATTGAAGCCTTCATATTGATGTTTGACCTTTCCAGTACTGGGTTCCTTTAGTCTCACCAAAAGTTAACTGATAACAATTTTCAATAGTAACAAAAGATAAAATATGAAATTCAGATTGGTGAACGATCATTCAACAATCTATGAAGTAACACCAAAGTTTCGAAGTCCTTTTTATTTTACTGAATACTTTTAGCACTTTCGGATTGCTTTCAATTCATAACTCGTGTTTACGCATTGTTTTGCCATTTTAAACTAAAATTATGGATAGGGAACAGCGAACAATTATGTACAACCTTAAAAAAAACAGCTAGGGTTCACAGATTTTTCAAACCCTGATTTTGGGATGCTGTACCGCTAACATAGAAAGGAATAACGTAAGACGAAGTGTAAGGCAATTATACAGAACATAGAAACTTCCACACTGACTTTTGGCCTGATAGATCGACTAAATACCCCTTAGTACGGCGCTAGAGCAGCACCAGAGAATCTTCTCTTCGCCTTGTTCCATTTTACATATTCTGAACAACCGACAAACTGTAACCCGCTAGAAAAAGTAAAACTGTTACAGCAATACTTGGTGCAAGTGTTGTTGTTATTGCTGCCCGTCATTGTCTGGTGGTGCATCAACTTCTCCACAGCGAGCAAGCATCAGGTTTCTGGATTGAGAGAAGTGTGACAGAGGTCACTTGTGCCACGGTAGTAGCATTGCTTGGGAAAGTGTGAATTCCCGATTGTGTCGGTCCCTAGTCAACTGAGAGAAATTCAATACCAAATCAAGCTGATTCAAATAATGACGTATTGTGGTTACAGATTCACCATGCATCTTGTTTCCGAAGCATCCCTCGTTCCATCGGTTTCCGCTCTGTAAACGGGGAAATAACAGATTATCACTATACGCAAAGCGATATCGGAAAACCACAATACCGCACAGCATATGCGACGCATCGTAAATGTAAACCACCGTTTTTCTTCCTCGTATCTGAATGCAGTGAGTATTCAAAATTGAATCGTAAAAACAAATGTTTGTCCAACTTATCCAGAGTGTAGATTATATACATAGTCGGAAACAACAAAACGGAATAACCAGAAGCTGATTGTGTTTCGACAGAGCTGCGCATAAGTTCACATCATGGATATTGTGGTGAAGTGATGATTGTTATGAGAATAATAAAAGCTTGGATAATATGTTGAATGTATGGTACCGCAAAAAAACTGATATATTCCAATGCAGTTAAAATTAGTATTGATTGTTGGAAGTAGCTTTAAAGAGGTCCGGGAAACGATCGTGAGTTGGGATCCCTTATCGCTTGATTGAACGACCGAGATTAACAAAATGCAAAATGTACCAGTTTATCACTAGTCAACTCAAGTATGCAAAGTCTTTTGGGCAATCCTTATAATCTGGCCTTGGTCCTTCACAGGTTTGAGAGATAAATTGTAAATTCTAGAATTTACAAAAAATCGGTAATGAGAAAAAACGTTTTGTGGTGGATTTAATTCCATGAAACTTTCTCTGCGCGAAAATCATCTGCTTACTCGATGTGCAAAACTCCGTTAAGATCACGATTGAATCTAATGGAAAACTTTGGCTGAATGATTGACTTTTATACCTGCATTTCATTATTGCGCTTGAAGAAGTTATGTGGAAAGCCGATCTTAACAGGTGAGGTACGGTTTTCATGAAATACAGTTAGTTTGTTTGCTTCGCGGACGCTATGGATGTTAAAACCTACGAGTAAATTTAAAACTATGGCTCCATTCGATTGGGTCAACATTCGGCCAACTTTCTACGCACAATGCACAGTGGTCCAGAAAGCAGCTTTACTGCGCAAAGATGCATTTTGATCTTTAGAATGAAACATTGGACATGAACGGTTTTCTACAATGTTGCTTGTATTAGTTAGGACATTTGTTTGATGCTATTCAAAATACGAGTTGTACTGCACCTTTTCATAGAAATTGTATGGACCGATGCACGAGTTCACTATTTGACGTTTGAGCGGTGCCGTGTTATTTACGCGACCATAGTAACGAGTGACTTCGGCACCGCTCAAACGTCAAATGAGTAAACTCGTGCATTGATCCATAATACATTTATTTAGTTTACAACTAAATAGATAGCAACTAATCAACGATTTCACGCCACAATACTCGGTTCGTGGCCGCATATCTCCATCCTTGGTTCTGCCCCACGATTGTCAAATCGGTACGCACTTGATCCACCTAGCTCACTGCGCTCCACGCCTTCTTGGACCAACCGGATCTGAAGCGAACACCACTTTTGCAGGGTTGCTGTCTGGCATTCTTGCAACATGGCCTGTTCATCGTATCCTTCCAGCTTCAGTTACCATCTGGATACTGGGTTCGCCGTAGAGTTGTGGTTCATCTTTCGCCGCCACACACCGTTTTTTCTGTGCACCGCCAAAGATAGTTCTAAGCACCCGACATTTGAAGACTTCAAGTGCTGGCAAGTCCTCCTCGAGCACTATCCACGTTTCATGCCCGTAGAGGACTACCAGCCTTACGAGCGTTTTGTACATGGTACATTTGGAAAGGATGTGAATCTTTTACGACCGCAGCTTCTTGTGAAGGCCGAAATACTTCCACATGCACTTCCGTATTTTACGGCTAGAGTTATTGTCAGCCGTCAGCAAGGCTCCAAGGTAGACGAACTCGTCGACCACCTCGAACGTATCCCCGTCTATCGTAACACTGCTACCTAGACGAGGCCTGTCGCGCTCGGTCCCACCAGCTAACATGTGCTTTGTCTTGGTCGCATTCACCACCAGTCCAACTTTTGCTGCCTCGCGCTTCAAGCGGGTGTACAGGTCTGCCACCTTTTGAAATGTGCGGCCGACAATGTTCATATCATCTGCGAAACAAACAAATTGACTGAATCTCGTAAAAATCGTACCCCGGATGCTAATCCCAGCTCTCCGCATAGCACCTTTTAGCGCAATATTGAACAACAGACACTAAAGTCCATCACCTTGTCGTAGTCCCCGGCGGTTTCAAAACGAACTGGAATGTTCGCCTGAAACCTTCACACAATTTGGCACACCTTCTTTCGTCGCTCTTATCAGTCTCGTGAGCTTCCCGAGAAAGCTGTTCTCGTCCATGATTTTCCTTAGCTCTACGCGGTCGATACTATCGTATGCCGCCTTGAAATCAATGAAAACTTGATGCGTTGGGACCTGGTATTCACGACATTTTTGGAGGATTTGCCGTACAGTAAAGATCTGGTCCATTGTCAATCGGTTGTCATCGAAGGCTTGATAACTTCCCATGAACTCGTTTACTACAAGTGACAGACGACGGAAGATGATCTGGGATAATACTTTGTAGGCCGCATTTTGAATGGTGATCCCTCGAAAGTTCTCACAATCTAACTTGTCGCCTTTCTTGTAGATGGGGCATATAACCCCTTCCTTCCACTCATCCGGTAGCTGTTCTGTGGCCCAGATTGCGCCTATCAGCCGGTGCAGATGAATGGCCAGTCTGTCCGGCCCATCTTCAGGAGTTCAGCTTCGATACCATCCTTACCAGCAGCTTTATTGTTCTTGAGCTGGTGAACGGCATCCTTAACCTCCCTCAAAGTGGGGGCTGGTTGGTTTACATCGTCCGCAGTACTGACGAAGGCTTTCCGCCGTTGTCCTGACTTTCATTGCCTGTGCTCAGTGTCATTCAGATGTTCATCGAAGTGCTGCTTCCACCTTTCGATCACCTCATGCTCGTTCGTCAAAATGCTCCCATCCTTATCCCTGCACATCTGGGCTCGTGGCACGAAGCCGTTCTAGGATGCGTTGAGCTTCTGATAGAACTTAAGCGTTTCTCGAGGCTGTCACAGCTGTTCCATCTCCTCGCACTTCATCTCCCTCCAGACGGCGTTTTTTCTCCCGAAAGAGGCGGGTTTGCTGTTACCGTTTCCGTCTATAACGCCCCAAGTTCTGCCGGGTCCCTTGCTGCAGCATGACCACCCGCGCTGCGTTCTTCTCCTCCAGAATCTGCCTAAATTCCTCGTCGAACCAATCATTCCGTCGACACCATCCCACGTACCCGCCGTTGCTCTCAGCTGCATTGTTGATGGCTGCCTTCACTGTTCTCCAGCAGTCCTCAAGAGTGGCTTCATTCAGCTCAGCTAGTAGTACGTTATTAACGACGGAGAGTTTTGAGCGCAGTTTAACCATCACCAGATAGTGGCCAGAGTCGACGTTAACGCCATTATAGGTCCTGGCATCGATAATGTCGGAGAAGTGCCGTCCATCAATCAGAATGTGGCCGATTTGTGATTCTGTGATTGTGATTCTTGAAAACGACGTGATGGAATACTATCATCCACAGGCTCTTGCACCTTGTTCATGTGCCCAAGTTGCAGATACTCTTCCATGAACCGATTGTTTGAGTCCTTGATTGCAGGATCTCTTTCAATTCGGCGTTCTAGGATCAAAAAGCGACGGTCGGCTATTGATCTGGATTCTCCCAAAAGCTTTTCAGGGTCTTCAGTCCACGGTAGTCGAACGACGTATCGTCCAGTTTTATCGCACGCCGTCGTTGCAGCGTACAGCTCTTTACAACGGTTTTCTTCGGTGGTTCGAACTGGACCCAATAACCATTACTATGTCGCAGAATTTGCGTAGAGCGGATTCCAGTCCATCATCGGCAGTAGAAAGATAGGAGAATCGTGGGATGCAAGTAGCCAAGCAAGAACCAGGACCAGATACCGCCCAACCAAATGGAGTTTCGACTACCCACGGATGACCTTTGCCCAGAGAAATCTTCCGTCCTGTATGTAATTCCCAGTATGTTTCACTACCGATAGCAAGATCTACACATCCGGGAACACTAAACCGGGGATCTGCTTGCTTGACGTTAGTACGTTTCCACGCTAAAATGTCTATCGGCGTTGTTTGCAGCTCTCAAGATGGCTGCTTCAGTACCAAGAATTGCAGTTTCATCGAGATCGTTCGATTTACCGACTCGATGGTTGCAGTAATGGCACTACTAATTTTCTGTTTAAATGATCCGATGCCTGCCACAGACACATACACTGTAGACCGACGGCTTTAGAGATTCTTCGCCAAAGGTTTCGAAATAAAATTCGACATCGATGCCGAATCGAGGAGAACTCGGGCTTTGTGCGTGTTACCGTGGTCATCGACGATGCTGAGAACAACCGTTTCCAGAAGAATCATTGAACATGCGGTTCGGACTACCATGCTGATCTGGCGAGTTCCACGTTTTGTCGCGTACCATTCTGCAGCATTGCAGCCCGCGCTGCATTCTTCTCCTCATGGCACTCTTCGTCGAACCAATCGTTTCTTGAGCTCCGTTCCACATATCCGACAATTCTTTTGACAGCGTCGTTAATGGCTGCTTTGACTGTCCTCCAGCGGTCCCCAAGAGGGGCTCTTTTGAGCTCGCCCTCATCCGACAATGCTGCTTCAAGATGCTACGCGTACGCATTGGTGACAGCCGGTTGTTTCAGTCGCGCTAGATTGTATTGAGGCGGGCGTCGTTACCATACATCGTTGTTGACGGATAGTTTTGGGCGCAGTTTCACCATCACGAGATAGTGGTCGGAGTCAATGTTAGCGCCACGATAGGTTCTGACATCGGTTATGTCGGAAAAGTGCCGTCCATCGATCAAAACGTGGTCGATTTGCGATTCTGTCTGCTGTGATGATCTCCAGGTGTATCGATGCGGGAGGCTGTGCTGGAAATAGGTACCATAAAACGGGGTAACTTTGATAGTTTTTTTTCGAAGAAAACTTCAATATTTATGCATGCTGTTTCAGAAGATTAACAATTTATATTTTTAAAACAAGTACTGACATCCTAGCTATGGATTGCACTTGATAGATTGCCAAAAGATTTATTGTGAATGGATATATAATTTTTCATGTAATCGAAAGTCGGTTTTCTGTTTTGGGGTAACTTTGATAATGGAGTATAAATCGAACAAGATTGAATGAATTACGGAACATTTGTAGGGCGTTGCATACCTGTAGGCGTTTAACGCTATATGGAAATTTCTGACTTAGATTACACAAATGGTCCCAGTTTGTAAAAATGGTTTTCGCTAAGAGATTTGAGACCGAATTCATGTTCTACTATAACTAGACTAACATGGGTAAGTGACAAACTCATTTTGACTTTATCAAATAGTGGTCGTAGAACAGATTGTTTGTAAGCGTTGCAAAAATGCTAAAATCTTGTATGTTTTTAATATTTGCATAAAAATCCTCAAATGCACTTGATTCCAACGAAAATAGCTTTGACATGAAGTGTCATACTAATACTCTTTACTTTTGCATTCGTTTTTCTTAACTGATTGACAGAAACTTCGTTATTTCGTTTAATATATTGGGGGTCTTGCGCTATCAAAGTTACCCGCATTAACAAAATTACCCCGTTTTACGGTACTACGAATGGCATTATTATTGGAGGTGGCACAATCTATCAGTCGTAGGCCGTTCTTGTTCGTCAGCCGGTGGACGCTGAGCTTTCCAATCGTCGGTCTGACCACCTCCTCCTGGCCAATCTGAGCGTTCAAATCACCTATGATAATCTTGACGTCGTGGCTTGGGCAGCGGTCGTACCCGCGTTCGAGCTGCGCGTAAAATGCGTCCTTGTCATCATCAATGCTTTTGGAGTAAGGGCTATGCAAGTTTATGATGTTGAAGGCTTTTGAGCCTCAACTTGCACATTCTATCGTTGATTGGCCACCACCCTATCACGCGCCTATGCATATCACCCATCACTATAAAAGCTGTTCACAGCTCACGTGTGTTGCCGCAGCTCTGGTATGATAACCTCTAATCGTTCGCACCATCGATCCTGTCCAGCACACCTTCTGCAGCGCTACGATGCCGAAATCGCGGATCTTCAGTACATCGGAGAATATATGTGTGCTTCCGATGAAGTTGAGAGATTTGCAGTTCCACGTACCGAGTTTCCAATCGCTAGTTCATTTCCGTCGCTGTGGTCTTTGCCGATTGTTCTGATCCATATTCTTTCGGTGACGACCCTGTACTGATGTGTTTTTAGGTTGGCTTGCAGGGCCTGACACCAACCCGCTAGAATTCCGGAGGACCATTCTCCCTAAATGTTTGGAGGACCATAGTGCGCAGTTTAGCTTAGAGTCCTTCTCTGGCACTCGGACGATGATCAGCCGCCCCTGACATGGGGAACAAACGCTGTTGTGAGCCACTCTCAATTTGGAGTACAGACGCTCCAGGTTTGCAGAAGCAAAAGCAAACCCCCCCTTCGCTGTCAGCATACAACCAAAGTTCCCACCGTGATTGGTTACCCTATCTTCCCCAAGGTTACTCGTACCCCGGCCAGTTCCACGAGGAGGTACGGATAGGAGTTGCTGGGCAAGAGGCTAAGGACCGCACAAAGGGGTCTATTTTATTCCTGCAGGTACACGGTGCCCAGCCATTTACCGTGCCATTACCATAATATTCTATAGAATTTTAAATTAACTTCACTACAGTAAAATATTCCCAGCTATAAATTTGCCGAAGACCACATATTGGTTGAACGTCATGACAGATTGCTATTGAACAGCGTGTGCACAGCCAAATTTCTTCAAAATCAATTCGCTATTACTAGACTGACAGTCTGCATAATTAGGCAGACATTTCTCGGCGTGTTTGGACAAAAGGAACCAGAAACTTCATAATTTACATCAGTTTAATGTGTATGTATAAATACTACTGTTCCCCATCCCACCTTTGCCAGCGTGACTTTCTTTCTCGGTTATATTCCATTCGTTTTACTTTGTACTTAAATATACATATATTCTAAAAAACTACAAATTTGGAAAAGCCTTAATAGTAATTTTCATCATATAAGCCATAGAAGCAATATTTAGAAATATTCTTGATGCTCCTAGAAGCTAAATGGCTGCTATATTACTCTTATCTTCTTATTTTTGGTATTGCGTCCTCACTGGGGTAGAGCCTACTTAGTGGTCAATGAGCATTTCTACAGTTATTAACTGTACACAGTTATTAACTGAGAACAGTTATTAACTGAGAACTTTCTTTGCCAAAGTTACAATTTCCTAGACCGACCGGGAATCGAACCCAGACACCTTCAGCATGCTTTGTAGTCGTGGATTCAAACCAAGGCTAAGGAAAGCTACCCGAGGAGGAAAAAATAACTCCCAATAACTTATGCATACCATATATTGGTATCATACCATAATTAGGTATTGTTCAGTTGTCAATACCTCATTTTGGTATTATAAAGGTATTGGAAAAAAATGTTTGAAACAATTAAAAATTCTTTATTTTGCTATTCGATACGTATTGAGGAGTGCTGGAGGTATTGAACTATTATTGAAAAAAAAAATCACTTTTATATGAAAATCCATCAAGTATTATTTAGGTATTACAATACCTGATCTAATTATCAGCTTGGTATTTGTAGAATATGCAGAAGGTATTATTTGAGGTATTTTACCTCTTATGCAGGGCTCATTCATACCTCATTCAGGTTGTAAGTATTGGAAATTATTAGGTATGGAATACCTCAATTTGGTCTTCAGTACCGTAATTTCGGGTGAAATTGATCATTTTTCACTGTTTTTCCAGTCTGTTTTCTATAATGTTAACAATGCCAAACAACTAAATGTAGGAAAACAAGTACGAAGGTGAGCCTCATCGACTTATGTACCGAAATTTTCTAACAAATGTCATTTTAGTGTTAACAAATATCTCTAAAATAAAAAATCAGAGGATCTTCATCGGGGTGAAATTGATCACTTGTCAATGCCATTATTGTTAGTTTCCAAAACAACTCTATATGATAAATTTGAGCTCCCTGAATCTGAATATGCTTGTCAAAATCTTAACAATGCAATATTTATATAAATAACAAATAGTTAAATTTCAAGAATTCCGCGGAAAACGCCTAAATGTATGCAATTTCCTAAGGAATTCAATGATATCTAACAGAAATTCAATTATTTCAACCATATGAGCTAATTGGTACGAGTTTTGGTGATGAAATCTGGTTTGGGTATATATCTCAAGCATCCTCACAAACTTTTAGGTTTATACCATGTTCAAATCCTTGCTTAGAAATAGAAGTTCATAGGTGTTTGTCAATACTGCACCGTGCATGATTTTGAAATTTTACGTAAATAACGTAGTAATAAACATTCTTTAACGCAAGAAACTTCACAACACACAATTCGACAATAGTTACGACAAGCAACGTTCATTTACTGCAGCTTACATTGATATTTGGGCTCCTTTACGAATAAATAAAATCGTGTGATACGATGATCAATTTCACCCTTCTGATCAATTACACCCGATTTTACGGTAGTTATTTTCTTCTGCTCGGGTATACTACTCAAATGCCATAAAAATATAGGACGCCATCATCAGACCACTCCCTTACCTGCAAAATAACACTATGTATTTGTAGAGATTTTTGTTTCACGTTTGAGGTCTAACGCTCGCATAAGTGAAAAAGTAGGAAGAGATAGGAAAGAAAAAATATTTAAAAAAGAATTTCTCGGTCAAAAATGGAACCAAGAATACTAAACAGTTGTTCAAATAGATACAATTTTATTTTACGAGCATTTCTCATAACTTTTGGCCTCGACGACTGAATGGTCTCTCCAACACAAAAAACACCGAAGACCAATAACGAACCGAACCCAGTTATCTAGGTGGTACGTATGGGTCTACGCTCGTGCAACCATAGAACGACGTCATTGAAAAATGATTAAAGACCCTACAACCGCCCGAGGTCAATGTCATCACACTCGTCAAACACTAGAGCGCTGTATAGTAAAGATACAGAGGTTATGTTTTGTTCCATGGGGCCTGCCATGGATTTTGGGAACTTGAAGGTGGATGCTGCTAAACGGCAGCAAATACAAGAATGAGTACAACTAACGAGAATGGATTTTGTACATCCTGGCCGGGGAACGTCGTCGTATAAATGTGCATATATTTGACTGTGTCGAGTGAGTAGTAAGTTCGTGCCTGTATTCCGAGATATAACCGGCGCAAACCAAGTCTTGCAAATGTTTATGGCCAAAGGTACAATGTACGAGCATATGTATGTGCATATATTTGTTCGGTGTGAGAGAAGAACATTCATATCGAGTGGCTGCTGCCACAGTCGGACAAACTGATTAGTTGATTTACATTCAGCAGAGTTCAGATAATTGACTTTTGCCATTATTCAAATAGGAATAAATTGATTTAGACATGCCCATGGGTGGAAAACGATGGAAGGGCAAACGGATAAAATAAACAGTCTGGAAATGGGATCGGCTCTGCACCATGGACGAAAGCAGTGAGTGTTTGTTGGAAGTGGAACATAATTGAAACGATGATTAATTCTCGGTATTTGTTGGTTTCGAGTTGAGTTTGATACATTAAACTTTTCATCCTTTATTGATGTTCTTTGCCCCCAGGGTTATTCCATGTTTTCAATTTGTGTAGTTTCATCCGAACGTTCAAATATTTTTTCAAACTCCTTTGCACCATCTCTCCGCAGATAGCTTTAAAAATTTAATAATTGGACAAAATACCAAACACTTGAAAAAATTCTTCCCGTAAAAAAAGATGTCGCTCCATCCAACACCAACCAATTTCAATGAAATTACACAAAGGCATTCTGGCGAAAGTTTTTATCGAAAAAGAATCCTGTTGCCTCTCGTCGCGAGATGTGATCTGGCCTTGGCTCCCTCGCTTGCAGTTTTTGCGCCATTCTTCGAAATCATTTTCCACACATCTTGAAATGATTGCATTGCATCCATTTCATTGCGCTTCACACATTCGCCCAAATTGGCCGGAGCCGTGTTATCTGACGAGCCCTTTCCGTACACTCGTGCAGGTTGTCGCCATCGGTCTCTCGTCGTTGGTCATAGAATCCACACTCCAACGCCAACGGTCATCGTCATCGTCGTCGACGTCGTCCGGATTCCCTTTGGCGGAATGGTTATATGCTGTTAGTAATTTGCCTCATCCTCGCTGTGTCTGTGTCTGCAAATGCTTTTGGATTCCATTGCTTGCAGAGCATCAGAGACTATTTTTCGATTTGTGAAAAATTCCACTTCCGTTCCTTTTGCCCTAAACCAAGATGGGCCCCCATATTGGAGTCCTGGCGAAACGAGAGCGCAAAAAGTAACTCTCATCGCGTTCAAATGTGACGATGATTACAGCTCAGTCTGGATTTTTTATCGTGCTATATTTTTCTCACTAGTAAAGTGGTTCTCAAACTGTTGTTATCTTTATTCCCATTCAGACGAATTCCTTCCACTTTTGCAAGTATTAAGAAAAAATATCCAAACTTTTAACAATCTACTACTTATGACACACAGGCTTCGTCCTTTGGCGGAGAGGCGTGTGTCATCCGCAAACAAAGATTTTTGACATCCCCGAGGTAACTCAGGTGAGTCAGATGTGAAAATATGGTATAATATTGGTCCTAAAATGCTGCCTTGCGGAAGTCTTTCAGACTCGGAGTTCTGATAATAAACCTAAGGTGTTCAAATTGACAGACAACTTTCGTTTATTTTAACAATGTTTGTTGAAAAATTAAGATTTTTTATTTTACGATCATGCCTTCATGCCGAACACTGACAAATGCTTTTTCGATGTCTAGAAGAGCAAGACCAGTAGAATAGCCTTCAGATTTGTTGGAACGTAACAAATTTGTTGCACGTAAAAGTTGATGAGTAGTCAAATGTCCATGGCAGTATCCGAACTGTTCATTGACAAAATTTGAATTTTCGTTGATGTGGACCATCATTCTGTTGTTGTTGTTGCCTATGAACCACGCTGGCTAAATAAAGATTTTAAAAACATAGGAGAACATAGCCGAAGATGTCTGCCTAAAAAGCCAAGATTCTGCAGTATCCACATAACAAAAAAAAATAATGCTCACCATTTTTGTAAATTTTACACCAACTTGAACTGCTTCAGCCATTGTGGTAGTTTTGAACTTTGCATCAATATTTTGATTCAATTGTTCAGTTAGCAAATTGGGATCAGAGGGACACAGATTACTATAAGTAGGAACCTTATATGATGGTTTTCGTTTGATTAAGAGACGAAAAAGAAGTTTTCTGTGGCAGCAGGGGTACCATTTGATTTGAAACATTAAGAACGGTAATATGAAGAGGGAGGAGTTTAAATTACCAGCTACGATATCGCTATATGATTTTCCATTCGAAATTCAAACATTTGAACGGCTACCAAAGATTCAAAGATTTGAACGATTAAGTGTTCAGCTTAAATGGGTGTTCAGTTCTCCAGATTTGTGCTCTCGAAAATTTGAGTTTTGGCTTCGATTCATCCTCACCTGAATAGTATTTACAACTTTTATTTATTAAAGTGAACTAAATAATATTCTTGAGAAAGCCCTTTCCGGTATTGGGTTCTCTTTTTCATAATGATTACTTGGACTGGGGAAAATCCAAGTACAGTCTGGTCTTCTATTAGGCACATGGGTTGGTGGTCGTTAAAGGAATCCGCGTTATAAGCAACCCAGGGCTCATGGAATTTCATCATTTTGGGGGTGTTGTTTGATGAATCTATGACATTTGGTCGAAATACATTTGTTCGAATGACATTTAGTCGAATGACGTTTGGTCGACAGTACATTTGGTCGAGCGGACATTTCGTCGAATGGACAATTGGTCGAAAAGGTTTAATTGCAACAGCATTTCGTCACTCATACGCAGGGTGATTGAAGAATGGAAAAAATATCAATTATCTATACTGCCCATAACTGCATAATAGTCACATCGACATTTTTGACAAATTGGAGTTAATACCATGGAGAGTCTTCAAATGATAAATACTTTCGATCAGCTAACTGAATTCGAAAAAAATACCAAAGTTATTTTGTAACATTGGCAATTGTAACCGCATAACAGTCACATTGAGATTAAAAATGAGCCTCGTAATGTAATAGCAATGAAATTTCTATCAGAATTATTTTACGACTATTCACCTAGTATGCGATATGAGTTGTACAAAATATCAGCCTCAAATAAACAATTTTGAGTTCCTGGTAATTTTTAGAAATTTTAGTTTCGTCCCATACTGCCATAAAATGCACACTTGATATTTCATTTACTCAATGCCTACTTTTGTCGAATGTTACAAATATGTAGTTATGGGCAGTATATGCGGTCAGAAAAATTTTGTCATTCAATTTTATGGATCCTACTCTCTCAACATAGTGATCAACCTCTTGCGTTTTTGACATTTCATGCTACTTTTTTATTCTGCAAGTCGAGATTAACTGATTAACAGTCAACTCGTCTTCTTTTATCCGATACATAGTATGCACAATTTCTCGTTTAACTATTCAACGGTTCTATTATTCACTCGAGATCATCAACACCATCAGCAAAGCCATGTTTTTGCTTGACGAATGTTATTAAGCTGGAAGTCACAATTAGCCTATTGGCCATAAGTAGAGTAACCGGCATTTAACATTCACTTCACCATAAAGCTTTTCTTTGAAGTAATTATTTCCTGCCCTTCCATTCAGAAAACTAACCCACATCCGGAAGCTGCATGACCCGATATTCAAAGAAAGATCCCGAGCACTCTCTCCAAATGCCTTCATCAGATGATGATTAGCATAATGAAGAACGATGAAATTTTAAAAGAATGATAAATTCGAAATATCATCATGTTCACATTGTTGATAATAAAATAGCTTGTTGAGCAATCTTCAAAGAATGATGATATTTCAAAAGAATAATAAATTCACTAGAGCTAAATATTTCAGTCAATGTAATAAAAAATTACTTCTGAAAAGTTCATTTGAATAATCATCGAAATCCTAGATATTGGCATGACTTCAAATCATACACAAATAAATTTATGAATTTGGAAAACTATATTTCCCATGTTTCATTCAACAACAGTTGCAAATTCAGATTATTAAAAAGAATATGCTATCGTACCAACTTTGCAAAACAAAACCATCAATAACCAATTTTACCAAATGATTTTTCAATAAAACATTTAAAAATAATCTATCTACCGAATTTCCGTTCAACTAAACATCATTCGACCAAATGTCCATTCAACTAAATGTCCTTTCGACCAAATGTCATTCGACCAAACGTCATTCGACCAAATGTCTTTCGACGAAATGTCCTAAAGCCTTGTTTAATATCTCGTATGTCTTAAAAGATAGCATAGGACTGTCTTCGGTGAAATTTCAGTACTTAGTACGATCTACCTTTAGGAGGTAATGATCGTCCTTTTAGTTAAGAACTTGATCAGTGGGGGCGCTTTTTCTAACTGGCACTATAGGACTTCTACTTCTTTCTTCTTTCTGGCATTACGTCCCCACTGGAACAGAGCCTGCTTCTCAGCTTAGTGTTCATATGAGCACTTCCACAGTTATTAACTGAGAGCTTTCTTTGCCGATTGACCATTTTTGCATGTGTATATCGTGTGGCTGGTACGAAGATACTCTATGCCCTGGGAGTCGAGAAAATTTCCAACCAGAAAAGATCCTCAACCAGTGGGATTCGAACCCACGACCCTCAGCTTGGTCTTGCTGAATAGCTGCGCGTTTACCGCTACGGCTATTTGGGGGCACTATAGGAACCTTGACGAATAAGAATGTAACCTTCAGAATATATGATATCTCTAGATCCAAAGGATTTGAAAGGGAAGTGTCTTCGACAAAGTTGTTCAATCGCTCAAGGGCTATCAGTTTTCAAGCCAAGAGTTTCAAGATTTTGCCATTAGGCGGCGGTCAACTTTGTCAAAAACAGCAAAATTTGACCTCTTACAATGACGAAGTTAGGGAGTAAAAATGATAAGTTCCCCTTATAAAATCATTTTTTCTATATAACTTTTGAACTTGAATTTCAGTTTTTTTTTCAATGTTCTACAATGTTTAAGGTGCTGTTAAATACACTTTTTTGCCGAAGACACTAAAACGCTATCTCTTAATTTCAAAGATTTGCATTTTCAACTTAACAAACTGCTTTGCATCCCTAAAGGGTTTTTTTTCTGCAAATATGAAACACGAATTAGCTACTACTACATACTACTGCTACTATATACTATATGCTTCTATGATTCAACTAAACATTGAAAGCACGGGTTATAATAAGGATCGTAAAGGGCACAAAGTTCTGAAAAGTACTGCTTTTTGTAGCGCTGAGAAGTACTGTTTTATTGCTTTAGGTAGTTTTTTTAAAACTTCCATGAGCAGAGAGAATTTGTGAATGTGAGTATACGAGTACTGAGCTGCGCACCGTCGTTATAAATATAGAATGATAGAAATTAGAAACAATTAGGTATTTGGGAAACCCTGCACCAGCCATCCAAGTGTCGCACAAAACCATCAACCATCAGCAAAGCCATTCCGAAGCGGAATCCTCCGAAGGCTAAGGGTAAAAATCACCATTCATCGGGTGTTGAAGATACGCCAAAAAGAATACATGGCACATTCCAGATTGCATTTCGTTGCTGGTCGATCCTGCTGCACGGTTGCCCCCAACCAAAATGTCCCGGAATGACGAACAAATGGGAACACTTTTTTGTTATTCGATTCCGTGATCGCGATTGGATTTTTGTTTCGTTTGAAAATTCTTCTGGCGGATTTCGATACGCGATTCAAGCTGGAACCTTTTAATTGGAGTTTGAGTTCGAATGATACCTGAAAGTCGATTTAAACTGCCTTCGTTAGGCGAGCCAATTCGAACACCGTTAGCCGATTTGAACCTTGTTTTGATAATTGCATTTGGCAGCTGTGGTGTGAATCTAGCTTCAGCGAAAAACACGTTTACTGCTAACAGAAGAAAATTAATTACCTATTGTGATTTCACTTTTCCGCGTGATGAAATCCCGTCGCTCCAATTAGTACTTCAATAGAAATCACTTAACTCCAATTTCATGCGAAACAACATCATCTTTTCAGTCAGCCATCACAAGATGGTGGTGATGGAAGTCCCATAATAGCACTACCAAATGCTTCACAGTAGCTACCATCAACGCCATCGAGGCCACCCTCCCAGCAGCACATTTCTGGCTAGGGTCGATGTACAAGTAGTCGATTAGCTAGGAACGTATTGTATGAAATCTAATAATCAAGTCAGTGAAACTTTTAACGTCATTCGGAGGATTTTTACCTTGGTTTTGTAAAAAAAAATGTAAATATTACGGAAAATTATGTTTTTTGTTCAGTATAGCTGAGTCACTATGGGGCCTTCCTTGGCCGAGCAGTTAGTCGTCCCCAAACCATTGATATGTGTAGTAAGTCCAAGCATAGCAAAACTAAGCATAGTGCCATGGTTAGATAAAAAGATGCAACTTTTGTTGTACCGTCTACTAAGTATACACCCACCCTATGTCCCATCAACGGGCGTCATCAGCGGCGTCGTCGAGTCACTTTGGGGATAGAAGCAGAAAGGAAGTCTTCATCACATTTCACCGACAGAGCGAACCATTTTACTACGTTCATTAATCATCCAATCGAAGCAACGCAGCAGCGGCCAACAAACGACGACGAAGACCTACAAACCGACAACGTAAACAAGCTGGATTGAAGAAATTGCTTCGGGAACCATTTCATGGCTTTTATAAAGTTAATCAATTAAAACACGGTGACCGACCCACCACACTGACTGTCGATGAGTGCGTGTGGGAGCACTTGTGAGGAAGTAAGTAACCATTTGCGAGAGGAACGATTAATCATGTGATCGTTTACTAAGCGAGTGCGACTTTTGTCGCTTCGATTGCGATTGATAGTATGAATTAGGGGTCTGCGATATGCATTTTTTTCATGTCGATACGAGACGATACACGGAATTCCTAGCTTCATTTCAATATTGAGTGAACCGCATCTCAATATTGGAACGGAGCTAGCAATTTCGTGTATCGTTCCTTTTCGTATTGATATCATCGTAATCCTTAGAAGCACTTTGCCTTAAGAACAAACTTTTAATCTTCAAGCAAATGTTCAGGCCGGCCATTTTGTATTCTGTTGTGATACTAGCAAGAAAGCTTTAAAAAGGATTCAAAATAAAATTTTGAAAATGATTGTGAAGCTCCCTCCCTGGTATAGTACTGATGAGTTACATAGATTACACAGCGTAACAAAAATAATATTTTTGCGTATCTCAAGGATCAAATTATGTGTCTCTAGTAGATTTTGGGTCGCTGAATTTGATGCCGTTCTCAGAATTGTTCCAGCACAATTTTTAGCTACAGGTCGTCAAAGTTGTATAAAACACAGGTTTTAACAATGTTTACATGAAATTTAAAGTATAATTTATCAAACTTTTTGGTGATTTAATCCACCAATCATGCAAAATAGAACTTGAACTTTCAATTAAGATATAATTTGATTGTAAATTTTGTCATTAAATTCAGTTTAAATCGATTTTTGCAACATGCTTGCAGTCTCCATATAAAATTCTTCGTTTTTCTTATATGGCATAAATTAGTAAATAGCGGTATTTTGGTGCTTGAGACAAAAACGTGTTCCGCTGTGTTATCCAATGTTGATACATTGGAATAAATGAAGAATAAAATTATCGAATCGAAAATTTCGTTGGAATTTTCCACTGTCAAGATAGATGATTTTTGAATTTTAGTTATGTTAGGTTAAGTTGGATACATAGTGTTCGTTTTTTTTTTCTTACAAGTAGGTGAAGCTAATTCACCTGTTTCCGAGCTATTACGATGAATGCAATATTATATGTTTTTTACAACATGTTAATAAAAGCTCAATCTAATTTTCACCATGCAGGATCATAGTTCTACCTGATACAGAACATCTGGAAACAAAAAAATAAAATTATATGTTTGGAATGGATAATGAAATTACAAAACAAATGAAGTATCTTCTCCATATGTCTGGCTGTAAGTCACATAATAAACCTAATAGCCTGCATTACTATTATATGAAACATAAAAATCTCAGATTAATTCAAGCTCACCTTTAATTGGCTACTGTCAAGCAGATGTGTGATTCAGAGGGATCAATCACTGTACAGCAGAATACGCTCTAGCTCAGCTTCCTGTCAGTCAAATTCATCTGTTAACTGCATGGAGCCAATTTTTCCAATGACGACAACGTCTAATGATTTTTCAATTCTCCACCATTCATATCTACGCTGTTGTGCTCTAAATAGAGAGAAACCCACAGCATCAAACTCCTTATCCCAGGTTCGCTGCGGCAAACATCAAGAATTCGAACGTTCTTACGGCACATCGATTGCTCCGCAATAGCAATGCTGGGGTAGAACATATGTGGAAACATGGTTCCGATGTCAACGCTGATAAGCTACATTGTAACGAGCGAAATTGCCACCGGTATTACCGATCGCAATTCGCAGCAGATTCCTTCCATCAACCACCCCCCAAAGGCTGAGTGAGTACCTACTCGGAAGCTCGACTACATGCCGCATCCAATTATTGCTGTGATCTGTACCGCGCTGTCGGTGTGTATCTGCTGGATATCGAACCCACCTCTATGCACAGGCATTGCCACGGTGGACCTAAAACTGTTATTATTGAAAAAAAAAATGAATCATTTGAAAGATATGGTATCCTAGTATGCTAGATACTAAGTTGTAATAATTTCTTAAGTTTATTGAAAATATTTTTTCTCTCACCTGCTTGAAATTCTTCTTCTTCTTCTTCTCGACATTAACATCCTCACTGCCACAGAGCCTGCATCTCAGCTTAGTGCTCTTATGAGCATTTCCACAGTAATTAACTGAGAGCATTATTTGCCAAAGTTATCATTTTCGCATTCGTATATCGTGTGGTAGGTAAGATGATACTCTATGGCCAGGGAAGTCAAGAAAATTTCCATTACGAAAAGATCCTGGACCGACCGGGAATCGAACCCAGACACCTTCAGCATGGCTTTGCTTTGAAGCCGCGGACTTCATCACTCGGGTAAAGAAGGCCCCTGCTTGAAATCATCTCAGCATTCCTGTAAAATTTCTGAACTGACAGATGAAATGTAATAGGTTGGAAACAAAATGGCAATAAAAACTTAATTTAGATTCACCAAATTAGCATAATAGTGTTGCCTAACAGAGAATACCTAGATATTAGAAACGAATGTAATGTTCGCAATGACACGCATGAAATCAAAAAAAAATCCCATGAAAATGATCTTCAATCTTCAATTTTCTATAATTTCCATTTGTCAAATAAAACATTTAAACTCACGGAGAGGTTGTGAGGATATCATATCTTTGAAATGATGAACGCAAAACAGATGGTCATATTTTCGTTAGTAACGATTTTGGACACACCGTGATCGCTTTATCCACCGAGCTTGCCCTCTCTCCCCATTGTCGCAGCATCCGCAAACGCTCGCGCTTTCTGCTCCTCTCGATACTTTTTAATCGTGTCTACTTATGTGGTAATCTCCGCGTGTGGTTTCTCGTAACGAGCTTTTATCACGATTCTGTGCTACCCGATTCCGTGCGATAGGGACGACACACGAGCCAGCTGGGCCAAACTTACCTCTATGTAGGTACCTACCTATCCGCAAATCTGCTGGACCATCGCGACGAGCGCGATGCTGATCAGTTCTCTCTGTTCACAGTTGATTACAACTGCAGCCTAACGAGATATATAGTGGGACCCCCACTAATGTAACGATATTTACGTAATGTTGATTTTAAATTATAAGTGAGCTCGCTTGTTGTGGTATTTTGACATTGTTCGGTGTATTCGGATATGATGCGTTGGTTTATTAATTAACTGTGAGTGGATTTTGAAAGATATTGATTATTGCGAGGTAGGTAATGCGATCTGCAACCAAACTACGCATTGATTTGAAAGCAGATGTATCCTATTTCCAACATTTTGATTCACTTCGTCGTAAAAAGTCTTAAGCTTTAAGCTGGTGAAAAATGATTTTAATAGCGCATTTTGATTCTGATCATGTCCCTGTGACGTTTCAAACGTCCCATGAAGCGATTCCCAATCCAATTCAATTATTTTCAAGCCTACTAAAATACATAAGGAATATACATCGATAGTCATATTGATTTTAACATTTCTTTGCAAACAAAATTTGATATTGGCAATGCTCAGGAAACTTTAATTAATTTCATTGTTGAAGCAAGGGGCATTGCAATTCCAAAATAAGAAGTAAAATTCGCCTTCCGTGATTATAGACGATGATCCTAATCTCATGATCCGTCTTAAAAAACATGAGGAAAAGGCAATTTCAAAGCACTGGCGATCCTGATATGAAAATAAAATCAAAGGTTCTGCAAAAATAAATTAATAAAAGGTTTCATTTAATTCAAAAACAAAAATAAAATTTCTCAACTGGACACTGGCTCTAAGCCCTTTTGAAAATTATTTGAAATTTTGAAAAAAAAAACTTCAGAAGCCAATTCCAGCATTAAAAGAGAAAAACAAACTATTACTAACTCATTGCGAAAAAGATGCAGAGTTAAAGCGCGCACAATTTTAATTCAGGACTCACTAGTCCAATTGAAAACCAAGTTACTCAGGGTTTTGAAAACATTCTCAATAAAGAGAACATTTTGAAAAATTCCTAGGGGACTGAGTTCGAAGAAGAACAACTTTTAAAAACTCAAAAATATGAAAGTCCCTGGCAATGATGGATTTGTTTTTACATCTTCATCAAGAAGCCTCCAGAGAACAGCTTATCATTCTTGATTGATATATCTAACAAATGTTTCCAATTGGCGTCAAATCGTGCTGTTAAGGTATATTATCAAAACACCAAATATCCAAGACTTCCTGTAAGAGTTGGTGTTCCTTTAGGCATTATTTTAGAACCAACATTGTACAATAACTTCACATCTAACTTACTCATGTTAATTAAATGATGTTTTTTGGTTGACACAGACCTCTACGCCAAAGGACGAAGCCGGCGCACGGTGAAACACACATATTATCGAACTTGCATGAACCTCCGACATTTTTTAACTAAAAGTTAGCCTTGATAGTCAAAAAAAGCTTGCGAAATATTAAAAAATCTTTCATAGGCAAAAATTTGAAAAAAAAGTTGATTTTTGTATTTTTACCCTTTTTTCATATATGAATTCAAAGGATAATATTTGCGTTACACTTATTCTGATGCATTACAATTGCATAAAGACCGATTTGATGTACATTGAACACAAATTAATTATTAGACGTTTTACAGGGGGCCTTCCTTAGCCGTGTGGTTAGAGTCCACGGCTACCAAGCAAAGTCATGTTGAAGATTTCTGGGTTCGATTCCTGGTCGGTCCAGGATCTTTTCGTAAAGGAAATTTCCTTGACTTCCCTGGGCATAGAGTATCATCGTACCTGCCACACGATATTCGAAAATGGCAACTTTGGCAAGGTAAGCTCTCAGTTAATAACTGTGGAAGTGCTATTGGCACACTAAGCTGAGTAGCGCACAATGAGACCTGCCCATGGTGGTCTGCCGTTTTTTAAAGACTTCACATTTTTACACAAATTTAAGGTAAACATACTACAACTTATAATATCTAATATTTTCTTCCAATTCTACTAAATAATTGAAATCTTTGGAATTCGTTATTGAGCTTCATGTTCTTAAAGATAGTAGACAATTATATAATTAGATACAACCGTTAAAATAGACAGGCATACAACAGAGGTTCCCAAACTTTTAAAGTTGGTGGCGCCCTTAGCTATTTTCTAAGTATGACGCGGCGCACTGGAACAAAAACTAGAGGAAGCTGTCTTATGCATACTTTTTAGTATTTTTCTATGATTTATTCCAACAAGCACAATGTTTTCAATATGGACAAAACACGACAATAACTTGAAGAGTAGTATGAATAGGAACGAAACATTCAATACAGGCACCCCACAGTTATGGATGACCTAAGGGTCATTTTGTAGAACAAAAAATCGTTTAAAATCATGGTGACGCTATACAAAATAAAGTTAACTCTCTGGCACTGCAAAATATAGTTGTTTTCGTAAATACACTTCAAAACTCGCGTTTTTTTACGACAAAGTATCGATTTCTGTAGAAATTTAAAACGTTGTCCATCCCACAGAAGAGGATCAATGCGAGAGGGCGATTCCTATAATGGATCAAATCCACTCATATTATAGATCAAAACACGATACAGCAAATTATCTGCGAGGTGGTGTGGTATAATGGTGCGTTAGTGAAAGCATACGTTTTGGCGTTTCTTTCGGAATCGGCTTATCTTTGATCCATAACTGTGGTATGGTTTTCAATGCCCTACAGTTATGAATCAACGCTTTTATGAATTTGGATGACATTTTATTTTCTACCAACAAAACAAAATACTTTCGAGTTTTACAACTGTTTGCTATGTTGTATAGACTTATGCCTTACGTAGGTAAAATGTTTCCTGCGAAATTTCAATTATAATTGATGAGATATTCTCAATTGTTTTCAACTTTGATCAATATCTGTGTGCTATCCATAACTTTGGGGTGGCTGTACAATGCTAGCTCTCTTTGCAAAATACAATTTTTTGATATCACAAATAAGCTTTATTTTCAAAATAAAGTTTCCATTCGTAACCATACTTACACAAAAATATGCAGTGTGGCGAATAATATATGAACTTGTGAGGCTTATATTTGCATTAATGAATACACCACTACAAAACTTGACTTGCACAGAACGTAATTTTTTTCTGTTATTATAAACAATTGAAAATTTGTCTTAAATTATCTAGCACATTGCATAAATAAATTATAAATTATTTTGAGAAATACTATTTGTTTAATAATTATTGATGCTCATGCAACGCGAGGCGATGCGAGAAATTAGACATGAAAAACTGAAAAAGAGAAATCTTATATTCATAAATTTAATTGAAAACAAAAAAAAAAAGATTTCAAATATATCTGAAAGTGCAAAATATTTCAATGATGACTTTCATCTGAAGAAAAGTATCAATTGTTGGTGCTAGATTTGAAAAAAAAAGTTTGTTATTGAAACATTCTCAAAACATTAAAAGTAAAATGAATAAAGAAGTAGAACCATTCTGTGTTCACATTAATAAAATCTGAAAGAATCAAAAGAAAAATTATCTTCTGATACCTTTATAATGTCGTCAAACGATATTATTAAAAAAAATGGTTTCATTAGGCAAACCTTCACATAATTTACTGTTTTAGGTTCATATTCTTAACAAATCAATAGTGATCAGAGAATTTGTAAGAGTTTTCAAAAATCATGGGCTGATTTTCAAAATCATTATTCAACAACTTGCGGCGCCCCCGGAGAAGTGCCACTGCGCACAGTTTGGGAAGTACTGGCATACAATTAGATAGGGTTCTGCACTGTTTTGATTTTGTATGGTATTTTCACAGTTACTGGTCTTGTTATTCACTTTTTATTTTGATTGAAATATGGAGAAAGATTTTACGCAAACCTCTATACGGTGAGAGGAAACGCATACAAATATTGTAAAATATCGTTACATACATGTACAGGGTTTTATACAGAAAATGTAAGATGTGAAAATAAAAAAATATTTCCTGTATGTGAAACAATATTATATAATCCGGTTTTTAACGAGCGCTAATGGCCGTCACAATCAGGCTCGTTCTCTGGTAGTGATCAAACAATCTGATATTTGGGATGGGTCGTTTGACAGTCAATCAATTAGTTTTTGATCGATCTTATCGATTTGCTGTAGTATGTTCGAAAGGTGTAGTGAAGTATAATGACACAAACATGTTCCACATGGTGGACCTTTAAAAACAACATGACTTAACGTTGTATTGTCGTGAGTGGAACATTTATGTTTGTCTCTTTTTTAAGGTATTCGAGGAGTAATCCGTAAAGAAAGGCATAAGATTAAAACACAATTATTTCAACTACAGTCCCCTCTCCACATCTCATTGAAAAATACTCCGTTGCCAAGAAAGTAATACACAAACAGACGTCATTTTGCGCTCCTAATTTGTTTTGAATCCCAAAACTTTGGTCTAGTAACCTTCGATATTGGTCTTATCGACATACGGAGAGAAAATTGCGAATGAAAAAATAACAGAAGCATATCGAGATACCGTTTTGACTCATATTCCGAACACTTAAGGCCAACAGTGACTTCAAATGCATCTGATTGGCATAAATTAGTAGATATTTGTGTAATTTCCTCGCAAAACCTGTTGATTTAATTAGTTTAGATATTCTTTTTACGTTAAAGTACGGAACAGCATTTTGATTCAAATGCCGAACACTGTGTTCATTCTGTCTCATATTCCGAAAATAAATTTACTTAAGCTTGTTCTTCTAGTCCGAAACTAGAGAATCATCACTACTCCCGCGGTATAAATTATATTGGAGACGTTAAAATTGAATTGCAATTGACTGTCATTTCCTTGTTATTTGGTGACATATTTCAGCGAAACATTTCAACCAAATCGCCATACAAAACCGAGTGTTCAGAATATGAGTCTGTTCGGAATTTGAGACAAAACGGTATGGAGATATCGAGATAAGGAGGATATCGAGATATGGAGAGTGAAAATGTATACAGACTGAAGAGACTTTTTTTTTTGATTTCATTATCGACATAAGGAGAGATATCGAGATGTATAACATCGATTGCAGTTGATAGATTACTAAAAGATTTATTCTGAATGGATATATAATTTTTCAAATAATCAAAAGTCGGTTTTCTGTTTTGAGGTAACTTTGACAATGGAGTATAAATCGAACAAAATTGAATGCATTACGGAACATTTATAGGGCGATGCATACCTCTAGGCATTTAACGCTATATGGAAATGTCTGACTTACATTACAAAAATGGTCCCAGTTTGTAAAAATGGTTTTCGCTAAGAGATTTGTGACCGAATTCATGTTCTGTTCTAACTAGGCTGTCGAGGATAAGTGACAAACTCATTATGACTTCATATAATAGTGATCGTAGAACAGACTGTTTGTGAGCGTATCAAAAATGCTAAAATCTTATAAACTTTTAATATTTTCATATAAATCCTCAAGAGTCCTTGATTCCAACAAAAAAAGCTTTGACATGAAGTGTCATACTAATACTCTTCAGTTTTGCATTCCTTTTGCTTAACTGTTTAACAGAAACTTTCATTTTTCGTTAAGTGTATTGTGGGTCTCGCACTATCAAAGTATCCTACATTATCAAAGTTACTCCGTTTTACAGTACCCAAGTAACAATTGAGATTATATCTGGTTAAATGTAAGTTTAAAATTATGTTATTGCAGATTTCCATATTCTTGTAGGTTTTATAGTAATTTTTATTTATTTATTTATTGTCGTCAATCATGTTTGTAGACCGTTACAGAGAGTTTCTTATGCGCTAGTTACACTTCTACACTTCTTTCATCCAGTACAAATAATTTTGGACCTTTTAGGTTTTAACCAACTTTTCAAGCATACTTCGGATGCACCATATCAAACATCTTTTTTAGTAAGAACAAATGACCCCGGGAAAAGTTTTATGAAACTCTCGCATTTGTCCCCAAGAATATGTTTTTGACCAAGAGTGAGAACTCTTGGGCGAGAACATAAGATAATTATCTCCCATCAATTAGCGCACTAGAATGTATATTAGAGTGGTTCAAAAAATCGTTTTTGCTCCACACCGCTAATTCGATTCAAGATCAAATTCTGAGTATCCTCCCAAAATTTGAGCTCATTTGGATGAAAACTGAGACTGCACAAGCCCTTTGAAGTTTATATGGGAATTACTATGGGAAAAGCAACCAATTCATTCAATCGGTCATAGTGTTTGCCCATGTGCTCTTGGAGATTAGAACTACGTTGATACTGTGAGACACATCCAATAGCTACAACTTTGCCGAAGACCGTTTTTACATCGGACGTCCCAGTAATTAGTTATTGATTTTCGAATGAGTTGTAAAACTTTGGCTATAATTATTGGGCTGCTCTGCAGGCATCACTGGATGTATGCAGTAAAACATAGTAGCCATGATTTGTGCGTGCTATCTTTCGCGCCAGGTGCAGCAATGTTGCCTGTTCAGAAATTAAATGAGCACTGCTGAAGAATCTGTGACTGGATATAAATCAATAACTAATTACTGAGGCGTCCGATTTGAAAACGGTCTTCGGCAAAGTTGTAGCTGATGGATGTGTCTCACAGTATCAACGTAGTTCTAATCTCCAAGAGCACATGGGCAAACACTATGACCGATAGAATGAGTTGGTTGCTTTTCTCATAGTAATTCCCATATAAACTTTAAAGGGCTTGTGCAGTCTCAGTTTTCATCCAAATGAGCTCAAATTTTGGGAGGATACTCAGAATTTGATCTTGAATCGAATGAGCGGTGTGGAGCAAAAACGATTGTATATAGTTCCCAAACGGCAACAAGACGGTTGTCAGATATTTGCAAATTTAAACGCCAGTAAGCAGATTGATAAACAATTCCTTTATTGACTTAACGTTAAATTTTCTCTGTTCAATTCGAGAACAAGTTATAAATAGAATTAGAATTCATGTTTAAGTATAATCTAACTGAACGATCATTACATCTACGTTTACTTACGTTTAGTGTTCTACCCTGATCCGTCACTTCCGGAAAGCGGTCTCGTACGGTAGTTTTTTAGATCCAATAGTAACATGATTCGTTCGACTTCTATTTATCTGGTGATTACTGTATCCAACTGTGATTTGTTTTTGCGGTAAATGTATAAGTTTCGATTCGTATTTCCAACTATGATGATCTTTTACAATTCATTTAACCTCAAGGACACTAGCTCACACAGTTGCACACTACTGGATAGACCAATTCAAAAAATAGGTTTTAGAGAAGGATTAATTTTAATAATTAACTTAACAGCAGATTGACTTGCTTAGGTTGACTATTATAAACAACAGATTATAAGCATTCTCTCTTCTACCTACTAATACAAAGGTTTTTTCATGTCAATTTAACACCTTTATGTGTTTGTCCCGTTTCTGCAATTCCTTGCCACTTTTCCTGTATCGTTTGGCAGTGTCATATGATACCTTGTTGGGAACGGAGGCGCATTTGCAGATTGCGTAACATATATTATTGGTTGTAGCATTATTATTCCTACCATTCACGGGGGCGTCTTTTGTGTGGCTTGCCAATCTGTTCTTCACGGTGGTTAACCTCCTCTTGGACATCATGTAGGAGCGTAACTTTACCGCTGGATTCCTCCTTGCAAGGAAGTGGGCCTCTGCGATGCTCCTCTTAAATAAAAAGAACAAATCTTATCATGTTCTTCAAAAAGATTAATTTGTCTTCTTCAAGATCACCTTGAGCCTAAGAACTCTCAGGTGATACTTGTAACACTTGCCCGAGTTCAGCCAAATTAATTATAATTCTATAGTTCGGGTATGTAGCGGACCTGAATTCAACTTTTGCCTTGATCAGGTTTTTTCACTGTTGTGATAATCTTGTAGCACTAAGACAAACTTCATCACCAAGACAACCCGAAGTCACAGAACCATTTTCGAACTGTCGTTTATTAGCATCAACATAAGCATTAAGCGTTTTGCACAAATTCGTAAGTGGTACAGTCCTAGACCATTGTATGAGGGTTGCTTTCTTCCCGTCCGTTACCGAAGTCAGAAATTTGGGACTAAATCCTCCATCCTCCAACAGTCGAGAGCTGTCCTGGCCACGTCCTTGCGAAAGCTGGGGAATGGGAAAGGATGATTGATTGAACACCTACTTAAGAAAGATGCAGAGAACTCTACGACCTCTCATAGATGTTACGGGATGTTGTGGAATGTTTATGGGGAAATGGTAGTGCCATAGGCAAGGCGCGTTCAATTATCTAAGGTGTCCTATTATGCTCACTTTGTGGAGAAAACCAGACAGGGTAGGTGAGGAAGGGCTGGCCGTTTTGTTTACAAACATCTGAGACAGGTAGTCGAGAGATTGACTCATGATTGGTTGGAGAAACAGTGTTGTCAAGAATTATTCTAATCTGGTCGCCCCTGCTCCTTGCGTGCTCCACTCCTTTCTTTCTTTTTGACAATTTCGTCCGCACTGATGGCAGCACAGTTAGTTTCAGTTTCAGCATCATCCAGGCAAGGTAGTAATGTTTGTAAACAAAACGGCCAGCAAGTTAAAGATGGCCTCCTAGCCGCTTTCGCCAAGTGATTACACCTTACTCTGGCTACAGAATAAAATACACACACCTTGGCCATATGATACGTTTGGTAGACGTTCTGGCCGACAAATATTTAGTATTTACGCATTGCGATCATGCGCTTCTAATCAGAACAAACTCACCGAATTCCTTTTTCGAAACTCCTCTGCAATCCGTCGCTTCTCTAACAAAGAACACTACTTAAACGGACACGCTTTTTTGAGCCGTAACTTTGCAATGTCCATTAAAATGCACGCACCGCGTGCATAATCGATGACTGACTTCAGTTGGTAATCCATCTCCAACCGAGCATCCACAAACCATTCAAATCAATACGCTTAACGCACACAGGAGATAAAAAACGAGTCGCACAAAACGAATTCGGCTCGAACAAAACGCGCGCAAATCGAAAAAAAAACACAAATTGTTTTCAGACATAATTGCCAACAAGAAAAACATGTTTTACAGAACATTTGCACGTCGCATAGCACCATCCACGGAATCTTATTTTCACCATCCAAACTCCCGTTTACGAACTGTCGTTTATTTATACAAATTTCAGCACACTCGCACCTTATGGTGAATGGAATCGCTTGATCAACAAATCTAGATTCTGGCTAAAAACGCTATTTTATGAGTTCATGTGTACATACACACTTTGTTATCATAAATTAAATCGCACAAGGATACAGATAAGTTTGCAATAAATCTACAATCTCGCACTGCATGCTATTTTTCATTACATAAATATGCTTGTTTGTGTAAATTATGCCTTTTCGCGACAACTTATACATGAAAGTTTGCACATATAAGCATCACATTGCACAAAAGGTTATTTCGTTATACGTACATTCTGGTTGTCTGGGCATTACTTAGGGTAGTGTCAAAACTTCCGTCGCCACTAGGGAGCGTCATCTTTTTCGTAACTTTAGGCCCTCTCGTGGTATTTTGTAGATACATTTGTTTTATTTGTATGGATCGTAGTTTTTTTTGACAGACCTCCTCCCTCTCTTATAAATGACCACAAGGTTTGATGGACAATGAACGGGTGGCTAAGTAACGTTTGAGTTTCTGAGGGCCACAACGATGACGGGAACGGCCGTTTGATCGATACAGGTTCTCATCCACCTCAGCGAAGGTGGGTCGAGGAAGGGCGGTGATCGGAAAAATATCTCTTCAATCTAGCAAATCGACGTATTTCGGCACTATCACATAATTCGACAGCGAGGATTCAAATTCGTGTTCATCTTCGGGATGGGTAGACACGGTGCTCCCCTAACCGTTATTATCAGAAAAAAATCTCCTCACCCTTCGATTTCTATAGCTAAGCTGCATGTCTGGGCAAAATTTAAAAAAAAATCATAGGGCCCGTTTTGAAGTTACGCCCTTTTGATTGTATAAGTCTACAAATTCAAAGAAAATCTAAGATATTTGAACAGATTTTTATTGGTCGTGATTATCAGAAGTACTGAACCATCAAAATTTGGTTCGAAGTTGGTATTTTAAGTTTTTGTAACCTCTAGGTGGAATTTTGAATGAGAAGCTCAACAAAATATGGAGTTACGCCCTTTTGGAGGTGTAACCATTAAAGACACTAATTTTCAATATATTAATTAGGCATTATAATAACGTCAAGCATGTTCAAATGTTTTCAATAACACATCGCTCTTCAATGCCGCAAGAGTCCCAAAACTGACTTTTCATAGGCTCAAGTGCTATAAGGCATTGCGGAGCCAATTTCATCATGTAACCAAATTAGTTCTCATACAACAATATTCTGGATAGTTTGGTGAAGCAATGAACTCACGATACAGGTTATTCAACATGCAACTCATGTTGTATATCGAAGCGTAAGTTGACATCAGAGAATACTTTCGGCCTTCAGTTTTCGATTATGGGTAGCAGGGTATGTAATAAAATGAAATTAATCAAGTAAATAAGCAGCGATAATAAATGGAAAAAAAAAAATAATGCAAAGTATAGAACATCCGTTATCATTTTGTAAAAAAAAAAATGAAATTGTAGCCTATTTTTAAATATTTGTCTTTGTCACCTACCGTCGTTGATGGTGACAATGGGTCAAAAAAGGATATGTATGAATTATTCTTTAAATAACTATCGCAATTTAACTTCAATAAACTTCAAATTTGGTTTGTATGTACTTTGACATTACATAAACAACTGTCCAAAAATGTCAGAAAAATATTTATTCACTACAGCACTACAAGTGAATGAAAAACTATAGTGGGTATACCCAAACTCACTCCATAGACGGGATGCCACTGTAATTGAAATAACTTGTTTTTGAGGATATGATTTCACAGCATTCACAGCTAAAAAATATTGATGACATACGATGCAAATAAGACGAAACGACATATACGATGTTCCACAAGCACGACAAACCCTTTTAAAAGAACGATTATACCAAACAAATTGAATGGGTATGTAAAACCACCATTATCGTCAAGTTTACATAATTTATCTTGTTGTTTTTCATTGCATTGTCTTTAAAGTTTTATCTTCATTAAAATATAGTGTATTAAGTTTCCCCAAAAGTGCACTAAAAACGTAATTATTTTACTCCTTCGGAAATAATTTATTTTCGGTGCGGTATTATTAGATTTCAAGCAGTTTGCCAAGTTGCCGGCTATTCAGAGATCCATCAAATTCCTTGTACTTCCGTTAGATGGTAATCTAATAAGAATTTAAATAAAAAAAAACTTTTGATTATTGTGCTATGTTGCTCCACGCGAAAAACTGTTGCTGGTTAGTGAAGTTGTCCAGATTCTTTGCATTGTTATTCAATGTATGAAATCCTCAAGAAGACTTGTTCGATGTTTCAGCAGAATGGGTTGATTGATGAATACAATTCTTTCACAATTTCATTTATCCATGAATCTTACGTGTTTTTGAGATCGAGAAGACTGGCCACAGGTAAAATTGAAGATTGGTGAAATATCTAAATGTTGTAATGTATGTCACAAATGATCACAAAAGCACAGACGTAACAGCTAGAACAATTATCAAATAAAAATATCATCTGAACATATACGCCCTTGCTTAAAATACTTCATTTGGCCAACCGTGATCTAGGTGGCGTTAGTGAGCAAACATCAAACTCGAACAAAAGCGATGTAAGCGCCACTAGTAGTCCGTCGGCCAACTAACAAATATTAGAATTGGGCACAATTCGGCTGTGCGATGAAAATGATATAAGTGTTACGTCTATTTATCTGTGACTAAAGTATTGACAGTGGTTGTGAGTGCCATAGTTTGGCCAATACTGCATTACTCAGTAGAGTAAGGTGGGGCAAAAGTTCGACCTTAGTGGTATTATCAAAGTTTCCAGGAAAACAATAGCAGTTAAAACAAAACAAATACCATACAGTGAACCTTCAACATATTGGCTATAATTTTGCTGAACAAACTTGTGTCAAAATATTTATTCATTTTTAGTTATAACAGTTTCAAAATTGATTGTCTTTTTCGAACTTTTGCCCCACCGGTGGGGCAAGAGTTCGAATCTAGTGTGGGGCAAAAGTTCGCTGGCTAAAACACAAAATATCGATCCTTTTATGACAGGCATACCTTACACCAGCCGTAAACTTAAGTTTAACGAAAAATACACACTAAATTATCAACAAAAAATTGCCCAAAACCGAGTTAATTGTAATATACTCAAAAATAGCAGTTTTTCGCAAAACTAAGTGGAAATGTAAAATTTTGGTGACAGTTTTCACACGATCAGCCTTATTTAACTAAGTTTGAAGATAATATGTGGATTTTAGGCAATTTGCAAATTTTTCCGTGATTTAATACATGGGTCGAACTTTTGCCCCGCTGATTCGAACTTTTGCCCCACTATGGGCCAAAAATTGTTTTCAAGCCTTTATGCAAAAACAAATACACCTCAAAGCAACCCTATGATAGGCCTAGAAACGCCCTTACATAAAATATTGAAAAAGATTTTATCTTGAATTGGTTCCATGCAACGAAAGTTTGACCAAAAATTACAATATTCACGTCGAAAAACAACAAATAGCCATAACTTTTCCAAATCTCAATCAATTTTTATGATATTTGGAGTGGAAGTCTCTTACTTGAATAGCATTCGAACCACCATGACATTTATTAGATTTGTTTTGAATTGAGCTAGAAATCTTAAAAAGAAACTTTTACCCCACTCGAACTTTTGCCCCACTTTACTCAATTGAGGTTTAAGTTCTGGGGCAGTACAACGTTAGCCAGAACAGCCGGATGTAGCTTTTTGGGTTATAACAATAATGTATGACTATTGATAACAATAAAAAATTGGCTCCGTAATGCCTTGTTCCCTTGAGCCTATGAAAAATCGATCAATTGTGAAAAACTTTGACGACATGAAATTGCAATGTGTCATTGAAAACATTCAAAAATGCTTACCGGTATTAGAATGCCCAATTAACCTATTGAAAATTAGTGATTTTAATAGTTACACTTTAAAAATGGGCGTAACTCAAATTTTTGACAATATTCTCATTAAAAACTCCGCCAGAGGTTACAAATAACTAAAAACACCTACTTCGAACCAAATTTTGATGGTTTAATACTTCTGATAATAACGACCAATAAAAATCTGTTCAAATATCTTACATCAATAAGGAGGATGAAATGTGTCAGTCCGTGTAATATTTCAGATACAGGTGTAGTTCAATGTATTACCTTACAAGGTTAATGGAAGACCCCTAGTGTAAGTGTGCCCTGAATATTATTCATACCATGATGCAACTAATACACCACATTCTTTGAAAGGACTGTTTCCACTGTGCAGCTCAAAGTGGTTTGGGATAAAATCTCCGCTCTGCAATTAAATTCGGTGTCTCTTTTTCAAAGCAGATAGCAATTAGATTGAAACATGTAACTTATTTTAACTTATTCCCCTGACAACCGCCACATTACGCTTGATTTTCACACTTCTCGGTGGGTGGATGAATGAGAATATTTTTCATCTAAGCGCGACGTATAAATTGAGTGTCAAGAACTGAAACAAAGGTATGCAAATAAAAAGACTAATGGTTTCTTAATTGTTCGTACTTCTGTTTGTACATCCATTTGCGTTAAATTTAATGCTGCAAACGACAATGAACGCATTCCGTACCCCTATGGGTGAGAATATCAAGTCACTTCCAATGATACCTACACTTCACACACAACAATCACACCATTACGATTGATGTGCGGTGGATCATATTTCTACCCAATGACTATCACTTTTCGACATAAAGACACTTTATGAATCGTTAAAAATAATCCGTCGTCAACCGAATATAAATCGTATATTTTGACAATCAAAATGCCCTCATTGTGTACGAATCATTCATAGCAGCTCATATCCGAATCGCCTCGTGGAATCAGGTGCTCGCCTGCTCACCTATATCGGCCAATGCAACGCAACGCAATGGATGGAGGTGGGTGAGTCAGCCCGAGAAGAATTTTAACCGCGGGAGATGCAATCGTTTTGAAGAAATCAATCAATGTCAAACCGTGCGGTAAACTAACAATTTAGGAACCCGCTTTTGCCCCGTGGCCCGGTGACCCACGACGGTTGTTGTTTTTGGGTGCATTCCATTCGATGTGTGGTTAAGGGGATTTATATCTACCCAACTCAACCTTGAAACCTGTTCTAATTTATTAGAAATAAAGTCCAGTTACAGTCACCTCTGAGTTCTGGATAAATTTAGGATCATTATTCAGAGTAACATATGATTAAAAAATATGGTGACGCTGTGCAAAACCTCTCTGGAATTGTATAATATAGTTGTTTTTTTGGGAATATACCTCAAAATTCGCGGCAATTTACGAGAAATGGAAATATATCAAATTTCGAACGTTGTTCATCCCACAAATGTGGATCAGTGGAAGTAATGAATAACAGTGGTATAGTTTTCGTTGCCCCACAGTTATGAATAAACGCTTTTAGGAATATGGTTCGCATTTTATTTAAATGTATATAACATTATCATTAACTTCAGGCAAAAATCACTACAGTCTTCTTTTGCCTCGGTAAATACTTTGTTTGTTTGTTTGTTTGTTGTATTAGGGTAAGTTTGAAATAATATTGTTGTTTTATTTGGTTGGATGTGCTGGTTGATCCAGTTCGCAAGTAAAGCAATGAAATGTATTAAGTAATTAACCAATATTTAACAAAAGCTTATTTAATGGAATGGAATGTCTGGAGTGATACAAATAAAGAAATGAATAAAAGCACATGGCGTGACCATTGAGCGTGATTTGGCCAGGCTGCACGTGATTAGCATCTGCGTACATAGATTCTCCTGAATAACATTAATCCTACGATGAAGTGGTTCCCGACTGCAGTTCATCCTTATCCGCAGCGGATCTCATTGTTAAGCCCCCAAATCGACAGCAAATGAAGACACTCATAAATAAAAATTTACAGATAAATGCTATGTAACGGCGGAAACGAAAACACATAAAAAACATTCAATAAACATGTCCTGTTTTATTTATTTCAATGTTTGCAATTTTGCATACATTGCCAGCCCATTTTTCTCTCGCCCCTTCCGAAGTTCGATCCGCTCGGGCCGAATCCACCACACATTTGTTTCTTCATCTCCGGAGGGCAACGATGGGGATTTGCAGGGATTTTATGTTTACCGAAACAGGCGCAACGGTTGAGACCCGGCTTGCAGGCAGACAATATTCCTCGGGATCATCCACGAATAATGGAACATTTAAATATTTGGTCGTATCATATTTTCAAAGATTGTAGTTTCCCAGATCAAAATATGTCATTTCGCTTATTTTTCGTTAAAAACCATATAAACAGCTTCTTTCCTCGCCAATCGACAGCTACGTCTTTTATAAACAACCCACTTTGGCAAATAGTCAGCAAGAAGCGCGCCTCCAGTCCGTTCGACTGAAGAAGGAAGCTAATCTTACCCCCTGAAGGCGCGAGATGGCCCGCATTGGAGTAACGTGATCAATGTAATGGTTAAAATTTTTGAAGACGTTCAACCATCCTTTCCAGGATCAACGGACAAGATGAAACGGGTGAGACATGATGAATTGCCAATATATGAATATGACATTTTACACATCCGTCACTTTCTGGCACTCTTTATCGAACCAGTCATTTTCGCCTTCGTTGTGGACTACTGCCAACAACATTCTGCGCTGTTGTCGCCGCAGTTTCTAGGCTTCCATCTATTCAAACGTTTTTTTTTAATTTCTTCATAAGTATCATTCCAAACATTACACATTTCTTATATCTAGGTGTTCTGTGTTAGTATACACCATCATCCTAATTTGGTAAAACTCAATTGAGCTTTCATTAACATTTTGTTAACAATATATTACATTTCAATTGCCGTAGCAGTTCAGAATGTTTTTGATTTCACTTGCATATAAGAAAACAAGAAAAACCTTTAAATCTAACCTAACTTAAGGACCTTAGGTCTTTTTCGACCTATTTCAAAATTCAAATCAATACTTACTTACTTACTTATTTATTTAGCTTTGCATCAATTATCTTGATAAAGCCTTGCCAACAATATTTCGCCAATTCACTCGGTTCATGGTCGCTTCTCTCCATTCTCGAATGTGACCCACGCTCTCCAGGTCCTGGTGCACCTGGTCAATAGGCCGTCCCTTAATAATCCGAAAATGAGAAATGTTACAAGTTCGTTGTTGTAAAGTGCTCGTTTTGGTAAGAAAAAAATCGGGTAAAAATTGGAAGCCCGTACGTTAACGCTAAGTGGTCCCCAACGGCCCTGAAGGTGTCGGGTGACCCCCGAGCGCAAAATCGAGCTCGCTGCTCTAGTGGACGCAATTTATAACTACAAATAAAATAAACCTCTATGCTGGCTATAAACGTGCACTTAGCGTCCACGTACGGACTTCAAATGTTTACCTGGTTTTTTTTTTCTTACCAAAACGAGCTCTTTACCATAACGAACTTATAATATTTCGCATTTTCGAAAAATAAGGGACAGCCAACTGGTCAATCCACCCAGCTCGCTGCGCCGCACGCCTTCTTGTTCCGACCGGATTCATAGCGAACACCATCTTTACAGGGTTGTTGTCCAGCATTCTTGCAACATGCCCTGCCGAGCGTATCCTTCCAGCTTAAGCTACCTTCACGATACTGGGTTTGTCGTAGAGTTGAGCGAGCTCGTGGTTTATCCTTCGCCGCCACATGCCGTTCTCCTGCACGCCGCCGAAGATCGTCCTTAGTACTCGGCGTTCGAAAACCCCAAGTGCTTGCAAGTCCTCCTCGAGCATAGTCCACGTCTCATACCCATAGAGGAGTACCGGTCTAATAAGCGTTTTGTACATCGTGCATTTGGTGCGGGGGTGAATTTTTCTTGACCCTTTCTTTATGCGCCTTCGTATTCCCCGACTAACATTTTTGTCAGCCACCAACAAGGATCCGAAGTAGACAAACTCGTCCACCACCTCGAAGGTATCCCCGTCTATGGTTACACTGCTTCCTAGGCGGGCCCTGTCGTGCTCAGCTCCGCAAACCAGCATGTACTTTGTTTTCGGCGCATTCACCATTAGCCCGACTCTTGTTGCTTCGCGTTTAACCCTCTAATACCCAAATTTTTATTTTCGATTTAAGTATTATTTTTCGTTATCTAAAATCGTTCTAAACACGTTTTGGGCATTTATTTATTTTTATTCGCAAATTTTTAAATTTTGGTTTTTGATTTTTATAATTTTTATTTTTGAGCATCCCTAGCTTTTTTCATTTTTTCTTGAAGCCTTTTCTAGTTGTTGAATTTTGGCATTAATACAAATTTTAATTGTTACGGTATTTTGAAAAATATTCAATTTTTAATTTTTTTTCGGAGCGTATTTTATTTTCCGTGTAACTAACGGAAAAACAGGTTTGAAATGATTTTAATACCAGCAGGCTCTTTGTTTGTGATAGGTTAATCGTAGGAAAATATAAAAGGTACGATTTTTTATATTACACGTTAAATGAAGCCCAGGCATTTTTAGGTTATATAAGAAAGCAATTTTTCAAACAATTTCTAAAAATACAAAAAAGTTTCAAAAGTCATAAAAAACTTTTCTTATATGCGTGTTATGAGTCAAGGTATAAGCCAAAAATAAAATCATTTTGATTTCCGAGCTACGAAAAAATACACAAAATTCCAAAGTGTACCCCGTCTAAAGGCGGGGTTGGGTATTAGAGGGTTAAGGTGGGTGAACAAATCTTACACCGTTTCAAATTTTCTCCCAATAATATAAATGTTAACCGCGAAGCAAACAAAACTTCCGGATCTCATGAAAATCGTACCTCGGCTGTTGAGCCCGGCTCTCCGCATAACACCTTCTAGCGCAATATTGAACAACAGGCACGAAAGCCCATCACCTTGTCGTAGTCCCCGGCGGGATCCAAACGAACTGAAACCTTCACACAATTTTGCACACCTTCCATCGTCGCTCTTATCAGTCTTGTGAGCTTCCCGGGAAAGCTGTTCTCGTCCATGATTTTCCATAGCTTCACGCAGTCGATACTATCGTATGCCACCTTGAAATCGATGAATAGGTGATGCGTTGGGACCTGGTGTTTACGACATATATGGAGGATTTGCCGTACAGTAAAGATCTGGTTCGTTGATGATCGACCGTCAACGAAGCCGATAACTTCCCACGAACTCGCTTACCATAGGTGACAGACAACGGAAGATGATCTGCACTAATACTTTGTAGGCCGCATTTAGAATGGTGATCGCTCGAAAGTTCTCACAATCTAACTTGTCGCCTTTCTTGTAAATGGGGCATATTGCCCCTTCCTTCTACTCCTCCGGTAGCTGTTCTGTGGCCCAGATTGTGCCTATCAGCCGGTGCAGACAAATGGCCAACCTCTCCGGGCCCATCTTTATGAGTTCAGCTTCGATACCATTCTTACCAGCAGCTTTATTGTTCTTGAGCTGGTGAATGAATCCTTAACCTCCCTCAAAGTTGGGGCTAGTTAGTACGTCGCAGTACCGAGAGAGGCATTTCCTCCGTTGTCCCGACCTTCATTGCCTGTGCTCTCAGCGCCATTCAGATGTTCGTCGAAGTGCTGCTTCCACCTTTCGATCACCTCACGCTCGTCCGTTAAAATGCTCCCATCCTTATCGCTGCACATCTCGGCTCGCAGCACGAAGCCGTTGCGGAATGCGTTGAACTTTTGATAGAACTTGCGTGTTTTTTGAGACAGGCACAGCTGTTCCATCTCCTCGCACTCCATCTCCTCCAGACGGCGTTTTTTCTCCCGAAAGAGGCGGGTCTGCTGTTACCGTTTCCGTTCATAACGCTCCACGTTCTGCCAGGTTCCTTGCTGCAGCATGACCGCCCGCGCTGCGTTCTTCTCGTCCAGAATCTGCCTACATTCCTCGTCGACTCCGTCCCACGTACCCGACATTGCTCTCAGCTGTATTGTTGATAGCTGCTTTAACTATTTTCCAGCAGTCCTCAAGAGGGGATTCATCCAGCTCACCCTCTTCCGGTAATGCAGCCTCGAGGTGCTGCGCGTATGCAGCTGCGACATCCGGTTGCTTAAGCTGCTCTAGGTCATACCGGGGCGGTCGTCGGTACCGTACGTTGTTAATGACGAAGAGTTTTGGTGCAGTTTGACCATCACCAGGTAGTGGTCGGAGTCGATGTTAGCGCCATCGATAATGTCGGAGAAGTACCGTTCATTAATCAGAACGTGGACGCTGTCCAGAGCATTCAGAAGGCAAATAGGCAGTACATTTACCAAGCTGTGTTTCAAAAGAAACACCTAAAGTTTCAAAATCTTTAGTTTCAAATTACGAAAACAGTTGATGTTTTATACGCCTATGAATGATGATTGTAACTCCCCCACATTTCCATCAAGTCGATCATTACGATAAACAAAAAAGTTTGGATTTTTTTTTATTTTGGATCCAGGTTTTAAATGGGTTTTAGTAATTAATGCTGCTTCAGTCATAGTGGTGGCTTTGAACATTGCATCAATCATTAGATTCAATTGTTCAGTTACAAAATTAAAATCAGTGGTAGACATATCACTTGAACTGGGTACATTATCTGTTGATATAACGTTAGAATTTTCGGTAGACGAAGAGGCGGAGTAGAAGTTTTCTGGGGCGGCAAGGTTTCTTCCATTTGATTTGAAACAATTAGAATGAGAACTCATAGTATGAATAGGGGAGGAGTTCTAATTACCTGCTACGATATCGACAAAGGGTTATCCTTGAGTAGATACATTCGAAATTAAAAGATTCGAACGGCTACCCGACGGATTAAAATTAATTTTTGAATGGGCATGATTCTTAATCAAGCGATCGTTAACTGAAAAATGAGCATTGTTCGATATTCTTCCAGGGAAATTCCGGAAACAACCGTTATTGTAATGGACGTTATCTTTCATCTGCCTGGCACGAGCCTCGATGACTCGCCTACGCGAAGGGCAAGGCCAAAAAATGGGCTTTTGATTGCCTCCGCAATTTGCGCGTATGCACTTATCGGTATCTTCCTGCACTGGAAAGACGTGCTTAGCGTGAGAAGAACCTCCGAAAATCATGCATTTATTAAATTTTTGTACCATGACCTCACTTTTGGCACCGACGGCACTGGATGGGGTACTGACAGTTTCCTTCAGATTTCTGGACATGTTCCCATGTCACACGGACATTGAACATAAATTTTGCTTATTCTAAAGCTTTAATATTATTCACATCACTTTTATCACTTTTGTTGGAGTGAACTGAATAATATTCTTGAGAAAGCCCTTTCTGAAAAAATGCCAGATTGGGTTCTTTTTTTCATAATGATTACTTGGACTGGGTAAAATCAAAGTAAATCATTCATTCAATTTTTGATCTTTTTTTTTTTTTTTGAAAAAAGACACTACACGTTAATGCTTTCAGTGGGCTATTTGCCCTTTGAAGGAAGCACCACACTAGACAACGGACTAGCATGCAACGCCCAGTGGCACAGTTGGAAAACATTCCTCACGAAAAGCTTTCGGCCTGAGGCGGGAATCGAACCCACACTTCTTAGAACGATGCGCCTAAATGCCTCGGTGACACTAACCGCACGGCTATGAAGCCCACATAAGTTTACTCATAGTTACTTTAGAGACCTTTCAAGACGACTTTGAACAAACGTTCAGTTTTGTCGTCATAAGTAAAACATGTGTGCTTCTTTTCTTAAAGATGTTTGAGAAGAAGTTCACGATCTTTAAGAGTTTCCGGCAAAACGCGACAGTCTCCTTTCTTTGCGATTTGGAAGGAAACCACGATTCCCCTAAAGGAGTTCAAGATCTGCTGCCAAATCCCCCAAATTCGGAACAACTGACCACGATAGGCGGCACTATTTACTTCCTCACTTGCATCAAAGAGCCTGGGCTAGAGACAGTTCGATTTGGGTTTCGGAAAATTTGTCTTATGCATCGAATTGATTGCTCATTTCGATGCAATTATCAACAGTAAGAAGGATTTTCGCTAACGGGTTCAAAGAAAAATCGAAGGCACGGGTTCAAACAAGGATCGTAGAGGGATCAATAGTAGAAAAAATAGTACTGAAAACTACTGATTTAGTAGCACTGAGAAGTATCATTTTTTTAATTTAGCACTGAAAAATAGTACTTTTTGTAGCACTGAGAAATACTGTAGAAGTTAAATAAAAAAATCGACTTATATCCATGACTTTCATCCAGTTACTCCTATATGCATCCGCTGCTGCTACAAATCAACCCTTTTTCTGCACGCTCTCGCGTCGTCGTCGTCGCGCTCTCGTTGTTCTTGTTTTCGGTTTGGCGCAACGGCACGGCGGCGCAACCAGAACGAACATGCATCTTCTGCTGACTGGCAATCCGTACAAAGCGGTGCAAATAAAAACATACCACAGGTAGATCCGAAAGCAAAACAAACGAGAGAAAAATCAAACATTACTGCATACATAAGTGTCTTGTCTGTGCGGTCGTAAAGTATCCCGAAACAGTCGTTCCATCCAGCAATCGAACGTAGGTACGGCAGTTTTTTTTTTCAACTTGCTCTCCGTTCGAGTTCTGAAGCGCGGCAGAGTTCTAGGGAAGGAAAAGTACGCGCTGTGGAGCTGCCTAAAGCGCGCCAAAGATTGTGGACTAATACAAATCGATTGCATCTGAAATTTGTTGTGTAGGGAAGGAGATATTGGCGAACTTGTGCCATAAACTGTTACTGTGTTCCAGCAGAAGGTATTAGGATAAGCTGGGTGGCTTGAGTGAAAAGGTTCATTGTAGATGGTGCCTCAATACGGTTCAAATCATTTCATGTGGGCTTTTATTCAGTTTACCTCAACGTAAAAATGTCTCAGTAAGAACCAATAATTGAAATTTTGAATTTTCTTAAATTTAGTTTTATAGATCATTTATTCAGCGTTGGAACAAAACATATATTTGAAGCATGAAACTTTGCATGGATCACCTTGGAATATGTGCAAAAAAATATCAAACTTGAATCGATTCATGAAATTGATTTGTTGGAAAGACTTTCCCAGTACTAATGTAATTATTTATTCCATTAATTTATCTTAAATCACAAAAAAATGTTTATCTTACATTTGCCCTAAATAACGTGCAATTTAGGGGGTGAACCTGGTGTAGTGGTTAAAACGCATGTCTCCCATGCCAAGGTCCTGGAATCGAATCTCATGCCAATAACGATAAGGTAATAGCGACGACGACTTTTCAGAGGGAAGTTAAGCCGGTGGTCTCGGGATGAACTAGAAGAAAACCTTATCTGTTTTCGAATAAGTCATAAAGCTTGAGCGAACACAAAGAATAGCTTAAGGAAATCCTAGGAAAAAATAAGGAAAAAAATAAAGGAAACTTATGATGCTGCTTGAGTCCTTGAAAAAAATTTTAAAGAATGGTTAAGGTATACTCAGGAGGAATTTTGGAAAAAAAAAATGCTGACTGGAGAAATTAAAAGTTCAATAAATGCAAGGGGATCAGATACTTCTGAGGTGATTTAAGAAAGAATAGCTACAAGCATCTCTGAAAGAATGCATAAGTAATTTCTTAAAGAATCGCAGTGATTATAACCAGAAAACACTCTCAAAAATTCTCGATCAATTTATTTGTGAATTAATCAGAAAACTTCTAGAAGAATCCGGGCGTAATGGCAGGATAAATACCAGGAGTTAATTGTAGTAAAATGCCATGAAAAATATCTGGAAGAATTCTCAAAGTTATTCCTGGAGGAATTCATTGAGCATTTTGTTTTTGGAAAGAATTCTCGAAGGAATCTCAGGACAATATCCGGAGAAAATCTTGAAATTTTCTGGAAATTAACAAACTTTGCGAAAAATACCTGCAGCAATACCTGGAGTCATTGGCGTAGTTAAGATTGTTATCAGGAGGAGCCTTGGGGGGCTCTTTTTTCACTTAGCTCCTCCTGGGAATCCTATGGAAATCTTTTCTGGGATCAGTAGTAGTTACTAGTTCCTGAAGTTTCTTAGGCTTTCTGATCTTATCAGAATCACTCCATTTTCATTTCTGATTTATTTCAGATTTTTTAAAGAATTCACACAAATGTTTTGGAAGAATATTGAATAAAAATAGTGGGATAGTATCAGCTCAAATTTAATTCGGAACAAATACTGAATTTCTGTAGAAAAATTATAAAATTCAACGTAGATTTTTTTATTTTTTTTTTGTTGAAATTCCTGACAGTATAATTCACAGACTGAAGTGGTTTTGTAGGATTTACACGTTTTCTTCATAATGGGCTTTTATTTTTACTATGGTATTTGTATCTAACATTTGAAAGTTTTGCATGAACTTCGAAGTTTCATGACTGTGGGCTTCGTGACTGAACGGTTAATGTCGCCATGCAGTTAACCGCATCGTGTCATGGTGTATGGGTTTGAATCCCGCTTCAGCCATTAGAATCAGCCGTCAAAAATGTTTTTTGGTGTAGAAACAATTTTTCCTACTTGCAGATAATCCAAACAAACTTTTTTGGACTTTTTCCAATTATTGTTGTGGAACTGTAGAAGCTGAACGCGATTGTCAGAAATCATGAACCAAACCTATGAGAATTATGCAATTTTAAAAAACTATTAGAATTCATCATTTTTAAAGATTCTTTGAAATGTTGCTCTCTGGAATATGAATTGTTTTTAGTTCAAAGTTCCCCAAGAAAGCGTCGGAAAAACAACTTAATGTTGAACCAGGTAGAAACAATAGATGGACAATATAACAACGAACATAAACCTCTATAATGAATTGAAAAAAAATAGTTTCCCAAGAAATTCCATCAGAATTATCTCTAATAATAATGCTTAAAATCAAGCAGAATCCTTTCCTTGACTTCTGGAGTTCTCATAATTCTACCAGAAAGTCTCTTAGAGTTACGTCCTGAGATTGCACAGGAATTCAAACCCATAATATGGATATTCTGTCAAAAATTGATAAAATTGGTTCTAAAAAAAATGTTTTAGGAAAGATCCTTACAAATGTCTGTATGATTATCTTCTTAAATCCCTTTCCCAATTCCAATGTTTGGATTCCAATCCGTATTTGCCGATTGATTCATATTCACAGATTGTAACAGTTCATGAACCAAAACAGTTCGTGGTACATTGCAATCGGAGCGCCCTATCAATGATGATATTCACTATTCCGTTTGGTACATGGCAAGAGAGCGTTCAAGAGCAGTAACTCTCACAGACTACAACGGTATCGAGCCATTTGGATGATTCATGTCTGGCTTAAAATTAGTAATATCTTCCATATTTTCTGGTAATGCAGCCTTAAGCAACCTAATTGTAATCTATTGGAGCATCGAACACCATTTTGGTTCCAAACATAGCACATAATATGAGAAATATTCGCCTTTGTTTTTTGATCAGAAGGAGAATGTGTCAGCGAATATTACAAGTGTTAACACACACAGATATTGGCCTTAAACAGTGGGTGATGTGTGTCTGTCTGTTTTTCCTTTCTTCACTCGTTATATTCCTCGAACGATAAATGTTATGCGTGTTGTGTGAATGCAGACGGATATAAGAGTTCAAATTTTGGTTCGTATGTCAATGATCGTTAAATTTTCCAAAACATGTTTCTAAATGTTTCTCCACCGCTTCTTTACCGCTTTGCTAATATCGGAAGAACAAATATTGCTGGGGTTAATGAAAAACATATCTCTGAAGATTTGAAGAGAAGAGACATTTCAAAAACTCTTTTGTTAGATAATTCTTGTATAATTTGGGGATTTGAAACAGTATTTCCAACAAAAGCAAAGAAGAATTTGTGACACAATTTGCAAAGTATTTTGGAAACTGTTATGAATAACTTTTGGTGATCTTTGCAAAATAATGAGTTATAAGTTTTTTTGGAAAAAGTATATGAAGAAATTCACAGAGGAATTGCTAGTATAAATATCAGCGGAATATATCAATGTAAGATTTGTGAAAAGTTGAGTAATTTGTGTCCATGAACAATGTTCATTGAACATATCCCGGAATAATTTTGTGGATAGAGATTAAACATAGAAGAAATGATTGTCCTTCAGGAGGAATTCACGTTAAAATTATGCACAGGCAATCCTCCGAAAATATGGGAAATGTTTCTATACCGTTAGACCGAATGCCGTTAAGCCGAATGTCGTTAGGCCGAAAATGTCCGATAGTTGTAATGAATCCTAAAAGGCACGAATTTTTAGATCGAACGGGTTGCTAGATCAGGGTAATTTTTCATACCGAGAGGCCGCTGAAAGAATTTTAAGGCCAAATGGGGTGCTAGTTTTTAGGTCAGGATAATTGGCATTACCTAGAAGTTCACAATATCCACTGTGAAATAAAACTAGAAAGAACAACCTGTGTTTAAAAGAAGGCCGGATATGGTCAAATGTGATGTCACATTTGGCCTAACGACCCCTTTGGCCTAACGGCATTCTGCCTAAACAGCCTGCTCCCGACATAGAAGGAATGATTTTCCTCCAAGAGAAATTCACGTTAAAATTGCGGGCAGGGCATCCTTCGAAAATATGGGAAATAATAATGCAATGAATACGCTGCTTAATGAAAAAGCATTTAAAACAGCATTGTTTGTATTATTCAGAATTATGTGAATCGAATTTCCAGGATATTGATGCTTTTTTGTACCTCGATATATTTTGTACATCTCCGAAAATTGCATTTATCACAAACTACTACAAGCTGGTTCTAGCAATAGCCAACCCAGCGATAGCCGGACGGTTAATCTTCCTATTGTCGCGCGATTAATCGAAATCAGAACTGACACACTGATGCTGTGTACGATGAACGAGGTTGTGCCACTATTGTTTTACAAAACAAAAGGACGTAACTACTAAAGAGTATTTTTTATCAATTCTAAGGGTTGTTCTGAGTCAATGTTAATTGACCAGTGGATTACAACAAAATTGCAACACAATTATATCAAGATTTATTACAAATATCAAATTTTGTTTAATTTTTGTTAGAAGCACATTGAGTTGATTTAGGAAATTATAATATAATTTAAACATAATCAATTATAATAACAAAGGTTGTTTCAAATTTGTTTCAATTTAAAACATAACAATAGAAAAAATTGTTATAAAAATTTAAGTGCAATTGCTTATACATTTTTTTGTTATAATTTAGTTATGGAACATTACAAAATGTCATATTTTTGTTTGATTTGAAAGTTATGAGTTATATTTTTGTTTAAATTATGAATTTTGTTTAGTATAGATGAAATGTGTAATAATTTTTGTGGTTTGAACTACTGACCAGCCAAAATAATAACATATTTTGATGCAAAAAACGCGCTTACTGAGTAACAAAATCTGTTACAACTCTGTTGTAATCCACTAGTCGGGTATTTATTGGCTTCCGAAATTCTGTGGGGAGGGGAAATCTGAATGATTCTGTAGGGGACACCAATGACAATTTTTGTTTACTTATTGCGAGTCAAATTTCGCAAGTCAGTTTGAAGCATATTAAATTGCCGCCCAGTACATTGAAAACACAAATAGGTAGTAATGTAAGAATATATTTTACAAGCTGTATTTCAACAAAATTTTAAATGACGGAAAAAAAAGATGTTTCATACGCCTACCATCATTCGGTAGGAACTCCATGATCCATCCAGTCGTCCATTACAATAATCAAAAAAGTTTGGGTCTCTTTTGAGTTGGGTGTCCCAGAAGAAAACATGGGCCAATTTTACCATACTGCCAATTCAAGAAATATGCAGGTAAAAATCTGATTATCACATATTTTATTCTGGCACTCACCAAGAGCAAATTCAGAATTTGGAACGATTTTTTCGCTACCTGTTTGTTGATGGTGTAGCATTTCTAGAAGATCCTCTTATCAGTTTTGCACAAATCGCGCTATATTGAGCGACTTTGTTGAACTTATTTGTGCTTAGTCATAGAGTACACACAATGAAAATCTGAAAAAAAATCATTGCAGATACAATTAATTATCAGACTATTACTAATTCTAATGGAAATTATAAACTTAAGTATATTAAATTTGAATAGAATTCTAAAATCCGATTTCAGCTGTGGTCGATTTGCAAAAGGATCAAAACGAAGTCCTTATATTTATATTAAACATTCAAGAATTCAAAATTTTTGTTGCCTGTCCTAAGTTATAGATATTTGACATAAGTTAATCTGAAAATAAGTAGAATTATTTGTATTAAAAATACCTGAAAAGCTATAATTTCGTAAAGTTATATCATGCGGAGAAAAATAAAGCTTGTGATTTCCCGAATTCAATTATTTTGTAAATTGTTTTCTAGCAAAGCCAATTAAAATTTTGAGCAAAATTTTGTGTGTAACATCTAAGTAATAATTACTTGAACTCACGATATCGAAGGATTTTGATGAAAACATTCATTATCAGTTAAGTTCCAACAAAACATAAAAGTAGAGTCTGTGATAGCTAGATAAGAATTGATTTTGTGAAATAAAAAAAATTCAATATAAAATGTTATTTTATTAAACAAAATGATTGAAGGTAGCATTTGAAATGTCCCAAAGAACAGTAGAAAAATATAAAATGTTTTTTTATTTTAAAAAATATAAAAATATAAAAATATAAATATAAAATACATGTTATCAAAATCGTGCTCATACTTTCTGGAACACCCTATATGTATGTTATTAGCTGTTAAAAAATTAAACAGCTCGTACTCCTTACCATGTAACAAACAAGCCTTCCAATTCCAAATATTCAAAAGATTTTTTGGATCTATCAGAGAAATGTAATCGTTACTAGAAACAGTTCCATTTTTTGTTGGGAATTTCTGTCGGTGAAGAGACGGAGTTGAAATTATCTAAGCATTGGTATTACCTGCAACAACTTTTGCTTAGGTATTTACTTGATTATTTCCATTTGAATTTGATAAAAAATCGAACGATTACCCGACGGAAGAAAATAAGCGTTTGAATGAGCATGATTTAAATTTCATTTATGGGTATGATAATTGAGCAAGCGATCGTTAACTAAAAAATTAGATATGTTGGAGATTCTGCCTGGGGAATATCGGTTACGATAAAATTTCCCGCAACTCGCGCATACAAACTTTTTGGTATATTCCTTCCATAAGACAGAGACATTGATACGGCAATTTTTGGTACCATAACTCCAATTTCGACACTGATGGATTCTGGAAATTTCCTCTAGGTTTCTGCCAGCCCTGTCGTCCTGCTTAGTCGCGCTTAGTCGACGACTAAGAAGCTTTTCTCAGATTTTTTTTAGAATTTTTCACCTGAAAACATAAAAATAATGTATGAAATCAACAACAATCTAACGCCCCATAAGATATCAATTTTCAACCTGTACCTACGAACGCCCTGGAGTAATTTAAACCTATTTGCATAGAATTTCATATATGATACACATCATTTTCATGAGCAAATCACCGCCCTGTAGAAAATCAATCCAAATTTACGAGCTGTATCAACGCCCTAGAGTAATTTCACCACATCGAATGGAAATTCCAGGCATTATCATCGCCTTAGAATAATTTGACCTTATTCCACATATATGTATCAAAATCGAAAACTCCAAGCAGTATCAATGCCCTGGAGTAATTTGTCCCATATAGAGCCGTAACATCCTAACGCCCTGTATGACATCAATTAAAATTTCCAGCTTTTTGGAGTAACTAGACCAAGTGCATATTTACGCACCACATCACTTGAATGGTCGAGCATTATCAACGCCCTAGAGTAATTTGGGCTCATGCCATGTAAATCAGTTGCATCTTAACGCCCTAAGGGACAAATGTCAAGATGTATCATGTGTAGATGTGGTGCACCTCAATGCCCTGCATCGATTGAAAACTCCAATCTGTATTGACGCCCTATAGTAATTCAAACTTATCTCATATAGATCAGCTGCATTTTACGACCCTGTAGGACATTATTTAAAAATTTCAAGTTGCATAAACGCCCTGGATTAATTTGACTTCATCCCATATAAATCAGGTGCATCTTGACGCCCTGTATGACATCAATAGAAACTCCAAGCTCTATCAACGCCCTGGAGTAATTTGACCTTATCCCATATCGATCAAATACATCTCAATGCCCTGTAGGACAACAATTTAAGCTTTATCAGTGCCCTGGGAAAATTTGACCTCATTTTTCGTAGACCAAGTGCATCTTTAAGCCCTGTAGGACATCAATCGAATATTCCAAGATTTAATAACGCCCAGGTGTGATTTGACCTTGTTCCATGTAAATAAGTTGCATTTTAACGCCCTGTGGGACAACTGTCAAAATGTACAAACGCCCTCCACTAATTTGACGTTGCCTAATTTGACCTTGTCTCACGTAGATCTTAGATGAGGTGCATATTAACGCCCTGTGGGACATCAATTGAAAATTCCATGCTGTATCATCGTCCTGAAGTAATTTGGACTCGTGTCATTTAAATCAACTTTATGTTAACGCCCTGTTCGATATCTATTTTCCTTGTATTTTGACCTTGTTGTCTTACGTAGATCAGGTGCAACTAAATGCTCTATTTCCATTGAAAATTCCAAGCTGTATCAACGCCCTGGAGTATTTTGACCTCATTCTATCTAGATCAGGTACATCTCAACACCCTGTAGGACATGAATTAAAAATTCCAAGCTTTAGCAATGCCCTGGAGTAATTTGGCCTTTTCTCACGTAGTTCAGAAACATCTTAACGCTTTGTACAACATCAATTGATCAAGCTATATCAACGGTCTGAAGTGATTTGACTGAATTCCATATTGATCTTTGTGAGATCTGGAGCATATTTACGCCTTGTTGAAAATCAAATTGAAATTTCTTAGCAGTATCAACGCCCTGCAGTAATTTGACTGGAGTGACTGACTTATTCTATGATGATCAGGTACATCTCAACGCCCTGTATGACATTTATTGAAAATTCCAAGCTCTATCAATATCCTGTAGTAATTTAACCTTAGTCCGCATTAATGAATTGAATCGTAACGCCCTGTAAAAATCAATCATTTTTTTAATCTGTATCAACGCCCTGAAGTGATTATACCTTGCTTCACATAGATAAGCTGTAACTTAACGCCCTGTAGGAAACCAATTGAATTTTGTTTACTTTGTGACCTTAACTAATGTATATCAAGTGAAGAGTAGGGCTTGGTTCTTTCCGTTTTATATGTTGTTTATAATATCTATAGTTTGTCTTTACTATTTATCAAACGATTGGGCCACTTTCCCTCGAATGTCCTTTCCGCGAATGACAGTCTCCAGAATAACCCTTTCCTCGAATGCCATTTTTCCGAATGGTTTGTCTCTTCGAGAAGTGATGCAGTTCATGAAGGTGCAAGAATAGTTCTCAGTGTGCGTACCAGATGACTGGTCCGTTCACTACCCTGAGTTGTGAAACGGGATCACTTAATTTAATGGATATTACTATGGCTGTATGCGCTTGATCCCTAATATTCGGTATTGTTAAAGAAAATGTTGGTTAAATTGTCTCGAGAAATACTCGAGTAAAGCAAGTGATCATTAAGAAGCCCAAGACCACTCTCGAAGTTTGATGAAATATGGTATAGGTTAAAAATGAAAGAATCTTCAACTTATATGTTCTTATGACAGTCAGTTAATACCCTTGTTTTTTTTCTGGACCAATAATTTTCATGTGATAGTGATAAATTTTATAATCAAGTATGCACCACTAGCAGCATTTTTGTGTTTTTAAATTTGATGAAATAGGTTTGAAAACCATCTGTAATTTATACTTGGAACTTCAAAGATTCACTAATATATCTATCGTACAACTATTATTTTGCTTTGAAATCCGGACACCTAAAAGGCAGTGCAACAAGCTATAAAATATTTCCACACTTTACATAGTTCTATTTTTGTTGCTGTGCAAAGAAAAATACAATGTTTGAGGAAAATCTCACTACCATGGTGAATCAAAATCCGGACGGTACCAATATCCGGACACTCTGGTAACTTCTACTGAATACAATGTGAATTTGAATAATTATGTGGTTTTAATTATTCACATCTGAGCGTTATAACATTGCTCATGATTTGACTACAATTTGATCTAGTAGCCATTGTCATATAATTAATAAAAATAAAAATAAAAATCAAACATCATTTCGATACCATTGTATCGTAGTGCAGTTTTCGTAGTTCAAGTCATTCAGCAAAACAAAGAGCGGTCTAGTTAACGATAATTAATTTCAATGACATTGTATGCGAATTGTTGCAAACCATACATTTAGGCGTATTGTGCAGATATATTAAGTTTAATTTTGCCGAAATATGATGATATACACAAGTTGAATTTTGACATCATTTTCAGGTTCAGGAGCCAACATTTAGTATATAGGGATTGTTTTTATTCTAAAATATACTTCATTATATAGCGATCTATTTTGCCCCAGTCTGTCATTATCAGTTTTTGACATTGAAACAAATTTTATGAAATGTTAAATTTTATTTCATAAAAAATCGATTACATAAACTGATAGAGATCAATAAAGTACTGATTTTGTCGAAATACTTACTTACGTACTTACTTATTTGGCTTTACATCAATTATCTTTATAAAGCCTCGCCAACAATAATTCGCCAATTCACTCGGTTCATGGCCACTTCGCTTCATCCTCAACTGTGACCCACGCTCTCCAGGTCCTGGTGTACCTGGTCAATCTACCTAACTCGCTGCGCTCCACGCCTTCTTGTTCCGACCGTTGTTCAAATATGTTAGATAAATGATTGGAACACTTTGAATCTGTGAAAACAAGTGTAAAAGGACATTTTATCGTGTGATAAGTGAGTGTCTGGATTTGTGAACCATGGATGTGAAATCTGAACGCTATACGTTTAACTTGTAGTTTGCTTGAGTGAACATCTATTTTGTAATAAAAATGCACCGAAAACTGAAATAAATGCAAGAAAAAGTGGATGGTCGTGTATGAAATTAAATTGTAGAGGAAAAGTCGACTTTATGATGACGATTGTTGCAGATTATTTGCTCGCGACTACAACCAAAAGATATGAGTAACCGAAATACAGAATAATCTTGATTATTCATTTTTAAAAACATTATTATGTGCTTCCCTGTATTCAACAACAAAAAATATGATAGAATAGCCACATTTAAATTGAATTTTCTTAATTTTATTTGAATTAAGCTGGCTTAAATACGGATGTCCGGAAATTGATTCAAGAATGTCCGGTTTTTTGATTAACATGTCCGGATTTGAAAACAAGACATGTGTAATAAAAAACTTATTTCCATATTATATTCGTTATTTTAACAAGAATATTTGCAATAACCATCAAGATAAAAGTCTAAACGATTCGTGACACGGTAGTGCATTAATCAAATCTAATGCAAATATATTGATATTGGAATTAGATCATTCTGCACCGCTTAAGCGTCCGGGTATTGATTCATCACGGTAAAATAAAAAAAGTTCCATTGTATGTCGTAATCCGGACACTTGAATTTAACTATTAATAAAGAAATGTTCATATAAATACCGGTAAATTTCACTAGCTGGCAACAAAAACACACTTTTTTCGTCCTGTTAGTCACGTTTAACAACACAGAAACGTATGTTGACTACGAAAACTTCGAGCACATATCCGAGCACCAACCTTGAGAAATTGTTTATCAGGCGGAAAATCAACTGACGATTTCCAGAGTTGCGCGCAGTCACTATCAACGCTCGAAATTTGCTGATTTGTACAGGCCGACTGCGATGCAATTCGAATCAATCTATATCACATCAACATCACACGCTAGGTCTGAACCAAACGATTATAAAAATCGAATGTACATCGGATTTTTTCTTGCTAGAGTTCAGTATTCGGGTTATATTTTCATAATCGGAAAATTTTAAAATATTCCATCGGTGAAATTTTGATTTTTTACACTTTTTAGCTATTTTGCATACTTAATTCCATGACAATCTCATTTTTGACGCATTTCGGCCCATACAAAATGTATGGAAAAAATTTCACCGATAGAATATTTTAAAACCTTCCGATTATGAAAATATAGACCAAATACTGATCTCCTAACAACTACCGAAAAGCTAAACATTACATATAATTTGCAATTGGATTAGATGGACAAATTGATGTGAAGATTTGCGAAAAAGTTACACGTCTTCTCAGTGAGAATCGAACTCACGACTCCCCGATCTCTAGTTGGGGCGCGTTACCACTACGCCATGAGAGGACTCATGAACGCAGAAGTTAACCTGAATTCGATTTCAGCTCAATAATCACGTGGTCCTTTTTCGCAAAGTGCACCTCTTTTGGAAGAATTAGATGCCCATCCAAACACAACGCTTTCTTTATATTGCTGTGTGCGTTTGAACTGCAAACATCAAATGCGGAAACACCAAATGCGGTAAGATTTTCCACAAGCAACCCGATGTCAAAGATACATTTTCTTTGCTAGGTTGGCGCTGATATTAGTAATCGTTGCTAGGTATCCTTTGATTGTTTTGTCTTACCGCATTTGGACCACATTTAGTGGAGATTTGCACCTCAAATGCCTAGCCCGAGAGCGCATTGTTTTTTAGGTATAGGAATAGCAAACTACACTAGCCAGCAACTGCGCTGGCTGAGGTTTCTATTGTGTGGGCTTTCAATGGGTCGCGACGTTCTCAAACGACCGGTTACGGAACATGAGTCCGTTGCTCGATAAATACTTGTTTTTAATTATGAATCGTGGTTTACGGTCAACCAGGAAGTTTAACAACTACCGAAAAGCTAAACATTACATATAATTTGCAATTGGATTAGATGGACAAATTGATGTGAAGATTTGCGAAAAAGTTACACGTCTTCTCAGTGAGAATCGAACTCACGACTCCCCGATCTCTAGTTGGGGCGCGTTACCACTACGCCATGAGAGGACTCATGAACGCAGAAGTTAACCTGAATTCGATTTCAGCTCAATAATCACGTGGTCCTTTTTCGCAAAGTGCACCTCTTTTGGAAGAATTAGATGCCCATCCAAACACAACGCTTTCTTTATATTGCTGTGTGCGTTTGAACTGCAAACATCAAATGCGGAAACACCAAATGCGGTAAGATTTTCCACAAGCAACCCGATGTCAAAGATACATTTTCTTTGCTAGGTTGGCGCTGATATTAGTAATCGTTGCTAGGTATCCTTTGATTGTTTTGTCTTACCGCATTTGGACCACATTTAGTGGAGATTTGCACCTCAAATGCCTAGCCCGAGAGCGCATTGTTTTTTAGGTATAGGAATAGCAAACTACACTAGCCAGCAACTGCGCTGGCTGAGGTTTCTATTGTGTGGGCTTTCAATGGGTCGCGACGTTCTCAAACGACCGGTTACGGAACATGAGTCCGTTGCTCGATAAATACTTGTTTTTAATTATGAATCGTGGTTTACGGTCAACCAGGAAGTTTAACAACTACCGAAAAGCTAAACATTACATATAATTTGCAATTGGATTAGATGGACAAATTGATGTGAAGATTTGCGAAAAAGTTACACGTCTTCTCAGTGAGAATCGAACTCACGACTCCCCGATCTCTAGTTGGGGCGCGTTATCACTACGCCATGAGAGGACTCATGAACGCAGAAGTTAACCTGAATTCGACCACTTTTGTTAAAATTAACTTGAACTCTTGAGAAAGCCCATTCCGACGAACGCTACATAAGGTTTTTTTTTTTATAATGATTACTAGCACTGGTTAAAATTCAACTAAATCTTCCAGTTTTAATCTCTTCTGGTGAATTATAGTCACTGGAGAGACCTTTCAAGACGACCTTCAACAAACGTTCAATTTGTCTATAGCGTCCAACTGATAGCTCATTTCGATGCAATTATCAAATCAAATCAAATATCAATTCTCTAATTCGATATCGAGCTCCAGAATATCGAGTAAGAGAGAGATGACTGTAGTTTCCAAGAAGGATTACCACCGATATCTTTCGCTAACGGGTCCAACAAAAAAACGAAGGAACGGGTCCAAACAGAGATCGTAAAGGAATCGATAGTAGAGAAAAAAAGTACTTCTAAGTAATGTTTTTGGAGTACTGAGAAGTGAATGATTGTAAAATTGATTCCAAAGCATTGACATTGTAAAGTATGTAGATGGAACTTACAAATGCGCTGCAGTGATAAAAATGGACCTAAACTTGGATGCAGTTTACCAAATTTCTTTTGGTTAATGACTTTTTTTCGTTGCTGACGAATTTGAAATACCTAAAGTGATTCCGCCAAAATATACCAACCTAACGCGATCATTACATGGCATCTTGGTTCTACTTGATAAGTGCCCAGCAGAAGTATGCATGAGAACCGTACCAATGCAAAACGGTCAAAACAAACGCATCGAAGACGAATCACTTTGTAGGGCACGAGAAACGTGCAATGGACCGCATCAGCCTGGTGTATGTAAATGAAGCAAAACCAAACTAATGTGTTTCATTAAAAATAAAATATGGATCAAATCATTTAGTTGCCCTTCGTTGGGTTTCGTTCAATGTAAATATTTCGCTGGAGGAAACGATTCTGGGCGATTTATAGGGTTGCTTCAAATGAACTGCAGTTAGCGGTTGGGATGAGAAGTACAAGCACAAGCAAGAGGCCATGTTTTTGCGTTCTTGAGTAATGACGAACGTGATGTGACTTGGAAAGTCAACAGTTACTGATTTTGTCCTGCACTGGAGTGGACATTCTGCTGATCTCTGACATGATATCAATTTGCTGAATGTACCTTTGACGATTCCAATGAGGATCTACGACTGCCTCATGCTTGAATGATTTTGCGAAGGAAAAGTATGTTTGAGATATTCTGAGAAATCAATTCCCAAAACCCAATTAGCCAAGCATGCTTTCTTTTCGGTAACCGTGAAAATTTTTTGCAATCCTTCACAACAGCTTAAATCTTTTCGAATTGCAGCTTCATCAGCTGCGAAAAAAGAAGCTTTAGTGTGATAAAATATTTAGACACGGTTAACCGTAATTTCTTTTGTTTCGCATCGGTAATATACGACCCTAAAAAAGTGGAACTTTTCGCATCTTTCCAGAAATAAATTTGTTCCTAAAAACCATAGCGCCCGCTGGGATCCTATTTTTATTGACTTGTTCACTCTTCCATCTTCATACCGACAGTGGTCATGGTTTCCCTTCGACTTCAACTGACACGTTGTGTGATATCCTAGTGCGCCTGTGAGAAAGTAAGCAGCTAAAGGTAATAAAAATGAAATATTTTACCTTTGCCCATTTTTCATCTCGACGATGTGAGCGATGAGGACGAGCTGGTGAACTCTGCCAGAACCGAAACGGTTCTCTGGCTTTGGATTTCAGCATTTCGAGAGCCACACCAACCTGTTGGTTTCGCCGTTTCGAAGGATCGTTCACACAGAGGCCCCTCTAGAGACAAGCTCCTACGACGCAGAGTCATAAATATCAAGATTCGGGAATGCAATTCCCTAAACCCAGGGAGATGTGGGATACCCATGCGGCGAAGGTGGAAGGTCGAATTCTTGGTAGCAACTACCTGGCCTCATAGCCGTAGCTGCGCAGTACAGGGAAGGAAAGTTTCATCAGTTCAAGGTCTACGTCATAAATTATTTTTGGCCACTGTTAATATTGGGTTCGCTGGCTTAATTGCAAATCGACTGGTTCCAAATTGAAAAACATCCCAATGTGCAAGCCGGCGTTGATGATCGCTCAATTCGAACCACATGGCCGTTTATGACATCGCTGGTGCTGTACGTGGACAACTCAGACAACAACCACAAGAATCCCATATCCAAAGGCAGTTTACAAGGGTACTTTCAAAATTTATTGCTACCCGTCTGACAACCAGTTCTGACTGGTGACTGTTCAAGCGATCATCCCAACTAGCACAACATACCACATGATTGGCTCATGTAGTGCTTTGGTAGACTCCAAAACCATCGATTGCCCGTATGCATTCGTAAAGAAGCTGAAGAGCTGTGATTTATACCAGAAATGATAATTTATGATTTAATTGGATTTTTATTTATTTTCAATATTAAAATTTCTTCCCTCAATTCCCTCGTTCGGCTGCCCTATTGGAATTGAATCATAATTCTTGGGCCATTGAAGGGTCTCCTTATTGCTCGAAGTCGCCAACCGGAGGGAGTCATTATTGTGACCAAGTTTATTGGTGCATCATTACGGTGTAATTGTTGGGCATTTCTTTCTCCGATTCCCATTGGATCCGTGCATTGCGTACCTGGGCTGACCCGGTCGAACGTGGCTCACATACATTTTGCACGTTACTATAATAAGCACTGCCAACCAGTCGAATGAGTACCAATTCGTTAGCGGGTGCCACCACTTTATTTGACCCCTTGGCTGCAAATTATCACGATTTATTGGCTTCAAACGAGAATACTACGCAGGCTAGTATGTGGAAGCAACGAAAAATTTACATTGGTGTATCGCTGAGTATTAACGTTCACGCACATTTAGGGTAACTTTGAAAACGATCAATTACTATGCATCGCTTGAATCAGGTATTTCTTGTTACAAACCAAATGAATATAAACCTGCAAATTTTTGAAGGCACCCATGCCACATTCACATACCATTCTCAAAAATAGTCTTTCGATCTAGAACTAGTCCATTTGAGGTTATCAAATTGATTTGATTTATTTTTAGATCTTTTCAAACAAATGATTCGAAAGTTCCATCAAGATCATCAATTTTATACGATAAAAATTCGAAGATAATAGGATGTTTTGATCGCTGATCCATTAGGCTTATAACTTACCTTTTTTTTTGAAAAAAAAAAGCTTTATGTATATGTTTCAAGTTTACCAAATAAATGATAATAAAAAGGTTTGTCTAATTTTACTATTAAATGCATGCAGGTGTTAAAAACACCTGCAGTAAAATCAACAAATTTACAATTTATACAATGCGGTAAAGTCAACAAATCGCATAATAATGGACGCACTATATATGGTTCGAGTAAACTAATAACTGAAATTGAAATATCTCTAAATTCAGATGATTTCGAAAGCTGGGATCTTCAGTAAAGTTGTTCTGGAGATGGAGCGCTATCCCCAGACAACTAGAAGTCACATAACCGTTTACGAACTAAGTTGTTTATTGATACAATTGACGGATTTCACGCCAACTCGATACGCGATTGGCAGCACCCCTTCAGAATTCAATGAAACTTTCTGGATGTCAAAAGTATGCGAAACTAAGATACTTTGCATATTTTGTATTTTCAAAATCGATCTAGACTAACATTTGAAAAGGGTCAAAGTTTTTTTTTTCTACTTTTTTTATAAACCAGTATAACTCGAAAACGGTAAGACCTACAAAAAAGTGTTGTATGGGGGACTGTCGTGAAATTTCCTGAAGTTTTAGAAAAAAAATATTGAAAAAATAAAAACACATTTTCTACACCGAAAAAACAATGATTCAAAACTTTAAAGTCAATTTAAAAAAAACAGCCATTTCAGATTTTGATCATCCTTAAGCAAAAAGTTTCGTAATTAAATTTACTAAAAGTCGTCCATACATTGCAAATTGGGCATATATTAGGGAAAAAAGTTTTTCTAACAACGAATTTTTTAAGTCAAATATTTTTTTTGATATTTTTTTATTTCGCTTTAAATAGTCTAGTATGCTCATATTTTGAAGTGATAAATGAGTTTTAATCACAAAATAGATTATATTGTTTTATTGGGAGTAGTTAAAAGAAATAAAACGGAATTATACAGAGTTTTTTTTTAATTAAATACAATTGATCTCGCACCAAACCGCTTATGAGAAAATGAACTCCGTCTAACAATCCGATGGGTTTTTAATGGTTGGAAAGATATCACAATAATATTTTATTTCTTATTTGGTCAAAGCCAATCTTAACAGGTGTCTGGAAAGGGTGAATATTATGCTTATAAAAAAAGTCGTGTTTTTTTATCATGCATCATTATTTTTATTATTGCTATATATCCTAAAACGTAGTATCTGCACATGAATATTTACATTATTTTTGGGCTTTACTGAATAAATTTAATATTTTTGGTTCATCCTCTGAATTGGTATACTGTTTGGCTGCAATTTGTGTATCACTAATAGGCATAAAACAATGATATTTTTGGGTACCAGGCACAGTTTTAACCTTATCAAACAATTCCATCAATTCCTCTGACATTTTAACATACTGTTCATTAGATATATAACAGAAATTTAATTTGGTGATACATGTATCAGTTTGTTTCACTGTCCAGTCGAATAGTTTTCGCGGAGTTGCGATTGTGTTTCCATAGTCTTTTACAAGACTTGCTTTTTTTGCCATTCGCTTGAGAGTGACACCAATAGCGTCACAGGGGCCTTTGCCGTGGGATGTGGCAAAAAAGTGCCATTCTGCTTCCAATCCATATATTTTCTTGAAATAACATAAGCTGGCAATTTTTTTTTTATTTTTATAATGAGATGCAGCTCTATCTGACATAAAAATAACTTTTGAGAAATTTATTTTTTGTTTAACAAAATTTATCAATTTTGAAATCAATAGCTGAACTGCTACTGTATCATGGGTCAACACTTCTGATATTATAATAAAACTATCGTTTTTCAATTTATTATCTTTTTTATGGTAAATCTCGAATGGGTGTATCGTTGCTTGGGAATTATTCCAGTGATATCCTTGAGCAGCGTTTTGTATGATAAAACTATAATTTTCAGAAAAGTCGCTAATAACCAGTATTTCACCTTGTTTTAAGCAGTTTTTTTTGTTTCGTAGAAAAGAAGACTGTTCTTTGCAAATAAAATCATGAGTTATTAGCTTATCAACTTTCTCCACGAAATACGTAACAAATTCTTCAACAGGCTTTATTATAGTTTCTAAATTACAGCGATCGGGGGTGAGCCATTGCTGAAAAACTACATCTTCTTTGTCGGTTTTCTCTAAAAGCGAGATTAGTTCTCCTGTAATATATTCTTTGGAATTACACTTTTCACATTCTCGAAAAAAACAATCAGTCGTTCTTACTAAAACATCGCATAACAGTTTTTCACAAATTTCTGCCTGAGACACAATTCCTAAACTGTTAAGCATTAATTTAACATTTTCATGGTATGTGCACATACATACATTGTGAATTCCTGTGCTATCGAGAAGCCTACAATGTTTAGGCCTCAACATAGTAAACAAAGTAAAACCAATTTCTACATTTTGGCATCTTTCTTCAAACATCATGTACGCCTCTTTAAGAGACATCATCAATAGACGCTTTTGAACTTGTTCTTTACTACCATTTCGGTACTCAGAAACGAAGTCATTGGCTCCTGGCATAGGCCTACTAATATCATCACTATCAAAGAAATCAATAACAACCTGTTTATCTGTTTCACTAATTCCATGTCCACTTCGAGCCCTTGTGGTACATAGAATGCCCTGTTCATTCACAAGTTGTTTCACTTGTCTTACCATGTAAATTGGTGCCTCGAACTCCTCGACAATTTTGTTGATCGACCACGACTTAGGAAGAACCGATAATATTTTCAACTGGTCATTTCTGTCAATACCAGGTTAGTTGAATTTTTCTTTCAACTGATTGATGATTTCCTCGAATGCCTCCACCTTGTCGACGTCCATTGCATCCATGCCTAGTATGTCATGACGTACAGCTTTGGTGATCTCCACTGACTTTTTAATTCGATAGTCCAAGCTCCTCATGTTTCTCGACGAGATTGGGGATAAATTCAAAGTTTCAATAATACTGTTGAATTTTTCCACGTTGTAGGGGCCTAGTAATTCATCCGCTGATGGGACGGATGGCAAAGATGAACAGGACGGGACTGCTTCTGAAATATACAATAATGTCGAATTAATATATTGATGTTTCATTTAAAAAACATAATCACTGCATAATTCCGTTTTTTAACTATTCTCAATAAAAAATACAATTTATTTCTGATTCAAACTCATTTATCACTTGAAAACACGATCATATTTGACGGTTTAGAACAAAATCTTTGAAAAAAAATCAGTTTTGGACTTGAAAAATTCGTTGTTAGAAAAACTTTTTTTCCTTAGATATGCCCAATTTGCAAAGTATGGACGACTTTTAGTAAATTTAATTACGAAACTTTTTGCTTAAGGATGATCAAAATCTGAAATGGCCATTTTTTTAAATCGACTCTTAAGTTTTGAATCATATTTTTTTCAGTGTATTTATTTTTTTCAACATTTTTTTCTAAAACGTCAGGAAATTTCACGACAGCCCCTCATACAACACTTTTTTGTAGGTCTTACCGTTTTCGAGTTATACGGGTTTATAAAAAAAGTAAAAAAAAACTTTGATCCTTTCCAAATGTTAGTCTAGATTAATTTTGAAAAAAAAAACAAAGTATGTAAAGTATCTTAGTTTCACATAGTCTTCACACCCAGAAAGTTTCATTGAATTCTGAAGGGGTGCTGCCAATCCCTTTGTCGAGTTGGTGTGAAATCCGTCAATTTACATTTCACCCGCACTAAATAGTGGAAGAAACCGTTTGATCGATAAGTTTCTTCGCATAAAACGCTCTTTTACGAGTTCATATGTACAAAGTCGTACGAAGTAAATCGGATCAAGCAGCTGTCAAATAAACTTTGTTATCATAAATAAATTCGCATCAGAGTACAGATCAGCTCAAAATAAAATATACACACTCGGATAGGGCGATATTCAAAACTGAATAAGCAATAGATTGCTTCTTTTTCAGGGGTAGTAAAAACGAAATCCTGAAGCAAAGAAAGCACAATGGAAGATGAACTAAAAACAAAAAGTTATATATTCACATTACGCTTGATTTCTAATCACTATTTTTTCGATCCAATTTCCTAATTGCTGGTAATATACGGTTTTTATTATTTTCCATACGTTTTGACAGCTCTCGACTACCATTCTTCCATGCTTTGAACTTCCAAGTTTGAGATATTTGAGAATCCAGCGTAGCGCGATCAGTGAGTGGAATACAAACATCAGTGTCGCTGCTCGGCGGCCAGTGAGAGCAACTGAATGTTAGAAAGGTAATTTTTGCCACTGGCGCCAACTATTAGCGGTTACGAACGAAATAAACAGTCGTTACCCTATTGCATGCTATTGTCCATCATATAAAATATGCACATATATTGAATCCATATTTGTACGTATAAGGGCTTCACACGACGTCTTATATTTGAAACTTTGCACATATAAGTATCGCATAACGCAAAAGGTGATTTCATTATACGTACATTTTGGTTGTCTGGTACTTCATTCGATTCGGAATTGGACTGCTAGGTGGCACATGGACGAGAACAGCTTTCCCGGGAAGCTCACAAGATTGATCAGAGCAACGATGGACGGTGTGCAAAACTGCGTGAAGATCTCGGGCGAACACTCCAGTTCGTTCGAGTCTCGGCGGGGACTACGACAGGGCGACGGACTTTCGTGCCTGTTGTTCAATATTGCGCTTGAAGGTGTCATGCGGAGAGCCGGACTCAACAGTCGAGGCACGATTTTCACGAGATCCGGACAATTTGTTTGCTTCGCGGACGACATGGATATTATTGGGAGAAAATTTGAAACGGTGGCAGATTTGTTCACCCGCCTGAAACGCGAAGCAACAAGAGTCGGGCTAATGGTGAATGCGTCGAAAACAAAGTACATGCTGGTTGGCGGAACTGAGCGCGACAGGACCCGCCTAGGAAGCAGTGTTACGATAGACGGGGATACCTTCGAGGTGGTGGACGAGTTCGTCTACCTCGGATCCTTGTTGACGGCTGACAACAATGTTAGTCGGGAAATACGAAGGCGCATCATCAGCGGAAGTCGTGCCTACTATGGGCTCCAGAAGAAACTGCGGTCAAGAAAGATTCACCCCCGCACCAAATGCACGATGTACAAAACGCTCATAAGACCGGTAGTCCTCTATGGGCATGAGGCGTGGACTATGCTCGAGGAGGACTTGCAAGCTCTTGGGGTTTTCGAACGCCGAGTGCTAAGGACGATCTTCGGCGGCGTGCAGGAGAACGGCGTGTGGCGGCGAAGGATGAACCACGAGCTCGCTCAACTCTACGGCGAACCCAGTATCGTGAAGGTAGCTAAAGCTGGAAGGATACCCTGGGCAGGGCATGTTGCAAGAATGCCGGACAACAACCCTGTAAAGATGGTGTTCGCCACGAATCCGGTCGGAACAAGAAGGCGTGGGGCGCAGCGAGCTAGGTGGATTGACCAGGTACACCAGGACCTGGAGAGCGTGGGTCACAGTCGAGGATGGAGAGAAGCGGCCATGAACCGAGGGAATTGGCGAAATATTGTTGGCGAGGCTTTATCAAGATAATTGATGTAAAGCCAAATAAGTAAGTAAGTAAGTGGCACTAGTGTGCATGAAACTTTTAATCTTGTTTTGCAGATACCGTTTTGTCTCAAATTCCGAACAGACTCATATTCCGAACACTCGGTTTTTGTATGGAGATGAGGTTGAAATGTTTCGCTCAAATATGTCATCGAATTACCAGGTAATGGCAGCCAATTACAATGCAATTTAATCATCTTCTAACCTATTTAACACCTCGGGAGTAGTGATGATTCTCTAGTCCGAGGTCAGTAAAACTAGCTCAGATGAGTTAATTTGCAAAATTATTTGTTTGGATACGATTTATTCGTGCTGTTCGGAATTTGAATCAAGGTGTTCGGAATACGAGACAGAATGAGCGCAGTGTTCGGCATTTGAATCAAAATGTTGTTCCACACTTTTATGTAAAAACAGTACTAAACAAGCTTTAATAAACATTTTTATCGGCACACCCAACAGCTAACAGTTAGGCTCAGGGAAGAAATTGAAATTTTCACAAATATGAACTAATTTATGCCTCCCAGATGGATTTGAAGCCACTGTTTGCCTTAAGTGTTCGGAATATGAGTCAAAACGGTATCTCAGGAGCCTGTCCATTTAGAAGTATGGCGTTTTCAACGAAGTTGTTTTGTAACTCAAGGGCCATCATTGTTCGAGAGAGATGATTTAAAAGGTTTCCACCAGGCAGTGCTAGTGAGCATGAAACTTTGGTTTTGCAAATATCTCAGCCAGGAGCCTGATCACTTACAATGTTGGCATCTTCGGAAAAGTTGTTCAATAGCTCAAGGACTATCATTGTTCTAGGCAGGATATTCGAGATTTTGCCACCAGGCGGTGCTAGTGCCATTTTTCTAAGTTCCGCTGACGTTGAAGAACCGGCCTTTGAGCCTCAACTTGCACATTCTTTCGTTGATCGGCCACCACCCGATCACGCGTCTTTGTATATCACCCATCACTATAAAAGCTGTTCCCAGCTCACGTGTGTTGCCGCAGCTCTGGTAGATTGTATGATTACCTCTAAACGTTCACACCAACGAACCTGTCCAGCACACCTCCTGCAGCGCTACAGTACGATGTCGAAACCGCAGGTCTTCAGTACATCGGTGAGTATGCGAGTACTTCCAATGATGTTGAGAGATTTGCAGTTCCACGTACCGAGTTTCCAATCGCTAGTCCATTTTCGTCGCTGTGGTCTTTGCCGATTGTTCCGGTCCGTATTCTCTCGTTGACGTTCATGTGCTGTTGTGTTTTTACGGTTGGCTTGCAGGGTCTGACACCAACCCCCTAGATTTCCGGAGGACCATTCCCCCTAAATGTTCGGAGGACCATAGTGCGCAGTTTAGACGATCAGCCGCCCCATGGAAAACAGACGCTGTTGTGAGCCGTTCCTGACATGGAGTACAGACGCTCCAGGTTTGCAGAAGCAAACCCCCCTTTCCAAAGCTCCCATCGGGGTTGGTTACCCGATCTTTCCTAAGGTTACTCGTACCCCGGCCAGTACCACGAGGAGGTAGGGATCGGAGTTGCTGGGCAAGAGGCTGAGGACCACATAATGAGGTCTATTTTATTCCTGTAGGTATGCGAGGTACAAATGGTACGCCATGCTCAGCCATTTACCGCGCCAAAATCGGCTTGATACACTGCTGACACTAAATAATTAGTAAATTTTTTGATAACATTTAATCATTGGATTTAATATGCCATAGGTATCTTAAAATATGTAGCGAGCAGATTCTTGAACATAATTCACGTTTTTCAGTATCAATACGATGAGATTTATATGCCCTTGTTTGTCAAAATGTTACTGCGCAACCAAATATTTTTCACAACATTTCCAAATCATTCGTGCAAGATATCAAAAATATGGATAATGATCTTCTTTAAACTTCGTTTATTGTTCATGACCTCTCAAATCATTTCAAACAACTTTTAATTGTCAAGGGATAAGGCGTCATTGAAATTCAATTGCATATGCACATTGTTCAGACGAGGCAGCATTTCGAACCGTACCACATGACTTCGTGTCAATGGGTTGTGCGAAAAAAAAGTCCCATTATCCCTTTTGCGAGTGAAGCCCGTGTGGAGCGAAACGCTTGTCATCCAACATAGCCCAACTCAATAAGCCCCATAATGAGGCGTATTTTATTCATTTCCAATTTGCTACATAACCAGACGGTTCGCGACATTCAGAACACTATAAGTCTCACCCCAACAACCTCGAGTGAGATTTCCCCCCCTAGAGGCTTAAGCTGCTCCAATCCAACCCCCGACGGCTTGGGGTTGGGTATCAAGTGCAACACGTTTTTTGCTCGCTCCATGTGAACGAGCGCGGCGGTCGTTGTGCTGAATCGCTACAAACCTATTAATGCGGTGACAAAAAGGAGACAACGCTAAATTCATGGTGGCTGCAATACCAAGTGCCGCGGCAAAGCCACTCGTCGTCATCGGGTTAAGGGTATGCGATATGCATTGATTTTTCATTTCGATATGAACCAAAACCCGTCCGTTTTTCATTTCGATATGAACCAAAGTCCGTGTGATTTCCAGAACCCCACTCCGTGCCCCACTTTTGCCTCATTGGATTCCGCGGTATTCCTTTTTCAAACAGTATTCGAAGGAATCATTTGAAATATCGCATACCCCTACATCCGTCGACGACCGACAGTTGGATTGAAATTGAATAAAATACATTCCGATAAAAGAAGTCAATAAATTATTTACCTCGTCTGGGCGCACACTCTTTTTTCGCGCTTATTTGATTTCATACATCACGAACCGATTTTCACGACAGATTTCGGCTGTATTTTTCCGTGCTCTAATGACCAGCCAGAGGTGGAAGTCCGGTCCGAACGGTTCATTGAGAGTCTCATTGGGTGAATATTTAGATTGGCTTTTTTGCGCCCGGTTGGGTGGGTTTTGGGGGATAGAAAAGTGAATCGGGTGGAATGCTTGGAAAATTGAAGAGTCATTCTGTTGGTGAGGGTCCCATTAAAAGCGATGCAGCCCTCGAAACGACGGATCTAGTACTAGAGCTAGGCGAGTGAGAAAAACGGACGGCATGCTGGATCGGCGGAGTCGCTCTGGGACGTCAATCGGAAGGCCACTCGGATAAATAAATTAGGTGCTGATGCATTGAAATTAATTAACTAATTATTTATTCCGATGGTGTCACACGATACCGGATCGTGATTTTCGGTCATTTTCAGTTTAATTATTCCTCGCTTTATGCGCCTTGGGAGTGCCGAGCTAAATATAAACTGTTGGTGGATTGTTTGGCTGGAGCCATTCGGTATCGAGTAGAAGCTGGAGTAGTGAACAGCTTATCTCATACATTTTGTTTTATGTTTGTCAAGATTGATCCATCGGTGTGTCTTTTTATAAGGTGTGAGCCCTATGAAAATATATAATTTACCAGGCTCCTGCGGCACGTTCCAAGGCCGTTGAGATAAATTTGTCATCACCATATTTAAGCCTTCTTTATTTTTTTTTTTAATTTCTTTATTAGTATCACTTTAAACATAACATTCATTTCTTATATCTAGGTACTTACTTATTTGGCTTTACATCAATTATCTTGATAAAGCCTCGCCAACAATATTACGCCAATTCACTCGGTTCATGGCCGCTTCTTTCCATCCTCGACTGTGACCCATGCTCTCCAGGTCCTGGTGCACCTGGTCAATCCACCTAGCTCGCTGCGCCCCACGCCTTCTTGTTCCGACCGGATTCGTAGCGAACACCATCTTTACAGGGTTGTTGTCCGGCATTCTTGCAACATGCCCTGCCCAGCGTATCCTTCCAGCTTTAGCTACCTTCACGATACTGGGTTCGCCGTAGAGTTGAGCGAGCTCGTGGTTCATCTTTCGCCGTCACACGCCGTTCTCCTGCACGCCGCCGAAGATCGTCCTTAGTACTCGGCGTTCGAAAACCCCAAGAGCTTGCAAGTCCTCCTCGAGCATAGTCCACGCCTCATGCCCATAGAGGACTACCGGTCTTATGAGCGTTTTGTACATCGTGAATTTGGTGCGGGGGTGAATCTTTCTTGACCGCAGTTTCTTCTGGAGCCCATAGTAGGCACGACTTCCGCTGATGATGCGCCTTCGTATTTCCCGACTAACATTGTTGTCAGCCGTCAACAAGGATCCGAGATAGACGAACTAGTCCACCACCTCGAAGGTATCCCCGTCTATCGTAACACTGCTTCCTAGGCGGGCCCTGTCGTGCTCAGTTCCGCCAACCAACATGTACCGTAAAACGGGGTAACTTTGATAATGCGGGTAACTTTGATAGTGCGTAGCCCACCGCATACTAAACGAAATATCATAATTTCTGTTAATCAGTTAAGCAAAACGAATGCAAAACTAAAGAATATTAGTATGACACTTCATGTAAGAGCGGTTTTCATTTAAATCAAGAACATTTTAGGCTTTTTATACGAATTTAAAAAAATTACACAATTTTAACATTTTCGAAACGCTTACAAACAATCTGTTCTAAGATCACTATTTGATGTAGTTTTGAATAGTTGGCCACTTATCTTTGATAGCCTAGTTATCATAGAACTTGAATACGGTCTCAAATCTCTTAGCGAAAAGCATTTTCACAAACTGGGACCATTTTTGTAATTTAAGTCAGAAATTTCCATATTACGTTAAACGCCTAGAGGTATGCAATGCCCTACAAATGTTCGCTATTCATTCAATTTTGTTCGAATCATACTCCATTATCAAAGTTACCCCAAAACAGAAAACCAACTTTCGATTATATGAAAAATTACATATCCAATCAAAATAAATCTTTTGCCAATTTATCGACTGTAATCGATAGCTAGGATGCCAGTACTTGTTTTAAAAATATAAATTGTAAATCTTTGAAACAGCATGCAAAAATATTCAAGTTTTCTTCGAAAAAACTATCAAAGTTACCCCGTTTTACGGTACTTTGTTTTCGACGCATTCACCATTAGCCCGACTCTTGTTGCTTCGCGTTTCAGGCGGGTGTGCCTCGGCTGTTAAGTCCGGCTCTCCGCATAACACCTTCAAGCGCAATATTGAACAACAGGCACGAAAGTCCGTCGCCCTGTCGTAGTCCCCGTCGAGACTCGAACGAACTGGAGTGTTCGCCCGAGATCTTCACGCAGTTTTGCACACCGTCCATCGTTGCTCTGATCAATCTTGTGAGCCTCCCGGGAAAGCTGTTCTCGTCCATGATTTTCCATAGCTCTACGCGGTCGATACTATCGTATGCCGCCTAGAAATCGATGAACAAATGGTGCGTAGGGACTTAGTACTCACGGCACTTCTGGAGGATTTGCCGCACGGAAAAGATCTGGTCCGTTGTCGAGCGGCTGTCGATGAAACCTGCTTGATAACTTCCCACGAACTCGTTTGCTATAGGCGATAGACGACGGAAGAGAATCTGGAATAGCACTTTGTAGGCGGCGTTTAGGATGGTGATTGCACGATAATTTTCACACTCCAGTTTGTCGCCCTTTTTGTAGATAGGGCATATAGAGCCTTGCTTCCACTCCTCCGGTAGCTGTTCCTTTTCCCAGATTCTGACTATCAGCCGATGCAGACAAGCGGCCAACCTGTCCAGGCCCATCTTGATGAGTTCGACTCCGATACCATCCTTGCCAGCGGCCTTGTCGTTCTTGAGCTGTTGAATGGCATCCTTAACTTCCCCCATCGTGGGAGCTGGTTGGTTTCCGCTGTCCGCTGTGCTGACGTAGCCATCGCCTTCGCTGTCCTGACCTTCTGTGCCTGTGTTCTCTGCGCCACTCAGGTGTTCATCGTAGTGCTGCTTCCACCTTTCGATCACCTCGCGTCCGTCCGTCAAGATGCTCTCATCCTTATCCCGGCACATCTCAGCTCGCGGCACGAAGCCTTTGCAGGATGTGTTGAGCTTCTCATAGAACTTCCGCGTTTCATGAGAACGGTACAGCAACTCCATCTCTTGGCATTCCACCTCTTCCAGGCAGCGCTTTTTGTCCCGGAATAGGCGGGTTTGCTGTTTCCGCTTCAGTCTGTATCGTTCCACGTTTTGCCGCGTTCCATGCTGCAGCATTGCAGCCCGCGCTGCATTCTTCTCCTCTATAACCTCCTGGCACTCCTCGTCGAACCAATCGTTTCTTGAGCTCCGTTCCACATATCCGACAACGCTTTCGGCAGCGTCGTTAATGGCTGCTTTGACTGTCCTCCAGCAGTCCTCTAGAGGGGCCCTATCGAGTTCGCCCTCATCCGGCAACGCTGCCTCAAGATGCTGCGCGTATGCATTGGCGACATCCGGTTGTTTCAGCCACTCGAGATTGTACCGGGGCGGGCGTCGGTACCGTACATCATTAATGACGTATAGTTTTGGGCACAGTTTCACCATCACCAGGTGGTGGTCGGAGTCAATGTTAGCGCCACGATAGGTTCTGACGTCGGTTATGTCGGAGAAGTGCCGTCCATCGATCAAAACGTGATCGATTTGCGATTCTGTCTGCTGAGGTAATCTCCAGGTGTACCGATACGGGAGGCTGTGCTGGAAATAGGTGCTACGAATGGCCATGTTCTTGGAGGCGGCAAAATCTATCAGTCGTAGGCCGTTCTAGTTCGTCGGCCGGTGGGCGCTGAACTTTCCAATCGTCGGTCTGAACTCCTCCTCCTGGCCAACCTGAGCGTTCAAATCTCCTATGATGATCTTGATGTCGTGGCTTGGGCAGCGGTCGTACTCGCGTTCGAGTTGCGCGTAAAATGCGTCCTTGTCATCATCAGTGCTTCCGGAGTGTGGGCTTTGCACGTTGATTATGCTGAAGTTAAAGAATCGGCCTTTGATTCTTAACTTGCACATTCGTTCATTGATCGGCAACCACCCGATCACGCGCCTTTGCATATCACCCATCACTATAAAAGCTGTTCCCAGCTCGCGTGTATTGCCGTAGCTCTGGTAGATGGTATGATTACCTCTAAACGTTCGCACCAATGCTCCTGTCCAGCACACCTCCTGCAGCGCTACGATGTCGAAATCGCGGGTCTTCAGTACAGCGGAGAGTATGCGAGTACTTCCAATAAAGATGAGAGATTTGCAGTTCCACGTACCGAGTTTCCAATCGCTAGTCCATTTTCGCCGCTGTGGTCTTTGCCAATTATTCCGGTCCGTATTCTCTCGGTTCCCCTAGATTTCCGGAGGACCATCTTATATCATTCTTATATCTAGGTGTTCTGTGTTATTAGACAACACTATCATCCTAATTTGGTAAAACAAATTTAAGATTTTATTAACATATTGTTAACAACATATTACATATTTGCCGTAGCAGTTCAGATTTTTTAAAGGTGAGTTGATTTCACCTGCTTATAAAAGAAAAAAAAACGCTTTGAATATACTTAACCTAACTTAACCTCAACATATAACGCATTAATCGTGGCAATAGAAGATTCTAACGCTTTTGCCTGAAATTATTAATTATTTTACACAGTTCGAATGAAACATGTAAATTTCTGAGATATAAAATGCACATAATTGGAGCGTGGAATATCATTGATTTTTACATGATATGTCATGTAAACTTCAATTATATATCATGTAATTCAGCAGGATCGTGAGTGGTTACATGACATATAACACATTTTTACATTATTTCAGACTTAAATTTACATGATGTCAAGTTTACATCGCATAAACGAAGTTTACATGACCTGTAATCTTCATTATTTTTAACTGTGTATTTGACATTTGTTCCAATGTTTCAACATTGGATATTCTATGTAACTCATTGGTACTATACCAGGGAGAAAGCTTCAAAATCATTTTCAAAATTTTATTTTGAATTCTCTGCATAGCTTTCTTCTTGGTATTACAACAGCTAGTCCATATCGGTACAGCATACAACATGACTGGCATGAACATTTGTTTGAATATCAAAAGCTTGTTCTTAAGACAAAGTTTTGATTTTCTATTAATAAGTGGATAGAGACATTTTACATATTTGTTACATTTGGCTTGAATGCCCCCAATGTGATTTTTGAAAGTAAAATTCTTATCTAGCATGAGCCCTAGATACTAAATTTCATTTGACCAATTTATTGGAACCCCTCTCATCGTGACAACTTGTCTACTTGAAGGTTTCAAATAAAGAGCTTTTGGTTTATGTGGGAATATTATTAGTTGAGTTTTATCCAAAAATATCCAAACTTTTTTGCAATCGACTATAGATGACACGCAAGCTTCGTCCTTTAGCGGAGTGGCCTGTGTCATCCGCAAACAAAGATTTTTGACATCCTTGAGATAACTCAGGTTAGTCAGATGTGAAAATATTGTATAATATTGGTCCCAAAATGCTGCCTTGAGGAACACCAGCTCTTACAGGAAGCATTGTATTGATGTTTAATAAAAAAAAATAGCGGCGCTCGAATTCCATTTCCAGATTTACTCTATATTGATGTATTGAAATTATGGCCCAAGCGCTTCCGCCGCCACCAAAACGCTTCAGGTTAAAATAAGATGTAGGCTTCAGTTTTATGATTCATCCCAAAACTTCAAGAATTTCACACTAATCACATTCTGGGGAGCAGAGTGGGGATTTGAAATTGTCCATTCTGGCAGTTAATTAATGAATGGACGCTGCCCCAGAACATAATAATCACAGATTGCAGCTCATTATGGGGCCCAGATAGCCGTAGCGGTAAACGCGCAGCTATTCAGCAAGACCAAGCTGAGGGTCGTGGGTTCGAATCCCACCGGTCGAGGATCTTTTCGGGTTGGAAATTTTCTCGACTTCTCAGGGCATAAAGTATCATCGTACCTGCCACACGATATACGCATGCAAAAATGGTCATTGGCATAGTAAGCTCTCAGTTAATAACTGTGGAAGTGCTCATAAGAACACTAAGCTGAGAAGCAGGCTTTGTCCCAGTGGGAACGTAACGCCAGAAAGAAGAAGAAGAAGCTTATTATGTGGTTACTCGTGCGCTAAAGTCCGGCATTACAACCAGAACAAAGTCGCCAGCTGTCACTTGTTGTTTCAAAATGGCGGAATGAAGAATCTGGCAGATTGGATCACCTCCCTTCTAGATACCTTGGTTGTGCTAGTCATGCACCTTGGGGGTTGCCTAGTGAAATTTCAAGCTCATTGTTTATCCGTACAGTGAGCTTTCATGATCGCCAACTACCGTCTTGCTGAGTAGCACAGTTCGATCACAGCATAAGGTCGCTTCGATTCTTCAAAGCTCATGCTCATCAAGCTCGCTCACGTCTTCAATGCCTGACTAGCACTACATACCAGCAAAATTGCTACCTTATACTGATTTAAGGGGGCAGGATCCGTGATTTCAAAATTTTCATAAGCAGTTTTTTCGTTCAAAATTTAGTAAATTTACAGGAAAATGTGTTCACTGTATTATATTCTCCAACCGAAAAACAGTGAACACATTTTCATCGAATAATTTTTAGTTTTGAAAAGAAAAACTGCTTTTGAAGTTTCAATGATGACGATGATTACGATGACGGAGCGTTGAACGTTAATGCTTTTGAAATGCTTTTTGAGCCTGATAGAATATGACCAAATTACATGCACACTAGCGCCACGTAGCGGCAAGCGGATTCCGGGACACTGCATATAATAAATATAATACTGCATTGGTGATGCTAAAGTTTTCGGCGTGCTGCAACATTCAACTGGGGTGTTGCAATGATGCGGGTGATGCGATTACTTAAATATGGTGGGTAGTGTTAAATCATTATTAGCCATAACTTTTTTTTCAAGATTTTTAACAGTTTTTATATGTTTCACAATGTTGTTAAATATCTTAAAACACGTGTTTTTTTTTGTTGAACATCATAACTCTCTATCTCTTTAAGTAATGAAGTCATCGGTTGATTTTGTCAGTCTTTACAAAATGTAGTCTGATAGGGCATTACAACTCACAGCAAACACTGAATTTTAACATCTCATAATTACACACACATATCTTCAAATCGCTCATAGTTTGAATAAATGATTGAAACCTTCAAACAATTTTCAAGTTCATTCCCGTGTTTTATAACGGGTGTACTTCTTTTAATAAAACATTTTCCTCCGCACTCATCACCCAGCTCTTGATATTATTATAAACAGAAATAAAACGGTTTCAGAACAGATTTGTTTGAGCAGTTTTAAGTCTACAAATTCCAAGGTAAAAAGAAATGTTGCAAAGTTTTCCCCGATTTTCTGAGATACAATTTGCACGTAAATTCAGGGGAAAAAAATCTTGTCTTCATGCACGCATGCTATCATCGACATCCGTTTTTCGCGTAATGACGGATTATTACACGATTTACGATTCTCCCATCAAGCAACTGTAGCTCAAAATCTCACTCAAGAGTTAACTTAACAGCATAAGCTGTCCCACCCCTAGACTTACCCCAATCAAGCTAAAATTTCAACTCGTGAATGAAAAAATCACATAGGATATACGTGAGAATTCAAGTTATGCCTGAAGAACTGTTTAAATTTCTTTCAAATTGGTTCATTAACAGCTAAGATTTGTATGGAAATTTCGAAAAATTTGTGAATGTATTGTCCAATACTGTAGATTATTCCACCATGGAGTCGCCTTTAAAGTCTTCACAGACTGCAGTGGGTAAACTACTTCAACAGCTACCATATCGTAAGACGAGTAGTATTGAGCATTTTGCACCTTATTAGACTACTGTGCAGAAAATTTTTGCACAGTGAACATTTGCACACCTCACACATCCACTTACTTTCGAGTTTGGCAGCATGCTTTGATATTATTTTTTTCGTCTTTGTTTTGGTTTGGGGGAAGGATTAGTATTACTTATTAACCGATGAACTAAATTTACTCGGTCCAGGAATGCAATCAGAACAAAGCCATAAATGCCACCGAAAGAAAGATGCAATGACTAGTGCAGAATTTATATAGGCTGACCATAAGCCAACCAGATAAAAACGGGACAAATAAAAAACAAAAACGGGACCATTTTAAAACACATAGATTATGCGATTGTGCTACTTTTTCCTGAATTCCAGTTCCCCGAATGGCCCGTTTCTCCGAAGCCATTTCCCCGAATGACCCATTCCCTTGTAAAGCAATGCAGCTCAAAAAAAGTGCAATAATAGTCTTTACCCGAGTAGGCGAAAAAAGCTAAGTAATAGCAAATTTTGATATGGACATACAAAAGTGATATTAACTTAAAAGATACACTCTTAAAAATAATGAAAATTACTGTGGACGTGATGAACGACACTAAAACGTGTTCTTGATAATGTATTGAACAAAAAAAATGTAATTTTACATGTTAAAGGGCACGAAAACGAGCTGTGATCGATATTTCCCGAATCAGACACCAACGTGTTTTAAATTTGACACAAATTTACATCATTCGTCTCGCTTCCTTTATGTGCATTCCAAAAGACGTGAATCACATGACTTTTTGGGAGTGTGTATAAGATATAAAAGATCAGAAAATAATATCTAAAATCTACTCCTGGAATACTATTAGCATATCATATTTAGCTTTTCTAAGATCTCACCAATATCAGTGAGCTATTCCTTAGATCTTCCAAAATCAAAACTAGCTATGGCTCAGAAGTTCCAGAAATAAAATGTTGATATTATCTTCAGATCTTTTATCTCTTATGTCAATCAAATCAATATCTCGATTTAATGGTCAGAACTTTGCTTCTGCTTGGGTAGTGAGATAGTGTTGAATTAGAAAGATCGATAAGCTACCAAGGAAGGAGATATTTGATCATTCTCGACTAAATACATATTGCCAAAAATACATATTGTTCACCACCTTGAAATGCAAAAGGTTATGACAATTATGAGGGTTAGAACTTTTCGGAGAACTGAGCTATTCGGGGAAATGGGGTTTTCGGGGAACTAGCATTCTAAGAACTGGCGTTGGGAAAACGACATTCGGGAAACCGCCATTCGAGGTAAGTACACGGAGAAAAAACCATGTAGTTTAAAACAACTATTTTTTTTTTTGTTGAAATTCAAGCTAAAGATTTAGTTGTTTTAACCTAATTTTTTATTGAACCCAATAGAAGTTTATTGTTGAAACAAATTGTTTTCTTGGGTATTTTCAAACTCAGAAATTTGTTTATTTTCAACAAGGTTTTTGTTGTTGTGAACCAATTATTTTGTTGTTTCTAACAAATTCGTGCGTTGTTTTCAACAATGTTTAGGTTATTGAAAATCACCATTTAGCAACGAGTTATCAGTACTAAATTTATTCGCGTGTGAAGCGCCAGCCATGTTGAATACGAATACAGCAGAGGTAAAACTAGTTTTCGTAAGTATTTTTTTAAAAAAATAGTTTTTTTTATCACCGACCTAACCTATGGCATTTTGAAGGATCTCCGAAATACTATAAGATTTCGATACAGCGGTACCGTGTCGTGGATAGCAGCATAATTGGATTCTCGTCATCAGAGTCACAGGTATCTATAGCTACATATAATAATTTACGTAATGTTATCACATCTATTGAACTTATTGCAGGTGAAGTACAAGCAATCGATCAACTTTTAACATTCATTTCCACCGATTCAACAGGATCATTAGATTTCCTTATTTTGCAACTAACAGCTGCAATCGAAGAAAAACGGTTGCAATCGGACATTGAAGATTCCAGGTTTTTATCACTAAGCCCTTGCAACAGATACCATGAATATCATTTTTTTATTTGTCGGTCGTTTTTTTTTGTAGCAAGTTAACCTTAAAACAAGAATAAAAAAAATAAATGCATCACAGAAGGTTTTTGATTAAAAAAATAAAAGAAAAACTTGATACAGACAAACTACTAATCACTCGTTTGTTTCAAACAACGAATTAGTTAATTTCAAAATGAATTTTGTTTATTCCAATCCACTTCAGTTAGTTTGAAATAACCTAAATAATTGGTTGTTTTGCAGCTGTCAAATAAAACTACCAATATTATGGTTGGTCGAAACTAGTTTTTTGTTGTTTTCAAATCGCTTGCGGTTTTGAAAACAACATTGAATCTTAGCTTGTTTCAAACTACCTGAATGGTATATTCAAACTAATAATTTGGTTGGGCAAAATTTAACCCAAAATTTAGTTTGAAAACAACCGAGAATTGGTTGAATATACTAATTATTTTTCTCCGTGTAGCAGAACCAGATTATGCAATCCCAAGCTACATGTTTGTATGATTCAATAAAAATCACTTAAGAACCTTGAAGCTCATTCTTTGATTTTCAAAAAGTAGCGTTTTTTAAGAATTTCCTAAAAAAAGTCGCTACACTTTTTAAATTTTTCAATACTTTATTGAAATATCCACTTTTTAAATAGTTAATGCAATTAATTGCGTATCAGAAGTAAACACATAGTTGTTCTTTTTCATTTTAGGTATTATATGAATAATTATCTTATGAAGATCCGTATTTTGGAAATCCACCAAAATTTTGCATAAATATGAGTAAAGAAACACAAAAAGCTAATCAGAAGCATGTACGGATCAAGTTTAACTCTGTTTGAGAAACTAATAATTGCTGGGGAAATAGATACTTACTTACTTATATGACTTTACATCAATTATCTTGATAAAGCCTCGCCAACAATATTTCGCCAATTCCCTCGGTTTATGGCCGCTTCTCTCCATCCTCGACTGTGACCCACGCTCTCCAGGTCCTGGTGTACCTGATCAATCCACCTAGCTCGCTGCGCCCCACGCCTTCTTGTTCCGACCGGATTCGTGGCGAACACCATCTTTACAGGGTTGTTGTCCGGCATTCTTGCAACATGCCCTGCCCAGCGTATCCTTCCAGCTTTAGCTACCTTCACGATACTGGGTTCGCTGTAGAGTTGAGCGAGCTCGTGGTTCATCCTTCGCCGCCACACGCCGTTCTCCTGCACGCCGCCGAAGATCGTCCTTAGCACTACCGGTCTTATGAGCGTTTTGTACATCGTGCATTTGGTGCGGGGGTGAATCTTTCTTGACCGCAGTTTCTTCTGGAGCCCATAGTAGGCACGACTTCCGCTGATGATGCGCCTTCGTATTTCCCGACTAACATTGTTGTCAGCCGTCAACAAGGATCCGAGGTAGACGAACTCGTCCACCACCTCGAAGGTATCCCCGTCTATCGTAACACTGCTTCCTAGGCGGGTCCTGTCGCGCTCAGTTCCGCCAACCAGCATGTACTTTGTTTTCGACGCATTCACCATTAGCCCGACTCTTGTTGCTTCGCGTTTCAGGCGGGTGAACAAATCTGCCACCGTTTCAAATTTTCTCCCAATAATATCCATGTCGTCCGCGAAGCAAACAAATTGTCCGGATCTCGTGAAAATCGTGCCTCGACTGTTAAGTCCGGCTCTCCGCATGACACCTTCAAGCGCAATATTGAACAACAGGCACGAAAGTCCATTGCCCTGTCGTAGTCCCCGCCGAGACTCGAACGAACTGGAGTGTTCGCCCGAGATCTTCACGCAGTTTTGCACACCGTCCATCGTTGCTCTGATCAATCTTGTGAGCTTCCCGGGAAAGCTGTTCTCGTCCATGATTTTCCATAGCTCTATGCGGTCGATACTATCGTATGCCGCCTTGAAATCGATGAACAAATGGTGCGTAGGGACCTGGTACTCACGGCATTTCTGGAGGATTTGCCGCACGGAAAAGATCTGGTCATCTGGGGAAATAGATGAGTAAGACAATAAACTCTGAAATATTTTTTTAAAAACTGTTTGTTATGTTGTTATTTTTATTTTTACTAGTGTTGAAAATTATATGCCAATTCTCCATTTCCTAAAATACGGGATAATTCGAGAATTTTTATAAAACGACGGGACAGTCAGTCGAGGCGATGAAAACGGTACTGTCCCGTTCAATACGGTACGTATGGTCAGGCTAAATTTATACCCGGTATAGCTCTAGATAACGAGCTGAGTTAGATCCTCAACGTGGAATACTTGAGTGAGACGTTGGACAGCGACGAGGATCAAGTTACTAAAAGTTCTTCCGCTAGGAGGAATGCTGAATTGCTAATCGATTATATCTTGTATATGCGGAAACGGCACTGATTTCGAAGACGATTTAGATGATGTTATCATTGTGGATCCATCAGACACTATCTTCACAAAGAAAAAAAAATCTGCCCATCCCCATTACACCTGCTGGATATTGACTGCCGTTCGCGATTTCAAGAACCCAGGAAAATGAACAAGGGAAAAGAAGTCTGTTAGTGGGGTGTAGCTGGCAATACGGTAGAGACTTTTATTCATACCAATGCTGGTTACTTTCAAATAAACATAACTATAAAGAAGTTTTCATGCAATCTATTTGACTGCTTGGAATTATTTTGAAACGTCATCAATAGCTTTCGAGGCATACGCCTGCTGATGTTGGTGAGTGTGCAAATTGTATCTAGCACGTGAACAATTTCATTAGAATCTAAAAATTCGTGCAATGGTCAATATCCAGTGAAATATGATAACGACTAGCATTGGGATAATCTGTCCATAACATGGATGTTACTCAATCTAAATTCATGAAATTTGGGATGATACCACATGCATCAACACTCAATTTTGACATCTTTCAATCAAATCAGTTTCAAAATTCAGTACAACCGATTTACTGTTTTAAGGCTAGTTCGAAATTGGGTTTCTTTTACATCATCTCATTGAAAAATACTTATCGATTTCAACTAAATTTATCAAATCAAAAACTTGAGTTTAGAAAATCGAGTCAACCGATTCAAGTTGCTTCAAACGTCGATTCAAAACATCGATTTATCATTATCGGGATGAAAACATTGCGCTCAACGCTAGTAGCGACGTAATCCGATAGAAGGATTCCCAGAGGGATCGCGATTATCTTAAACGCATACGATGTTATATTCAAATATTTTAAGAAGATACTAACGATTCCTCATCTGTACATGCCAATTCATCAACTCAAGACTTGATGTTCGAACAGAGCGTTATGTCTAGAGATTGACGGACATAAAAAGGAATGGTTTGGCAACAGATTGGCAGTGCTGAGTTTGCTTAGCGTTAAAGATAATGTTGTAACATGGACATTACTTCCTCATTGGTAAAAAAGTATGTTATTTTGTTATAAACCATTGAGCTTCATCTAAAAAAAATGTAAGAAAAACGAGCAACTAGCAGAAAACATCAGGAACCGAATATCGCAATAAAAAAAATAAAGCAAAACTTTTACATATGGTTACTATGCAAAAAAATCAATTGGATTCCATCACTCTACGAGAAAAAGTTCAAAACAAACGTAACGCATGTTCGTTTGGCTCACACTTTGACAGTTCTCGTTGCTCAATTAGCTTACACTTTGACAGAAATGTCAATTTCCGTGAATCTCTCTTGTAGAAGATCGCTAGCTATGTCTTACTTCACATGCCCAATCTCTAAATGGTGACAAGCAGCCAACTGGTTTGACTGCAGCCATTCGATATCATGCAGAAGCTAGATAGCGAACATCCTTTCTTATGTATTGTTTTTGTTGTTAATATTTGTCAATATTTATATTTATGCGTCCGTTTGTTTTATTACAACGTGTAAGCACTAACTCGTGACACGAAACTATACTCAAACCTCAAACACAATATCAAGGAAATCGCATTCCTTCGCCAAAACTTCACGCTCATTCACTGCTGCACATTGAGAGTGGTTACTGCGCCTACATATGTTTGCGAGTTTTATTTTTCCCACACTTTCTCTTCCCGTCATGCAATGTTTAATTATGACGAAATGACGAAATGTACAAGGTACCCGAGTCCAAAACGCGACTTGTGCTCAATCCGCTGTTGGCTACTTGCCTGCCATCCAACCCACTGCTTAGTTTGACCGACTAGTCCAGCACATGAGACATGTCCGTCTAAAATCAGCACCACCAACAACCGACCGTCACGCTGCATCTTTTCGAACTTAGGCACATAAGTTTTGCTTCTTCCCGGATTTTGGACCCACTTGTGTAACCTAAAACCTGGGATTGGCATGGTGATGACGAGATGAGCCGATCTGGCTTTCAGCTGTGTCGTAACATAGGTACGTTTTCGGTGCTTCAAGTAAATAGCTTCAGCAAACAGTCTTGCATGCGATTCCACCCGAAACGAAATCTAGAGCAACAGTAACCTAAGTGATAAAAAGTGCAACAAAACTTAATTATGCGAGAAATAGGTTCCTTCTGGTACATTACACCTCGCTTGGCTGCCTACAGACTGGCTGGAGCTTGGACCGGTCAGTATCGCCTTCGGTCCATTACACTAATTTGAAAGCATTGCCATTTTTTTCTCTCAGCTCTTACCGGTGTGTATTTCTAATCACTGTTAGCTTTAATCGTTAGTCCAGCTCTACTGGAAAAGTTTACAGGCAAGATGCCTTTCAGAATTTTTCGCAAGGCATATGTATACGTAGTTTTACTTTCCGTCAATCTTTTGTTTTTGCTAATCTTGCACGAATGTTCATAAATTGAATGTTTGATTGGAATAACTGTTAGAAAATAACTAAGAACAATCCAAGCAAAAACTAGATAAATCTTTGGGGTAGTTTACGGACGAATCTTTGCAATAAATGTTACGATAAAAATCATTTTTTCTTCCATTTTATAGAATTAATAATTGGGAGATAATAAAAATCAAATCCTGAAGAAATCTATTGGAATTACGGAACATATTCATGAGAAATATCTTACGGATTCCTCAAAGAAATACGTCGAATAACTGTTTTAGGGATGCCTGCAAAAATTTGTGAGTTGTTTTTGGAAGAAATTTTAGTGTTATCTTAAGAATCCTTGAAAGTACTGTCGGAACGTGTTATATCCTATGTCAGGCGCTCTACCAATAAAATTTTCGAACTTTTTACAATAGTGAATTTTTGAAACTATCAATGGACATGCTTCCTAGAAAAAAAATAACCAAGAAGGTTTTTGAACTTCACTTTGCTATATAGATGGGCAAAATGATTAAATTCTGGGAGTGAATCGTAGATGACTCACTCACAAAAGTGAATCGACTCATTTTACCAATTCGGTGACTCATTCAATAAAATCAAAAATGAATCATGTATTTCACAAAAAACACGAAAAATATAACAATTTTTGAATGAAATTTTTTTTCTGCTATTTTTATTATTCATACATGTTCGAAATACTTTACTATGATAAAAATATGAGTAAATTGTCGGTGCAAATGAATCATGACTCTTTTGAAAAGAACCGTGATTCGTTCACTCATTTTCGAGAGTCGGTTCTTTTGAATGATTCGTGAGTGAGTCGCCCATCTCTTGCTAACTAAGGATGAAAATGGAAGATGGATGTCCTTCATAGTTTAACGTTCCATACAAAAATGGTGCAGATATCGTATATAATGATCAATATGCGTAAAATTCATGAACGAACTTTTATGATCGTTTGCCCCCCTCTGACGGAAATCCTGACTACGCCCATGCAAAATGTACATGGTGTGCACCTACACAATGATGAAAAGTAGTGTTCAATCTTTTTGAACACTCTGTACGTTGTTAGAAAACAAAAATAAAATAGTTCGTCCTTTTTACAATTCAACAAACGAGCATTCCAATTCATAATATTGAAAACATATTTAGATCCATTAGAAAAACGTAATCCAATCACAATTTTATCACTAGATTTTACTTAAACTTGAACTGCCAAAGCAATAGTGTTGGTTTTGAACATTACATGAATCATTTGATTCAATTGTTCAGTTAGAAAATCAGAATCAGAGAGCGACATGTTACTAGAAGTATGTACATTGTGTGATGGTTTTCCGTTGATGAAGAGACGGAATAGAAGTTTATTGCGGCGGCATAAGCAGGTGTGTTTCCATCTAATTTAAAAAAAAAAACATAGAACGGTTATCCGCTGGAAGAAATTATGAGGAGGATGAGCTGGAACTACATGCGAAAACTTTGGCGTAGAGATTTAATGGGTGTTTTCAATTCGAACGGTTACCCGACAGAAGAAAACTATCTTATGAATGAGCATGATTATAATTTACCTGAAGGGTATGATTATTAAGCAAGCGATCGTTAACTGAAAAATGAGAATTGTTGAAAATTCTGCCTAGGAAATTCCGGCTATGAAAAATGTTGACGATTTTCTGCCCAGTACGAGCCTCAACGATTCTTTTTCGCGTAGGGCAATCCCGAAAGTTAGACTTATCGCTGCCCCTACAAACTTTTTGGTATATTTGGTATTCACAGAAAAGAGGTCCTTAGCGTGAGAAGAACCTCCGCAAATCACGCATTTAGCATACATGCAGTGATGTTTTGTACCATGGCCCCTCTTTTGGCACCAACGGCACTGCGTGGGGTTCTGAAAATATCCTCCAGGTTTCTGGATATCGAGCATAAGTCTCGCTTTTGTAAAGCTTTAATATTATTAACATTATTTTTTCTAAAGTTAACTGAATATTATTTTCGACAAAGCCCTTTCCGAAGTATTCCAAATTGGGTTCTATTCTTCATAATGATTATTTAGACTGGAGAAATCCAAGTAAACCGTTTATTCTATGTGTGATCTATTCAAGTGACTTATAGTCACTAAAGAGACCTTTCAAGACAACCGTGAACAAACGTTCAGTTATGTCGTCATAAGTAAAAAAACGTGCTTCTTCTCTTTAAGATGTTTGAGAAGTAGTTCACCATCTTTAAGAGTTTCCGGCAACACGCGACAGTCTCCTTTCTTTGCGATTTGGAAGGAAACCTTGATTCCCCTAATGGAGTTCAAGATCTCCTGCCTAAATCCCCCAAATTTGGAACAACTGACCACGATAGGCGGCACTCTTTGCTATCTCACTTGAATCAAAGAGCCTGGGCTAGAAGCTGCTTCGATTTGGTATTCGGAAAATTTGTCTAAAGCATCGAACTGATTGCTCATTTCGATACGATTATCAACATTATTCATTTCACCCTTGGAAGAAAGTTCGCATTCCGGAGAAACGTCCTTTCTTCCATTCTTGTCACGTTTAGTGACAGTTTTAAACCCCACTTTTTTGGAAGGAAGTTGTGAATTCAGAGATTCACCCTTCCTTTTATTTTTGATTGCAACCATGTTTAGTGATTTGGTGAATGCTTTCGACTGTGATACTAATTTCTTTCTAAAGTTTTATCGGCTCTATCAGTCTTAAGGCAGCTAAAACGACTTTTGCTTCTACTTCTCCGACGTTTCGGCGTATATTTCGCCTTCTTCAAGGGTTTAGAGGCACACAACAAAACGCAGCCTCTAAACCCTTGAAGAAGGCGACATATACGCCGAAACGTCGGAGAAGTAGAAGCAAAAGTCGTTTTAGCTGCCTTAAGACTGATAGAGCCGATAAAACTTTAGAAAGAAACATGTTTAGTGAAAAAAAAAACGAAAGATGACGTGACCTCCTAAGAGGTTTTTTTCCCAAGACGGTGTCCAAGAAGGATTACCACCGCTAGCTTTCGCCAACGAGTCCAACGAAAAATCGAAGGCACGGGTCCAAACAAGGATCGTAAAGGGATCAATAGTAGAAAAAAAAGTACTGGAAAGTACTGTTTTAGTGGCACTGAAAAGTACCCTTTTTGTAGCACTGAAAAGTACTGTTTTATTGCTTTAGGTAGTTTTTAAAAAACTTCCAAGAGCATAGAGAATTCGTGTACGCACAGCACGAAGGTACGATGCGCACTGAAACGGTAACACTGATGATATTGATATTACTCTCACACGTTACGACACTGCCTCCTGTCAAATTTTCATTCATAAAATGTGCGATCAGCTGTTCAAAAACGTCTCGTTAAATGGACTATTGTGACCTTATTAAAATAAATAGTGATTTCATTATGAACAATGAGTTAGCTAGATGCTCCGCGAAATGGTATAAAAAAAATGTTGTTACAGTCAATTTTTATGTTGTATAATCAATTCATTTTGTATTTTATCTGAAATCCACAGTTCTTTAGCTTAGTACGTCAATTTGCAGTTTCCCGAAAACCAGTTTCATAACGCCATCATCATCCAGTAGCCGCACAGCCAATTACGATGATAATGATAGGCAAACTGAGAACCTCCTTCTGACCTCATCGGATCGACCACACCGTCGTATCGCTCGTTATGAAGCGCTGCTTCCCCTGAATGATGGTTGGTCAACGCTTTAGTTGTCCGTGCTTGTACTCTCCATTACCAAACTTCAAATATGGTGAAAAAGCAAGTCGTGCCATTTTCGTTACTTCATACCCCTGCCACACCTCAAGCAGTAGAAATAGCAAACAAGAAACAACCATACCGCCGCCCTACACTGATGTCTATCTATGGTCAAAAAGGCGAGATTTAGCTTCGTTAATCACGTGCACCAGTCTTCGCGAAATCTGCTCTGATGCCATTCAATTCTGCTCGTTACGATACCCTCTAGCAGCACAGTATAACTCATAAGGAATTCTTGGTATTTAGGAGTTTGTTACGGAGTATCGTGGATGGTTCGAGATAAGGATCTTTCTGCTTCCGATAGGAAATTTACAAGCGAAGATATCCTCTCTCCCACAAAGTTTTCAACCACTTCTTTAGAAACCATTTAAGTTGAGCAACAAAGTTGGTCTTTTGTTCCACCGAAAACGACATATTTTCGATTATCAACTACCCCCGAATGTTTCGAGGCAACAGGTTTTGCGGTTTCTTTTATTCGTCCGGGGCTATCAAATTATCACCAAACACTTGCCCTTTTGATGCCATCTCTCTGAAACGGGTGTCAAAGTGGTAAAACCGCAGCCAGCTTCCGCCATGCCATGGCGAGGAAAGTATCAGAAACGCTCATTTATTAATTTGATATGTTTTATGTTTCGCTGACATTTTATCACAATTTTACCCATGAATGCGGAAAAATTACGAAACCAACAAGAAACAAGCCTACTTCGAACCCCGGAACGAGAAAAGAAAGGCGAACACATTTCACCGACCAGTTTGAACCCGGCCACATGTTAACGGTTTGACCTTGCCTGGAAGATATGATTACGATTACGAAAAGAGGCCTGTTTAGAAGTGGCAGCGCTGTCAGGTTGTCAGTCAAAGTATGGTCTACTAACCGACTGGGAAGATCAACTTTTTGAGATGGGTTTAACGTGTGGGCACTTGACTGGTTGGATACGTTGTTGATTGGTTTGTTAGCAAATCATGTTTTTGGACCGATTTAGTTTGTGGAACAAATTAACTACTTACTGAATGGTATGAGTAAATGTTAGAGAATAGTACTTTTGCCAGCGACTTTCTTTATTTTAGGAATTGAAACGATTGGTTTAGTATTGTACGACGTATCGATTAAAAAAAAACGCGCACGCTGCACAGACTGCGGCTTAACACTTGTTAACGGACAACCCAGTAAACATACAATCGTTAAAGATAAAGTACCGTTTTGATTCATATTACGGACACTTAAGGCTTCAGTGAAGTACAACTAATTGAAACACATGTAAATTGAATCGTTCTGTACAAAACTTTGGCGTAATCAGGCCTTGCAAACACTTAAATTTCGAATGGTGGGTGAAGATTCGGATTTCACATCTTTAATTCACTTTAATCAGTAAAAATGTTCGACCTCTTCATGATTTTTATTCCGGACACAACCACACTTTTGCTTCATATTCCGGACACTTTGATTCGAATTCCGGACAGCTCTTGAAAAACACAATTCTCGCGTTCAGTATCATAAGGGCGTAACTGCAGTGATCGATTTCTCTTCATCGATTTTCTCTTTAGCTAATTACTTGGCCGGGAAACTGTTTTTGCCTGCTATTTTAGGTTCAGTGGGAAGTATTCATCGTCTTTCATCATGCTGCATCGTAAAATGTTTCGAAAATCGATTGGATTTCATGCACTAACTAAAAGAGAATATCGACGAAGAGAAATCGATCACTGTAGATACGCCTGTATGATACTACACGCGAGAATTAGAATAGTCGAATAATTGATTTAACGCACTAAACCATTAGAAAGACGTCAAAACTAGTTAAAGATTGTAAACTTTCATGGATTGCTATGTAAAATGTTTATAAAAATCATCTTTCAAATTGGGAACTTTTAGACGGCACATTTTGAAACATTTCGAGTGAAATCTTTCCCAAACAAAGTAGAGTGTCCGGAATTTGAAGCTGTCCGGCATTCGAATCAAAACGGTATAAGAGTACAAATGTGGATGCAAAATTAATTCTGCATGTCTTATAGGCCAGGGGAAGCCACTTAATTCTTAATTAAAAACATATTGGTTAAATGTAATCCTGTTACCCATTTAACCGGGGATAATTTTCAGTAAAATAGTGAACATTTATTTTTGTTAAATTGTTCAACAACAACGACCTAAAAACATGATTTTTTACTTGTTTTTAATTATGAATCGTGGTTTACGGCTAAACAGCCGAGTGGAAGTTGAACAACTACCGAAAAGCTAAGCATTACATATACTTTGCAATTGGATTAAATGGACAATAGAGTGATGCAAATTTCAAAATTTTTGCTCCCCTATGCTTAAACGATTTAAATTATGGTAAAAAGCATCCTCCCAAAATTTGAAATGATTTGGAAGAAATTTGACTGTGCACACGCCATTTGAAGTTTATATGGAGATTACTATGGAAAACGCCAACCTTTTGTGTTCAGCCCTGTATCTCCTCGTCATAATATTTTATGGAAAAGTGAACACACTCTTCTCATGTGAAATTCTTCCAGCTACAACTTTGCCGAAGACCACATTTTGATTGCACGTCAAGAAAAATTGTTATTCATGATCATAAAGTGGGTTTGCCTTCAGTAAGCTTCACCAACTATTCGGCAGGCAACAGTGGTGCTCCTGGCGGGAAGAATAGATCAAAGTAATCCAGGCTACTATGTTCTACAGCAAAAAAGCAGTGTTGCTCTGAAGGTAATTGAATGATCATCTCAGCATGGTTAAGACTTTGAAATCAAGAATAACAATTTATCCTTACGTCCAAACAAAATGTGGTCTTCGGCAAAGTTGTAGCTGGGAAAATTTTACATGGGAAGAGTGTGTTCGCTTTTTCATATATTATTATGACGAGCAGATAGAGGATTGAACACAAAAGGTTTGGCTTTCCCATAGTAATTTCCATATAAACTTCAAATGGCGTGTGCACAACCAATTTTTTTCCAAATCACTTCAAATTTTGGGAGAATGATTTTCATTATAATTGACACCGTTTAATCATAGGGGAGCAAAAACTTCAAAATTTGCATCAGTCTAATGGACAAATTGATGTGAAGTTTTGTGAAAAAGTTATTTTTTAATTAAAAAACTGGAGTTTATATACCGTTTTGATTCATATTACGGACAGCTTCAAATTCCGGACACTTTGCTTTGAATGGGAAACATTTCACACAAAATGTTTCAATTTTTGCCGATCAAAAGTTCTCACTTTCCAGGCTTGTTTTAATAAGCATTTTCCATAGATATCTATTGAAATTTATAATGCCCAACTGCCTTAGACATCTCTTTAGCGGTTTGACGAATTTAATTAATCATTTGCCCTTTCAATCTATGTTTTACTTGAGCTGTCCGGAACTCGAATCAAAGTGTCTGAAATATGAGGCAAAAGTAAGGTAGCGTCCGGAATAAGAATCATTAAAAATCCACACATCTATTTATTTTGAATTATTCATGTTGCGGACTCTAAATCTTCACCCATCATTCGAAAGTTAAGTGTTTTGAAGGCTCGATAACGTGGAGGAATCTTGCAGAATGATTTATTTTATATGCTTTATGATGACTTTTACTTCACTGAGGCCTTATGAATCAAAACGGTAGCTTGCTGTTTTAACTACGAGTTGAAAAGTATACTTTTATTTAATACATGTTTAAATATTATTGTTAAAAAACCAGAGCTGGGAATGGTAATAGTAGTAGGCTTAAATTTCGTGAAAATCACGTGGCTTCTCTCACTACCGTAGTTTCAAATAGTGAAAAAAAAATGCGGGAAATGCAGTAGAGATGGTCGGGTCTCGGGTTTTCGAACCCGACGGGTTCGGGTCGGGTTTGAAGACTACAAAAATATCGGGTACGGGTCGGGTTCGGGCTTACAAAAAGTCGAGTTTGAGTCGGGTTTAGGTAGAGTTTGGTGAGAATTGTGAACAGAGTAACAACCGAAAAGCTTCCCTATGCATCAGAAACGATTAATTTACCATCTTTTCAAACTCGGGTTTTATTCGTGTTTTTCTTACAAAAATTTATCGGGTTTCGGGTCGGGTTCGGGTTTACACAGCAAAAATTTTTCGGCTTCGGGTCGGGTCCGGGTTTGAATAAATGAAATAAGTCGGGTACGGGTCGGGTTTGGGTTTGAAAAATGTGAAACCCGACACCCTCTAAAATGCAGTGATAAATAGAGCATTTTTCTACAGTAGTTTAGGGTTTCCCTTAGCAACGAGTGTTTTGCTATTTTCAAGGCATTTTGCCTGCAGCAGCGATAGGCGTGAGTTTCACTGGCTTCGCTGACTGTGATTTGCTACGCTAACCTACTGTAGTGTGAATCTCAGAACTTTTCCCAACTCTGTATAAAACTAATAAAATATGACTACTTATACCCTTTCAAAGCTTAAACAAATGAGGAAAAACAATTCTAGGTTTAGTTTTTACGTTTGACTGGAAAAAATGGTCAGTTTTTGTCAAACAGGTAAGTCAAAATGTTATTCATACTTTTGAAAGACACCCAAATTATCTTTTGAATCATGCAAAATTATTTTGAATTGGTTGAGTATTCATAAAGTTATGATCAAACAAAACTTGTTTTATTAAAGCGAGGAATATTTTGAGTGAACTACTTTAAACTCAGACTAATTTTCATTTTAGATTAACTTAATATTCTTCACACTTTTAATCAATTATAGACACCTTCATGTTCACACGTTCAAGTCGCTGTCTTAAAATATGAAGTTTTTTGTATGATTTAAATTTAGAAGACCAGTTAGTTTCGAGAACAGTAAAACAATAAGTCACACCTCAATATACAAACTTCTTATTTTATTATAATTTCATCCAAATTTTAAAAAAATCATTGAAAAAAATCATATATATGCTTCATGATACATTTGAAATTATACCGGCAACACTGGACAGCATCAAAGATATCCGTCAGCAGCTATTGAGCTTCTCGAGAATTTTTAGCATTTCGATCACTTCCTTTATACTTCGTGTGTTACGCGTCACGGTCTGGTACTAGTTGGGCACTTTGCGAATCTTTTTGGCTGGCGCACAACTCGGCGCATGGGCCACCGGCGCGCAACTTGTTGGACAGTCTGCGGATTTAAGTAAAGATTCGCAATAAGTGTTTTGATTTTTTTTCGCGAGTGTTTTGCCCTTATTTATTCGAACACAACAGTGAAAAATTATAAGTTCTACGCGTTAGTACAGTGCGTTGAACGAAAATATGGAATATTTTATGCGTTCTATCAAAATTTTGTAGTGCTATGGTGTGCAGAAGTGATTACAATAACACATAAAAAAATGTACGTAGGAAAACAAAACTCCTTGTAAAAAGGGCATCATATGAGCCATAGCTGAAATTGCACGAAATTATTGAATAGTGCGATGATTTGGATGAGAAACTATTCTATATATTGCTCTCTGGTACAAGTAGCATTTTTGACCCGTTCTGATCAGGTTAGTGACCATAGTTTTATATAATTCCACATTGACTGCCATTTTGGATCGCCAGGGAGAATGTCCTTAAAACTGTACAACACGCTTGCGGAGTGCTTGTTGTATCGACGCCATCTTCGATTGAACTGGCAGCACCCGACCGAAAAAAAAGGCCACCCATTTCTAGAGTCCAGAGAGCAATTCACTTAGAGAACAAACAAATCTACACCCTTTACATAAATTACAGAAAAGTATTGGAATCGTTCGATCGAAGATATAAAAATTTATTTTGATATTTCATTTTGATGATGTTTTCTAGTACCAAATTGGACAATCATGAAAGATTACTCCCCATACTGGACACAATCTGGAAAAGGCTCGATTTCTGAAAATTACATCATCGAATTTTTTACTCCATGAATGGTAATTCATAACCAATTTAATGCATTTTCAACATTTACAAGAACAATTTGAGTTTTACTTAGCTTGCAAGATGTCCATCAAAAACCTCTTTCATATATGATGAGAAATAACACATATTTAGATTTTGTTCTGAATGTTTATTCTTATTGCATTTATTTATATTGCATGTTCGATACCGTGATCGATGGAAACCATAATAAACGAATGTATTGTAGGGCACAGGTGCAAAAAATATAAAAATATGTCATAAATCAAGCTGTCCGATACTGGGGGACTTATTATTCTACGCTAACATTACTCTCCATGATAGCAAAATTAATTTTGTTCTAACACATCATCTTAATCTTAACCTAAAACCAAAAAAAGGCGAACAATTGAAAAATCATGGTGATTTTTCAATTTTTCGACTTTGTTTGGTATTAGGTGCTGTCCGGAACTGGGGGATCTCCCCCTTTACTTTTTTCTTGCCTCAACGTGTATCGCCTTCACTTTTATACACTAAAGTTGGTTTTTTTACATCGATCGACGTTCCGCGTTAAAAAAAGCATTATTTAAAAAAACGACGTAATATCCGCGTTGTTTCGAAAAAAGGACGTGAAAACCGTTATTTCTTAAAACAACGTAAACAATAATTCAGATTTTTCGACGTGTTATGACCATACGAATCATAATGTACAACATTGTTTTGTATGAAAAAAAAAATATAACTCAGTTTCTATTTACGTCGATTTCTGAAATGACACATTGTAACACACTCCGTCCCAGTTGGAACAGAGAGCAGAATACAAAGCGTAGGAATAGCTAGCTGTTCCGAAGTAGAGAGCGAAATTTTCGACTACATAAAATGTAGCATACCGCTATTTGCCGGTCAAATTGTGTGAGTGTACGTAAAAAATTATACTCAATTTGAAACACCTGATAATTCATTCGTGTTCAAGATATATCAAATTAGACTTTAAGCCGTTGAAATTCATCAGAATTACTGTATTATTATTTATTTATTTACTTGGTGTTACATCAATTAGTTCAATAAAATCTCGTTAGCGATGTTACGTCAATTTACTCGGTCGATGGCTGTATCCCTTCAACTTCGAATTTGGCCCACGCTCTCCAGATCTTGTTGCACCTGATCAAGCCACCTCGCTCGCTGTGCTCCCCGCTTTCTTTTACTAGCCAGATTCGACGCGAACACCATCTTTGCAGGGTTGTTGCCCGGTATTCTTGCAACAGGCCCTGCCCAACGCACCCTTCCGGCTTTCGACACCTGAAGAATACTGCACGGGTGGAAATCGGAATCCAAAAACAAGATTATGACTCATGATAGCATGATTTCAGCGTGTTTTCGTCTTATGAATATACACTATGATTTGAACTCATGATATCATGAGTCAGATTGCCGTAACGCAACACACGCGTTTGGTTTTTGTAGCTGATTGCTCGGAATCATGATTCAAATTCCAAAAAGGCTGAGTCGCGCATCCGTTTATGATCGACAAAATAAAAAAAAAGTTAAAAAAAAACATACTTTGAGATTCGAGCCAAGAACCTTCCGATTGTGAGTCACGTACTCTACCACTCAACCGCTTCGTCATCTTGAGTTGAGAGTGATCGATACGAATGAGATGAAGCAAAGTGCGCTGCTTAGTGTTTTCACACTGGATGTTACGTTTATGAGGAATCATGATTATGACTCCATCGCCGTAGAGCCTAGCGAGCTCGTGGTTCATTCTCCGCCGCCACGCACCGTTCTCCTGCACACCGCCAAAGATCGTCCTAAGCACCCGACGTTCGAACACTCCAAGTGCTTGCGGGTCCTCTTCCAGCATGGTCCATGCTCATGTCCATAGAGGACCACCGTTAATAAGGATCCGAGGTAGACGAACTCATCAACCACCTCAAAAGTAACACTGCTTCTTAGGCGGGCCCTGTCGCACTCAGTTTCGTCTATCAGCATGTACTTTGTTTTTGACACATTTGACAGCCGACTTTTGTCACTTCACGTTTCACGCGGGTGTACAGTAGGCTGTCCCTTATTTTGCGAAAATGCGAAATGTTATAAGTTCGTCATTGTAAAGTGCTCGTTTTGGTAAGAAAAAAATCAGGTAAAAATTTGAGGTCCGTACGTGGACGCTAAGTGGTCCCCCAACGACCCTAAAGGTATTAAGTGTAGATGACTCCCGTGCACAATGGTCGGGCTCCATATAAAGAGGCGGCCAAAACTACCAAAAACTATTTTGAGATTTTCATGATTTTTTTAATTATAAAATATACCTCATGTGTTATATTATTATGATCCTTAACTGAAATTGAACTAAAATTTAAATTTCTATGACTTTTATGACGGCAAACTGGCTGAAGTCAAAAAATTGAAAAATTTAACTATAAAATAAAGCACAAAATTTATAATTTAGGAATGCAATATTTCCCCAAAGTTACCCACTATCTGAAAGCTTATGGTTCAACACTTTTATCGAGCATGAGGATGGAAAAAAATATTTGGTTGAAGTTTTAATACTATTCAATATTACACTTTAGTGATTTTGATGATTTTGAACATGAAAAACAACTCTTGTCGCGTCATGTCGCCGCCATTTCGAATATTGCACATCAAAAAACATCCTTAGATCTCACAAAAAACCTTTAAAATTTTTGCAGAAATTTGCTGATTTGCAAGTTAGAGCTATTTGAATAATTCAATATTTTACATATATTTTGACGATATTTTTCATACAAAGTTTATGTAAAATATATTCAACCACTATTCATACACATTTTTATCAAACTCGATCAAATATAAACAAAATTTGTGCTTTCAGTCCAGTTTGATAACAAATTTAATTTAATATAAATCTTTTTTTCAAAGTTACGTAATTTGTGAATAACCCCTTCTGAAACAACAAAAACGCCAAAGAACATATTCAGATTACATATTTCATCGATTAAGGCGATAAAAATAGTTTTGGCCAAACTTCACTTTTTTCCGACCATTGTGCCGTGCGCCAAATCGAGCTCGCTTCTCTAGTGTACGCAACATGAGTACGAAAAGCCACAAGTAACAAATTAATAATCAGCATAGAATTTCAAGTAAAATAATATTTTATAATATGAATATCTTCCTAACACTGCACGCTGACATAAAATTCGTAACTAAAAAGGGTTCGTTCAAATATTACGTTACGTAACAGGGGGAGGGAGGAGATCTTCCATAGTGTTACGGTTTATACAAAAAAATTAAATATTTCATACAAAAGCTGTTATGTGGGGGAGGGGGGGGTGTCTAAAATTGGCAAATTTTGCGTTACGTAATATTTGAATCATCCCAAAGAAAACAAACTTCTATGCTGATTATCAACGCGCGCTGGACAATTTGTTACTGGTGGCTTTTCGTACACATGCTGTGTGCACTAGAGCAGCGAGCTCGATTTTGCGCACGGGGTCATCTACACCTAATACCTTCAGGGCCGTTGGGGGACCACTTAGCGTCCACGTACGGACTTCAAATTTTTACCTGATTTTTTTCTTACCAAAACGAGCACTTTACAATGACGAACTTATAACATTTCGCATTTTCGAAATATAAGGGACGGCCTAGTGTACAGGTCTGCCACCGTTCCAAATGTTCTGCCGATAATATCCATATCATCCGCGAAGCAAACAAATTGGCTGGATCTTGTGAAAGTCGTACTTCGGTTGTTGAACCCGGCTCTCCGCATGACACCTTCAAGCGCAATATTTAACAACGGGCACGGTAGTCCATCACCCTGTCGAAGTCCCCGGCAGAACTCGAACGGATTGGAATGTTCGCCCGAAGTCTTCACGCAATTCTGCACACCGTACATCGTTGCTCTTATTGGTCTTTTGAGCTTCCCGGGAAAGCTGTACTCGTCCATGATTTTCAATAGCTCTTTGCGATCGATAGCATAAGCCGCTTAAAAATCTATGAACAGGTGATGCGTTGGGAGTTGGTATTCACGGAATTTCTGGAAGATTTGCCGTACAGTGAAGTATTGGTCCGTCGTCGAGTGGCCGTTGATGAAACCAGCTTGATAACTTTTTACAAACTCATTTGCTATTGGTGATAGACGACAGAAAATAATCTGGGAGAGCACTTTGTTGGTGGTATTCAGGATAGCGATCGCATGATAGTTTTCACATTCCAGTTTATTGCCCTTCTTGTAGATGAGGCATATGACCACTGGCTTCTACTTCTCCGGCAGCTGTTCCGTTTCCCGGATTCTGACAATCAGCTGGTGCTGACAGGTGCTAAACCTGTTCGGGCCCATTTTGATGAGTTCAGCTCCAATACCATCCTTATCAGCTGTCTTGTTGTTCTTGAGCTGGTTGATGGCATCCTTAACTTCCCTCTATTTGGGAACAAGTTGGGTTCCTTCATCCGCCGTGCTGATGTAGTCACTTCATCCGCTGTGTTTTCCGTGTCATTCAGGTGTTTATCGTAGTACTGCTTCCACCTTTCAACCACCTCACGTCCGTCAGTCAAGATGCTCCCATCCTTATCCGTACATATTTTGGCTCGACGATGTTTTTTGTCCCGGAATAGGCGGGTTTGTTGCTTTCGTTTCCGTTTTATATCGCTCAACGTTTTGTCGTGTTCCCTGCTGCAGCATTGCAGCCCGCGCTTCATCCTTCTGCTCCAAAACCTGCTTGCATTCTTCGTCGAACCAATCGTTACATATCCTCTTTTCCATGTTTCCGACGATGCTCTCGGCTGTGTTGTTGATGGCTGCTTTTCTGGCGCTTCATCAGTCCTCAAGAGAGGCTTCGCCAAGCTCGCCCTCTTCCGGCAACGATACCTCGAGATGCTGTGCGTATGCGGCGGCGACGTTCGGTTTGGTCAGTCATGCTAGGTTATACCGAGGCGGGCGTCGATACCGTACATTGTTGATAACGGAAAGTTTTAGGCGCAGTTTCAACATCACTAGGTAGTGATCAGAGTCAATGTTAGCGCCACGATAGGTTCTGACATTGGTCATATCGGAGAAGTGCCGTCCATCGATCAAATTTCGCTCCAAAGTGTCATTTTATTTATTTTTGTATTAAAATTATGTTTATGATATGTTAAACATTATTTCATGGAAAATCGATTACATAAACTGATAAAGATCAATTGAGTACTGATTTTGTCGAAATTTATTTGACAATATTTAAATGCCGAAGGATAACACATCAAAAAGTTGTAAAATAGTGATCAATTTGCCCCCGGATATCGGGGGTAAATTTGATCAGGTCGGCTTTCGTATTTGCGTATTTTTCGATTTTGATTCATGACATCAGGATCGTTTACTTACACAAACCCCTGTGTAGACATGTTTTATTTGAACGGTCGATGGATCGATGAATTGCAGACAGGTTTCAAATGCAGAATACAGTGATTTTGTTCCAATATGAACCAATACCTTAATACTATTTATGTGTGCCAGAACGTCTACCAAACGTATCCTATGGCCTTTCCCATCCCATTTACATTACACAATATCCCGTAATACCTATGAAAGGTAGCAGAGTTCTCTGCATCTTTCTTAAGAAGGTGTTCAATTTATCATTCCTAACCATTTTTCAGCATTTGCAAGGACGTGGCTAGGACAGCACTGTTGAAGGATGCGTCAATCATGTCTAAGAGTGAAGAGTTCGTCCCAAATCGTTGACTTTGTTAACGGACGGGAAGGAGGCAACCCTCATACAATGGTCTAGGACTGTACCACCTACAAATTTGTGCGAATTGCTTAATGCTTATGCTAATGCTTAAATTATCCGTCTTGAAAGGGTTATGCAATAACTTTTATACCTCAAAGCATCCTAACAATAGGCTCAAGAATGCCCATACACAGAAAAATGTATACATCATAGGGATCGTCCACAAATCACGTAGTTATTTTTGTGGAGAGGGGGGTAGTCCGACCAATGACCACGGTCCATATAAATTTTAAAATTTTTGTATGAACAAATGTTCACGAGGGGAGAGGGGGTTGTCCCAAATTTGGGAACAAATTACTACGTGGTTAATAAACAGCCCCATATTTTATTTTCATTTTGTTCCATGTAATAAAAGCTCGACCAAAAATTACCGTTTTGTCTCAAATTCCGAACAGAGTCATATTCCGAACACTCGTTTTTGTATTGCGATTTGGTTGAAATGTTTCACTGAAATATCGCTTCCATTCTACATTTCATACCTCGGGAGTAGTGATAATTGTCTAATTCGAGACCAGTTAAACTAGCTCAGATAGATTTATTTGCGATATTATTCACTTGAATACGATTTATTCGTGCTGTTCGGAATTTGAATAAAGATGTTAGGAATATGAGACAGCGTGAACACAGTGTTCGGCATTTGTATCAAAATGGTTTTCCATACTTTTGCGTTAAAACAATACTAAACACGTTAAAATAAACATTTTTAACAGCACACTCAACAACTAGCAGTTAGGCTTTGTGAAGAAATAAAAATTTTCACCAAAATCTACTTATTTATGCCCATCAGATGTATTCAAAGTCACTGCTAGCCTTAAGTGTACGGATTAGGAGTCAAAACGGTACAATTTAAGGCCTAAAACAAGTAACACCCATGGATTAATTTGTGAAAATTATGAAATTTGACATCCAAATGTGTGTTTTATTGGGGGTCATGCGAATCACAATAAATTATTTTTTGTAAATTTATTTAAGAGTGTAGCTGCAAGAAGATTTTAATAGACACACGAGCCTTATTCAAATTTTGAATTATGTGATGTTTTACATCAGATCAGATGTTTAGTTTGATATTCATGATGTTTGATAAGATATTCATGATTCATTTTTTCCATCCGAATCAATCGCAAGACGACAGTTATGCAATGACTATACTTCAAGAATAAACAACTCCTTTCACACAATTAACCCTTTGCAACATCAGCTGGATACATAAAAATGCACTAGATGTATGTTTATTTGTTCATGTCTACATATATATCTATTATCTAGTCACACTCACTTGCAAAAGCGAGAAGTGTGAAAGAAGGATCAAACAAGAAAGTGGTTTTTCCGAAACAAACCATTTCGAAGTTAATAAAATTTATCACCGCTATTATAAACAACAACAACCGAGTTAAAATGTTTGTCTGAAGCTTGATACGAGATTTTTGTTGCGTGCGACTGTCGAACCTTCCTCCGCGGCACAACCTATAGGTTCTAGCGAGAAACTATCGCAGTTATACGCACGCTGTTCACACTGGCTATATGTTGATTTTTCTACTTTTTTTTTCATCCTTCGCAGCATGTCTTCGCCTTCTCGGAAAGCCAAGATCAACGCATCCCAAGATTTAGTAGTCACAGTAATATGTGCCGCATCATTACCGATGGGAGTACAAAACGACCGTCGTTTCCGCATAGGCGTCAATGGCCATCAGACCTAGAGAGGGGCCACGGCTCCTTCGCATCGGAGATGGAAGAAAGTTGACTTCCAATGCCAAAGCTGCATTTTTGTAACATTTGACAAAAGGCATTGCGTAAATAGAATAGTGAATAAGCATTTTTTTTCTAGTATGGGAAGAAACTAAAATTCCTAAGAAATCCCGAGAGCTCAACAATACTTATTTCAAGCTGAAATTGTGTACAGCTCAGAAAATAAATCTGAAATAAATTACAATACTACCACATCCAATGGCAATGGCAGGTTTAAACCTCACAAATGTCCCAAACCGATTGATTCAACTTCATCTGATGCTCTATGACTGACATGTTCGAAATGTTACCGAATTTTGGTTTCGTTCAGTCTTGAGTTAAACTATTGCAATTTATTCCGCCATTTATTGACCTTAGATATACAACAGAAGATTTTGGCAAGGATTTGGGTGTTGTTTCTTTTTTTGGTTGGTTTGCTAGAGGTGAAAATAATATTACACGTTGGATTGTATGAAATTAATACTGATAAACGTTCCTCGTAAAACACAAACGGTAGAAATATGTCATTCTAAGCATTTACTATCAGTTACAGTACTTAGTAGTGTACAGTTTGACAGTATAAAAGTTTAGATATTTTGATGGCTAAACACTATAAAAATTCAAAAACGTTTTCAATACCCTTGTGGGGTAACTTGCAACAGCAATTTTGATCTTAATTGTTTGATATTTTTTGCCTTTTGTTATCGAAAACAAATGAAAAGGCAAAATTGAATGTACATTTGTTGAGTAACATTAACATTTTTACAGCTCAATCAGTTCAATACACATTTGGTACTAAATATTGGGAAATTTACATAAATCACATTATTATTAGATTTAGTTTTATTTTTTTCATGAAAATAATGAATAATTTTGAAGACCTGTATTAAAATTAACTTGCAGATCATCCACTGGGAACGTTCCGCATGAAATATGATGAAGGTTATGTCAAAACACCAACAGACACCATTTTGAGACGCTTTGTGATTTGTCGCTTTGATTTAAATATGTATAAAAAATAAGTTATGTGAAGTTATTTGTAGAAAAGTTGCATTAAAACGTTTCAATGGCTTTCCAATAACTTTAAGACTTATGACACGCTAAAATTTCCCCGTAAGGACACTCTATGCCAGTGATCCTCATGTCTGTTTTTTCAACAATTTTTATTTCCAATAATGGATAGTTCTCGCAAAAATTTAGTTCCATGTTTTCGATAACTTTGGCAGTAGAACAGCTTCTTGAAGAAAAACTTTGCGAAACTTATCACATATGAGAGATATAGACATAACGTGCGGCCCGCGGGCCGCACTTTGGTGACCACGGCTCTATGCAATGCCAATGGAGTTTTGAATGGAATTAAATTATTACTCATAATTTAATCAATAATAATTAGTTTTCTAAGTAGTAGAGTAGCCTGTTTCTCATTTTTGTCATGCTTTTACTGCAAACAATTGTTAAATGATCATTATAACATGATAAAAGTTAAGTTTTTAATAGTTTACTTTAGGTAGCACTGTGTGTTGCATGTTACCCTACATCAGGGGTAGCAGTAAAAATGTGTATTTTTCGTCTTTCTTGATCTCAGAAAACCAAATACTGACAACATTAATACCGCGTGGTATTTTTTACGTGGCGAAAAGGGTACCATATAGTTTTTGTCTTATCTGTATCCTCAAAATTTTTATCCATATAGCTTTGAAGTTGAAACTTGTTGCAAGTTACCCCGTTTGACGGTAATTAAAGTTAATTTTAGTGCATACACATTTTAGAATATTTCTCCATTTTACATACATACATATTTGATATTATTGTGACTATCACAAAAAAAAAAACAAAGTTAGTCTTTTAAGATTTCTACAAGTTTATGTAGTTCTTATACACAACAATCTTCCAGAAATATGCTTTATTCCTACTCAAATTAAAATTATTTATGAGAATTAAAAAAATCTAGGTAATTGATTTCTGTTGCTTGCTGTTGAATATGTAATCATAATTTATACCTTAAAAGGCTTTGGTTGCCTGTTGAACAATAAGAATACAATTGGATGGAATAATTTCTACCAATTCATTTCGATGAATTTCAACATCAAGAACATTGAAGTCAAAAAATATTCGGCAATATGAAACTTATAAAAAACTACTCATTGCTATTGCCTATCTGATGATCACCCAGAATATAAAAAAAAAATAAAATAAAACGACCTAAGTCCAAGTTTCGTGCGGCCAGGCCCCTCCTTGCTCCCTCTTATTCACGCCAATGCGTCTACATTGGCCGTTCCTCGCAGTGGGAACATTGATCATATGACGGACGGGATGATCCATACGGGCCCAGCGAGTGCGAGTCCATCTCGGTTGAGCAAGGTGAAGAAACGAATTTGTGAGGAATTTAGTCTGAACACCATGTCCGTCACTAGATCACTCTCCGATGTTTTGTTTTAGATTTGAGCCTTTTCACCATCTCGCTTAGATTTATGGCTAACAGATTCCCCGTCTGCGGGGATTCATCGCGTGGATTAATTATGGACTGTCAGAAATGGTAACATTGTTTTCTTTCTGATTCGATGCCACGGCACGGATCTTCTCCAGGAGCGGTCCAAAGTCTGAGGTTTAATTCTCATGTCTAATTCACTGGGAGATCTTTTCTGTTACGAAAGGGACCAGATGAATAAACTACCAATTTTATGATATAGCTTCTCCGTGTGTGCGCTTGCGTGCCGTATTAGTAAGTCAGCTACGTTTGGCTTGGCAGTCACTCAACTATTCAGACGCATCATCTTACAGACAAGAGCTAGACGTAGGATTATGGCACCGGCTAATGGCATCCAGCAAACCGAGCGTGGATCATCTTGGCAAACATCAATTTCATGATCAGGAACGAGATTATAATCATAATGGGAAGATTGGAGCCAGCCGATGTTGGATGCTCTGTGATGTTAGCCATAACTTAAGATAATTTTGGAAGCGTGCGTGAAATGCGTTACAGCAAAGTGTGAACATTATTGCTTTAGTGAGATGAACCAGCCTAGGTCTGAATTTGATACTGTAGCAAAATACATCGTATCGTTGTCTTTTTCAATGTTTGAAATATACTAAGTAGCACCAAATGTAATATGAAATTGATGGACTTACCTCTGGAAAATTTGTCGTTAAAAAGTCCAGTGTATAGGTTAGTAGCGCAACCAGGATTTGGCTATAGGGGGGGTTTTGGATGGTAAAAATGGAGTCAAAGCAGACAATTTTTAATATGTTAACATTTACGAAGGACGCAATAACATTTCAAATATCAGTTTCTCTCGCTCGCTCTAGGCATGCCTTTTTGTATGAACTTACACCTCTAGTTGAAGAAAGTCTATTGAACCTGGTATAATTTTCCAAAATTTTCCAAAATTTTCCAAAATACGCCTGTGGTGAAAAAGAAGCTTCGTATTCTACAAGATACTTTATTCTTTATAAAAATTAGCATAGATTTTACTTCTTAGATATGAATAGTTAAAAGAGTTCATATGGAATTTAAACATTCTGATAACGATTTAAATCTCCATCTATTGTGGTTTGCTTGAAAGTTCCAAAACTGTGTATTCACTTATAGTTCTATTTAGATAAATAGATAAGGAATTACTAAATCGTACTACATGGACAAGAAAATTTGCATTTTTTTATTTGGCGAAGTCATAATCGAAAAAGAGGATTGATGAAGAGAAATCGCACATGTAAGTTAAGCCCTTTGGAAGTAACAGTATTGATATGTGATTTTTCAGCCTACGAACCGAATCGCCATCCCCTTCGATCTTTTCTAGAACTAGGATTTTTTCGTAATCATTGAACACAAAAAAAAGCTTCTCCAACAATTCACGTACTGTGAAGGTCGTAAAATTTGACTAAATGCTGCATCAACTATAAGAATGATGAAGCTTCGGAATCAACTGTTGAGAATTCCAATATATCTTTTAGTACATCTCGTCACAAGCCGTCAGTAAAAGTGAGAAAATTATGTTTTTACACAATTTAGAAAAATATTACTTGTTGTAGTGCTTGTAGGTTACAGTATGGTTAGTCATATAAATATTTTTGCCCTGGGGGGAAGGAAGATTTTACCCCCAAAAACCCCCCTTGGTTGCGCCACTGGTATAGGTATAATTTGGGTGTGGATAATATGCTGATCTTTTTATGATAAAAGCTGAGTCAAATATCCGTTCAGCTAAATGTCCATTAGTGTGGGACAAAATTTAGATTCTCGCTCCAGTCCACTTTTTGGATTGTATTTAGGTCCCATAACAACTGTGCAAAATTTCAGCTAGATCGGAGAGACAATATTTTAATATTTTAGCGCCAGCTGTTCAAAGTTTGTATGGGATTTACTATGGAAAACTTACTTTTGCAAAGAAAAATCGCCAGAGGTCACCCATTGACCTCTATAAAAATTCTGAACACGGACTCTGATAGGTATTTTTACGATGAAGAATATTGCCGAAGACCGCGAAACAATCCGACCCTTGTGAAAAAAGTTATTCAATGAAAACCTATTGGCAAAGCGACGTTGATTAACACATAAAGAAATAACAATAAATAACAAACTCGGGCAAAATTTCCGAATAGTCTATGCTTAATAACTTTTTTCACAAGCATCGGATTGCTTTGCGGTCTTAAGCAATGTTGTTCATTGTAAAAATACCTATCGAAGTCTGTGTTCAGAATTTTTATAGAGGTCAATGGGCGAACTCTGGCGATTATTATTTGCAAAAGTAAGTTTTCCCATAGTAAATCCCATATAAACTTTGAACGGCTGGCGCGTAAATATAGTTTCTCCGATCGAGCTGAAATTTTGCTCAGTTGTTATGGGACCTAAATGCAATCCAAAAAGTGGGCTGGAGCGAGAATCTACATTCTTCATATAATCGTGTATCAGGCTAATGTCCATTCGGTCAAATGCATATATTCCAAACGTCCGTATGAAAAACATCCATATTCCATACGTTACACAGTGGGAAAAAGGTAGCAAACCGATGTTGAGTTATGCATCTTGTGAACGCAACGCGTAATTCTTGAGAAAATACCTGTTGATTCTTAAGAATTGCTTAAGGAATTGAATAAAAGTGGTTCCGATGTCCGCGCGGATTGTTTTCGTATATATTTTACCCGAATTGCCAATTTTTATAAGGTTATGATGGGAGTTATTGAATTAACGTTTTTATATGTTTTATAGTGGGAGTTGGGCCTGATCGCTCGGATCGTTATCATCCCCTTTTAACCCAAATACCTCATTTTACAGTCGCCTCTCCATATCTCGATATCGAAGGGACCATCGAGATAGAGAGAGATCGAGACATAGAGCAATTTTTTAACGAATACTAGATTGAAAATCACTCCGTTGTCAGGAAAATCAAAAACAAACAGATGTCATTTCGTCTTCGCAAATTGTTTTGAATCTTTAAAATCTAGTCTAGTAGCCTTTGATAATGGGCATATCGACACACGGAGAGAAAATTGGGAACGAAAATCACATCGAGATAGGGAGATATCGAAATAAGGAGGATATCGAGATATGGAGAGTGAAAATGTATGCAGTTTGATGGGACCGAAAAAATCATCGACATAGGGAGAGATATCGAGATGTAGAACATCGAGATGTGGAGAGTCGACTGTATCAGTTTTTTATATGATTTATCATATTATATGCAGAGAAACTGTTCAATAGCTATTGACAAAACGTTTTCTAAGCTATATTTGTCTAGAGATGGGAGTGCATGAATTACAACTGATCGCACGGATCGATATCAAGCAAATTTAATCCAGGGTTTTGATAGGGTTTCTCATATAAACCATTTTTTAGTTATTGACATAACGTTTTCTAAACGATAGTAGTCTAGAGAAGAGTAATCATGAATTCAAACTGACCGCACGGATCGGTATCTAGTTTATTTCACCCGAATTCCTCAATTTATTAGGTTTTTGATAGGATTTCTCGCATCATGTGCAAGAAACTGTATAAAAGCTTTTTATGTAACATTTTTAAGAGAAATAGGAGTATGAAGATGTTAGTGCAGGAGTAAGACCTGGTCGCAAGGATCGTTATCATAGCCATTTTACTCAAATTCGACATTTCGTCAGGTTTTTCATATAATTTTTCACAGGGAAACCATTTATTATTTATTAACATAACGTTTTCTAAGCGATATTTCTCAGATTAAAGGGCGAATACGAAATTATTGCGACACATTCAACAGGGCATAACTTTTCTACCATTGGGTAAAAACCAACCAAATTTTGCACACTTTCTCATTGATGTGTATTGTTTACAAGCTGTCAAACTCGAAGTCGCGTTTTTCGATTCAACGAAAATGGAGGTGAACCAACGCGAGTCGAGAGAACAAATTCTTTCCAAACACCTGGAATTTCCAGACCTGTCGCACCGGCAGTTGGGAAAAATGTTGAACATTCACCATTCAACCGTCTCCAGAGTGTTTAAGCGGTTCCAGGAGCGGTTGACGTTAGACAACGGCAAAGGAGCTGGAAGAAAACCGGGACCGGAGAACAAAAAGACGGAGGGAAAGGTGGAGCGGATGATTAAAGCAAATTCCAACGTTTCAAGCCGTGATTTGGCTAAAAAGATCGGCATGTCGCAGAGCTACGTCCAGCAGGCAAATAAGAGAGCTGGACTACATACATACAAGGTACAGAGCTTCTCAAACCGTGATGAGCGGCAACAATCGACGGCTAAAACTCGGGCACGGAAGCTCTAAGAAAAGATGCTGACAAAATATGGCTGCTGTGTGATGGAAGACGAAACGTATTTAAAAGCCGATTTTAAGAAAATTCCGGTGTTGGAGTTTTTTACCGGCAAGACCAAGTTCGATGTGGACTATAAATTTAAGAAGATAATAATGTCGAAGTTCGCCTCCAAATATCTCCAGTTTGAGTGAAGTTAGTCGGCTGAACCAAACCCTTGAAAAATCTATGGATTTAGTTTCGCTTACCTAATGGTGACTCTGATGAAGAAGTTTAAGAATGTTTATTCAATACACTGTTCTCCGGATGTGCGGACATAGCATTAACGGATGTACCAAATTTATTTTCATGTAGTTATAAGTCTCTGTCTTCGGCTCGCAGTATTGTAACTACTGAATTGACTCAATGGGCATTCAATAGCTTTGCTCCTTTCAAATCTCCAGGAACAGATGGGATTTATCCTGTTCTGCCCCAAAATAAATACTTATGAGTTTATCAAACATGTTTTGAAAGCATGGTTGTGAAGCGGAACGTATCAAGATGGGTGACAGAGAGACAGTCAGAATCTGAGAAGCAGAACAGCTACCGAAACACTGAAAACAAGGAAATATACCTCGCATTTAGTATCATACATGCTATCTGCTGCATGACGAGGAACGACAAACACTTTTTGCTATAACAAAAAATAGCTGTCGAAACAGTCACCCGGCAGAATAATCAGCAAACGAGAAAATTGTCGACGAGAAATCGATCATTACAGATATGCCCTTATGATACTGAACGCGAGATATGCTCTATCCAAAAAAGGGCGACATGGAAAGATATGAGAACATTCGAGCGATCACTATTAAAAAATTGTCACTTAGAAAGTGTCATCCCACATCATTTTCTATCGCCTGTCGCCATTGGTAAATGTCGATTTTGTGGGAACTAATCGAGTCTTTATAGTGCAGCAAATTTTCCGGAAATTCCGGGCAAATCAGGATCCTACGCATCACCTGTTTATTGGTATTGAGGCGACATACTACAGTATATGTACCATGCCCACCCAGTTAAGGATCACCCACAGTGACGGATCACTTTGGCGTTCAACATCGGATAACTTGCTCAAAACATAAACGTTGACCTAAAACATATTTTTCCCATATTATACTATTTGTCTTCTACCATTTGTAATGTTAAGCACAACATTCAACCGCTAAATAACGGTGTTTTTGACAAATGTTTAGTTGGTACCACACAGCTATTATTATATGGTCGTTTTCTGTAAGAAGTGCCGTCAGCATTCATAAGCTCCCAGAGGTGGTAAAATTCAAATGTTATAGTATAAAACATGCTCGTTCACTTCGATTTAGTATTTAGAAGACATTTTTCTTGATTGTTGATTCTAAATACCGAGTATTAGCACTTCTAACTAGTGTTCCATAATATGGACCAGGAAATGATTGTTTACCACGGTTATGGATCACTTCCAAAGAATGTAGATTTCTGCCATTTTAAGCATTGGAATCGACATATTCTGACAATAGCACTAAGGATAAAACTAATAAAACATCACGGTTTGTGAGTTTCATTTTTTTAGCAGACAAAAATGGATGGAAAACTTGGTGTGGAGCGAAAACAGCTCATGTCTCAGTTACTACAATGCAGTATCACAAAAAAGGGCATTTTACCCTTGTTTCCAGCTCTTACACTGATATTTTTTGCAGTAATATGTGACACATTGTTAACTTTCGCCAAACCATGCAATACAGATGCATTGAGTTGAAAATCTCTTGATTTTGTGCACTGATCCGTAATATGTCACAATTTGATCCATAATATGAAAATTGATCCATAATATGGTTTTCAGAAACCGATACAAATTTTAGTTTTTATGCAATCATATGTAAATATTACACTCAAAACAGTTTACTAACCGAAGTTCCAATTTGAAACGATTTAATTCGTGCTTTTAAATTACAATTTTACGTTTTCCATGTCGTTTTATTGAATTTTATAGGTTGGACTCCACACTATTTGATCCATAACTGTGGGGTCATGGTATATAGAACTATAGAGCAACATTGGTGGAAACTGATTTCCCGGGAAGATCACAAGAATGATTAGAACGACAATGGGGGATATGCAGAATTGCGAAAAGATCTTTCCTGAACACCCCAGACCGCCCTCGAGAGGTATCATGTTATCATCGGGTTAACAAGCCGCGGCATAATTTTCATAACGTCTAGTCAGTTTGTTTGGTTCGCATAGATGGTAGAGATGGACGACTCACTCACGAATCATTCAAAAGAGTCGACTCTCGAAAATGAGTGAACGAATCACGGTTCTTTTCAAAATAGTCATGATTCATTTGCACCTAATACTTTGGAAGGTGGCTTAAAAATTTACTAGGAATCATATTTTCGAGTTGCAATTGTCATAGCTAAACAATTCGGACATGTCGATTTAGCTTTGTGAGTGAGTCACCTACGATTCGCTCTCAAAATTTGATCATTTTGCCCATCTCTAATGGATGGCATCGGGAGCACGGCCTGAAGCGTGAAGCAACAAAAGTATGACTGGCAGTAAATGTATCGAAAATAAAATACATCATTAAGATGGCAGCCGAGTGGTTAGAGTACGCAGCTACAAAGCACAGCCATGCTGAAAATGTCTGGATTCGATTCCTGGTCGGTCCAGGATCTATTCATAATGGAAATTACCGTAATTTCGGGTGAAATTGATCATTTTTCACGGTTTTTCATGTTCGTTTTCTATAATGTTAACAATGCCAAACAATTGAATGCAGGGAAACAAGTACGAAGTTGAGTCTCATTGACATGTACCAAAATTTTCTAACAAATGTCATTTAAGTGCTAAAAAATATCTCTAAAATAAAAAATCGGGAAATCTCATTTCGGGGTGAAATTGATCACTTGTCAATGCGATTATTGTTAGTTTTCAAACCAACTCTATATAATAAATTTGAGGTCCCTGAATCCGAATATGCTTGCTAAATTCTTAACAATACAATAATTATAGAAATAATGAATAGTTAAATTTCAAGAATTACGCGAAAAACGCCTAAATGTATGCAATTTCCTAAGGAATATCTCGATATCTAACAGAAATTCAATCATTTCCACCGAATGAACAAATTGATACGAGTTTTGGTTATGAAACCTGGTTTGGGGATATATCTCAAGCATCCTCACAAACTTTCAGGTTTATACCATGCTCAAATCCTTGTTTAGAACTAGAAGTTTATGAATGTTTGTCAATATTGCACCGTACATGATATTGGAATTTTACATTATTTTCATAGAAATAAACATTTTTAAACGCAAAACACTTAACAACACACAATTCAACAATAGTAACGACAAACAACGTTCATTCACTAGAGGTTACATTGATATTTGTGCTCCATTAGGAAGAAATAAAATCGAGTGACACAATGATCAATTTCACCCTACTGATCAATTTCACCCGAATTTACGGTACCTTGACTTTCCTGGGCATAAAATATAATCGCACCTGCCACACGATATACGAATGCGAAAATAGCAAATTTGGCAAAGAAAGCTCTAAATTAATAACTGTGAAAGTGCTCTTAAGAACATTAAGCTGAGAAGCAGGCTCTGTCCCAGTGAGGACGTTATGTCCAGAAGAAGAAGAAGAAGAGGATGGCAAATACTCGATGGATACGTTTGGCGGGGCATGTTGTAAGAATGCCGGGCAACAACTCTGTTTCTGAAGGATCCGTTGAGCGCAAGGGGCAAGATGGGCTGACCAGGTGCTGTAAGATTTGGCGAGTGTGGGCCATAACCGAGGATGGAGGGAAGCAGCTACTTACCCAATTTTTGACGCGGTTTTATTGTTATTACAATGTTACATAAATAAGTAAAAAAAAGTATGTATGCAATTTCCTTGAAATTGATAAAGAATCCGCTAAGTATTTTCAGTTTCATTTCCATTCGATCAACATAGATACAAAAAATGAATCAGTTAACATTTCCATACTTACCTTTCCTTCTTACAGTCCTTAACATACCTCTTATTCATGTGTACCTAGATAATTTGCTCTATGATAGGCATTTCTCTACAAGCATGGTTTTCAGCATTTCTCGTCTCCTAAGAAGACAAAATCGGGAACCATTGGAACCCGAGCGGCGAAACAGCAAACTACAATCCGAGCCAACAAACGAACGAACGGATTCGGGGAGGGGTAATATGGCAGAGCAAGCAAATCAAGCCAAACAGCATCACAAAAGCCGCGTGCGCGTCTTCTCTGACTGGCATCTGACTCCGTCTGGAAGGAGGAGGGCATCTCGCTACGGCATGAGCAAACAAAAACAGAAAACAGCCAAAGCGAGGCCCGAGGAGGCACCACATTACGTATTATTATGACCCGTCGTGGTTCGCTCTTGTTAGTTAGCAGCCGAAAATCACTGCCGGCCAAGGAGGACCGTGTAGACCCGAAATCGAAACGAAAATCAGATAGCTGAGGTATTCAGCGATGGGGATGAAGGACCGTTCTTACTGGGGAGATTAGAGTTGGATGAAAACCAAGTGATTATCATCGAAAATCGAGTTTCCCGATGACTTTATCTCCAAATACGTAGATGCTACGAATTTTGTTATCTCTTTTCTAACTTTTCAAGCTACAAACTTTCATTTTTATTGAGTTTCAGTATTTACTGATTTTGAGACCCTTCAGGCAGATGTGTATTGATATTAAAGATGGAGCCCCCTATAGGCCACCAAAACCCCGCACAAAATGAAAGGGCACTTTAAGGAGCATTGTAAAACGAGAACGCGAGATCACGCAGAAATTAAACCCGAGAGTTTATGAATATGAATAGCACACACAGGAGTAATTTGGGAAAACCATGGGCTAAGTTACAGACCGTTACGCGAATATAATTTGGCCATTTACTGCAAAATCAAATGGAAGTGGCCAACTTATAAACGTGTAACGCTCTATCCAAAAAAAAACACCCTAGTCTAAAATCAAATCTATTTCAACAGAATCTAAGGAAATCAAATTGCTTTTTCTTGGAATTAAAAAATAAGCTACTTAGTATAATGTTAGAACTGTTCTCAGGACTGTATAATGTAGTTCAATTTTTATATGAATCATGTCCTTAAGTTTATGGAAATGGAGTCCAAAGTCCAAGAGATCTACTCAGAATTCTGTCAGAATCCAACCTTTCCATGAATGTCCTGCATAGTATTCTAATAGAATAATTTCCTTGATTTTTTGAGATTGCTGCATGAGATTAATGCGTAGGATTTTGTGCAAACTGTCACAGTCTTGCAAGATATAATTTGTAATTCTGTCCAGGAATATAGGAAATTGCTGTCTAGAATTTTATATAAATCCTATGTATAATATTATCATAAACCCATCTAGAGTTGAGTGAATGCCCAGCCTAGGGTTTAATGAGAGTTTTGTTACATCTTCAGTGTTTTATTTTGTCAATGATGCTACTTAAGATTCTGTAAGAATCATACCCAAGATTTCAATGTAATTCATGTCAATGATTCTTTGATAATTCTGTCCAATATTTTGTGAAAAATATTCCTGAGAACTATTTCAAATAATCTTCAGAAATTTGCAAGATTAACGCCCAGGATTTTGGGAGATTCCTGTACAGTAATTTCTCGATTTTATCACGGATCCAAAAATTTTTGGCGTTATGTACCGAAGCGTGATAAAATGAAAATTTATTTTTCTGCTGTATAAGTTTCATCAAAGTTTTAGATTTATGTTGCAGAAATAAAGCGAAAAAAATGAAAAGCACATAGGAGTTGGGTCAAGATGATATATAATGAATGTTTAAGGTTTTTTATTCAATGCAAAATGTATGAACTTTATTTAATTATTGTGGCGTTATAAAATCGAACAGAAAACAGTGCTTAAATCGAGAATGAAACAATAAAGCAATACTCAAACGAGCAGTGATAAAATCGAAAAACGACTGTATTTCTTAATTCAGTTAGATAGTATTAGACACACATTTAATTGTAGCTCGAAGAAAACTCGGTTTTTTACCTAGTTGTGGACAATGGGATTTCACATTACGCTCTTAAAACGGCAATTTATTGAAAAGACTAGCTCTAATCCATTCAAATTGACAAAAAATGCTTATAGTCTATCTACTAAATATTCACTTATTTACGATTTTGGAATTCAAATGATAGAACAATCAACGGGTCAAATATAAAACGAATATTCAAACTCTTCGCGGGCCGCACAAAATGGGGTCGCGGGCCGGATGCGAGCCGTACGTTGGGCTGCTCTGCTTTAGAAAAAGCAAGACTTATGTTCGATGTCCGTGTGACATGGCAACATTTCCAGAAACTTGGAGGAAATTTCCAGAACCCTAATCAATGCCGTCGGTGCCACGCTAAGGACATCTAGACGCGTCTGTCCTGTGAAAGATGATACCACAAAGTTTGTATGCGCAAATTGCGGGGCAATCATAAGTCTAATTTTTGGAATTGCCTCCACATAGGTGAGTCATCGAGGACCGTGCCAGGCAGATGAACGGTAATGTCCGTTACGGTGACGGTACCGGTCGTTTCCGAAATTCAGTTTTCAATTAACGATCGCTTGAATAATAATTATACCCATCAGATGGATCAATGCTCATTCACAAACTTTTTTTTCCGTCGGGTAGCCATTCGAATCTTTTATTTCAAATGGATCGACCCACGGTAAATCTTTTGCCGATATCGAAGCAGGTAATTTAAACTCCTCCGCTTTCCATACTACTAGTGACATTTCTAATTGTTTCAAACCTAATGGGAAAAACCCTGCCGCCACAGGAAACTTCTACTTCGCCTCTTCGTCTACCAAAAATTCTAACGAAGATCATCAGATGAAGAATCCACTTCAAGTATCATGTCTCCCTCTGATTTTATTTTTCTAACTGAACAATTGAATCAAATGATTGATGCAATGTTCAAAGCCACCACTATAACTGAAGCAGTCCAAGTTGATGTAAAAATTACTAATCAAATTGTTATTGGATAACGTTTTTCTAATGGATCCAAATAATAATATAAATATTTCAAATTTGAATATTAGTTGTCTGAATGGTAAAGAGGACGAGCTGTTTAATTTTTTCACAGCTTATAACATGCATATAGCAGTTATTACTGAAACTTATTTGAAACCTGGATCCAAACTTAAAAAAGATCCTAACTTTTTTGTTTATTGTAATGATCGACTTGATGGGGCATGTAGGAGAGTTGCAATCATCATTCATAGGCGTATAACGTATCAACTGCTTTCGTAATTTGAAACTAAGGATTTTGAAACTTTAGGTGTTTCTGTTGAAGTTTATTTGCTCCAATCTGATTTGCGAAAATTGACTCGCAATAAGTCAAAATTTTTTGTCATTGGTGACATTAATGCCAAACATCGGTCATGGAATAATTCTCAAAGTAATTCCTACGGCAGAGTTTTATTTCATGATTGCTCTTCAGGATATTTCTCAATTCAATACCCTGATAGCCCTACATATTTTTCCTCTTCTAGAAACCCTTTTACGATTGATTTGGTCTTAATCGATTCTAGTCACCTTTGTAGCCATGCTGATTTTGATTCTGATCATGTCCCTGTTACATTTCAAATATCCCATGAATCGATTCTCAATCCTATCAACTCCACTTTCAATTATTTTCGAGCCGACTGGAATATATATGAAACATATACTGATAGTAATCTTGATGTTAATATTTCTCTACAAACAAAACATGATATTGACAATACTCTTGAAACTTTAACAAATTCCATTATTGAAGCCAGGGGCATTGCAATACCAAAATGTGAAGTAAAATTAGAATCCGTGATTATAAACGATGATCTTAAACTCTTGATCCGTCTTAAAAACGTGAGGAGAAGGCAATTTTAACGCACTCGCGATCCAGCTATGAAAATTATAGGGCAGGATCTGAAGAAAGGAATTATAGAACGATTTTCACAATAAAGAAATTAAAATTTTGAAAATAACATTTCTCAATTGGACCCTGGCTCTGAGCCCTTTTGAACTCAGGAGCCAATTCCAGCATTAAAAGAGGAAAACAAATTATCACTTATTAATTGTGAAAACGCTTAAAACTTGCTATGCAGTTTGAAAGCGCGCACAATTTTAATTCAGAACATTCTAGTCCAATAGAAAACCAAGTAACTCAAGACTTTGAAAATATTCTCAATCAAGAGAACATATTCGAAAATTCCTGGGAGACTGATTTGGAAGAACTATTATAAAAAATCAAACATATGAGGGCTCCTGGCTCCTGATGGAATTTTATACATCCTCATCAAGAAACATCCAGAAAGTAGCTTATCATTCTCAGTTGATATATTTGTTATTATGATATTATATTAAGGTACCCCGGGGCAAGTGAGAATCTGGGGTAAGTGGGGCGTTTCGTCATAGCTCAACTAGGAAAAGTTTTTCATGGGGGTATTCTTCTAGAAAGTTGAAGATACAATGACAAGGAATTATTTAGTACTTAACATATTTTTATTTTTATTACCATGTGGTTCATGTAACAGTTGTCAGTTCAGCGCCATTTTCAACTTGCATGACAAATTGTGACACGTTTCACGTCTTGCATTGACTCGCAAAAAATAAATGTGTTTTAAATCGAATTTCCATCAGTAAGCTATAATTTTTAGTATTATTACAAGCTGCTAACGATAAACCAGTATTTTGTTTTCATTTCATATGAAATTTTTGATGGTCTATCTTACCCTAAAATATAGTTGTACCTGGGGTAAGTGGGACCTATCAAAACAAAAACCAGAATCAAAACTTTTCGTACACGTTTCATACATTTTGCTAGAGAGTAGCACAAAAACATTCAAACAAATGATTTTTATCAAAAAAGATCAACCTCAAATTACGTAATTGCATAAGAGGGAGAAGAAAAGTGTTATTATTCTTTATTTTTTAATTATTTTTTTATTTTTGAAATACGACTTCAAAATTGAACAAACACAAAGTTGAAATTTGAAATGCATCATGAGAACGATAACTTTTCTATTTTAATTTAACTTTATTTGTTATTTCTACCAAATTAAGTAGTGATGGAACACAATTCCATCCCATAAGGTGGTTTTCTGCCATGCATATAAATAATAACAAAACATATTTATAATTTCGTCAATTATTGATTGTTTATGTGCTACATTTTAATTAATAACTTATAAATGATATATTTTGAACATGTTTAATTCCTCTTTATGCTTTTATTTAGGAATTTTCAGTTAATATTAAATGTGAGGTGACATACTATTAAATAAAGGGTTTCTTCTTAAAACGTAACGTATTTTATGGTTGATCCCTTATGAACATCAAATATGTACTTAAAATTAAAAATCTATGACTTATCAATCCTATTATTGTAATGGTTGACTTACTGATGTGGATTGACGCATGAAACTGGATGTGTCCCACTTGCCCCGCTTAGCGAGGTAACTGCGTCCATTGGCTCATTCTAAAACTTTCTTCTAAGGTTTTCACAATTTTGAAATTATTCGATCAGTTTCATGCACACACCAGCAAATATGTTACCAAAACGTGATTGTGTTGTTGGATTTGAAAAATATTGACATTTGAAAATTTTATTGAACAATTTGTTTGAACTATCGTTTTTTTCGTTCCCACTTGCCCCGCGGTACCTTAAATGTTTTAAGTTGGCATATTTACCGGACAAACGGAAAAATGCTAAGGTTGTACCAATTTTAAAACCAGACAAAATTCCTGCAGAAGATTCTAGCTATCGTCCAATCAGTTTGCTTTCCTCCATCAGTAAACTTTTTGAAAAGGTCATTTTGAACAGAATAATGGTCCATATCAACGAAAATTCAATTTTTGACAATGAACAGTTCGTAGTCCGCCATTGATATTCGACCACTCATCAACTTTTACGTGTAACAAATTTGCTCCGTTCCAACAAATCTAAAAGCTATTCTTCTAGTCTTACTCTTCTAGACATAGAAAAAGCATTCGACAGTGTTTGACATGAAGGCTTGATTGTGAAATTAAAAAAACTTTAATTTTACAACATAATTCAAAGTTATCTGTTAAATCGTACCTATCAGGTTAATTAGCAGAATTCCAGATCTGAAAGACTTCCTGTAAGAGCTGTCGTTTCTCAATGCAAAAGTTTTGGGCCAATGTTGTACAATATTTTCACTTCTAACTTACCTGAATTACCTCAGGGATGTAAACAATCTTTGTTTGTGGATGACACAGGCCTCTCCGCCAAAGGACGAAGCCTGCGTGTCATCTGTAGAAGATTGCAAAAAGGTTAAATTTTTTCCTTCATACTTGCAGAAATGGAAGATTTCTCCCAATGATTCCAAAACTCCCAATATTCCCACATCAATCAAAAGATCTTTATTTGAAACCTTCAAGTAGACATGTTGTTTCAATGAGAGAGGTTCCAATAAATTGGCCAGATGAAGTTAAGTATCTAGGGCTCATACTAGATAAGAATTTAACTTTCAAAAATCACATCGAAAACATTCAAGCCAAATGTAACAAATATATGCAATGTCTTTATCCACTTAAGTGAAATAGAAAATAGACACTTTGTCTTAAAAACAAGCTTCTGATATTCAAACAAATTTTCTGGTCAGCTATGTTGTGTGCTGTACCAATATGGACTAGCTGTTACTCAATACCAGGAAGAAAGCTCTGCAGAGAATTCAAAACAAAATTTTTAAGATGATTGTGAAGCTTCCTTCCTGGTATAGTACTTACATATGAATTACATAGAATATCCATTGTTGAAATATTGGAATAAACATCGAATAAAATACAGTCAAACCTCCATGAGTCAATATCTGAAGGGACCATCGAGTCGTGGAAACAGATGCTTTGGAAAACTGTTTGAGGGGACCATCATAGTAACCATGAAATTTTGGTTTTAGTATGGTTCCATGAGTCGATATCGAGACATGGAACATCGACTTATGGAGGTTTTACTGTATTTCAAAAAATTTAGACAAAAATCGTTGCAGTCTTAAACATACTGTCATAATGATTTAATGCGGCATACTATTATCTCTATTAAAAAGAGACGAACCAGCCAAGGGCTGAAAGTCGCGTTAATAATGATAAAGAATCATTAGCTCTATTAAAAATATATTGTTTGATCAAAAACCTCAATTTTGCATATTAGATATTATAGCCACAAACTTGTTCTGGTAACTCCTCTGTGCAGTGCTGCGCTGGACCGGGATGGAAACGAAGTAAATCTCGATAATTTAAAAAGAAAACATCACAAACGAGCGATGCGACGCGTAACGATCGTGGAGTTTGTGGAACTTTTGGTCAGCTAGCTTGTAGGGGTCGCGCTAGCAGGCCGCTGCCTTCACTACTCTGCGTAGCGGCAAACAAACAGAGAACTGCGCCGAAACACCCCAAGTATAATTTACGACCTGCGACGAGTTCTCATGTGTGCGACCGACAAATGCCGTGGTAGTGGTGGTTGTGGAGGAGCGGCGGTTGATGAGCAGCTAGATCTATCTACCGAGAGAGCGGAGGTGTATTCAACCTGATTCCGTCGCGCAGAGCGTTTGATGGCAGGGGGCGGACACCAGCGAAAGAGGTATCTATTTATAACAAAAGATGGAATTGAAGTCACGATCAGCGGCCAACCGACGGACGAGGAATTCTTTTCTTGCAGGGACTGTGAGAGTGTGTTGAAGAAATGGAGCAAAACCATCAGGCGGGCGTTTGTTTTCATCAATTGAGAATTGTATTTCGGTCTTTTCTTTTCGTTCGAAATAAATTATTATCCTATAATCAAATATACATTTTTGTATGGAGCTCTTAAGGGCATGTATTGTGTAGTTGTTTTGTAGTCTTCTCCAATATACACCTAATGGCAGACGGTAACTAATAACTCTCACGTGTTTTAACTTTTTCACAGTAACTTACTTTTTTATGGAAAATCTGGTTTATACGCCGAAATTATTATCAAAGAGTGGTTTGACTATGGAGGCCGATTTTTGTTCAAATATACGAAATTTACTTCAGTAGCTTTGTTATCTGGCATTGAATACACTTAATATTAATAGTCAATTTATTTCATTCAGTTAATAATAGTAATTTATAAAAACTAGTATCACGTTTATTAAGTCATAATTGTTCTCTTCTTGGGCATTTTCTGCTTCTGAAGTACACTCGTTCCGAAAATGGGGATTAAAATAGATTCTAGAGTATGACATTCTTAGATTTTGTTTTCATTCCTATATAGAGTATCTTTGAGCGAATCATAATACACCGTTAATTATATTTGGCAAATAAGTAGTGTTTTAGCAAGCGTAAAATCCTTGCCACATTTGTGTAATTAGTGTAACGTTCCTGTAACATTCTATGAAAACGAACTGAATTGACTCGATCCATAACATGACTATGAGTTTTGTTGGTTTTGCTTACTGTACAAATATACACATTTCACACAGAATAACTGAGAGTTAAGCTAATGCGATTGTATACGACTGCGAAACAAAATAGCAGTTAAGTCTTAACGTAAATGGTTCACAGGTATATCTTACACGAAATAAGCTCTTCCGTTGCGTCCCATCTGGGGCGTCTCCGGTATCGTGGAGTACACGTGACCAAGCGAGGCACTGGAGCGGCTCATGTTGTAGTGGGACTGGGGAGCCTCGTAATGCTGCGACGAAGCCGAAGAGGACTCATCCTCCGTGTTGCAGGTACTCTGTGAGGGTGTACTCTGAGGTACGGCCACCGGCATGGCCACTCCTGGATGGCTGATCTTACACCACTGATCCACAGCAGTTGGAGCGGGAGTGTACCGAAGGTTTGGACTCCGTGTAATGTCGCCCAACTTTTTGAGCGTTCGGTCCTTGTTGACGTCCGGTAAGGCATACCGGAGCTTGTCCCAGAACTTACGTTCTCCCCAACAAGCAACGGTGCACGTTCGTATCAGCAGATTCATGATGGGGTCCATGGCCACCAGTTCTACCGGTGCAGTCAAAACTACCACTATCTTGTGCCTGCGATACGCTGGCCGGATGTTCTCTATCACTGACTGTAGAGCTACTCGAAACTGGGGCTGAGACCACTCATTTTGCAAAAAGTTCATTGACACTACCAAGATAACCTTTTTCGAAGCATCTGCGGCATTCTGCAGTGAATCCGAGAGGAACGTATTCGAATGTACGTCACGATGATGTAGGCAAATAGAATAACCGTAATGCTGTAGCTCCGCCCCCAACAGTCTTCCAACAAATTCATTATCGTGAATACTATACACTACGTAGCTGTCATAGAGTTTGTCACTATCTTGCTGGTTGCTAGCCATTATAATTGGATCTTTCACTAATCGCACACCATACTTGGCATGAGCCCACAGCCGCACATCTTGCCGGAAGACACAAGCTAACGCAACTATTAGGGCCGTTCCAATAATTGCCACGATGATCGCTGCCAGCAGTGGCACGTATCCTCCTCCAATCAACCCATGGCCCATTAGCACCGTTCGATGCACCGCTGGAGGAGCCACTTCATTATCAAACTCCATCCGATTCTCACAGGAACTAATAACATCACCAACCACTCGATTGTCCGCACAAATCATTCGATTAATGTCAAATTCACCACCAACGTCTCTGATCCACCTTTGCATTTTGTGCAACGATTCGCAATCACATCTCCATCGATTACCCTCCAAAGAGACCTTTCTCAACGATCCCGTCTCAGATGCCGCAGCCAACGCGTGCCACGGCGAGAATCCGCTTATCTTATTGTCACTCAGATTGATCACTTCCAAAAATTTAAGATTTTCAAATGTCTTTTCACCAACGTAGCCGATCGCATTATGGTCCAAGTATAGTTCGTTCAAATTGGTTAACTGATCAAACTCAAAACCACGCAGTTCTTCAACGTAATTGTTCTCTAGATGCAACACTCTCAAACTTGGAATCCCGTTAAATGTCCTATTATGCACGTTTGCAATGTTACTATTGTTCAGATAAAGCACTTCCAACTTCTTCTTCCCGATGAACTGGTGACTTCCCAACTGTTTCAGGTCGTTTCCATCCAAATAGATCGTTGTAGCGTCCATCGGAATATGCTCGGCAACTTCGGTATAGTCGGCATTTCCGCAGTCAACAATGTTCGTCTTCCACGTATGATCATGGTAACAGCTACATCGATCCGGACATGTCATCTTACAATCACATGCATCAAAATCACAACAATGGCACGTAGCAAAGCAATGTGTTTCATACTGGCACAGGAAATCGTGTGTGTTCAAATCCATCAACGGGCGGATTGAAGCTCCTCGTTCATGCTCCATGGTACACATCACCGTGTCCAAATCCATAACTCTTGGATGCTGCCTCAGGTGAGACAGTTTGTTAATACCTTGAAGCCACTCCATCGTACAGTCACAATGTATCGGATTATCTCCAATGTAGAACTGTGGCATATCTCTGTCGTCCCCTACTCGAGTCAACGCCAGCGCTCCAATTTCCAGCTTTTTGATGTAATTACCATACAGTACGACCTTTTCAAGATTCTTCTTGTTCAGGAACGTCCCAGCCGCAACCTCTTCCAAAACATTATTATTCAAGAACAATGTTTCAATGCTGTCTGGAATGTTTTTATTATCCACCGAAACAAGCCGGTTGAACGAGACGTCCAACATCTTGATCTGCAGGTTGTTCAAATCGTAATAGTTTCCTAGTTCCGTGATGTTGTTCTGGTGCATATCCAACCATTCCAGCGATGGCGGCAGATGACTGTAATCGAAATTCCGAATCTGATTGTCCGACACATTAAGGAAAACAAGCGCCGGTAATGACGTAAACACCCCGCTGATATCTTCCAGTTCGTTGTTGTCCAATCGAATCGCTCTTATGGTAGGATTTGAACTGAATGCCGATTGATCGATGTGACGAATCTGATTGGAAGCCAAATTGAGCACGTGCAGGGATGATAGCGTTACGAATGCGTCCCGGGATATGTTGGTAATCCGGTTTTCCACCAAGCGAAGGCCGAGTAACTGTTCCAAGCCCTCAAAGGATGCGTTGTAAACGGTAACGATTCGATTTTTTCCCAAATCAAGAGATTTGAGGAAGCGTAATTTTCCAAGCCCTTCCGGAATTTCCGTCAAACGGTTGTCATTCAGGTTGAGGTCATTCAGGTTGGTGAGATTTTCCAAGGCTCGGGGGTGCATCGAATCGATGGCGTTTGACTCAATGTAGAGCTGGTTCAGGACGTAAAGTTCACTGAAGTGATGTTGATCGATTCGTTTCAGCTTGTTGTGAGATAGGGTGAGAGCAACGAGGTTTTTCAGATCACTGAATGCATTATCGGCAATAGCTTCAATCAAGTTGGATTCAAGATTAAGTACTTGCAGACTATAAAGCTCGCGGAACACATGCCGGTCAATTTTCGTAAGGCTGTTGAAGCTGATATCCAGCACCACAAGGCGTTTCAATCCGGCAAATGTATCTCTGTTGATCCATTCCGACGTCAATTCATTGTGTGACAGATCTAAGATCTCAAGGCGGTCCAAGCCTTCAAGCAGTCCGGGAGCTAATACTGATAGGGAATTATTCTGCAGGTAAATTTGCCGTAACTCGCGAGGAGATTGGAAGAGTTCTGGCGGGAGTGCTACCAATTTGTTGCTTGACATGTTCAGGACTTTCAGAGAACCGAGGCCAACGAAAGACCGGTCAGCCAAAGAGTTCAGTAGATTATCCTGGAGAAGCAAAATGTTGAGTGATCTCAACGAAGATAGGCCGTTGTCGGGAAGGGATAGAATATCGTTGTACGAGAGATCTAGAACTTCCAGACCGGTGTTGCAGGCTTTACCGGGAGCAGTGGGTCCATTACCCCAGTCAGAAAATCCCAGTTGGGAAATGTCAGTGAGCCGGTTCTTAGTTAAATTCAACTGCCGCAATGAAAACAATGGACAAAACACATCAGTTGGCAGGCTCCAAATATTGTTATCGGCCAGATCAAGTCTTTTGAGCTCGGTCAGTCCACGGAAACTTTCCGGGTGGAATTCTAGATTCATAGCTGACCAGTCTGTATTGTGTGTCCTAAGCGATAGCGAGCGTAGATCCCTCAGAGTTGAAAGGACCATCGAAGGCACGTATTTTATCTTACAGTATTCGATCTTAAGATCTCGTAGGCGTTTCAATGAACCTAGAAATGCGCCCGAATGTTGATTTGCCTCTAACGAACTCTCGAAGAAAAGAATATCGCTGCACTCAAGTTTGAGCGAGTTGATGCGCTCGATTTGGTACGAGCTCAGATTACGCATGAGAGTGTCTGTGCCGCCGATTGTTTTCAGCTTGCAGGAAAGCACAGCCGTCACAGTATTTTCATCTTCTGCATTCTCGTCGATCACTCGTTGCCATTTGCATCCCTTCGGTGCGATGTCCATTCGGCTCATCAGTGTAGATCGGGCAGCAATAGATACCACCAAAGTAAGGAACAGCAGATTTTTCAGGAAATCCATCGTTGTTATCGTTTTCAGAAATTCAGGAACCAAAGCGAAAAAAGGATCAGGATCATTCACTCACAATAAAAACTCATTGAAACGCCAATTTTGGGTCAGGCTCTTTTAAGGAAATCACAAAAAATATCTTCCACAATCCACTTTACCGACCGTTTCTTGTCGTTGGTACAAAATTCATCTTTTTCACCCAACGGAATTCTTGCAACACAAATTGGATCATTTCGTATCACACATTCTTCATATGTCGCGATGGCTGCTTCCCACACTCTATTCCGCTCTTCTGCGTTCGATAGCTTCAAAGTCACACGTTTTTCATTTTATCTTCTCATCGCTTCTCAGCAGACAGCTTCTTTTCTTATCACTTGCGTAACATACAGAAACAAATCACACTCACTTATGATTGCGCTAAGAAATCGTTGCAGCCGTTTTCCCGAAACTTAACAATGCTCTAACGAGATAAACCACTTTTCGTTCGCGGCTACTTCAATGCAGCGCATTTGTATCAGAATATTATGGAAACTGTTTCTCTCCCTCCTTTCACTCTCTCAGGGCAGATTCAAGAGATGGGGGTGTTATAAATCGACCAATCCAAGTGTTATAGTCTCGAACGATTGCGTTTTTGCGTCCTATCCCGAGGAGGGTCGAAGTTGTAACTGAAGTTTGGTTCTCTGATTTCGGCAGCAAGACAGAAAATTTTGGATAATGTCGATTCTATGCAAGGGCTAGCGATGAACAACACTGGTGGGGAGAAGCCGAGAGAATCCGAATGCACCCGAAGAGTATAGAATCGATGAACTTCTCTCAGTTCCTTTTGATAAGCTCTTTCGCTGGAGGGGAAGTTGCATGAACATCACCAGTCTAACTCTTCCTCTCACTTGAATCCAATTCACTCTCTCGCTCTCATCTGGCGATTCCTGTTGGGATAAATTCACCCGCAGGGCCAAGTGCATTCGGCTTATTGCATGGTAAATTCTCATAATTTTCCATGTCTTGCTTCATTATCTTCTTCGTCTTTCCCGTGCAGCAGCTTCCCCCACTTTTCCGCGCCAAATGAACCGAACGTTCCCATCAATCCTGTGGCCATGCATTTTGTTTCGGTTTTCGGCCCCTTGTCATGCCCACTTCGTTGCGACTGCGAGGGTCCTCTCGTCAAGTCCTCTTCACATGGTCCTTCGTCCGTCCCTCCAGGTCATATTTGCTTCGCTGCATGTGCTAACAGATGCAATTTCAAACAAACTAGAAGGATATCCTCAGGTACCGAACTGGCCTGGGACTCGACCGACCGAAAAGAGAAACTATTTCAGTTTTGGGCTCTCCGGAGGATACCTGATAGCAGCGTACTCCTCATAGCGCAAGGAATCTGTTTTGGAAGCCAAGAAGGCAGAAATGTTTACTTTCTTAAGAAGTTCGGTTGCAGTTGGCCGCTATCCACACAAGGCAGAAGAAGAAGCTCAGCTTTTGTGTTTTGTGTTTTTATTTCATTTAGCTGTCTCCCGGGGTAAGAGAAGGCTAATTTTGGGATCATAAAAGCGGAGAAATTTAATAACGTACGAACCACCATGCTCTGGTTCGAGTTTAGAGTATTATTCGTATAAGGGTTGTGTGAAAAAGGGCCAAGGTCTCATCCAGGGAACCAGCGAGCAACTCACAAGATGTTTTATTTGAATATTTTATCGATTTATGACGAATATGCGAGAATGTATACTGACCCATTCGCGCATGGGACCAACCAAAGCGGTGGTGAATTTCAACGGTAATGAAGATGATAATGAGCCTTATACGACTTGATTGGAAGTGAGATTTTGTTTATTGAATGATCATTTTCGACTTCGACCGGTCTTCGTGTACGGAGCGGCTAGTCGGTTGAGTAGTGCAATTTGCATTCAGTTGATTAGGCAATTTGAATACGGAATGAAGTTGGTTCACTCGTTGGCCCGATCGGAAAGTAGGAGAAAAGTTTGATTGTACCATAAAGCCGACACTCGCTGAGTAGAATACACAACATCAGCTAATTTGTTTTTGTAGCCGCATTGTTGGAAAATAACTACAATTTAAATTCCAATAAAGCAGCGATTTGTTAATGAATGCTTTTTACTTTTATTGCGGCACCGTTGGTGTGCTTTGGAGTGTACAAACTTGAAATCTTATTGATAAATTAAACCTGAATTTAGAAGCAAGAAATAAATACCGAGATACGTGAGTGACATATATTCCTATTGAATAAATCTCTTTGATTATTGATTTTGCAGTCGAACGATAGAAATCCAGACACATTTTTCGTTTATATTGCTTTTCGAATGCATTAGCATGATGATGTTTGGAATTGTTCAGGCAACTAATTTTGATAATCATATCAAATTGTTGTGTTTAGGTGAGGCATTTAAAATTTTTCCTATTACCTTGTCACATTAATTGTGACATTCACAAAAAAGTTGTTCAATTCATTATTTTTAAATCACCATTGAATATTGAATAGGGTCCTAAAGCCATGTCCCGATTTTAGTGCCAAACGCTTAAGTTTAGGCCAAAAACACATGTTTACTCAATTTTCTAACGTTTTCCGTTGTTTTAAGTCCAAAAAACATTTTTTTAGATTTTGTCACACCCCTTGGCTTAAACTCAAATTTTGGGTGCATTTTGTTTTCCGTGTCCCTTCCAAAATGTCAGATAGGAACAACCCCAGTGTTAAAACTAAAGCCCCTGTGGTGTTTTTGTCGTCTAAGCGAACGTCAAACATGATCTCAAGTGTCAAGGTTCATTTATGGACCCAATTTTTAAATTAAAGTTTAAATATGATATAGCCGTTATTTGAGTGGGAAAAAATGCTAAAGTAGTTGAAATAACATGCCCTTTGGGGTTGTTAAATAAAAACAAGATTTTATTAAAAATTTAAGGACCCAATTGAAACTAAAATTGCACGCGTAGCCGATTTGAACGATTCATTCTCGAGCGTAATCCGGGAGCAAAACAAACCCTAATAGCCAGAGATTGTACCACTCTGCCAGGCAATGAATTTACTGGAAGAAAACATCATGAACTGTATCTGCACACACTTTGTTGTTTCCGCTTTTGATAAATTTATTCAAAATAGTCCTTTTTTACAATTGCATCCAGTGTTCTTCACTGAAAATTAACCTTGTGATTTTATGAGTGTTTACCTGGTTGTATGGAAAAAAATGTAGGTACATAGACCCGACAGCATCGTATGTTACACTGATAATGATGTTTAATTTGAATTTTAAGATAGGTACTATGTGAAGTTTTCTTTTATTTGTGGAGTGTCAACTCAGAACGGGTTTGGGTCGGGTGCGGCACAGAAAATTCAAAATTTTTCGGGTTCAGGTCGGGTTTGGAAAACTACAAAACTATCGCGTACGCGTCGGATTCGGGCTTGAACAAAGTCGGGTTTGGTGAAGATTTTGAACAGAGCAACAACTCATCTTTATGCATCAGAATAGATTAATTCACCATTTTTCTGGTTTTGGATTGAATTAGTTTCTCGGGATAGGGCCAGGTCCAGGTTTGGAATAATAAATTAGGTCGGGTTCAAATTTTTAAAATACGAATCCCACTCATCTCTACCATCTTCATGGCAAATCTTTTTCCATATTCTGCTGATTTATTAATGATAGTTGTGAATTCCATTAGGCAACTTCTTCCAAATTGATATGTAACCATTAGAGATGGTCAGGTTTGACATTTTTCAAACCCGAAACCGACCCGTACCCGACTTATTATATTTCTTCGCACCCGACCCGAGCCCGAGACATTAATTGTTAAGCAAAACCGGACCCGACCCGAACCCGAAAAATTTTTGCTGTTCAAACCCGAACCCGACCCGAAACCCGAAAAAGTTTTCTAAGAAAAACCCGAATAAAACCCGAGCTCGAAATAATGATAAATCCATCGTTTCTGGTGCATACGAAATCTTTCAGATTGTTACTCTGTTCACAATTCTCATCAAACCTGACCCAAACCCGGCTAAGCCCGACTCTTTCCAAGCCCGAAGCCGAGCCGTACCCGATTATTTTTGTAGATTTCAAACCCGACCCGAACCCGAACCCGAAATATTTTAAATTTTCAAACCCGAACCCGACCCTAATCCGACCTTAACCTAACTCCCAGGCAGTGATTGCCTTTTTAAAAAAGATTTTCTAACACTATTACACCTTGCGCCTTATTCATTTATCAAACTAAGTAGATTTACACTGTTCAAAAGTTACCGGCAAATACCCAATGGAGTGGAAATAAAAAATCTTTGGAAAACATTTGTATGGAGCTCAGTCGACTTTCAGGGGAAACAATAGACAGCAAGCACGTTGAAAAAATCGGTTTAATCGAAATTTAATCGCGTAATTTCAATCAAATTATGTCTGAAATGAAAGTTCATGTTCTATTTTGCATGTTTAGTGGATTAGATTACAAAAAAGTATGATAAATTGTACTTTAAATTTCATGTAAACATTAATGAAAGCAGTGTTTTGTACAACTTTGGCGACCTGTAGCTAAAAATTGTGACGTGTTGGAACATTTCTGAGAACGGCATCAGATTCAGCAGCCCCAAATCTACTAGAGACACATAATTTGGTTCTTGAGACACGCAAACATGTCATTTTTGTTACGCTGTGTAATTGAATTCTCCTCTGAAATCCCTAAACGAGTTGCTCCGGAACTTTTAGGGAGTAATTTTACTTTGCAGAAATTCGGGGAGCTATTTAACCTTTTTTTTAGATAAATCTAAAGAAACACTCATTACAATTTTCTGTGGAAAAAATGCAGACAGATCTTTGGAGAATTTCTCTGAAAAATCATTAAGAAAGTTTGCTCAATTGAAATTTGTTGAATTGTTTATGAAAATCTTGTGGAATATTAGGTGGGACCCTTAGGGTTACCTTAAAGAATCATTTAATGTTTTTTTTTCTTTGAAGAATTTCTGAACGATTTGTTGAATGAACCTGAAGAGAAATTTTTAAGAAGTATATCAAATAAAAAAAACTGTTGGGGCAATCTTTGAAGAATTTGTTATAAGAACGTAATAGCCAAGCAGAAATGTTAAAAAATTCGGAATTCTTCAAAAGATTCTTTTAAGCAATTTGGTACAGATTCTTCGTGAAAATTTTCTGGTAAGATCAGAAAAAAATAAATAAACTATTTTCCCATGGGAATCCCTAGAGTAAAAACTGGTAAAGGAGTTCTTGGTGAATGCACTGGAAAACTACGGAAATAGTTCATGAATAATCCCCGATGTAGAATGAAAATTTTCAGTAGTGAAAATTGAAATTTACAAGTGCAGCGATAAAAGACAAAATCGCTAACAAATGAAATCAATACAAATTTATGCAAACTACTTTCGTGCAAAAGTTTGGGATAAACAGAGCCGCAAGAAAAAGGTTTTTGACAATTTCTCTGTCATTTTTCAACCGACTTTGATAGTTCATAGCTTTTTTAATCGCAAATAAAATAGCGTAGCAAATATTACATTTTTGCGTGTCTCAAGGGTGAAATTATGTGTCTCCAGTAGATTTTAAGTTGCTGAATCCGATGCCGTTCTCAGAAATGTTCCAGCATGCCACAATTTATAGCTATTGTAAAAAATACTGATTTTATTGATGTTTACATTAAATTTAAGGCATGATTTATCAAACATTTTTATTGTCTAATGCACCAAGCATGCAGAATAGGCCTTTAATTTGACATTTTCGAAAAAAATTGGTTGAAATTGCACGATGAAATTTAGATAAAAACGATTTTTTCAACATACGTGCAGTCTCCAAACATTTTTTTTCGTTTCTCTTCTATGGCAGAATACAATACCATCTAATCCATCAAAATATAACTTTTGAGGATAGAAAGTATTATAAGTTTTGTTGATAGGCACTGCTATATACATTTAGTTTGAATTTTGATGCAAATTAGGCAATTAAATCGTCATGCATGCTAGAAAACTTGGTTACCAGTTGGCTGAAGTAGTCAAATTTTACATTTTCAACAGCTAATATTTAGGAAACTAGACGTGCTATGATATTAGCTTAGCTTAGACTGACTACACATATCAATGGTTGCTATTCCGTGATTGACCGAAGTCAGTGAAAATGCACAAAGAATCAACTAGAAGTTCGGCTGGGATTGGCCATAATCTTCTTCAGTGTGCATAATTCAGTGCCTCTATTTATACAGGGTCAATAACGGCGCCGGCCACGTCCTTGCAGTCAGGTGGGATTGGGGGAAGGAATGTTAGTGTGTAACCTTTGCTATTTGGAGACCGTGTTTGCCTCTGCATCTCCGCAAAGGTTACTGAGAGGGATGTTTGTTAATGGGGAGGATCGTTGGGTCACAGGATTCACTTTGATAAGCGATTAGACCATGATAAATAATTATTTGTGAGATATAAACATGCTTATATGTAAATATAATATTTTCATTTGATATGAACAACATCTATGTAGAGAAAAAATATGCCGACACTTGATGTGACGAACGTTTCAAAGTTTGTTGAATAAAGTGAAGTGAATAAAGTTTGGAAGTCTACACTTGAAGTGTCGAACCATTCAAAGTTTTTTTTTAATTACAAAAATAAAGGTAAAAAGAAGAAAGTGTTTTGAATAAAAAAAAATTTAGACATAAATAATTTATGAATCAGAGTTTATGTCGACACTCACAGTGATGAACCATTCATATATTTTTGAAAAATCATATTTACGTCTCACCGTTGTAACGATTAAGGGTGCAATCATACATATTTTATAGATTAGAAACAGTAGCATAAAACGAGCTCACCAATTGATCCGTCATCCTTGAGCAGCAACAATCCTCTTTGAACTTCACTCGTTTAATAGGCTATATAAAAGCACTTAGAGAAAATAGGCGTGCAACCCGTGTGGGAAAACAACTGACGACTGCTCGGGCTTTCTTGACGCACTGCCCAGGAGCAAGCGTCAACGTCGGAAGATCAAAAAGAACTCGGAAACTAGACGTGCTATGATATTTATAAAAACAGAAAAGGATTCAGCAACCCTTGATCATGTTAATACCAGTATTTTGGTTCTTGAGACAAAAATATGTTCCGCAGTGTAATGGCATGATTGGTTTGAGATTTCACAGACTTTTCGTGTTTCGCACGATAAACTATACTGAGGGGTGAACCCAAACTTTTCCACGATGACTTAAATGACTGTTTGATTGATTTTGAATAGTTTTTGGATGTTTTCGCCCCAAATTTCGTGAGTGCTTTTCAAATAATATAGGATTACGATTCAAATAACACATTAATTTAAAATTTTGGTCGATCTAATGCTGTGGAAATTGGACATGTTTTTTCTGTGTGTTTTTCGAAAAATGTCACAAATTTATGTAAAAATTTAGTATATAAAATTCAAAAAATGTTTTTGAAAAAAAAAACATCTACCAAGTAAGAATAACTCTAACCATAGAGAGTTCCAATTGGAAGTGTAATCACAGAGAAATGGACAAAAAACTGTTGTATGTTTAAAGGGGTGAACCCATACATTTGCACGGGAGTGTATTTTTAGAGTACCATAGTTTTGGTAGTATAACATTCTTAGGTATTATAAGGTAACTCAGATATTGACCACGCCACAAATTGGTTTTATTATGCTTATACATATATTGTTTGGAACAATCGAATATTCTACGGGGAGTGGTAAGCTTTTGAGCACTGCCTGAGGCGTTGAACTACTAGAAACAATTTCTTTTTCGAAGAACACTTATCATGTTTTATTTAGGTTTCACAATTTCCAATATAATGCTCAGTTTGGTGTTAATATAATTTGTATGAATTTTTATATTTACTTTATTACCTCTTATACAGGGGTCTTCAATTTCTTATTCCGAAATTAAATTAGCAAATAATCTGGTATGAAATACCTTAATTTGGTATTCTGCAGCAATTTTCTCTTGCTGGGGTCGCAAAGAAGCCAAATTCAAGCAACCATAGGTGAAGGCAGCAAGAAATTTGATAAAATATAATTTACACAAAAGCATACAATCGTTCTCATAGTACAGCTCAAATTACTTGTTGCAAGCTTTCCCGACTTCCAAATCACTTATGACATGCAATCGGCTTCCTGCCAAGGGTACCGATCAGACATCAGAATTCAAACAAACTTATCAAAATGTGACATCTTCAATCATCCCATTTCTCCAATTTCTCCTTCAGATCAGCACCAGTCAGTACGGTGCGCTTATTATAGATATAGTTACCGTGCTCAATTGCAACAGTTAAAGACCTCCTCGGCACGACATACCTTCTCTCCCATTGTTGGATACAAATTGTCCCAGATCTTATCGGCACGTAATGCTTCGACTTGGTCTTGCGAAACCGGGAAGGGCAGGCAAATGAATTGCTTCGGAGACGGCGGATCCAAAAGTGGTACCCGAGCACCAGGTTGTTGTGATTGAATCTGTTCCCTCTCGTCGTTTTCCCATTCATGGCTGTCGTTTTGCCTAGCTATGCTGCCTGCCTTCCTGCCGCTGCCATGCCGTGTCCGTTTGTGATACAGTTTTCAATTGACTGTAGCGCAATGAAGGAGTGACTTGGGTATTATTCTTCTGCCTTCTTCCCGTATCCACTCGAATAGTTTGGAATTCGGGAAGGAAAATCGAAAGCGACTAGACACTAGACTGGTCCTTAACACAAAACAGTTGCAAAATTTAACGGGCATTATGAGTACACCTAAACATTTTTTAAGTAAAGGATGGGGTGTACGTGAATAGTAGTTTACGGAACAAGTTGCAGAATGATGATTTTTACAGCACGAGTGGTAAATTTACGAGTGCTGTAAAAATCGAGTTCTGCAACGAGTTACGTACGAACATTTTTTGCAATTTCGTCGAAGACCACTTGAGACCATCAGAAATTATATCGGAATGCACTCACCATTATTTTACAATTTCTGAAAAATTGTTGTGTAATGATTCATTACGCAACTCAAGACAGTTGCGTAATGAGAAAGCGTTGCGTAATGAATCATTACAGCACTGATTTCAGTTGCGTAATGACTATTCCCGCTCTGCATACTTCAGTGCAGGAAAGTAGGCCGTTTTATGACAGATTGGCGTGATGAAAAACAGGCTATTACGATGACAAATTGCAAAAAAGTAGTTTACTCAACAAGTTGCAGAATGATGATTTCTGCATCATGAGTTGCCAAGGATAATTAACAACTTGTAAATGAGTATGATTTTAATTTACCTCTAGGGTATGCTTATTAAGTAAGCAGTTGTTAAGGCCGCACGGGACGTCATCATAATCACCCTATCCATTTCAAGAAGCAAATCCCAAGAACCACTCCGTATATCGATGCGAAAATGTATCACTATGTTTCTATATATGTAGGGCACAAACCGATAAATTTTCAGCTTCATCGGTTCTATAAAACTCGAGATTTGCTTCCGCGAAGTTTTGATGATTATTGTTAGAGTGAGACGAAAGATAGGGAAAATAACACGGTCTCCCGTGTCCCCTTAACTGAAAAATGAAAATTGTTGGAAATTCTGCCTGGGGAATTCTGGTTACAAAAAACATTGCCATTCATCTGCCTGTTACGAGCTTCAGCAATTCGTTTGCGGGAAGGGCAATCCCAAAAGTTAGACTTATGGCTGTCCCCGCAATGTGCACATACAACCACTGAGTTGGATACTAGAACCAGGTTTCTGGAAATGTTCCCATGTCACAAAGACATCGAAGCCTGGACCAGTCTACTAGACACCAATAATAAGGAAAACATTTCCGCACTGTAAAGAAAGTATTGACTGGAGATTTCAATAGAAATAGCAGCTTTCAAGTACCATAGCGATCGGGACAGTTTCCAGGGTTGGGATAAAGGTTGACACAGTATAACAGAAACGAGCGGCTCGTCGTGATAAACATCTGTTTAAGCTTCTCCGATCGATTGATGAAAGGCAGGAGTGGGCAGCCGGTTACGTGCCACAAACGGAAGCCGGCAAAAGAAGCACGTAATTCAATATTCTACTTGTGGTACAATTGAACCGAGACTGATTTCTGTGTCATCATCATCATCATCATCGCCGTCTTCATGTCCTTCATCTGAAAGGTAGTTGGCGCAACCAGTCGTCGAGGGTTCGGTCTGTTGCATATTTTATGGAACGATCGATTTTCCTTCTGTTGCGATGGGACGGCTTTCCTGTGAATTGGCTCTCCCAGCGGATGGTTGCGATGTCGAAGAAGGATGCTGCGTGGGAGAAAAAATCGAGAAAATGTCGATGGCTGAAGGTTTAACTTCGGGAATAATTATCGGAAAGACAGATGCGAATTTCCCGCTAATTTTGTACGACATTCGGCAAGGAAAAGAATAATGCTGGAAAGAATGAAAATACGCGTGATATCACACATTTCTATTGGAACACAAAGCAAACTTAGTGGCATCCAAAAGAGGAAGGATATAGCTTTCATTTGAAATTAAAAAAAATGTTTGTACCAATATGAATTTGACCGCCATCTTGATTTTGTCAGTAAACCCCTTTTTTTCACCATTAGTGCACCGCTCGTTCTGAATTTTGAAATCACCATCAGAAAGCTGAGAAAAAACTGAGTAAGATAGGCTTCAAAATTAATTATTTATAATTAGTTATAAAATGGCTTAATTAGTTATAAAAAAACAGGTAATTACACAGGAGTTTTTTATAATGCGTATTTGGTACCAGAGTGAATCTTCGGCTTATATTAGAGTTCAGGAATAGCATTTATTCTTTCATTTATTTGGTCTAAAACCGTTGATTGAAATTAACAACCAATAGAACCGCTGAGATAAGATAAGAATGAAATAATCAGGTTGTTTTTTTTTTTTCAATAGAGGCCTTATTATTCAGCATGATAACATTGCAAAAAAATCAGTCAACTATTTAAAACCAAAATGGGGTTGAATTCCAAGATGGCTGCCAGATTTTTCGACCTCAAAATGATACTCCTGAGTACTGGCATTACGTCCCCATTGGAACAAAGCTTGCTTCTCAGCTGTTAAAATTCGCTATTGTCTCACATGTTTGTTTTTTATTTTTTTTATTAATGACACTTTACACCAGAAGAGTGCATTCGTGTCCAGGTAAAAAAAATCATGTCTGTATGCAAATTCAATTAACGTAACTTCTTCCTCTCACAATTTGTTATACAACTTTGTATCATGTTTGTTGAGTGGCAGTTAAAACGATACATTATGGCTCAGAAAATCAAGAAATGTTTAGCTCAAAAGCCTTATATTTTCTCCATAAATGAATGCCCTTTTTGTAATGTTAAACATTAAAACTTAAGATATTTTCACAAGAGCTTTAAATGTTCCAACGCACAATCTATAATCTTCATTTGATAAATAACAAAGCATATGGTTAATTTTTTTGTTCATTTGAATCAAAGGTTGCAGATGGTTTTCATTTATTAGATTAATTCGTTCATTGTTCTTGAATTCGAATAAATGTTGAAGAATAATTCTGTTACCAAAAATGCATATTAAAATAAATTTAATTATATAAACTGCTTTTACAATTAATTCGGCTGATTAGCAGAAACGGTTCCAGTTAGGACGTAACGCCAGGAAAAATGAGAATAAAAAGAAGAGTACACGTTTTTAGTGATAGTCAATTTATTCAACATATTTAGTGCTAACAAGGTGAAAAACTCATTCTACTGCTTAAAATCAAAGATGGAGTCTTAATACAAGATGGCCGCCAGATTTTGTTCACTGAAATTAATACTCTTATTCTTCACTTGACTCGAAGAAAACTTCAAACTTGTTTCTTTGTTGTACGAAACATGATGTTTGCATTGATTGCATGAGCCTTCCTTTGCCGTGTGGTTAGAGTCCGTAGCTACAAAGCAAAGCCACGCTGAAGGTGTCTGGGTTCAATTTCCGGTCGGTCCAGGATCATTTCGTAATGTAAATTTCCTTGACATCCCTGGGCATAGAGTATCATCGTACCTGCCACACGATATACGAATGCGAAAATGGCAACTTTGGCAAAGAAAGTTCTCAGTTAATAACTGTGGAAGTGCTCATTAGAACACATTAGAAGCTGAGAAGCAGGCTCTGTCTCAGTGGGCACGTAATGCCGCCAAGAAGAAGATTGATTGCACTCGTCATATACGTCGAAGAGCATGATATAGAAAATCGTTCATATCATAGGGTAAATACTATTGCTCATCTAGTTGTTGTAGCCTACCTTACTCAATTTTTTCCTCAGCTTTTTGATGGTGATTGCAGAATGGTGAATGGTGAAAAACAGTTTTTCTGACAAAATTCAATATGGCGCCATTTTTTTTTTTTGCTTCAGTTGAAAGCTATATCCTGCATCTTTTCGATGCCATTAGGTTTACTAAGTATTCATTAAAAAATATGAGACATATCACGCGAATAAATACTTATGTTTTATCAAAAAAAAAAATGGAATGTTCGAAACCTGTTTAGCTAGCTGGCGTACGATCAATTTGAGAATACCGAAAGGATCCAAGTAATCAAATAGCAATTCAATTCACTCTGCGTGCCAATATGGTGCTATTATTGTGCTGACATGCCCTATATTAACCGTACAATAGCCATATAAGCCCAAAAAGGCGAATTAGCGGGCTAGTGGTTACTTGGGATCACCCTTTAGTTTTAGCATATATTAGATAGAGTTCAAAATTTATGATCAGTGACGTTTTAGCGAGAATCGCTCCCATACAAAATGGCATTTTAATCTTCTTTCGTTTTCCCTATTCTCCAAACCTTTTATCGCACTATCACGTCACATATCTAGTCGAGTGCAACTGTGAAAAACCTACGTCAATTCGTTCATCCGTTCTCAAGCCATTTCGTGACATACAAACACCACTCGATTTTAATATATAGGGTATTCCAGAATGTATGAGCACGATTTTGATAACTATAATCATAAAATTTTTTCAAACAAATTTGCATTTGAATATGTTAGTATTTTTCCTTGGGGCATTTTATATGCTGCTTGTGAAAATTTTGTTTAACGATATAACCTTTTGCATTGATTTTTTTCTTCAGAAACTCAATTCTTATCTAGTTAGCACCTCTGGCGTAGGAACAGGGGGGTTTTATGTCTGACAGATTTGAAACTTTTTGGAGCAATATTTCGATATTTCTTGATGAATTTAATGTAATAAAATTTCCCAATGAATATCGAGGGGTTGTTCTAGAGCTTTTGTTTCAAATATCTTGGAAGTAGATAATATTTTAATATTGTGAGATTTGTTTATACTTTCAAAGTGAATTCCTCCTAGAGGACAGCCATTCCTTCTATGCCTACTTTTTATACACAAATTTATTCCGGAATGCCTGGGTACAATTAATCATTGAGAAATTTCTAGTCGAACAAGACATTTCTCACTCAATTCTTTCAAATGGTTTTCCCAGAAATTTCAATATAAATTCTTTTGCGAAGTTCATCGAATGTTTTCCAGAAATACATCGCAAATTTCGAATGTCTTTTATAAGGAAATTCAGCTTCCCTCAGTTTATACAAGAATTATCTACGTTTCAGCCCAGATTCTTCAAGAATTATCGACGAAGAGTTTTTTAAAATGTCTCTTAACTTCGAATCTGCAGAGGAAATTTGTTGAAGAATCCCAGAAATATATTTGCTCCCGAGGTCAATATAGTGGTTAAAGTATTTGTGAAAAAACATTTATCAAAATAGCTGGGAAGGGAAGAGAAAATTCCTCAAAACATTTCGTTAGAAATAGTATATCAATTATAAGCGGAACCTACCTTCTGGGATTGGACTATTGTGCAATTCCAGGGCGGAATTCTTTGAAGCTTTCTGGCAGAATTCTGGGGAGTACGAAAGTTAAAGACGGAATTCTGATAGATTTCAAGGATAATTTCTAAAGAATATTCTGATGAAGGAGAAACAAAAAATGTTGAAGCAGGTAGGAACAACAGATGGACAACAGAAGATAAGTGATTATTTATATTTTTTTTTTCTAGATTTGAAACAAAAATTGAACACCTTTCAAAATTATAAAAAATAACAAATTTCTCGAGAAGCTCAGTTAGAATACTCTTTAGAAATTACCCTAGATATCCATGAGAATTTTGTCCTGTTTTGACTTCTGGAATCCACAGAATTTTGACAGAAAGCCTATAGGAATTCCATCCTGGAATTGCACCAAACCAACTACAATAAAAAAAAGTAAATTGTAGAATTAATACGAAAAAATGCATAATTCGGCTGAAATCCGTAAGGAATGCCTCAACAATGAAATGCAAGCATTTCCTTCAAGGTTTAAGTTTAGTTAATACATACGTTAAGAATTATACCATAAGACATCTTTAACAATGTTTTCAAAAAATACCGTCAATATTTTCAACTTTTATAGTTCTACTACAATGGATAAAACAGTCGTTTCAAAAAAGTTTGTTTAGGATTTCTGTTAGAAGGTAAAAAATTGCATCCACATCAATTTGTTCATGAAACTTCGGAGTTCATGATAAACATTTCCTAAGATGTTAAGAGCAAATATATTCAGCAAAATTTCCATCCGTTTTTAACGCCAATGATTGTCTTTCAGGAAAGGCGAAGAAAAAAAGCAACAATTTGTGTAAAAAAATCCTAAAGAGCGACTTACGTTTTCTGTTAGGTATTCATGTATTCAGGAATTTCTTCAAAAAGTATCCGAAATTCTACAGTGAGTTCTTGAATTTTCCGACAGGAAATTAGTAAACATGTGTTTCTCTAGAAATCTAGATAGAATATAAATTGGATATTGATAATGAATGAGTCGTAGAGTCATTTGCAAAGAAATTGCTAGAACAAAACTGAGGTTTTCCTGGAGTAACCAAAAATAGAGGGTGGATGGATTTCTAGAACCTGAAAGAATGACATTTTCTTAAAAATACCCAGAAGAATCATTAGTGTTATTTGAAGAAAAAATCTCTTGAAAATATTTTGATGAATCTATAGTGAAGACTTCCTACGACAAACAATAATAAAATTCTCTGAACAAATGCTTGAACAAATTGCTAGGGAGACTTTTGCAGTATTCTGCAGCAAACATTACAGGAATGTTTGATTTTTCAATTTTTCTTAGGTAGACATTTTTTAGGAAATTTTAAAGCATTATTTTCGAGAATGTTTTGAAGGGATGAAGGGAGAAACATCGAATTGATTTTTAGAGAAATCTAAATATTTTTTTTTGTGTGTAAAAAATGCAGATTGGTCTACGGAGAAGTTCTCTCTTCTCTTTTTCAATTGCTTATAGAAATCTTGTGGAATCTTATAATAACATCTGGAAGAATCATTTAACGTTCCTCACATGAAGTCCTGGATAATTTGTGCATGAATTGTTTAAAGAAATGTTTAAAGAATTTCCGAGAGATTTTTGGAAAAATATGCTATAGGAAGCTGCAGAGAAACTTAGGAAAAACCTCAAAAAAATTTGGAAAAACTGATGGTAAACTCTCTAAAAAAATTATGTTAAGAATTTTTGCTTGGTGATCTTGAATTTCGATGAGACTCCTAGAATTTCTTGTAATATATTGCATAGCATAGCATTAAGGTGAAACAGTTTTGAATCAACTTCTAAGATTGCACTAAAACTTCAAAGGCACAAATTACGCGAATGAATCGTCCAACAATAGTGTACTTTATATTTTGGCTTTGTGCACTTGCAGCAAGCTTAGAATAAGATGATCAGAAACGTTTGCCGACTATTTCTCCAGTTTAGTGCCTTTGAAAACGTGAGTAGTGGTACAAGTCGGCCATTGTACCGACCATCTTTGGATTCCGAGATGTTTCACCTTAATGTCTATACAAATCGTTAGTGGCTGTACAATGCTCAACTCTATGGGGCTCTGCGCTGTTTTGATTTTGTATGGATTGTGAAAAAGAGGGATTGATTTTTGTGCAGAGCCCCATTGGTTTTGGGACATATAGTACTTATAGAGTAGTGTCGCAAAAAAAAAAAAACGTTTGGGATGAACGTCTTCCTCTACATAATATAAATACACAAAACAAGCATCACATTGTACACCTGGCCACGTCCTCACAATCGCTAGGGGAAGGGAAGGAATGTTAGTTCAACGTCTACTTAAGAAGATACAGGAAACCCAAACTATCTTTACAGACGTCACGGGATAGGGAGATTGTCTTAGTAGGGTAGGGTGTATAGGAGAATGAGCTTAATTCGACAATTTAGAGCATTTTATAAAACATATGATAAAAAGTTCATAAATATCAATTTTGAGTTTACCTTATATATCCGACCATTACTGAGAGAAAAGTTTTAATTAGTTAGATATAAAAGAACATATAATTTCACTGCACTACGCGAACAAACAAAGGATCACACACTACTCTCCTAGAATTTCTTGTAATTCTATCTGAAGAAATCCTTAGTAATTGCACATAATCCTCAACAAATTACTGTTGAACAATTGGATGATATTTTAAACTAACAATTGAAATGTGTATGTGTTAGTTAAAGTAAAAATCAGTTGAATAATAACACCTAATCCCCGGAATGACATTTTGTTGAACTACCGGGAGGAATTCAGTTAACACTGATTAATTGGTTTATGTGAAGGAATGGAAAAGTACGGAAATAATTAATAAAGAAATCTTCTAGAAGCACATGTTTGAATAAGTACCTGAAAAATTAGTAGCATCACATCACAGTGGATTTTCATCGTGAATTCTTTGGAAGCTTCCTTGAATGAGTTTTTTACTGAACTAGACAAAATAATGTTTTTCGCAATGAAAAGAGAAATTTACAAATATTGCTGATGTGCAGCGGCATGACAAAATCACAAACAAGTAAAATCGATACAAATCTATGCAAACTACGATATTTGTGAAAACCGTGATTATGACCAACATTCTGTAAAACAAGAATTTGCTAACCCCCCCCCCCCCCCCCCCTTAATCCCCTCTAGAAAAAATCCTAGCTACAACAATAGTCAGCACTAGAATGTTTTAATCAAATCCTTAGATGTGGTGAGCTCTAGTACATTTACCTAAGATGTTCCACAAGATTTTTTGTTTGGAATTTTATTTGCTAGAATATATACCATGACAAAACTTAAACATTCTAAAAAATTACTAGTTTTTCATTCCGCATAAGATAATGTCACGAAATTATAACTTTTAAGGTATTTTCAAAGCAAACAAAAAGAATTCATATCAGATTTACTTATGTCAAATATCTTTACTTTTCGAAAGTGGAAGTAGCACACTACACTACCTAAAAAATAATGCGCTCTAGGGCTAGGCATTGGATATCACTGCGGAACACGGTTTTGTCTCAAGAACCAAAATACCGCTATTTACTAAATTAAGGGTTGCTGAATCCATTGCCGTTTTCAGAAATATCATGGCACTAGAGTTTCCAAATTTCCCGGGATTTGATTTCCCGGGAAACGGGAAATAAAATTACCATTTCCCGGGAATTCCCAGGATCCCGGGAAATTCTAAAAAGCGTAAAAATGAAGCAAATTTGGTTAAATTTTCTTTTCGAATTATTATTATTTCGTGTAGGGTCAGTGTTCCCTTAGTAGACAGTCCCCTATAGTCGCACTAGTGGCTTTTTGCGGCCGTTTTGCTATAAATCGTTGCAAAATATTTTTTGACATGATGCTCAGGAACTATTTATTTAAGTACCATTGACACACTATTCGATTTTGTTAAAAAAATGATCGAAATATTGTTTTGCTTATTATTTAAGCTCCCTTGTATCTATAGCAAACCTATTGTTCCTATAGTATCAATACCAACAGAAACTCTTTTTTCATAAAACAAAATAATTAAATAAATTAGGACTTTTTCTTATATTAATTGAAAGCATTTGATCCACATTTTTAAGGAAAAATATAATAGTTTTGTAAAAAATACGGTTTTGATTTGTATTTAACTTTGTACTATAGGTACATGTGTTCCTATAGTAGCACAAGTGACAATTAATACAAAAATTTGAGTTTTCGTTTTTTTTATGATTTTTTTTCACAAAACTGAGATAAATAGCTTTCGGTTGACGTAAAAATAATGCCACTGGCTTTATTTTTCGATTTTACTCGAATATTTGTTCTTAGCTATGCGGCTTCAAAATTCAAAATGTTCATGGTACAATGACCCTATATGTATTTTATACCAGTAAATTTATTGATTATTTCTCTTCTCTGTGAGTTATTTGTTCATGTTTCTCTAAAAATGTTTGCATCATTTCAAACGCTAGGCTTCAAAACAACAAAGTTTATATCATTAAGCAAAAATCCACGTGGAGTTTATTCTTGATAAATCGTTTAGAATAAAATCCAACTAGAGTCTATATATTAAAAATTGTGGCTGTTACATCCATGAAACCTTTATAAGTCTACTCAATTCATAGAAAAAGTCCCTCGAAATTTCCTTTTTTTATATAGCATTTTTTTTTCGTCAAAATCGATGTCCATTTTAAGAACAACTATTTCATTACGAAAAACAAAAAAATCAGCCCCGAAATATAACTAGCGACGTAGTGAGTTCATTGGTTAGAATTATATGAAAAGTAAATTGTGCGATAGTTTTTGTTTGGAAATAGATAGTAAATTCTTTTTTTTTTTCATAAACCTCCCTGGGAAATATGGAAATCCCGGGAAATACGGGAATCCCGGGAAACAGAAAATCATTTCCCGGGAAACGGAAATCCCGGGAAATCTCAATTCCCGGGAAATGTTCCCGGGAATGGAAACTCTACATGGCACGTCTAGTTTTTGAGATATTGACTGTTGAAAATGCTAAATTTGACTGTTTCAGCCAACTTGCATGCAAGTTTTCCAGCTTGTATGGCAATTTGTTTGCTCAATTTGTCACAGAATTCAAACTTTATGTATAGAACAATAATTATCAACGAAGTTCATAATATTTTCGATGGTAAAATGTTATTTTTTGGTGGTTCAGAAAGTGTTGTATTATGCCATATAAGAGAAACGAAGAATTTTATATGAAAACTGCAAACATGTTGAAAAAATCGATTTAACCTAATTTTTTTCGTAAAATTTCAACTGATTTGTATTTAAATTGAAAGTTCAAGTCCTATTTAGCATGTTTGATAGATTATATCACAAAAAAGTTTGATAAATCATACTTTAAATTTCATGTAAACATCAATAAAACCAGTGTTTTTATACAACTTTGGCTACCTGTAGCTAAAAATTGTGACGTGCTGGAACATTTCTGAGAACGGCACCTGATTCAGCGGCACAAAATCTACTAGAAACACATAATTTGATCCTTGAGACACGCGAAAGTGTCATTTTTGTTACGCTGTGTATATATAGAAGCGTTGTATTTGGATGGGCATCTTATTCTTCCGAAAGAGGTGCACTTTGCGAAAAAAGGACCACGTGATTATTGAGCTGAAATCGAAATCAGGTTAACTTCTGCGTTCATGAGTCCTCTCATGGCGTAAGCGTAACGCGCCCTAACTAGAGATCAGGGAGTCGTGAGTTCGATTCTCACTGGGAAGACGTGTAACTTTTTCGAAAAATTTCAAGTAAAATTAAAAGTATATGCAATGTTTAGCTTTCGGTAGTTGTAAAACTTCCACTCGGCTGGTTAGCCGTAAACCACGATTCATAGTTTAAAAACAAGTACTATAGAATGCTTTTTCTATGTCAAGTAGAGCAAGATCAGTTGAATAAGCTTCGTTGATGTGAATCATCATTATGTACAGAATAACTTTTACAAAAGTTTTCTGATGGAGGAAAGCAAGCTGATTATACGATAGCTAGAGCTTTTGCGAGATTTTTGTGTGGTTTCAAACTTGATACTATGGTATTTTTCCATTTGTCGTCAAAATATGCCAATTGAAAACTTGTAATCAATATGTCTTATTCTTCTTCCCTCTGGTCGAAGCTATCGTCTGACAGCTTCTGTTTGTAGCCCGGTTACAATGACCATATGGTCAAATCAATATATCAACCAAAAATGATAAGATTTTTCATGGAAGACTCATCATTCCATCATCAGCAGGGGCCAGCGATGAATATGTTCGCTTTACGCATCACGAGTGTAAACCAACGCAAAAAAAAAACAAGATAGATTCACGAACAGGCATGGTGTGAGTAAGTTCACACCCACCTTCTCAGAAGGTTTTTACGTCTCTAATTATGAGGTTCAGAACACGGAAATTTGGAATGATCCATTAGTAGATGGAAAATTCGTTAGTGTTACGTCTGTTTGCCCATGCCCGTATGATAGGAAATCCTTTTAGGAAATCATCTTGTTTCTGAAAGAAAAACGATTAATTTGAATAGTTCCATCACACAACATCAAAAATAGGGATGCTTTCTACAGCGACACGAATTCAGACTGAAATAGATAAATTTTCACATATGTTGCTCACACTTGCTAGCATAAAACGATGCAAATGTCAATTTTACCTGCATCATGTAGGATAAAACAGCGATTCTATGACGTTTGCCGGAAAACCATTTCCCGGAATGCCGTTTCCCAGAAATCATTTCCCGGAATGACCCATTTCCCGGAAACCCATTTCCCGGAATGCCACTTCCCGGAATGTACCGTAAATTCGGGTGAAATTGATCGTTAGGGTGAAATTGATCACCGATTAACACGATGTTATTTCTTACTAATAGAGCACCTATATCAATGTCACCTATAGTAAATGAGCGTTGTTTGTCTTAACAATGATCAAATTGTGTGTTGTGAAGTTTTTGGGGTAACAGAATGCTTTTTTCTATGAAAATAGTGTAAAAATGCAGGATCATGTAAGGTGTGGTATTGGGAGATTTCCACAAACTTCTAGTTCTAAACAAGGATTTGAACATGGTGTCCCCCTGAAAATTGTTAAGGATGCTCAAAATTTATCACCAAACCAGATTTTATCATCAAAATTCGTACCAATTCGCTCATTTGTTTAAAATAATTAAATTTTTTGTTAGATAGTTAAAAATTTCTTTGGAAATTGCCTACATTTAGGCGTTTTACGCGGTACTCTTGAAATTTAATTATTCATTATTTCCGTTAATATTATACTGTTAAGAATTTGACAAGCATATTCGGATTCAGCGAGCCCAAATTAAGTAAGGACAGTTGTTTTCAAAACCAAAAATAATCGCATTGAAAGTGATCAATTTCACCCCGAAATGAGTTCCCTCGATTTTTTATTTTAGAGATAATTTTTAGCACCAAAAACACATTTGTTAGAAAATTTCGGTACATGAGCCAACGAGGCTCATCGTCGTACTTGTTTTCCTGTATTAAGTTGTTTGGCATTGGCAACGTTATAGAAAACAGGTCAGAAAAACGGTGAAAAGTGATCAATTTCACCCGAAATTACGGTACTTAAAATAATCTTTCGCGGAACCCGAAAATTCGTAGCGATTAACAAGCAGCTATTCAGCTAGACCATAGCAAAGTATAGCAGGTTCCAATCCCGCCGATCGAGGGTTTTTAGGATTGGAAACTTCTTCTTCTTTGGAGGGAATAGAGTTTCTTTGTCAATTGGCGAAGAATATTCTCAGTTAATAGCTGTGGGAGTGCTAATATGAACATAGAGCCGAGAAGCAGTTGAAACGTCATGCCAGAAAGAAAAACAAAATATGATATTAATTGAAACACTAACACATCATAAAGTTCAAGCTAGTGTCTCATTCCAATAGTGCGGAAGGAGTCACAAGCCTTATGAAATTAACAAGAAGATAGTTGGTCCAATATGTCAACATTGTGCGTGACATAATTTGTAAATCCAGGATTGCAAAAAGTCATGTCATGGAATTCACGCTACAATAGCTAAGCCAGTGAAATTCAGCCAATCGGTACTATAGACAAAATGCCTGGAATGTAGTAAAACACCCGTTGCTAAAGGCAACTCAAAACTAATGTACACAGATACAAATATTTAAATTTCAATGTAGTGTAAACAAAAGAATATAGTAAAAGTAACACAATTTATCTATTAACATAGCATCACGTTGAATTTTTAACTAAAGATGCTTAAATGTTACATGATCGTGTAAATTTAAAGTGCATTCGATTGAAGGATAAGTGATTTATCGTTAACATTTCAGTTTATTTTGATGCTCCAAATATGTACATGAAAATAAACTGAAATTTACAATATATTCTTAGCTGTGTAGAAAAATGTTACATTTTCCGGATCATTTCCCACATTTACAGCCTTCGATGATACTTATGATTTAGAAAAAATCATGCACCCAAAATAGACTACTTGATGAAATTCACGTTTTCAAACTACTGTAGTTAGAAGAGCTACGTGAGTTTCGTGACATTCAAGCTAGTAGGCTATTACCATTCCCAGCCCTGATATAATCCAATTACTCAATAGAATAACCTTAGCTTGAAAGAAGGGAACATTTCTCATGTTTAATATTAGCAGCCTTCTTGCCAAAATTGTTTCTGTCGGTATGATTCGGAAGAATTGCAAGCATAGTTCGAAAGAACAACCTTTGTATGAAAGAAGGGCAATTATCCAATGAAAATTTTGACAGTGGGGACAATAATAATTAAACCAGAATAACACGAAAATGGACCGGACAAAAACATTCTCACAGGCTGCACAAAAATGGTATAGAGGCTTAAAATGTCTTGAGATTTTTTTAGTTTTGAAAGTAAGTCTACAGCTGGAAACCCTTCGAAGGGAAATGAAATCTAGAAAATTTGTCTACATGATACATAAGTAGACTAAACAAGCTTGAAGTCAGATTGTTTGAAAAAAAATATGCTAACTGTTAAAAATTTCGATCCATTAAAAAAACTGAAAATATGGTGGATAGCAGATATATTATTTCAAACCAAAGCGAAGTATGCACCTCAACAGAAAGTAATCGCCTATCTCGATGCGTGGGAAATTCCTTGCAAGAAATGCTCAAGAAAAGCATTTTTCTTTTATCGCAGTACGCTGTTGAAAAGAAATGTCAATTCAAATGGAGCTCACTGTATAAAAATTTTTGACCATTTCTTGAGCAGAAATTTTTACTTTTCTTGAGCTGAACTGCATACTTAGCTTAATTCAAAATTACTTTTGCAAAATATTTTTCACGGCTCTTGCAGAAATATGTTCAATAGATATGCTACTTATTATCCGGTAAAACTGTTTTTCAAATCATAATATCAAGCATAAGGACAAAAGCTAAAATCAAGTTGCATGTAGCTGAATTTTTAAATTTTTAAATTGTTTTATTCAACATAAAAAATGAGGGTGCATTTAGGCATTGGTGGTATATCATTGAAATATTACCGCCATGACATTGGGCATAGGGGTTTTCGATGCATTTCGTTGCTGGTATTAACGTCGAAAAACTAATCTATGATAATCTAGTGGGTCATTACAAAGTATTCTACGAGCTTGCCACATTGTTTTCATGATTCTGATATTACTTTGCTTTAAACAATGGTGTTGAACCGGAAATTACTTATTTTATTTATCATTGAGTAGCTTCCCGGGAAATGGGTTATTCTGGGAAATGGTTTTCCGGGAAATGGGTCATTCCGGGAAATGTCTTTCCGGGAAATGGGGTATCCGGGAAATGATTTCCGGGAAACGTCTTTCCGGGAAATGGTATAGAACCTAAAACAGCTGTTGGCGGTAAAATGAACATCATGCGAAATACGTGAGCATGGCAAATAGTTTTGAATATTTTTGTAGCATTTACGAAAATATATCTATAAATGATTGTAACCCATTCAAAAATAAATCTAAATGACGATATTTACCTAACTGAAAAACCTCTAGACCTCGAAGCTAAAAGTTACGTCAGCTCGTATTTTCAAACATGGTTTTCTAAAATCTTAGTTTTCTTAGATATTTTCACTTCAATTGACCTCCGTTTAAACTCGAACACTTCGATGTGTGCTCAATATCGTAGGTGCGTGATATTTATTTTATTTGTTTTTTTTTTCTCGTTAAAGGCACTGTGATAATTTTACCACCACTTCCCCTACACGAGTATGTCGTTTCATGCTCACTAAAAGATGAAACAACGGGGCTGACGATATAAGTGCACAACGTGCTATGCACAGGTCACCTAAATTGAAAAATTTCCAAAAAAAATTAGGTTTGAATCGACTCAAACCAAGAGAACTTCACTGTGATAGAATGCATGAAACTTGATCCCAAAGTTTTTGTTTTCCTTTTTTCCAAATTCAAATCTTCAAAGCAACAGTGTCAAATCCAAAGAGTTCTCAGTCGGGGGTAATTTGTATACAAGCTCTCTAGAAAGTCTTTCACAGTGCAGTAATAGGAAGAACCTGTTGGCCCTGCAGCCGTGCGCTATGTAGAATAGGTTAGAACCCTTAAGGAGAAAGCGTTCCATCTCCCTTCGTTAGCATTCACTCACAAAGGGGTCAAGATCAGGGCAAGACGTGTATCGTTTGATAAATGCCGAATCGGTGTGAGATAGAATGGGAAAAAATATTGTTTACCTTCGAATAACGATTAGTTTTACCACAACAGCGTGCTCATCAAATACAATGTCATAAATTTGTCTGATTAAGGGAACAGTGAACCGGAGGAAAGTGAAGCAGCCATCATTGTGGAGTAAGATGCGTTTTCTTGAATCAATGCGATTGACTATTAAAAACGAGCTCTATCGAATGCATTCTTCTAATTCTAAATCTTAACTAAAATCTCTAACCTCTCGAATTCTTGAAGTTCTATAAAATCCCCAAATACAACTTTCTAAACCACTGCCAAAAAGAGGCAGCATTGCTCCTGACGAGCAAAAACCTCCGACCGGCCTGCTGACAGATCTCAAAATATCGATTTACCACTTTTGTCAGATAAATTACTACTGCAATGCCCCGAAATCGGCCGATGACAATGACAACTGTCGGATACGGTTTCTTTCTTGCATTGCAGAAGGACTTCTGATCGCCGCCCCGGTAGCCTCTTGGTAGACACATTGACGGGTAGAGAGGTATAGATGGATGGATTGATGCATGGAATAGCCGCAGGCCGTCAGTTAGTGCGCGTACTCAGAGTCGGAGTCGAAGTCGAGCAGCTCAACTGGCAACTTTTTAATGCGTAAATCTTTTACTACCGTGAAACTAGACTTGTGCGCCGAAATAATTTTATTCGATGGTGGTGTCAGAATGTTTTTGCACCGGAGACCGCTTACATCATTGTGGGAGAAATTTAACAGAAAAGTCTTCGAGTTCAATTATCAAATATTGAAAAACTCTATTCGCAAACAATCAATTAAAAAAGAGCTCTGTCAAAAGCTTAGAAAATTTGGTAAGAAATCAAAAGTGACCCAAGGTCGTTGAAGGTTTTTTTCCTTACTTTCTGGAGTTTCGTTCCAACTGGAACGGAGCCTGTATTTTTGCATCTTGCAAATATCATACTTTTCGAGCTGGAACATTTCGGCGGCGCTCAACTCTACGCGTAACGATCGAAATGTGCAATTCTATCCTTGATTCGTCTTTTTGACGGTATCTTAATTTATCTTGGTGCTTTGTATCGCTCTGTAGCATTCTGACTGCCCGGGGACAGTTGGGATGTACACTTTTCGGAAAAGATGAAGAGCGAGTGCGAGACTTCCAGCGATACCGATACCTCGCCGTGCCGGTTGGTTTTCATCGGTGAGTGCTTTTCCGCTTGCGGGGAAGAACATTAAAGAGCATTTGCCGTCTGTTCCGAATCTTGGGTTCTTTTTTGCCCATTTGGAATCGATAGCACCAAGAAAGGAAACAAAAAATCTAGAGAGTGTGGAATGCCCCGGGCGCATTGATGTACGAGATGCGCGATGATGGAAGTAAAATCGCTTTCCGAGATGCTATCGGAGCTCCTGTCCCGATGGTAAAAGTATTTTATTGTCACATTTTATCGCCTGTATCGTTTTTTGCGGTGTACTGAATGGGACTGGTCCTGTTCAAGGATTGTACAGTAGATTTTTTTTCGTCGGTTTGGATTCCTCTACCGGAAAGCTATCGATGTTTTATGATTGCAGCTTCTGCTGCAATTATTTCACTGCTTTGGAAAGATGTTTTGCTGAAGCATTCCCAGCGGTGTCAAATTACAATTGTTTTGACCAATTCATTTGGTGCGAAACAAGCGTCTGCAGAAGATAAAATTTAACGATGTTACTAAATTAAAAAAAAGATATAAATTTTAATTGTGGAAATGTAAAACAAACATTAGGCAGTTGGTCAGCTCTGCGAAAATCGATGTTTCAGTTTTGCTCAACCTAAATATTAATGGTTGAGTTTATCAATCAATTATCGGACGTACAAATTGAGTAGCATGGCGCAATTTCAATTTCAGCTAATGGAATTTTAGTAGAAGGAATATTTTTTCTCTTGGCATTACTAGCTCATTGGGGCGGAGCCTGCTTCTCTGCTTGTGTTCTCAGTATACTTCCACAGTTATTATTCGAGAGCTTTTTTACTTAAATTGCCGTTTCCGAATTCATCTTTCGTGTGGCCGTAACGATGCTATCCTATGTCCAGGAAAGTCAAGGAAATTTTCATTGCGAAATTATACTGGGCCGACCGAGAATCAATACCAGACACCTCCAGCATGGCCCTTGATTATTAGGCTACGGAAATCATAGAGTTATTACCCTAGAATTCAATTCGTATGAAAAGAAGAACCTTGTTTGATGTATGGCTAAAGCATCTAGGTTAGCCAAACTTTTTAGTACGACTGTTTCATTGATTTTCATTTACATAGCTTTCAGACTTTTTCCGCCAAAATTTCGTGAGTGCTCTTCAAAGAATATAACATAACAATTCTAGTAGAGAAACTTAAAAGTAGATGGAGCACCGTGTACCTTTTAATTCCGCTCCCTAAATGCTTATCTTTGACACAATCAATCTACCTAGGAAAAATTTTCGACAGGAGTATACCTGCCATGTCTTGGTCAAAAATTGAAAAGGGGATAATAATAACTATACAAATCCCTAACTATCTACCTATGTATTCAGGCTCGTTTATATTTCTTAGGTAAAAACTTACACAGCCTTGACTGTCCGTTTCCTTGATCCCTATTAAGAAGTAGTGAAGGCTTTTGTTTGTAAATTTCTAAACTTTCAGCGACGTCTAGTTTCCAAGATGAAGATACGCTTCATACGATGTCTATGTTATTGCTTGTCATTTGATGTCCATCCTGGAAAACATGTTCAGCCACTTGAAATTTATCGGAAACCAACTAATACTATGCGAGTTATTCCGAGTACTTCCAACCACACTTATCAACATAACATGGCGGCTTTTCATCATATGATACATAGAATGCAAATGGAAAATCAAAAGAACTGGATTATATTTTTAAGACGGCTAGGCTTAACGGATATAGGAATAGTACAATACAAGCAGTAGTAGATAAGAGAGCAAGGGATAAATATAGGAAAAGTATGACAACACTTACTGCCGAAAAAAAGGATTTAAATTTTCTCTATTGAGATTCTGCTCAGAGGATTCGAACATTCATTAAAGAATAACAATTCTAATGACAAATTGATTTAAAATTTTGGTCGATCCAGGCTGAGGAAATTTGTAGAGATGGTCGGGTTTCACATTTTTCACACCCGAACCTGACCCGTACTCGACTTATTTCATTTATTCATACCCGAGACAATAATCTGAAAAGCAAACCCGGACCCAACCTGAACTCGAAAAAAAAATCACAGTTTAAACTCGAATTTTTTTTTTGGAGGAGATACCCGGGAAAAACCCGAATTAGAAAGGATGATACATTTATCGTTTCTGATATTCAGGGAAGTTTTCAGGTTGTTACCTTGTTGACAATTCTCACCAAACACGACTAAACTCGACTTTTCTCAACCTCGAACCCGACCCTTATCCGAAAAAAATTTCAAATTTTCAAAACCCGTCGGGTTCATTTTTTCAAATCTCAATCGAAAACCTATAAGGAGTGTTCATTTTATAAAGTGGACACTTTGTGTATGCTCTATCTTTTTTTATTATTGGTAAAATCATAATCGGTTTTCTGTGCATCGTTCAACTATTATTCTACAATGCTATGAAAAAATAAGATCTAAGAAAATGCTTTGTTTGTAGAGCTGAATAGTTTTTCTAAAAACTCCTAAGAAAAGCTGTGCGTCAAAGTTTACCATTTTTTTCACAAAACAAAAATCCTATTTTTATGATTTACTTTTGTACTAAAGGTAAAGCTTCAAAAAATCAATTATATTCAACCATTCTCTGACATAAGGTAACTTTAGTGATTAACCCATTTATGACCAAATTTGCTGATGTACCATCCTTTCACTGCCAGCAAAACAGAAAAGTAAAAAAACATGTTCAAAACTAGTTTTGATTACTCAAGAAACTATATTTGTTTAAACGAGATTTATGTCGTGAGTTTAAATCACAGTCTTATGTATAAATTTTATTGTTCATGGTAGTTTTACTAAAAAGTCTCATACTTTTAAAATCACGTACTCATATTTTTCGATCTACAGCAAATTGTAAACTGTTTTCTCCGAATATTTCAATTAGTAATCTTAGAATAATATATTATGAAAATATTATGTTGAAAATAAAGTCGATTTTATTGCAGCAGTGTTGCCAATTTTATTGATTGTCAATGTACTTTGAAAGGTCTTCTAAGAATAAAGCAATTGTGTTTCTATTGTGCTTTAGATGTGACATGAGGACAAAATAAGAAACTCTATGAGGGCGTAAGTAATACACACTTAGATTTTTTTCACGTGCTCGGCTGTGCGAATCTTGGTTTCCCGATTTTAACCGAGACTTAGCTAACTAATTGTCAGGTTGCTTAGCAACGAAGCACGATTTACTGATACTCGGCTTTTATTTGCTGAGATCCCAAGAAGTTTGTTTGCCGACTACTCGGCTGTGCAGATCTCGGTTAAATTAGCCGAGATTCGGCATTCTGAATTGATTGTGTACGTAATTTTATATTAGCACTTCCGTCAGGACGTACTTTTACCCAAACAAAAAAATACTCATATCAGTTCCCTTCAAATTTAAAATATTTTTCTCTTAAAAATATAGAGGAAAAATGATTTGCAGATAACCGATTGAAATTTCTTTGATAAATTAAAAAGATACAGCTTGCTCAAGGTGTCCACTTTATAAAATGAACAGTCATTACGGCCTATATGTTTTAATAATGTGTTATTTCTCCCTTATACCCTGGCTCAAGAGCTTTGGCTTAAGCGCCTTTTCTTGCTCTATGGAAAGCCATGAATATCCACCCATAACGCAAAAGTTTTAAATAAATAACGGAAAATTCATCGACTATACCTCTCGATAAAAAAAAAAACACTTTTAAAGAGTATATTGGAACGAACTCACCAAACTATCCATGTGGATTTTGCTATCCGAAGTGATGACTTCCAGTTTTCTTCACCTTTAGCACCGTTTGGCAGGCAAATGGAACTGTATACATATTATTTGCTTCCTCTTGAATCATTGTTTGACTTATGTTCACTTTCAACACAATTATAATTTTAACTTTTTGCAGACAGCAAAACACATTTTTATTTACATATGATAGTAAGTACTAATTTGGATTTTACCTTCCACCAGCCGAAGGAAATTTGGCCGTGTTATTTGTTTTTTTTTACGAAATACTTATTGATCAGTCATAAGATTAGCGCAGTGTTTGTAATGATTGTAAATATAAGTCAAATCCATTGAAAATAAGTTTTATCACCAGTTGATTTGCAAATTCGTCAGCCGATTTAAACCATTGGCGAAAGCAAAAAAATCGTGACAGTTGGCTCCCTATTGCAGTCTAATGCAGCCCACAGACGCTCAGACGGTTTGAACAACATTGACTCCGCCCGCAGTTTGATGCTTATGTTTGTGCTATGTTTGACCGTGTGTGATGCTGCTTGACAAACCAATTTGACAGTTTGTGAAACCGATTTGAAGTTTTGCGAATCGGTCGGCCAAAATCAAACGAGTTTGATTTTGCTCAAAACACCGGTGGGCGGAGCCAAATGTTTGACGACTGATCGTACCGATGATTAGGGATGTTGCACGAACATCGACGTCATTATGTCAAATTGAAGCTTCGACGTCCCATTCGTAGCACCTACTTCCAGCACAGCCTTCCGTATCGATAAACCTGGAGATCACCACAGCAGACAGAATCGCAAATCGACCACGTTCTGATTGATGATCGGCACTTCTCCGACATTATCGACGCCAGGACCTATCGTGGCGCTAACATCGACTCTGACCACTATCTGGTGATGGTCAAACTGCGCCCAAAACTCTCCGTCGTTAATAACGTACGGTACCGACGGCCGCCCTGGTATAACCTAGAGCGGCTCAAGCAACCGAATGTCGCAGCGGCATACGCGCAGCAACTCGAGGCTGCATTACCGGAAGAGGGTGAGATGGACGAAGCCCCTCTTGAGGGCTGCTGGAGAACAGTAAAAGCAGCTATCAACGATGCTGCTGAGAGCAACGTCGGGTTTCGTGGGACGGAGTCATTGAAACGATTGGTTCGACGAGGATTGCCAGGAGGTTTTGAAGGAGAAGAATGCAGTGCGGGCAGTCATGCTACAGCAAGGGACCCGGCAGAACGTGGAACGCTATAAACGAAAACGGCAACAGCAGACCCGCCTCTTTCGGGAGAAAAAACGCCGCCTGGAGGAGACGGAGTGCGAGGAGATGGAACAGTTGTGCCGGTCTCAGGAAACGCGTAGGTTCTATCAGAAGCTCAACGCATCCCGCAACGGCTTCGTGCTGCGAGTCGAGATGTGCAGGAACAAGGATGGGAGCATTCTGACGAACGAGCGTGAGGTGATCGAAAGGTGGAAGCAGCACTTCGACGAGCACCTGAATGGCGCTGAGAGCACAGGCAATGAAGGACGGGACAACGGAGGAAATACCTTCGTCAGTACTGCGGAAGATGGAAACCAACCAGCCCCCACTTTGAGGGAGGTTAAGGATGCCATTCACCAGCTCAAGAACAATAAAGCTGCTGGTAAGGATGGTATCGGAGCTGAACTAATAAATATGGGCCCAGAGAGGCTGGCCATTTGTCTGCACCGGCTGATAGGCACAATCTGGGAAACAGAACAGCTACCGGAGGAGTGGAAGGAAGGGGTAATCTGCCCCATCTACAAGAAAGGCGACAAGTTAGATTGTGAGAACTTTCGAGCGATCACCATTCTAAATGCGGCCTACAAAGTATTATCCCAGATCATCTTCCGTCGTCTGTCACCCGTAGTAAACGAGTTCGTGGGAAGTTATCAAGCCGGCTTCGTTGACGGTCGATCGACAACGAACCAGATCTTTACTGTACGGCAAATCCTCCAAAAATGTCGTGAAAACCAGGTCCCAACGGATCACCTTTTCATCGATTTCAAGGCGGCATACGACAGTGTCGACCGCGTAGAGCTATGGAAAATCATGGACGAGAACAGCTTTTCCGGGAAGCTCACGAGACTGATAAAAGCGACGATGGAAGGTGTGAAAAATTGTGTAAAGGTTTCAGGCGAACACTCCAGTTCATTTTGATCCCACCGGGGACTACAACAAGGTGATGGGCTTTCGTGCTGTTGTTCTATATTGCGCTAGAAGGTGTTATGCGGAGAGCCGGGCTCAACAGCCGAGGTACGATTTTCACGATATCCAGACAATTTGTTTGCTTCGCGGATGATATGGACATCGTCGGCCGAACATTTGAAAAGGTGGCAGACCAATACACCCGCCTGAAACGCGAGGCAGCAAAAGTTGGACTGGTGGTGAATGCGGCCAAGACAAAGTACATGCTAGCTGGTGGGGCCGAGCGCGATAGGGCTCGCCTAGGTAGCAGTGTTACGATAGACGGGGACACTTTCGAGGTGGTCGACGAGTTCGTCTACCTTGGATCCTTGCTGACGGCTGACAATAACGTTAGCCGTGAAATACGGAGGCGCATCATCAGTGGAAGTCGGGCCTACTATGGCCTCCACAAGAAGCTGCGGTCAAAAAAGATTCACGCCCGCACCAAATGTACCATCTACAAAACGCTCATAAGACCGGTAGTCCTCTACGGGCATGAAACGTGGACGATGCTCGAGGAGGACCTGCAAGCACTTGGAGTCTTCGAAAGTCGGGTGCTTAGGACGATCTTCGGCGGTGTGCAGGAGAACGGTGTGTGGCGGCGAAGGATGAACCACGAGCTCGCCCAATTCTACGGCGAACCCAGTATTCAGAAGGTGGCCAAAGCTGGAAGGATACGATGGGCAGAGCATGTTGCAAGAATGCCGGACAGCAACCCTGCAAAGATGGTATTCGCTTCGGATCCGGTTGGTACAAGAAGGCGTGGAGCGCAGCGAGCTAGGTGGGCGGATCAAGTGCGTATCGATTTGGCGAGCGTGGGTCAGAACCGAGGATGGAGAGATGCGGCCACGAACCGAGTATTGTGGCGTGAAATTGTTGATTCAGTGTTATCTGTGTAGATGTTAACTAAATAAATGAAAAAATGACGTCCCATGAACTGCGAATGCAAATGGGTGACAACTCAAAATACGTGAATATACAGAACGTCGACGACATGGTGATCTACCAAATGTGCGCTTTTGAGTTGGGTCTATATATTCCACTGGCATTTTACCACAATCTAACCTATTTCTTAAGCAAATACACCAGCAGTTCTACCGATGATTCCATCGAAATACAAAATGGAATTCCTCCAGGGATTGTACCAGGAATCCCTACAATAAATTCATCAGGATTTTCCCTTTTAAAGTTCTTCCAGGGATTCCATCATTGTAAGCTATTGTAAGGATTACACCAGGAATTCCATCAAGTATTCCATCAGACACTCCATTAAAATTTCGTCCTAGAATTCCATCAGTAGTATTTCTAAAGATTCAATCAAGAATTCCACAAAGGATTACATCAGGAGTTCCATCAGGGTTTCAAAAGGGCTTCCATCAGAGTCCTTCAAGGGATTTTATCAGGAGTTCCTCCAGGGGTTCCATCAAGAGTTCCTTCTGATATTTTACCTGTAATTCTTCCAGAGATTCTATCAAGAGATCCTCGAGAAATTCCATCAGGATTTATTCTTTATGATTTTCTTCTAGGGACGCTTTCAGGATTTCCACCAGGAATCTTATCAAGAATTCCTCCATGGATTTCAGCAGGAGTAGCTATAGAGAGATTCCTACAGGAGTTCTTCTAGAGATAACATTAGAAGTTCCTCAAAGAGTTCCATCAGGAGTTCCTCCAGGGATTTTATCAGGAGTTCCTATAGGGATTCTATCAAGAGTACCTCTAAGAGTTCTTCTGAGGATTTCATCATGAGTTCCTCCATCTAAAGACTTTTCAGAGATCCCACCTGAATTTTCTCAACAGGTTATATCAGGACTTCCTAGAGGAATTCTTTCAGGATTCCTTCAATGCGTAGCATAAAGAGTTCCTCCGGAGTTTCATCAGGAATTTTTCAGGGATTTCATCAGGATTATCTATAGGGATTCCATCAGGAGCTCTTCAAGGGACTTCATGAGGAGTTTCTCCATGATTTCATCTGGAGTTACCTCAAAAATGGCATTTCGTCGAACGACATTTGGTCGAATGACGTTTGGTCGAATGACATTTGGTCGAAAGTACATTTGGTCTAAAGGACATTTAGTTGAATGGACATTTGGTCGAATTGGTTTGAAAAATTTATTTTGGTCGAATGATGTTTAGTTGAACGGAATCATTTGGTAAAATTGATGATTGTTTCCTTAGTTTTGCAAAGTTGATAAGATAACGTAATCTTTTGAATAATCTGAATTAATAACTGTTGTTTAATAAATAACGGGACATTTTATGTGCTCTTATTTTTTAAATTCAATACACCTTTTTATTTGTATTTTGAAGTTATGCTAAAATCTAGGATTTCAATGATTATTCAAATGTACTTTTTAGTAGTTTTTTTTGTCCATTTACTAAAATGTTTAGCTCTAGTGAATTTTTTATTCTTTTAGAATATCATCATTCTTTGAAAAACTGCTTAACAAGTTATGTTATTACTCAACGATGTGACATAATGTTTTCTTCATTTATTATTCTTTTGAAATATCATCGTTCTTCGTAATGAAGATCAGCTCATCTAATGGAAGCATTCGGAGAGAGTGCTCGGAATCAATTCCGGATTTTGCAGCTCACGAACGTGGATAAGAATTTTTATTGTGGAAATCAAAAGTCTACTTATGGCCAATTGACTGATTGTGCCTTCCAGCTTAATAACATTCCTCAAGCAAATACATATATGGCTTTGCTGACAGTGCTGATGACCTCGGGTCAGTAGCGCAACCAGGATTCGGCTCTAGGGGGGGTTATGCTTAGCTTAGCTTAGACTGACTACACATATCAATGGTTGCTATTCCGTGATTGACCGAAGTCAGTGAAAATGCACAAAGAATCAACTAGAAGTTCGGCTGGGATTGGCCATAATCTTCTTCAATGTGCATAATTCAGTGCCTCTATTTATACAGGGTCAATAACGGCGCCGGCCACGTCCTTGCAGTCAGGTGGGATTGGGGGAAGGAATGTTAGTGTGTAACCTTTGTTATTTGGAGACCGTGTTTGCCTCTGCATCTCCACAAAGGTTACTGGGAGGGATGTTTGTTAATGGGAAGGATCGTTGGGTCACAGGATTCACTTTGATAAGCGATTAGACCATGATAAATAATGATTTGTGAGATATATAAATGCTTATTTGTAAATATAATATTTTCATTCGATATGAACAATTTCTATGTAGTGGAAAATTATGCCGACACTTGAGGTGACGAAACATTCAAAGTTTGTTGAACAAATACCTAAATGTAACATTCCTACAGGACGAAAGCATGTGTTATTATATTTTACTCATTTGAAAAGAAACAAAAAACTTGATTGGTTGGAACATCATAGAACACTCTTATTCTTATGCCGACACTTACAGTGGCGAACCATCCAAAGTTTGTTGAATAAAGTGAACTTTTCGCAAGTCTACACTTGTAGTGTCGAACCATTCAAAGTTTTTTTTTTTAATTACAAAAATAAAGGTAAAAAGGGGTGTTCTGAATATAAAAAAATGTGAAACATAAATAATTCATGCATCAGAGTTTGTGTCGACACTCACAGTGACGAACAATTCATAGTTATTCAAATTCATATTTACGTCCCACAATTGTAACGATTAAATGTGCAGTCATACATATTTTATAGATTAGAAATAGTAGCATGAAACGAGCTCACCAATTGATCCTTTATCCTTCACTGTGCAGCCACAATCCACTCTCAGCCTCACTCGTTTGCTCGGCTATATAAAAGCACTCAGAAAAAAAAGGCGCGCGTTCCGAAAAGGAAAAAAAAACTTGGCTTTTTTAACGCACTGCCCAGCAGCAAGCGTCAAGGTCAAAGGATCAAAAAGATCTAACCGATCACGCCACTTTTTCACTTACTAGACCGACGCGCGACATATTTGATCCTGCCCTCGTCGCTCGACCCCGTAGGAGCAAGTGTCAAGGTCGAAAGATCAAACAGAACTTACCGATCGCGACACTTTTCACTTACTCTAAACGAACTAACCGATCACGCCGCTTTTTTACTTACTAAACCGACGCGCGACATGTTTGATCCTGCCTTCGTCGCTCGCCCCCGTAGGAGCAAGCGTCAAGGTCGAAAGATCAGACGGAACTCGATTCGGCTCTAGGGGGGGTTATGGGCGATAAATTCAAAGTAGAAAAAATCAATTTCTGGACAAACGCTTTCAAGAGACGAAACAACATTTTCAAATTTCAGTTTCTCTCGTCCGCTCCAGGCATACCTTTTTGTATGAACTTACACCCCTAGTTAAAAGGATTTTGTTGTAACTGATGTAATTTTTCAAAACTTTCCAAAATACGACTGTGGTGGATGAAAGAAGATTCATTCCCATAGGATATTTAAATCTTTTCAAAAAATTGGAATAGATTCAATATGAGAAGTTAAAAAAGTTCATATGAAATTCAAATGTACTGATAACGATTTAAATATTTATTGATTCTGGTTTGTTCGAAAGTTCATCCAAAACTGTTTCTTCACTTATAATTATCAGTGGCTTAAGTTGCAGTAAGAAACGTTGCGATTATTATTAGCAGTTGGTCGAAGGAAAATCAGCATTGCAAATTTTGTCTGCATTCATCGATTTCTCTTTAACGTTGCCCTCTTTGCATTACTACAGAAAACTGTTTCACTTTTCGTTACATGTTTTCGTGCTGTAGGATTTAGAATCACTAAATCTCGCTTCATGAACAAAAATATTAGAGATTTATTTTAATTTGACATAGTTTTTAGCGAAAGAGAGGGTTTGTGATTTTTCATCGTAGATTTGTGATTCTTCAGCTTATAAACCAATCTGCTATCCCCTTTAAGCTTTTCTTGGACTACGATTTTTATAATTTTGTGTTCATAAAACTTTAAAGGGTCTATTAATAAAGAAGTCACAACTTAGAAGAATATAACTGTAAATATAATCTTCTGCTCCAGTTTTGGTAGATTGCAGTAGGTAAGATAACCGAGTATGGTTTTTTTTGGTCTGGGGGGGGATTTGACCCCCAAACCCCCCCCCCCCCCCTTGGTTGCGCCACTGCCTCGGGTGAATAACAGAGTTTGCAGTAGAAGCTTTGGATTATTTAAAATGAAAACTGTGCTAATTCTATGTATCGGTTAAAATGTTACATACTGTTTAGACTCAAGCACTATTCTTTCCACGAAATGTAGGTTCGACCAATTATTTTTTGCTTTCTGTTTCAACTAAACTAGAAATTCACTAGAAATTCTTTCAGAAGCTCTACCAATATTTTTCCGAGAGTTTGAAAAATTCTTCAGAGGTTCTTCCAAAACATTCTCGAAAAAATCCCTCAAGGGTTCCACTAAGATGATCTTCAAGAATTCCATAACGAATTTCTTATGGTGTTTGACCACAGTTTCTTTTAAAAAATGCACCAGTTTTTTTTTTCAGAGACTGCACCAGTATTTTCTCTACAAGAGAGGATTATTTTAAGGAATTTCATCAGGAGTTCTTTCAGCGTTAACAATCGCTAAAATTTACATCAGCAAAATCTACCATAGTTTCTCCAGAAGTTCTACGTGGAAATATTTCAATGGTTTTACTAGGATTTCCCTACTTAGAATTTTTCAGGGTTATCAGAAATTCCTCCAGGGAATCAACCAAAAATTCCACAAGCTCACAATTTTTTCTGAGAAATCACCAATACTTCCGCGAGAGATCGACCAGGAATTCCAAGAAGGATTGAACTAGAAATTCTTCCGTTCTCTACTCTAGGTGTTCTATCAGAAAGGCATCAACAAATTTCCAAAAGATTATTCTTCCAGGGATTCCACTGATATTTAATCAGAGGATTAAACAAAGCATTTTTGGAAAATTTCTGGAAAAAATCATGAAACAATTTATTGTGAAATCCTTGCTGAATCACCCAAAAAATTCCCAGAGAATTCGTTGGAGAAATTTCTTAATAGAAGAAAATAGAGATTTTTTTCTGGAAGAAATTTAAAAGCAATCCCTGAAGGAGTTCCTACATTCCTGATGGATTCTTTGAAAAACATCTTTCTTGAAATACTGGAAGAAAATGATGGATAAATTCCTTTAGGAATCTTCGGCGAAATTTCTGGTCCCAGGTCGAATGCAAGAAAGGATCTTTGAAGGAAACACTAAAAGAATCCTGAGAATAACCTGGGGGAACCTCACAAAAAATTGCAAGCGAAATTTCTAAAAAATTTCATGGTGGTACCCAGTGTAAGAGTTTTTTTTTATTATTTTACAGTATTTCTTGGTGGAATCATTAGATGAATTCGTTGATGAATCTTTAGAGAAATTCGGGGTAGAATCACTGTAGGAGTTCCAGGAGTAAATCTCTGCATGTATCTTTTAAGGAATTTCATATTGAATTTCTAGCTGAAGGAATTCTTGTAGCAATCCCTTCAGCAATACCTTCAGAATGTTTGATTAATCGCTGAACTATATTTGGAGGTATTCCTAGGGAAATCAGTAAAATAATCACTGGAAGATTATATATGATAGGAGCAACTCCTGGTGGAATTTTTGATGGAATGCTTATTTTAATTTCTTGGGATGGATTCATTGAGTAACCTCTTTAAGAATTTGTAGAGGAATTTAGAAATTCCTTAAGTTTCACTGGAGGAGGAAGCATTGAATGAATCATTAAAGAAATTCCTAGAGAAGGTTTTGAATGAATCCTTGGAGGACTCTGTAGGAAAATTACAAAAAAAAAATGTTCCTTTTGGAATTTCTGAAGCAACTACCGGTGGAATTTAAGGATGAGTCCCAGAAATAATAAGCCCTGAAATAAATCCTGGTGAGATCCTTTGGGGAATTTCTGGTGATGAATTTCTAGAAAAGTATGTGAATTAGAAGGATTCCTGAAGGAATCTATGAAAAAAAAATGTAATAGAAATCTTATTTTCGGATGGCTTTCTCAGTCTGGAAGTCAAAAAACGATGTTTTTTACATCCCCGACGTTTCGGCCGTTCTGACCTTTTCCAAGGGGTGCTAAAACATATATTAACATACATCATACAGCATGAAAACATAAGACATAATGAAGTTAAACTTACTAAGTTCTTTCGTCTCCCGCTATAAATAGATTGTCGTCTGATTGGCGACAGAGAGCGCTCTATCATGCCTGCCTGCCTATTATAATTGAGCTATTCAGTGCGTTTGGTGTTCAATAAGTTCTTAAACTTTCGTTTTAGTTTTTAGGTTTAACAACGGATTTTATATGTACCACCCAACACAACACTGCCACGACTTTTTCAAAATGGTAGGTTCTCAGGGGGTTGTGTTGGATTGTGTTGGGTAACGATCATCATTTTGAGCCAAACGATCGTTGTTTTTAACCAATATATTGGGATCAGCGGGTTTTCTCCTTTTATTAGAGGTTTTGATGGTATGAAACAGGCCTGCGTAAGTGGTACTAAAACCTTGTACATCAGTACGATGGTTGATCGTATTGGTAGAGTATGCTATATGGCACATTTCGAGTAGTGGTAATGTTGACGTTTTGTAGGTTCTATCTATTATTTTGAGAAATTATGATTTTTTATCAATGACATGTTTTATCAGTGTGGTTTTGGCTCCTAAATTGGACAATTTGTCTTCTGTATCTGTGTCGTTAGATTCTATTATGTATGTGTATTGCTTCATGTTGCTGATTTTCGTCATTCCAATGTATTGTTGTTGGCAGTTTGTACAAGATAAACTGTAAACAACATTGAATTGATCGAGAATATCAACCGAGTCCTTTACTGGTTTTAGAATGCTCTTTATATTTTTAAGTATTTTGTAGGCTATTTTTACTAGCGGCAAATTGTTTTTAGGAGACTGGCGATGGTTGGACTAAGTTTTGCGATATACGGAATGCTGCAATACTCTGGACGATTTATTGGTTCGGCGATGGACGGCTGGAGGGCAGATGGATAGTTGTTTTGGCGGAGCTATTGGAATATTATGCTGGACTCTGTTGCTGATGGATCGGTGGTTAATGTCATTACCCGTTTGATGAAGTTGGTTGCTACATTTATCTTCATAGCGGTGGGGTGGAAAGAGTGGTAATTCAAGAGTCGTCCTGACGCGATAGTCTTTGTATACCACCGAGTTAATATCGTTTGGTATATGATGCGGATGAGTAGCATATCCAGAAAAGAATCCACTGAGAAAGCCATTCGAAAGTAGTATTGAAGATCCAGTAGAAATTACCATTACCAATTATAGAGTGTTTTGCGTTGTTGTAACGAGTAGGCTGCCTTTGCTTAAGCTGTACTTTCAATTAGTTTTATTTATGTGCTGAAGGAGCAAAATCGACGCCTTTTCGCGGATTAAGCCATTGTACTGCGATATCTACATTTATCAAAAGTCAATTTTTCAATATCGTATAGTGACTACCGTAAAAACTAGATTGAAATTATACCCCACCGATTACGAACGCTGATTGTTGTATTGTTGTTATTGCTGCCCATGGTTCAGGATGGATATGAGAGAAACTGGTAACACACCGACGATCTGCAAACAATGCTCCTCTTCAATCGTCCGAGGCGATGATTGTATCGCTTGCGAAGGTTTCTGCGGCAAAGTGTATCACATCAAGTGTGTCAGCCTCAGTAAAGACGAATTGAAGGGATACCTAAAAAAATCCAATTTTTGGTGGATTTGTGATATGTGCATCCAACAGATACGTGAAATACGAAATGATCGTTTACCGAAGAAAGACGCCAATATTCAGGTGAACCCTCGACCAGATGCAGTGAAAGAAAAGTTGTCCAATGACGATGAAATTTTGGAAATGAAGAAACAAATTGCTGCCATACAGGATACCCTTAGGAATGTCACTTTCAACGAAACTGCAACAGAAATGCAATCTCTTCGAAGCTTCAATACTGATCCGCCCGCTGCCCAGTCTTCCCCGATGACGTCACCAAAACTGCTATGTGGAACAAAAAATGCTACAAATTCAAATGCCACCGTTGTTCCCGATGTGTTGGATGAAAAGTGTTGGCTTTTCTTTACGAGGCTGAAGAACCACGTTACAGAACACGATATAGCCAAGATGGTTGAAGATTCTCTAGGTCCGAATGTCTCTGCTGTAGTCAAACTGCTTATTCCTGTATGGAAACATCCTTCGTCAATGTCGTACGTTTCCTTCAAAGTTGGGATTAAGGCTTGTTTTAAGCAAACTGCTCTGTTACCATCGACTTGGCCTGCTGGAATTTATTTCAGGGAGTTTCACAATCATTTGTGAGAAACGTGATCATTGGTATACTGGAACCATAGAAAAATAGCATAGTTCATAAAATGTTATGTAATCTCACCATTCATTTGCGATCCGTATTGTTTGTATTTGTGTTTTAAAAATTATTGTTTGCTGCTCCGTTATGTATTTGTTTAAACTATGTTTCAACTATGTTAATTTTAAGTTTTAGAATTACATTTCAATAAGATCATTGTAAGATCAGTTGGAATTAAAACAGATAAATAAATAAATAAATAAATAGAAATCTCTGGAGGAATTCTTGGCAGCTGAATCTCTGGACGAATACCAGCTGAAGGTATGCCTGAAGAATTTTCCCCGGAGGAATTTCTGGTTGAATATGTGGATAAATTTCTAGAGGGACTATTAATAAAATTTCTGGTAGAATCCCAAGTATCAATGGATTCCTGGAAAAACTTCAAAGTAGAATAACTACAGGAAACCACTAAAGATTCTGGATAGAATCTTTGAAGAAATTACCATAGCCATTCTCATATCGATTACTGTTCAAAATAATCCCCGACGGAGACCCCTCATAATTTTTAAGTTTTGCCGGAATATTTCGTGTGAATTATAACTGGAATTCCTCATATATATCCATATCATCATGTCTTAAATTTTGAAAATTCTGCTCTTCCTCCCTACAATTATTGCCCAAAAAGTGTAAAAATATCCTCCCACAGCCACATATTTCTAAAAAAAAATAACAATTACACATTCAATAGACTTTCCGAGATCATTTCAAACATGAGAAGAAATATAGTGTTGCTGCAACAAGCTGACCGACTGTCAAGGTCAAAGGGTTGCTGCAACATAAATCGGTTTGACTAACTTGGGGGCGGAGTCAATGTTGGTCAAACCGTCTGAGCGTCTATGGGCTGCATAATGAACAATTCTTTTGAAAACAGATATCCACTTAAAAAAAGATCGAACAAGTTTTTCAACTGCTGATTGCTTTAGTTTAGAAAATATTTTCTTCATTTGCAAAAAAACGTCTCAACGCAACAGATCCAATCTCTTTGGCAAACTAAGCGACGACAGATCTGCCCTCATTCGGAATCTCACAACATGTGTTTCACGCGACGGGTGTCTTGCCATCACCGAGGTAAATGTCACCGCTCGAAAGACGGCTTTCTGCACACTGCTAAAGATGGGTCCTATCCTGTGGCAGTGTGGCATCAACGAGCGTGGCAAACCCGTCACCCGGCGGCATCTTTACAAATTGAGCATTAATCATGTTTATTCGGAATTAAAATATAATTACTTAATGTTGCTTAAAATATGTTCTTGGAACCGCAGGCACAGGCAGCTATGTACCTACGTGCACTTTACGTTGCTGAGACTTATTTTGACGTCGATGCGCTGTAAGTTTAGACTAGGATGAGCCGGTTGATGCTATTAGTCTGACTGCGACTATCCAACTGATGGACGAGTATCATCCTCTGTTGGTTTAGCTCACGACAAGCTGACAAAAAGGCAATCTAGACATCGGCTTAGGCTAGGTTAGCGCTCGATGACATATCGTTGCAAATTTTCCCCCCGGTTTGGTGTCTATAGTTGTGAAGAGTGGATGCGATGCTAACAATGAGCAAATTGTCGCACGCACTTCTAGTACACAATTGATAGGTGCTGCATTTGTCGTTACAGTGAAACTTCCCTTTATCCAAATACCATATATTGACGTTAATCGTAATCGAATTTCTGTGCACCGTTCAACTACTATTCTACGATGTTATGAAAATATAAGATTTAACAAAATGCTGATGGTTGAAGAACCAAATAGTTTTTCCTCGAACTCTTAGAAAAGCGGTTCTTTAAAGATGAACATTACTTTTCCCATAACAAAAATCCCAATATAATAAACAAATTGCATGTTGACTACTATTCTACTGAAGATAGATCAAAAAGACAACCAATAATATTCCACCACTTTGTGACACTAGGTAACTCTAGTAATTTATTCATTTATGGCCAAATGAGCTGAAATATCATCCTTTAAATCCCAGCAAACAAGTAAAATAAAGAGCGCGCATGAAATTTGTTTTTGGATTTTTTGATTACGATGACGATTTTCAAAATAGGATGACCAGAAAAATATCGATTTTGCAAAATTTTTATTTTCGCAAAAATTATAACTTTTGAACCGATTTTCAATTTTCTTAAACGGAATGAAAGCTAAAAACTTTGACTTTTGGAAAAATAAATAAAATTTCAAAATAATTGTTTTTTTTTTACATGAAAAACAATAAAAAAAATCCGTTTTTTCGTGGCCTCGGGACAATACGGGCTATTGTTGTTCTTATTTTTTTTCTTGAAGGTTCAGAAAATGTTTCGTTTACTGTCAAATTTTCAGCGATATATGTTTTTTAGTTTTTGAGATATATTTTTTTTTTTTGAAAATAAAAATAACAGTCATTTTACATCGGCACACACTGTAGGTCTCAGCGCATTGGATTTTTTATTAAAAAAAGCATAACTTTTGAACAGCTGAACCGATTTTCAATCTTTTTTTATGGAATGAAAGCTTAAGATTTCAACTTTTCAAAAGAAATATACAACCTTAAAAAAAATACATGAAAAATTGTAAAAATTTCCTATAAAACTAGAAACGTTTTACATTTTTTCATGTAAGAAAAAGTTTTTTCGAAGTTTTATATTTTATTTTGAAAAGTTGAAATCTTAAGCTTTTATTCCATAACATGGGCAAATTGCCCTCAGACCCCCTACTAAAAAGGTTTGGGACTCTCGTGAACAAGTTCTTAAAAATAAAGTCTCTGGATTTGTACTCATACGTATCGCTGAACATAGAACCAGATAATTATAATTGACTGGAATGATTTCCATGTATCACATTCGTATCCGAACCAACTCATTCAAACAATCCACATGCTCATCACTGGTTAACTTCTCTCGTCTAGGCTCATTAGATAATGGTCTGTCCTGCCGCACAATTTTAACGGCTTTTAAAACCCACAGACAATCCCATTCGTGGTCTGTCACAGCAAAACCGCATTACCTATTTCATTCAGTTGGTTACGCCATTATTTACAGTTCGGCATTCAACAATCAAAACATTTTCGGATTTTCAGTAGGGGCCTTCGTTTTCGGGAGGCTGAACCGATGTGCCACAAACATGTGGCACAACACAACATTAATCAACTGCGGGTGAAGACATCCTCCATGCACGCCGGAGAGCTTTGATTTCGCACCAGAAAGGTGCTTAATTCGGAGGAAATGCGACTGAATTGAATTATTGTGAATTGACTTTGTGTTCCGTGGCCTTTTGTTGTGTGCTATGATTTCTCTCTGCTCCTCAAATGTTGGTCCGGAGCAAAACCGACAACAGTTCAGCCGCATTGGCAGACCGCCCAGGTGCTCGGAGAAGAATTTGAAAAATGAACGATTCTTCTAGGGAACTTTGTTAGCCGTTCATTGTCCTGGGGTTCCATTTTTCGGTAAACAGTTTATTGTGGCTTTGTTATTGTATCCTGTGACGGATGGATTTAATGGTCTTTCTTTTATAATGTATACAGCTTTTCTTAATTTATCAAATTTAAAGTTATTTTTGCGAAGGTTTACCCACTTTCTACAATTTTTAGAAGTCACCTTAGGCGGCATCCACAAATTACGTAACGCTCTAGGGGGAGGGGGGGAGTAGGCTCAAGCTTTACGGCTCATACAAAAACTTAAAATTTTTCATACAATAAGCGTTATGGAGGGGGGGGAGGGGCTCAAATATTTCCAATTTTAGCGTTACGTAATAAATGGACGCCGCCTTACCCGGGGTAGATGTAAGACAAAAAACGTTCAAATAAGGCTACATTTTGCAATCATATCTAGTTGGCCCATTATTATGATACACAGCAGAACAGAGATAACCTTATCGCGTTCGCGTGTCTTAAAACTCAAATTTTGTGTCTAAAGTAAATTTGGGGCTGTTGAAAATTTCGACTCGAAACCGTTGCCAGAAATGTTCCAGAATGTCACATTTTTTCTCCTCAGGTCATCAAAGTTAAAAAAAAACTGGTTTCATTGATGTTTATAAGGCATTTAAACCATGATTTATCAGATTTTTGGAAAATTCAATTCACCGACCTTGCAAGTTAGGACTTTATCTTTTGTATAAGACATATTTTGAACAAAATTTCATAATTCAATACCGGTTCAATCGATTTGTAACAAGCTTGATAAATAGCAACAGCGAACTAGAGCCCTAAAGAGAAAGAACGATGATAAAATACATTGTTCTCGTTTATTTATCGTTCGGAAAGGTGTTTTATTCCACTGGCCTAACAAAAAATCCCCAAACATCTGATAGCAATAGTATCCCCCAGGTTTTTAGCTTGTTAATATGGGTGTTATTATAGCCCCCCAATTTAATCATAGCTGTCGCACTAGATAAAAAACAGGTTCTCATAGTGTGCTGCGGATTATGATTGTTACAGAGAGCGATTTGTAAGGAATCTCTCGATTTCCTTATTATTCAACTAAGATTTTCCATTTTTTTATGTGTTCGAGTGCAACACCTTTCCAAATATTCTAAAAAATGTTTTTGTAACGAAATTAGTACAAATTTTGTTGATTCGTACTCTTTAGTACCTTTGGCGCGGTAAATGGCTGGGCATGGCGTACCATTGGTACCTCGCGTACCTGCAGGAATAAAATAGACTCCTTTGTGCGGTCCTTAGCCTCTTGCCCAGCAACTCCTATCCCTACCTCCTCGTGGTACTGGCCGGGGTACGAGTAACCTTGGGGAAGATCGGGTAACCAACCCCCGGTGGGAACTTTGGTCGTATGCTGACAGGGAAGGGGGGGGTTTGCTTTTGCAAACCTGGAGCGTCTGTACTCCACGTTAGGAGCGGCTCACAACAGCGTCTGTTCCCCATGTCAGGGGCGGCTGATCATCGTCCGAGTACCAGAGAAGGACTTTAAGCTAAACTGCGCACTATGGTCCTCCGAACATTTAGGGGGAATGGTCCTCCGGAAATCTAGGGGGTTGGTGTCAGGCCCTGCGAGCCAGCCGTAAAAACACATCAGCACAGGAACGTCAACGAGAGAATACGGACCGGAACAATCGGCAAAGACCACAGCGACGAAAATGGACTAGCGATTGGAAACTCGGTACGTGGAACTGCAAATCTCTCAACTTCATTGGAAGTACTCGCATACTCTCCGATGTACTGAAGACCCGCGGTTTCGACATCGTAGCGCTGCAGGAGGTGTGCTGGACAGGAGCATTGGTGCGAACGTTTAGAGGTAATCATACCATCTACCAGAGCTGCGGTAACACACGCGAGCTGGGAACAGCTTTTATAGTGATGGGTGATATGCAAAGGCGCGTGATCGGGTGGTGGCCGATCAATGAACGAATGTGCAAGTTAAGAATCAAAGGCCGATTCTTTAACTTCAGCATAATCAACGTGCATAGCCCACACTCCGGAAGCACTGATGATGACAAGGACGCATTTTACGCGCAGCTCGAACGCGAGTACGACCGCTGCCCAAGCCACGACGTCAAGATCATCATAGGAGATTTGAATGCTCAAGTTGGCCAGGAGGAGGAGTTCAGACCGACGATTGGAAAGTTCAGCGCCCACCGGCTGACGAACGAGAACGGCCTACGACTGATAGATTTTGCCGCCTCCAAGAACATGGCCATTCGTAGCACCTATTTCCAGCACAGCCTCCCGTATCGGTACACCTGGAGATCACCTCAGCAGACAGAATCGCAAATCGACCACGTTTTGATCGATGGACGGCACTTCTCCGACATAACCGACGTCAGAACCTATCGTGGCGCCAACATTGACTCCGACCACTACCTGGTGATGGTGAAACTGCGCCCAAAACTATCCGTCATCAACAATGTACGGTACCGACGCCCGCCCCGGTACAATCTCGAGCGGCTGAAACAACCGGATGTCGCCAATGCGTACGCGCAGCATCTTGAGGCAGCGTTGCCGGATGAGGGCGAGCTCGATAGGGCCCCTCTTGAGGACTGCTGGAGGACAGTCAAAGCAGCCATTAACGACGCTGCCAAAAGCGTTGTCGGATATGTGGAACGGAGCTCAAGAAACGATTGGTTCGACGAGGAGTGCCAAGAGGTTTTAGAGGAGAAGAATGCAGCGCGGGCTGCAATGCTGCAGCATGGTACGCGGCAAAACGTGGAACGATACAGACTGAAGTGGAAACAGCAAACCCGCCTATTCCGGGACAAAAAGCGCCGCCTGGAAGAGGTGGAATGCCAAGAGATGGAGTTGCTGTACCGTTCTCAAGAAACGCGGAAGTTCTATCAGAAGCTCAACACATCCCGCAAAAGCTTCGTGCCGCGAGCTGAGATGTGCCGGGATAAGGATGGGAGCATCTTGACGGACGGACGCGAGGTGATCGAAAGGTGGAAGCAGCACTACGATGAACACCTGTATGGCGCAGAGAACACAGGCACAGAAGGTCAGGACAGCGAAGGCGATGGCTACGTCAGCACAGCGGATAGCGGAAATCAACCAGCTCCCACGATGGGGGAAGTTAAGGATGCCATTCAACAGCTCAAGAACAACACAGCCGCTGGCAAGGATGGTATCGGAGCCGAACTCATCAAGATGGGCCCGGACAGGTTGGCCGCTTGTCTGCATCGGCTGATAGTCAGAATCTGGGAAACGGAACAGCTACCGGAGGAGTGGAAGCAAGGCGTTATATGCCCTATCTACAAAAAGGGCGACAAACTGGAGTGTGAAAATTATCGTGCAATCACCATCCTAAACGCCGCCTATAAAGTGCTATCCCAGATTCTCTTCCGTCGTCTATCACCTATAGCAAACGAGTTCGTGGGAAGTTATCAAGCAGGTTTCATCGACGGCCGCTCGACAACGGACCAGATCTTTTCCGTGCGGCAAATCCTCCAGAAATGCCGTGAGTACCAGGTCCCTACGCACCATTTGTTCATCGATTTCAAGGCGGCATACGATAGTATCGACCGCATAGAGCTATGGAAAATCATGGACGAGAACAGCTTTCCCGGGAAGCTCACAAGATTGATCAGAGCAACGATGGACGGTGTGCAAAACTGCGTGAAGATCTCGGGCGAACACTCCAGTTCGTTCGAGTCTCGGCGGGGACTACGACAGGGCGATGGACTTTCGTGCCTGTTGTTCAATATTGCGCTTGAAGGTGTCATGCGGAGAGCCGGACTTAACAGTCGAGGCACGATTTTCACGAGATCCGGACAATTTGTTTGCTTCGCGGACGACATGGATATTATTGGGAGAAAATTTGAAACGGTGGCAGATTTGTTCACCCGCCTGAAACGCGAAGCAACAAGAGTCGGGCTAATGGTGAATGCGTCGAAAACAAAGTACATGCTGGTTGGCGGAACTGAGCGCGACAGGACCCGCCTAGGAAGCAGTGTTACGATAGACGGGGATACCTTCGAGGTGGTGGACGAGTTCGTCTACCTCAGATCCTTGTTGACGGCTGACAACAATGTTAGTCGGGAAATACGAAGGCGCATCATCAGCGGAAGTCGTGCCTACTATGGGCTCCAGAAGAAACTGCGGTCAAGAAAGATTCACCCCCGCACCAAATGCACGATGTACAAAACGCTCATAAGACCGGTAGTCCTCTATGGGCATGAGGCGTGGACTATGCTCGAGGAGGACTTGCAAGCTCTTGGGGTTTTCGAACGTCGAGTGCTAAGGATGATCTTCGGCGGCGTGCAGGAGAACTGCGTGTGGCGGCGAAGGATAAACCACGAGCTCGCTCAACTCTACGGCGAACCCAGTATCGTGAAGGTAGCTAAAGCTGGAAGGATACGCTGGGCAGGGCATGTTGCAAGAATGCCGGACAGCAACCCTGTAAAGATGGTGTTCGCCACGAATCCGGTCGGAACAAGAAGGCATGGGGCGCAGCGAGCTAGGTGGATTGATCAGGTACACCAGGACCTGGAGAGCGTGGGTCACAGTCGAGGATGGAGAGAAGCGGCCATGAACCGAGGGAATTGGCGAAATATTGTTGGCGAGGCTTTATCAAGATAATTGATGTAAAGCCAAATAAGTAAGTAAGTACCTAAAAACATATTTCTGTAGCAAATTAAGCAATTTAATAAACAAACAAGCTGTCAAACTTGTATGCAAGTTTACTAAATCGATCAACGGAAGCCCCAAAACAACCAGCGCACAGTGGTTCGATCTAGAACAAATGTCGGCCAAAACCTCTATCTCTCTTCAAAATAGCTGAAATCATATATTTGACGTATTTTGTGCCATATTTGAGTATTATTATTTTCAAATGTTTCTAATTTTGGACTTCAATTATATAGGTTTGGACAAAACATTTGCAATTTTATCAATCGTTTATACAAAATAGTAAACTTGGGCAGGCTTGTTCTGAGGTGTTTACTGATGGATTTAAATAAAAATTTTTACAGCATGTCAGGCATAGCTTGAATTTTAACATATATTTTTGAATAATTTCTCCATGCCTAACTCCAATAGTAAAAACGACAAAGGGGATTTTTTGACGAAAACTCATAACGAGTTATCCAAATATATGTAAAATGTGCACAAAAATCATCATATGCAAATTAGTTCATCTCGTCTAAATTTGCAATTTTATTATTTTAATATACCAATTATTCGAATTTGTAAAAAAAATCACTGCGCACTCGTGATTTAAAATATCACTCAAAAATATATGTTGAATTTGGTGAAAATCTCATGCAAATTTACCCATAAATATCTCAGATCTAACCCTGCCTCAAAGCAAGTATCTCTCATTTCATCAGTTTCGGAATGTTTTATTTGTTTAATTTTGTCGGGAGGTTGCATTCGAAGGAAATAGTTCCGTTCGACTATGTTAATAACACGAGATAATTTGTGTTATTTTATTTGGTGGATTTATTCAGTAACAGTTCAAATTTGAATTCAAAGCACCTCAATACCTCAATAATACCAAATAGAGGTGTGAGCAATATTTAATTAGGGTGTAATGCCAAAATATTGTGTGTCTAAAGTCGCAGAGAACCGTAGCAGTAAACGTGCAGCTATTCAGCAAGACCAAGCTGAGAATCTTGGGTTCGAGGACCACCGGTCGACAATTTTTTCATAAAGTAAATTTTCCCAACTTCCCAGGGCACAAAGTATCATCGTACCTGGCACACGATATACATATGCAAAAATGGTCAATCGGCAAAGAAAGTTCTTAGTTAAAAACTGCGGAAGTGCTCGAAAAAAATATAAGCTTAGAAGCGGGTTTTTTCTTGGATGAAGAAAAATATTGGTGCGAGTTAATCGTTCCTTCTAGGACAGGACGTAAAAGCTCAACTAAGACTGCCCCGTTTTTTTCAGTCGATTAACGATACAAAAGCCATTGCTACCAGTACACTTTTTAAACAATTCTCGTGAACAAATGCATTTATCAAGGCTGATAATTTGATGGATATTTGCATATTTCATTCATTTAGTGCAATAGAGGATGCCATCTATTTATAAAATCCGGTGTATATTCAAAAACGGCGATATTTTTGAGAAAATTTTTTACAATTTCCTTCCATTATTTTTCTCTCAATTAAGTATTTTTATTTATTTGAGCATTGTTGGAGCATGTCGGTAAACTTAACACAGAATATAAGTAGAATTGAAACATTCAAATTTCATGGAAAATTTCCAATTTTTGGGTAAAAATTCTAGTTTGTGAACTAGCAAAACGGCCGAGCCAGCAACAAACTGCCCTGTTGTAATCCAACTCATCGGTGTGAAAGTAGGTTTTTGCCGAAACGACCAATAAGAAGTGGTCTTTTTTGACAGCCGATTGGTTTCGTTTTTGTACTTCGACCTGGCCTTTCTTGTCTTAGGTTCCTTCTAGGGATGTCATTCGTGCCTACTACGATTGCAATGCACGTACTAGCGTATCACAGGATTGTTATTAAGTATTCATCTATTCACTCCATAAACATTCAAACGTGTTGAAAGTGGTCTATCGCAAAATAATTTGTACCCTTCTTAAAAGCTCTTATTTTTACCTTTCGAATGAGCTTATTCTCATCGCGGGCATTCGCGGGTTACTAATGTCTTAGGGTACTTTTATAAAAAAAATATATGCTTTTTGTAGAATTTTTTTCCTAAATTTCCTAAATTTCAATGAAAAATGTAATTTAATTCAGGTGTACTTTATGTATTTGGAAACAATTTCTCTGAAGATACCTTGACGGTTTGAGCTCTCTTTAAATTAATAATTAGCTGGTGAATTATGGATCGCAATCATATTTTTTTTTTTTTAAATCTTGTACACGGTTTACTCAAAAAGTTGTATATAATTCAAAACTCAATGAATCTGCCTAAAACTTTGGATTCTTACCACCAATATGATAAGGAATTCGGGAAAAATATTACCGTTAGGAGAAAACAATTCGAGGTTTTGGCCGCCTTCGAACCATAGTGCAGCGTCCCGTATACTGATGGAACGAGACGCTCAGCTCTTTTCGCGCCGCTTGTCTTAAAGCCAGGAGATGATATCAGAGAGCGAGACACGAGGAAGTTCAAGAAGAGCGAAAAATTGTATTCCAGCAAGCAATGATATTAAGCTGATCAAGTCTAACTGCTTGAGCTGTGCCGAGCAGCTGATGCTGATACTTGGGGGATGCCCAGGGATTGAATCCTGAGAAAATTGAGATAATCTCTCATGTATCGCTCTCTATAACTTTCATATTATGCAGCACTTTATGAGGGATTGTTTATCGTATACTGCTACAAATTCGATCAGGGCGATAACAGTGCTCCAAACCTGGGGGACACTATAGCTATTGGAAATTTGGGGATTGTTTATCGTGCCACTATAGTAAAACACCTAACGTTGGGGTTAAACAAGAGAGAAAAATGTATTTTATCATCGCTCTCTCTCTGGGGCTCTCGTTCGCTGCTTCTATTTATCAGACTTGTTACAACTTGCGATACATTGCCGATCGTGGACCTGATTGGAAGTTTTTCTTCGCATGCTTTGATCGTGCTTCAAAATCAAATGAGAGCGAATTTTGCAATGCCTAGGGATGCCTACCGAGTGATAATGGCGAAAATCAAGGGCCCGTCAACGCCAGTCAAGACGTATGCGAACAAACTGAGAGTCATCATCGAGGGCCTATTCCCATAGCATGGCCATACAATGCACATTGGGGAAATCCGAACCCAAAGGTGGAAGAAATTGATAACTTTCACAATAGAAAGAAAGGAAATTTTCTCAGGAATCGATTGGTGATGGTTTTATGAATGTTGGGCCACTCTGGGATAAGCTATGGTGGTCGTTTTGCCCCAATTCCTTAAAATTTTAGATTTTCATGTTGTTTTGAGTAAAACTGTTTTATTGTGGAGATTATTTCCCATGAAATCCATCATTTCTAGTCCATTCAACAATGTTTCACAGAGAACGTTATAAAAAGATGGAGATTTAAGGGATTATGGGGCCAAATGTATAATGAAATATTTTCGAAGAGGATTTTTTGTTTTAAATATTTTCAAAGTGTTTTTATATTGAAACCAATTTCCAAATAGTCTAATAATTATGAATAGGGGGAGATCCCCCAGTGCCGGACAGCACCCAATACCGGACAAAGTCGAAACAATGAGAAATCATGGTCCAATCAAGATGGTGTATTAGTAGAAAAGAAAGCTCTTATGTAGACTAATGTTTGCGTAGAATAACACATCCTTGAAATATGCATGCCTTTTTAAAAAAGTAGAAAAGTTTGAAAATCTTAGAAAAATTGACGTATTTCCTTAAATTTGAGCCTATTTAGTAATTATTTTGAATATGAAAAATTACTTTGGATCCCACAAGCATGATCGAACATAATCCTAATTTGATAGTATGAATGTATTTTGTAGCATAATTGAAGTAAATATGGACAATTTACAATTTTGGTTAAGTACCTCCTGTCCCTCAGTTTCGGACAGCTTGATTTGTTATATGAAATCTTTGTAATTATTGCATCAGTGTCTCAAAATACTTTCATTTTTCATGGGTTCCATCGATCATGGTATCAAACATGCAATAAAATTAAGAAGAATGAACATTCAGAACAACATCGTAAAATGTGCTATTTTTCATCATATATGAAAGAGGTTTTTGATAGGCATCTTGCAAACTAAGAAAAACTCACATTATCTTGAATATGTTGCAAATGCATTGAATTGGTAATTTTAAACTATTCCTATAGTGTACACATTCAATGATGTTCAAATTTATAGAATTCGAGGCATTTCCAGATCCTGTCCGGTATTGGGTGCCACCTTTCAAGATCGGTCAATTTGGTACTAAAATACATCATCAAAACGCAATGTCAAAATTCATATTTCTATTTTCAAATTTATTTTTGTACACTACAAAAATGATAATATTTATCATAAATGGGTAACACGAGCCCATAAAATCAATATTTTTCGAATTATGAATTTAGTGGCTTAAGTGTCCGGTACTGGGGGATCTCCCCCTATAGTTTGCAGAAATAAGTTGTATTAAAATTTTTAGAATATGTATGATCATTATTTATGCTCTATGCAAAATATTGTGAATAATTTACCTTCTTATATCACAAATTCCAAACATTTCCAAACGATGTACGATAGTTGGGGTAAACGATATTGATCAAAATGATCGATTGCCGTGAGCCTCATTGATAGGAGATGGTGGGAGCATATAGTTTTTTGGCTATGATTGCCCCAATTCCCCTAAAAACGATTTCTTTCATAATTAATTGAACAGATATCTCCGAATTTAATTTATTATGTACTAAATTGATTATTCAGTAGTTGATACAGTATTTAAACAATAAAACAAAGGAGATTATGGAGATCTTTTACACATAAATAATAAAAAAAAAAACAAATAAAAACACTCAAAAATGGATCCATTTAGTAATCATCTGAAGTTTTTTTTTCTGATTGAAACAATTCACTCAGGGGACGGACCTGGTGTAGTGGTTAGAACACTCGCCTCTCACGCCGAGGACCTGGAATCGAATCCCATCCCCGACATAGTCACTTATGACGTAAAAAGTTATAGTGACGACTTCCTTCGGAAGGGAAGTAAAGCCGTTGGTCCCGAGATGAACTAGCCCAGGGCTAAAAATCTCGTAAATAAAGTCAAACCAACCAACAATTCACTCAGAATAAAATTAGTTAGACAATCACCCCTGAAGAAATTTCATGAGCATAAAATTGCATTTTGAGAATAAAATTGCGTGGAAGTGCCCAAGTAGCTCTGCCTGCACCATACTACTGAAAAAATGATCATAAACAAACAAAGTCTTCCATATATTTCAATATGGCACATTTTGATTGAAGATGTAGTAGTTGATAATGCTTAATTCAAAATAAATTGACGCTTATATTGAGCTGTTCGGTAATCCAATCCGCATGGTTATTAAATTAATTAACGCGTGGTAAAGATGGACGAATCATGGGTGAAATTATGAAAAAAATCCACGTGCTCGGCTGAGATTTGAACCCAGGACTCTTGTATGCTAGACAAGCGCGTTACCAACTAAGCTACCGAGCCCGTAAAGCGCTCGTCTAGCATACAAGAGTACTGGGTTCAAATCCCAGCCGAGCTCGTGGATTTTTTTTTTCATATTTTCACCCATAATTTGTCCATCTTTACCACGCGTAATGAGTTAATTAATTTAAATTTCTTCATGTTATGCATTTTAGAAGGCTCTTGCTTGGAATTTAGTCAAACAGATGTAACCATAATTACTGTTTACAATATTAACAAAGTATGGTTCACCATGAGGAACATTGATGTCAACCAACAAGCAATCTGTTAAAAGCAAATGTAGAGGCAATATAACAAACATAGTAAATATTAATTATACTAATGAAATGAATGATCGATTTTGGAAAAATCTAGAATTGAGCATTATTAACAACTGCATTATCACTTTTATGATAACCTTTTCTGTATTGTATGATGGCAATTGGAATATTGAATACCAAATATTCATAAAAAGACAAAATTATTTCCCGAATAATTTCTTGTAAAATGCAATTTGACTCTCACGAAATTGCTACAGTAATGATTGAGTAACTAACCTGATCCTGAGTAATTTGTTGCAATCAGAAAAAAACGGCTGATGATTTCTTGATAGATTCATTTTTGTTTTTTTTTTATTTGGTTATTTTTTTTTGTTTATGTGTAAAAGATCCCCAAAATCTCCTATGTTTTATGATTTAAATATTGTATCAGATACAGAATAAACAATTCAGTACACAGTAAATTTGATTTGGGAGAAAAAGTTTTTATTAATTACGAAAGAAATCGTGTTTAGGGGAATTGGGGCAATCATAGCCAAAAAACTATATGCTCCCACTGTCTCCTATCAATGAGGCTAACGGCAATCGATTATTTAGATCAATATCGTTTACCCAAACTATCGCACATCGTTTGGAAATGTTTGGAATTTGTGATATAAGAAGGTAAATTATTCACAATATGTTGCATAGAGCATACATAATTATCATACATATTCTAAAAATTTTAATACAACTTATTTCTGCAAGCTATATTCATGATTATTTGACTATTTTAGAATTAATTTCAATAAAAAAACTCGTTGAAAAAATTTAAAACAAAAATTACTATTCAAAAATATTTTATTGTACATTTGGCCCCATAATCCCCTAAATTTCCATCTTTTTATAACGTTCTCTGTGAAACATTGTTAAATGGACTAGAAATGATGGATTTCATGCGAAACAATCTCCACAATAAAATAGTTTTACTCAAAACAACATAAAAATCTAAAATTTTCAAGGAATTGGGGCAAAACGGGCAGCATAGCTTATCCCAGAGTGGCCCCACATTCATGAAATCATCACCAATCGATTCCTGAGAAAATTTCCTTTCGAATGAGCTATAAAACTTATTTTTTATCTTCCTATTGTGAAATTTATCAATTTTTTCCACCTTTGGGTTCGGAATTCCCCAATGTGCAATGTGGCCGGCCACACAATAAGGTAATGAAGAGGTAGGAGAGGCCAAAGCTCGTCAGATTCCCAAAGATGGGCTTATAGCAGCGGTGAAAGCGCTGAAGCTGAACAAGATCCAGGGTCCGGTCGGAATTCTCAACTTAAAGCAGTGTGTGTATCCAGATATGGTTAGGAAGGTTATGCAGAAATGCCTGGACAAAAGTCAATTTCCTGAAATATGGAAATTTCAGAAACTGTTACTGTTGCCGAAGCCAGGAAAACCTCCCGGGGATCCAGGATCATTTAAGCCTTTATGTTTACTTGATACACTCGGTAAACTTTTGGAACGGGCGTAGAGGGGACCACGTTACTGTGCCGTGGTCACGATAGATGTGAAGAACGCGTTAAACAGCGCGAGCCATTGTCACAGCGCTGCACATAATGCAATTTTCCGACTACTGCACAGTGGTCCAGGAATCAGTTTTACGCGGAAAGATGCATTTTGAGCTTTAGAATGAAACATTAGACAAAAACGGTCTTCTACAAAGTTGTTTGTATTAGTTGAGCCCATTGTTTGGTTTTATTGAAAATTAGGGTGGACCACATTTTCATAGAAATTGTGTAACTAACTTTCTTATTTGTAGAAATTATATTATACATGCTTCAGCAAAATTGTAGACCATTCAATTTCAAGCAACTTTGCCAAAAAAGTTTTTTTGTATCTCTTAAATTGACCGATTTAGAGCTTTTTTCCAGCAGTGACATAGGGTGGTCCGAACAAAACTGGTTTTCTGGCTCTAGAGTTTTCAATTCAAATTTCTCATCAAAGTAGTCTATGAAACACTTTTAGAGCTTTGAAAAATGCGTAATTTGGTGAGTGAAGAAACTCGATATCTCCTTCCGTTTAGGAGTTATTGTTGTTTTTCTCTCAAAAACATGGCTACTTTGATTGTGAATATCTCTGGTTGGGGCAAACATAAAAAATATCTTTTGACGGCATTTAAAAGACAAAATAAAATTGTATGTTATATCAAAAAATTACAGATGTGTTATATTTGTAACTCTAATAAAATGCCTTGAAAAACAAAGGATTTCAAGCAGAAAAACTTCAATAACTTTTGAACTAAAATAGATATCATCAATATTTTTGCATGAAAATTTGCGTTTTGTTAAGTTCTTAAAGTCGTTCATAGATTGCTTTGACGAGAAATCTGAAATAAGAAAGATAGGGCTCTAAAACTATTTTGAAGATTTTTATAGTATGTATTTCTTTATTATTTTGCATTTTGAGCATGAAAATGAAATTTTAGACAAAAATGATCTTCTACAAAATTGTTTCTAAAAATGTAAGCTTTCATACTGTGTCATTTGAAACTAGGGTGGTCCACAATATCACATATATCATATAATCAACTTTTTTATTTGCAAAAATACTAGTATACGCTCTAAGGCAAAGCGGTAGAACTTGAAATTTTGATCAACTTTGCCAAAAAAAGTTTTTATGTAGCTCAAAATTTGACCAATCTAGAGCATTTTTTCCTTATCATCGCAGGGTGGTCCAACAAAAATAAGTTTTTCAACTCTAGTTTTTTCAATATTATTTTCTCGTCAAAGTCGTCTATGAACGACTTTTAGAACTTAACAAAACGCAAATTTTCATGCAAAAATATTGATGATATCTATTTTAGTTCAAAAGTTATTAAAGTTTTTGTTGTAAAAATTATTTGACTTTCGAGACGTTTTATTAGAGTTACAAAAATAACACATCTGTAATTTTTTGATATAATATACAATTTTATTTTGTCTTTTGAATGCCGTCAAAAGATATTTTTTATGTTTGCCCCAACCAGAGAAATTCACAATCAAAATAGGCATGTTTTTGAGAGAAAAACAACAATAACTCCTAAACGGAAGGAGATAGCGAGTTTCTTCACTCACCAAATTACGCATTTTTCAAAGTTCTAAAAGTGTTTCATAGACTACTTTGATGAGAAACTTGAATTGAAAACTCTAGAGCCAGAAAACCAGTTTTGTTCGGACCACCCTAGGTCACCGTAGGAAAAAAGCTCTAAATCGGTCAATTTAAGAGATACAAAAAAACTTTTTTGGCAAAGTTGCTTGAAATTGAATGGTCTACAACTTTGCTGAAGCATGTATAATATAATTTCTACAAATAAGAAAGTTAGTTACACAATTTCTATGAAAATGTGGTCCACCCTAATTTTCAATAAAACCAAACAAAGGGCTCAACTAATACAAACAACTTTGTAGAAGACCGTTTTTGTCTAATGTTTCATTCTAAAGCTCAAAATGCATCTTTCCGCGTAAAACTGATTCCTGGACCATAGTGTACTGTGCCAAATTTTGAAGAGCTAAAGAATAACGGCTGAAGTCCCACAAGATTCCACACTGGGTCCAACGCTGTGGAATGCGATGTAGGACAAGGTTCTATCACTGGGGCTATCCAAGCCAATGACGTTGTCAAACGGTAATAGGTGAGATACAGGAGGAAGCAGAAATAGTGGAAACAGAGACAATTGGTCTGATCGAAGATTGGATGTCGGGAGTCAAGCTGAAGATAACCCACTACAAAACGAAGGTGCTACTATTTAGCAAATGCAAAGCAGTCATGCACGGCGAGATCACTTTCGGGGGGCATGGCATAGCATCTCAGCGAACGCTGAAACATCTGCGCGTAATGCTAGACGATCGGCTGAACTTCAACAGTTTCGTTGCTTATGTATGCGAGAAGGCGGTGAAGGCGAGCAATGCGCTCACAAGAATCATGCCCAAAATAGGTGGTCCTAGAAGCAGTAAGTGGCGTCTTCTGGTTGGCGTTTCAACATCGCTACTAAGCGCACAGTAGTGCGCCAGCCTTGGGCGCTACAAACCAAGTGGAATCGGGATAAGTTAAAAAGCGCGTTCTGACTAATCACCATGCGAGAGGTGAGCGCGTATATCGTCGGAGGTGGCATTCTTTATTGGTGTAAATTCAGCGAAGAGAAGTTCGCAAAAATTCGTTCGCTAGCTAAGTGGCAGCAAGACTGAGATGCCTCCGAGAAAGGAAGCTGGAGCCACAGCCTCATCCCGAATCTATCGGCCTCGATGAACAGGGAGCACGGAGAAGTGAACCTCCACCTCCACAGTTCCTGTCACGGCTGCTTCGAGCAGTATCTGTATCGATTCGGCCATGCTTCTTCACCATTTTGTCCTGAGTGTATGGAGATTGAAGAAATGCCAGAACCTCGACTACCCGAGGTTCAACATAGTACGAAACACAGTGGTGGCTGCTTTTGATGAGTACTTCAGCGTAAAAGGTGTGTTACACGGAATGATAAGCGATCCCGATCTTTGGATGATCAACATGGTAGTGCAAATAATGTCTGGCTTACAGCGCAACTGGCGAGCAGTGAAGAGAAGTGAGACGCAGAGAGAGGCGCTTGACGTCGTTGCGCTGATGAACCGGAAGCGAACCTTCCACCGGAATCGCCGGACCGACCTCGGCACTCGACATGCACAATCGGAGTGGGCTAGATCCTCTGTCGGGGAGTAGACCGAGTAGTTCGAGTAGAGCGAGCGTAACGTGTATCGGCGTAGTAGTCTAGGCGCCTGCAAACCGGAAGTCACCCTCCAACCGGCATTGGCGTAGCTAGGATTTTTTTCTGGAGGGGGCCTAGGGGGGGCCTAGCAAATAAGTGTTTTACAGAGGTAATGTCGGTCGCAATAATCACGATTTTCACAAATTTCGTAGTTTTAACAGATTTGTATTGGTTTTATTTATTTGTTGTTTTGTGTCATTTTCGGCACATCAGTGATTTCAATTATTGCTTCCAAAAATAGTCATTCTTTTTGTAATCCAGTCAAAAATCCTTCAAGATTTCTAGCAAAAAAAAAACTCACAAAGAATGTCCTTGGTGATACTTCCACGAACTTTTCAGGTATCAAACCATGTGCTACGAAGAGAATCCTCTGAGAATTCATACAGGAATTTCTTTATGAATTATTTCCGTACTTTTAGTGCTTTCTCCAAGAACTCCTTTCAACGGAGTTCGTCCTGGGATTCCAACGGGAAATTATTCCCAGACTTTTAATCTCACCAGAAAATTTTTCAAAGAATTTTAATCGAATACCTTAAAAGATCTCTTAAAGAACCCCGCAAGAGAATGAATTGAAAACTACTTTAATCATTCCTCCTGGAAGGCCCTCTACGTACTTATTACATATAAATTTTAATTGTTAGTTTAAAGTATCCTCCAGTTGATCATTAATAATTTGTTTAGGATTCTAAGAAATTACTGAAGATTGCTCCATAGTACAAAAAATTCTAGGAGTCTCACCAAACATGTCTTCAACATCACCAAGCAAGAATTCATTCAACGGAAAGTTTGCTAACAGTATTTCCAACTTTGCTTTTGTAGCTCTCTTAAAGTTTATCTACAGGATTATTTGAAAAAATCGCAGCAAACATTATCAACACTGCAAAAAATTAAATGACTTCCAGATGTTACTGTAAGGATTCCTCGTAATATAAAAAAAAGAATAATGAGCAATTAAAAAGAATTCAATTGGAAAAATGTTCTTCATGATTTCTCAGAGAAGTTTCCTGCATATCTATATCGTTTTTTTTTCTAGATAATTACACAGCGTAACAAAAATAACCTTTTTGCGTGCCGCAAGGATGAAGTTATGTGTCGCTAGTAGATTTGGGGTCGCTGAATCTGATGTCGTTCTCAGAAATGTCCCTGCACGTCACATTTTTCAGCTACAGGTCGCCAAAGTTATACTCAAAATTGGTTTAATTGATGTTTACAAACAAAGGTATCGACCGTGATGATTTTATTTTGAAATTGTTTATCGGCATATCGGTCTATTTTGCTCGAAGTAAGAGGGAGCATGGAGAAGAAAGCAATGAATACTAGATGGATAGGTACCGTAAGGGAACGGCGAGAGAAATTGGATTAGATGTTGAAGAGGGCATACCATATGAAACAGTATTACTTGAAACGTCACTTCCTTGTGGCTAACGTCCCCTATGGGAACGGCTTGGGTGTGTTTTGATAATTCTCTGTCTACTAGAACGGCCAATGCGTACTTTATTCTGTCCAGTACTGTAAATTACAGGATAGTTGAATCCTCTCTAATGAAATTACAAATTTCAAAATATTTCTCAAGAAGGTCCATCAGGATCTTCTTTAGAAATTATTCTTGAAATCTATGCTACCTTGACTTCTGGTTTTCTAGAATTCGTCCAGAAAGCTTCTAATAACTAAAGAAGTGTTTTAAGGAAGATCAATAAAAATTTCTTTATGAATATCTTAATAAATCTTTTCTCCCTTCCCAGTTATTTTGCTACATGTTTCTCTACAGCAGGCATGCCCAACCTTTTTGGCTCTTTTTCGACATATGTCAATGGTTGATGCGTACCGTAATCCGGGGTATCATTGATCAGCGGGGTAACATTGATCGGAATGACTCATCTCGTAAAAAGTTCGTATCATCATTTATTGATGAAACATTTCCAAATCACGAATGGTGCTTCTCTTTCTTATATTCATAAGCTAATGTAAGTGAGGATTTTTGCGAAAATGGCGTTTACATTATGCGTAATTTTGTCAACTTTTCGATACAGTGATTTCGATGGGTAAGGATGACACTACCGAAGATTCATGTCTCACATAAGTTCTGCAAACGATATGAGCAAAGAAATTGTGGTTCTTACTAAAAATGGCATCGCCGAAAACGATTCCGTTGTCAAAACTTTCATAAGTATGCTCAATTAGGCAACATTAACGAATTACTGTAAAGAATATAGAATTCCCTTAGGAAATTGCCTACCTTTAGGCGAATTTCGTGGTTCGAAGTGTTTTTAATTTTAAAATAACTCTAAAAGTAAATGACTTGTAAGCGTTTGGCCTTTATATTTGGCTTCGGAGGCCATAATTTAAGTAAGTAACGGTATTTTCAATATTACCGAACGTTGATTACATAGGTGATCAATGTTACCCCATATCAGCTAACTAAAAAAATCACTTGAAACATTTTTTTAAACATGCTTAAATCTTTCAAAAAATAAAATACAGTATATAGTCACGAGCAGTACTTTTTTTAAAAATATAAAATTTGCAACATTTGCGTTTTCAAACGAAATATTTAAGAAATATTCAAAAAAATGATCAATGTTACCCCGGATTACGGTACGCAAAAATAGACCGATATGAACAAAATTAGTCTCAAATGAAAGCTTGGTTGTATATTTGTCTAATCCATGTTGCAAATTTTAAATTTATTTCAACCTCTTTGCTACCGATGCAATTAAGTTCAAAAAATGATCCAGATTTTTGCCTTAGCTTGCATAGCTATCGAATAGTTTGATATAAATTCAAAATTTTCGGCATGGATTGAACAGATATACTATCAAGCTTCCATTTGAGACTAATTTTGTTAATATCGGTCTATTCTTGCGAACGCACTAACAATTCATGTCGAAAAAGAGTCAAAAAGGTCGGGCAAGCCTGCTCAATCTGTAGAGCACTATGCTAATTTTGGATGCAAAAGTTTTACTGGGGGTTTTCAATAAATTTCCTCTTAAGATTCGAAAGCAAAAGGCATTTCAAAAACAATTTTGTTTCCAATTCATAATATGCCGGGGATTTAAAGCAAAATTGAAATATTTTTTTGTTTCGAGAAAACTATTTAAAGAAATTCATTGAAAATTTCTAATAGAACTTTCATTGAACTATCTCGGTAATTGATTTGACAGAATTAATGTTTTTTTGCAGGAATTGCGAAAAAAACTGAACTTTAATAAAATATGTTTGAGGTTATGGCTTTCAGTCTTAAATAAAACTCAAAAACGGATTTTTGCTTACATCCGACGTTTCGGACACATGTATTGTGCCTTTTTCAAGGATTAGCTGTGTTCCGTTTTATCGTTTGCCCACAGCATAGGCAACATTTGTCCAACAGCATAAAACGAATTCCCCGTTTGGGTACTATACGGGAGTAGAAATCCGAAAACGATCCGGGTCGCAGATCTGAAAACGTAGTTGCCTGTTTTGGCGCCACTTTTACTACCACTTTTGAGGTAAATCCGGGAACATTCTCCGTAATCAATTTACTAATAAAGTATACATAGAAGGAATGCTTGTCCACCAGGAGGATTTTGCTTTGAAACAAGTCCTTCAATATTATTTGATAAATTTTCAAGAGATTTGCATACGTTCTGAAGCCACCCTTCAATAATCTTTGAGAAATTTTATTATGCTTAAATTCTATAAAAAATGTCGAAACGTTTTTTGGAAAATTTTTGCTTCAAATCTGTTGGAAAACTATAATAAGTTTTCTTGGATAAGTATAGTTTAAGCAAAACATATATTCATACAAAAATACTTGAAAATAAATCAAAATCAAGAATAGAATTGATTGCTGAAATAAAACGCTGTGGTCGATTTTGTTACATTATTTCACACCAGCCGGATGGTTAAGCTTTCGGTGGTCACGCGGTTCACCGAAGTCAGAACCGCTACGCTGATGCTATGTAAGACAAGCGAGGTTCCCTCACTATAGTTGTACAACATAGAATAAACTACTGAAGAGATTTTTGTCAATAACAAGAGTCATGTACATTGATTCGGAAGATTTTACTTCATGTTTAGTTGCTTTTTTTAATTTTTAATTTTTATTATCATGAAAAATTCTGGGGGGGGCCTGGATGATTCTGGAGGGGGCCAGGCCCCCCTGGCCCCCCCTGTTCCTACGCCAATGCCAACCGGAATTGTAGAACCGACCCCCAGACAACCAGAATTTGCATACAAGTTCACGTAATAACTCGTTTATCGATACACATAACATCAAACCCGCAAACTACGGCAACTACGCCGAACTACGCTGGCTTCGGGTCGTCGCGGCTTTTGCGAATCGGCAGTCATTCCTCAACCGAAATGGCTAGACCGAGCTCGGCATTCAAACGGTCCTCCCGTAGAGCATGACGAGTAATGGAGTCAAAAACACCAACAAACATAGTAGCATCTATCGAAAAAAGTCCCACATGGCCCAGGCGTGTCGCCGGCCCCAAAATATAAGAGAAACGTAGAGGCATCAACAACTCCTCAGCCACCTGAAGTAATACCATGGGAACATCGGACTTGTAGCCCAAGCCAAAGAAAGGTGGCGTGGTGCAGAGTCGTTTTCCACTTTTTTTATTTCTGTTATCACACCGTAAAGTAAAAGACCTTAATAGACCGTTGAGTGAGAACAACAGAGCCTAAATCCCATGTGCTCCCCAGATAGCCGGATTAGGTAAAAGTTTCTAGCTTTGCTAGAAGAGCGGACATTATATTTAAAAAAGAAGGCCAAAGCCTTCAGTACTCTGGATATGTATCCTAAAGAGGTTATGTTTTCGACAAAGTAATTTGATATAATTTGTACTATATTTTGACTCCTTTGGCTTTAATTTAGGTAAGTCATACCTGTATCAAAAGATAAAACTGATCAAGATCAGCGTCCCATTAAAAACATCCTTTTCAAGGTTATTCATGGAGGTATCTTTGATATTTCTTCCAAAGACAATCATGGTCTTACACTGACGTGAAACTGTAATAAGAAATTTAAGGTAAATATGAATCGAAGCCAAACCTCAAATATTCAAGATCACGGATCTGGAGAACCGAACATCCGTGTGAGCTGAACACTTAATCGATTGGCCACTTGCTGGTGATGACCAATCGATTAAGTTTTCAGCTCAAATGGATGTTCGGTTCTCCAGATTTGTCCTCTCTAAAATTTGATGTTTGGCTTCGATTCATGTTCACCTTAAACAATCAAATTATCAAATTAAATCATTTTTTATGCAAAAAATATTTTTCTATCAAGTAACCAGAAATTTAGCGAAAGCAAAGTAAGTTAATAACATTTAACATTATGTCTATATATTTTTTGTTAGTTTGCAACGGCAAAAAACATATCTTTCCAGGCTTTATACCGTACAAACTTTATGATTATTTTTGTTATTTCAACTCTTATTTAAAACATTTCAATGACCAATTTGAACATTGAAACATACTATTTTCATAGCACAAATTGCTATTCATTTGCAAATTTCCACCATTCAGGTACGCATGTTCTTCCCAATTATCATTCACAAGACAACTCTAATTAACTAAAATTATTCCAAACCCATCTTGCGTTTGTTTCAATCCAGCAAGCAGATTCACCGAACAAAGAAGATGAAATTTATTTGATGAGAATTCTATTTTATTTTTCAAATGTGCTGGCAAGTCCCAAGATGACAGCGTACATTTGTCACCGCAGGCTGAAACAGTGCTGAGAACAATCCTACAAAAGCCGTGTTGCCGCGTTCGCACTGATGGAGTGAAGTTTTTCTCCTCGTAACGCTAGATCTTTTTTTTTTCTCTTACTCGGATTCCCCCCGCATGTCGTTTATTGTAGTGGGGGATTGAAGAAACCACGAAAGGCTTGCATCTTCAAATTGCTTTTTATGTTTGTTTTGTTCGAATGGAACGGTTTTTTTTCTCGCTCGTTTTGAGACGGAACGACAGCGCGGTGCGTCACAAGTTCTTTTTCCCGTAACCATATGCTCAAGGAATGGAATTAATAAAATAATTAATTTTTACTTTGGCTTTGACATACGAGACGGTAAGAGTTGGAATTCTTTTGCCGGGTTCAGTGCGACATAACATTTGTATATTGAAGTCATTGCTGGGGTTTTATTGTGCTCAAAACGAATTCCTGGCAATTAATTAGAAGAACGGAAATGAATCTCGTATTGCAAAAAGTCAATGCACGTATGGGGAGTTTCAACTGTGACCTTTTTCTTAGGAGAGTAAAATAAGAGTGCACTGCATGAACTATGGAGTGGCGCATACTTCTATAAAAAGAAGCTGAATTTCAAGAGAACGATACTAAACCACTTTAAAGTTGGTTTGCATTTCCTAAAGTTACTGCAGAAATGTGAACGAAATAGATTATAACTAAGCGATACAGGAGTGTCCACATGACAGTCAGTAATTGAATTGATAAATCTGACTTAGGAGCTTGCTACCCAAAATCAGAGGTGAAGTTCACTTTTTGTCCAAAACGGCCATAGGAAATTATGCATTGAGTATCATTTGAAACGCTAGATTCACGCAATGCCCCTATTCAGATCAGAAAACCAATTTTCCACTACAAAGCGAACCAACCGCAGGGGTCCTCGTGCCTCAATGGGGCTGCTTCGCGCTCGAATTGGCAGTAATCAATTGTCAAAGTACCAAACAAAGTTAAACGATACGTCAAAATGATGTATACCATCAACAAACAGTCGAGTCCTTTTGGTGACAACACGGGGACAGAACCGGCTGCATGAGCGCATAAAAACAGCGAAATGTAATTTTCGCACAATAGGCTTTCATTTGGCCATTAAATTGAAGCTTCCCTCGAGCGCAACCAAACCACGCTGTGTGTGATTGTGAACAGCTAGGAAGAGGTATGTCCTTCCTACCAATGCAATGCTGCATATCCACCGTCGAACGTTACGCAGGATGCACAAACAAATCGATGGTGACCGTAAATTCTCGCGCAATTAGCGACCCGACAATCGCTCCTGTCAAAGGGATTAAGCGTCCACCGAGTGCGGTATCGATTCCCGGTCCTTGTATATTTCCCTACGATTTTGGGTGTTTGAATTTGGTTCTGTTGGTGTCGTGTTGAGGCTTCCCTTGCGATACGGGCAGGCGGAAATCGACCGTGCTAACGGTGAGCCAATCCAAGGAACGTGATTACCAGAAGTGAACGATTGGTAACAACGGAAAAAGTTAAATCATTGGTTTGATGTATCTACTGTTAGTTGTGCCAACTAAAAAGTGAATACGCGTCAGCTAGAGGGCGGCAGTTGCATAGGAGTAGCTCAAATTTCTTCATCGCATGACACCTCAGCAATACATCAAGGCTGTTTTCTGGCCCTTATTTTTTTTTTCAAAATTTATCCTTGTTTTTACCCTATTGTATTTAATTTTTCACAAAGTTATCAATTAAAACACCTTCAGGAATTAATGTATAACATCTTGACTATTTTTTGTTATGTACAAAGAACTGCATCAATAATTGTTTCAGTTATTGTAGGGAAGTTGGGATTACTTCAAACATTGGTCTAAGATACCATGCTCAAGAATACCTTCCGGGAATTCCGGGAAATTTCGTTCAAAGTTCGAGAGCTTTTTTCGTGAATAACATTCAATACTACGCTTCAGGAAATGTTTTTAATCACTTGAAAAACAAATTTTCTTTTGTTACTCGTAAAATTCGTCTAGTTATTTTTCTTCTGATATCTTTAGTAATCCCTCAAGACAAAATTAATAAAATCAATCTTCAGAATACTCTCAGGATTTCGCTTTTATGGCTCCATGAAATCCTTCACAGATACCTTCGAAAATACATTCTCTCATAGTTTTCTCTTAAAACTATTGATGAAATTCAAACTGTGACTAGTAAAAAAAGTTCGTTCAGAGAAACCCCTGTAAGAACTGTTTTGAAAACTTTACCAGAAATTCAATGTCCCTTCTGGAATTAATACATGATTTAAATCATACCAGCAAATGTACTGAGAATAACTCCAATCATTGCTTTAGATAGGGATTCTTCAAGAATTTACTTTACGATTAATGTATTTTGAGTAGTTTTGAAATGGTAATTGAACTTTTTAAAGGAAGATTGCAGAGTTCTTCAGATAATTGGAAAAAGTTTGATCATATTTCCTGTTTATTTTTAAAAGTCTTAGGAACTGATCCAGGGTTCACATAAAAAATCGATTACTGTTAGAATTCTATAAGATATTTTTCCTTGAATTGAATTCCTAGAAGTTCTCTCGAATGCGAGGAGACAACCGAAAGATTTCTTAACAATTTGCTCTAAGAATCTTAACTCGCATTGAAATATTCAAGATTTTAAAGAATTTCTGCAGAAGTATTTACAGTGTTATGTATTGATTTTTTTCCAGGTATTCCACCAAAGTTATTCTAAAATTCTTGCATTGATTTCTTCAGGAGTCAATACTGAGCAATTCTCGCTGAAACCAGGCCGCCATCGGCACCCATCGTTAGAATTCCAATTTTATGTCATTGATCGCTAGTTTTCGATAAAACTTAAGGGTGGTCCTTTCGGTTTTCTCAAATTGGTGGACCCCTCGTACGCCAGCTAGCTAAACAGTTTGGTGAAAACTCATTCTACTATTTAAAATCAAGATGGCGTCAATATCCAAGATGGCTGCCAGATTTTTTTCACTTAAAATAATACTCCTATTCTTCATCTGAATCTAATAAAACACCAACGATTGAAAACTTGTTTCTTTGTTGTACAAAAAAATGTTTGCATTGATTGCACTCGCCATATACGTCAAAATCGTGGAACATGATTCAGAAAATCGTTCATTTCATAGGGTAAATACCATTGCTCACCTAGTTTTTGTAGCCTATCTTACGCATTTTTTTCTCAGCTTCCTGATGGTGGTCTCAGAATTCAAAATGAGCGGTGCGCTAATGGTGAAAAATCGATTTTTCTAACAAAATTCAAGATGGCGGCCAAATTTAAAATGGCCGCCAACATTTTTTTAACTTCAAATGAAAGCTATATCCTTTATCTATACGATGCCACTAAGTTTGCTTTGTGTTCCAAGGGAAATATGAGACATATCACGTGAAGAAATACCCTAGATATATCCAAAAATGGGCTTTTTCGCAAACTGTTTAGCTAGCTGGCGTACGAGGGGTCCACCAATTTGAGAAAACCGAAAGGACCACCCTTAAGTTTTATAAAAAACTAGCGATCACTGACATAAAATTGGAATTCTAACGATGGGTACCGATGGCGGCCGGGTTTCAGTGAGAATTGCTCACTATAACTTCCATAAAATAGTTTTTCTCATTTTTTTTTTCCAAATGTTCAAGATATTTTCAGGACTTAAATTAAATTTCTGCAAGGAATATTAAAATCTTTGGATGGATTTACCATTCTCCAATAAAACACAGGAGGAATCTTTTAAATATGGTAAAATAAATGCTCTTCTTAGCTTTTTAGAAAATAAATTTTAAGAGTTTCTTAAAAATACCGCAGTGACGTGCTTATATAAATGTTTGTTGGAATTTTGGGGATCTAAGAGAAACTTTGATTTTTGGAATAGTTAGTGGTATCAATTCTTAGAAAAAAAATAAAAAGTTTGGTAAAAAATATAAAAAAAAATATAATTTATTCTTTTGTTCTTAAGTTCTGTTCACGAACAGTTCAATCATAGTGAATAATGTTTCAGCATCTGAAATTAAAAAAAAAAAAAAAAAAAAAAAAAAAAAAAAAAACAACAACAACTATGTATCCTTACGTGATGTTGTGGTATCGGAGAGCAATCGATTCTGGTCAACGAAGATCCGGAACGTACGTAAAAGAAGAGATACCCTTAAAATTGGTCTAGCAAGCCATTGTTTTTCAAATGCCCTAATAATATTCCATCGTTGCCTTCGTACGATCTTGAATAATCATTACTTGGCCCTTCGAATGCTCCAAATCGTTTGTAAAAATTGTTGAATCTAGAGAACTGCAATTCTGTTCCAAAATATTTGCAAAATTTTGCAAAATTGTATCAAAGTCGTCGCCATGATCATGACGATCGCATATTGTGGCTTAATATTGGTTTAGTAGCTTTTCAAAAACACCTTCATCGAATCAAATCAAATGTGCCAAGAACAGAATCCGGCTTCCTAATCGTGGTCTCAGAATGATATTGATTTCATTACCATGAAATACGAGGATTCAACAGTGGGCTCTGTTGAATCCCTACACAAAAAAAAACATGTATCTGCAAGTACAGTCAACTCTCTCCACATCTCGATGTTCCATATCTCGGTATCTCTCCCTATGTCGATGATTTCTGCAGTCCCTTTAGTCTGCATACATTTTCTCTCTCCATATCTCGATATCTCCATATCTCGATGTGCTCCTGTTGATTTTTTGTTCCAAATTCTCTCTCCGTATGTCAATACGACGACCATAATCAAAGGTGAGTAGACTTGATTTTAGCGATTCAGAACAATTACAGAACGCGAGATGTCATCTGCTTGTTTATTATTTTCCTGGTCACGGAGTGATTTTCAATCTAGTGTTCATTAAAAATTTGTTCTATCTCTCGATCTCTCCGTATCTCGATGGTCCCTTCGATATCGAGATGTGGAGATGCGACTGTAGTTCTGAACGAGTGACCCAGACCACTTTAAAAGTGCCTTAGCCCCCTGGAATGTCAACCGGAACATCACGGCGTCCAAATAGGATACGGCAAGGATTGGACAGCGATATTAGACTGATAGTCGTGTCATTCAACACCCCGGGTAAGGAAGGATGACACCAAAAACGGCGAGTAGGCCCATGGACCAATGCAAGAGTTCACTAATTTGACGTTTGAGTGGTGCCGAATTCACTAGTTTCCATGGTTACATAAATAGGGGGACATGGGGCAAGAAGGACACCCGGGGCAAAAGTGCCGCCTCTAATTTCACGTAGTTCAAATCTAAAGTGACCAGATGTCCCGGATCCTGCGGGACAGTCCCGAATTTGAGCAACCTGTCCCGCATCACCAAGTGTCCCGGAAAACGTCCCGGATTGTAGAGATAATCAAAACTAATAGATTTTTTATTTGAAATATAAACAATCAAATGTTATTCATTATTATATGAAAATTCAAGATCAATCTCACATAGATACTAGTCGCACAGGATCCACACATTATTCAAGTCAATATCTTAACAGAACTTTGTTTTCATTCTCACAAAATTGATATTGTAATTTTTGCAAAATATTATTGGAATACTAACATAATATTCAAATTTTGCTGTTATTGTTTAATATCTTAACGAACAAGTTTACCTTTAACCAGAATCCTAACAAAGTTCTGCTAAAAATCAAAATTTTCACAGTATTCACGCGTAGGAGTTTTCACAATATTTCAGCAGGTGTCTTGTCAAAATAGCATTTTTACAATTGCCATTCATGATTTGATTAAGAATGTTCATATAACACTGTTGAGAAACTTCTAATGAATCTTTGAATCTTTCAATTCTTTTTTTTCTGTTCTCAAAATGTTTTTTTCAATTACTGTAGAGATTTTGTCGGGGTTTGTTATTTTAGAATTTTGTTGAGCAAACTAACGCAACGTATGTACCTCAGAATCTTTACAGATTTAGATTATTTTATGGTTTATATTTAATCCAGAAATCTACAAGGATTCAGTTCAAAACACCATAAAACATTGCTTCAAAATCTCTGAAATAGGTTTGAAAAGCTTACAACATTCTGATTTCAAACTTCAGGTTCGAAAATATCACTTGCTTCAGATCAAAATTTATACTTATTTTGTTATTTATTAGCTGTTTAATACTGAAAGCTCTTTCAAAACAGGTTATGGAAATCCCATTTGAATATTCGAAAACGTTTTTGAAAATTTTAGAAAAAAGTACAGAGCAGTAAAATGACTGTTAAGTGTAAAACTTTATAGAAAGAAACAAATTAAGAAATCTAATAAATTCCATTGAAAATTTTATTCGTTATCAGAGACAACTCTCCGTTACTCGATAGTTCGTATCTCTATGTGTTTCGGGTTTAAAAACTATAGTAAAAGTTGGATACCTCAATGGCCCCTTGGATCGCATTCGCACTTGTTTCGTGTTCTGTAACTTGATATCTCCCTAACTCAGGTACCTTCAATATCAAATTATGGAGAGTTGACTGTATTTAAACAAATAATGATAAGAAAATGTGTAATTTGTAATTTAGCTAACACTAATTTTCAAAATTTTACCATTTTTGTCCCGCATTGAAGCCGAACATATCTGGTCACTTTATTCAAATCAATTTTGTGATGTTTTACGCAGGATAAGAATAAATTGAGTACTAATTGAGGGTTGTGTAAATATTTCAGTTAAAAATGTTTAGTACAAAAAATTAAAAAAATGTATTTAACTCACCAACGCAAAATATGCGAAATCTAATACGAATGTAAGACTGGAAAACAAGGTTTGACTCCCAATAAATACAAAACTAATTTATTTTTCCGCATAGTATTGATGATTTTCAATTGTTCAATATAGCTGTGAGGAATTTTTTTTCGAAAAAGTTCTCTTGACATTAACTTTTACATATATAAAAACAGTATATCTTATGGGGCAAGAGGGACACCGCAATTTTCTCATATAACATCGAATGAACTTTTATTTTTCTTGTTTAATGTTGCATTAAATCAATGCTTCCTACTTAATTAAATCAAAATAAACCATCTTGGACATTCAAAATGGTTTCTGAAATGTTTCACTATTATTGTTACAGTCAAATAAGATGATAACTACATTAATTTCGTAAAATTTAACTTTTTAACTATAAGTTAACTTTTATCCCTCAGTTTGTATATTTACTTACTCTAGAATTTATCGTTTAGGTGGGGAAATAATAATACATTAAATTTGTGGCATTTTGCTCTGGTGGTCTTCTTGCCCCATAAGAGTGGCACTCTTGCCCCGTGCTTCGTTGAAAAATCTCATAAGAAGGGACATTTTCAAAAATCTCAAATCATCATGTAATTCTTATATTTTTGGAATCTATCGATTACATCATTTAGAACAAGAAGTGAGCTTGCCCCTACACTGGAATAATCTTCAAAAATTGTGCTAATCAACCATGATTTGAACCTATCTATCTTAAGGTGTCCTTCTTGCCCCCAGCCCCCCTAACACGGCATTGCTAAAACGTCAAATAGTGAACTCGTCCATTGATCCATAGCGCGACTGCCTTCGTCCCGTTAGAACCTTGGTAGGCCTTTGGATACGTTCGGAGCCCTTCCATCTTAAGTCCCAACCTGCGCTGATCTGGCTCTGAACACGATCCTCATAAGGGATCGTGTCAACTCTAACATGGCCTCCTTGTTTGTATAGATTCTTCTTCTTTCTAGCGTTACGTACCAACTGGGACAAAGCCTGCTTCTCAGGTTAGTGTTCTTATGAGCACTTTCACAGTTATTAACTGAGAGCTTTCTTTGCGATTGACCATTTTTGCATGTGTATATCGTGTGGCAGGTACGAAAATACTCTATGCCCTGGGAATCGAGGAAATTTCCTTTACGAAAAGATCCTCGTCCAACGGGATTCGAAGTCACGCGACCCACAGCATGGTCATGCTGAATTGCTGTGCGTTTACCGCTACGGCTATCTGGGCCCCTGAAGTAATTACTAGTAGAACAATTACAGGTGGAATCCCTACAGTAATTCCTGGTAAAATCTCTGGAGCAACCAATGGAGAATCTTTGAAAAAATAACCGGGTTAATTCCTGGTGGAATTTCGAGAGGAACACTTGGGGAATACACTGAAAACATCCTCAAACTTATTTGTGGAGAAATATCGGGAGTAATCCAAAAAGTAGTTGTACTGGTGTAACCCCTGGAGGAATCTCTGGAGAAATCCTTGGAGACATCTCTGCAAGAATCGCTGTGGATATTTTTTGGAGGAATGGTTGGAGAAGTCTCTGGAAGGTTTCTGGAATAATCTCCAAAGAAACATCATGAGAAATCGCTTGAAAAATACCTGGAAGAATTTTTGGAGGAATTCCTGAACCAGTCCTTGAAATAGTTTGAAAGGATTTCTTGGAGATATTTCTGGAAGAATGTTATTTAAAATATCATCGAAGGATTATATGGAGTAATCACTGGAGGTATTCCTGATGAAACTTTTGAAGAAACTTTTTGCGTAATCTCGAGAGGAATCCCTGTAGAGATTTTTCTGGGGGGATCCCTGGAATATTGCTTTGAGAAATCCCTGGAAATAGCTTTAGTAGAACTCCAAGCAGAATTTTTGGAAGAATTTCTGAAGGTACTCATGGAGATTTATTTGATCCAGTCTTAAAAATCTGGTTGCGATCAAAACTTCTTCGTGAAGACATCTCCGAACCGCTGCATGGATCACTGTAGAGATAGTGTTGGATAAATGTGTAGTAAAATCCCTGGAGGAATCTTCAAAAAACAAATCCTGGAAAAATCTCTGGAAGTGCCTTTGAAGAAATTATCTTCAAAAACCAAAGTTTTCATTATCATTCTGACAAAGACGAATTAATAATTTGGTTTCCTTACGCTATGCAACGCAAGTACAACGAATCAACATGTTTGAATACACGAATATATTCCTACAAAATGTTTGCTAGTAATTCGTGCACATATTACACAGTTCACGCATACATTTATGTAACTTGCACAAATGTTCGTGCATTACACGCACTGCGTAACTAAAGCTTACGATGGGAAGCAAGCTCCGTCCCATTTGGGATGTAACGCCTGAAAAGAAGAAGGTTTTGTCGTTTGAAAAAAAAAACGCGTCTCTTTAGGTAGGTTTGTTTTATAATTTCAGTTTTCCAAATGTTTTGGATTTTCCGAAGAACAAAGAAGAGTTTACATTCTTATATCACGTCTTTAGAATAATAGTCTTGAAACAATCGCGGCTTCTAGATCAATTGTCAGGATACTCCCCCTTCAATGGATGTCTCGAATTTTCCTGAGGACGACGACATTGATGCAATACTGAAATCACAGCTCTCTTGGTCAAATGACAATAAATGATCTCTTTCTAGAGGACCACAAAATAGTAATTCAAGATCCGACCGACCGCGATGACATTGATACGATTTGAAATCACGAATGTAAAATGTTTGCAAGAAACCACAACTCTCAAGATCAATTGTCAGAAAACATCCATTCTCCATACGGGGAAAACGGTAGTATAACAACTCTACGTTAATCATTACGAATCGTTTGAAAAAAAAACAGGTCACAGCCCTCTAGGCCAACTTCCTGAACATTTTCACTTTGTCAAATTTTTCGGATCTTCTGAAAGGCGATGCATTGACTATGACCGGAATCGGTTATCCATGTATATACCACAATATCACATAATTGCTATTTTATAATTCAACTGTTTTTTTTTTTTTACTTGATAAAAACATGTTTATTTACGTTGATTTGTTTTAAAACTAATTACAGTGCAAGTAGTTACAATTCAATTTTCAACTCGTAGATAAAAATCTAATTCTCCAACGTCTACTACATTATCACAATTCATGATAAAGGCGACATAATTGATGAATAGCTTCATAATCTCAAATTTTTGTCTGTTATTTATTCCATTCAGGATGGGATGAATTAGTTCTTCGTATGAGAATCTTCTACGATTATCGTCAACCGCTGCTAACACGCTCTGCAAATGCGACCACGCCGCAGCCACTCGCTGACATTGACTCAGTTTGTGTTCGATTGTCTCCGATCCCGTATTGCAGTGTGTGCACTGGTCACTGTCAACTCGTTGAATAGTGTGCCACAACGCCCTGTGCTCAACTTTCTCATTGACTAGCAAGTACCAGCTGCTGCGCTGGGCGGATGTCAATTTTTTGCTGCCTATATTGAGCCACACGCTCTTCCAATTCACCGTCGGGTTGCGCAGCTCGACTCTCGGTCGTTCAATCTGCCCAATGTAGAAGCGATGTATTTGATCGGAGGAAGGGTTTTGGTGGATATGAGGAGGCAAACGGGGGAATGTTTGCAGGATTATCTTAAGGCAAGGAAGGTATGAAGGAGGACGAGGGTTTGCTTGGGTGAGAAAGGATTGATAAAAAGGAATGGAGCCGATATCCTGGATGTGGCGGTTGATCAGCAAAGCTTTCGCTTTAATTGCCGGCAGATGCAGCCTCAATCCTCCTTGATCTCTTGGCCTTTCTGTTCGCAAAACGATTTGAATAAAATTTTTACACTGGAATAACTCCGGTCATCTGAAAAAATGGTCACTTATAATAGCAAATGAAACTGATGCCTTTGAATTGTATGGAGTGAAAAGCAGTGTCAATTACTTGAAAGCAACAAAAATTTATAAAAATTCTCTACCCGGTTTAACACGAGTTAACTTGCACTCTTACAGTGACCTTAAATTTGTATTACCAACGATTTTGTGCAACTGGGGCAATTATAGTGCTAAGATAGTGAATGATTCTAAGTTGGACCATTCATACATTCCAAAGTGGACTGCAAACAAATCAGATTTGCTTGCAAAATTTCTTGCAAATTTGGATACAACCGTTGCCAAATGCATGCACTCAAGGTTGATCACGCAAAACTCACTACGAAATGAATCCCAGAATAGACGACATCGTCAGCGAGGCTCACTGATGAAAGTGTAGACACAAAACTCTCCCCCCGGTGGGAGTCTCCATATCCCTGGGTATGCATCTTGCGTTGTGAATCGAGTGCCAGTGCACTATGGTTCAGGAATCAGTTTTACGCGGAAAGATGCATTTTGAGCTTTAGAATGAAACATCAGACAAAAACGGTCTTCTACAAAGTTGTTTGTATTAGTAAGGTCCTTTGTTTGGTGTTATTTAAAATTAGGGTGGACCACATTTTCATAGAAATTGTGTAACTAACTTTCTTATTTGTAGAAATTATACTATATATGCTTCAGCAAAGTTGTAGACCATTCAATTTCAAGCAACTTTGCCAAAAAAAGTTTTTTTATATCTCTTAAATTGACCGATTAAGAGCTATTTTACTACGGTGACATAGGGTGGTCCGAACAAAATTGGTTTTCTGGCTCTAGAGTTTTCAATTCAAATTTCTCATCAAAGTAGTCTATGAAACACTTTTAGAGCTTTGAAAAATGCGTAGTTTGGTGAGTGAAGAAACTCGCTTTCTCTTTCCGTTTGGGAGTTATTATTGTTTTTCTCTCAAAAACATACCTACTTCGATTGTGAATATTTCTGATTGGGGCAAACATAAAAAATATCTTTTGAAAGCATTTAAAAGACAAAAAAAAAATTGTATGTTATATAAAAAAATTACAGATGTGTTATTTTTGTAACTCTAATAAAATGCCCTTAAAAACAAATGATTTTAAGCAGAAAAATTTTAATGACTTTTGAACTAAAAAAGATATCATCAATCTTTTTGCATGAAAATTTGCGTTTTGTTAAGTTCTTAAAGTCGTTCATACACCGCTTACGAGAAATCTGAAATAAGAAAGATAGGGCTTTCTTTCCGCGTAAAACTGATTCCTGGACCACTGTGCAGTGGTGCAACCAGTGGCAGATAAACAGAGAGAACGAACCGATAGCATGCTCGATTTCAGCAAACAAAACACATTACGGCACTTCTTTCCAGCTGCAAACGGGACTCCCACTGGACCACGCGGAGAGCAACGTAGGGTAAGAAGATAGGAATTGATTCCAGATGCGGCCTTTGACACTTCCAATATTCAAAAATATAATCAGCATGCGTAAGGTAGAGAAATTAAAACACACAAAAAAGTTTGAAGGCACTGTCGAAATTTTATCCATTTTAGTTAGAATTTTAAAATGGCTCAAACTCAGTTTCTATTACAAAAAATGTAAGAATAATTGGAAGATTTTACCCGCCTTAGAATAAAGTTGTTTCCACTATATAGTTTAAGAAAGAAGAACATTAAGCACATTTACCCTACAACACACGCCATCCAGTTGACCGACGAAACTCGAACGATGCATTGCATATGCACTCGATTCTAGGCTGTCGGTATCATAAACTAAATCAATTTTACGCCAGGATGGATACACGTCTCGTTTTGCTCCGTTTTTCTCTGATACAACAATCGGTCGCAGCGATAAGCTGCCCTGGTCAAACGGATCGAGGGAAAGGACCTTGGAAAGAAACTGCTTTTCTATTCTGTTGGACTACGATTTTCAGCATATGTTCGTTAAGAAATGGACCTCCTCCATATGTCATCGATCTGCATATGATTTGTGAAAGCGTGAAAATGAGGGTTTAAATCCACCTTTATCAGGGCTTCGGAACTGTAGCTCTGGTTCCCCATAGTTTCAAGTTCTTTTGGACATGCTACCATAATGAGCCATCTTGCGCTATGATTTTTTAAACTTTTTCAGTTTGGTCAAACAATTAAACGTCACTTGTTGATTATTTTCAAAATTGGAATCCGGCATTCCGTTTCACCCACTATCGAAATAGTTCAATACTGACTTGATTGACTTAAAAGATTAGTTATCTAGGTACATTGGTACAGAAGTCATTTCAAAATTTTTAAATTATTTTAGCGTGAAGCGTGCAAATAAGTTTCCTTATTTTTTTTGCAAAAACTTTTTTTTTCTCGATACAAATTTTGCATGGTACGCAACCCCTGATCAAAAAACTTAATCGGGTAGATAAGAAACGGAAAAAGTGAAAAAATACATATGAGCAAAATATGAAACAAAAAACCCTAGCAAATCATTATTGTCTGTCCTGTGATTTACCTTTCTAATGTAAGCACATCGTTCAAACCACCCCATGATCTCGAAAAGACTATCATATCGAAATGGGCCTGCATGGCATACATATTTTGATCGGCCATAAATTTCACACCTTTTGTGCCAGTTGCAGCGCTGTGCCCGGCACAGTAACCCAAAGAGCCCAATTCATTAAACTCACTTTTGCCAATTGCCACCCGGAGTGCAACGAAAGATTACTGAATGCTGGCGGTCATCGTCTGCAGAAATGCCATTGTTCCATGTGCTGAAGCCACACACCCTAGAAGGTACCTCTAATTTTTGGGACACGCAGTTGGAGGCATAAATCACAAACGGAGGATATCGTTCGAGCTAGGAAAAAACATCAATTACTACATTCTGTAGAAAAATGTGATACGAATCGAAGCTAGAAGTGCGTTGGGTGTGTGATAAAAAAAACAAACTGCCAATGCATTGTACCAGGAATAGTGACAAAGCTTGTTTACTGAAGCTTCACATTTTGCTGGTTATGTTAGTATGAATACCACGTTATTTCCAACTGAAAATTATAATGTATGTTATTGAACTCTATTGATTTTAACAAAACTTATTCTTTTGAATTAGGCACTCCATCAGGCTCATGGAAATAAATTGATTATGCAGTAGCATATCTGGTTGTCCGGTACGGAATTAAATTAAGGGGTTCTCAAAATAGAGGTGTTTGCTGGCCATAAGTAAAGCGCCAATATGAAAACGTTTTTCTTTCATATTATGCTTCAAGTACAAAAACGTGTGTCCTCTTGTTACCTTGCTTATCATAAGCTGCTTGCAAAAATGCTTAAAATTTTTGCTTACTAATACTTATTTAATTTATAACATAATTTATTTTGCAAATCATTTATATACTTAACATCTAAACAGATAACACTGAATAAACAATTTTACGCCTTAATACTCGGTTCGTGGCCGCATCTTTCTATCCTCGGTTCCGCCCCACGCTCGGCAAATCGATGCGCACTCAATCCGTCCACCTAGCTCGCTGCGCTCCACGCCTTATTGTACCAACCGGATCCGAAGCGAACACCATCTTTGCAAAGTTGCTGTCTGGCAATATTGCAACATGTCCTGCCGAGCGTATCCTTCCAGCTTTGGCCATCTTCTAGATACTGGGTTCGCCGTTGAGTTGGACGAGCTCACGCTTCATCCTTCGCCGCCACACACCGTTTTCCTGCACACCGCCAAAGATCGTCCTAAGCACCCGACGTTCGAAGACTCCAAGTGCTAGCAAGTCCTCATCAAGCATCGTCCACGTTTCATGCCCGTAGAGGACTACAGGCCTTTTGAGCGTTTTGTATATGGTACATTTGGTGCGGGTGTGAATCTTTTTTGAACGCAGCTTCTTGTGGAGGCCATAGTAGGCCCTACTTCCACTGTTGATGCACCTGCTTCTCTCACGGATAACGTTATTGTCAGCCGTCAGCACGGATCCAAGGTAGACGAATTCGTCGACATCCTCGAACGTATGTCCGTCTATCGCAACACTGCAACCTAGACGAGCCCTGTCGGACTCGGCCCCACCAGCTAGCATGTATTTTGTCTTGGCCGCATTCACCAGCAGTCCAACTTTCGCTGCCTCGCGTTTCAGGCGGGTGTACAGGTCTGCCACCTTTTCAAATGTTCGGCCGACAATGTCCATATCATCCGCAAAGCAAACAAATTGACTGGATCTCGTAAAAATTGTACCCCAGCTGTTGAGCTCGGCTCTCCGCTTGACATCTTCTAGTGCAATATTGAACAACAGGCACGAAAGTCCATCACCCTGTCGTAGCCCCTGGCGGGATCCAAACGAACTGGAGTGTTCACCTGAAACCTTCACACAATTTTGCATACCTTCCATCGTCGCTCTTATCAGTCTCGTGAGTTTCCCGGAAAAGCTGTCCACGTCCATGATTTTCCATAGCTCTACGTGGTCGATACTGTCGTTTACAGCCTTGAAATCGATAAAAAAGTGATGCGTTGGGACCTGGTATTCACGACATTTTTGGAGGATTTGCCGTACAGTAAAGATCTGGTCCGTTGTTGATCGGCCGTCAACGAAGCCGGCTTGATAACTTCCCACGAACTCGTTTACTACAGATGACAGACGACGGAAAATGACCTGAGATAATACTTTGTAGGTCGCATTTAGAATGGTGATCGCTCGAAAGTTATCACAATCTAACTTGTCGCCTTTCTTGTTGATGGGGCATATTACCCCTTCCACTTCTCCTGGTAGCTGTTCTGTTTCCCAGATTGTGCTTATTAGCTGATGCAGACAAATGATCAGCCTCTCCGGGCCCATCTTTATTAGTTCAGCTCCAAAACCTTCCTTACCAGCAGCTCTATTGTTCTTGAGCTGGTGAATGGCACCCTTAACCTCCCTTGAAGTGGGGGCTGGTTGGTTTCCATCGCCCACAGTACTGACGATGGCATTTCCTTCGTTGTCTCGTCATGCATTGCATGTTCTCTCAGCGCCATTCAGATGTTCGTCGAAGTGCTGCTTACACCTCTCAATTAACTCACGCTCGTCCGTCAAAATGATCCCTTCCTTATCCCTGCACATCTCGGATCACGACACGAAACCGTTGCTGGATGCGTTGAGCTTCTGATAGAACTTACGTGTTTCTTGAGATCAGCACAGCTGTTCCATCTTCCTCTCCTCCAGGCGGCGTTTTTTCTCCCGAAAGAAGCGGGTCTGCTGTTGCCGTTTCTGTCAGTAACGTACCACGTTCTGCCGTAAGTGCTGTGAGTGCTACGAATGACCAAATTCTTTGAGGCGGTGAAATCAATTAGCCGTTTTCGTTCATCAGCCGGAGGGCGCTGAACTTTCCAAAAGTCGGTCTCAGCTCCTCCTCCTGGCCAACATGAGCGTTTAGATCTCCTTTGATGATTTTGACGTCGTGGATTGGGCTGCTGTCGTACTTGCGTTCGAGCTTCGCATAAAAAGCGTCTTTATCAACATCAGTGCTTCCGGTGTGAGGGCTGTGCACGTTTATTATGCTGAAGCAGAAGAACCGGCCGTTGAACCTCAACTTGCACATTCTCTCATTAATCGGTCACCACCCGATCACGCACCTTTGCGATACTATAAAAGCTGTTCCCAGCTACGACCAACGTTCCCACCGGGGTTGGTTAGCCGATCTTCCCTAAGGTTACTCATAACCCGGCCAGTACCACGAGGAAGTATGGACAGGAGTTGCTGGGCAGGAGGCTAAAGGGTCTATTTTATTCCTGCAGGTACGCGAGGTACAAATGGTACGCCATGCCCAGCCATTTACCAACCAAGGCAAGGCAATGCGAGACGTAAAACGTGTTACAATTTTTCATGCAAGTTGAAAAAGGCGCCGAAATGACAACTGTTACAGTTAAACCTCCATGAGTCGATGTTCCATTACTCGATATCGACTAATGGAACCATACTAAAAATTTCATGGTTACTATGATAGTCCCTTCATACAGCTTTCCATAGCATTGCTGTTACATGACTCAATATTTCCATGAGTCGATGATCCCTTCAATATCGACTCATGGAGGGTTGACTAAACTTGGAGCGCATGATAATAAAATAACAATATTCGTTGTACTGAATACGTATCATTGTATCTTAAACTTTCTAGAAGCATACCCCTTTGAAAAACTTTTGCCAGATTAAATATGACGAAAGGTCCCACTTACCCCGGATTCTCACTAGCCTCGAGGAACCCCGGACTTCCTCGAGGAACAGCAGGACTTCCTCGAAAGATTCCATCAGAGGGTGTCCGGCCATTTGGCCGAACGCCGTTTGGCCGAATGCCGTTTGGCCGAACGCCATTTGGCCGAATGGCATCTGGCCGAACGGGTCATTTGGCCGAATGCCGTTTGGCCGAATTACGAACAAAAAAAATATCCAATTGCTACAACACTGATGTGTAGGATTCAGAAGAGTGGCCCAATAACTGTGATGGGATGGGACGTCATGTTTGTTAAGAATGAACGACTTGTTAATTCAGGATGAAGTTGTTTCAAGACTCTTAGCTGATGATTGGTTCGTTTCTGGTTTATCAACGGTGTGTTGGAGTTTAAAATGATTTTTAATTATTCTATCAAAAATATTTCCTTTTTTTAAACATAGATTATTCTTTCGAGTTCTACTGGTTTCATTACTATTGTCAATAATTTCGCTTACATTTTAATTGTGAATTATACCTTCTTTAAATCATCGGCAGTTCTTTGTGGTTAGAATGATCTAACGATTATTTGCATTACATATGTTTATGTTTTCACAGAAGTTTTTATTCTTTTGACAAAAGGCTGCTCTTCCAACGTTCAGAAACGTATTGCTCAAAATTATTGTCATTATGATTTGCATTATCCTTGATTATATATTCATATGAGATGATTCCTTCTTTTTACCAAGGGCTGTTCTTTCATAATAATAAGACGTTAAGAATGTTTTATAAACGTTCATAGAGTCTGATTCAAAACAGCACAAGGGTTATTGGAGATGTTATTCTCTTCCAAAATTAAGATTGCAACGTGTGAACTAAACTCTGCACCGTTGCGTGAAGCTGTACGAACACTCACGTCAAAGAAGCAAACTGTTTCTCCGTTGTCAAAAGAATAAGCCAATATTTCGTGTTTGCAAAACCTGTACGTTAATTTGATTGCTAGAACTATGAAATAATTTACTAAGTACGATACTTGGGGAATCTAAGCAAACCGATCCTTCAGAAGGAGGAGTAAGCCGTAAGCCGTTTCAGTCACTGTAAAAAAATGATTACAATCGCAATGAGAAAAACCTCTACTGCCAGCTGTTGTCGCTAGTATAAAAGTGAATAGTTACTTACATTAAGGATTTGAGCTCCGACTGTTTCTTGAACTAAAATGAGCTTTTTGATGATTTATTTTTTTTTTTTCCAAAAAATAAGCTGTTCTTCGAAATTCATTTTGATTACATTCTTACTGTTACAGTTCCCTATTGTTTTAATTTTCGGCCAAACGGCATTCGGCCAAATGGCATTCGGCCAGATGACCCTTTCGGCCAACTGGCGTTCGGCCAAACGACATTCAGCCAAATGGCGTTCGGCCAAATGACCCGGAACCCTTCAGAGATTGCACCAGTAAGTCCTGTAGAAATTATGCCAGGAGTTCCTCAAGAAACTCCATTAGGATTTCTTCTATGAATTTTATAATGAGTTCCTCAAGGGATTCCACCAGCAGTTCCTATAGGGATCCCGTCATGAATTCTTTCAGATATTCTACTAGGAGTTCCTCCAGGTATTCAGAAGATCTTCTTGGGCTTACAGCAGGAGTTTCTCGAGAGATCACATCAGAAGTTCTTCTAGGGATCTCATCAGGAGCTCTTCCAGGGATTCCATTTAGAGTTCCTTCAGAGATTCTACCTGGAATTCCTACAGAAATTCTATCATGAGTATCCCTAGGAATTCTATCAGAATTTCCTACTTATTTTATACCAGAAATTCTTCCATGGATTACATTAGGTATACTTCTAACATAATGAAATCATTCTGTGATTTCATCAAAAGTACCTTCTTGGACTTCATCGGAAGTTCTGTCTGGGATTCTATTAGAAACTCTTACACATAATCGTTGAGGATTTTTTCTAAGTTTACTATGAGTTCCATCAGGTTATTTACTACGGATTCCTCCCGGAATTGATCAAGGGATTCCACCAGATTTTTTTCAAGGAATGCCTCCCGAAATTCCTCAAGGAAGTTATCCCGAAATTTCGAAAGGGCTCCTACCAAAATGTTTCAATGGATTCCTCCAAAAATATCTCCAGGGATTCTCGGAGGTTATCATGAATTTCTCCAGGGATTTTACCAGATTGTTTTTAAGAATATTACCAGGGAATGAGGGAATCCACCAGTATTAGTAAAATTCTCATAGGAATTCCGCTAGCAATTCTTTCAAACACTCCACGAATACTTTTACGATGATTTTACCAGGAATTCAAAAAAATATCCAGAGGTTCTTTCAAACATTCTAAAAAAAAAGGCTACAAGGATTCCGTCTACAAGAGATTTCACAAGGGACCACAATGTCTTATGAAGATTCCACGAGTTTTTCCTTCAGAGATCACCAATAGTTTCTCTAAATATTTCAGCATATTTGTTCTAGAGAGGAGCTTTGTAGGGATTTTCATCAAGAGTTCTTTCAGTGTTAACACTAGGAATAGCACCAAAGTTTTACAAGAATTCTATTCGCCAGAGAATCTTCCAGAGCCAGAAGTTGCACCCGAAAAACCTTAGAAGGTTCTACCAGGATTTCCCTTCTTAGAATTTATTTCGGATTATCAGAAATTCCTCCTCGGAGTTAACCAAAAAAATATCCCGATGATTTCAAAATGAAATTTATATAATGATTATCACGAGAGATCGAACTAGAATTTCTTCCTTTCTCTAATCTAGGTATTCCACCAGGAAGCTTTAACAAATTCCAAAAGATTATTCCTCCAGGGATGCCCCAGATATTTACTCAGAGGATTGAACAAAGCATTTCTCTGAATGCTTTCAGGTTGAATCCCTGAAGTTACATCTGAAGTTCTTTGACGTAGAAAGTTTTAGAGAAATAACCGAAGAAATCACTGGAAAAATTCCCAGATAATTCTCTGGAGAAATTCCTAAATATGTCTCTGAAAAAACTCTTGAAGAAATTTATAAAAGAGCTCTTAAAGGATTCTCTAAGGTCTGAATTCTTTGGAAAAATTCCTGCGAGAAATATCGGAAGAAATTCCTGAAGGAATTGATAGATTAACTCCTTTAGGAACGGAGGAATTTCTAGTAGATTCTTGAAGTAATTCTTGATAGAATCGCAGGACGAATGTCTCGTAGATCTCCTTCAAAGATACCAGCTTTTATATAAAAAACACTGGAATTTACAAACAAATTAATGAAACCTCCCTAGAAGAATCCTTGTAGGATACCCTGGTGGATACCTCTCGAACCTTTTGATAAATCCACCCGTTTATTGTGCCGGTTGTAACGAATAGATTGCGGTACTGTCTGCACTCGCAGATCGTCTGCAACAACAGGTACTTCTTCGCGAATTCGTCCCTTTTTCTTTTCCGGAACTTTTCCGGAACCTCCATGCGGGACGTACCGACAAAATCTCGAGGCCGGGGATTTGTTTGGTGTCCGGCTTGATGTATGTCTCTTCGTCCATGACGAGACAGCCTACCTTGACCAGCCACTCACGGTACAGTTTCCGCACACGCAATTAGGCCACCGTGTTTTGCTTGTCAGTCCTAGAAGAATTCTCGTAGGATAATCTGGGGGAATCTATCATAAAAATGCAAATGTTTTGGTAAATTCCTTTGCTTTGCTTCTTGTGAAATGCCTGTAGGCTTTCTGGAAGAATCCTTGGTGGGATTCTTGCTGGAATCCCTGTAGGAATTCCTTGATAAAATCTTGGAAAAATTCTGGGAAGAATCACTGCGAGAATCCCTGAAGTATATCTCTGCATGTATTTCTGTAGCAATTTCTAGACAAAATCATATGGGAATCACTGGAAAAATGTTTGGATCAACTAGAACTTTGAAGGATTTTCTGGGGGAATCTGTGAAGGAATTCCTGGAGAAGTTAGTAGAAGAATCACTGGAAGATTCTTGGTTGAAATTCATGATGGAATTTTTGATGGAATCTCTGTAGTTAGTTCTTATGAGGGATTCTTTGAGCAATCTCTTTAATAATTACCGTAGGAACTCCTCAAGGAATCACAGGAAAAGAATCCTGGAAGGATCTGTTTTTTTTTCTATTCGGATGCGCTGCTGCGACCAGTGTTGCCACTTTTTATTGACTTTATTCTCTGATTTTGGTCGAAAAAATCATCTTAACTCAACCTTCAAAAATCTTGGTAATAATCTGTGTTGCGTAAACGTTTTCAAGTTTTCGCCAATAAGGTCAACAACACTACCAAAAATACCTAGTTGATAAATGATTGTTCTTCAATTTTAAAGGATTTTAGCATTAGAGAAAAATCGAGCAGAAGAAAGGCATTAGTTTTTTATAAGTTCCAAAACAGTCAAAAAAATCATGTTATTCCACAATATGTTAAAAATCATTTTAATCTCAAAATTCTATGATCACAGATATCTGTAGGCCAAAATAAGAAAAAATCTGTGTAATTACAGATAAATCTATGAACCCATCACTGAATGCAACCATTATGAAGATCTATTGTGGCATTATCCGTATCCTTAGTGTACAGTGCATGTCGCATTTCTCCATTTCCATTGATAGGTAATGAAGCATCGATTTCTGTACAGTTCTTGTTTTGATTCCTCAGAGATTGATATAAATCCAATGTCATGAACAGGTCCCGCTATTTACACCCTTCATAGAGACTTACATCTCAGCGAATGCGCACCCCTTAGCAAACATAATCGATTTAGTTAATCTGAGGAAACAAATAAGTACTACTGATATTTGACCATGCAACGGAACTCTAGTCACTTGTTTCGCTTTTAGTTTAGTCCCAGAAAAAAAGGGACTTTGTACTAGCAGCAAAACTGAATCAAGCTAGAACATTTGTTTAGTAATCAGAATTCACGTGAGTCCTTACATTACCAGTACTTAACAGTTCTTGTTGAGCATACTCATGATTGTTATCCTGGCTTCAAACTGTTGCCAGTAACAAGGACTTTGTATCGCGAATCCTTGAATTACAAGAACATATTACCCTGGCCCAACAAACAAGATGAGACTAGGGTTCAAATTGGTAGATCTTTCCCCGTAACGCACCACGAAACGGTGATCTACCCACGTTACAGGTAAGATCTGTTTATTCCTGAAGCTTTGCTGGAAATATTTTTAAATAAATCAATGGAAGTTTCTCAGTGGAATTATTGAAGCGAGGAATTAGGAAAAAAATGCTGTAGAAATCCTTTGGAGAGATTTTGGATGCATCCCCGAAAAAATCTCTAGAAAAATTACTGGAAAGAATCACTGAGGAAATTTCTGGTGAAATTTCTGATGAAATACCTGTTAAAGTAGGAATCTTGGAAGCCTTGGAAAACATCTTGATGTTGATGATGAGTCCCTGGGGAATTTATAGTAATAAATTTCTTGAGGGATTAGTCTGGTAGTGAGTTTTACCAGGGATTGGTTTCTGGAAAAATTCGTAATATAATTCTTAGAGTAATGCGCGATGGAATCCTTTTAACTAAAGCCTAGAGGAATTTCTGAAGAAACTTTTAAATAAATCTCTAGAGGACTTCTCGAAGGCAGCCTTGGAGTAAGCCCTGAAGATATACTCAAGAAATCATTTGAGGATTGATCTTTGAAGAAATCAAAGGAATTCTAAATAATTTTTAGATGAACATTTAAAGGAATCTCTAAATTCTCGAAGAAATTGTTGGTTAAATCTGTAGATTAATTTCTAGGAAATTATCTTTAATATTCCTGGTACAGTTCCAGGAAGAATTACTGCTGGAATCCCTAGTAATCTTTGAAAAAAAAAATCCAAGGTAGAATATCTAGAGAAAATCACCAAAATATTCTGAATAGAATGTATAAAGAAAACCGCATAGCCATTCCTAAATCGATAACTGTTCACAATAATCCCCGACAGAGGCCCTCCATAATTTAAAAGTTTTGATGGAATACTTCGTGCTAGTTATAACTGAAGTTTCTTACCAATATCCACATCTGTCAGAATTTAAATTTGAAAAGTTCTGCTCTTTTTTTACTACGTGTATTGCCTACGATTTTTGTAGAAACAGAACTCGTAAAAATAACATGCGAAAAAATATAGTGTTGCTGCAACGAGCTTTGACAGTCGATCAAACGGTTCCATCAACATAAATCGGTTTGACTAACTTGCTGGCGGAGTCAATGTTGGTCAAACCATCTGTGGGCTGCATTAAGGTTACCTTCAACCTGGATTTCGTCTACTTGTTTACGTCTTCATTAGGTAGAAATCTATGTATACTATAAAATAAAATTATAGTCACAAGAGAAGTCTTAGAAGCGTTTCGTTATGGCCCTGGTTCATAGAAGCCCTCAATTCTATGAACCAGGGCCAAAACGAAACGCTTCTAAGACCGGAAGTCTTCTACGGGCATGAAACGAGCACTATGTTCGAAGAGGACCTGCAAACTCTTGGGGTGTTTGAACGTCGGGTACTTGAGACAATCTTTGGCGGCGTGCAGGAGAACGGTGAGTAGCTGCAAATAATCTACCACGAGTTCGCCAAACGCTTCGGTGAAACCAGTATCTAGAAGGTGGCCAATATTGACAGGATACGATAAGCTGGACATATTACAAGAATGCCGCACAGCATTCCTACAAAAATGTTGTTTGCTCGGTTTTTGGTTGGTATGAGACGGCGTGGAGAGCAATTAGTTAGGTGAGTGGATCAAAAGCACAACGATTTGACGAGAATAATGCAAAACTGAGAGAGGAGAAAAGTGGTCATGAACTAAGCATTGGAGCATGAAATTGTTGATTCAGAGTTATCTATCTAGATGTTAACTAAATAATACATACCAAATTAACCTCGGCCAAGCACGGTCCGCACCCCCCTTGCTGCGCTATTTCAATTTTGTTAACTTAATCAATGGCCCACTCTGTTAATGTTTCTAGCATATCAACATATCTATATAGAACTGTGAATTTATTGAACTCATCTAGCAAATTGTTGTTCCTGAAACTATTAAACAATTCCACAATCTATTATAGTGCCGAGCTGTTCATCCGACCATAGATTTGTATTCATGGTGCAGCATAATACAACCTAGCGATGCGCTCGCTGTCTGCCAATAATGTCGGCGAGATGTGTCCAACTTCCGAATAATAAATTACCGAACAAACTAAGGACTGAGATTAGAAACATTGGACCAAAGTGCGTAGACACTCAGTCGTTCACTCAAATCATGGAATGAGTGCTTCCAACTACAAGCAACGCCTCGCAAATTGTTTTCGCCGGTCCACTCGAATGCGTCTTCAGTGTTCAAGCATAATAATACGCTCTAGTTGGAGAGGAATAAGACGTGTAGAAATGGAACATGGCACATCATCGTTATAATAAATGATCCATTTTGTCGGATTGGCGGCCAACGTTGAGTGCTGCTGAGGTCTGGCTGGTGACGGTTTTGGAGCGAGCTTCAAGCACAAGCCAAATAGCTTGACGGGGCGGGAGGAGCATTTTTGACAAATAACGCTTCCCGCTCGATGACAGTTTGGTACATATTGCAAGCTTGTCATCACGCATCTAGTGGCAATTTTTCAGCGCCTGGACGTCTTCGCTCCAGTCAGACTGGCGACAGCGAATGGTTTTCGGTGATCCATTTGGATGGTGTAGTGCGATTTTTATTCGATATTTAATCTGTGGCTTCAAACAAAAAGTGTACTGATATTAATATTACCTTAAAACTGCAAAGGTTCATTGAATTCTTTTGTTATTGACTATACACTTTAATGAGACTTGATTATGTTACTCATTTGCCATAATTAGTATCACAGCCATAATTGGTACTTCTACCTTATATTAAAAAATATAATAAGCAGAAAAATCAGACATATTTTGGCACCGTGTGTAATCGAACCTGATTGGGAAATATTCTATCGGAAATTTTGAAATCCGTGCACCTTTTATTGCCATATACTTGAACACCAACATAGGTTGATACTTATTAATTCATTTTCCCATTAATTATTCATCTGTTGATCCACTCAGCAAGCGCCACAACTATCCAAACAAACCACACTTCGTCGAAAGAGTCCGCCTTATACATTGAGCAAGCAAACCATTTTACAACGTCATTCCCATCCTGTCGTCGTCGGAAAGCAAATCACATCGAACTTGTCTCTGCTAATCCCTGTAGCCCATCGTAGACAAACGTTTTCAAAACAAATGAAATTGCGGGAAAATACAAACTCCAATTAATAATTCATGGTGTAATGTCTTACTTATGAATAATTGATGCAGATTTGTTTTCCGGCCCCTCGTCAGCAGCAAGCACGCCCTTCCAGTACGTGCGAAACGAGCGGAGAACTGCCCACATGTCTTCTCCCATCTTTCCCAGGGAGCTAGAAATCCATTTCGAGCAACAGAATCATGTACACATTTCAGCAACTCCATCAATCCCGCCGTCTTTTTTTGGAGTTGCAAAACATGCACTTACAGCTCAGGCGTTCCTACTGGGAATAAGCCAAATGGCACATAGAATATTAAAAGAGATTGGCTCATTAACGAGCAGATTTGATATTCCAGGCGATATTCGCTGAACTGTTTGAAATTTCATTCACTTTTTGCTGTTGCTGCTTGTGTTCTTCGAGAATTAATCATTAGACTGACAGTTTGCACATTTTTCATTGAACGTTTCAACATGTTTTCGTTTTCACGCGTCATCGACTGATGAAAACATCCGTCAGTTATTCGAAGACTTAAGATAATAGACACTTGGATGGACTTTATCACTCAATGAACAAATGCGCTGATGAGTGCGCATCGTACCCTCGTGCTGTGCGTACATAAATACCATCTGCTCTATTCTCAGTGTGACAAAAATAATACTTTTCAGTACTATTTTTTCTACTATTGATTCCTTTACGATCCGTAAGTGGTGGTAATCTTTCTTGGACACCGTCTTGGAATAAAAAAAATTAGAAGGTCACGTTTTCTTTCGTTCATTCACTAAACGTGGTTGCAACTACAAAAGGAAGGGTGGATCACTGAATTCACAACTTCCTTCCAAAAAAGTGGGATTAATAACTGTCACTAAACATGGCAAGAATGGGAGAAAGGACTAGCAATCAGTTTGATACTTTAGATAAATTTCCTGAACACCAAATCGAAGCAGCCTCTAGCCCAGGCTCTTTGATTCAAGTTAGGAAACTGAGAGTGCCACCTATCGCGGTCAGTTGTTCCGAATTTGGAGGATAGGGGATCTTGAACTCCATTAGGGGAATCAAGGTTTCCTTCCAAATAACAAAGAAAGCAAAATGTCGCGTTTTGCCAGAAACTCTTACAGATCTCGAACTTCTTCTAAAACATCTTGAAGAGAAGAAGCGCAATTTTTTTACTTATGACGACAAACTGAACTCTCAAGTGACTATAAGTCACCTGAAGGGATCAAAAATGGAATAAATGATTTACTTGGATTTTAACCAGTACAAGTAATCATTATGAGGAAGAGAATTCAATCTTGCACCCTTCATAAAGAGATTTTCACGAATTATATTTAATTAACTCTAACAAATGCGATCTAAGTAATCCAAAGCCCCACTCAATGTCGCCGTTGCCAATAGCGGAGTCATAGTACAAAACATTGCCACATTGATGCTAAATGCATAATTTTCGGAGGTTCTTCTCACTCTAAGGGCGTTATTCCTGTGGAGGATGTTACCACAAAGTTTGTATGCGCAAATTGCGGGGGCAACTATAAGTCTAATTTTTGGGATTGCCCTTCGCGAAAGCGAGTCGTCGAGGCTCGTGCCAGGCAGATGAACGCTAGGTAGAGTATCGAACAATGCTCATTTTCCATTTAACGATTGCTTGATTAAGGCTAAGTAGTCCGTCAATCGTTTTGGCAGCCATGGGCAGCCATGATGATGTTGAAGCTTGCAATTTCAAAGTGATTTTAAGTAGTATTGATTCAGAAAAATATCACTACTTGCGCTTATATACAGGGTGTCCGCAAATTATCCAAACAGCAAAATATTGGAAAGATGATCTCGCATTGAAAACAATGAAAAATAAATTTCCATGTATTTTTTATAATACACCTATATGTTAACACAAAATACACCTAAAAAAAATTTCGAAATAATTGCTTGTTACTGAGACAGGCGAATTAAATTTTTTTGAAGACGTTTTTCCTGAGGGCCGCTAGTCATAGTGAAGATGTGTTATCCCTAAAATCTAGAAGAGATGAATCCAAATCTCCTATTATTATTTGATGTAACCTTCAGCTTAGTGGCTTCAAGTTAGACTGGAAATAAAAAACTACAGTTATCTCTCCCTTACTCGATATTCCTTATCTCGATATCGAGTTAGAGAACCATAGTAAAAGTTGGTTTTCATGGCTAACTCGATGGTCCCTTGGAACGCAGTTGCACTGCTTTTGTGTTCTGTAACTCGATACCTCCCTAACTCGATGGTCCCTTCAATATCGAGTAAGGGAGAGATGACTGTATACGGTTCAAATCCAGTGAGTTCTATGTACATTTCTCTTCCGTCATAAATCTCGAAAAACAGCTCCCTTTAAGACACTTAAATACATTTGGCTTGGTTGTGCAAATATTTGAAATTGGATATGTGTCAAATTTCTTTCTTAAGAACATAATAAACCAATGTTTAAAACCATGCAAAAATATTGAATTTATTATGCTTAATTGTATAGAGCCATGTTTTCAAAGTTTGTACGGATAATTTGCGGACACCCTGTACAGATTTTCTTTAATGCGCAACCATGAGACGAATAAGCCACAATCATCGATGCCCAGTACAAATGTCAATGACGGCCTACTTCGCCTTAAGAATAATACCCATCAAGTGGATTGTAATCATGCTTATTCACAAACTTGTTTTGTTCCGTCTGGTAGACGTCAAATCTTTCAGTTTCGAATGGATCTACTCAAGGAAAATCCTACGCCGATATCGTAGCAGGTAATTTAAACTCCTCCCTTTTGCATAGTACGAGTAACCGTCCTAATAGTTTCAAATCAAATGGAAAACTCCCTGCCGCCACAGGAAACTTCTATTCCGCCTCTTCATCTACCGAAAATCCTAACGGAAAATCATCAAATAATGTACCTACTTCATGTAATGTGTAAACCTCTGATTTTATTACTGAACAATTGAATCAAATGACTGATGCAATGTTCAAAACCACCACTATGACTGAAGCAGTCCAAGTAGGTGTAAAATTTACTAATCAAATTGTTATTGGATTACGATTTTCTAATGGATCCATATAATAATTTAAATATTTTAAATTGGAATGCTCGTTCTCTGAATGATAAACAGGACGAGCTGTTTAATTTTCTTGCAGCTAATAACGTGCATATAGCAGTTATTATTGAAACATAGTCATAACCTGGATCCAAACTAGAAAACGACCCTGACTTTTTTGTTTATCGTAATGATCGTCTTGATGGGGCAGGTGGAGGAGTTGCAATCATCATTCATTGGCGTATAAAACATCAACTGTTTTCGTTATTTGAAACTAAAGTTTTTGAAACTTTAGGTATTTCTGTTGAAACACACCTTGGTAAATATACTTTCATAGCTGCCTATTTGCCTTTTGACTCGCAATAAGTCAAAATTTTTTGTCATTGGTGACTTTGATGCCAAACATCGGTTATGGAATAATTCTTAAAGTAATTCCAACGGCAGAAATTTATTTGATGAGTGCTCTTCAGGATATTTCTCAATTCAATACCCTGATAGCCCTACATGTTTTTCCTCTTCTAGAAATCCATCTACGATTGATTTGGTCTTAACCGACTCTAGTCATCTTTGTAGCCAATTAGTTACTCATGCTGATTTTGATTCTGATCATGTCCCTGTCACATTTCAAATATCTCATGAAGCGATTCTCAATCCTATCAGCTCCACTTTCAATTATTTTCGAGCCGACTGGAATATATATGAAACCAGGCTTGATAGAAACTCCTCTGCGATGCAAAGAGGAGGCGATTTTGCCGTTTTTCTGAGGAGAAAAAAATAAACTCAAAATTTTCAACACAGATCCTCAAGCGATTCGAGTGAGAGTGCAGAAAAATGCGAGGATTTTTTCAGACACTCTCTCTCTCTCGTTGCGATGCTCACCATCACTCACACTTCAAACGAACTCTCGAGTCTGCCGCCCGAACAGACAGTCCTCGGGGAGTTGTGAGAGCACCCTTTTTTGATGGAATTTAACCCGTTTTTTTTTTTGTGCTGCATCTTTCTCGCTCATTTTTCGTTGCCTCGCTGCTTAGCATTTTTTGGCTCCCTCGCTAAGAGGCACTGGCAGCACGCTGCTCTAGAGTATGTCACCGAACTCTGATGATGTTGAAGAGAATTATCAAGCCTGTATATGAAACACATATTGACTCTAATCTTGATGTTAATATTTCTTTACAAACAAAACTTGACATTGACAATGCTCTTGTAACTTGAAACAAATTCCACTGTTGAAGCCAGGCGCATTGCAATACCAAAATTTGAAGTAAAATTCGAATTTGTAATTATAGACGATGATCTTAAACTCTTTATCAGTCTCAAAAACGTGAGGAGAAGGCAATTTTAACGCTTTTGCTATCCAGCTATGAAAATTATATGGCAGGATCTGCAACATGAAATTGAGAAACATTTTACGCAATTAGGAAACAAAAATTTTGAAAATAAAATTTCTCAATTGTTAATGCCAGCCCTTTTGGAAGTCATCTAAAATTTAGAAAAATCTCAGAAAACAATACCGGCCTTGTAAGAGGAAAACAAATTATAACAAACTGATTTTGAAAAAAGTTTGAGAACTAGTGCAATAGAAAATCAAGTTATTCAGGACTTCGAAAACATTCTCAATCAAGAGAATGGTTTCGAAAATTTCTTGGAGACTGATTTGGAAGAGGTGAGAACTATTATGAACAAATTGAAAAATATGAACGCTTCTGGTGATGATGGATTTTTTCAAATCCTCATCAAGAAAATTCCAGGAAATAGATTATCATTCTAAGTTGATATATTTAACAAATGTTTTCAGTTGGCATATTTTCCTTACAAATGGAAATATGCTAAGGCTGTACCAATTTTAAAATCAGACAAAATCCTGCAGAAGTTTCTAGTTAAACTTTTTTAAAAAGGTCATTTTGAATAGAATTATGGTCCATATAAACGAAAATTCGGTTTTTGTCAATGAACAGTTCAGATTCCGTCATGGACTCTCATCAACTTTTACGTGTAACAAATATGATTCGTTCCAACAAATCTGAAGGCTTTTCTACTAGTCTTGCTCTTCTAGATATAGAAAAGTATTTGACAGCGTTTAGCTTGAAGGCTTGATTGTCAAATTATAAAAAATTAATTTTGCAACTTACATTGTTAGAATAATTCAAAGTTATCTGTCCAATTGTACACTACAGGATAATTATCAGAATTCCAAGTCTGAAAGAGATCCTGTGAGAGCTGATGTTTTCAAAGGCAGTATTTTGGGACCAATACTAAAAAGGATTTTCAGGGATGTAAAAAATCTTTGCTTGACACATGTCTCTCCGGCAAAGAGCGAAGCCTATGTATCATACGTAGTACATTGCAAAAAAGTTTTTATACATTCTTCATACTTGCAAAAAACTCATCTTTCAATATTCCCACATAAACTCTTTATTTTAAACCTTCAAAAAGACATGTTGCCACAACGAGAGGAAATCAGATTTTTATCCATACTGTTGGTTTATTGCATCCATAATTGTTACACCTACCCAATATGGAGTAAATATAATGTTTTTAATTTGAACTTTTACATGATACTTATGAATATGTTTAAATCGTGTTGCACTACATTACAAATATTTTATGCATCTTCAAAATCATCAAAATGAAAAAAAAACTTGTTTTGTCTCATATATAGCGACAAACATATAAAATAATATCAAGGGATATTTTTGGTATGAAAAAGTACATTGCTGCTAAATAAACAGCTTAACTATAATTTAGTGAGTCTTCATCAAAAACAAAAATTTCTACTTTTCTGACGTGAAACCTCGCGAACAAGACCGTGAACATTTCAGTGTTTTCTCTTGCTTCCCTTGCAGACATGTTTTCCTGCAAATCCATCAATATTTTCTCAACAAAGTTTGATTATTTACATTCACCGAAACGCTGCGAGGCTCTGATTTCTGCCCATCGGAACGGAACTACCTTTTCCTCTCGGCTGTATACCGGACAGTTAGCAATAGCAACAACTACCGCAGAACACGTGGAGCGAATTTGATGCCTCCGACAATGTGAACCGTGCACCGTCAAAACGGTTGAGAAGTTCATCGCTGCCCTACTCGCTGGGACTGCATTTCCATCGTCCACCAGTTCATAAGCTTAAACTCACATAACACACCGAGTGAGCGCGTGTTCTCTGTTCAACGCCGCCACCCACTACTAAATCATAGCGAGCGACAAACGATCCATCCCCGGCTTGTGTTTGCTATTGCAACTCGGGATGTGCCGTACTGTAAACATACACCGTGGATAGTCTTTCGATTGATATGAAAACAAACACACCGTTGAACTACTAGAGCGTCCTCCACGGCATAGCACTGCACTGGGTCTGGATGGTCAACGGCGCGACAACGACGTCGGAGGTCCTCCTATAGCCTACCTACCTATCTACATGTGTATACTCCGAACACAACACCACCGGAACGAACAGAGCGGAAGAAAAGGAAATCGCCTTACCCATGTTCCCTGCCTTCTGCCTTCCCAATACAGTGGGATTCCGTTTTTGGCATGCGCCATATTTGTCACTTTTCAAATCCCAAGTAACATTTCCACATTTTCCTGGTTTTGTTTCATTGTATCCTGATTTTATGCAAGCCAAGTGATGATCATTTTATTAATTTACTATTTTCAAAAAAACTCAATGCTTTTTATTATTTTATGTTTTGAAACGGTTTCAGGCAGAAGGAAACTAGGACTGTGTTACAACGAAAACCATTTGATTTGAAATCTGTTTTTTTCTTAGCTCCAACAAAACTGTTGTGACAACAGTCGTAACACATACATAAGCTGTCAACATATGAAACCTTAACGGAAGAAGAAGAGACCTTCTAAAAGTTTCTTTTTCTCAAGCTGGTGTCCAAGAAGGATTACCACCGCTAGCTTTCGCTAACTGGTCCAACAAAAAATCGATGTCACAGGTCCAAACAAGGATTGATCATTCAATCAAAATGATTAGACAACTGAAATTGTATTTTTGAACTCAATTATTGCACAATAAAATCAGAAAAAAAATGATTCCAATTTTGGCACGGTTCCATTTTTGGCAACTGAAATTTTCGCTTTTGTTGCCAAAAACGGAATCCCACTGTAGCACCGGTTTCCTTCCACACATGGCGAGCCAATAGGTTGGTTGAGTACGCGAGTCAATAAATTTCCTCCAACTTGTGTGAAATTCATTTGCAAAAAGCGAAGTGTAGGTAGGTTGGCGTTTCCACCTGTGCACCACAGCGTCCGACAGAAAAGCAGGAAGTGATGCCCAGAAGGCGTTCGAGTAATCCTTACCAGACGTAGGCGTAGCTGGGTGATCGCCTCGGTAGTGATGAATATTTAATGAAGAAACAGCCTAACACTCTGACTCTGCAAGTTTTGGCTTGGCAATCGAAGATGATGTGCAGTGATGCGCAGCTAGCAAAGCAAACCCCGAAGGCAGGAAGTCATGAGGATGGATGGAACAATTCGAACGACGCGAAGTTGCACCGACGAAAGTCAAAAGGCAAAGTTTAAGACGGAGAGGCCAGTCTTTGGGTAATCGAAACCGGGAGGAAGTTGCATGCGTGAGGTCTATTAAGACTCTGATTTTCTCGCTTGCTCGTTCGCTCGTTTGCATCATTGAACATTCGACAGGCCAGGCAACAACACCAACAATAACACAAGTGCCTATATTTGAGCTGCATCTGGAGGAAGCATTATCGTGTGTAAGTGGAGAAATGGTGGGAGATACTCTTTCGCGTGCATACGGAGAAAATGATCCACTGTAAACAAAGATAATTGTTGGAATCGTTTACTTCAAAATGAGCTTCAGATGATTAGCGGGTTCAAGGGCGAGATGTGATTGATGGAGTTTTATCGAATTATTCAGATAGGCATCAAAATCTTATTTGGAAATGGTTAGAAGACGCTTTACGTTACAGGGTATATAGATAAAGTGCTTTACATGTTATGGCATGAATTTTATGTTGAAGAATTTAGGAATTTCAATTCACTTATATTTTTCTCGATAATAATCTCTAAAAGCTTCAGAATATGCATTTGAGCGATTACGAGTCGAGTGTACAAAGACTGCAAATTTCATCAGTCCAGCATTTGTTTCAAGAGATATCAAGAATATCAATATTATTCTTGACAAAAACATATATACACTTCAATCTCAATTTACGGGGGTCGTGAAAAGAATCAATTCGTAAAATAAAGTTTTGTCTGTTGGAGTCTACTTGTACGATATAACACAGCGTAACAAAAATGACATTTGCTTCGTCTTCTTGGCATGACGTCCTTACTGGGACAGAGCCTGCTTCTCAGCTTAGTATTTAATGAGCACTTTTACAGTTTTATATCTGAGAGCTTTTTTTGCCGAAATTGCCATTTTCGCATTCTTGTATCGTGTAGCAAGTCCGAAGATACTACAAGGGCAAGAATCCTCAATAATGAGCATGAGCATAGACGACCATAAAATTTGTAGTTGCTACACCGTTTGAATAGAGACCGAAGAATCTTCTGCATCTCCAGATTTATCACGGGAAGGATATTGGGATAGAAGGATAAGGTAAGGATTCAGGAGTCACCTATGGTTAGTGATGTAATCTATGATATATGTATTCACGTTTAAGCCAATGGACCGATGCACGAGTTCACTATTTGACGTTTGAGTGGTGTCGTGTTTTTTGTGTGACCATGGCAACGAGTGAATTCGGCACCGCTCAAACGTCAAATACGTGAACTCTTGCACTAGTCCATTCGTGATATAAACCAACAACAGCATGAACCCATGCACGAGTTCACTAATTTGACGTTTGAGCGGTGCCGTATTCACTCGTTGCCATGGTCACACAAAAAACACGACACCACTCAAACGTCAAATAGTGAACTCGTGCATTGGTCCATTGTACAACAAATCACTGGTTACTTAGATTTGTGCTCTTGAAATTTCAAGGTATGCCTTTGATTAATTTTCAACTTAATCGTGGAAGATTTGTACATTATTTTAGATCAAAAAAATTAAGCTAGGTTTATTCACAGCGTGACATAATTTCTGCACGGTCCTTAATAAAAAATAAAAATTTCAATTTAATATTGATCACTTATTATTACACGTATCGGATGCGAAATACCACAAGACATTGATTTTAACCTTTACCGTACTGGGTACCGATATCAATGTAACAACACCTTATAATTCCTATCGATTCCGATGATTTTTTAGGAAAAATCACAAATGAGTTATATTTTTGATTCATGCATTTATTATTTTGAATTTGATTATGGTTCCGGATTTAGATCCAAATTTGTTGGGGTACCTAGGATATTTCGAAGTGGAGAAGCACAACAGTATTTTTTTCGATTTTTTGCACAACTGAACCGTGAGAAGTCAATGAATACAAACATAAAATTTCGCTCATTGAAAAAAGGATTGTCTAAACGAACATGGATGAACTTTTCAATCTAATTTGCAGTTCAATGCTATGTTGTCCAAGTTAAGCACTTTTTTCATAATTTTCAAATAATTTTTAAAATAATTTCGAGGCTCAAAACTTATTGATAATTTGATTTTGTAGTCAGTTTTGAACCAAGAATCTTAAAATGAAACAATCTCAAAACTCCTCAAAAACCCAATTTTTACAAAAATCGTCCAGAAATTCAATCACAGATTTTTGAATACGATTATTTCTCCAGTATTTTCTCAAGAAAACCACCGGAAATACCTCCAGTAATTTCCACATGGATTACTCTAAAGCATTTCTTTCCTCTATATTTTTTCATTAATTCTCCCAGCCATATAGAGAGTGATTCTTCCAAGAATTATTGTTCATTTTCTCCAGGGATTTTTCCAGGGAATGAATTAGGAAATCCTTATTACTTTCTCAACCAGAGAATCCTTGTTAAGATCCTCCAGCAATATCTCTTGTAAATTTATCTCGATGGATTATAATTAATATAAATCTAATTCATAGATTTTTTGATTTTTTTTTTAATTTAAAACTTTAGAAAATACTACAGCGATTATTCCGGTATTTCCTCCGTTTCTTACTTTCTTCTTATTTCTGGCGTTATGATCCAATTGGGACAGAGCCAGCTTCTCAGTTCTTATGGGTACTTATCGACTTTACATTCACTGAAGTTTAGTAGAAACAGTTTAGTACTGAAGATTAGTAAAACAAATATTTTGAGACCCATAAAAAGGCCTCCCTTTCCTGACAAATTGAATGAAGCTGTCAAAATATAAGACGTCACCCTTCGTGAATACCGAAATAATCACAACACAAAAAAGATGCGGAATATTCAGAAAAATTTCGTTACGTTTCGAAACATTTCGTGAGGATTTGAATTTCGTATCGTTTTTTACGAAATATTTCAATTATTCGTTTCGTTTCGCTACGAACAGTTATGAAAATTCCGCGTATCGTTTCGTTTCGTATCGATATGGTAAATACTCACACCGCATACCCTTAGCAGCACGTCACAATTTTTAGCTACAGGTCGCCAAAGTTGTATAAAACACTGCACATTGGTCCCAAAGCCATATCTAGGAAGACAAAAACAATTGCGCCTAAACCGTCAATTTTAGATATATGGTGTCTTCGGCAAAGTTTCTCCATTTTATACAGACATTTTTTTCAGAGATGTGAAATTAGGGTGGCCCACATGGTTTACGAGATCAGCACATAAACTTTTTTGCTGACACATTTAGGACTACACAATGTTCTACAATGTTTTAAAACAACCGATTTGGAGCAACTTTGCCGAAGAACCCAAATTTCTATCTCTTATGGTTCGCGAGTTATGATTTTTTTTAACAAAAAAGTTAGGGTGGTACTGAAAAATCAGTTTTTTCTTGATAACTTTTCATACGATAATTTCTTGCAAAAACTTTGTTCCGAGCACTTTTAGAATTTTTGATTGCGCAACTTTTTGCCGAAGAAACTAATGTTTCATCTCTTATGGTTACAGAGTTATAAGAATTTTTCTTCGAAAAAATGGTTGTTTTCAAATGCCGATATCTCCAAAAGGCGCAAACGGATTTTCAATCTTTTGTCGGCATTAGAAAGATTATCTCTTTCTCTGGTTATGGTGAAAAAACTGTGAGGACGTTTTTTGTTTGAAAAGATTGACAAAATTTTGAAAATTATATGTTTTTTAACCGAAAATTGTCCATAACTTGAAAAATATTCGAGATAGCTCCTTGGTGCCTTCAGCAAAAATGTGCAAAATTAAATGTTCTGAAAGTGCTTCATACAAAGCATTCATAAATAATCAACCCTTTAAGATATATTCATCATAAACCGAATCTTATATGGTAAAGAAAGCGAAAAAAAAGATATATTTGCTGGAACAATCGAAATAACTGTATGTAAAGTCATTTTAAATTGAATACACATGTATTGATATCGATCATAGTAAGCGGAATCTAAGGAGTTGAAAAAAGGAAAATTATTTGCTGAAGCAGTTTTCAAGTGATCAAGGCCCACCTTCTGGTTCGTTACCTTAGACAGATATTTGGGATTTATATCTGGCTCTTGTTCAAGATTCATGCATTCTTCAACAGGCGAATGCTGCCCTGACTAATTCGTTGTAGCAGATTTATTGGATTTGATTGAATTAAATGGGATAAGTTGGATGCCCAGATAGAATAATTGCAAATACTTCTATATTTCTATGGGAGGATATCACGGGAAGTAAGGTTTTGGTAATTTGAAGGAATTCTTCAAAGTATACGTTTTGTTATCGTTTAGGGATGATAACATAATAAACGGGACCGGTATTGAACGCATCACCTTCTGCTTAGTAAGCCGAAGCGGTAGCAATTTATAACCAACCACGGCATAGATTAGCTGGACAAACAATATGTCGCGTGAAATAACAAGACTTCGTTTATGGATTAATGTTCCATGGATCACTGTTAAAACTGCTTCAGCAACTAAATTACCCTAACTCCTTAGATTTCGCTTATTGTGATCGATCTTATTTCATTACATATATATTCAATTTTAAATGACTTTACATACAGTTATTCCGGTTGTTCCAGCAAATATCTCTTTTTTCGCTTTCTTTATGATATAAAATTCGGTTTATGGTGAATATATCTTAAAGCAATAATTTTTCATGAATACTTTGTATGAAACACTTTCAGAACTTTCAATTATGCACATTTTTGCTGAAGGCACCAAAGAGCTATTTCGAATATGTTTCAAGTTATGGACAATTTTCGTTAAAAAAACATATTATTTTCAAAATTTTGTCAATCTATTCAAACAAAAAACGTCCTCACAGTTTTTTCACCATAAACAGAGAAAGAGATAATCTTTCTAATGCCGATAAAAGATTGAAAATCCGTTTGCGCCTTTCGGAGATATCGGCATTTGAAAACAACCATTTTTTCGAAGAAAATTTTCGATAACTCTGTAACCATAAGAGATAGAACATTAGTTTCTTCGGCAAAAAGTTGCGCAATCAAAAGTTCTAAAAGTGCTCGGAACAAAGTTTTTGCGAGAAATTATCGTATGAAAAGTTATCAAGAAAAAACTGATTTTTCAGTACCACCCTAACTTTTTTGTTAAAAAAATCATAACTCGCGAACCATAAGAGATAGAAATTTGGGTTCTTCGGCGAAGTTGCTCCAAATCGATTGTTCTAAAACATTGTAGAACATTGTGTAGTCCTAAATGCGTCAGCAGAAAAGTTTATGTGCTGATCTCGTAAACCGTATGGGCCACCCTAATTTCACATCTCTGAAAAAAATGTCTGAGAAATATGGAGAAACTTTGCCGAAGACACCATATATCTAAAATTGACGGTTTAGGCGCAATCGTTTTTGTCTTCCTAGATATGGCTTTGGGACCAATGTGCACTGGTTTCATTGATATTCACATGATATTCAAAGTATGATTTATCAAACTTTATTGTCATCTTATCCACCAAGAATGCTAAATAGGACTTCAACTTTCATTTCAGGCATAATTTGATTGAAATTGCACGATAAAATTTACATTAAATCGATTTTTTCAACATACTTGCTTATCCCATACAAAGTTTTTCGTTTTTCTTGTATTGCAAAATACAAAACTTTTCTAAACCATAAAAAAACTTTTAGGCATCGAAAAATATATGAACTTTGTTGACAAGTAGTTATATACACATGAAGTTTGAATTCTGAGTCAAATTAAGCAAATAAACTTGCATGTAAGTTGGCTGAAATAGCCCCATTTTGAATTTTAAACAACCAATACCCAAAAACTAGACGTGATATGATATGTTTGGAATCAATTTATTTACTTGTACCACCAACAGGATTCAAAGCCCCAATGATGTTGTCTTAAAACTAAACATATTAAAAATTGTCATTCTTACGATCTATCAAAAAACGAACTGAATCTTCGTCGAAGTAGTTGGCGAGACAAGTTGAAATCAAAGAGAGTCGCAACTCTATTAAAAAGCCTTTGCAGACCGTAAATAGCGCCAAACATGCTATAATTAGTTCGTTGAAGAGGTAATCTCAGCGTCACGTTATTCCGAAGGGCTCGGAGCTGCACATTTATGTTGACTTGCTCCAACAGGGCAGGGCAATCTATGTGTCCTTGCAGAATATCGGTAATAAACAAAGCTCTAGCTGTATCTCTGCGGACGGACAGGGGTTCCAGGCGAATAAGTTGGCAACGGCTTTCATAGCTCGGCAGCCGATAGGGATCCGACCACGGAAGTCTTCGTCTCAAAAATCTCCTTTGAACGGATTCAACTCTCTCAACTTTGAATATGACAATGGATTCAGCAATCCTTAATTAAGTAAATCACGGTATTTCGAAGATGAACCAGCCTCGGGCTGAATTTCCCATTAATAAAGAGTCAATCAATCGATTTTGGTACTTGAGACAAAAATGTATTCCGCAGTGGAATGTTTTATTGCAAAAAATCAAGGTTTTCCAGTATTCTAAACATATTATTTAATTTCATGGTTCCTACTCAGCCTAAAATGTGTGCAGCTTATGTGTTCCAATAAATCCTTGGATTTTGGGCATATTCTACATGAGCAAATGAAGCTCTGTTCATAATTCCTATGTATATGCATATCTCGCAATTTTGGGCCCAAGGAGATTGAAATACAGCCGCTTCTCCTTATCTCGATATACGATATTTCGATGAAAGATCTACTGAAAAAGTTTTCCCATATAATTTATTACTAACTGTTTCGCAGAATTCATGTAAAGTTCTTCTGAAATATTTCCAAAATATTCACGAATTGCGATCGAAATTCTTCTATTTTTCGTCAGATTTTTCATATCCTTCAATAAAAAGTAATTCAATTCAATTTTTCTATTTTTATTCCTAGAAACTCTTGAAGCAGATCATACAAGAATTATCTATGAAATATTTTTAAAATGTCTCTTGCTTTGGAATCTTCAGAGGAAACTTGTTGAATAACATCATGAATACTTTTGCTTCCAAAATTAGCATAGTAGAAAAGGAAACTGTGGATAACGTTTAGCAGGATAACTGGGAAGGGCTTTATCAAGATGTTCATAAATAAATTTTTAAGGATCTTCTTCGAAACATTTCTTCAGAAATAGTTTTATCAATTATTGGCGGAATCCACATTCTGGAATTGAAGTCTTGTGCAATTCCAGGGTGGAATTCCAAGAAGTTTTCTAGTAAGCATTACAATCTCATCTTATCAAAGAGATCATCTTCATAAGGCGGAAAGATATTATCCTCAATCCAAGAGCGCATTGGAATGATTCGATCTTTCAATCATATGGTCGACGTTAAGTCAGAGGGGACCAAGTACAAAACTTGGGAAAATATGATTATTCTTTCATTAGATGCGAAATTACGTTACCTCCATTTCACTATGATCAGATTAGATGAATTATGTAAATTGCGAGAGATATGTAATAAACTTACTTTGGATGATCAATAAAAATCGATAAAAGTATGCAGTCAGAGTGGACCAAGTGCGTATTACCATAACAGCGAAAATGATCAGCACGCTGAGGAATGCGAGGAAATGAGAACATTTCAAGAGATTTGTCATATTTTTAGACATTGTATGATTCTTCAATAGAAATTTATATATATTACTAAATTCGAAGCATTTCATTTTGATTTTTGGCCATATAACAAATCTGGTTGGGTGGTCAGAAATTGCAACATCTTCTGTGTAGACAGAGCGGACCAAGTGTTTAAAAGCTAATAAACTGATTGATTATTGCATTTTGTGCGTCGATTTCAGAGTTCGACAGAAGTTTATGGTAGTTCTATGGTGTATGTATGAAATGTCCTAGAACCCACTTATTGGACCAGTATATTTTGGTCGTTACTCAAGACTTTCACTTGGTCCACTCTGCTGAACGAATATTTGAATATTTCTGATCTTCAATGCCCTGACCCTGCAAAAACCTTAAGTTTCAAACTATCAAAATGCCACTGATTCTGGAATTGATGATATGGATTATTGAAGAATTTACGATACTGATGTTGATGAATGTTGATAATCTGTTCATCTTAGAGATATGCTCACAATTTTACCATGCAAGCACTAAATGGTTGTTATTTTCGTAGAAATTGTTCAATCAGTGTGAACCAACTCACTGAACGATGGTCTTTAGTTCAGTCAGAGTGGACCAAGTACAAATAGTCCATCAAAAAATTGTTCTATCAGAGGTTTGGATTATGATTTTTCATGATTATCACTTCACAATATAATGTGTGAAAATAACACAAAGATGTGTAGAAATATTGATCCAAAATTTAAATGAGTTCAAAAAATACAAAGCGTTAGACTTTTAGCCCAGTTTTCTCAAAATATGAAAAATGTCACTTGGTCCACTCTGACTTAACGCCGATCATATTAATCTCGAGATCGCGGTATAAAAATTAACAAGGCAGGATCTTCACTGTTGTAAATATCAAGTTTCATGGTAAACATATGACGTCACTCCTATCGTACCATATACCTTCTGGACCACCAGATCATTTTTTTTCGCAAATTTGTTCGCGACGGATAGAAATGACGTTGCAAAGTAGCTGTCAGCTTTCGGAATATATCACCTTCTTAATATAGTACACCGTGCTCGAGATCATCTTGATAGCTCTTAGCTATGAAAATCAATTTGCTTATGCATCATTGATCAATAACGTAATTTGACGTAAGTAAATCCTTTCTAACTAACTTTCCCGTAGAACATACAATGCTTTGTGAATAATGAAGAATTTCAAAGCTAAAAAAGGTGACAAAAGAACTGAAATACTGCTTAATTGCAATAATTTCCCTATGATGGCACTGACACAGCCTCTTTTTATTGAAATGTACGCTTTTTGCTTTTACTAGATTTCCTAAAAACAGGTCAAATGAAGATTTCTATTTCGTTGGGTTTGTGCTAACGTAAGAAGCCCGACCACATAACGATAGACCACGTTACATCATATGAGTTTTGCAAATGTACAAAATCACCGGAATTTGTAAAATATTCCGGATCTACGGTTATTAGATGACCATTCTGTTCATCTGCTGAGGTTCCAGTAAAAATTCTCCAGCTTTATGAGGTTTATTTGTAAAGAATATTAACATGCATGCTAGAACTATTAGCAAATATAAGTTATCGCTCAGCTTATGAGACGCAAAGACGTGTTTACGATTGCGCTCCTCATTAGTCAGGCATTTTTTTCAGATCGTTCTATCGATATTCCGTTGTGCCGCGTCGCGTGTGTGGTGATTACGCGATGAGGCGAGAAAACACCTTTCGGATCGACTATTCGAACTTCCCCGTAAAGCCGTCGTTCGAAAAGGTGCACGGCTTTTGCCGTACAGTGCTCGGCCTGAAGAAGGAAGATGTATTGAGACTGTAGTAGAGGTGAACAATGTGCGTTCGTCAAGGTCGGCGACCTGACGCTCGCACAGAAAATTGTTGAAGAACACGATGGACATCACGAAGTGGAAATAGACGGGAAGAAGCACAAGCTTCGAATAACCATCGAGGATGGAAGTGTCGAAGTGAAGGTCCATGACCTCCCCGAAAACGTGACGAAGGAGAAGATCGTGGAGTTCTTGCGTGCATTCGGTGAAGTGATCTCGATTCACGAACTAACGTGGGGCGAGAGCTACGAGTTCGCTGGTGTACCGCTCGGCATATGGTCGGCCCGTATGCTACTCAACCGAAACATCGACTCGTGGGTCACCATCGATGGGCAGCAGGCGTACGTGGTGTACAAGGGGCAGGTGCTCTCATGCAAACACTGCAAAGAGCAGGCACACTCTGGCATATCATGTGTCCAGAATAAAAAACTGCTTGTGCAGAAGAGCTACGCCAACGTAGCGAAGCAGAGTGGCAACCGTCAGCCACCGAAAAAATCGTCCGGTGTGAAACCACCGAGCATGAAATCGGTAGGTCCTACCGCGCCATCACTCACCTCTTCGGCTGCTTTCCCCGAGCTGCCGAAGCCTCCGAGTCGGACCGAACAGTCTGCCCCGGTGACGAAATCAAACAGTCAATCTGATAAGATTGACTTAACGGTGTCCCCCAGCATGCAACAGCAACGCGCGCACGGTTCTTCGTCGTCTCACCGATCGACTCAACAAGCCACCGAAGCTAACAAACCCAATGTTGCTGTGGTGGACTTGTTCAAAAAGCCGATCCATGCGCTGCGATCGCACAGCAAGAATGGCAACGGCAACGAAACCGACGAATCATCGGCATCCACGAGCAGCAGGCGAAGCAGAGGCCGACCACCCGGCAAAAAGCCCCGCCGAGAAGACGATGACGACGAGCAGGATGAGGATTCCCAACCGTAATGGCTCTCACATCCTACAATATCGCATCCATCAACATCGGCACCATCACCAACCCCACGAAACTAGCGGCGCTGCGCACCTTCATCAACAGTCAAAGCCTCGATATTGTGTGTCTGCAAGAAGTGGAAAACGACCAGCTCTCCTTGCCTGGCTTCGTCGTATACACGAATGTAGACCACACGAGAAGAGGAACAGCTGTTGCTCTGAAGGAATACATTCAGGTATCTCACATTGATAAAAGCATGGATAGCCGCCTAATTGCTCTGCGAGTGCATGATACCACGATTTGTAACCTCTACGCTCCCTCCGGCTCTGCACAGCGCGCAGCACGGGAAGATTTTTTCAACGGCACCCTCGCCTACTATCTCCGTCATGCCACTCAGCACGTCATCCTCGCTGGCGACTTCAATTGCGTGCTTCGCTCGTGCGATTCGTCCAGCCCAAACACAAGCCCTGCACTCAAAACTGCCGTTCAGCAGCTGCAACTCCACGATGCGTGGGAAAAGTTACGCCCGCGTGATGCCGGCTTTACGTACGTTTGCCGAAACGCACAATCGCGCCTCGACCGCATTTATGTGAGCAGCGGGTTGCGGGAGCATTTGCGGACAGCACATACGCATGTCTGCTCGTTCACGGACCACAAAGCGCTGACACTCCGTCTGTGCCTCCCCCAGCTAGGCCATGAGCCGGGCCGTGGTTTCTGGTCCCTTCGACCGCATCTCCTGACCGACGAAAACGTTGCCGAGTTCCAAACACAGTGGCAATATTGGACCCGGCAACGTAGAAACTACGGCTCGTGGATCGAGTGGTGGATCACGTATGCTAAGCCCAGAATCAAAATGTTTTTTAAACGTAAATCACGGATCGTCTTCGACGAATTCCATGACGCGCATCAGCGTCTATACGCGGAACTGCGGCTAGCGTACGACGGGTACTACCAGCATCCCGAAATACTACCCACCATCAACCGTTTAAAAGGCGAAATGTTGGCGCTTCAACGCAACTTTTCGCACATGTTTATGCGAATGAACGAAACGTACGTGGCGGGAGAACCCGTTTCTATATTTCAGTTGGGGGAGAGACGAAGGAGAAGAACCGTCATCACCCAGTTGCGAACGGAGGAGAACGAAACCATTGCCGAGCCAGCAGCGATCGAAGCGAATCTGTTCAACTTCTTCTCTGGTCTGTACACGGAAGAAGCAGCGGATAACAACAACGATGACGGGTTTGCATGCGAGCGTGTGATCCCACCCGATGACCCCATCAACCAAGCCTGCACGGACGAAATCACCACCGCAGAAATCCTCTCTGCCATCCGAGCGAGTGCCCCACGGCGTTCCCCCGGCAATGATGGTATCCCACGAGAATTTTATTTGCGTCTCTTCGACGTGATCCATCGGGAGCTCAATCTCCTGCTCAACGAAGCACTAGCAGGCAACCTTCCCCCTGCTTTTGTGGAGGGCATCATCGTGCTGGTGAAGAAGAAGGGAGGCGACAACACGGCCCGGTACCGACCCATTTCGCTGCTCAACAGCGATTATAAACTTCTCTCGCGCATTCTCAAGACCAGGCTAGAGTGCGTCATGCGAGCCCACCACGTGCTGAGCGACGGGCAGAAATGCTCCAACTCGGAGCGTAATATTTTTCAAGCCACTCTCGCCCTGAAAGACCGGATAGCGAGTCTCCGTCATCACCGGCGCGCGGGTAAATTAATCAGTTTCGATTTGGAGAACGCATTCGATCGGGTTCGCCACTCATTTCTCTTCGGCACCATGTGCTCGCTCGGTTTCAGTCGGGATCTCGTCGCTCTTCTTGAGCGCATTGCCAGCCGATCCACCTCTCGGCTGCTCATCAACGGGCGTCTCTCGCGTCCGTTTGAGATCCAACGTTCGGTCCGGCAAGGCGACCCGTTGTCCATGCATCTATTCGTTCTCTACCTCCATCCCCTGGTGTGTAGGCTCGAACAAGCATGTGGCAACGATTTGTTGGTCGCATATGCTGACGATATTAGCGTCATCGTGACGTCAGCCGGGCAGATTGAACTGATGAATGAAATATTCATCCGGTTTGAGGCTGTTGCCGGCGCACGTTTAAACTTACGGAAAACGGTCGCAATCAACGTTGGGTTTTATGAGGGCAATGCGATAAATACCCAGTGGCTACAGACAGCCGATGTAGTTAAAATTCTGGGTATCACATTCGCTAACTCCATACGGCTGATGACGACGTTAAACTGGAATGCGCTAGTGGGGAAGTTTGCGCAACAGATGTGGCTGCACTCACTGCGTTTGATGACCCTCCATCAGAAGGTGATAATGCTGAATACGTTCGGCACCAGCAAGCTGTGGTATGTTTCGTCGGTGTTACCTCCTTTAGGCGTACATACGGCGAAAGTGACCTCCACGATGGGCACGTTCTTGTGGAGAGGAATGCCCGCCCGCGTCCCGATGATGCAACTTGCGCGAAGCAAGGAGCACGGCGGACTCAATTTGCACTTGCCTGCGTTGAAGGCGAAATCGCTTGCAATCAATCGTCATCTCAAGGAGATCGATTCCCTTCCTTATTATAAATCCCTTCTATTCCACGATAATCCCCGCCCAGCAATCTCCATAGACCATCCCGACCTTAAAATAATCCATTCGAACTATTCCCACATTCCACCCCTCATCCAAGAAAACCCCTCCGCCGATCTCATCCATCGGCATTTCGTCACGCAGACAGATCTGCCCAAGGTGGAAACAAGCAACCCAGTGATTGACTGGCCACGTGCGTGGCGCAATATTCAAGACAAGAAGCTCTCTTCGGCGGAGCGATCCAAGCTCTACATTTTGGTGAATGGAAAGTTGGAGCACCGAAAACTCCTCTTCGTGATGCGGAGATCAGACAGCGAGTTCTGTACACATTGCGATGGACAACAAGCTGAAACGCTTCAGCACAAATTTTGCGACTGTGCTCGTGTCGGCCCGGCTTGGACGGTCCTGCAGCAGAGGCTGGCAGTCGTAATGAATGGTTGGAGGCGGCTGTCTTTCGAGGACCTGGTGAGACCTGCCTTGGCAGGAATAAATAGAACTAGACGCTTAGAAATATTGAAATTGTTCGTAAAATACATCTGCTTTGTTAACGAGTGTAATAGAAGAATTGATGTAAATGAACTCAATTTTCACTTAGATCTAGAATTTTAAATTGTAAACAAATTCAAATAAACTGACAAATAAAACCAAATTTTACAAAAAAAAAAAATATTACATTTTTGCATTATTAGCAACATTTTCAGGTGTACTTTGAGAGTCGTTGGAATTTAGTTTTAGTCAAATGGAAGTTAGTCGCTTTTGTCACCATATTCGACTTAAATCACCTCATCCGACTCGCCGAAAAATCCTGTTTATTAGTGTAATGGCTTCGATCCATCTTGAATGAACAAATGATATAAAAGAATCAAAATTTAAAAAACAATGCATTTGTTTCGGATGGCCTGCAGAAACGTCTTAGGAGTGGTCTTTGTTTTTTCCCAGTATTTATATTAAATTTCCGGAATAACATGCAGCTTTGACTAGAACGCACATCGACTCCTGTGTTTACTGTTGTAGCATGCTGAAATCCATCAACGAAAATGAAATAAGACACTGGTTTTATAATATATATGTTCCATTTACTTACTTTCATTTTCCTCTTTTTATCATTTAATATCTGAGAATATTCCTCTCCCCATATTTGTACTTTGAATTCATTGTCAAATAGTGTCATTTTTCAAACTGTTTCTGGTAACCGCATGGATTACTGTGTTTAAAAGATTCCGTCTAGCATCAAATATTGTCTGTTTTATGGGCAACAAAACGCGCCGCCAACTTTCAAACAGACCAACCAAATCGTCGCCAGCAAACAAATCAAAGCAGGTGATGTGCCGTTATGTTGGTAAGACTGATGAAACTTCAAATTCACAGCGGCTGGTTGGCTGGCGACGATTTTGGCGACGGTTTCACCAGCAACGATAACAAATCGTCGCGTTCGATAAGGTGCAAAATTTACAATAAGTCAAAGATAATCATGAAATTTCGATCAAAGGCTCTAAGATAATATCCCAATTTTCAATCCATATCTTTCTCAGAAGATCACATGATGAGAGGAAATGCAATGCAAATCATTTATCTTTCGTTGTTTCGACACTTTCTTGAAGAATTTAATACAACTATCTTGTCATACTAAAAAAAACGCTTTAAAGAAAAAAAATGTAGGCGATTATAAAAATTGCAGTATTCTTATACGTATGGTTCCTGATATCTCGAATTCCATAAGAAATTCCTCAACTAATTTTCAAAGTGATGCAAAAATTTCCTCCAAGATTCACTAAAATCTTACATTACCAATTTTACTATAACACATCATTGAAAATGTTCTTAAAATAAATCGTCAATATTTTAGCGTAAATTTTCTACAGTTCCTACCACAACAATTAAAAATAGTCCCTCCAAAAAAGTTGGTTTGTAATTTCTGCAAGTCGGAGAAAAAATGTTTCTACATAAATCTGTTCACCATAGTACCATGTCACTTCGGAGTTCATGCGAAACGTTTTCTATATGTTAGACACAAATTTCTCAATGAAATAATAATTTAACCCTTGTTAATGCCAATGATTATCCGTTACAAAAAAAAAAAAAATAAGAAAAAAAAAACAAGTTTTTTGTAGTAAACCATTTAAGCTTTTCTGTCTGGTATATCGTAAGCAGAACCCGTAGCGTGACATCATGGCGCCCATCCATTGGAGCGCCCCTTCATCAAACATTCTTTCTTAACTTCTAAAGTGTCTGCTGTTGAACTTTTTAGGAAAGTCAATATGAGTTTCATAAATATCTAACATATTTCCTCAAGTTTAGGATTAATTTGAATGTACGGTGAATTTATGCAAGAAAATATATAGATCCTTTATTTCAATTATCTCAGAAATATTTTAATTTATAAGAAAGACGCTTTGAATAAATACCTAAGAAACTTTTCATATGGCTAGGAACAAATCTGCAGAATATGCTAAATAAAATAAACAAAATTTTCTGTTTTAAATTCAAGGGAAATGCATACTCTTAGAGACATTTGTGTATACAATCCCTGAAACAGAATTCGAGAGCTAAATTTTTATGTGATTTTGTGAACCTGCATTTTTGAATTCATAACTGAATAAATTATCTAGCAACTCGTTTGAAAATCAAGAACTTTAGAATCGCTTTGCCTATACTTATCGCATAATTGAAGGAAAACTGTAAAACTCACCGAATAAGGATAGCAGGGTTGAGATTTTGTTTAACAATAATTGAATAGTTAACCTTTAAGGAAATTCCCAGAGAAATCAAAGGATGTTCTCGCCTTGGATTGAACATGTCTTCTACGAATTTCTTTTCAAAATATCAAAATGGATTGAAATCACAAATATCGTCATTAAAAAAATGCAATAAAGCAATGTTCATAACCAATAAATTTATAATCTTCCACGAATAAGCCAAAGAACCTCTTAACCAACGCTGTGAAAACCTTTTAAAGAGTGAGACATATTTCAGAAACAATGTTCTAGATCTCTTAAACAATTTTAATCAACCCTACTAATTCCATTTTTTTGCAAAATCACAGCACTGTCACCTAGTATAGTTTGATTAAGTTTTTAATTTGATTGATTTTCCACTCATGTTCTTTCTTCAATGCTTTGAAAATCTAAAGTGAATCTGTTCAAAATATTTAGAACTACTAACCAGAACTGCCTATATTAAGTTAGAACTCTGCACATGTTATGTAATATTATTGCCCGATTTTCAGTTGCAGTACAGTTCCGCGTATCCCGTTTAGGATTTTGCTTGATTCATGTCAGTATTCTATATGAATATTTCTTTCAAGATCCAGCCTGTGATTCATTGGGATTGTACTTAACGAATTCAGCCGTTTTGCAGCAATTGCTATTCAAGCTAAATATAATTTTACTTTTGCCTGAATTTTTTTTAAATAGTCCAATTGAAAAAAAAACTGTTTCTTGTAATAAAATAATAAAATTCAAATATCAAGGCTCAAAATATGGTTGTTTCTTGCATGCTGCATTCATTGAGTGCAATAGAGAACGGTAGCCTTTTTATATATCAATAAACATTCAAAACCGGCAACATTTTTTAAAATTGACACAATTTCCAATATATTAATCTCAATTAGTATTTTTTTTATTATTATTTGGGGATGGACCTGGTGTAGTGGTTAGAACACTCGCCTCTCACGCCGAGGACCTGGGATCGAATCCCATCCCCGACATAGTCACTAAAAATTTCAGTGACGACTTCCTTCGGAAGGTAAGTAAAGCCGTTGGTCCCGAGAATGAACTAGCCTAGGGCTAAAATTCTCTAGTGGAATTAAATGGTATAGTACTAAATTCAGTTTTTTCATCTACCTAAAATTCTCGTTAATAAAGATAGAAAAAAAGTAATTTTTATTTATTTTAGCAATGCAGGAGCTTTGGCGGTAACCTTAACATCGGATACAAACAGATTTGAAACAGCTAGATTACATAAAAAAAATTACAAACTTTTGATAAAACTCTAATTCATGAACTACATTCGACTCTCCACATCTCGATATTGAAGAGACAAGGAACGCCTTTTTAATGAATACTAAATTGAAAACCAATTTTTCACCAGGAATATCGGGTCTAGTAACCATACGGAGAGGAAATCGGGAACAAAAATCAGCCAGGAACACGTCGAGATAGGAAGATATCGAGATATAGAGGAAATTGAGATACGGATAGTGAAAATATATGCAGACTGAGAGGACCGAAGAAATCATCGACATAGGGAGAGATATAGAGGCATAGAACATTGAGATGTGGAGAATCGACTGTTGCAACACGGCTGGGAGGACTGGTATTTTTTGACAGGAAATTGATTCCGTTTTTGTACTTTGACCTAACACGTCTTGTTTTAGCTCCATCACAAAAAAAATTAGACGTCATTTCGCGTTCTAAATTTGTTTTGAATCCCACAAATTTGGTCTAGTAGGGCAAGTGTACCATTAGTGGTGCACCTAAGGGAAAACTGCTAAAACACGGTGCTTAAATCATGAAATATATGATTTTAACGTATCATTCGATAGATCTCAAACCCTTCTATCATTCAAATGTATAAAAATCACGATTCATTTGAAATTTCCCTGCAAAAAGCCTTGCACCAATAATAGGAACACTGTTCCTTTAGTGCAGGTATATTTTAAGGATGGTTCCTTTAGTGGCGCAAACCATTGATTTCTTATGGGACCCTCCACTATGGGTACTGATGCACCACTATAGGTGCAAAGGAGCAAAAAAATTAAGCAAAATAATTGTTTTAAATAGTTTTACGGTTAAATTTCATGAATATTATTCGATTACTTGTATCATTTTCGCATCGTACATAATACAAAAATATCACATAATCATTTATTAGCGCGAAACATGCCAAAACACACTACCTCCACTATTAGAGCTACCTCCACTAAGGGAGCGTTTGCCCTAACCTTTGATATTGGTCATGTTAACATTCTGAGAGAAAATTAGTAATGAAAAATCAACAAAAACACATCGAGATATGGAGACTTCGAGATAAGGACGATATCTATTAATGGTTTTTCAATGATGGAATAGACGCTTTACCCTTTATATTACTAAACTGAGCATTGCATTGATTTGGACGGATGTTCTTGGTCTTCTCATGACTCCATCAAATATAGGCTTCAAGATTTCTAAGCGTGACCAGCAGTGCTCTATCTAAAGCGTTTTAGTATGACACAGACCCTTCACAATTCACATAGGTAAAAGAATTATTGTTTTGATTTATATCGATGTTCTTGATCCACGAAAGATTTAACAACTCAGAACAACTCTCAAGTGCAACACAACAATACAACAACAGAATAAATGCGACACATTGCTCTAAATTTCTTCGCAAATGCAAAGACTTCAAATGTTCATAGATCACGTTTGTAGAGCTGGAGACCATATTCCAGAATATTCTTAAATTCATAGCAGGTATGACCAACATTTCACGTCTGAACTACACCACAAAGCATAAATTGAATACACCCGATTCTGTTTTTGCACGGGGGATGCGTACCGTGCAAAAAAAGTTTTCAGTTCAAAATTTCAAAAACCGTGTAAAAAAAGTAACAGCATTTCTCGACGTTTCATGTAAAAATAAGGTTTTGGCAAAAAATTTTGTATGGAAACTTTTTTTGCACGGCCGTGTAAAAAAAATCCGTGCAAAAACAGAATCGGGTGTACACATCAGAATGTTTCCACGAAACTTATCATTCCAAAACATAATTTTCCATCGTCTCAACTCAATTTTGAATTTCGTGAAAATAATAAAGTCAATTGGATTCACGTAAAAAAATACTTCCTAAAAAAAAACACTTTCACAGTGGGTAGTTCTCTCATTCCGTGAAAAAAAATTAGGTTCTCATGGCTGTTCTGCAGCTTTATGTTTCATTATTGAGCCTCGCCGAAGGTTCCATACTGAAGCCAAAGTTCCACCCACTGGGAGGTTTGCTTTACAATTAATACAATTAAAAACTTACTTTTTTCGGGCTCAGTCATGTAACAACGATTCGGAAATACTTTTTCATGCCCATTCAACTTTTCCGTATATTTACATTTGGTTCCTTTGCAAAAAGAATACTGGACGTCAATGGAAGAGTTTTTATTCCGAGTGGGCAAATATTGCCTTTTCCGGTTGAGCCGCACCAAACGAAGGAAGTGTAGTTCATGGGTGGGAAGGTTCAGCTTGCTCTGCTGCAAACGAACCTTTTGTTGGCCGTATTCCCTGCGCTCTTATTGAACCGTGTATAGTGGTTGAACTTCCGGGTGTTAACTGGCCGGAGAAGTACAGAAAAAAAGTCTTTTGGCACAATTGGCTTTGTCACCATGGCAAATTCATGGTGGTTTCACAGGATAAAGGAACTATTTTACGAGACACGTTGGCAAACATGGATCAAATCACGCTGTGGCTCGCCTGAAAACTAGCTCATCTTTCAATTGTATTCGAGGGCTTAGCTTTTTTAATGACGAAGATGGACAAAGCATTGTCCTCTCTTACACGTGTTCGCTGGAGATATCACATGTTTGTTCTGTCCACGTTCCTTTTACTCACTGTTCGTTTCTGTCACAACCGCCAGAGATGTGAAAATTGAAGAACAAATGTCCGAATGAAAAATAAAAAGAGAACGAATGTATGGTGTTTAATTTTCCTGCCGGACCTCACACGATTCTGTGGTGGAACGACATTTCGTTGGAAGTGTTCTTAACTTTGGAAGTGAATTGATCGAGGGTATCGTGTGTAAAGAGACCAAAGGTTCTGTTCTTTACTGCGGGTGTCACTATGATGTTTGTTTATGTGTATTGAAGCACAGTGGGATAATATGGTTTTCATCATCTTGTAATAGGTTTCCGCTTTTTCAAGCAAAATATTCCAAGAATATACCTTGATTTGTTAAACTGATCATATAAAAAAATCTAAAATGACAACTTTGGCAAAGGAAGCTCTCAGTTAATAATTATGCAAGTGCTCCTAAAAACACTAAGCTGAGAAGTTGGTTCTGTCCCAGTGAGGACGTTAATGCAAAGAAGAATAAGATTTGTTAATTCGGAATAATTTGCCACCAAACAAATCATTTATAAGCTGTTGTCGTTTAGACCATTTGTTCCTAAATTAAAATCACAGGTGTGTCGATTTGGACTTTTGTCTCATATACTTATTGAAATCCATATAAGCATCATGGCCTTGTAGTAATGTTGTTAGGCAGCTGAGCACTTAGGGTTTGAGTTTGATTCCTGTTGTCCTATGTTTGTTCGTTGTCAAGTGTTACAGTCCGCAGCTACAAAACTGAAAACAAGAGAGATGTTTCTTATCACGCTGATCTTACTTCAATGTAGATTTATATGAAATGAATAAAAACATGATAGTTATCAATAAAAAACGATAACAAACACACCCTTACATCTTTTAAGGAAACATTTTGTTCCTGACGATCACATCCTTTATCAAATATCCCACTGTGCACTGCTGCACTCGTTCCAGCTAGCACAGCTGATGTTAGGTACACAGGCAGAGCATACCGAGAACAATATTTGTTCGGCTTTATTGTCCAAAAGGAAGCCTAATTTAATATTGTCATCTTTTTCGGTAAGGTATGTTTGCAAACAAAACACCAAGCATCATGACACCTTTTCTATCTCTTCCCTTCCCGGTGAAGAAGGGAAACTAAGACGACCACATTGATTGTTAAGTTGCGTGGTCGCCATTGTACGCGTGGTAGGTATAGATCTTTTTTTTTCACTTTCTTAGGAGAAACCCATATCCGATGAAACCAAAATTCAACCAGAAACCTCGTGTGGTGACATTTTGCCTTTTATTGTGATTTCATAAAGTAAGGCAACAGATGAAGAAAAAAAAGTTAAAACCCAATAAAATTTTATTCTTCTGCAGCTTTACGCTTCTTTATGGCAAAAAAAACTTCTCACAAAGTGCGGAGGGTTGCTTCTGTTGCTATTGCCGGACTGCTGTCGACTTTTGGTGCTGATTTCTTCCCGTTTCAAAATATATGTACACCATTCAACTAATGCTGATATATGGGCGAACGCAAAAGTAGTCCCACTATTTCTTGTGTACACGTAGGAAAAAAATGCTTGGCAGTAGTGTTGCGTCCGAATTTGGGAGCCAAAATGTTGTTTAAGCCTCGGCGTGAACCCGTGAGCACGAAAAATTACAGAAAAAAGCCGGTGTTTCTTGATTCTTGTTTATGCCGGTGTTTTTGCAGAGAGGTGAATGATTCAGCTGCTCAAATCATAAGATCAGCATACGGATTAAAATGATGATTGAGGACAAGAGCACTTTCTTGATAGTTGTAGTATATTTTTGGTTTAAAACAGTGAAAATAAAATGCTTAAAATCTTTTCAAATTGCATTTCAGCTCACTCTTCTCAAGACATGATAAGGTTTCGGATGCAATGTACGCTTGGCTAACTTGTGTAAACTATAGCTTCCTACACTTGCAAAAATCATCACAGTTAATTTGAATGATTTGGTTGGTGAGGATCAGAAATCCAAATTTAATTGAAGTTATTTTCGAAATTTTAACTTGTCATTTATGTTTGATTTGCCAATAATTACAACGATAAATGATATTTGAAGTTTTTATATTTGCTCCAATTTTGCTTAGGCCTGATATGTTGACGATACATTACAAAATGTTGGTGGAACAAGTTTTTTACCTAGCAATTTGTTAAAGATAGCTCCAATTTTCCTTATGTATATAACAGTTTACCCTTAATGAATCTATACTGAATCATCAACTCATGGAAATGACGAATTGTTAAGGCGAAGTAGGCCGTCATTGAAATGCAAGCTGAAAGGTCATCATTGTTGCCAAAACGAATAACGGGCTACTTAGCCTTAAACAGATATGCTCATCATTGAAATCATAGCATTTTATTTGGTTTTTCTCATCGCAATTGTCTTTTTGTATTTTTTTTCTTTCAATTTTATCGTCACGGCAATCTGTTATGAAATAGCCAACTTTCTAGCACTAGATTATGCAATGTCTTGAACTAATAATGCAATCGATTTCAATTAGGTAATGACTCATTACGCAACACTTAATAGTCCCGAGCAACACACATGTTATAATTGAGTATTTTCAATTGCTAGGGGTGGGGAATTCAATGCAAATGATGAGTTCATCTCTATTTTATTTGAAAAAAAAAAATGCAAAAATTGTTGTACGCAGCTCTTTTCAAAGCTTTTCATAATTCATTTTAAGTTGCAAAATAAATCATTTCATAACATTTTCAGAAAGAGCCATTTGATTATGAATGCATCTCGATGCATTTCTGATGCCCTTAAGTTGTCCTTTACAAAATAGCAAAAAAATGTGTATGGTAGAAGCACCGGTTTTGGCCAGTCTTAGATTTTTTTTATATTTAAAGCCCTACAAGGGCCTACATGTACTGCAAATTCAGTAAATGTTACGTCACACTATTTTCCCAAACTTCTTTACCAAGTCCAATGAAACAGCTGTTAGTCGTGCTCCACTTGCTATGCCAGTCTCCTGGTTAGAAACTGGTGGTTTTCCACGAATGAGCGCATGTATTTTCCAGTAAATATATATTTCTCAGTCGTACATTTCAAGATCGACAGCATTTTTCTTTCGATTTTTTAATTGCCCAAAAGTCAACATATTATCGAAACTGGATATATATCCCTTTCGGAACGAACCAGCACAATTGTGCTGTTCGGCACCCATGACATTGAATGATTTTTTAAGCCAATAAATCATTGTTTCACCAAACTTTTTTGATCTCGATTATTGAATTACCAATGATTACTTGTAATTAAGTGCAAAAACTTTTGTTTACATCGTGTTTAGAAAACACCAGCTCAGAGTAAACAAAATATAAACAAACACCGTAAGAATTGAAGAAGTTTTATCTGTCGCAACTTTTCAACTATTCGTTTATTTTTAGGTATGCACACATACGAATCGAGAGTGAAAGAGTCATTCTTTGAAATGGTGAAGACCAAATGTAAATTGATTCACACAGCAAAGATTTCTGGTGCCGGCACTTACCCGGTCGATGTTCGTTGTGGACTAGCGTTGGGCAAATTTGTCCAGAACATCGATGTTACTGAATCGATTCACAATTGAACTGTCGAATCGATTCACCGATTTAATCGAATCCTTTGCATCGATGTTTTTGAATCGATTCGAATCGGATGAAAATTGAAATTTATTACGTTTGAAATGAGACCAAATGCATTTGTATTCGATTTCAACATCTTTCAATCAAATCCGTTTCACCTCGTTTCAACATCTTTCAATCAAATCGATTCACCCGATTTTAGGTGCTCAGAACATCGATTCAAAAAATCGATTAATCGGAATGCAAACATCGATTTTCGGAACATCGATTCAAAATCGCCCAACGCTATTGTGGACTACCAATTTTCATTTTCAGTATTTTGATCAAGTTAAGTGGTTGAATCTGGCTCTAATGCCCACAATAGTGCATGATATTGTATTGGAACATGAATGAGAGATAACATACGAATCATAAAAAAATATGTACTGTACAAAAACTATGTATCAGAAACCCAAAGATTTGGTTTAAAACCTTTTTTATTATAGGTCCATATTTGAAATAGATTGGGAATCAAATTTATTGTCTTAAATCGCCTGTAGCAAAATTTAAGAAGCAGTAAAATTTTTGGGGAACGTTAAAAAATTACGTCAATCATCTAGGGGAGTGGGGGTGTACGAAAGTGTGACAGCGCATGTACTAGGGGCTTGGGAAAAAGCGTGATAGTGAGGAAGGATTTAGATAGACTTAAAAACAATTGACGTAATATTTGAATGTCCCCTTGCTTTGATTGTCCGTCAATACCATGTTGAAGCGATAATTCATTTTGATGTTCTACAATGTATGCTGGTTCAATATCTGCTATAATACTTATGAAGTTGGACAACTGGAGCTGAAAACCTTTACTTACTATTTGCTTCTGAACTGCAGAGTCTTTTAAATGGCGTACTATTGATGGATGCAGCCCATGCTGGTATTACTTGCAAAAATGTTGTTTATTACGTTGATTTACAAAATGCGTTTTAAACTGGGAAACTGCTAACTTTTGCAGTATTACGAAATACTCAACTAAACTATTAAGCAATGCATGAAGTTCTGGAGTCTAGATTATCCGCTCATATAAAAATTTATTGTTTCGTTTTTTTAACCTTAAAAAATATATTGTCCATATCTTGAATTTTGAGACTGAGTGTTGGGGTTTTTTTTTATTTCCGTACAAAGTGGACCGAAGGGTATCAGATTTTCATGAAACTTTTTCCACAGGCAGGGCTCTTCAATATATAAATAAAAAAAAATGAGAAAAATTTAGGGTCGCTTATTTTCCCGGCAAACTCAGTTGGAATTTTTTTGTTTTCCTCTGACACTACTTACTTTGAAAAATCATAACTCAAGAAAGAAGCATCGTAGAAACAAAGTTTTTTTTTTATGAAAATGAAAGCAAATTTTCTCAGGAATAAAAAAAAAATATTAACTAGAAAAAGTTTTAGACAAAATTTTCCACCGTTGAGAAAATTCTTAAAGAAAAGCCGGAAAAACTATGCTCCAACTAGTGGAAAATTTTGAAAAATATATTTTTGAGAAGATAATTTCATTCAGCGATTACAGCTGAAATTTTTGAAATGTACTTTTTTTTCGTTTTTGAGTTATGGCCAATTTAGTGGAAAATGACCATATAAGCCTTTTCTTTGAAAACCCATATTTCAATCGAAGCATCGGAAAAACAAAGATTTTTTAATGTTGCCACCTATACCATCACAAGGACCTTTTCCATGTGAGGTTGGGAAAAAGTGCCATTCTGCTTTAATTATAAAATAATTTTCATGGTTGCATACATTTTTGAAATTTGACATTAAGCGAATGGCTAGAGATGCTAGTGCTAGAAAGTCAGCAGAAATTAATAACGCCAAACATTTTTTCGACTGGGCTGTGTCGCAAAAGGTGAAAGATCAATTTAAAAAGGATTAGGAATTTATCTATGCAACTGAAAATGACTATTCAGAGGCTGGAAAATTTCTTCAGGAAAGATTTTCTAACCTTGTTCCAATTCCTGGAACAAAACAAATATCATTCATTTATACCAAAAGACGAACCAAGCATTTTTGCTAGTGAATTCTCAGATGCACATGAAAACCAAGAAAATACAGCATGCTTTGCTCTTAATAATACAAAAAAAACAAAAATCTTTTGTTGTTAGCAACCAAAGACAATCTTCCCGGTTGAAAAAAATAGATAGTATTAAGATGAAAATGTAAGTTATATACTGAATAATTGAATGAATAAAATTAAAAAATAATAATAATAATCTTATTTGTTCCATAGAAAAGAAAGAATCCCTTTTCAATGTAATGAAGAATTGAGGCAGAAACAGTTTGTTTCAGGTTTTCTTAGCGGTGTAATTTTTCATGAAAAATATCATCCATTGCGACTTATACTTCATTAAAACCAATCCCATATCTTTTTTTCAGATGTTTTAGAAAATTTGCAATTGCTTAAATAAAAAATCTTTGTTTTTCCGATGCTTCGATTGATATATGGGTTTTCAAAGAAAAGGCTTATATGGTCATTTTCCACAAAATTGGCCATAACTCAAAAACGAAAAAAAAGTACATATCAAAAATTTCAGCGATTAAAGCTTATGAAATTATCTTCTCAAAAATATATTTTTTGAAAGTTTTCCACTAATTGGAACATAGTTTTTCCGGCTTTTCTTTACAAATTTTCTCAACGGTCGAAAATTTTGTGGAAAACTTTTTCCGGTTAATTTTTTTTTTATTCTTGAGAAAATTTGCTTTCATTTTCATATAAAAAAAACTTTGTTTCTATAATGCTTCGTTCTTGAGTTATGATTTTTCAAAGTAAGTAGTGTCAGGGGAAAACAAAAAAATTCCAACTGAGTTTTCCGGGAAAATAGGCGACCCTGGATTTTTCTCATTTTTTTTATTCATATATTGATGAGCCCTGCCTGTGGAAAAAGTTTCATGATACTCTGAGACCTTTCGGCTCAAACCCGTACGGAAATAAAAAAAATCCCCTGTTGCAAAATAACTAGCTGCATCGATCAAAGAAGTGTGGGCTTAATTCCCGCTTCAGCTCGTTTTTTTTGTCAGGAACGTATTACGACTGTGCCATTTGGCGTTGCATGATAGTCTGTTGATTCGTGTGATGCTCTATTCAAAGGTCTTAGTCGTACATAATGCTTTCCATGGTAGGGTTGACAGCTTAAAGAACCCATGCAACCGAAACGAAAGGGAAAACAAAACTTACGAGTATGGTCAGGGGTCATTAAAAAATTACGTTCATCATTTAGATGAGGGGGGGGGGGGGGGGGGGGGTTAATGAAAGTGTGATAGTGCATGTATTAGGTATTGGAAAAAGCGTGACAGATGTAGAGGGGGGGTCTAGAAATCCGGAAAAAACAATGGACGTCATATTTGAATCGTCCCTCAAAGCTTTACATTTTCTTTTGTAATCGAACGGTCACACCGATTGCGAAACTTTAAAAACTCATGGCAAACCAAAAAGCCTGCTGATCGCAGCTGTTTTATGGATTGTCTTATTGGAAGCATTGTCAGTTTCTTTATTTTCAAATCTGATAATTTTCGAATAATTGAATACATTCGAAAAAAAAATTGATTTTTCCATGAAATTTTTCAAATAGCTGGAATATATGTAACAATTTTAAATGGCAAATTCATGCTTTAATATGGTTAAATGGTTTAATGGTTAATTAATGGTTTTTGAATTCCCTGTCATATGATAGCAATCCGTCTTAGTTCTTTCAGTCCTACAAGTTACTTAAAACAAATATTATAATGACGAAAATTTAATTTAAAGCAAAATACTCGATGTAAAAACTAAAATAAAGTAAATTTGATTATTATTTATTTAGTTGGTGTTACATCAATTAATTTGATAAAACCTCGTTAACGATGTTACGCCAATTTACTCGCTCCATGGCTGTGTCTCTCCAACTTCGATTTTGGCCCACGTTCTCCACATCTTGTTGCACCTGATCAAGCCACCTCGCTCGCTGTGCTCCTCGCCTTCTTGTGCCAACTAGATTCGACGAGAACACCATCTTTGCAGGATTGTTGTCCGGTAGTCTTGCAACATGCCCTGCCCAGCGCACCCTTCCGGCTTTCGCAACCTTCTAAATACTGGGTTCGTCGTAGAGCCTAGCGAGCTCGTGGTTCATTCTCCGCCGCCACACACCGTTTTCCTGTACTCCGCCAAAGATCGTCCTAAGCACCCTTCGTTCAAACACTCCAAGTGCTTGCAGGTCCTCTTCCAGCATGGTCCATGCTTCATGTCCATAGAGGACCACCGGTCTTATAAGCGTTTTGTACATGGTACATTTGGTGCAAGGGTGAATCTTTCTCGACCGCAGCTTCTTCTGGAGCCCATAGTAGGCGCGACTTCCACTGATGATGCGTCTCCGTATTTCACGACTAACGTTGTTATCAGCCGTTAACAAGGATCCGAGGTAGACGAACTCATCAACCACCTCAAAAAAATCCCCGTCTATGGTAACACTGCTTCCCAGGCGGGCTCTGTCGCGCTCGGTTCCGCCTATCAGCAAGTTCTTTGTTTTTGACGCATTCACTTTTGTCGCTTCACGTTTCAGGCGGGTGTACAGGTCTGCCACCGTTCCAAATGTTCTGCCGACAATATCCATATCATCCGCGAAACAAACAAATTGGCTGGATCTTGTGAAAATCGTACCTCGGTTATTGAACCCGGCTCTCCGCATGACACCTTCTAGCGCGATGTTGAACAGCAGGCACGAAAGTCCATCACCCTGTCGAAGTCCCCGGCGGGATTCGAACGAACTGGAATGTTCGCCCGCTGTACTCGTCCATGATTTTCCATAGCTTTTCGCGGTCGATGCTATCATAAGCCGCTTTGAAATCGATGAACAAGTGATGCGTTGAGACTTGGTATTCACGGCATTTTTGGAGGATTTGCCGTACAGTGAAGATTTGGTCCGTTGTCGAGCGGCCAGCTTGATAACTTCCCACAAACTCATTTGTTATTGGTGATAGACGAAGGAAGATAAGGAAGATAATCTGGGATAACACTTTGTAGGCGGCATTCAGGATAGTGATCGCACGATAGTTTTCACATTCCAGTTTGTCGCCCTTTTTGTAGATAGGGCATATGACCCCTTGCTTCCACTCCTCCGGCAGCTGTTCCATCCCAGATTCTGACAATCAGCCGGTGCAGACAGGCTGCCAATCTCTCCGGGCCCATTTTGATGAGTTCAGCTCCAATACCAGCCTTACCAGCGGCCTTGTTATTCTTGAGCTGGTTGATGGCAACCTTAACTGTCGTGACCCTCGGCGCCTGTGTTCTCCGTGCCATTCAGGTGTTCATCGTAGTGCTGCTTCCACCTTTCAATCACCTCACGTCCGTCCGTCAAGATGCTTCCGTCCTTATCCCTACACATTTCGGCTCGCGGCACGAAGCCTTTTCGGGATGCGTTAAGCTTCTCGTAGAACTTTCGCGTTTCTTGTGAACGATGCAGCTGTTCCATTTCTTCACATTCCGCTTCTTCCAGGCGGCGCTTTTTGTCCCGGAATAGGCGGGTTTGCTGCTTTCGTTTTCTTTTATATCGCTCCACGTTATGTCGCGTTCCTTGCTGCAGCATTGCAGCCCGCGTTGCATCCTTCTCCTCCAAAACCTGCCTGCATTCTTCGTCGAACCAATCGTCACATGTTCTCCTTTCCACGTACCCGACGATGCTCTCGGCTGCGTTGTTGATGGCTGCTTTTATGTTGCTCCAGCAGTCCTCAAGAGGGGCCCTATCGAGCTCGCCCTCTTCCGGAAACGCTACACAGTGCTTCGTCCCTTGGACAAAAGTAAAAAAATCAACTTTCATATTCGACCGAATCAAGTAGGCCATGATGTTAACATATGTTTTGAGCGTGTAGTACAGATATTAGAAAGTTCGTGCAGTTTTCAAAACAAACCAGAACACCACGTGTTGACTAGTTGTTTCATCGTTCTATATTATTCATTGTTTTCGTGTCAATCCAGTCCCTCTACAATTCGCTTCATTCCCATCTTTATTATATTTTCAAAATGAAAATCGTTATGGACCGTATTGAAACAAGTAAGTAGGAGTCATTCCATTCAATTTTCTGTGATATATTTTAACAATTGTTGAAAAAGATGCTTCTGAGCTACATGTTTTTTTAATACAGAAGAAAATTAAAACACTTATCTTCTTTTTGCCCATACAAAAAAGTACCTCAAAGTACCTTTCTGAAATCCACTTAAAAACAAAATTTAAAGTTTTTTTTTAAATTCTGGAAGTGATTCCAGCTGCATTTGTTTGCCAATTGTATGTCATCTTATGATTTTTAGGATATGCTGCCGCAACCATCAATAAAGATTGAGTTATAGCAATAGTTTTCTGCCGCTCCACCCAATCGGAAAAATCATGTTCTGAATTTCATGTACAATTGTTATGGCACTGATTCATTCTCCAAGATATTTGAGAAAGAGCTAAAGACGTTTTGCAAATTTAATTATTGCGAAATAAACCAAAAGTGGGCTAAATGTGGAAGATCATACAAAATTTTCTTGAAGCAAAACTCCGACTGGTTAGCAAAACCAGTTCAGCTCTCGCGCAATCAGGAAACTGACGATGCAGATATTTCCTGCTCGGCTGCAAAGGCTGGCATGGGGCCTCACAAACCGTTCAATGAATGTTCAAGGAAAGCTAAAAAGGGACGTGTTGCAGATCTTATCAACGAAGAGCTCGCACTCGCTGATAATTTATCAAATTCTTCGAGTGAGGATTAAGTACAGGTCATGACTGCAGCACAGGCATTAGCTTTGAACATTGATTTAGATCTGTCGGAACGAAAGTACAATTTGCTTCGAACCACTTTGAACGAATTACATCTGAACTAGCTTCCTAGCCTTTATGCGCTAAAGTAAGAGAAACAAAAAATAATTACGAAATCGATTTCTGCATCAGAAACAGCTGCTACAGTCGATCTATAACAGCTCATGAATTGTACTGCATCCAGTTTCATGATGGATACCTCGTTGGAAGCTTCTACTGCTGTTAAACTGGTTTTCAAGTGGGGCTTCGATGGAAGTTCAGGACACAGCATGTACAAACAAATATTTTCGGAAGCAGGAAAATCGGATGGAAGTTTGCTGACCGGGACCATTGCGACGTTCCGTTGAAAATGATCGAAATAAAAGAAAATAAAACCCTCTGGTCAAACGACATTTCAATTTTCTTTTGTACCAATAATTCCGTTCTCGGATGATTTATAGCTCGTAAATGAATTGTGTTGCTAATAAAAGAAACTTTATTCAGCCTTTTTTTTTATTGGATTTCATTTTATTCATTGGAATAATCAGTACTTCAATATTTTTTTTTATAAAGAGATGGTTATTGAGACACTTTTATGGTTACGCATGTCACATACATCGTTCATGCAAACGACTCAAGTACTTTTTCATGCATTTTCATTTTGAAAATTTCTTCCAAGCGAGCACTGTTCTATGGTGTAAAATGTAAAATTTGACATATAAGCCACTCATGCCATCACTGTTATAATGTGTGTCATTAATGCCAATAATGAGTTTTTTTTTGTGTATAACGAGATCTTCCTCAATATCGTAGGGCAAAACCGTATAAAACATCCCGTTATGACTTTTGTCCCCAAGTGCCATACGTTCGAAGCACTGTGCGCTACCTCGATATGCTGCGCGTATGCGGCAGCGACGTTCCGGCAATACTACGTCGTGGAATAAGTGCACAGCTCGTAATTCAATCCTTGTATTCGTCGGAGGCAGCTGCTGGCGTGGCCACATTTCTGGAATTTGATACAGGAAGCCCGGTCCACTAAACCACTCCGGATCCAGATCCCATTCACCCTTCCATTTCGTCAGACAATCCGCTATGTTCAGCTTCGAAGGTATCCATCTCCACTCCGACAACTTCGTCAGACTTAAGATTTCTCCGATCCTAAAGCTAACGAATTGTTTATAACGCTTCTGATCCGAAGCTATCCAGGACAGAACTGTTCGGGAATCAGTCCAGAAAAAGGTTTGATGTAGTTGAAACGACAAATTTTGCTTGATTTGATGCGACATTCTTGCACCTAATACCGCCGCTTGCAGTTCCAGGCGGGGGATCGTAAGTTGTTTAAGAGGAGCTACTTTCGATCGTGCCATTGCCAAGGAGCACTTAACTACTCCATCGACAACAATCCGTAGATATCCAGCACACCCGAAGGCATTTTCTCCAGCATCGGTAAATATGTGCAGTTGGATGTGACCGAAGTCCTTTGACTGCACCATACCAAAGTAACTGCGAGGGATTTCCAAGTCGGCGATTTTAGGTAAAACGCTTACCCATGATCTCCACTTTTTGTACGAATCGTCGTCAATGGTTTGATCCCAGTCACATCCGGACCTCCAAAGATCTTGGATTAGCATTTTTCCCTGCGTGGTAAATGGCGCTAGTAGACCTAACGGGTCGAATAGGGACATAACCGAACTAAGAACGATCCTTTTTGTAGTCTTGCCAGAATGATCCAACGAAATTTCCGCTCCAGATGGAACAGCGAATGACAGAACGTCCAAGCGTGGATTTCAGATAATGCCCAATACTCTTTCGTTCTCGGTTGCTTTACCTTGATGAAAATGTACTGTTCGAGTGCTGAGTTACATTGACGGACCCCTCGGTCCAAGAATCCTTATCGAGGAAGAAATGCTACACCCGAGGACGAGAACACGAGTGATCGCTCATTCAACCGATAGAGCAGTGTGAAAAGGATCGGCAAATGGCTTAGACGGAGCAAGGAATTATCAATCCCAAATCCCAAAATATGTTTAGTTGTTAGTATAATAAATGTAGTTTGTTAAATGAAGTGTTTACGTTGAATGTGTAATGAAATCCCACCACGAATCGGTCAACCGACCGATAAATGCAATCACCGGACGTCCACTTCAATCACCCCAGGAAGCGTAATCTAAAGGCCACCAAATACAGTCCACTCATCGGAAGGAAAAGGACCAGCTCCCAAACATTGGTCCTTCGAGCCGGATTATTGGAAGGATCGTGTGAAGTCCAAGCGCAATTACACAACACCGAGGAAGGATAGTTGGCGCAATTAATTACCCCAGCAAGCCAACAAATCGCCATCGCAAAACAACTGCAAACGAAAGAAGTGCACTCACCGTTTTCATCAGCAAAAAACATCGTTACCCGTTTCATGCTGATTGGAGTGTGAATAATTCCAATTGGAAACTGCTGATCATCCAACAGCAGCACAACCAACATCACTCTGTGTGATATCATCACTTGCGGAAACCTAATTAGGCTGATTGCCTTGGTTCGTCCAGGTAATTGAACACTAGAACTATATGTCCTGCCGTTGCTGGACCATTTTCGGTCTCTACACCGTTTTTTCCTTCTTTCATCACTATAAATTTCGCACTGCACTACCGACAATCTGAGATCCGACGGTAAATAACACACCCCAATCAAAACAAACACGGAACACTTTCATTCATCGCGATCGTCGTGATTGAATCGACCGAAATTGAATGAGATTCACCACTGGATTCGAAATCATCTGCACTGATTTTCCCGTCGGTAAATACGGCGCCGGTCGGAAAACTAGTCAAAACATCACCGGACCGACGAGAACCACGGCACACTGGAACATTGTAACGTAGAGAAGTGCAACCCAACTACCGACGGCACCAAGAAGGAAACATTCACTGTTTGGAAATTCCACCGAACATAGCAACATCCACCACTAACTCTTTCGATGGCACTTAAATTTTGATTCGATGGACACTAAGCGAATATTTCACCGTAAGAAAGTATCGCACATCAGCTAAGAACGTTTCCAATCCAACAACACCAAGACGACTATTTACGTTGCGCGACGATCGATCGAAGAGAGCGAATCCAGCACAACCGGCGGAGACGAAATTGCACACTGTGTGCGGTTTGGATCGATTGGGACGATCGGTGTCAGCAAGCTGCTTGTTTTCACAGATCAGTGATGATTGTATTACACACCAATGTATATGTCTTGTCGAAGCGAGCGTAGATAGATTCCTATATGTATTGTTTCTTTCGTCACCGTGGATGTGGTTGATTCAACATTAATTTTTGTGGAGCATAATCGAGGGGCCCGCAAATGCGATTGGGCGATTAATGCTTCCACTATTGAGGAAAAACAGTGGTGTACCGTGATATTCCGGCACACTGTTAATTGGATAATTCGAGGCGCCCAAACTGCCTTTCCAGGTTAGTTGAACGGTATATGCCTTGCCGAAGTTGGAAATCACAGAATATTACAAATATTTCTCCCATGACATGTGATGCACTTAAACGTTTCAGAGGGTTTCATCGTCAACCGTTTTGAATCTGCTTGAGGACATACCTGTAGAGAGGGTGGAAATTCCTGTTTGTCCAGGTAAATATAAGAATTACTCTACAGTGTATGTCTAGCCGAGGCTAGGATTAGCAGAATTCTACATCCACTTTTTTTGTGTTCAAAACTGTTCGAGCATACTTCACGAAGATGCCATCGACGACATCCACCGCCAGGAAGACTCCAGCCATGCGGGCGCTAAAAACAACGTTGCGGTCACTCCTCCTCATGTTTCAGGACATTTGTGGATTTGGGGACAGGTTGAGTGAGGTGAATAGTGCCAGCCAGGTGACGGTTCGGCTGGAGAAGCTTGATGAACTATGGGAGAAGGTCAACGATGTGATCCTGGACATTGAGACCCACGAAGAGTTTACCGAAGAGGACGAGATCTATTGAGGGATTCCACGGAGGCATGCAAGTCGATTCTGATCGACCATTTCAAAAATATCTGAAACTCTGCACAGTTTTTCAGTTCCATCTAAATCGTCATTTTCCGATATCAAATCTTCAAGTTGAGTCACGACTAACTTTTCAAAAGGGTGTATGTGAAAATGGTTCAAAAATATTCAAAAAGCTGCACAGCAAAAACGGTTCGTTCGATTGTTAGACAACTAAAGAAACAAAGTTAGACAACTAAATAAAGATTCAAAAAAAAAATACACACAGTAAAAAAAATTTTTTTGCATTAAAAAACAATCTTTTTGTCACAAAAACTCAAATATCTCAAAACCCTATCGGAATACCAACGTAATTTTTTGAGGGAAAACGGTCCATTATATTAGCTATCTACCATAAAAATTTGGTGATGGTAAGCCAATAAACAAAAAAGTTAAGACATTTCAAATATTTCACAAATTTGACACTTAGTGAAATTTTTTTTTTTCATTGTTAATTTTTTTAGGACCGCAGTTTGTTGCTGAATTTTTTGTTAAGGGTACCACATGAGGTTAACAAGTTGTTTTCATGATATTTTATTTAATTATTCATAACTATTATAGCATCTATTAGAAAGTTAGACGCGATCCAGTGTTGTGATCTAAAGTCTTGATAGTGTCATATTTTTTATTGTACGTAACTGAAGAAAAATTCTCTCAATAGTGTTGAAACCTTTTGATAAAAGAAACCTATAAGAAATCTAATATTGAAGACAAAAGCTACAAAAAAAGTTTTCTATACAGGTATACGACTAGTTTACCTGCAAAAAGTTTACCTCGTAGAGAACAAGGCTGGTCTATACCCAGGTGATCTAGTATACGTAAAGCAGGTCGGTTTTCTCGGCGCTGGTTTTCTCCACAAAGTTAAAATCTGATAACACCTGGGTATAGACCCGCCTTGGTAGAGAATAGACTTTGTTAATCATATTTGGGAGAAAGCGAGTAACTTCAACAACATCAAAAACATGATAGGTACATACCATGAACATACTCACGAAAAAGCTAAAAATATACTACCACTATGGTTATAAAAGATTTAATTGTAAAATTTTTCTTCAGTCAAGCAAACGACACCAAACTAGTCAGTAAAAACTTAAAAGTGAGTAGTCGCTTTCTCAACTGTTGCAGGCCGTTTGCAGAAAAAAAGTGTTCGAAAGAGCTACGAAATCTCACCGAAAGCACCATAGATAAACTGAAAGCGGCTGGTTATGCTCCAATGTCTACATTGAATACACATTTACGCATTTGTACGTCCTGCCGTTTAAACGTTGACAAACGGGCAATCTGTACATCCCCGGTGGATCAGGTTGCAGGAAGTTCGAAAACAACAACAACTGAGGAATTACTAGATGCACCGACAACAACTGAGGAGTTACCAGAAGTACCAAGTGCAGATAGTCTTGCCACGGTACCATCAGCGACATCTGTTTCAACAAATCAATCAGAAGATGAGTGCATCCAGAAGGTCAACATCGAACGCTTCAACGAAGGGATAGCTGGAATAAAAGTGACTCCGATTAAATGGACAAAGATGGGTTACGTCAATTATCCCGAGAAAAAATACCGTGAAATCAACGAAGCTGTACGAAGAAACCTCTTCAAATTAGGACCTGAGGATGTGGAAAATACAGACTACGATGAGGTAATTATGAATATGAAGGAAAGGTTCTCGAATCTAGCCACGACAAGGAAAGAAAAATTATTGATTTTGTCGATGCTGCCAAGCTCGTGGTCTATTCAAGACGCCATTGATGAGTTCAAAACCAATAGAAATACAGCAAAAGAGGCAAAATAATTCAAAAATAACTGTCTTGCAACCAAAAATGCTAGGTCGAGTACTTCATTAACAGATGAGACAAAAGAAAAAATAATTCAATATTTTGAAGACGATGAAGTAAGTAGAGCTATGCCTGGCCAAAAAGATTATGTATCTGTAAAAAAAGATGGAAAGCGTCAAGCAATCCAAAAACGATTAATGATGACTACTTTGAAAGAAGCGTATACACGCTTCAAGGAAATTAACGAAAATATTAAGGTAGGTTTTTCCTCATTTGCAAGCCTTCGTCCAAGGCAATGCATGCTTCTATCCAATTCAGGAACACATAATGTTTGTGTGTGCACAACACACGAAAATATTAACCTAATCTTACATAGTTTGAAAAGAATCAATTTATCAAAGGATATTAAAATGTTAACTGGTAGTCTTTTGTGTGAAAATACAACATCAAATTGCTATCTACGATCTTGTTCGGATTGTCCAGATTCTTCATCATTGGAAAATACTTTATTCGCTGAGTTTGAAGAAAATTATATTGATCAGTTATCATTTGAGCAATGGGTAACCACGGACAGGTGTGACCTAGAAACTATTGTAAAACCTGTAGATGAGTTTGTGTCATTTTTTTGCTTGAAATTAGAAAGTTTAATTCCTCACGACTTTATTAAAACAGAGCAATCCCGCTTTTTAAAAAATACGAAAAATACATTACAAGATGGTGAATTTTTAGTCATTTGTGATTTTTCTGAAAACTATAGCTTTGTATTGCAAGATGAAGTGCAGTCCCATCACTGGAACGTACAACAAGCTACAATTCATCCATTTGTTATTTATTTCAATGGAAGTACGCAAATTGAACATTTTAGTTTTATTGTAATTTCCGAAGATTTAAGACACGACTCAGTATCTGTAAATTTGTTCATTGCCAAAATGATTAACTTTTTACGCGTTGATAAGGATAAAGAAATCAGAAAGATATATTTCATGTCTGATGGAGCAGCATCGCAGTACAAAAACCGTAAGAATTTTTCGAGCCTATGTCAATTTAAATCAAAGTACGGAATTGATGCAGAATGGCATTTCTTTGCTACGTCACATGGCAAAGGTCCTTGTGATGCTATTGGAGGAACCATAAAGCCATAAAGCATGGCCACAAGAGCAAGTTTAGCCAAAGAACGTGAGCATCCAATTAAAACTGCAAAAGAACTATTTGATTGGGCGAATCGCAGAAAAGAAGAAGATTTAACAAAATTATCATTTTGTTTTACTACTACTGAAGAGTACGAATTAACGGCATCAGAGCTCAGCGAGCAATATAATAACGCGAAAACGATCCAAGGAACCCAAAAATTTCACTGTTTCATTCCATTGTCAGAAAATAAAATTAAAGCAACACTATACTCGAACTGTACAAAACTGATGCAAAAGTGTTCGATATTGTAAAAAAATTGAATAACAATAAATAAATAAATAAGTTTTAATAAAATGTTTTCATGATCTCATAACGCATACCCAAATCCAAAACTTTTAAAGTTTATATATAACATTTAGAAACTCATCGATCATACTCTAAAATAAATATCCTGGTAAAAAAAAAATATTTTCGTGTAATCTGTTAATTCATTTTAATTTATACATATATACATATACATATAATATTTATACATATACATAATATTTATACATACAATATACATAATACTAATGAATACATGAAAACGACTTGTTTAATTCACGCAAGGCCCTTAACAATAAAATCAGCAACAAACTGCGGTTCCCGTAATAATTTACACCGAAAATTTTTTTTTTTTCTACAAAAAGTGAAAATTGTGACATGTTTGAAATGTCATAACTTTTTTGTTTATTGGTTTACCATCACCAAATTTTATGGTAGATAGCTAATATAATGGACCGTTTTCCCTCAAAAAATTACGTTGGTATTCCGATAGGGTTTTGAGATATTTGAGTTTGTGTGTCAAAAATTATGTTTTTTAATGCAAAAAAAAATTTTTTTTTACTGTGTGTATTTTTTTTGGAATCTTTATTTAGTTGTCTAACTTTGTTTCTTTAGTTGTCTAACAATCGAACGAACCGTTTTTGCTGTGCAGCTTTTTGAATATTTTTGAACCATTTTCACATACACCCTTTTGAAAAGTTACTCGTGACTCAACTTGAAGATTTGATATCGGAAAATGACGATTTAGATGGAACTGGAAAACTGTGCAAAGTTTCAGCTCAATAGAAAAAAATGAATTAAAAAATTTACCAAATTTTGGTGCTGTTGCTTGGAAACACTCTATTTCAAGAAGCGGTCGGACTTCGGCAGCAAGTATTACAACACCAAAGCCTTGCTGCTGGACAAAATCAAGGAGTTAGAGGAGCCGTTTGGGAATAATCAATCCGTTCAAAACCTGAATGTGTCGCAGCAACCAACCATCGAGCACGTGCGACTGCCTCAGATCAAGTTGCAGACCTTCGACGGCAACATTAATGAGTGGTTGAGCTTTCGCGACCTGTACACGTCGCTTATTCATGTGAAAACGGACTTGCCTGACGTAGAAAAGTTCCACTATATAAAAGGATGCTTGGCAGGTGAGGCCAAGGCGTTGGTGGACCCTTTGGCCATTACAAAGGTCAATTATCAAATCGCTTGGGACATTTTAACGAAGAGGTATAATGACAGCAAACAGCTGAAGCGGCGACAGGTCCAGGCGTTGTTCAGCCTTCCTAAGTTGGCTATGGAGTCAGCTATCGAATTGCAATCCCTTTTGGAGGGGTTTGAACGAACTGTGCAGACGTTGGACCAGCTAGTACAGCCCGATGACTACAAAGATCTTCTACTGCTGGATATTCTATGCTATCGCATGGACCCAATGACGAGGAGAAGTTGGGAAGAATTATCTTCGACCCAAGAAAGGGATACAATTAAAGATCTGGTCGACTTCCTACGGCGTAGAGTTAAGGTACTGGAATCCCTACCCGTAATATCACCCGATCTCAATCCAGAGTTCTCACTACCGGAATCAAGGCCGTCTAACTTCCTATCGAACAGCCCAGTTCAAACATCAATCCGAAGCTGTATAGCGTGCTATGGAGATCACCTCCTTTACCAATGTCCAACCTTCCGACAGATGGCTATAACCGATCGTGACAAGGTGTTACAGAACAACGCACTCTGCCGAAATTGCTTTAAGCGAGGACATCGAGCGATGGAATGTCTTTCCCGTTATGTCTGTCAGAAATGTAAAGGTAAACACCACACTCTGCTGTGTTTTCGACTATCCCCTATAGAAGGTGAAAACGGATCGCCGTCTACCCGAACTTCTGCAGCGGGCAGAAGTACCCGATCTCCAGGGAGGCCGAAGATTCCCCATGGAACGCCTACCCCGGTGGAGTCCGTATGTGTGGAAGGACCTCAATCGAACAGATACGTGACCAGTAACATGGCTATTCGTTCGAGAAAGCTACCGACCAGGATTGCTCATTTGAAAAGATCAAGGTATCCAAGAAAGTTTTCCGGAAGACAAGACAATCCTCAACAGCGTTATACATCCGAATCCGAAAGATGGCATGCAGAGAGAGGGTCAACAGAAACGAGTCCCGAGTATTCGCTAGCGTGCAAGGCCCAGCGAAGTGGTTCGCGAGCAACAAACGAAAAGGGTTACTCGAAAATAACGGGGACTGCAACCAGATAGCCAGATGGAAGATGATGAACCGGAGTTTTCAGGTACCACCGGTTGTCAACCTCAAGAAAAGGAAATAATGGCTAACTCAAATAAACGACTGAGAGACGGCATCGAGGATAGCCAATCCAAACCAAGAAGAAGGAGTCTGTAGAAGTAGAGAACCCAAAAATAACCAACAAATGATGAAGGAAGAGGAGCCCACCTAAATCCAGTGACAAAGAGTTAACGACAAATGTGGTATCCGTGATATTAGATGAACATGGACACCAACAGTATTCAAAACTGGTATTTCCTGGAATCAAAACCAAATGAATCGCATCTCCGACATGAAAATCCAAGTCAACGTAGCGAAAATCTGATTTAGCAACCAAACAGATGGCCAAACCAACCAAATATCAGTGATGGTCAATCCAATCAATCAGAAGTTTAGAAAAGAGAATTTGCGGAACCAATCCAAAGGAAACAGTAGAGACAGTCAACCCGTCCACGTGTGCACGAGAGGTTTTGTTCTTTTCGTTTCAGAAATCCCAGATATTTCAGGGCGGGCGAGGATGTTCGAGTGCTGAGTTACATTGACGGACCCCTCGGTCCAAGAATCCTTATCGAGGAAGAAATGCTACACCCGAGGACGAGAACACGAGTGATCGCTCATTCAACCGATAGAGCAGTGTGAAAAGGATCGGCAAATGGCTTAGACGGAGCAAGGAATTATCAATCCCAAATCCCAAAATATGTTTAGTTGTTAGTATAATAAATGTAGTTTGTTAAATGAAGTGTTTACGTTGAATGTGTAATGAAATCCCACCACGAATCGGTCAACCGACCGATAAATGCAATCACCGGACGTCCACTTCAATCACCCCAGGAAGCGTAATCCAAAGGCCACCAAATACAGTCCACTCATCGGAAGGAAAAGGACCAGCTCCCAAACATTGATTTGCCGATCCTTTTCACACTGCTCTATCGGTTGAATGAGCGATCACTCGTGTTCTTGTCCTCGGGTGTAGCATTTCTTCCTCGATAAGGATTCTTGGACCGAGGGGTCCGTCAATGTAACTCAGCACTCGAACATGTACCAATCCGCTTGATTTTTCTTCGCCCAGTCCGCAAAGTACTAACGACCAATTTCTGACTTCAAACCCCGCTTTGGCGTTGATGCATTTCACCTCCTTAGCCCGGCGTAGGGCCTCTTCTTCAGAGTCAAGACTATCAAAATAGTCGTCCACATACGTTCGATCCACGATTGCCAATGCTGCTTCAGGGTACTGTTCCGAGTGTTCAAGAGCGTTTCGGTTTTTAATAAATTGTGCCGAACATGGGGAGCATGTAGCCCCAAAAGTAGCTACGTCCATGATATAAATACCAGGTGGTTCTGTTGAATTGAACCGAAATAAGAAGCGCTGTGCTTGCTTATCTGAGTCCCTGATGCGCAACTGGTGGTACATTTCGCGTATATCGCCACTAATTGCTACCGGTCGTTCGCGAAACTTGCTGATAACCGATGGTAGAGACGTAAGGAGGTCTGGGCCTTTCAATAGTTTGGAATTTAGGGAAACACCTCCGACAGTCGCTGCAGCATCCCATACCAGGCGCACTTTATTTGGCTTTTTCGGGTTAAGAACCACATTTAGCGGAAGGTACCAAATGTTAGAGCTGCACACACCATCCAATTCATCTCTAGTTGCAAGGTGTGCGTACCCCTTTTGAATGTATGCATTGATCTGTTGATGAACTTCAATTTGGAGTCTAGGTTCCTTGGAGAGTCGTCGCTCGAGTGCCATCATCCGTTTCAACGCCATCGGGTAGCTGTCTGGAAAAGTTACGTTGTCGTGTTTCCATATCAACCCCGTTTCAAACCGGTCTCCAACGCGTTTAGTCGTTTTTTTCCAAAATTGTTCTGGCTCGCACGACTTCTTCAGTTTCTGGTATTGCCTCGGTTTGATCATACGGATCCTCCAGGGTGTAATGCGCTCTAAGCAGATCGTGCAGGTGTTGATTTGTTATCGGCTCTATCGAGTGGTAGTGCACGTACGCTCTCGGTGAACTCCGCTGTAGATTTGGGCCGTAAATGCACCACCCCAATAGTGAACGTACTGCTATGGGCTCACCGATATCTCCAACCTTGGATTCTAGAGGGGCGAAAAGATGCAGATTATCTAAGCCGATCAATATGCGGGGAATTTCCACGCCGTTATCGGTAATTGGTAGTCCGTCTAGATGACGATATCGGTCGACCATCTCCTTGAAGTTTACTTCCTGTGTTGGCAGAACTAATTCATTCACAGTGCGTGCCTCCTTCAGATCATACCGTTTCGAAGAATCGCGCCCTGAGATTTGAAGATCGATTCTCCGTGACCCTTCTTCGTACCGCTTCATATTTGCTGTCCAAATGACTTCCAACGGCTCTGGAATACCGTCTGCATTCAGTTTATCGGCGATCGAGTCTTCGACCAGTGTAGTTGACGCGCCTTCGTCGAGGAATGCTGATGTTTGTACAGCACGACCTTTGCAGTATAGCGTAATAGGAACGATACGAAATATCACCGACCGAAACGACTGGAAATGCGTATTGCTTTGAACTACAGAAAGTTGGATGCTTTCTACCGCGCGATGTAGTAGAGAATGGTACAGTTTGTTACAACTTTCCACGTTACAGCGGCCTTTAAATGTGCATTTCGCTTTACCATGGTCATTTAGACACAACTGGCAAAGTTTGAATTTGTCGACGATTTTCAAACGTTCAACGTTGCTCAGCTTGGCAAAGTCATCGCAATATCGCACCTTGTGGTCGTTTCGCTTACAGACGACGCACGGCTTTCTCGGTTTCGGTAGCGTTTCCGAATACGATCCACCAGACCGGCTCGAAGTATTGTGCGTATTGACGAACTCCTTCTTCTTCGGCTTATTCTTCCACGGTTGTCCAGTCACTCCTTGTTCCGCTCCTGTGAAGTCGGCTACCTCCGACACCTCCGACACTATCTCGTTGATGAAATCGGTAAAGTTCCTCAACGGTGTTCCTAGCTTACCGCGTTTGAACCGGACCCAGTCTAATTTATATTCTGGTGGTAACTTATTAACGAGCTCCTGCACGAGCATTGGATTACTCAAGTGATCGTGCAAACCGGCTGCCTCGAGATGGTCACACAGCTGTTTAACTGTGATTCCGAAGTACAGAAACGTCTCAAGTCGATCCATTCGTGGAGCTTGCGCCTGTCGCACTTTCGTTACCAGAGTTTTCAGTAACTTTTCTGGGTTACCGAACAGTTTTCGCAGATCATCTATTACTTCTGGAACTGAATCTGGTATCAGGAGGCGACTCTGCACTGCTTCCTTCGCAAGTCCCTGTAGACTGTCTTGTAGTCTTTTCAAATTGTCCGTGTTCGTAAAGCCGCACGCTGCCGTGGTATACTCGTAACAACTTATGAAAAGCGGCCAAACCTCAGGTTCCCCACGAAATACTGGTAGATGCTTGGATACTGCTTGCCTAGCCGCCAACTGTTCCGGCGTAGGTCCTCGATTTGCAAATCTGCCTTGAACATTACCTCCTGGTCTTCTGCGGCTCATAATGTTTCTGATGACGTCTTCTTCTTCTGCGGTCAGGTCCGATCGTTGCAGTAGTTCACGCCATTCCCGTGATGCATTATCTGCTGCCAATTGATTTGGCAGTGGATGTTCAATGAAGTTGGGAGCTTGCTTCAACCACGGCTCGTTTAGCATCGTGGGTTCTGGAAATTGTTCCGGCTGCGGACGTTCGACGAAACTTGCAGCTTGTTTCGACCCCGGCTCATTTGGCATCGCAATGCCTTGAAATTGATTCGGCAGCGAACGTTTGATGAAACTGCCAGCATGTTTCAACCCCGACTCGTTCTGCATCGTGGGTCCCGGAAATTCCAGGTGTTGGCTTTGCTTTCTGATACCACCTAACTGGCTGACATGTGAGCTTTGGAAACCTATTTCATGCGGTCCGTCTTTCTTCGGATATGCTCCTCGGGGATCTTCTTTGGTTGTTTGCAACCAACTTTTCGCCTTTTCCGTTCCATTCGCTCCATCTTCATCATCATCTGAGTCGTCGGGTTCTTCGTAACGCTGAGAGAGGTCCAATTTGAGTTGTTGAAACCGGTTGCGAAGATCCTGGCGGCGTTGAAGAAATTCTTGCTCATCTCGTAGCTGTTGTTCCAGGATTTCTTGTTCCTGTGCCAGCTCTTTCTCCATCATTTGCCTCTTCTGCAAACGCTTTCGCTCCAGAATTTCCCGCTCCATCTGCAAACGCTTTTCATGCAGAACCTTTTCCTCGTCGAGATGTTTTGTTTTCGCACTTCTTGCTTGCTGCAACTGCGCCAGTGACTCCTCAAAACTAGCTACAATAGCATCTACTTTTCCGGAATCGGATCCGGTATCGCTCTTATTGCTACCCTTCTTACCAGTCTTCTTGGAGGTAACCTTCTTGGTGTTCTTCGGCACCTGCAGGGTGTACGTACACTTCGGGCACACCCACTGTGACTCCTTCACGGCTTCGGTGACGCCCGCACAACTATAGTGAGTCCAGAGGTTGCAGTTGTCACATTGGACCATGTCGTCTACGCTATCGTGATCCTCGCAAAGCGTACAGTTGCGATCGCCGCTTCCCGGTGTTTCGTTTTCCTCCGGCATTTTGAGGTTATCCGAGAGTTGTTCTACAAGACTGCTCTGAGGACCGTTTGTAGTTCTATCCGAACAGAAGGATTTTCATTAAAACTGAAAAATACAGATGAAAATCGTATGAAATTTAATGCTAACTATAAAACGATATCTCCGATGCATTTTAAATAAAAGATCATTGATGTAAAGAATAATTCATCTTTCACTTTTTTCAATTCTCGGGGGCCCTCTCAATCGGGGGCCCGGGGCATTTGCCCCTTCGGCACCCCCCCAAATGCGGGCCAGACTATAGGCGCAAGGGAGCCCCAATTTTAAGCAAAACTAATTATTTCGATCATTTTTTGAACAAAATCAAGCTATGTGTCAACAATACTTAGATAAATAACTCCTGACCTTCATGGCAAAACATATTTTGAAAAGATTTATAGTTAAACGGCCGTAAAAAGCCACTAGTGTGACTATAGGGGACTGTCCACTAAGGGAACAATGACCCTACTTAGTTTCATACAATTTATGCAGCATGTTGAATTATTGGATATAGACATATCCGAAATTCAATGCTAAATTATTAGGTACCTGAATTACAGAAGGGTTCAATATTTTGAACAGTCTTATGGCTTCCAAAGTGATGTTCGGTGATATAAACTTATATTTAAAGATTTCCTTCAAAATTATGCCTTTCATTTTTTTAACAAGAAATTTATAATCTAGCATTGTTTCAACTTTGACAAACAAGTCATCAAATAGCACATCAATTGATTATCCATCGTTGATGGGGCAGAAGCCAATCACTTTCAATTTCATTACCAACACTGCCCGGCAAAAAAAAAAACACTCTGGCGATGAAAACAAAGAATCCACTAGCTTGGGGGCCCAGACAGCCGTAGCGGTAAACGCGCAGCTATTCAGCAAGACCAAGCTGAGGGTCGTGGGTTCGAATCCCATCGGTCGAGGGTCTTTTCGGGTTGGAAATTTTCTCGACTTCCCAGGGCATAGAGTATCTTTGTACTTGCCACACGATATACGCATGCAAAAAATGGTCATTGGCATAGTAAGCTCGCAGTTAATAACTGTGGAAGTGCTCATAAGAACACTAAGCTGAGAAGCAGGCTCTATCCCAGTGGGGACGTAACGCCAGAAAGAAGAAGAGCTTGGGCTTCCGAAGCGCTGATATCTAGAAACTTTTAATAGTCCTAAAATGAAAACTCGTTTATCGAGTATATTGTAAGCTTAATTCAATGAAATATGATAAAAACAATTTAAATTGTTTAAGCATTTTGGTGATCACCCATTTATTTAACATTTTCCACTGAATCAAGTAGTGCCATGAGCATAACGTCTTGATGATTTTATTAATGTGAAATTAATTATCTGATACCACCGCACATTCCACACTGCTCGATTGTTTACGAGGATTATGATGACAGATGAACGATGTGTTGATTTATGAATATGCATGGGGGAGCATTTATTTTTTATTCACGAACGCAAGACTACTGGAGCACAATAGCTGTGGAGCGATGATAAATTCAGTGAGCTTCTGAAACTGGCTCATTTGCATCCGAGAGTGTACAGCAGTAGCCCATTCGGTAGTTTTACCGACCAAGCAACAAGTTGCTGCTGCCACTACTAGCTGGACTCGAATAGTCACCAAGCATAACCGTTTGCCATACGTTTAGTTCTTTTCCGAGCATTAATTTGTTGAATGTTTACGGTCCAGCTGTTCGGATGTCTAGTAAGCCTCGGAGCAATAAATTAACTCAAATTATCGAGAAACTTATAACCCCTCACTTGCAGGGAATGACGCCTAATGGCACCCATTAAAATAGTCTAATTAAATGATCTCCGAGTAACAGTATACTAGCAATAATCATCCCGTGCTCGGTGTCCACCCGTAAGTACCGGACATGGCATGAGATTTGTTGCTAAACTACTAGTTGATACAAAGAAGGACGAATTAACTTTCAGTAATTAGCAAAAAGGTATTTTGCAGAACGAAATAAGCCGTGATAATCAAGCACCTTTACCGTTTTGGGTAGGAACAGTCCTTAGCAGAAAAAAAAACTCCGGACAATCCAAGGGAGATGGTTTTTATGTTTATCTCCAATCTCTTTCGGTCGTCGACGTCGTCATCAGTGAAAGAGCTTGCCCGTTTCGCTTTGCAGTGTTCGCTTTCCTGCAGTCGCAAAAGTGCGCCATATAATTAAACCTGGATCACGGGGCAGGATTAAAAGGCAATATCAAAGTCTGTGGCAATTTCTCCTACTCTCGTCCGAATCTCCGGGAAGGTAGCCATTGGTTGTCAGTGCCATTTTGGAGGGATTGAGTCTGGAAGTTTTAACAAGTGGACACCAATTTGCTTCCAAATTGGTGACATCGGGAAGTCTAGGTTGGTTAATGGTTCCAGGGATATTGGACTTAAGCCCTAGGACAAACTATGTTCACTTATCTTGACTATTCATGTTGATGTTTTTATAACATTTTATATAATGCACGGCAACTTTCATACTATTTATGTCTCATTCAAAATAAAATTACGGGACTACATGCTTTTGAAATTATTAATCTTTGGAATGAAGCTGATAAAATTTATGTTCGACTCTTAACCTCATAGTTTATTGAATTTTATTCCCATGGATAATTAATGGTAGTGTGTCAAAGAAGATGTTCATCACATTTCGATGACTCGTGGTCAAATCTTTCTTCTTAAAAAAAATCAGTGATCCTTAAACAGTTGCAACCGGCTGAAGAAAGTGGTCACTAATTCACTTGCGGAGTTTACATAAATTTACCTACATTTGTAAGTAATCAAGTAAAACTTCAGGTTATTTATACAGTAGTTTGTCGATCAGATCACGGTTCAGTTTTAACGTGGTTTATTTTGTCACGCTCGATTTAAGCACGGTTTCCTTTTCGATTATATCACGCTATAACAGTTATTTGATTTTCATATTTTATACATTACATGACAATCCCATTCAATGCTTTCTGGTTTGATCCATATTATATGTGCATTTTATTCGATTCACTCGATTTCCGTAATGTATAAGTCAGATTTTTAAAGAACTAGTCTGTCAAAAAAAAACTATATAACAATAGTAACACTCACACATATATAACACTCAAATTTTGTGAATCCGTTTCATAATCTAGTAGTTATTGTAGTTAGTTCGAAAGTTCTTGTTGAATTCATATTCATGATTGTTATTCTGGTTTCAAGTGTAGTCTCGGGGCTGATAAACTTAGAGTCTTTAACCATCTGCTAGGTGAAATGGATTCAATTTCAGAAACTGTTGACAGTAACAAGAACATTGTACCGCGAATGCTTGAATTACCAGAACATATTACTCTAGCCCGACAAACAAGATGAACCTAGGGTTCAAATAGGTAGATCTTACGCCATAATGCACCACGAAAAGATGATCTACCCGTGTTACGGGTAATTTGGTAACTTACTTGACTGTATATGTATTCCAAACGCACTAGGACTAATCAGTAGTGTTTGATACTTTAATCACTGCACTGAATAGTGTGCGGTTTTTTAATTCTGTTGCATACTCCTGTGGGGATAAAGCCGGGGTTTTGTCTTTCAATTGTACAGGAACAATTGTGAAACGCTATTTACTGTAATAAAATTAAATCGGTGCTTTGTAACTTTTTTCAAATCTTCTAGTTTCAAGAATAATTCTAATTTTTTTAATAAGCTGTCACGTAACCAGAATTTACTTATTTACTGTGGTTGCTCTATTTTTTCAAACCGTAACTTGAGCAGATAAGAACGCATTTTGTACATTTTGACGTTCTTTGAAAATTAAGAACCGATTTATGAAAAAAGTTCTCCAAACACCTAGCGTTTTAATAAATGCAAACAAAATATTGTAAGGATGGTCAAACTTTTTTTTCTTCATAATTAAGCACCTCTACGATATATTGTCATTTGAGTTTTAATTATTCCATTATTTACGAGCGTGATTAAAAGACTATTCATATTCTGGAGATATCCTGAATTTTTTTGGAGGATCGACGCGTAGCTATTAACCACTTAAAAATCGCAAACTAAACTTTTCATGTGTTTTGAAATTCGATTTTCAAAATATGTTGATGGTAGTATGTAGTTTTCGAATGATGACCATTAATGTTTCGGGTGTCACTCTGTCCGCATAAAGTTTTAAAAAATTGTAGAACATAGAATCAGTGACATAAGTTAGTAACCTAATGCTGTTTTTCCATACAAAATGCCCAAGTTTTGTGTGTTGTATCTCAGCTTCTGGTAGTTCGAATTGGCTGAAATTTGGATGACAAACTACAAATAACTTGAAGTTTTGCCCGTGATGGAATTATTACATTGCATTCATTTTACATAGAGTTTCAGAGGGTTGTTCAAAGACAAAAGTAAGTAACCGAGAGACTTTTTGATTTAATTCGAAAACGGCAAGTCGTGGAAAGTTGGTGTGTTCTGCAAATTTGTGTGGCTTCTGAAACTGAACAGACCAACAACCAATAACTTACCGTTTTAGAATTAGATTACAAAGTCTCTCGGTTACTTTCTTTTGTCTTTGAAAAAACCTCTGAAACTCTATGTAAAATGACTACAATGTAATAATTTTGCTTACTGGCAAAACTTCAAGTCATTTGTAGTTTGTCATCCAAATTTCAGCCAATTCAAACTACCAGAAGCTGAGATACAGCACCCCAAACTTGGGCATTTTGTATGGAAAAACAATATTTGGTTACTAACTTATGGCACTGACTGTAATTTATAAAATATTTGATTTAATAGGATTATTAGTATTGCGTCTTCGTGTAATTTTGGGTCACGTTCAATTTTATAATATTCAGTGCTACCAGTGTTAATTTGTCTTGTATACAGTGGTATTCCGTTTTTGGCAACAAATTCGAAATTTTCAGTTGCCAAAAACGGAACCGTGCCAAAATCAAAACCCATTTTTTAAATTTTATTTTTCAACTATTGGTTTTTAAAACATTTTTTGAATGTTATTACATCATCCTTATGGAATCATATAGCATCGAGACTTCGGAATGATTAACTTCGAAGCATATATCCGTAGGATTGGAATATGCTATGAATCTAGATATCCCCGTAATATTAATTGTACCAAACGTTCTACATACTTTTAAACGCTTTAATGTCTTTGATGATTTTTATAAGCATTGTTAACACTGTTTGTATGTGTGGGTCTTGTAAAATCAATAATTGCATAAGTGACCTGTATTCAAGAACTGGACATTTCCTGTGAAAGAATACAAAACAAAAATATTACTGTATTCTCACAAAGACATACGCACAAATCAAAAGCGCTGAGTGTTACAAAACTGCATGAGTTCTTTAATTTCAACTACATCTCATCATGCATAAATGCGGCTCGTAGTTTAGTAGAATACACTAACAAACTTTTTATATTTTTTGTTTAAAATTAGTTTTATTTGAGCTTGATATATGATGAACCTAGCTTATGAAATGAACGGAAATTTATAAGATCCTGCTATGAAACCTCAAGAGCCTGATATGAATCTGCGGGTGCTCGAAAAGAAAATTTAGAATCACGCTAGGACTCTAAAGCACCTTGCTTGGAATTCAAAATATCCCGCCTAGGATTTCGTTGCAATATTCAAAATTCTCAAGTGCCCATTAAAAATTTTCAAAAGTTTATTATTTTTAGGCTGCCACTAGCACTTTCCAAATTCATCTGAAAATTTCTCCAGAAATACTCAAAAAAGAAATCCACATAATCCCGCTATGTATTCACAGAAAAGAAATCCTAAGAGTTCATTAGGAATCACCAGATTTCAGACATAATCCCCACCCAATAAGCAATTATACATTCTCAGGATCCCGTAAGAATTCCTCAGCGTCCGCTTCTGCAGACATTTTCAAGAATCCGTTGAAATTTCTGAGAAGTCCCCTAAACTTTATGATTATTTTTTTGAACCCGTTTCTTTGATTAAAATCTTGTTAAAATGTTGGATCGTCTGTTAACAATTCTAACGTCATACAGAATCTCTAACAAAGAGGGAAAGTAGCTCTAAATAGTTGACGCAGAGAGATCAATATACACACTTATACCATAGACAAAAAGTTTAAACAATTTCAATTGTATTTATCGCACGCTTCAATTATTTTATTGTAAATAAAGTGTAGTTTGAACTGCGTTCGATTTTTTTTTGCATTGTAGCAGTATTGGAATTCTTAAAAAAATAAAATACAATATAGTTAAATATGCACATTTTTATGGATTATTTGTTGACATTTCTGCATTTCACTAGAATCACTAGATAAAATTTATGACATTTTGTTTCATTTGTTTCTATTACTGCGGTGTTTTTACTAAAAAAATCTGAAGGAAAATGGTTTTTACAGTGTAGTGTATTACCCACCGGCAGACTCGAGTGGGCTGGTCACTCAGTATGCATGCCTAAGAAAAGAGTTTGTTCTCTAGTATCTCCAGTTTCTAGGTGAAGTTTAATGGCCTATTGAAACGTTGCAAATGCATGACCAATGACCATCCCGAAGTAAATAAGCGCGTACGCGAGAGCCTTTAATGCTTGGGATTTGGGCGATATCAACGAAAATGGAGCTCTGGAATGTAGTCCTTGTGGAGTTGACCTGCTATTCAAATGATCAATGCAACAGATACACTAATATTTACAAGAAATTACAAATTTTGATGGTATTCAAAAATGTTTCCAAAACCGGATCCATTTTGTTGCCAAAATCGGGGGGTGCCAAAAACCGATCAAGCCAAAAACGGAATCCCACTGTACTATCAAAGAATCTTTAAACAATTACTATTAGATTGGCAATGTGCTAAGAAATTCTATAGACATTTAAGTTTTACTTCAACCTCGTTGATTGACTTACAAGTGTCATCAATCACCAAGGACTCCCGAGCTTCCATAAAGCAATTACGGGTTATCCATAAACCACCCTACCCAAATTTTGAGTTTTACAATCCCATCTCACCAAATCGGGTTTCTATGTTCATATTTGTAACCAAGTAAGTAAGTAACCAAGAGATTTTTTTATTCAATTCAAAAAAGCTTCTGAAAATGTATAACTTTGCCGAACAAACCAATAATCAGAAACATACCAATTCTAAATTAAATGAAAATCTCATAATCACTTAAACAACCCATTTGAAACTCTTTTGTAAAATTGATGCAATGTAACGAATTTCTAGCAAGAAAATTTTCAGGTTACTTGTAGTTCGTCATTAAAATTTCAGCCAATTTGGACCAGCAGAACCTGAGATATAGAGCCCCAAACTTAAGCTGTTTCTGATTGTACGTCAAATTGAAAAAAATAGGATTTTTTTTCTTTTCAGGATACTATTTCATTCGCTAAACAAACTCTTGAGCAGCTTTCGTAAAATATCTTGAATTTTTCAAAACCAGCAAGACAATGTTTCCCCATTTTTTAAATAGTCGTCTGATAAAGTACTTAGCGTACCTGCACACCTGTTCTTACACAGTTAAAAATAATGAAGATTACACGTCATGTAAACTTCATTTATGCGATGTAAACATGACGTCATGTAAATTTAAGTCTGAAATCATGTAAAAATGTGTTATATGTCATGTAATCACACAGAATCCTGATGGGTTACATGACATATAATTGAAGTTTACATGACATACCATGTAAATATCCATGATTTTCCACGCTCCAATTATGTGCATCATATGTCTCAGAAATTTACGCGTTTCGTTCGAACTGTGTAGTTTCTTGTCCAGTAACTCCTATCCCTACCTCCCCGCGGTGCCGCCAAGCCAAAACGTCGAAACAACAAAACATGGAAGGGACAAAACGTCGAAAATACAAAACGTTAAAATGAAAACAAAAAAATTATAAGTATGTCAAACAAAACGTCGATTTATTCGAATAGTAAAAAAAAACAAGAAAAATTATAAAAATGTAGCGTAGAGTTCAAATACTAAACAATGTTTTGAACAGGCGACAAATATATCGTTTAAGAAAATTATCATCGTGATAGCGTAATATTTTGCGACTCTTGGATGAGATAATAAATAAAATAAATTGAAAATAGGAAAAACTTGTCAAAAGTGCTTGATTGAAAAATATATCAGATTATAAAATAATTTTTAGAGTCTCTCAACAAAGTACTTGTAGTCAAATAATGAGAGGGGATGCGAGGGGTGTGTTTTGAAATAAAGCCATCATTTGATACTTGCATCCTTCTTACTTCCAGGTTCATAATATTGGGCGTTCATATGATGTGACTATATACATTCTCTATGCTAAAATTATCTATGCTGTCAAAAGTATAGAAGTATATTCAGTAGAACATATTATAAAACTTTCAAGATATTCTGATGAAGGATTTCTGTTTCCAACAAGCAAAATAATAATTTATTTTTATATGGTTTCTATTCGATAGAAGAATGAGTATATTTAAAAAGAATAAAGAATTCATTATATGTCAAAAAATCAGTTATATTTTTTTAAATTAACGTCCCTCATTTGTAGAATGAATGAGTGTATTTTGAAAGAATAAATAATTCACTATTTATCAATAAGTAGTCAAACCAGTAGCAAATCCAATTACTCTTTTAACAACTGCTGCATCATTTTTTAAGAATACATTGAATTGAAATATAAAATAAGATAACTGAAAACAAATTAAGCGAATGGGTAATACTTACGCTTCAAATATTCAAAATGTGTGGAGTACCAACATTCTAAATCTTCTAGCTGTAAAAAATTCGGTTCACTCACGAGAAGTATCTGGGGTCATACATACCCGGGTCAAAACTGAAAGAAACTGAAATGAATTAATTTTCCTAATTACTTCGAGAACACCTTTAAACAGCAACAAACGGGACAAACCATTTGTCGGATATTGTAACATGTTGCGTTTAACGTAAATCGGAACACATCCACGGCATTTATTTTTGCCGATACCATGTCAGAAAAACTTCCTGATCAAGAATACCAGGAGTCGAATCTTGGAGTTAAAGCTTAAAAATCCTCCAAAAATAATTACTTCGGTTTGCGAACATTTGATCGTCAGCATAGGGTAGATGTACCAATAGTGGAGGTACTAAGCACTATAGAACTTCATTTAATCGCATAAATTCAAGAAGCGCAATTAATGTACATGTTAATGTTGTAACAGGAAGTAACGACCATTGAGTTGATGGGAAAAATGATTTCATCGCAGTAAACCTCGGCATGTCAGTGAAAAATAATACCTCCACTATTGGTACACCGTTCCTTTAGTTGCGGTATATTTTTAATTTGTGTTCCTATAGTTGCGGTATCCGTGGTTTTCTTATGGGATCCTCCACTATAGGAACACTTTAACGCAACTATTGGTACAAGTAAGACAAGTTTTAGCAATTTTTGTGCTATTTCATCAGTTTTAAAGCAATTTGAACGCTCTTCTCAACTATTCCGTGTATCAACAAGCCAATACATCGATTGGCAGTGCCGGTTCTGTGACTAGTGTAATAAAATCAGTGAAAATGGCACTACCGCAACTATAGGAACACCCACAACTAAGGGAACATTTACCCTACATGCAGAATGATGCATTATTCGCGGAGCGTAGCTTGTTATGATAACTTGACGACAAAATGTTAAGCGTTGTTGCTATGAGAGCAGGATAAAGAACAACCGCAATGCATCATGGGTTTTGTCATGATCACTAGATTTCCATCTTTGCTCAGAACCTTTATTCAGCGGGATGGGCATATGGAGCTCAGTACTGTTTTGATTTGTATGAGACTTTGACGTTCACTGGCCTTGTCATTTAAAAATTTTATGGAAGAGTGAATGAAAGCGAATGATTATTTTGCAGAGCCCTATGGAGTGTTTTCATATAACAGTTTGTTCCAGTTTTCGGAGCTATTTGTTAGGGAATGTTTGCAAGCAGAGCTTGAATTATTTAATTAACAACAACTGGATGTTGATGAAGAGCAAGAAAAATAATAAATTTATTGCAGCGATAGAGCACTTTTCTTTTAAGAACGCGTATTATATCCGTTTACCTTATTTCGATGGATTCCCATAATTTTGAGTACAAATTCCTATTTTATACAGGCATATCAATGTTTACTTGCACTTGAAGCACAAAATAATGATGATTAGTTTTTGTACAAGCACATCTCAAGGATCATCCCAGATAATCATCATTCGAATCTCGTCCGTTTCAAAAGTGTTTCACGCATTAACGAAGCAATCTCTCTACACCAAAGCGCAACAAGCTGCAGCTGACTGCCAACATCGTATAAGTGCATAATCATTTGAACATATGAGCTATTTCCTGTGTGACACCATCCATCCCCGAACGCAGCTTCCCCTTTCACAGTGGCATTTGCCGAAACGTGTTAGAAGGATCACCATAAATAATCTCTACAAACGAGTTGCTTCTGCTGCCTGGCTCCAGTAGTGGAACACTTTTGGGTGCATTTTTCCTCTTTACTCCCAAAGCACTGGCCCTGCACATTGCTCACTCACACCCTCGCCTTCATTAGACCTCGGTGCACCGCTTAGCCAACTGTCAGCCAAGCCTTGGCCCCGACAAGTCCAAGTTTTTTTTTTTTTGAGAACCACACATGGAAAGTGCATTCACTTGGGTACTGCTTGAGCCGAAACTGACAAGAACTAAGCGGAAAAGTTGCTCCGAATGAAAATGCTACTGCAACTCTGCTATTGGGTACTAAAACTTGAAATGACTCTTATACCACTTAGTTAGTGCTTATAGGACTCGTTTCATTTCCTTTCATGTGAAAGTAGGTTCCTTTTGCTTCTCGGTATCTGTCCGTTGACAAATTTTCAACAAATTTATGTTTGGTGTCAAACGCCCGGTGCACTATCAGACAAATGAGAACACCATATGCTGCGTCGCTACGGGATGAAATACGATCTCTGGATAAGCCACGGCAAACAGGAGATGAATGATTTGTTTTGTTTTTAACTTTTTTCTAAGGTTTGAGTTTGGTCGAAATGTTCCAAATCAATTAGTTAAATGGTTTAACAATTTTCTATTCTGTATTTTAACAATAGCTAACTTATTTTGAAAATGGGAGTGATCTCATGTTTCATTTATCTGTCTATTCCTATCGGCTATGATCTTAAACGCTTGTGACCCACAAACCTTTTGATAAACTTCAATCCTTTTAACACGCTTGAAAGAATCTGTTTTTGAAGATCGTTTCTTTTCTAGGAACAGCTCACGATTTAAAACTGTCGGTGAAACAGTGCATCCTGGGGCACCCTCACAAAAGATCTTTTGTAAAACTAAGGCAGAACAAAAACTCCTATTCTTTTATTAGACTCACACTCTCCTTTGGCAAAAAAGGATACCGAGTGCACACCCGAAAGCCAAAAAATCTGCAAAGAAGAAAGGCGCAAAAGAATGACATGAGAACTAATCCCATTAAGTGCGCTTTCCGATTCGGGTACCCTTCCTACGCTACGCGACCATTGGAGGCCCAGAACCAGCTCGGCCGCATGCAGCATCCTAAGTCTTCTAAACACCGTAACAAATGCCATCACGTATCGGGACGAAGGCGAGGGTCCATCACCAAGGATGCTGTAGAGTGAATAAGTAAGTCAATCAGAGGTATGTCAAGGCTCAAAGATACGGAAGGAAAAATACGACGTTTTAAAGTAAAAAATCAATTTATCAAATTATCGTCATTGGAGGTGAAGATGCATCGAGTTCCCATTTCAAAGTTTCTAGAGCAAACATTTTCGTCGCACTAAATTTCCTGTGGAATACGTAGTGTGCATAGAGGAAATCTTAGCATTTTAAACAATAATTTATTTATTAAAATTTAAGCGTTCACTTTGCTATTTTGAATCTAAGTTGTGTTGTGTGTGGCTGGGTATTCCCACAAGATTTCTTAAAGTATATCCACCGGATTCCCACATAATTGCCATTCTAATTTCCTATGGATGCTAATAAAAACCACACGGGATTCCCGTGTAATTCCTAAAGCTGTCGTACAAAGTTCCCAGAGAATTCTTACATGACTCTTATGGAATTTTCACATGATTCCTGAAGTATTTCCTCGGTATTCTTTCAGGAACACTATTTGTTTGACACAGAACTCTCACAGGATATCCTCTGAAGTCATACCGGATGATAAGCTTTCCTTAGCCGAATGGTTAGACAAAGCAATGCTGAAGATATCTGGGTTCGATTCTCGGTCGGTCCAGGATATTTTCGTAAAGGAAATTTCCTTGACTTTCCTGTGCCTAAAGTATCATCGTACCTGCCACACGATATACGAATGCGAAAATGGCAACTTTGGCTAAGAAAGCCCTTATTTAATAACACGGCAGAACACGTTTTTGTCTCCAGCATCAAAATACCTCTATTTACTTAATTAAGGGTTGCTGAATCCATTGCCGTTTACAGAAATATCATAGCACGTCTAGTTTTTGAGATATTGACTGTTGAAAATGCAAAAAATGACTATTTCAGCCAACTTGCATGCAAGTTTGCCAGCTTGTAAGGCGATTTATTTGCTTAATTTGCCACAGAATTCAAACTTTATGTATATAACAATACTTATCATCAAAGTTTATAATATTTTTGATGCGGAAAATTTATTTTTTGATGGTTTAGAAAAGTATTGTATTTTGCCATATAAGAGAAACGAAGAATTTTATATGGAGACTGCACCATGTTGAAAAAGATCGGTTTAATCTAAATATAATCGTAAAATTTCAACAAAAATATATCCCAAACAAAAGTTTAAGTCCTCTTTTGCTTGCTTGGTGGATAAGATAACAAAAAGTTTGATGAAATATACTTAAAATTTTAGGTAAACATCAATAAAACCAATGTTTTACACAACTTTGGCGACCTGTAGCAAAAAATTGTGACGTGCTGGGAAATTTCTAAGAACGGCATCATATTAAGCAACCCCAAATCTACCAGAGAAACATAATTTGATCCTTGAGACACGCAAAAACGTCATTTTTGTTGCGCTGTGTAACTGGTTAAGTGCCCATTGAACTCTAAGCTGATAAGTAAGCTTTGTCCCAGTGAGGCCGTATGTCCACAACATATACACAGTATTTCAACAAAAATGTCACAGCATTTCAACAGCATTGACACTGACAAGCAAGTATTTGGCTCGCTAATGGTGGATTGTTGATTTACGCTGATGACATGAAGCTATTTTTAGTAGTCAGAACTGAAGCCGACTGCAGAGAACTTCAAGAACTTTTCGATATCTTGGCACGTTGGTGTTCCTAAACTTCCTCCAATTCTGTACGATTACAGTATAAATGGACAGAAACTGGAACGCGTTGCAGCTTGGGGTGTTGTTAGACTTCCAATTGACGTTTAAATTGCATTATTCCGCCATCGTGAATAACGCAAACCGCCAGTTGGGGTTTGTCTTCAAAATGCCCAAAGATTTTGAAGATCCTCTTTGCTTGCGCGCTTTATATTGCTTTCTTGTTAGATCTATCTTGGAAATTGCATATATTGTGTGGTCGCCATATGAAGCCGTGTGGATTGTAAGAAGAGAAGCTATTCATAGAAAATTCGTGGGGTGTGCTTTGATAAATCTACCTTGGCGTCATCCTGATATGCTACCATCTTATGAGCATCGTAGTGCCTTGCTGGGAATTGAACCGTTACGTTTACGTCGCAGAATCGATAGAGCTGTATATTGAGCGAAAATAATTCGTAGCGAAGTAGATTGTGCAGCTTTGTTGGAGCGTATTCGACTCTATGCCCCTGAGCGTATTTTACGGTCCAGACAAGTTATTCAGGTTGAATCCAGGTATACTAATTACGGGGGAAAATGATCCGGTTAATTCTATTAGTCGATGTTTTGTAGAAGGTTACGAGTGCTTCGTGAAGCCCAAGCAGGACAGTTGGGTTTTGCGTCGTCCCATACATTTTGCTCACGGTTTCGCGCGTGTTTTCGTCGCCGGAGATTTGTTTTCCTATTTCGGAGCGTCTTGCTGGGTAGTGATTCGTGAAGCCCAAGCAGGACATTTCGATTTTGCGTCGTCAGATAGGTTTTGCACACGGTTTCGCGCGTGGTTTCGTCGCCGGAGATTTTTTTTCTGTTTTGGAGCGTCTTGCTGGGTAGATATTTGGGAAGGCACAAGCAAGACGGTTTGTTTTCGGGACGCCAAGAAGTTTTGCTGTCAGTGTCAGTTTTGTGTTCAGTCGAGGATGGATTGCCAACTAGTGAGTTCGTTTCATGCTTGTGATAACACATTTTTTCTTGAAAGCGTAACTTTTAAGTAATATTAAAACAAACTTTGTATGGTTCGTCACTACAAGTGTCGGCATTATGCTTTTGTCTTATACAATTTCAATATAATATATTTTTCTCTTTTTTTGACATTATTATAAATTATCTTTTAAATTGTTCGACATTGTGAATGTTGACGTATTTTTTGAAACTTCTACCATATCGAGACAAAATGCAAAGTAATACTCATATGTTATTTTCAAACAAACTATGTATAGTTCGTCACTACAAGTGTCGGCATTATTCCTGTTTCATATAATTTAAAATATATACATGTAATCTTCAGTTTTCGTCATTAATAAAAACATGTTTTGAGTTGTTCGACATTATAGATGTTGACGTATTTTTTAAAGCTTCTACCAAAAACTTCTCGAGACAAAAATACAAAACTAGCTTTAAATATAAGTCGTATATTTCCCCCCTTGTCCATGGATCGCATCATCGCATCATCATGCCACGATCCAAACAGCAGACTTTAAAACCAGGATGCACATTGCAATCCCAGGACGAACACTGGATTTTCAGTACTCCACGCTGGATTACCAGGATCTAGACTCCCCGATCCACAGTTAATGCGCATCCGGACATGTTCAGAATCACGATGCAATGCTGCATAGATCAAGGAATCTTCCCGGGTGTATGGAAGCGACAGAAAATGGTGTTACTACCAAAGGTGGAGAAACCACCAGGTGACCTGTCTACTAGATACGACAGGCAATTTATTGTAGAGGTTGATCCTCAACAGGCTAGTACCGTATACGGAAGGTGCGAACGACCTGTCCAACAACCAGTTTGGATTCAGGAAAAGTAAATCTATTCTGGACGCTATCCAGACAGCTGAGGTGGCAATCGAGCAAAAAAAGGAGCGGCATCCGTTACTGCGCGGTTGTCACTCTGTATGTGAATAATGCGTTCAACAGCGCAAGCTGGTAAGCGATAGCCCACGCACTACACAGCCTCAACGTACCGGTGCAGTTGTGTAAGCTTCTAAAAAGCTATTTTGATGATAGGATTCTACTGTATGACACAGAGGAGAGACAGAAACACGTTCGAATTACCACGGGAGTACTTCGGCTGACGAACGAGAACGGCCTACGACTGATAGATTTTGCCGCCTCCAAGAATATGGCCATTCGTAGCACCTATTTCCAGCACAGCCTCCCGTATCGGTACACCTGGAGATCACCTCAGCAGACAGAATCGCAAATCGACCATGTTTTGATCGATGGACGGCACTTCTCCAACATAACCGACGTCAGAACCTATCGTGGCGCTAACATTGACTCCGACCACGACCTGGTGATGATTAAACTGCGCCCAAAACTATCCGTCATCAATGATGTACGGTACCAACGCCCGCCCCGGTATAATCTCGAGCGGCTGAAACAACCGGATGTCGCCAATGCGTACGCGCAGCATCTTGAGGCAGCATTGCCGAATGAGGGCGAGCTCAAAAGGACCCCTCTTGAGGACTGCTGGAGGTCAGTCAAAGCAGCCATTAACGACGCTGCCGAAAGCATTGTCGGATATGAGGAACGGAGCTCAAGAAACGATTGGTTCGACGAGGAGTGCCAGGAGGTTTTAGAGGAGAAAAATGCAGCGCGGACTGCAATGCTGCAGCATGGTACGCGGCAAAACGTGGAACGATACAGACTGAAGCGGAAACAGCAAACCCGCCTATTCCGGGACAAAAAGCGCCGCCTGGAAGAGGTGGAATGCCAAGAGAAGGAGTTGCTGCACCGTTCTCAAGAAACGCGGCAGTTCTATCAGAAGCTCAACACATCCCGCAAAGGCTTCGTGCCGCTAGCTGAGATGTGCCGGGATATAGATGGGAGCATCTTAACGGACGGACGCGAGGTGATCGAAAGGTGGAAGCAGCACTACGATGAACACCTGAATGGCGCAGAGAACACAGGCACAGAAGGTCAGGACAACGAAGGCGATGGCTACGTCAGCATAGCGGACAGCGGAAACCAACCAGCTCCCACGATGGGGGAAGTTAAGGATGCCATTCAACAGCTCAAGAACAACAAGGCCGCTGGCAAGGAATGTATCGAAGCCGAACCCATCAAGATGGGCCCGGACAGGTTGGCCGCTTGTCTGCATCGGCTGATAGTCAGAATCTGGGAAACGAAACAACTACCGGAGGAGTGGAAGCAAGGCGTTATATGCCCTATCTACAAAAAGGGCGACAAACTGTCCAAGTAACACAGAAAACATCATATTGAGCAGATATTTGAAGATGAAGTTCTATTCAGGTCTTAAAGATGGAATCCAATACATCTTTGGTTTTAATCCCGTCCAGGCGATGTTTACGCAAAACATATTAATCTGGCAAACTAGAAATGCCATTCGTGTTATATTCCCGGCCAATTAATGTAAATATCACTTGACTAAATCTTTCCACCCAACCTAAAATCCATCGAAGTAATTTAAGTTATAAAGATGCTCCCGAAAGCATGATAATTGGATTCAACAAATATAAAACATATTTAGCACATCCCGTATTGATCTGTTTTGATGAAGATGTTATAATGATGATTTTTTCTGTCAGTTGTAGAACATATTTAGCATTGGCTGAATGTCAACAGTAGTAGAGTTACCATATTACCTCTCACCGAAAAGAGTACATTTTGTTCAACTCTGTAAAAGAGTACTAAAGAGTACGCTAGTCTGAAAAATTGAAAATGCACTTACTTTGTATTATTGTGTTTGTCCAAACTCTTGTTTCCACTATTTTTATTTGTTTTCAATTCTAAAATGGAAGCATTAATTTTATTGATGATCAAAAGTTAGATTTCGGAAAAATAATAGAAATAATTAGTTATTATGACTTCCCTACTAATGCAAACAATTGTCAGATTCATAATTACAGCCACTTTTCCTCAATTGCATTCAAATTTTAATTTGTCAGGGAGACCCTATTTTTAACTTTTCATTATAAATTTAATCGACTTTTTGTTATATCAAAATCTTCCCAAAATAGTTTTTTTAGTATCTAGCAAGAAAGTTCTGAGAAGAAATGGAAACCAAGAACAGTTCTGAGAAGAAATGTGGAACAATATGTGTTTATAAAGGAAACTGGACTTGATATGAATGATTTCCAAACTTTAAATCTGAAAAGAAACGCAAGCATTGTCTTCAATTTAAGTTTTGCTTGTTAAGGATTTATTGAAAACTATACATAGTGCTTGAACAAAAGTTGAAGCAAACAGGGTTATTCATTCAAAATCATATTAATATTTTTTAACTGATTATTACAGTTTTATCATTATTTTATTATTTCAATATTAAGTGACAAACATGAACATTCTTCAAAATTTTCGTCAGTAATATTTGAAAAAGAGTACACTTGGGCCCATTTAGCAAAAAATAATAGTACACAAATTTTTAAGGCAAAAAGAGTATATGTACTCTAGAAAAAGGTACGTCTGGTAACCCTAAACAGTAGGTCTTCAAATTTGGATGCAGTTAATTGTATTTTGAAGCCAATGAAAATCTGTTGCGAAAATTCAAGCAAAATGATAATTCACGAAAGTGAAAAATGTAATTACAGAAAATACTCACAAAAATATTTGATCCAATAAAACCCGCCAGATGCTATCAATGGTGAATGAACGGTTTCAACGACGATATTTGACATCATAGATGAATGAAACAGCATGCTTCGAGCTTGTGAATTTGCTGCTGTGAACACGTATTTTATACGTAATTAAAACATTATTCAGAACACAAATTTTTTTTTCTATCTCTACCATAGCAATGACGTTATACATTGCCGTTCAAAATTATAATAAATGTACAATTTTAAAACCAAGCAATTCACAAATTAACGCCAATACAATGGCGATTTCCAGCACGGAAACCAAGTATTAGTTCGACACCATCTTTAAGTTTAGTATACTTTTAGCATCACATTTGTATTAATACAATATTTGTACACGAAAGTCGTCTTATATTTGCTTATTTGAAACTAGTTAGAAGAAATAATATGTTTCATGATTTCATTTGATCAAGGTACTTGCAATTGAAATCACTGTTTATTTTTGTTTTGTTTTCGATTGATTGAGCCGTCAACATATTTCAAGCAAAACACAATGTGTGCTTGTATTCCCTCATTCTAGATTACGTCTAGATAACTTGGTTATAGCACACTGATGTCTATTATGTATTACGTAACTTTGATATAACTAATCAGAATGCTTCCAAAAGTATGAAATATGTATTGTAAAACATCTATTGAGACGAGGAAGATGTTTTAAAAGCCTTCAGATTTGCGCTTTTTCGGTTATAAATGTGCATGAAATCTGGTATTGGACATTCGAACAAAAACAGCGGTTATGTATGAAAGGTGTATTTTGAACATATTTATGATTAATTGTGTTACTTGGGTGGAGTGTGAAAATTATCGTGCAATCACCATCCTAAACACCGCCTACAAAGTGCTATCCCAGATTTTCTTCCATCGTCTATCACCTATAGCAAACGAGTTCGTGGGAAGTTATCAAGCAGGTTTCATCGACGGCCACTCGACAACGGACCAGATCTTTTCCGTGCGGCAAATCCTCCAGAAATGCCGTGAGTACCAGATCAATACGCACCATTTGTTCATCGATTTCAAGGTGGCATACCATAGTATTAACCGCGTAGAGCTATGGAAAATCATGGACGAGAACAGCTTTCCCGGGAAGCTCACAAGATTGATCAGAGCAACGATGGACGGTGTGCAAAACTGCGTGAAGATCTCGGGCGAACACTCCAGTTCGTTCGAGTCTCGGCGGGGACTACGACAGGGCGATGGACTTTCGTGCCTGTTGTTCAATATTGTGCTTGAAGGTGTTATGCGGAGAGCCGGACTTAACAGTCGAGGCACGATTTTCACGAGATCCGGACAATTTGTTTGCTTCGCGGACGACATGGATCTTATTGGGAGAAAATTTGAAACGGTGGTAGATTTGTTCACCCGCCTAAAACGCGAAGCAACAAGAGTCGGGCTAATGGTGAATGCGTCGAAAACAAAGTACATGCTGGTTGGCGGAACTGAGCGCGACAGGACCCGCCTAGGAAGCAGTGTTAAGATAGACGGAGATACCTTCGAGGTGGTCGACGAGTTCGTCTACCTCGGATCCTTGTTGACGGCTGACAACAATGTCAGTAGGGAAATACGAAGGCGCATCATCAGCGGAAGTCGTGCCTATTATGGGCTCCAGAAGAAATTGCGGTCAAGAAAGATTCACACCCACACCAAATGTACGATGTACAAAACGCTCATAAGACCGGTAGTCCTCTACGGACATGAGGCGTGGACTATGCTCGAGGAGGACTTGCAAGCTCTTGGGGTTTTCGAACGCCGAGTGCTAAGGACGATCTTCGGCGGCGTACAGGAGAACGGCGTGTTGCGGCGAAGGATGAACCACGAGCTCGTTCAACTCTACGGCGAACCCAGTATCGTGAAGGTAGCTAAAGGTGGAAGGATACGCTGGGCAGGGCATGTTGCAAGAATGCCGGACAACAACCCTGTAAAGATGGTGTTCGCTACGAATCCGGTCGGAACAAGAAGGCGTGGGGCGCAGCGAGCTAGGTGGATTGACCAGGTGCACCAGGACCTGGAGAGCGTGGGTCACAGTCGAGGATGGAGAGAAGCGGCCATGAACCGAGTGAATTGGCGAATTATTGTTGGCGAGGCTTTATCAAGATAATTGATGTAAAGCCAAATAAGTAAGTAAGTAAGTACTTCAAGGTTCAGGCTTGAAGTACTAAAGCTGCTTCTTCAAATGGGTGTTAAGATTGTTGGCTTCACCGACGATATCACCCTAGTGGTCTATGGTGAATCAATGGAGGAAGTAGAGTTGACAGCAGCGCACTCTTTTTCCATAGTTGAGGAATAAATGAAGTCTATGAAACTTGAGCTTGAGCTTGATTGGCCGCCCGTGGATGCTACTCCAGTATCGCCAGATCAGCTGCACTTACACAAGGAACCAACCGAATGACTGCTTGGGACAAACAGACACCCTCAGTGTATAAGTGCTGGTGATCTTCTATTTTTAGGCTATAATGGCGCCTGCCACGTCAAAATGCAGACCAATGTGAGGGAGGGGGAGGAAATGATGTTGCACTTATACTAGTCCACTGTAGACCGTGGAGTCCGACTGCATCTACGCCAGTTCATGCGGGAGTGTATGGATTGGGGGAAAGGCATGGCAGAGAGGTTTGGTTTTGTGGTTAGCAGACTGCCTATGTATCAGGCGTAAGGAAAGGCATGCGCGTGGAAGAATGGAAGCGTTAGGGAAACGGTTTCTTGTCCGTCCCTGGTTCTAGCGTTTGCTATGAACGAATAGTTTGAGTGTGATAGATTTAGAATGGAAGACAGAAGCAAGTGAGAGTTATACAACTACAAAGTACGAGGGAAGGGACGGGCCTGGGATTGAACCCATGACCTTCTGCTTACGAAGCAGAAGCTGTAGCCATCAGACCACCAATCCCGTCACAATACCACGATATTTTACGTGAAAGGTAAAAGGTTATCTATGGCTATAGTGGCGCTTTTGAGGATGATATCTAACAGCTCTGCTGTAATTGCCAGCAAACGCAAGCTCTTGGCAAGCGTGGCGCTATCCATACTAAGGTATGGATGACCAGTCTGGTTAAAAGCGATTAGAACGAGCATAAATCTAAATCAATTGAAAATCACGTACAGGATAATGTGCTTAAGCATAGCAAGCGCATACCGAATGGTATCTATAGAGTCCGTGTGCATCATAGCCGAGGTGACGCCCATCGAGCTCATCATTAAGGAAGATGTTCAATGCTTCGGCCAAAGAGGTGCCAGAGGAGTCCGCAACGCGTGTGAAGAGGCAACGCTCAGAGATTGGCATCAGGAATGGGATAACTCCACTAAAAGTAGATAGACCCATCGGCTAATACCAAATGTCTCAGATTGGTATAAAAGAAACCATGGGGATTCCTGACACATTTGGTATCAGCCGATGAGTCCATCTACCTTTAGTGGAGTTATCCCATTCCCGCTGCCAACCTCTGAGCGTTGCCTCTTTACACGCGTTTGGAACTCCTCTGGTACGAATCTATGACAAAAGGTTGAAAGGACAGAAGGTTAAAAGACAAAAGGTCGAAAGGACAAAAAAGAAGGGACAAAAGGTCGAAAATCTATTTTCAAAGATGGAAAAATTTCCCACCAAGCAAATAAATTTCGACCTTTTGTCCTTGAAATCTAATGTATTTCGACCTTTTGTCCTTTCGACATTTTGTCCATAAACGCTATAGATAGTACCTGCATAGGTTCGAGAACTCAGAATCTCCTGCGTGCTTCAATTGTGCTGGTGTGGAGGAAACAACGGAGCATGTCGTGTTCGATTGCCCCCGTTTCCCTCTAGACTGCTTCTGCTAAATGTGGTGGGCTATATGTACCGTGGAGATGGCTTTCTGCTTAGCGCCCAGGCTTACGCCGCGCTTTTAAAGCGGGAACCAATAAACAGAGAATAATCGTCGCCAGATTAAGAACACGGGTTCGAAACCTTTCCATAGTCCAATGTTATGCGCCAACCGATGTTGCCGAATTGCGGGACAAAGAGAATTTTTACAGTCATCTAAATGCTGTCGGGGATAAAATTCCGAATGGTGATATCAAGATCTGCATAGGCGACTTCAAAGCGAAGATCGGATCAGACAACTCTAGTTATGAGCTCATCAAGGGACACCATGGTCTCTCAGAAATGAGCGAAAACGGAGAACTGTTGGCAGAGTTTTGTGGCAACAACGACATGGTGATCGGGGGATCGCTTTTCCCCTATCGTCCGGTTGACAAGGTCACGTGGGTCTCTTGTGACAGCTTTTCTGAAAATCAAATCGACCACATCTGTATCAGCCGAAAGTTGAAACGGAGCCTTCTTGATGTGCGGAATAAACGAAGCTCTGACATCGCATCCGACCATCACCTTCTCATCGGCGAGGTGCGTCTGTGCATTGCACGGATTTGTCGACAGAATAAAAGAGTCGGACTGGAAGATGCCACAGTGAAAGGGTCCTTCGTCGTAGAACTGTAGAGTGTAGCAATGGAACGCCATCAAAAATGCCTTCATCAGTACCAGCGAACATAATTTGGGTGAGCTAAGCATTCGGAGAAAACAGTGAATCACCTAGAGAGGCCGTGGGCGGACTCCCTTGCTGACGAAGTTGAGAAAGCCGCAGCAACTGGTGACATTTGTCTCCTCTACGATATTACACGACGCCTAAGCGAGGCAAAGACGAATACGACGATGCTTGTGAAAGACACGACTGGACAGTTGTTAACCAACCCCACTGACCAGCTAAAATGCTGGTTTGAACACTTCGAACAACTTTTTCAAGTACCAACCTGGCCACCGACATGATCCGCCTTGGGTTCATCGTATTACACGCGTCAACATCGAAGCTCCATCACTGCAGGAGATAGAAACAGCCATTCAAAGTATGAAATCTAACAAAGCCCCTGGGGTCGATCGCTTATCAGCCGAGATGCTCAAAGCAGACCCCGCAATATCCGCTCAACTGTTGCATCAAATATTCAGCAATATCTGGAACACCGCGACTTTTCCGGCCAACTGGCGTAGCGCGTTCTTGTCTATACCGTTCCGGGTTGTAGTTGGAGTGAGGCAAGGATGTATACTATCACCGCAACTGTTCCTTATCGTAATTGACGAGATCCTGGTAGGCGTCATGGACCATGAACAAAACCGTGGGCTGCTGTGGCAGCCTATTACTATGGAGCACTTATGACCTTGATTTGGTCGATGATGCTATCCTAGCTCAATGGCGTTCTGATATGCAGAGTAAGCTCTAAGATCTTGCCGAACGCTCCTCAGCGACAGGTCTCAACATTAACGCCAACAAGGCCCAATCGTTGGATATAAACACGGCCAGCTTTTCCAGCTTTACAGTAGCCGGGCAAACAGTGGAGAACGTCGAAAACCTCCAATATCTTGTTTGTCAATTGGCGTCTAACGGCAGTACCAAGAAGGCTAGGGCTGCTTTTGCGAGTTTAAGAAATATCTGAAAGAACAGTCAGATTAGGAAACCAAGAAGATTGAGCCATGAAATGTCTTGTTTTAGTACGAAAACTAAAATGTGTTACAAATCGGGTGTTCCAGTGGTTACTCCTGGTTTATTTCAGTGGCCACAAAGGGCTCAAAGAAACGTGGCCCCAGATTCGAGCTTCTGAATTGGTCACATGCTCAAAAAATCAGAAAGGGGAAGCGTCGAATGCTGGGTTTGGGTAAAATAACTGAAATATTCCACAAGACGCGTTTTTCCAGTTGTTATTCCTGGGTTGTGTCAGTTTCAACAATTAACCCGAGTACCATGTCGCCCGAACGCTTCAAATCCCGGACACCGGCCCTAATTTATCGAGAAATTATTATTTTAGTAACTTTTTGGAATGTACTGCAGAAGATAAAAATGAGTTGTGTTTGATGTTCCGACCTTGACGCTTGCTCCTGAGGGGGCCGGCGATGAGGGCAGGATCAAACATGTCGCGCGTCGATCTAGTAAAGTGAAAAAGTGCCGCTTCCGATTAGTTCTTTTTGATCTTCCGAAGTTGACGCTTGCTCCTGGGCAGTGCGTCAAGAAAGCCCGAGCAGTCGTCAGTTGTTTTCTCTCACGAGTCGCGCGCCTATTTTCTCTGAATGCTTTTATATAGCCGAGCAAACGAGTGAAGCTGAAAGAGGATTGTTGCTGCTCAAGGATGACGGATCAATTGGTGAGCTCGTTTCATGCTACTGTTTCAAATCTATAAAATATGTATGACTGCACCTTTAATCGTTACAACGGTGAGACGTAAATATGATTTTTCAAAAAAATATGAATGGTTCGTCACTGTGAGTGTCGACATGAACTCTGATTCATAAATTATTTATGTCTAGTTATTTATTTTTTATTTTTTTTAAATTCAAAACACCTTCTTCTTTTTACCTTTATTTTTGTAATTTAAAAAAGCTTTGAATGGTTCGACACTTCAAGTGTAGACTTCCGAAAGTTTCACTTTATTCAACAAACTTTGAAAGGTTCGTCACCTCAAGTGTCGGCATAATTTTTCTCTACATAGATATTGTTCATATCAAATTAAAATATTATATTTACATATAAGCATGTTTATATCTCACAAATAATTATTTATCATGGTCTAATCGCTTATCAAAGTAAATCCTGTGACCCAACGATCCTTCCCATTATCAAACATCCCTCCCAGTAACCTTTTTGTGGAGATGCAGAGGCAAACACGGTCTCCAAATAGCAAAGGTTACACACTAACATTCCTTCCCCCAATCCCACCTGACTGCATAGGCGTGGCCGGCGCCGTTATTGACCATGTATAAATAGAGGCACTGAATTATGCACACTGAAGAAGATTATGGCCAATCCCAGCCGATCTTCTAGTTGATTCTTTGTGCATTTTCACTGACTTCGGTCAATCACGGAATAGCAACCATTGATATGTGTAGTCAGTCTAAGCTAAGCTAAGCTAAGCTAACCTAAGCTGTACTGCAGAAGATAAAAATCCTTTCGAATTTCACGAAGTTATCGCGATTTTAAAAGTGTCAAAATCACCCCTAAAACACATCACTGGTACATGCCCGATCTCAATTCGATGTGGAAACTGGGCCAAAAAGGGTTACCCTCCGTGTACCATTTTCACCCTTCGATTCATTTGTTATTTTATTACGAAATAATTCCATTCATAAACAGTAAATGTTTATTGATGGCGAAATACCCGAAACGATGTTGGCTAGCCTTATTGCTCTCTATAACAGCAGTGGGCACACGAGATGGATTGGCCGTCTCGGGTTGATTATGAAGAATAGAGGAAAGAAAAAAGGTCTGCGAATTGAAGAAACGACGACGGCAGTGTGTACCCCTTGAGCCTACCAGGACAAAAGAAAGCCAAATTGCCAACAGGGTCCGGAGAAAAGGTTGCCCGTTACAAACATCGGATCAGAAGGAGGCTTCACGGTTTTGGAATCTCAATGGTAGGATGTTGTTTCTTTTTTTTTTTTTTGTGGGGCCAAACTGTGTGTTGCTTTCTAGTGAGATTCACCGACATGCTTTTGGCAAACAAAATTTACCAAGATTTCAAGAAACTCACATACAGAACCAGTACCTCTGATTGAGAGGGAAGAAAGAATGATTCAAGTGGAGGTTCTGTTTTTGCAGGTTGCTGGTGAGCATAAAAACGAAAAAATCAACGGAAATCTCGGTTGGATCGCCCGCCGGTCATTTAATAAGGTTTTTCAATTACTGGAAACGAAAACATGGTTGCCGGTGTACGAAAAGAGCTATGATAGCATGTTGACTTTGGATGGTTCACAGCAACTGGAAAAACAGATCAATAACCGGTGGTATAAAATAAAGAGCCGAAGGCTTCAACTTTGTTCGACATTTTCTATTGTTTGTCAGCTTTGTGAAAGTTGTAACTGAAATTTCCGAAAATCACCAAAAATAGCCACATACACTACACGTTGAAAGTATGGAAGCGCATCACCCGCGAGCAACACCCAATTTCAATATTGCAACATCCTCGAATATTTACAATTACAATTTTCACAAATCTTACAAACAATAGAAGAACAAATAGAAAAAATATAAATAAATAAATAGTACAATAGAATAATTCTCAAGTGTTGCGCTTTTCAAAGTTTGGAACTGGAATTGAAAAATGATTTCGTCAGACGCAGTGAAATTTGCTTTTTCTCGTATGTATAACGGGCTGCAAAATGGTGAGTCGACGGAGTCCTCACAAGTTCCTACCTCATGCTTCCACGGGTCGACGGATGACAAATGACCGCCAGCTAAGAGTTGCGTGCTTAGCTGGTAGTGCAGCCTGGGTCCTGTAGTCCTTCTGACTTCAGCTAGATTGAGGAGGTACGTCCACCGAGCGTCTGTTCACCAAGGAGGTGCGGCTCAAACAGCGTCTGTCTGGCATCCAGCGGCTGAATAAGAAATGCTCTTCCCCGGAAGCTACACCTAAGATGGCAGCCCCATCACGGCGGATAGGGAACCTTAGGCTAACAACCTACTGTCCCCGAAACATCAAAAAATGTTCAAGAAACCGATAGAGAAAGATTACGAACTGATTTAACGGCAACGACTTTTAGCGCGAAACAACGGACACGAATTGGAACATGGAACGTACTAACCCTAGCCCAGCAGGGTAAACTGGCACAACTCGCCAACGAGGCGTGTCGCATGAAGCTGGAGATCCTAGGACTGAGCGAAGTCCGTTGGCCAAACTTTGGAGAACACAGAATACCATCGGGACAGATTCTGCTATATTCTGGCCTGCGAGGTGAACACGCTCCTCGGCACCGTGGGGTTGGCTTTTTGCTCAGCGCCCAAGCTTACGCCGCGCTTATGAAGTGGGAGCCTATAAATGAGAGAATAATCGTCGCCAGATTTAGAACACGGGTCCGAAACCTTACCATAGTCCAATGTTATGCGCCAACCGATGCTGCCGAATTGCAGGACAAAGAGAACTTTTACAGTCAACTCAATGCTGTCGTGGATAAGATTCCGAAGGGTGATATCAAGATCTACATGGGCGACTTCAATGCGAAGATCGGATCCGACAACTCGAGCTATGAGCCTGTCATGGGACGCCATGGTCTCGGAGAAATGAGCGAAAACGGAGAACTGTTGGCAGAGTTTTGTGGCAATAACGACATGGTGATCGGGGGATCGCTCTTCCCCCATCGTCCGGTTCACAAGGTCACGTGGGTCTCCCGTGACGGCTTTACCGAAAATCAAATTGACCACATCTGTATCAGCCGAAAGTGGAAACGGAGCCTTCTTGATGTGCGGAATAAACGTAGCGCTGACATCGCATCCGACCATCACCTCCTCATCGGCGAGGTGCGTCTGCGCATTGCGCGGATTCGTCGACAGGAGGAAAGAGTCGGACGTCGATTTAACACACGCCGACTGGAAGATGCCACAGTGAAAAGGTCCTTCGTCGAAGAACTGGAGACTCTTGCTGCTAATATTTCGGAAGGTGGCAGCGTAGAAGAGCAATGGACCGCCATCAAGAATGCCTTCATCACTACCAGCGAAAATAATCTGGGTGAGCTACGCACTCAGAGAAAACAGTGGATTACCGATGAAACCTGGAGGAAGGTAGAGGAGCGGAGAGAAGCCAAAGCCGCGATAGAGCGGGCGAAAACCAGAGGAGCCAAGGCACTTTCCCGTCAACGATACTCGGCTCTAGAAAGGGAAGTTAAGCGCTCATGTAGGCGGGACAAACGAGCGTGGGCGGACTCCCTTGCTGACGAAGGTGAGAAAGCCGCAGCAACCGGCGACATTCGTCTTCTCTACGATATCTCACGACGCCTTAGCGGGGCAAAGATGAATACGACGATGCCCGTGAAAGACACGACTGGACAACTGTTAACCGACCCCACTGACCAGCTAAAACGCTGGTTTGAGCACTTCGAACAACTTTTCCAAGTGTCAACCCGGCCACCAACACCTCAGCATGATCCGCCTAGGGTTCGGCGTATTAGTCGCGTTAACACCGAAGCTCCATCACTGCATGAGATAGAAACAGTCATCCAAAGTATGAAATCCAACAAAGCCCCTGGGGTCGATCGCATATCAGCCGAGATGCTCAAAGCAGACCCCGCAATATCCGCACAACTGTTGCATCAACTATTCCGCAATATCTGGGACACCGCGACTTTTCCGGCCGACTGGATGCAAGGCGTGTTAGTGAAGGTACCCAAAAAGGGTGACCTCACTGTATGCGATAATTGGCGGGGCATCATGTTGCTATGTATTGTTCTCAAAGTTCTATGCAAAGTGATCCTAAACCGGATCCAGGAGAAGATCGATGCGACTCTCCGTCGACAGCAAGCGGGATTCCGTGCCGGACGATCCTGTGTGGACCATATTGTCACGCTCCGTATCATCTTGGAGCAAGTCAATGAATTCCAAGAGTCCCTGTATATGGTATTCATTGACTACGAAAAAGCTTTCGACCGACTCAATCACGAAAATATGTGGGGAGCCCTGAGACGCAAGGGTGTTCCTGAGAAAATCATCGGCCTCATCGAAGCGCAGTACGAGGCCTTTACGTGCAGAGTATTGCACAACGGGGTCTTGTCTGAACCCATCCGGGTTGTAGCTGGAGTGAGGCAAGGATGTATACTATCACCACTACTGTTCCTCATCGTAATTGACGAGATCCTGATAGGCGCCATTGACCGTGAACAAAACCGTGGGCTGCTGTGGCAGCCTATTACTATGGAGCACTTAAATGATCTCGATTTGGCTGATGATATTGCTATACTAGCTCAACGGCGCTCTGATATGCAGAGTAAGCTAGACGATCTTGCCGAACGCTCCTCAGCGGCAGGTCTCAACATCAATGTCAACAAGACCAAATCGTTGGATGTAAACACGGCCGGCCCTTCCAGCTTCACAGTAGCCGGGCAAACAGTGGAGAACGTCGAAAACTTCCAATATCTTGGTAGCCAACTGGCGTCTGACGGCGGTACCAAGATCGACATAGGTGCACGGATCAAGAAGGCGAGGGCTGCTTTTGCGAGCTTAAGAAATATTTGGAAGAACAGTCAGATTAGTCAACGCACCAAAATTCGAATATTCAATTCCAATGTCAAATCTGTGCTGTTATACGCCAGTGAAACGTGGTGTGTATCAGCGGAGAACACTCAACGGCTGCAGGTGTTCATCAACAGATGCCTGCGGTATATAATTCGGGCATGGTGGCCACACAACTGGATTTCTAATGCTGACCTCCATCGTCGGTGCCACCAGCAACCGATACAAACCGAAATTCGACAACGAAAGTGGGGGTGGGTCGGCCACACTCTACGTCGGGGCGGAAACGAAATCTGCAAACAAGCGCTGGAATGGAATCCAGCAGGACATCGCAGCAGAGGCAGACCCAGAGGATCATGGCGGCGCAGCCTCAACAAAGAAATAAAAGAAGTCGACGGCAATTTGACCTGGCCGCAGGTCAAGGCGATAGCTGGTAATCGCCCAGGATGGAAATCTTTCACGTCGGCCCTATGCACCAGAATGGGTGCCCAGGACCCATAAGTAAGTAAGTCGTATGTATAACGAATGGTCCACCCATCCCAAGAAATCCTCTGCCACCCCTAAAAATACCATCACTTATCTAAATGAAGCATGACAATTTGTCACGCCCAAGGTGAAAACCCAAGGGAAGCTGTTCGTTATTGGTATGTGATTTGAAATTAAGTCTCATTTCCTTTCGACATGACGACTGTTGAGGACGAAGCAGATGAACCAAAATTGAAGGCCAAAATGTTACATGGGTGCCCTGATGTCAGAACATCGCCGCGTGTGAAAGGATATCTCTACGGTATTCGGAATGTTGTGCCACAGCCTATATGGGCAACTGACGGGCTCTGTCAGATGAATCCGTGCCAGTCGGTGGAAGTTGGTTGTTTCCCAGAACGGATATTGAAGCTGCTAAATTAGGATGTGAACTTGTGACATTGCTCTAATTCATTCCCGAGTGGGCCATAAATTAGGTCTCGTTAGATTTCGTTGGATTTCGGGTTTCCTGTTGCGCTTTTTGGTGGATTTTCCGTTTTTAGACAAAGTACCAAAGAAAAGTGTTTTTTTTTTGTTTGAATGTTTGTTTGAACAAGGCTTCGGTGATATCTGTTGCAATTGTCAACATGATATAATTCTTCTTTGACATGTCTTGACCGAATCATGTCTCCAAACTATGGTTCAAACCAACGAGTTTTTTTCGAACGCTTCATCATGTTTCATGTGTAGCTAATCCGTAGAAAAATTTGTCCTCGGTAATATGATCCCATTCTTCTCCGAGTGAACCACTTAGCTGTAAATTTTAAACACATTCCCAATTCTCGCTTTTTTTGTTCTTCGATTCCTCTGAGAGGCTCCCGCATGCTGCATCAACCATAAAGTGCGGAGCCGTGTACGCTTGTGTGTTTAATTTTCCAGAATTTATGATTATTTGAATTCTAACAGCGAAGCACTGTTTCAGGCACAACGCCACTGCGGGTAGTAGGGTGAGATGGTTCAAAATGGTAACTTAGGCTAAACTGTATTTTGCAGAGGTATGACGTAGTGTTACAAGAAGCTTATAACGTATAAGAAGTTTTCGTGACTCCATTAAAATGTCTAGATAACCACTCCTATATCGGGTCAAAGAGATTATATAACGGATTTTCATGTTCAATTTGTGCGATTGGTTGCATGTTAGTGATGATTCGATCAAATTTTCAGCTCAAGGTGCTGTTTGGTTCTTTAGATTTGCTGTTGCTCTTGAAAATTCGAGGTTTGGTTTTGTCTTAAAATTATCTTAAGATTAGCTATAAAGCTATGTTTACCCTTTGTTGAGGAGTTCTCCACACTCTAGAAATGGCTAGGTTTTTTATACGTTTTGTAAGTAATAGTAAAACCATTGTTTTTTTTTGTCTTCAAAAAATGGCAGCTTATTTGATATCTCGCAATGCGAATTGATGAGAGAAATCTCCAACTAAAGTGTTAAATGGTGTAGTTGCAATTATTTGTGTGAGTAAGAGATTAACCTTCATACTTTTCACATGCTGAAAAACACATTGATGGATTTTGTTGAAATTTTCAGAACTTACCGAAAAACTCTTAGAAATTGGAAATATGGTCCTACTGGTTCCGGAGTTTTTTTTTTCGGATTGTCATGGGGTACCACAATTGGCAATATTATTCATTCAACGGATATCTCAAAAGCTTGATAATCTAGAAGGTTAGTGTCTTCGGCAAAGTTTTTCAGCGGGGCAAAGGCTATCTGGCATTGGCAAACCTGATGGGGGATTCATCCGCTAGACGGCGCTAGGAACAGTTTTTTTTTATTCTTCTATATCACGAGATTCCGATAAGCTAGAAGTTTGGTGTCTTCGGCAAATATGCTCAGTAGATCAAGAACTATGTGACAGTGACATAATTGATTGAGATTTCATCCACATGGTGGTACTAGTAACATTTTTTTTATCTTTTACGTCTCAGGATTCTGATAAGCTAGAAGGCTGGTGTCTCCGGCAAAGTTGTCCAGAAGATCCAACCTGATTGAAAATTCATCTACTAGGTAACGCTAGTTGCACATTTTTGTACAACATATATATCTGGAGATTCTAATAAGCTAGAAGGTTGGTGGCTTGATCAAAGGGCTATGTGGCGCGAGAAGCCTTATTGAGAATACATGCTAGGTGGCGCTACTAACAAATTTTCTTCAATCTTCTTAATCTTTTATAGTTTCCTTTAACCTCTATATCTCTCTTCTATATCAAATTCCTTTCAATCTCTTGTATTCTGAGATCCAGATAAGAAAATATGATGGTGTTTTCGGCAAAGTTATTGGGCAGATTAAGGGCTATCTGACAATGACAAACCTAGTTGGATATACCAGGTGCCACTGGCAACAACATTAGAGGTATTCACTTAATGTCGCGTAAAGTGCCATTTCACGTAACTTCAGCAATGAAATGTTTCAAATGAAATATTCCTTACTTTTTTCGGTGGACTGTCAAACGAGATATTTTCAATCTAGTTGTCTACAGGTTTTGCCACTGTAAACACCAATCATTTGCTTCAAAACCTGTTGTTCCAGCTCTCAATTGAGTTCTTTTTGGGATCTACAGTATGGCCCATAAAAAAATGCGAAAATCGTCATATCATGTTTTATGATAGTTTTTTTTATAGAAAATGTGAATGAACCATACATATTATTCAGTACTTGTATTGCATAATCTATTTAGGCTCAGTTTCTCGCTTTGGACATGATTTTTATCTGTTACCTTCACCTTACCAGAGAAGAATTGGAAACATACCTTCAAATTTTATCATGCGGACATCGAGCTCAATATCTGTGTGATGAAAGCTTCTAAAAGATCAACGATGACGTCAGCTTTTTCACAGGCCTTGTTCCCAGCATTCGCCCATATCAAATGATAGAATTTGTTCATACCTGGGAAATTGGAGACTTAAACATATTTTCGAAAAAAACGGCTCATTTTGGAGAGCTTTGATTGAACCTTCATAAAAGTGTGATAAGCGACTCCGTTTTGCTCAAAACCTATGAGCTAGTATTGATATAAGTTGTCTCTAACCGAAAGAACAAATTTCATCCTCAAAAATCTGTTAAATGCCTCTGTATCTATTTTTTATTCAACTTTAATAAAAAATTAAGGCATATCAAAGTTATAAGCCGCAAATGCCCTCAAAACTATGAGCACCATCAGATCAAGATATTGTGATCATGAAAAACACGTTCTCTTAGAACTCCTCCATCCTCTGATACCAAACAAACTAAAATTTTCAACAATAAAGTGTGGTTTTCGAAGGTGGAAAGTTTATAACCAGAGTATACGACAATCAGACGCTGTTTCTTGCTTTGGGCGGACAAAACCTTTGAGCTTCTTTGCTTTATTACATTATTTACCACAGTAAGAAATATATAACAAAAATTATCCTGGATAGCGAAGTTATGTCAGAATACACTACAATAATCAGAAATTATATTCACTAGCAAAAGCAATGAAAATAACGCTTGTGGATGCTGTATTCACGTTCAAACAATTTTCGCATTTTTTTATGGGCCATACTGTAAAACACTGCAAAATTGTTGGCGCACCATATTTGATGTTCAGAAATTTCAAATAGAATCGCTTTCACGAGGGCAACTGCAGCTGAATCTGTATGATCTTTCCCTCTTGTAATAGGCGATGAAGAGATGCCCAATAATCCCAAAAAATGCATAGCTTTAAGACTGATTCTAAAACGGTCCCAAAGTACTGAAGCCATTTTATTATTCGTTTCCACTCACGGTATACAACATTAATATTATACACCGTGGTCTTCACTAAATTGGTATAAAAAAAGTCCTGGTGATGAACCAGATACGGGCTGAAAGTCTTGAATACAGTGGGGGACCGAAATCCGTACAGGCTCAAAATCCGTACATCTCATACAAATAGTTGGCGTTTTGTATGAAGTGGAAGGATTTAGATTCAATTCTTAGGTGTATGGATTTCGATCCCGCACGATATATGTACGCCTGGAGACTGTCTCCATAAATAACATGTTTTCTATGTGGCTGAACTGAGCGTAAACCAACTCGTCTAAGATTGAGGTATTTAATTATCCCACCAGAAGTCCTGGTCCAGGACACACAAGTTAGGGGTCGGAATACAAGCTTTAATTGGGAATCAGCAACCGTTTGCCAGCATCAAGTTGCAGTTCATAGTTCGTCATGCATCCAGCCGAGAATCTTAACTTGTTTCTTTCGTAACCGTCCCAAGAAAAAAATTGTTAGAATACCAAAGCGTTCTTGGATTGTTGAGCCGATGAATTTGAGCACTCCGAAATGTTTCATTGGCAATATTTACCAATGTCATGAAATATTTGATTAATCAATTTAGCTTGGGTTATGACGCGTTTTACGCCGTTAAGTGAATACCCCAATTATTTTTAATGGTCAGTATCTCAAGATCCTGTAAGTACCTACTACCGTCTACGGCAAAGCTAATCAGCTGATCAAAGGCAGTATCAGAAATGCTTAAAATTTGGGGTGTTCAGCATAGTTGTTCAGTAGATCAGGGTAGGACTACTAAGACTTTCCTTCAATCTTTTATTGTTCGAGATACTGATTTGCAAAAAGGTTGAAGAAAAACTGAAGAGATAATCGTCCGTTAGATGACGCTAGCCTCATTTTTTCTATTGTCTGTATCTAAAAAGTTTTTTTATCTTAAAAGTAAGTAATGACAAATATAGAGCTGTTTGGTAATTCATTACGCGTGGTAAAGGTGGATCAATTATGAGTGTATTTATAAAAAAAATCCACGTGCTAATATCCCTCATAATTTATCCATCTTTATCACACGTAATAAGTCACCTAATTTAAAAGTTGATGTTTTGGACAAAATAGTTCAGACAACAATTATCTGTCCAACTGTGACCAAATTTATTAAAATTGATTTGTTTTTAGATGTCACTAGTGACATTTTCAGAGAATTTTTCTATTATAAAATTCTGATAAGCTAGAAGGTTGTTATCTTCAGCGAATAAAATTTAAAAAGCTAGATTTAAAAAGAGGTAGATTGTCTGTTTGATAACTACCGATACCGAATTTTTAAAAACATTTCAACGTCAAGATCCTTATAAGCTTTGGAAGATTTTTTCTACGAGTAAAGTGTTGCCTATTGTAATTAAATTGATTTAAATTTCGTATACTGGTTGACCTGATGGTTTTGAACTATTTAACATAATGTAACAAGCATAACTTATACTGCTCCGCAGAACGAAATTTATGCTTGTTGTGTACCGTTTTGATTCATATTACGGACACTTAAGGCCTCAGTGATGTATGACTTATCAAAAAAAAATAAAAAATAAATCATTCTATATGATTCCTTCGCGTTATCGAGCCTTCAAAACACTTAACTTTCGATTGGTGGGTGAAGATTTTGGATTCGCAATACGAATTTTTTTAAATAAGTAGAAATGTGTGGCCTTTTCATGATTCTTATTCCGGACGCTACCTCACTTTTGTCTTATATTCCGGACACTTTGGTTCGAATTCCGGACAGGTCTTGAAAATCATAACGAGAGAAGTCAAATCATCAATTTAATTCGTCAATCCACTAAAAAGACGTCTAAGGCAGTTGGACATTATAAATTAGCATAGATATCTTTGGAAAATCTTTAATAAAACGAATCTCAAAAGTTATTACTACGGCAAAAATTGAAACATTTCGTGTGAATTGTTTCCCATACAAAGTAGAGTGTCCGGAATAAGATGCTGCCCGTAATACGAATTAAAACGGTATATTTTGTAAGTGTTGATAATATAGAAAGTTAGTGCATTTCGAGAAGAGTCTCTTGCTTAATTTCTTATAAATAATGTAATATATAAAAATAAACTTGTTAAAACTTCTTCAGCTATGAGTTATGAAGAACTTCCATGAGTCGATGTTGCTCACCCGATTTTAACAGAATTTATTTCCTAAGATTGTGTTGAAAGGTAATACATTCCTCGCTTCCGCTAGATGGACAGTGTTCATTTATTACGTAATACTAAAATTGGAAATTTTTGACCCCTTTCCCCCTCCATAACGTTTTTTGTATGAAAAATTTCAAATTTTTGTATGAGTCGTAACGCTTGAGCCTACTCCCCCCCTCCCCCTAGTGCGTTACGTAATTTGTGGATGTCGCCATATACAATGGGGTTCGTGCATTGCCCTCTTTTCTAAAGAACTATTACACGACATTGGAAAGTTTTTACAATGACCACAGCCCACACATTTTTTTTGTATGGACGAAAGACCACGAAAGCGGATGAGGTGTCTGAAGATCAAAAGAAAATGACCACGTGGTTAATGGACGACCTATGCTCTTATGTAAAATCCCTTAAACGTCCCTGAACAACAATACTTGTCCCGCTTTTACAAACCACTTGTCACTCAATTGAGAGTGTAAGATGTTTGTGCTTCGAAGTCATATGTTTAGAGCATCGAACTGATTGCTCATTTCGATACAATTATCAACATTATTTATTTCACCCCTGGAAGAAAGTTCGCATTCCGGAGAAAAGTCCTTTCTTCCATTCTTGCCACGTTTAGTGACAGTTTTAAATCCTACTTTTTTGGAAGGAAGTGTACTGTTTTAGTACTGAAAAGTACCGTTTTAAATTTTAGCACTGAAAAGTACTGTTTTTTAGCACTGAAGAGTACTGTTTTAGTTAAAAAAAAACTTTCAAGAGTAGAGAAAATTCGTGTACGCACAGCACGAAGGTACGATGCGCACTGTAATATCTGTATTTATTTTTAAGAATACAAAGCCAATGTGATGTATAGTACATTGATACGAAGCGAGCAACCGTGAAAATGTAGAATGAAGAAATACGCCAAAATAGACGTTGTTTTGTTTCTTATTTTGTAGTGTCTACATGGTATATTTAATTCGGGTCCCTCCGGGTCCGCCATCTTCAGTTTGAGCCAGCAAAGCTCTATATTCTATACAACTTGTTGAAAATTGTAATAAAAAGTACTAGGAAATGCGATTTAAAATGTATAATGAGTAAATGTCAAGTTGTACCATTTCCTTAAACCGTACATAACTGGTTTTGCTATGATGAAGATTTAATTTATGCCTGATCGGAATAATATTGTACGCTTATTAATTATCAAAGGGATGTCTATTGAAATTCAAAAGGTTGCTGCGTGAATATTCGTTCGAAGTTCGAACATCAGCAGAATCCCGTAGAATGATAACAATCGGATTACAAAAAATGCCAAGCAATCGCTATGAATGCGTCCTAAACGTTTCTCATTTTTGTGCTTATTCTGCGAGACGTGCGAGAGAGATGCAAAGAAACTAAAATGGTGAATGGTTAGAGAAACAACATGCATTATTGTAAAAGTTATTCGAACTTACACCTAAGTTAAATCTAAATATGAAACTTTGGGGTCATGCACAAATAACGTCACGCTCCGAGCCGAGTGTGACAGACCTTACAAAATTTTCGGGTGGTTCATACAAAAAATGTGACAAAGGAGGAGAAGGGGGTTGAAAAGTTGAAATTTATCGTGACATAACTTGTGTACCATTCCTATTCTAGAATAGTAAGCTGCAGTAAACATTGAGTAACTTAGACTGAATTTAGATTAATACCACAGGGCTACAGGTTAGACGGAACATGACCGACAAGCACAAAATACTTTAAAATGCATGTCAAACCGAATTTTGTGAGTTAACTGATTATATTCTTATACTAAACATTTAAACTAATGGAAAATAAATTATTTCAGCTAAAAGCTGATTTGCTGCCAATACTGGAGTTTTCAATCAGCTATATAGCGTTCGGTACTGAGTTCCATGTTCCCTTAATAATGTGCATAGACTATTGCTAGCTATTTGTTCCTTTTCGGGAGGAATGATATTTTACTACCAATGGATTTTTGCATTATCTTGTAAGTATTGTAAATATTATTTATTTAATTAAATTAATTTTACCAAATGAGAGCATTTTGACCCACTTTTCCCTACAGAAAAAAACTAAAGGAAAGTGTGAGCACAAATGGGTGCGATTGCTGGGAAGCTCATGGCTCGAAATCACGGTCGATTTGAGGAGCGATAGGATCTCCGATCTTTGGTAGGCAAATGATGCGTTTCCAAGCTGCAGCGTGTGTGTCACATTAGGAGGCTAAAAATACAACCCGAAACTCTTTGGTTGACAAGTTCGGAGGATTGAAGTGGTCCAAACCTTATGTGCGCACCCTTTCACGGCAATTGTAGGCAGCGTATAGCATCTTGTTTCGACTTGACCCCGGGATGCCATACGCTGGGTGCTGGCTATGGAGTACAAAATTAGTTTTTTTTTTGTATACCTGTGCCCTTTTCGGAAAGACGTCGGATTGAAGCTGTAGTGTTGTGTAGCAACAAAACAAACACGCTATCTGCTTGATTAATAACGGTCATTTGTTTTCATCTGTGGTGCTTTTGTCGAAATCCGAAGAATTCCTCCGGTTTGGAAGAAACTTCGGTAGGAACCCGTCCAGTAGTAAGGACGGGCAGATGCAATGCTGGCGGATGAACACGATGTTACATAAATTAGAGATAGGCACATTTGTGTTTGTCAATAGGACCCAATAAATCTATTCCGGAGTGACATGCAAATGCAAATCGTAGTCGTTCGTAGTTAATTACGAAAGCATGTTTCGGCGATTGGGTAAGTAATGTAATACACATATTTAAAGCATATCACAAGCATTCTGAACATTGATTAAGATGCATCTCGAATGTTGAATATCTGTATCATTGGTAGTGGGTGCGATTCCCACCGCTCGGAGATTACTTTGGGTTTGCAATCTTCTCGACTTCCCAAGTTATTTAGTAATATTCTAGTTTCTGTAAGCACATTCCAAGAAATAAGACATTTTAAAATGTTTCTATTAATTTTAATGCAAGAAGAGATAAGATATGTTGCATCACAAACAAACAAAAATCTGATTTCACACATCACTTGTACACCCAAATCGTTTGAGAACAAAATTATGACCAGTTTATTGGTTTAATGGAACCGACGCAGCTCACGTGCACCAAACATCAGCAAATGCTTTTAATTTTTATTGCATGTTTGATGTGCTCGAAAACAACCATCCTGGATTGCTCCCCGGATTTCAATGGATACCTACTTGGGTTCCCTCTCCGGGACCATGAATTGATGGGCACGAATGGATGGCATTGCGCCATGACAAAAATAGCTCACATTCATCGTGCTGCAGTTGCCACCGTAAAGTGTTCTGGTTGTTCCCCATGTCGCATGCCGATCAACGTCACGTTGCTTGTTGCTTGCCTTTCACACAGTATTAATTTGTCAACACTTTACAAGCATTTCTGATGCAAAGTACATGGCGCAATTGCCACAAATTGAAACCACTGCAGCTCGCACTTCCATGTCGGGTCGTATCCGCATTCGAGCGACAACGCAACACTTTATTTGGGTGCACATAGGGCTGAATTGCAAAGTTAAGAGAAAAACAAAATTTAACAAATGACGAGGATACTAAGTTTGACCTGTTTTGTCCCAAGGTATAAACAATACAGTTTAAACTTGCGTGTTGGAAACTGCTCGACAAAATGTGGTTCTTATTACATTCAAGAACTTTGCCGAAGACACTTTTTTTCTAAGCATCATTTCCATATTCAACATATTTTGTTCCTCCTAATTTTACACACTGGCCCAAAGTGGAATGGAGCTTCACGTTATTTCGCGGATGATTCAACCATCTCTCAACACGCCAGAAATTGAAAAAGCTGTAAAATTACCACCAACGAGGAAATCGCGATTGCTACCAACAAATCAAATCTGTTGCCCCAGAAGCACTTTTCAGCTAAATTCAATAACGTAAACGGCACGGGAATACAAAAGTCATTTCCATTATTCTAATTTTTGGGAGTTATTCTTTGGTCATTTCTTGAAGCGATAGAGCTGGGAATTCGCTACTGGCAAACAATCATTCGACACTTGCGAGAAGAGGCTCTCCACGTAGGCGAGGAATCTCCAAAGATTGGTTTTTGCTTTTACTCTGTTTCATGGATGGAATCTTCAGTCGACCGATATTGTTATGGAAATTAACTTTTCCTTCTCATTTTTTGAATATTTTATTGAGTAACTTGAAGAAGCATCTTCCATCGAGCAGAAGAGAAAGAGACAAAACAATCTCGGAATATTTGCATCTTTATCGCCGAAGGTATGATTTGTTGTTCGTCACTAATTGTTGATGATGGTTTGAATTAATGTTTACGTTCGAAAGGTATTTAGGATCCAGACTGGTTGGCCGAAAACAGAAGATATTACAATTCTTTCTCTGAAAATATCAATACACAGCAACATAGATAACCTATTTACAGTTTAATACACTCATTTGGTATTTCCCACATCAAACCGTCTACCTATCAAGCAGCTAAGCAAACCAGGTAGGGGCTATTTTCGAAGACGAAGAAGAACAAGCATTCAAAGAAGTCTCTTCGCGCAACTCTGTGTATATGTGCTCTGCTTTATATGTAGTAAGCATTCATAAAATATTTGAATTTTAGTACTCTAATTAAGAGTTACTTCATTTCTTTTTCATTAACCATTCAAAACAGAGAGCGTTAATCTTATACTATTATAATAAGTGTCGAATAGTCGATTTTTATGGGTCGTCAAAAAAAACGTTACGCAAAAACTGACATTTTTCAAAAGCAACCCCTCAATTTGACACATTTTTAATCTTTCAAAATTTTTGAGTTGGGCGAGTTCGTGGTTCATCCTTCGTTGCAGTGTTGATAGACTCACACTCAAAATCTCAATCAATACGCTCTCCCGTGAGAGCAAACTCATTGAAGATCTGCTTCGCTAATCTTACGCTTGAGATTTTGATGCAAAATCAACTCAATCAACTCAAACCGTAAAAAATGATTCAGTCACAAAACCCAGCAAAAACTCGTGAAACCCGAATGTTGTTTTTTACGTTAAAAAGGATTAACATAATTTTACCAGACTAACCAGAAATTATTGCAGTGTGTGAGTAAGCTGTGGAAATACGAGACAATGAATTAAAAAGGTGAGCCAACTCATCCATGATTTTTTGACTGCTGAGTTGCGTGATTGACAACTCACGCATGAAAAATCTCAAGCGTGAGTTGTGAGAAATTGAGTTTTTCACAACACTGCTTCGTTGCCACACATCGTTTTCCTGTACACCGCCAAAGATCGTCCTAAGCACCCGACGTTCGAAGACTCCAAGTGCTTGCAAGTCCTCCTGGAGCATCTTCCACGTTTCATTCCCGTAGATGACAACCGGCCTTATGAGCGTTTTGTACTTGATACATTTGGTGCGGGTGTGAATTTTTTTGACCGCAGTAGATCCGACTTCCACTGATGATGCGCCTTCATATTTTACGGCTAACGTTATTGTCAGCCGTCAGCAACGATCCAAATAGATGAACTCTTCGACTACCTCGAACGTATCCCCGTCTATCGTAACGCTGCTACCTAGGCGAGCCCTGTCGCGCTCGGCCCCACCAGCTAGCAAGTACATTGTCTTGGACGCATTTACCACCAGTCCAACTTTTGCTGCCTCGCGTTTCAGGCGGGTGTTCAGGTCTGCCACTTTTTCAAATGTTCGGCCGACAATATCCATGTCATCCGCGAAGCAAACAAATTGACTGGATCTCGTAAAAATTTCCGCATAACACCTTCTAACGCAATATTGAACAACAGGCACGAAAGTCCATCACCTTGTCGTTATCCCTGGCGGGATCCGAACGAACTGGAATGTTCGTCGCTCGTATCAGTCTCGTGAGCTCCCGGGAAAGCTGTTCTCTGTTTCCATAGCTCTGTGCGGTCGATACTACGTATGCCGCCTTTAAATCGATGAAAAAGTGATGCGTTGGGACCTGATATTCACGACATTTTAGGAAGATATGCCGTACAGTAAAAATCTAGTTCGTTGTCGATCGGCCGTCAGACAGGTGACGGCAGGTGACAGACGACGGAAGATGATCTGGGATAATACTTTGTAGGCCGCATTTAGAATGGTGATCGCTCAATAGTTCTCACAATCTAACTTGTCGCCTTTCTTGTATATAAGGCATATAACTCCTTCCTTCCACTCCTCCGGTAGATGTTCTGTTTTCCAGATTGTGTCTATCAGCCGGAGCAGACAATTGGCCAGCCTCTCCGGACCCATCTTTATTAGTTTATTAGTTTGGCCATCCTTACCAGCAGCTTTATTGTTCTTGAGCTGGTGAATGGCATTTTCAACCCCCCTCAAAGTGGGGCTGGTTGGTTTCCATCCTCCACAGTACTGACGAAGGCATTTCCTCCGTTGTCCCGTACTTCATTTCCTCTGCTTTCAGGGCCATTCAGGTGCTTGTCAAAGTGCTGCTTCCACCTTTTGATCACCTCACGCTCGTCCGTCAAAATGCTCCCATTCTTATCCCTGCACATCTCGGCTCATGGCACGAAGCCGTTGCGGGATGCGTTGAGCTTCTGATAGAACTTACGTGTTTCTTGAGACCGGCACAGCTGTTCCATGTCTTCGCACTCCGTCTCCTCCAGGCGACGTTTTTTTTCCCGAAAGGGTGGGTCTGCTGTTGCCGATTCCGTCTATAACGCTCCACGTTCTGCCGGGTCCCTCTAGAACAGTGTTTCCCAATCTTTTTTGACTTTCGCCCCCTTGAGACAAATATTTTTTGGAATCGCCCCCCCTGGTATGAAATTTAAACATTTCAGAATAGTTTTTTTCATGTGGGCTTATCTACAATCGTAGGTTTCTCTTTATCGTTGCTCTCTTGGCATTATTGCAGAAAACAGATGCTTTATTCGTAACATATTTTTGTGCTGAAGTATGAAGAATCACTATATTTTACTTCATTAACAATGTATATTACAGATTTATCAAGTTTTGCGCAATTATCAGTGAAAGAGAGGATCGATGAAGAGAAATCGTTCATGTCAGTTAGGCCCTTCTGAAGTAACAGTGTAAATTTGTATTACGCGTTAAATTTACGTTGCAGTATGGATCAATATCAGAAGTATACCGAAAATTGGTCAAATTGAAACGGTGTAGCAGTCAATCATAATGCTTCAATAAAAAAACGTTCAAAAACGTTCAAAACATCAAAATGAGTAGTTTAACAAATGATTGAGAAATAATAGAAACTTAAGCTGCCTTATTCTTAAGATTCCCTAAGAAAAAGCCACCAAACTTTACTTTGGACTTAGAAATAAATTTCAAGCATCGCCAAATGTTCTCACGTACTTTCTGATTTTAAAATGCATTCAATATTATTTTTGACAAAAACCATTGAGCGCGTTTAGAGGTAAAGAACAGATGAAATAGTTAGGTGTCAAAGAAGTTCTTCTTCGGATGTATGTGTTATCACTAAAATTTGTTGGTCTCTTACAAACTTTGAAGCTATATATGTTTTTCAATTTTTTCAACCCCTTTTCAGTATTTTCGCCCCCCAATTTGAGTTTTACAAATTTTCGCCCCCTGGACCTGAAAATCGCCCCCAGGGGGGCGAATTCGCCCACTTTGGAAATCACTGCTCTAGAATCTGCCTACATTCCTCGTCGAACCGACGTACCCGACATTGCTCTCAGCTGCATTGTTGATGGCTGCCTTCACTGTTCTCAAGCAGTCCTCAAGAGGGGTTTCATCCAGCTCACCCTCTTCCGGTAATGCAGCCTCGAGATGCTGCGCGTATGCCGCTGCGACATCCGATTGCTTGAGCCGCTCTAGGTCATACCGGGGCGACCGTCGGTACCATACGTTGTTAACGATGGTGAGTTTTGGGAGCAGTTTAACCATCACCAGATAGTGGTCAGAGTCGAAGTTAGCGCCACGGTTGGTCATGACGTTGATTTCGTCGGAGAAGTGCCGTCCATCAATCAGAACGTGGTCGATTTGTGATTCTGTCTGCTGTGGTGATCTCCAGGTGTATCGGTATGGAAGGCTGTGCTGGAAATAGGTGCCACGAATGGCCATATTCTTGGAGGCGGCGAAATCAATTAGTCGTAAGCCGTTTTCGTTCGTCAGCTGGTGGGCGCTAAACTTTCCAATAGTCGGTCTGAACTCCTCCTCCTGGCCAACGTGAGCGACGCTTATAACATATTTAGAAAGCATAATCGTATCTCGGGTTTTCAAAACTGAAAACCTAGCCAAACCTGATCTTGATGGTTTAAATACACTCCAACTTTTTTACGTTCGTTTTTGTTTACGACGGTTCTTTTTAACGACCTCTTCTTTACAACTGAAATTCAGATTAACGACAGATCTCAATAATGATTAATATCTTTAAAAATCATCAAAATAGTGTTACCGTACGGTAATACGTCAAAAAGATTTGAAGTGGGCGGTAGGTCACGTAATAAGGTGTAATGAGCTAGGTAACGATCGATTCAAATAGAGAGGGCGGCTGAGAGAGCCGTGATAATCGCCACTTTTTCGGAACGGAGGGTGCAAAACGCAGCATCCACGTTGGAGAAATGAGTGTTAGGGGGGGGGGGGGAGGCTGATGAGGTTCAACAGAGCTGGGAGCGGGCAGGTTTAAGAAACCAGCGGCTAGCTAACACTGCAACACTTTTTTCGGCGAAGAAGTTTCGCCTTGTGTCAAAATCCGAACATGAGAATCACAAGGCAGCTGTTTCGGCCCGTATGCGGTAATTCCATTCGTGGTGAGATTTAACCAACTAATGATCGTAGTGATTTTGTCTCGTGGTTCCGACTCCCGAAGCACCAAGAAGGCAGCCTACCAATTTCTCGGCTACCGTTCGAATCGGCCTAGCAACCACGTGGAGGCGAGCCTCTATTAAGGTCCCGTGGGCGTAACTGCTGGACGTTTTCCTGGTCTAGCCCAATTTCTCCGGCAATCGCTAAAAAGTAAGAGGTTGTTTCTAAGATACGACCGCCAAGTTGACGTTGGATAACGTTAGCCTCTTCTATTTCCTGGCTTGGGACCGTCACGAACTTATGAAAGATTTCTACTGCTAAAAATCCAATTAATTTTCACACTATTTGTTGCATGTCGATTCTGATTTATTATAGACATTTGTGTTATTATTTTGTGTTTAAACAAAATAACCACTTTACATGTATTCAGAAGCTTAGTCCGTTATATTGAAGAATTGATTTTTAAGTGTATACTTAATCATTGTTAATTTGGAGCAATTAATTCAAAATATTTGAATCATTCCTTAACAATAGAAAATATATTGCATTCCGACAGCACTGCAGCAGCGTCTTCGGAAACATTCTCAAATTGTCGTTTTGTCAATTATTCATAACTAATCAGAGATGAATTATAGCAAGAATGTGGTAAACACATTAGCAAATATAACACAAACAACTCTTTAGTACACATTTGTTAGCCCTGAAAAGGGCCGATTGAACTGTGAGCATCGAGTAACTATTATTTAGTTCACCGACAGTTCTGTTGCTGTGAGAATTGCCAATTACTGTTGCGCTTCATGGTAGAAATAGTTTCAAAATCCTTTCAAAATTGAATTATCGTCCTGAAAAGGACAGTTGGGTTTGGATATCGTCGATCGCCATTCCATGCACAGGTTTGATGGATTCAGTGCTAGTTTTGAATTCTGGTCTCCGTGATGGAGGTGATTTAACCTCAAAATCTGTACAGCGTACGGCCCGGCCACTTCAGAGCGTAGCCGACAGAATTCTGGATGACTTTAGCACACCGCGGGTTTTCTCGTAGATGAGACCGAAGGTACGCTTGACGTCACCACGGCGAGCCAGACGGCGGTGGTTTGGTGATGATGCAATTGATGTTGTCACGCAAAACCTTGCGATGACGCTTGGCGCTTCCTTTTCCGAGTCCGGTTTATCTTCGGCAACGATTGTAACAAAACTGATGCTTGGCCTTTTTTTTTTTTTTGACTTTAAATATTTTTTATTCAGCTGTTTTTGGTTTTGTTACAATAATTTTTTACAGGTTAAGTGGTTCAACTGTACAACAGTTATTCATCTTCGTTAAATTTTGTTCTTACAAGTTAGTTTCCAATAGTTCGATAACGTTTTACATTCTGTACATTTGGTACGTGTTTGTTATTTTTATTTTTCTCTAACACTAAATCCTAATCCTAACTTAAAACCTAAACCTATGGGTATAACATTCGGATGTTTTCGTATTCTGATGTTTGAGCTTTTCTCTCATGTCTCTCAGCAATTTTGGCCATTCTCGCATCAATGGGTTCAATGTTGGCCAACCGATGGACTTCGGTGGTTCGTGTCCTTGCAGGGAGGTTGCAGATCATCTTTAGGTACTTATTTTGGAGTACCTGAATTTTTCTCATGTGCGTTTTTGCGCAACCGTGCCACACCGGGGACCCATACACCAGCATAGGGGCAACGATTTGCTTGAACACTGCCAGCTTGTTGGTAGTGGACATTTTGGATCGGCGATTTATCAACGGATAGAGCTGTTTCATCATCGTGGTCCCTTTTGCCACTCGATCAGTAACGTGCTGTCGGAATAGCAGTTTGCTGTCTAGGGTAAGTCCGATGTACTGGACGTCGGCAGACCACTCGATTTCGACGCCTTGCACCCTGAGTTTGGTTGTGGGTTTCAGGCGGTCATAGTTGCGGTGCGGGAACACGATGGCCTGCGTTTTGGAACCGTTGATGCGTATTTTCCAGTCGGTTAGGTATTGGATGTAAGTGTCCAGTCCGCTCTGGAGTTTGGATACGAGGGACCGCATGACACGCCCAACATACCTGATCGCGGAGTCGTCGGCGAACAGGGACAGTGTACCTCCACCTGGCAGGGGTGGGACGTCAGACGTGTACACGTTGTACAGTAATGGCCCCAGAATGCTGCCCTGGGGGACGCCAGCGGTGACCGGGTACGGGTCCGCTCGAGTGCTGCCTATGCAGACTTGGGATGATCTACCATCGAGGTAGTCGGAGATGGTCTTCACCAGGTATACTGGATAGTTATACCGGAGCAATTTGTGGACCAGACCGTCGTGCCACACATTATCGAACGCTTTCTCCACGTCAAGGAGTGCCATGACGGTTGTCTTTGAGACGGCCTTCGCCCTGCCGATGGAGTTCGTCACCGTTTGGAGTTGGTGGACTGTCGAGTGTCCCCGCCGGAATCCAAATTGTTCGTCCGGAAAGTACTCGCTCTCGATATACGTCCGCGCGCACTGGTGGTTGAAAACTGAATGACTGATGCTTGGCTCAGCTCCTTTTATGCGGTACGCAATGGATGAATTCTTCTTGCTCGCTCGCTGTTCACTGTTCGTCTCGCTCGCTCGCAAGAGAAGGTCATAAAAGGGACCGGCAGCCGCGCACATTCAATCATTCATTTGTTTCAATCCGTCCAGAGAACACTACGACGATGGCTCTACCAAGCAGACTGCCCGTAAGCCCGTGAGCGGCCCCACGAAAGTCTCTCGCTAGAGCGCCTCAGCCACCGGAGGAGTCAAGAAGCCGTATCGCTGTCAGCCAGAAACGGTCTCTCTGCGTGAGATCCGTCGCTACCAGAATTCGACGGAGCTGCTGATCCACAAATTGTTTTTCCAGCGCCTGGTCCGTGAAATCGCTCAGGACTTCAAGACCGATCTGCGATTACAGAGCTTGGCCGTCATGGCCCTGCAGGAAGCGAGCTAGGCCTATCTTTGAGGCTACCAACATGTGCGCGATCCACGCCAAGCGTGTGACCATCATGCCGAAAGCCTTCTAGCTGGCTCGTCGTATCCGTGACGAACGAGTTTAAATTGAATTGGGACACAAGCAAAACGGCCCTTTTCAGAGCCACAACAATGCATTCCACGTAAAAGAGTTACGGCTAGAGATATTTCACATATTATTATTAATTTATTTATTTATTTAATTGCCAATTGAAATTTCGGATGATTAGTTTTTCAACGGAGTGAAATGGCAAACAAAGTTTTACATAGGTTCCCGTCGGGCGGCGGTAGCATTTTTGCAGTCTACTCTGTGCGATTATTTGGTTTCGACCAACAATTTCTTACCAAATCAAATCATCAACGAAGCTGTTGCTGATAAGTTTTAGCTTTCAAATCGACAAGTTTATACTGATCGCTTTGTCATGCATGTGGTTAGCGACGACGACGACAACGGCATTATTCAATCATCGCATAATGCGAGGCAAACCAGGATCCTCATTCTAGTACCGTCCCCAATTTATCTCTCATGCACACAATGTCGAAGATTGCCCTGCAAGAGTGCGATGGGAAATTGATTTCTTGGCCCTGTGATTCTCGTAAAGCACTAATGTTGACGCTTATGAAAGATTGCATGCAAATGACTGACCGAAATATGAATCCATCACATCCATTCACCAGTAATGTCGCTCTTCACGGTGTAAAATTCTCATAACTCTCTTTCAAATTGAAATTGTCGTCCTGAAAAGGACAATTGGTGGTAGTCACAATCGATTGAACTGGGTTTTCATTCCATTCTTAGACAGAAACACACCAAAAGATTACCAAAGACGATTTAATTAAAATGCGGTCGTGCGCGTGCGCGTGCGCGTGAAGTGGAATTTGATTGGCTTCGACTGAACACGAGATAATGGAGAGAAGTAAGAAGAAGACCGAAAGGGGCGTTTCCCTTTGAATGACGAAAGTGGCTAAGATATCGCGCAATGATGTCTGTGTCAGGAATACACAAGAAAAATGTGCTTTTCTATGAAAAATAAGACATGCTTCGATATTTCTCAATTTTTCAATAGTTTAGTCATGAGAATCAATAGTTTTCATTGTTGGAGTAGATTCGTAGAAAGATTTCCAATCGATTGGTGCAAGAATCTTGAAAATCTATCCGGGCGTTAGTAAGTTATTAACAGTCAAAATCTAACCACTTTTCGTGACGCGAGCGATTTTTCGTTTTTCGAAATTGTACCCCAGTATGTTGCCGTAAGACGTTATCCAACGTCAAAAACTAACCGATTTATCAATAAGTTGTAAGATTTTTGAGTCGTGATTCAGATTCAGAGACCCCAAATTTAGTGAATAGGATATTTCTTTATTTTAGGAAATCTATCACAGTAATTGATCAACTTCACCCCGGAATCAAAAACACCACTTTTCGATATCTAAAAAATGTTTTCGTTATTATGATAATAATTCGTCAAAATTTCGTTTGTATAATTCGTTAAACATTCAACCAGTACAGGTTTTAAAAATATTTAGATGATAATACATGCATCATGCTAGGAATTATAGCACAGAATCGCTCAGAAGTGATCAACTTCCCCCCAGTTTACGGTACATGTAAACTTCAAAACGTTTAAACCTTATAACAGCAAGAAAAATGTGCTTTTCTATGAAAAATAAGACATGCCTCGACATTTACCAAATTTTCAATAGTTTAGTCATGAGAATCAATAGTTTTCATTATTGGAGTAGATTCGTAGAAAGATTTCCAATCGATTGGTGCACGAATCTTGAAAATCTATGCCGGCGTTAGTAAGTTATTAACAGTCAAAATCTAACCACTTTTCGTGACGCGAGCGATTTTTCGTTTTTCGAAATTGTACCCCAGTATGTTGCCGTAAGACGTTATCCAACGTCAAAAACACTCACCAACTTGGTGACTCACCTGCTATCAAGGATAGGAGACGACGCTTGGTGCCCAGCCCTTTTCTGGGACTGTTCATCTTCTCCGGGGGTCAACTCGTTTCAATAGTAGGTCATGATATTCAGCTTAATTTTTCAGTAGTAGGGGGAGTGGTAGCAAAATGACCACCCCTGTTGAAATGAACACCTATAAGAAATACCCGAACACCATTTACCCGGAAATGACATTTTCCTGAGTTGTGTATTGTGGGGCGATCCAATAATTACGTAAGACAATTTTCGAGGTTTTCCAACCCCCCCCCTCCCCCCATGGTAAGATTTTTTGTATGAAAATTAAAAATAAATTGTATGGCACGTAAGAAATCTCAAACCCCCCCTCCCCCCATAAACCCTTACATAATTAATGGACAGCCCCTTGTATTGCTGTTTGCGTTTGATGTGCAAAGCTTCTCCAACTGGGCTTCAAATGCGGTAACACAAAGTAATCAAAGGATACTTAGCAACCATGATCTGTATCACCGCCAACCTAGCAAATAAAATCAATCTTTGACTTCGCCTTCCTTGTGAAAAATCTTACCACGTTTGGTGCTCCCGCATTTGATATTTGTATTTCAAACGCACACAGCAATATAGTGTACCAGACACGGCCGCCTAAAACTGATTAAAACTAAAACTACTGGTAAGATTTCTGTATTATAGCGAATCCAAAATGATTGTTACTAGAATCACTGGGGACCTCATTCGGGTAAATGTCGCATTCCGGTAAGTGTTGCAGTCGGTTAAATGTCGTTCGGTTATTTGTCTTTCGCGTGAATGGTTTTCGGGTATTTGTTATAGAATCATTTAGATTGATGCAAGAATGCCACAGGAATAAGTCATCTTGGAGCTGTTATCATCTACACTAGGGAGCCGGATCCTATTCTTGTCACTTTTGATTCACATTGGCAGTGAGGTTTTTAGAAAGCTACAAAGTTAATATTTGGCCATAATATGCGTCGTATTTAAACGTATCTTATTGCAAAGTTTCAGGCGATTGAGCCATAAAAAACCCTCCATGCCAAAGTGAATCATGAAAGTGCCCAAGTGGTTCTGCACCCTATTTGTTAGTACATGATTCGCTCAAATGAAACGGAATCAAATGGCCAAGAATCTAAATTTTGAAGGTTTCTTATGAAGCAGAAGTATTAGTTTTTGAAGATCGTGTCTGATTCAAAATGCTATACATTATTTGGGTCAATGGCGCATTCAGATAAATAGAACTCGGATAAATAAGGAAATTTAAGATTCATCCCAAACAGTGAACTAGTACCTCACTGATTCAGTAGGAGTTCATTCATCTGTCTCATGAATAAACAAAGAAGCTTTCAATCTCAGCATGAACATTCACATCATTTGACAATGAACCTAATCTTGTAGCTGTATTGAAAATTATCACGTATCATAAACCTTGCTGATAACTAAGTATTTTTTTTTTGAATGGGTAACAATAATTAATGGATATATTTTGGGAAATGCAATAAAAATTTTCAAAACTTTTTGTTTTGCTCACGATTTTTGCATGATGTTTATTTTACCACCAACAGCTGGTCATTTTACCCACATAGTGCAGGTAAAATGAACATTTGAATCGTATTTTGCTAGAAATAAAATGTGAAAATCTAGCTTTTTTACTCTGAATTCATGTTGCTGCTTTAGATAATATCCCTATTTTTGATGTTATGCGATAGAACCATACGAATTCTTGTTTTTTTCTGTCAAAAACAAGATGATATCCTTAGGATGTTCATTTTGCTACCCCTTCCCCTATAAGACAAACATGCGGTGGTCATTGATATGCAGAATTATGCCAGTATGCGGCGTTAGTAGGCATCTAAATTTTGTTTTGCAGATATATCTTGATCCTGACCACTTAGAAAGATGGCGTCTTCGAAAAAAATACTTTTTTTAGGTGGTGATAGTGAGTATGAAACTTTTGTTTTGCAATTATCTTAGGATCCTGATAACTTAAAACATGAAGGCTCTTCATCTGGTCCAGTAAGTCAAGGGTTATCATTGTTAGAGCCATGCAATTCAATATTTCGCCCCAGAGGGCACTAGGGAGTAAGTAGCTTGTAATTTTCACTTGATGTCTTACAGGGCATTCAGATGCACCATACTTACCTCTTCTACTCTTGGAATCTGTACCGATTTTGATCATTGGTTATCTAAATCCAGAAATATTGCGAAATTCTTTGGTGAACGACGCGTAGCCATAACCCACGTACATATCTCAGGCTACACATATTTGCTCTTGTTCGTTTATTATCTTTTTGAGACAAAACTTTGATGAGAGTTTGTTGTGAAGAGAGGATTCAATTTGGTGCAACCGTTTTTGAGAAATGAATATTAATGTTTCTGGTATCACTCTGACCATATTAGGATCTTGAAAACTACAAAAACATTTTCAGATTACTAGGAACTCAACCGATTTGTTTTTTTTTTTAAGGAGCTCCTAATTACTGAACTTTGTATAGCTTACATTTTATTTTTTTGATAGATTGCCTAGAACTAAAATGGCGGCCAAAGAGATTTCATATGAAGATTGTCGTTGTTCCAAGAAGCCCAATGATCAATATCGATACAGATTCTTATAATATAGGTTGTGTTTATTGTAAAGAAACCAACTGTATGTAGAAGGGTTAACATGATAGCCACTTCCTATAGAAAACCAAGTATACATGACCAAGTCACCCGAGAGCTTTTGAACCAGCTTGCTTTAGATGCGGATTACAAATTTTAAAATTCAAAATTGAGATGGTTAAACAGCGCCTACAACTATCCATCAAGGATGTACGGTTCCGACGCCTGCCTCGGTACAATCTATCGCGTCTGAGACAACCGGATGTCACTAATGCGTACGCACAGCATCTGGAGGCAGCGTTGCCAGATAAAGGTGAGCTCGATAGGGCCCCTCTTGAGGACTGCTGGAGGACAGTCAAAGCATCCATTAACGATGCTCTCAAAATCATTATCGGATATGTGGAATGGAGATCAAGAAACGATTGGTGCGACGATGAGCGCCAGGAGGTTTTGGAGGAGAAGAATGCAGGTGACGCGAGCTAATCGAAAGGGTGAAGTAGCAATACGATGACCACCTGAATGGCGCAGAGAACACAGGCACAGAAGGTCAGAACAGTGAAGGCGATGGCTACGTCATAAACCATAAACCAGCTCTCACGATGGGGCACGTTAAGGATGCCATTCAAAAGCTTAAAAACAACAATATCGCTGGCAAGGATGGTATCGGAGCTGAACTCATCAACATGGGCCAGGGCAGGTTGACTGTTTATTTGCATCGGCTGATAGTCAGAATCTGGGAAACGGGACAGCTACCGGAGGAGTGGAAGCAAAGCGTTATATGCCCTACCTACAAAAATGGTGACAAACTGGAGTGTGAAAATTATCGTGAAATCACTATCCTAAGCGCCGCCTTCAAAGTTCTATCCCAGATTCTCTTCCGTCGGTTATCGTCTATAGCAAACGAGTTCGTGGGAAGTTATCAAGCAGGTTTCATCGACGGCCGCTCGACAACGGACCAGATTTTTTCCGAAATGCCGTGAGTACCATCTGTTCACCATCTGTTCATCGATTCCAAGGTGGCATACAACAGTATTGACAGTGTAGAGCTATGGAAGACCATGGACGAGAACAGTGATTACCAGGTACGGATTTCACAAGATCCGGACAATTTGTTTGCTTCGCGGACGACATGGATATTATTGGGAGAAAATTTGAAACGGTGGCAGATTTGTTCACCCGCATAAAAAGCGAAGCAACAACAGTGAGGCAAATGGTGAATGCGTTGAAAACAGAGTACATGCTGTTCGGTGGAACTGAGCGTGACAGGGCGCCTCGAATCCTTGCTGAAGGCCGACAATAACGTAAGTCGTAAAATACGAAGGCGCATCATCTGTGGAAGTCGTGCCTACTGTGGGCTCCGGTTGAAACTGAGGTCAAGAAAAATTTATCCCTGCACCAAATGCACGATGTACAAAATACTCATAAGACCGGTAGTCCTCTACGAGCATGAGACGTGGACTATGCTCGAGAAGAACATGCCTAATGCCTGTTGGAACACGAAGACGTGGGGCACAGCGAGCTAGGTGGATTGACCAGGTGCACCAGGACATGGAGAGCGTGAGTTGCAGGCGAAGATGGAGAGAACTTGTCATGAACCGAGTGAATTGGCGACATATTTTTTCATCAAATTCATTGATGTAAAACCTGTAGGTTTCATCAAATTAATTGTTGTAAACCTAATAAAGAAATAAATAATGAGCCATGTTTGGAACTCGACATTGTATAAGCTACTGAATATGTATGGGATGGTCACCCTAGTGCTATCCGCCATTAATCCAAAACTATCGAGATCTTAAAATTGGTGACTGCGATCCCAAAATCTAGAAAAAAAATATTATCCACGCAATTAAAATTAGAAATTGAAAAACACGTAAGGACGGACCTGGTGCAGTGCTTGAAACTCATACCTCTCAATCTGCAGACCTGGGATCAAATCCTATCCCCGAGATAACTGCTGATAATCTCAAATACCCCATATGAATATTATTCTTATTGCTTTTACTTTGAGAGATTCAACTGAACAGTCGTCACCATGAACAAAATTTTCACATCAAGATCCCGTCTTAGTTCTCGTCTCATAATTTATCTACAAGGGATCGACGCACATGAATTCAATGGGTTTCATTGACCACAAAGACACTGACTTATAAATGAAACAAACAAACAACACCAAATCAAGGAATTTTCACGCCAATCAACCTGGAACAATATAAACAGCCGTCGAAAATCGCTGGACGATCCATGGCGAATGATAATTTTCATTCATGAGCGCAAATTGAAGCTGCACGCGTTGCTCCTCCAGCTATGTGCCACCCATGTTAAAACCACCAAGCCGCCACCACCACACTGCGCTAATTCACCACCAGCGTTGCTGTGTGTTGTGCGGTGGCGGCGGCTTCTGTGAGGTGATGAATGCAGACCAGAAACCATTAGGCGAAAAAACAAAAAAATTCCGTCCGCATTTGGGGTCCGCCGGTTGGTCCCTCGGTGGTAAACAAAATAGAAATGGTCATATCCATTCAGGTGTTAATTACGCCCAATTGACTTATTCCCTTAACAGCCGCATCGAATCGGCATAAATCAAACGGTTCGCTTCGGTGATGCGGCACCGTCGGGAAAATTCTCGTTTCATTAGCATAATTTGCCTAAGAGAAAACACAAACTTTGGGCCCCCGCGCGCTGTTGTTCCATTGTTGATGGATTGATAAGTTTTTTTCTCTCTCTCATAATGGGAGGTGGAGCCTTCATTCAGAAGCTGCAAGACGAATCACCATTTTTGGAAGTTGAACCCAAAAAGTTTCGTAAATTGTTCCATCCTCTTCGGTATCAAGTTACGCGGATGGCTTTATTTCGGAAGGGACTCAGTAATTAGGACTGTTGGGGATGACTTACTTGTTCACAAATTTGAGTAAATTTTATCATTTCGTTGGAGGGTGTGGAATTCAGAGAAAGATCAATGGTATCACATACGTTTGATTCCATGACTCTCCGCAGAATGAAAAATTTAGCATTTCAAAAAGTTACAGTGAAAGCAAATATCGTTCTTCTCACATCGTACCCTCGTGCTGTGCTTTCATAAATTATTTCTGGTCTCGGATGTTTATAAAACTACCATAAACAATAAAACAGTCCTTTTCAGTATTAATCCCTTTACGATCCTTGTTTAGACCCGTACTTTCGATTTTTTGTTGGACCTATTAGCGAAAGCTAGCGGTGATAATCTTTCTTGGACACCGTCTTGAGAAAAAATCCTCTTAGACGGTCACATTTTGTTTATTCACTGAACATGGTTGCAACTACAAACAAAAGGAAGGGTGAATCTCTGAATTCACAATTTCCTTCCGAAAAGTGGGTTTTAAAACTGTTACTGAGCCTGGCAAAAATGGAAGAATGGACGATTCGTCGGAAAGCGCGTTTTCTACCAAGGGTGAAATGGTAAATGTTGATAATTGCATCGAAATGAGCAATCAGTTCGATTATTTAGACAAGTTTGCTGAACACCAAATCGTAGCAGTCTCTAGTCCAGGCTTTTAATTCAAGTGAGGAAACAAAGGGTGCCGCCAATCGTGGTCAGTAGTTTCTAATTTGAAGGATTCATGAACTCCATTAGGGGAATCAAGCCTTCCTTCAGAATCGCAAAGAAAAGAGACTGTCGCGTTTTGCTGGAAACTCTTGAGGATAACAAACATATTGAAGAGAAGATGTACACAGTTTTAACCTATGACGATAAAACTAAACGTTTGTTAAAGGTCGACTTTAACGGTCTTTTAAGTGACTATACGTCACCTATGAGGTCAAAAATAGAATACATACACGATTTATTGGGATTTTCCACAGTACAAGCAATCGTTTTGCAAAAAACCAAGAATCAAGCAGGAATTTTTGGAGAAGAGCATTCTTAAGAATATTATTTAGTTCACTCTTACAAAAGTACTCTAAATCATATTAATGCTTTAGAAAAAACAAGACTTATGTTCGATGTCCCTGTGACATGGGAACTATTTCAGAAACCTGGAAGAAATTTCAAGAACCCCACTTAGTGCCATCGGTGCCAAAAGTACTGAACATTGACGCATGGATGCCAAATACATGATTGCATACGTCTGTCCTTTGAAGAAAGATACCGTAATCCGGGGTAACATTGATCATTTTTTTAGTTTTTCTTAAATTTTTCATTTCACAATACAAATGTTACAAGTTTCATATTTTTAAAACAAGTACTGGCACCCACCGCTCCTAACTATGTACTTTATTTTGTTTTTCGAAAGATTTAAACATGTTTAAATAAATGTTTTAAGTGATTTTTTGATTCAGCTGATATGGGGTAACATTGATCACCCAAGTAAACAACGTTCGCTAATATTGGAAATGTCGTTACTTACTAAAATCAGGGCCCCTGAAGCCGAATTTGAAGATCAAACTCTTACAAGTCATTTACTTTTTGAGTTATTTCAAAATTAAAAACACCTTGAACCGCGGAATACGCCTAAAAGTAGGCAATTTGCTCAGGAAATTCTACATTCGTAATAGTAATTAGTTAATGTTACCTAATTGAATAAACTTATGAAAGATTTGGCAACGGAATCGTTTTTGGCGATGCCATTTTTAGTAACACCCGCATTTTCCTTGATCACATCGTCTGCAGAACTCATGTGAGACATGAATTTTCGGTAGTGTCAGTGAAAATGATAGAAATCATTGTTTCAAAAAGTTGACAAATTTGCGCATGAACTAAACGCAATTTTTGCAAAAACCTTAATTATCATTAGCTTATGAATATACGAAAGAGAGGCACCATTCATGGTTCGAAAATGTTTCATCAATAAATCTTTATTTGAACGTTTAACAAGATGAGTCATCCCGATCAATGTTACCCCGCTGATCAATGTTACCCCGGATTACGGTACCAAAAACGTGTATGCGTAAATTGCGGGGGCAATCATAAGTCTAACTTTTGGGATAGCCCTTCGCACAAGCGAATTGTTGAGCCGCGTACTGGGTAGATGAACGGCAACATTTTTCGTAGCCGGAATTCCCCAGGCAGAATCTCCAACTATTCTCATTTTCAGTTAACGATCAATAATCAATAATGCTCAATAATCATCTACAAGCTTATTTTCTTCCGTCAGGTACAGGGCAAAAGCACTAATATTTGGCCTACAAGAGTTCGGTGACAATTTTCGGATTTTCTTACAAACTAGGCCGAAATCGCATGCAAGCGTTGAAAATTGATGTTCTCCATCTACCCGAGATAACTCCTATGCTAATGATGTCGCAGATAGTAGCGTAGCTAGGGGGATGCGGTGGGTGTGGTCCGCACCGGGCTCCGAGCTCCTAGGGGCCCTAAAATCACAGTGCGAATATCTCATAGCATTAAAAATTCGACATAGCTTGTAGGAAACTGACAATTTGTAAGATCCCAGATAGAAAATGAGTTTTGGAGGGACTTGGATCATAAATATACAGGGGGACCGTGACATAGGGCTCGACATTTTGTCCAAGGCCTTCACAAATATTTGTTTTGCAAGCTGTTGTTCAACCGTTTGCAAGAATGAGAGAAGGCTCTTCCCGACTATGAGTAGTGGGAGATCCCCCAGTACCGGACAGCTCCCAATACCGCACAAAGTCGTAACATTGAGAAATCATGATCCAATCAAGATAGTGTATAAGAAGAAAAGGAAGCTATTATGGAGAGTAATGTTTGCGTAGAATACCACATCCTTGAAATTTGCATACCTTTTTAAATAAGTAGAGATGTTTGGAAATTGTTCAAAATTTGACGTATCGCCGTAAATTTGAACCTTATTAGTAATTATTTTGAATCTGGCAAAATAATTTAAATCACACAAGCATGATTAAATAGTATCATAATTTGAAAGTATGAATGTATTTTGCACTATATTTGAACTAAATATGGTCAATCTACAATTTTGATCTAGCGCCTCTTGTCCCCCAGTTACGGACAGCTTGATTTGTTACATGATATTTTTGTAATATTCTCATATAATATAGTAATATTCTAAAAATACATTCATTTTTAATGGCTTTCAGTGATCATGGTATCAAAGATGCAATAAAAATAAGAAGAATGAAAATTCAGTACAACACGCAAAATGTATTGTTTTTTATCATATATATGGAAGAAGTTTTTTGATGGCTAATTTGCAGACTAAGTAAAACTCAAATTACTCTTGTGAATGTTGCAAATGCATTGAATTGGCAATGAAATACTTTTCCTGGAGTAAAAACATTCAGTGCTATACCAATTTGCAGAATTCAAGGTATTTCCAGATCGTGTCCGGTAATGGGAGCCACCTTTTATGATTGGTCAGTTTGATAGTAAAATACATAACCAAAATACAATGTCAAAACTCATATTTATATTTTCGAATTTATTTGTGTACGCTACAAAAATGATAAAATTTATCATATATACGCACCAAGACCGCATTAAATCAATAGTTTTTGAATAATGAATTTAACGGCTTAGGGGATCTCCCCCTACATTACAAAATCTTATCACCCCATGATATTATGATATAAAGATTTCATCGAAAATTGGTTGTTTCAATTTTAATGCAGGATGTTGTTAAAATAATTAAAATTATAACAAAAATAATATATGAATTGTATAATAACTATATTTCAATGTGTTTTAAATCTATCAAAAAATATCAAACTCAATTATAATTTTTGAAACAATGCATCACAGTTATAATACTGTGTAATATACGGAGTATATAATACTGTGTAATATATTAAGTTATTAAGAAAATTATTTATGAAACAACATCAAAGTAATATTAAACATGTTATCTTTAATTCCTCCTAGATTTGCATCAAAAACCCCAACAAAGAAATTTTCAGTGATTTTCAAAATATTATAATCTCAGGAATTTGTTTATTTATTTCATTAGATGTTTTCCTATGAATTGTTCCAAGATTTTTTTCACAAATCTTCAAAAAGGTTAACTAGAAATAATCGTAAGCATGCTACTAAATATTGTACAACATACAGAGAGTTATCCAAGAATACCTTGAAACATCCTTTTGAGGTGAAGACGAATCGAAGCCAATCTATTCTCCAGGCAATCTTTTAGGCAGAAAATTTGATAGATTGATTAAATTTTTAGCGATCATGGCTATTTGGTACTCCAGATTTGTGCTCTTGATGATTTTAAGTTTATCTTCAATGCAATAGAAAATATAGAAACTTCTGAAGCAATTGTTTCAGATATATTTTTTAATTCCACAAAACTTAGCATCAAAAACTACTTCATGGCGGAGTTCCTGGCTACGATCTCGTACCACATGAGGTTAACAAGTTGTTTTCAAGATATTTTATTTAATTATTCATAACTATTATAGCATCTATTAGAAAGTTAGACGCGATCCAGTGTTGTGATCTAAAGTCTTGATAGTGTCATATTTTTAATTGTACGTAACTGAAGAAAAATTCTCTCAATAGTGTTGAAACCTTTTGATAAAAGAAACCTATAAGAAATCTAATATTGAAGACAAAAGCTACAAAAAAAGTTTTCTATACAGGTATACGACTAGTTTACCTGCAAAAAGTTTACCTCGCAGAGAACAAGGCGGGTCTATACCCAGGTGATCTAGTATACGTAAAGCAGGTCCGTTTTCTCGGCGCTGGTTTTCTCCACAAAGTTAAAATCTGATTACACCTGGGTATAGACCCGCCTTGGTAGAGAATAGACTTTGTTAATCATATTTGGGAGAAAGCGAGTAACTTCAACAACATCAAAAACATGATAGGTACATACCATGAACATACTCACGAAAAAGCTAAAAATATACTACCACTATGGTTATAAAAGATTTAATTGTAAAATTTTTCTTCAGTCAAGCAAACGACACCAAACTAGTCAGCAGGGTTGCCACTATATTTTTGAAAATGTCTGGCGAGTTCAAAATAAAAAGTCTTGCAAAGTCTGGCAGACACCATTGTGCAGGTATACTACTAGACTCCAATTTCGACGGTAACAAAAAAATAAACAACATAGAAAAAAAATCTTTATTCACATCAGCACTAAAACATGGCCTTTTCTAAATGTTTAAGTCTGTATTGGAAAACATTTTAGTATTTCAGCTATGGTATTTATCAAATAAGTCCTTTATGTTTATTTACATTCTGGCACATAGATTCTTATGATTGTACAAAATTAAAGTCAAAACGATGAATCCCTGAGAAAGTTTCACCATGTCTGTTTTCAAAACTCTATATCAAATTTATAAATGAGAATTGCACTCTAGTAGAGTTGATCTGGACACAGTTTAAACTACTACTGTCAGTTTTTCAATGAACAGAAGAGTCTAAATGCTAAAATACCATTGCATAATAATCAAAGTCACTAGGACAACCTCTCTACTACCATTACACAGCGTAACAAAAATGACATGTTTGCGTGTCTCAAGGATCAAATTATGTGTCTCGAGTAGATTTGGGGTTGCTGAATCTGATGCCATTTTCAGAAATGTTCCAGCACGTCACAATTTTTAGCTACAGGTCGCCAAAGTTGTATAAAAGACTGGTTTTATTGATGTTTACATAAAATTTAAAGTATAATTTATCAAACTTTTTTGTGATCTAATCCACTAAACATGCTTTTTTGCACTTAAACTTTCATTTTGGATTGAATTTGATTGAAATTTCACGATTAAATTTGGATTAAACCGATTTTTTTGACATGCTTGCTGTCTCCATACAAAATTCGTCGTTTCTCTTATATGGGAAAATACAATACTTTTTTAAACCATAAAAAAATAACTTTTCCGCATCGAAAGTATTATAAAATTTGCCGATAAGTATTGTTATACACATAAAGTTTGAATTCTGTGGCAAATTAAGCAAATAAATTAACTTACAAGTTGGCAAACTAGCATGCAAGTTGGCGAAAATAGTAATTTTTTGCATTTTTAACAGACAATATCTCAAAAACTAGACGTGCTATGATATTTTTGAAAACGGCAATGGATCCAGCAACTCTTAATTGAGAGAATAGCGGTATTTTGATGCTTGAGACAAAAACGTGTTCCGCAGTGTTATCATTTATCTACCACAAAACAATATTTTATTCACGATGACAACGAAATTCCCCATATAAAACTCCTTTGGCCACCATTTTGTTTTTACTTATTTTATAAAAAAAAAAATACATGGGCAAAACAATGTCAAGTTTTAAGGAGATTCTCTTGAAAAAATCATTTAGATTGGTTGAGTTATCTTCAAGAAAACTATAAATTACAAAATGATGTTTTTCGAAGGTTTCAAGATCTCTTTACGGTCAGAGTGGATTCTACCCCATTACCCCGAATGCCATTTCTCCGATTGCCATCACCCCGAATTCCATTACCCCGAATGTACCATTACCCCGAATTCCTTCACCCCGAATGCAATTTCCCCGAATTTACAATTATCATGACATGATGATATTGATGACATTTCCCCGCGATATTGGAATTCGGGGTAATGTCATTCGGAGTGATGGGACGTTCGGGGTTTTGGAATTCGGGGTAATGGCGTTCAGGTTAATGGCATTCGGGGTAATGGGATTCGGGGTAATGGGGTAGAATCTCTCATCAAACTATTGTTTTAAAAAGCGAATTTACCAATCATAAGAAAAATTCTAAATCCTGCGTAATTAAAGTAAGTATGGCTACCCGTCGGTCTGTAAAGTCTGGCTGAATTTGAAAATGTCTTGCAAAACTAGTAGTTTGTCTTTTTGTCTTTTTCTCGATTAAAAGTCTTGCAGTGCCAGATTAATCTGGCATAATGGCAACCCTGCTAGTCAGTAAAAACTTAAAAGTGATTTTGTTTATTAAAATCTAACGAGCAACATGAGTAGTCGCTTTCTCAACTGTTGCAGGCCGTTTGCAGAAAAAAAGTGTTCGAAAGAGCTACGAAATCTCACCGAAAGCACCATAGATAAACTTAAAGCGGCTGGTTATGCTCCAATGTCTACATTGAATACAAATTTACGCATTTGTACGTCCTGCCGTTTAAACGTTGACAAACGGGCAATCTGTACATCATCGGTGGATCAGGTTGCAGGAAGTTCGAAAACAACAACAACTGAGGAGTTACCAGAAGTACCAAGTGCAGATAGTCTTGCCACGGTACCATCAGCGACATCTGTTTCAACAAATCAATCAGAAGATGAGTGCATCCAGAAGGTCAACATCGAACGCTTAAACGAAGGGATAGCTGGAATAAAAGTGACTCCGATTAAATGGACGAAGATGGGTTACGTCAATTATCCCGAGAAAAAATACCGTGAAATCAGCGAAGTTGTACGAAAAAACCTCTTCAAATTAGGACCTGAGGATGTGGAAAATACAGACTACGATGAGGTAATTATGAATATGAAGGAAAGGTTCTCGAATCTAGCCACGACAAGGAAAGAAAAATTATTGATTTTGTCGATGCTGCCAAGCTCGTGGTCTATTCAAGACGCCATTGATGAGTTCAAAACCAATAGAAATACAGCAAAAGAGGCAAAACAATTCAAAAATAACTGTCTTGCAACCAAAAATGCTAGGTCGAGTACTTCATTAACAGATGAGACAAAAGAAAAAATAATTCAATATTTTGAAGACGATGAAGTAAGTAGAGCTATGCCTGGCCAAAAAGATTATGTATCTGTAAAAAAAGATGGAAAGCGTCAAGCAATCCAAAAACGATTAATGATGACTACTTTGAAAGAAGCGTATACACGCTTCAAGGAAATTAACGAAAATATTAAGGTAGGTTTTTCCTCATTTGCAAGCCTTCGTCCAAGGCAATGCAAGCTTCTATCCAATTCAGGAACACATAATGTTTGTGTGTGCACAACACACGAAAATATTAACCTAATCTTACATAGTTTGAAAAGAATCAATTTATCAAAGGATATTAAAATGTTAACTGGTAGTCTTTTGTGTGAAAATACAACATCAAATTGCTATCTACGATCTTGTTCGGATTGTCCAGATTCTTCATCATTGGAAAATACTTTATTCGCTGAGTTTGAAGAAAATTATATTGATCAGTTATCATTTGAGCAATGGGTGACCACGGATAGGTGTGACCTAGAAACTATTGTAAAACCTGTAGATGAGTTTGTGTCATTTTTTTGCTTGAAATTAGAAAGTTTAATTCCTCACGACTTTATTAAAACAGAGCAATCCCGCTTTTTAAAAAATACGAAAAATACATTACAAGATGGTGAATTTTTAGTCATTTGTGATTTTTCTGAAAACTATAGCTTTGTATTGCAAGATGAAGTGCAGTCCCATCACTGGAACGTACAACAAGCTACAATTCATCCATTCGTTATTTATTTCAATGGAAGTACGCAAATTGGACATTTTAGTTTTATTGTAATTTCCGAAGATTTAAGACACGACTCAGTATCTGTAAATTTGTTCATTGCCAAAATGATTAACTTTTTACGCGTTGATAAGGATAAAAAAATCAGAAAGATATATTTCATGTCTGATGGAGCAGCATCGCAGTACAAAAACCGTAAGAATTTTTCGAGCCTATGTCAATTTAAATCAAAGTACGGAATTGATGCAGAATGGCATTTCTTTGCTACGTCACATGGCAAAGGTTCTTGTGATGCTATTGGATTTTTTTTTTTTTTTTTAATCTTTATTTGAGTGTATTTTAACGCACGAGGGCTAGTTCTACACTTGATGCTGTTGGAGGAACCATAAAGCGCATGGCCACAAGAGCAAGTTTAGCCAAAGAACGTGAGCATCCAATTAAAACTGCAAAAGAACTATTTGATTGGGCGAATCGCAGAAAAGAAGAAGATTTAACAAAATTATCATTTTGTTTTACTACTACTGAAAAGTACGAATTAACGGCATCAGAGCTCAGCGAGCAATATAATAACGCGAAAACGATCCAAGGAACCCAAAAATTTCACTGTTTCATTCCATTGTCAGAAAATAAAATTAAAGCAAAACTATACTCGAACTGTACTGATAATGATGCAAAAGTGTTCGATATTGTAAAAAATTGAAAAACAATAAATAAATAAATAAATAAGTATTAATAAAATGTTTTCATGATCTCATAACGCATACCCAAATCCAAAACTTTTAAAGTTTATATATAACATTTAGAAACTCATCGATCATACTCTAAAAAAAAACATCCTGGTAATTTTTTTTTTTATTTTCGTGTAATGTGTTAATTCATTTTAATTTATACATATATACATATACATATAATATTTATACATATACAAAATATTTATACATATAATATACATAATACTAATGAATACATGAAAACGACTTGTTTAATTCACGCAAGGCTCTTAACAATAAAATCAGCAACAAACTGCGGTTCCCTTAATAATTTACACTGAAAAAAAAAAAATTTTTCTACTAAATGTGAAAATTGTGACATGTTTGAAATGTCATAACTTTTTTGTTTATTGGTTTACCATCACCATGGTATGATAGCTAATAATGGTCCATTATATTACCGTTTTCCCTCAAAAAATTACGTTGGTATTCCGATAGGGTTTTGAGATATTTGAGTTTTTGTGTCAAAAATTATGTTTTTTAATGCAAAAAAAATTTGTTTTTACTGTGTGTATTTTTATGGAATCTTTATTTAGTTGTCTAACTTTGTTTATTTAGTTGTCTAACAATCGAACGAACCGTTTTTGCTGTGCAGCTTTTTGAATCTTTTTGAACCATTTTCACATACACCCTTTTGAAAAGTTAGTCGTGACTCAACTTGAAGATTTGATATCGGAAAATGACGATTTAGATGGAACTGGAAAACTGTGCAAAGTTTCAGCTCAATAGAAAAAAATGAATTTCTATTGAAATTTTTCTACAAATTTCCCAGTTTAAATCAAAAGACCAACTCAATTCGCACTTTGATGCTTGTGCATGGACAATGTATTTACTTTAAGGTACCCCGGGGCAAGTGAGAATACGGGGTAAGTGGGGCGTTTCGTCATAGCTCAACTAGGAAAAGTTTTTCATGGGGGTATTCTTCTAGAAAGTTGAAGATACAATGACAAGGATTGTATTTAGTACTAAACATATTGTTATTTTTATTACCATGTGATTCATGTAACAGTTGTAAGTTCAGTGCCATTTTCAACTTGCATGATAAATTGTGATACGTTTTACGTCTTGCATTGACTCGAAAAAAATAATTGTGTTATAAATCAAATTTCCATCAGTAAGCTATAATTTTTAGTATTATTACAAGCTGCTAACGATAAACCAGAATTTTGTTTTCATTTCATATGAAATTTTTGATGGTCTATCTTACCCCAAAATATGTTTGTACCCGGGGTAAGTGGGACCTATCAAAATAAAAACCAGAATTAAAACTTTTCGTATACGTATCATACATTTTCCTAGAGAACAACACTAAAACATTCAAACAAACGATTTTTGTCGAAAAAGATCAATCTCAAATTACGTAATTGCATGAGAGGGAGAAGAAAAGTGTAATTATTCCTTATTTTTTTAATTTATTTTTTATTTTTGGAATACGACTTCAAAATTGAACAAACACAAAGATAAAATTTGAAATGCATCATGAGAACGATTACTTTTCAATTTCATTTGAACTTTATTTGTTATTTCAACCAAATTAAGAAGTGATGGAAAACAATTCCACCCCATTAAGTGATTTTCTGAGATGCATATGTATAAATAATAAAAAAACATATTCATAATTTCGTCCATTTTTGATTGTTTATGTGCTACAATTTAACTAACAACTTATAAATGATATGCTTTGAAAATCCTCTTTACGCTTTTATTGAGGAATTTTCAGTTAATATTAAATATGAGGTGATATATTATTAAATAAAGGTTTTTTTTCTAAAACGTTACGTATTTTATGGTTGATCCCTTATGTACATCAAATATGCACTTAAAATTAAAAATCAATGATTTTTCAATCCTTTTATTGTAATGGTTAACTTACTGATGTGGATTGACGTATGAAACTGGATGTGTCCCACTTGCCCCGTTTAGCGAGGTAACTGCGTCCAATGACTCATTCTAAAACTTTCTTCCAAGTTTTTCACAATTTCGAAATTATTCGATCAGTTTCATGCACACACCAGCAAATATGTTGCCAAAATGTGATTGTGTTGTTGGATTTGAAAAATATTGACATTTAAAAATTTTATTGTACAATTTGTTTGAACTATCGTTTTTTTCGTTCCCACTTGCCCCGCGGTAACGTATCTGAAATTCATTTAACTTAATCAGTTCATCCATGTAACCGTTACAACACGTTACGTCAAATGTAAACATTTTTTTTTTCAAATTTCTGGACTAAGAGCGTAGCCAATAGAAAAATTTGTTCGGGTTCCCATTGGCAATTGATTGATAAGACTATGTGCAAGCGTATTATACAACCAGTATCGTAGACTGTCGCCAATCGCCTAAAAGTATTGGCCAAATTGGCCAGTGGTCTAAAAGTATTGGTGTGTCCAAAATAATGGAAAACGATGATCCACAATGTCGACGTGGATCCTTCATGATGGGTGTGCATTTCTATCTCAAAGAGGAAGTTTTTCTTTGCATAACATTGCAATTAACTAATTGGGACAAAAACCCAAAATCATTTCCTTAGAGGATCCAAAATACCACCGTTACCCTATTCTTCCATTTTCTTTAGTTGAAATTTTTTTGTACTGTTCCTTAGAGTTACATTGTTACAAGACATAATTTTGTAACACTTTTTGACGTTGGATAACGTCTTACGGCAACATACTGGGGTACAATTTCGAAAAACGAAAAATCGCTCGCGTCACGAAAAGTGGTTAGATTTTGACTGTTAATAGCTTACTAACGCCCGGATAGATTTTCAAGATTCTTGCACCAATCGATTGGAAATCTTTTTACGAATCTACTACAATAATGAAAATTATTGATTTTCATGACTAAACTAATGAAAAATTGGGATATATCGAGGTATGTCTTATTTTTCATAGAAAAGCACATTTTCTTGCTTTTATAAGGTTTTGAAGTTTTGAAGTTTACGTGTACCGTAATTTCGGGTGAAATTGAACATTTTTCATGGTTTTTCTTGTCTGTTTTCAATGATGTTGAAAATGCCATAAGACTGAATGCAGGAAAACAAGTACGACGTTCAGCCTCTTTGGCTCATGTGCCAAAATTTTCTAACAAATGTGTTATTAGTGCTAAAAATCATCCTTTAAATAAAAAATCGAGGAATCCCATTTCGGGGTGAAATTGATCACTTGTCAATGCGATTTTTGTTATTTTTTTTTTGTAACGACTCTACATAACGAATATCAACTCCCTGAATCCGAATATGCTTGCAAAGTTCTTAATACAGCCATCCCTCCATGATGTTCCATTACTCGATATCGACTCATGGAACCATACTAAAAACATAAAATCATGGTTACTATGATGGTCCCTTCAAACAGCTTTCCAAAAAAGCTGTTCCAAGACTCGATATTTCCATGAGACTGTAATGCAATATATAAAGAAATAATGAATAAGGGGCCGGTGCCATTAGTGGACTACCTAAGCTGTAAAAATCATAACGAAAAGCCTTAACAGAGATCTTTTGGCGTCAACAGAAAGATTTCAACCTCTACTATATGGGAAAAATATAAAAAGAGTGATAAAACTATTTTTTTTAACATAAAATCGCTTGAGCCACTATTGGTACACGTGTTCCAGTAGTTGCGCTAGTACTCCTGTAGTAGACGTTCGGGAATGCTGCAAGGCATTTTAAACAAAATGGTAATTTTTTTCATAGGTTTAACATTTTTCCCTCGGAACAGCAACTTATATCTTTTGAATGAAGAATAAAGATCATATCTGGAACTTTTCTACATTTTTATACATCTATTTTAAAAACTGCTTCCATCCGTTGATCCACTATTGGAACACGACGGCAACTACTGGTGCAAGGGAGCAAATTCTTTGCGCAAACTTAATTATTTATATGACTTTTTGATAAAATAAAAAGCTTAAAATTGGCAAATCGACTAAACTAGAGGCGATCTAACCACCAAAAACGGCACATGTCGTTTTTATCGTAAAATGTACGTTTTATTCCATAGTCCAATCTACTGGTGCATTACAACCATTGGTACCGGCACCCTAGTAAATTTCAAGAATTGCAATGAAAACGCCTAAATGTAGGCAATTTCCTAAGAAAATCCCTGATATCTAACAGAAATTAAATTATTTCAACCGTATGCGCTAATTGGTACGAGTTTAGAAGATGAAATCGGGCTCGGGATATATTTTAAGCATCCTTACAAACTTTCAGGTTTGATACCATGATCAAATCCTTGTTTAGAACTAGAACTTTATGGATGTTTGTCAATACTACACCGTACATGATTTTTAAATTTTACATCATTTTCATAGAAAGAAATCTTCTTTAACACAATTCAAGAATAGTTACCACAAACACCGTTGATTCCCTGTAGGTTGCATCAATATTTGCACCTGTTATGATGTATAGCTGGGCTTGTCAGATGATTATGGTGATATATGCGCTGCCGAGATCACTATAATGAATTGTCGGGCACTACTGGTAGATGTAGAGGCACATTTTCCAGGATACCACGATGAAGCAGAAGAAGTTCTTTATGGCGTGGAACTTCGAGTATCAAAAGGAGACCATGCCAATTATCGTGACAGGCAACTTCAACATCGATATGAGCAAACAAAATAACATGGAGCAATCAATCTTAGTGAATAATTTGTGGACCTAACCTTCAACTGGAATATTTGTTTCGAGAGCAAGAGTTTCCGCTCATGCTTCTTCTTCCATCGACCAATTCTATCGGTGTTGAAGTGTTAACTGAACCAAGCAAACAATAACACACAATGTCCATAAATAATAAGTCATAATTAACATACAACAAATAGTGTGAAAATTGATTAGGTTTTTAACAGTACAAATCTTTCATAAGTTCGTGACGGTCTCAAACCAGGAAATAAAAGAAGCTAACGTTATCCAACGTCAACTTGACGGTCGTATCTCGGAAACAACCTCTTACTTTTTTACATTTTTTTTAATTCGGATCCTTGTTTATAAACGATGATCTTAAACTTTTGATCCGTAGATGAAAAACCAAATTTAGTACTATATGATTTGATTCCACTAGAGTTTGTATCTTTCGACAGATACGCGTATTTCGACCACAACTTTAAGGCCGTCTTCAGTGTCGTGTACTAGACTCGACAAACTCTAGTGGAAATAAATGGTACTAAACTAGTACTAAATTATGTTTTTCATCTACTTACAGGTATTCCACTAAACAGCTCGAAGATTTATTATCAGTTGTTTACAGTTGGTACAATTTTCTATAAAATTAGTAAAAGGCCAAGAATAAACCAATTTAGATATCTGGCATACATACTGGAGAGGTCTCGAGCTAACATCCAATATGAGTGCTTTCCTCTTTAAGCAAACGATTTGAAAAAGTTATTCTATTAGATCTGTGCTTTTTACTTGTATTTTTAATCTTTCATTGATGCAACATGGAGCTCTTTTGCGAATGTGTTACATTAAATCCTATATTAGCAGTGTCCAACACCCGAAGCCAATCGACGACACATGAAAACGAAAATTGGCTCCCTATGGCACTCATCCTCGTACTGGCAATCATCATAATTAAATATCTGCAGTTCAACCATTTCATCACAGCAGTGCCAACAAACAAACTCATCTAAACAAATTTATGATGTGATGTTTTTTTTTCTTTTTGCAACGCTCCCGCTGATCGACAGTCAGAACAATTTCAACTCATACCCAAACGCACTGACTGAAGAAGATTAGCGTGCTGCTGTTACGGAGTGAGCGGTTGGAATCGAAGTCGCCACTAGGACCACCAGAGGAGAAATTGGAATTGACTTCTCCATCCGTTCGTGTCGTTCTTCAAATAGCTTCGGCTGAGTCGTTCGGCAAACTCTCCCAACTGACCGAGCTAATGAAAACTCACAGGCTGGCGGGAGATGCGAGTCAATTAATGCATTTTTATATTCCTGTTGCTTTATGAACTCACCACACACCAGGGTATCCAATTTGCTGCCAAAATAGCCCCCGGGACCACTAAACCACTTACGACGACGAATGGTGCGACTCGTGGTGCAAATTACTGTGCAGGCGCCCGGAAAGAAATATACACAATGAGCGCCATGAGTGGATTGGGTGCTAGAATAAATTGTTCGGCCAGGGGCGTTTTGCTCAGAAAATGAAGAAAAAATGGCGATAAAGGGCTCATTTGCTTTTTTGATTATTGTGGAAAGGGTTTTTTTGCATAAGGGCTGAATTGAGATCTGAGTGAAGAAAAAGCAGTTTTCTCAGTAACAATCATCAAACTTGAAAAATAACACTTGACGTCCTTGCTTAAATAGCGTAACTGTTAACATAATCATTTTATATGAAATATCGTACAAATACAAATGGTCCGGCCAATAATGTTTGTGAGAATATTTGGATAACGTACATCTCAGTGATGAAAGCCAATAAAAGAGTATCCATTGGAAAATTCTCCGATAAACGTTTCCCCTGAAGTATGTTATGATTTACTCCTAATGAAACTGTTGATGTGCCATAATGGTTGCCAACATGCAAAAACGATACACAAAAGCCAATAACGAGCGGTAATTATGTTAAACGGATAATTCACTTATAGTAATTAGAAATTAATTTCACAAAGCTCCGCCCCCTCCTGCTTGCACTGATGAGTGTGTTGGAGGTACGCACTCCACTTCTCTATCTCTTTAGCTGCTCACTTAACTGTGCCGTGCGTATCGATAACATTGAAAGGTAATTTGCCGTATGATTGAAACGCTTCCGTCACTCATCAGCACTGCCTAACCCCACCAGTGTCGCATCACCTCCAGCACACAGTGTTTTATGTTGACGATTTTGTGCGCTTTTAAAATGACGTGTAAGCAGTTGATTTCAGTAATGTGTTTTCTTTGGAGAAGTTTCTTGTGACCGTTTGATGCAGCAAGTTTTATGATCAATCCATCTAGCAGTGAGAATCAATACGTATTTATGCACATTCGAATATACATACATATGATTACATAGTTACAAAGTTAAACAAAAGGAAATTTGAGCTAACATTAACAAGCCGAATTTTTATATATCTTATACTTTTTGCCATTATATGTGAACAATCAGATATTAAGTCATGATTTTTTCCTAGATTTTCACAATTATTGTATATTCTACAAAAATGCTTGTCGTACAAAAACACGTGATTTTGCTGAATATTGCATCACACTCACTTACTTGATACTTGATGGGCTACAATCCGCAACATTGAATCTTCGCCAAATGGATGATTCTCCTCCACTGGACTTGGCCTGAGCCAATCGCTTCCAGTCGTCCTGAACGAAGAAGGGCCCTTAGGTCCTCCTCAACTGCAAAAAGCCATCGAGTGCGCGGCCTACCACGAAGTCGACGGCCTCGTCCGGGTTCTCTACTGAATATTACTTATCGTTCTTCCGGCATTCGTACCACTTGACCAGCCCAACGCAACCTGTCGTGTTCTATGAGCTCAATAATATCCACTTCTTTAAACACTTGGTACAATTCATGATTCATGCGGCGCCGCCAGATGCAATTTTTTTTTGTATACTGATGAGTATTGTTCGCAGCACCTTACGCTCAAAAACCCCGAACGCTTTCCGGTCGACCTCTTTTAACATCTACGATTCATGGCCGGGAGCAACCGGGAAGTTCAGTGTCTTATATGGTGCGAATTTTATTATTGTCTGCAGGCTACGGGTCGTCAGCAGGTTACGGAGCCCGTAGAAAGCCCTATTCGTAGCTACAAGACGTCTTTTCCTCGCGGGTAACAACATTATCTTACGTGCGATAATGTTGTTACCCGCGAGTATCAAGACAAAAACATTCTTCCATTCGACGATCGATTCCTATTAAGTCGATATCGTCCGCAAAACCTAGGAGCATATGCGACCGCGTGATGATGGTACCGCTTTTTGGCACGCCTACTCTCCCAATAGCTCCTTCGAGGTCAATGTTGAAAAAAAGGTTTGAAAGCGCATCTCCTTGCTTCAATCCATCTAAGGTTTCGAAGGAGGATGAAATCTCATTCGCAACTCGCAAACTTGATTTCGATCCATCGAACGTTGCACGAATCAGCCTAATCAGTTTCGTCGGAAAACCTTGTTCTAACATTATCTGCTATAGCTCATTTCTCTTTACTTAATCGTAAGCCGCCTTGAAATCAATAAACAGATGATGAGTCTGCAAATTGTATTGCTGGAACTTATCAAGGATTTGTCGCAAGGTAAACATTTGATCGGTTGTTGATCGGCCCTCACGAAAACCATCTTGGTATTCGCCGAAGAGGAACTCCACAAACGGCCTCAATCTGTTGAACAGAATACGTGACATTATTTTGTGCGCCGAATTGAGAAGCGTTATTCCTCGGTAATTGGCGCCTCCAGTCTGTGTCTCTTCTTATACAGCCAACTAGCAGGCAGTTCTTCTTCCTCCCATGTTCTTAACGATGCAGTATTTCGTACAGCTGCTCACTACTATACTTGAAAAGTTCGGCTGTTCTGCGCCTCAGTAATGACATTTTCTTCATACTCCTTTTTCTTTTTGAGGTGGATTCCTCTCTGAGAATAGCCGCTCACAATACGTTTCATGCTCATCACATCATGTGGGGCAGCTTAGATGTTAATTTGAGAGGCTCCAGTTTGATAGAATACTTAAGTGGTACAGACCTTGGATTACTTGATATAGGCAATCGCCCAACCTTTATGGTATCTACTAGAGAAGAAGTTTAAGACGTAATGCTTCGCTCGAATAGAATCAGTCACGAGTTGACGAATAAGCATATATCAGATGAGGAATTATTATCTGATCATCGCTACATCTTCTTTGAACTTCCAAAATCGCAGACTTTGTGTTCTATGAATCCCCGGTCAACAACCGTAGATCTCTATATTGAATTATACGCGACCAAATTTCAAGGACATTCATCGTTCATTGGAAATCTAAGTGATTTGGATGATGCCGTTGATAATACAACATCCTACTTATGGAAGCTTTTGAAGAAGCATGTTTTCTGCGGTCTGTGAAGATTACAAGAGGTGGAATTTCGATCTGACTAGACTCAGAAACAATGTAGAAGGGGGTTGGAACAAACGTCGTTCAGCTGGATCGGAGTCGTTCAAGTCGGCTCGCAAGGCTTACAAGAAGGCTCTTCGTTCTGTTGAACGATTCGGCTGGAACAACCTTTGTACAAATGTTTCCAGTTTGAGTGAAGTCAGTCGACTGAACAAAATCCTTGCAAAATCTAAGGATTGCGATTCGGAAATTGAGTGTTTGCGGATGCTTCCAAAGGGGAGTCTTGTCACCACTTTTGTGGAATATCGTAGCAGATACGCTATTGAGGCAACTCAATAATAGCGGACGACTATCTACCTTTGATAGTTAGACGAAACCACGACGGGCTTCGACCTTTACGTCTTTTTGGTACTGGTTAGTTACATTAAACTGATCAGGTAAAGTATGTCGGAGTCGTTCTAGATTCCAAACTTTCTTGGACTCCTCACATTGATTTCAGAGTCAAAAAAGCTTGCATGGCCTGCCGGCGAACCTATGGTAAAACTTGGGGGTTAAACCCAAATATATCAAATAGATTTACACAACAGATGTTCGACCAATATTGGCATACGGATGTCTTGTGTGGTGGAAAAAGAGCGAAATGAGAACAATCCAATCAAAATTGGGTCATCTCTTAAGGATGTGCTTAAAGGCGATGTCTGGTGCGCTCTCTACAACTCCCACAGCAGCGCTCGAGGCTCTTTTCGACGTTCTGCCGCCAGAAGCACTTTCTTGCTCTTACCGTTTATGGGTACTGGGTCTACTGGAGAAAATCCAGTGAACCGTAGATCTACACACACTTCGTTGTTTCCACTTTAGGTGAATTGTGACAAAATTGTCCTTGCTCCAAGAGATCTCACAATTGCTTGTAACTTTCCTTACAGGACATTTACTACACAATTCTCTTCACGGGAAGAGTGGACATCTGGCTGTTAAGAAAAAAGTATATCAAACAATATAGTATTTTACACTGATGGCTCCTTTCTGGAAGGTAGAGCTGGCGCAGGAGTATATTCTCGTGAGCTTAGGCTGAATCAGTTTTACTCACTTGGTAGAAACTGCACCGTTTTTCAGGTGGAAATATTTGCTATTATGTGTGGAGTGCAATCAGCACTTCAACAGCGCGTAATGGGTAAAGTCACATACTTCTGTTCAGATAGTCAGGCTGCTATAAAAGCTCTTGCTTCGGCAAACTCAAGGTCGAAGCTTGTTATCGCATGTCGAACTCAAATTGAGGAACTGAATTCAGTAAACTCTGTAAACCTTGTATGGGTACCTGACCATTTTTCCATCGCTGAAAATGAATTGGTGCGATGGAGCATCGCATGACTTCAGTGCGATTTCGCAGGCCCCGAGTGGCGATTTTGCAGTGCTGGGTGAAGCACCAGATAAACTTTTGGGTGACAACTCATCGGAAGCAATATTGGAATAGTTTGGAGTCATGTCGTCAAACAAAATCGTACATTACTGAGCCATCTGCAAGGGTGGCGAAGTATTTAACAAATCTGTCAAAGCAGAATTGCAGTCTCTTGGTCAGAACGTTGACAGGCCACTGCCGACTCAACTATCACATGGCAAATATTCAGCGTGCTGACTCATTTGTGTGTGATAGTTGTGACTCTGATGATGGAACTTCGTATCACCTGATATGTAACTGTCCAGTTTTTGCGCAAATGCGATTTAAATAACTTGGCAAACACTTATTTTTATACAGGACATTCTGTTATTCCTAACCTGCTGTTGTAATGAGCTGGGCTGGATTAACACTCATGCGTATTACAGTGTCCTTTTCAGGGCGCTGTTTAGATACATTATGGTATGAAGCTACATGCTCTTATTTCGCGTATGCGATTTTCCCATTGTGCCGCGCCCATTGACCGTTGCATGGAATCTCCGCATATCATTCCGGTTCATGCTTTCTTGAGCTTCAGCTACCACACTTTCTTCGTGCTGCCTTTTCTGTCTGCGGTGAATTCACTTTCCTTCGGCTCTCGCTGCCCTGTATCACTTTCTGTTCTGTCGGGTACCAGCCACAACCATACGGCTCCTGGCGACATTTTTCATGCCTGCCACACTATGACACTCTTCATCGAACCAGTCGTTTATCATTGGTAACGGAATGGAGGCTTGCCGTTTCAATGACGGGTCGGAAGAAATCTTTTTTCCCGATCTGCGCATTTGCGTCGCCGTTGACTATCTTGACATCTTGTTATGGGCACTCTCTTAGGCCTTATTCAGGCTCTCATAGACCTTATCTTTCATGTCTTTGGGCTTATCGTTCGTTGGCGCATATATGCTGATCAGGCTGTAGTTGAAGAACTTGCCCTTCATTCTTAACACACAGATTCGGTCGCTTACCGGTTTCCACCGAATAATTCGCTTCATCTGCTTCTCAATCACTATGAAGCCAACTCCACTTACTGCTCTGTCGCCGCCGCTGTACATAGTAGATGTGATACTCGAATGAAGTGTTGGCGATGGGGTCCACCGCTCAGAATTCACGTTCTCCGGCAGATCATTCTTAATATGGATGAAATCATTTGAAAAGATTTGTATTGATATTATTTGTTTGTGATATTGCTTAATATCGCTGCAGATCAAAGATATTTTTAAATTTCATATGAAATACATATCTTATCAAAACAAATTATTCATGATTTCGTTTGAAGAATTCAAGAGGAATATCCCTTGTTATTCTTCTATTGTAACTTTCCAGTGCTTTTATCATATTCCTCTGAGAATTCCTCCGGGGATTTCTTCCAGAATTCCTTTGCCAGTTTTCACTAAGTTCCTCCTGTCATTCCCACAGGAAATCATTCCCGAGATTAGTAGTTGTTATTCAACAAATATTTCCTGAAGTTTGTTTAGGCTATCTGATTTGACCAGAAAGTTTCTGAAAAGATCGCTATCAAATAGCTTAGAATAATCTTCTCAAGAATTCTGCCAGAGAATGCTATAGAAATTATTTTAAACATTTTTCCAGGAATGTCCTCTTTTTACCTAATGTACATAATTTCTTAAACTCGTGAAAATACTCAAAAATTGCCCAGGCAATTTGTTTGGGAGTTTCTTAAGAAAAATACTGTTTCCTCGACGATGTCGTCTTATGACCTTAAAAAATCTACAGAGATTAATCCAAGTACTCTCCATAGTTTTTTTTTTTGTTTCAACAGCTCTAGCTATTTTTCTAGGGATTTTTTTTTCTCAACTGATTAATTAAAGGATATTGCAAATTATTCTTTTACTTCTCGAAATCGATATCCAGAGATGCATCAGGTATTCTTTGAGGCTCTGGAAATCACTCGCTAATTTTTTTTTCCCAATATGAATCCCTGGATTCTTCCATATACTAATTGAATTCAGTATAAAAATACCAAGCTCCTGGCGAAAAGCTGAAAAATTCACCGTTGAATTTCTGAAACTTTTAACGAATGGGACGATTTCCTCATATGAAACATAAGGGATATTTGTAGGATTAACTGCATAAACTCTTCATCTATTATAATTGACTATTATTGGGGTTGAGAAGTTGGACCTTCAGAAATCAGGAAATAATCGTATAAGAATTCTGATTATTTTGAAAGTCGTAGAATTAATCAATTTTTTCAATTGATGAAAAGATTTTTGTACGAAGTTCACCAAGAAAGCGTAGTGCGAAAAATGGAGGAACAACAAAATGTTGAAGGAATATTTGTAATTATTTATTATATTGTCTCTAGAGGTGAATGATTACAGGATAATTCAAACCACTCTAATGTAGAAGAAGTTCCTCCACAATGTTCGTTAGCAATTTTCCTTAAAATTATCTTTCATCGACGTCTAGATTCCCCAGAATAATGCCAAAAAGCCAATAGGAATTCCGCTCTTGAATCACACAAAAATTCAATCCCATAATACGGACAAATTTTTTCGAGGAAGATCCTCTCAAATGTCATTTTAAATATCCTAATTAACTTTACTAAATGTTTCTCCAAAGACTTCTCCACCATTATGTTAATTTAGAAAACAAAAATATTTCTTGGGGCATTCTCCAAATTTCCTTGGAAACAAAAATCAAAAACAAAAAAAAACGTTTCGTAGATAACTTCTGTATGATCTGGATATGTTATGCAGGATGTTCAGAAACAAACATAGAAGAATTTCTGATCAATTTGTGATGTTTTTTGGAAATATTTCTGAAGAAATTTTGAAGAACTTTGTGGAAGAATTTGGAATATTTTTTGTGGGATAACTATTTGAAAGAATTTACAGCGTAATTTTGAGTAAAGCCTTCAGCGAAATATCTAAGCGAGATTTGAAAAGATTCATTGAATTTTTGGAGGAATTGCGAAGGACAACTTGAACTTTTGAGAGATTAAGTAATTATTTTAGTTGAATCCGAGAACATATTTCGGAATTAATTTGTGAATAATAAGTAGACATGGAAGGTGGATGTACTCCAGGAGGAATTCACGTTAAAACTATGGCCAAATCCCACAATATTATTCGACTAAATTCCAAGAGATTTGTCGCTTTCCTTCGCTATTCCTTGAAAATTCTTTGATGATTCCAAAAAATATTCAAGAGAGACAACAATAATTTTGCTATAAATCTGTTAGAATTCAGTCGTAACATTTTAATAGTTTCTTGATAATTTAAGACAAAATAATTTTTCTTTTCAAAATTCAGTTTAGGGTTTAAGCAATACATTTGTTCATAAGAAATTACTTCAAACGATTAAAACACAATGGTTGATTTTGTTGGATTTTTTCACCCCAGGCTAATTTTCTGTTATCCATCTGAAGAAAACTTAACCAGCTTGAAATTTCATGAATTGGTCTGTCATGAATTAGGCCTTATTTTTTGCCAAAAATATCCCGCTATCTAATTTCTTCCTTTCATAATATTGCCTATTTTTTTCAAATAATTATGTCGGATATTAAACGAGTTGCAGTTAATGTAGCGATTTCTCTAATGTATTACTATAAGAAAAATCATACATCACAGGACAGTATTTCCAGAATAATGACTAGTTTTTGTACCACAGTATTTTTTGCAATGAAGATGTCATTAAATTTGGTGTTTTGTCGGTAACCATTCGAACGACAGTAGGACGGTTAATCTTGCGGTTGTTGCGCGATTCACCGAAGAATCGATACGCTGATGTTGTATACGGAAAGCGAGATTTTTCACTATTGTTCTACAACGTAACTAATGAAGTGATTTTTTGTCAATAATAAGAGTCATTTAAATAGATTCTGAAGACTCTTACGCACGTTAGATACATTTAGACCGTTTATTTTTAATTTTATTATCATCTGAATCTCTGAAGAGGCCTGGTTGATTTTGGGCGGGGGACTGACCCCCCTGGTCCTCATGTTACTAAAGCAATGTTTATCATACAGCATTCATCAAACAGAACAGATTATTGAAGCAATATGGATGAGGAGAGTGGAATTGTCAACTCATTATTACTAACATATTGTCGATAGAGGAATGTCCTTACATCTCACATGTTGTGACATTCATTGACCAGTACCTGAATGTTTTAGAAGAAATCTATCTCACTGCTAGGTGTATTGATCGCAAACTTTTTGGATCAAAGATGCGTTTAATATACTTAGAAACTTCTCTGAACATACCTTATCACTAAAATTAGCAGTAAAGACGCCATATAAAGAGCGCACAAAATCTACAAACCAAAACACTGTGCAGACCGAGAGGGAAGAGAGTCATCAAAAGCCAATCACGGCCCCAATACCTTTTATCGCCTTTTGTTGTTACCGCAACCGACGTTCGACGACCGCACCAATCTCTCCCACTACAGAACCAACATCAACTGGTGCTCGACAAATACCTATACAGTATAGGTCCTACACCCAATCCCCGATGTCCCGATCCCAAACCTCGACCCGAACCCCAGACGGATTTTGCATTATTTATCTTCGTCGCCAGTTGGATGGCTACTTGCCCGACTTGCCTGTCACCTTCTTGAGACCGAAAAAGGGCTTCTGTTTTCTGAGGACGACACCACGCAATTAGCATACTTTCGACGATTTCCTTCGTGCTTCTTGGCTGCCGTGATGGGCCATCATCATGTATTGAAAACATTTTAGCACACAGCAGGAGGTCAAATATTTGCCAAAAGCATTATCTCTCTCTCCACAAAGTAGGAAAGCAACAAATGCTGCTGCTGCTGCCCAATTGACGACTTGAAGAAGGTAAACTTTTCAATCACTTCCCTAGAACTTTGTCCGCGTTTCGTTTATTGGTTCGAGTGGGTGCGGGACGGATCCTAGGCTAGCCAGAGAGTGAGAACTCACAAGATTCATCGTCGCACTTGTCGTCTAGACAGGTATTAGGAGTTCTTCCGAGAGTTTTGTCTCGAAAGACGACACTACACACTGCCGATGGGTGACGGTTGACGCGAACTGAGATAGTATCTTGGCTGTGTTGTGCCTGCCGAAGACAACCAGCACTGTGAAGTCAATATTGAGTTTGCGGATCCATCGTCATAGGGTGAAGGATCAAGAAGGATAATCTGAGGATTTTGCATAAAATCTTGTCAGTTTATCGGATAGTTTGTATCGTTTAACAACAAGTAAGGTAAATAACGTTTGAGGGATGTTTGCTGTTACTTATGGGATAATCGGTGATTTGTAAAGAGTTAACCGATCAACAATATTTATGCATTGCAGATTGAATTTGGATAGGAGAAGGCAGAAAACAATACATTGTATATTGCAGGATAGTTATTTATATAACAAGTGGCAAAACGAAGACTTTTTAGCACTAGTGGTTCTTATGTCCAAAGGATCATTCAAAAATGACGTCTTTCATTTAAAGGAGGTGGGGATTATATCAAAGTGTGACACTACGTTTATTAGGTATTTCATCCTGCTTGCTAATATAGTGCTATCATACAGCTGTCTTGCCCTACATTAGTGTATAATAATGTGACGGGTGTTCAGTAAACAATGAGAATGATTTTAATACCTTTCTGAAATTAATATGAAGAACGTATTTTTTTCTCTTTAAGAGAATTGTTCACTAAAATGGGTGACATGTTTTTTTTTTCGCTCGTATGCTGTCAGTTCAATCGAAGATGGCGTCGAAACAGCGCTGCGAGCGTGTTGTACGGTTTTACGAAACGCCGAATGAAAGGAACCCGTCCAACTGAAAGTGACAACGGGCGTCCCTCAAGGTTTCATTATCAGTCAAACTCTTTGGAACAGGATGTAAGGGAAACTTCACCGGTGGTCCAAATCACTGGTTTGGTCCAAATTTTTGGACCAAGTTAAAATTAGAGCTTGCACCGGTATTTCAAATGATGTTCCAATTTTATTTCATACAAGTTTTCTGATCTATTTTTTTGGAACAGGCTAACTGCCTGGCCCATTTTTGGTTTGATTTTAACAAGATTTGAAGTGTTCCAAATCTTATTTGAAAATCGTTTGTATACCAGTACGGTTTTTTATCCCTGAGCTTGGTAGTCTAGGAACTGATGGTTCAAAAGATTTCTAGGTGTGTCCACCAGGAATTTCTTTTGAATTTTGTTCAGGAATTCCTCTGAGGATTTCTTTAAGGAATTCATCCAGGGATTTGCTGCAGGAATATTTCCTCAAGGAATCCCTCCCGGAAACCCTACAGGTATTTCCATCACAAATTTCTTCGTGGATTTCGTCCAGAAATTCTTCCGGGGGTTTGCTCCTAGAATTTCTCCGGGGTTTTCCGTCCAGGAATTTTTCTGGAGATTTTCACCAGTAACTCCTCCGGGGGTTAAATTATGAAATTCCTCTGGGCATTTTCTCCAGAAGTTCTTTCGGGTATATTTTAACAGAATTTATCCAGGAATTTCTCTGGGGATTTTCATTTGCTATTTTTCCGGGGATTTTGTCCAGGATTTATTCTGAGGATTTCATCCAGGAATTCCTCCGAGGAATTCTTCCAGGGATTTACCCCAGGAATTTCTGCTGAAAATGTGCCCCAGAAATTCCAACGGATTCCAGAGATTTTTTTCCAAGGATTCCGGAAATGTTTCCAGAGTTTTTTTTCTTAGAATTTCTTCGGGGATTTCCCCCAAGAACTACTCCGGGGATTTCATCTAGGAATTTTTCATGGGGATTTCTTAGAATTCCTTCTGAAATTTCGTCCAGAAATTCATTAAAAAATCCTCCGTGGATTTTCTTTATGAATTCCTTAGTGGTGTTTGTTTAGAGAATATATCCGGAGATTTCCTTCAGAAATTCCATAGGGATTTGCACCAGATTTCCTAAAGGAATTCCTCTGGGGATTTCAAGGATTCATCTGGGATATCTCGCAAGAACTCCTCCTGGTATTTTCTCAGGGGATCTCCAAAAGCAATTCTTGTGTGGATTTCGTCCAAGCAGTCCTCTGGGAGTTTCGTCAAGAAGGAGGATTTCCAAAAGCAATTCCTGCGGGAATTTCGTCCAGGAATTCTCACGGGGATTTTTTCAGAGGATTCATCCAGGAATTTATCTGTAAATTGATCCGAGAATTTTCTCCAGAAATTCCTCCGGGAACATCAAGGATTCCCCAGGGGATATCAAGAACTACTTTTTTCCAAGAATTTCTTCGGGGATTTCAATTATTCTTCCGGAGATATCGCCCAAGAGCTCCCCCGGGGGGTTTCTCCAGAAATTATTTCAGGTAATTCACGCAGCAATTTCTAAAGCAAATTTTCTGAGTAATTGTTATTAGAGATTTCCTAAGTGATTTCTGAAGAAAATCCGGAGGATTTTTTGCAGCAAATCGCCAGAGGAGTTTTTGGAGGATATACTCGGAGGAATTCATGGATGATATTCAAGAAAAAAATTCTGGCAAAACCCCCAGAAGCATTTTTTATGGAAGTCCTCGGCGGAATTGCTGTTGGAAATCCTCTTTAAAATTGCTGGAGAACATCCCGGAAGAGTTCTTAGGGGAAATCCCCAGATGAATTTTGGAAAAAAAATCTGGAGAAAATCTCCGGAGGAATACCCAGAGCAGATCAACAAAGAAGTTTCTGAACGAAATCCCTGGAAGAATTTTTTGACGAAATCCTTTGAAAAATGGCTGGAGGAAATCCCAGCAGGAGTTGATTCTTTAGGAAATCCCCGAAATAATTCTTGAAGGAAATCCCCGAAAGAATTTCTGAACAAAATTCGCCGAGGAATTTCTGGACGAAATCTCCGGAGTAATAGCTATAATCTTTTGAGTAATAGCTTTAATCTTTTGAGAAATTTCTGGAGAAAATTACATAATACATACCCAAAGATATTCCTGCAAGCATTCCCCGGAGAAATTTCTGCAGCAAATCCCCTGCAGTACATCATCGGATTAATGCCTGGAAAAAAAATCCTGGATCAAATACCCAGAGTAAATTTTGGGAGATATCCCTGAAGGAATCCTTAATAAATTCCTGGTGCAATCTTTAAAAAGCTTCCAGTAGAAATTCTCATTCTGTTTTCTCTGAAAAATCCCCTCAAGAATTTCGGAGAAAATTCTCAGAGGAATTTCCTTATTGCATCCTTGGAGGTATTTATTGCTGAAATCCTTAGCGACTCTAAGTAAATCCTCGGAAGAATTGTTGGATAAAATCCACTGAGGAATTCCTGGTTGAAATCTCCGAAGAAATTGCTGTTGAAAATTCCTTTTAAAATTCCTGGAGAAAATCTTGGAGGAGCTCTTGGAGGAAATCCCAAAACAATTCTTCGAGAAAAATTTCTGGATCTCTGGAGAAATTTCAGGAGAAAATCTCCGGAGGAATACCTGGATCAAATCGCCAGAGGAGTTTCTGGAGGAAATCCTACGAGGAATTTCTGGATGAAATTCACAAAAGAAAATCCCCGAAGAAATTCCTGGAGGATATCTCCGGAAAAACTTTCTGAAAAAATCCCTGAAAGAATTTCTGAAGAAAATCCTCAGAGGATTTTTAATAAATTTCTTGACAAAATCCTCGGAAGAATTGCTGTTGGAAATCTTATGAGAAATTCCTAGAGAAAATCCCGCAGAAATCTCTGGGGGAATTCTGGGAAATTTCTGAATGGCTCCACCGTGAATTCCTTTCGAGCTTCACTGGAAGCTCCTCCGGAAATTCCTTCAGATTTTTGCCAAAGTTTCTCCAAGAATTTAATCGGAGTTTCTCCAGGAATCCTCCAATAATTCCTTGGAAATCCTCTGGAGCTACTCGGATAATTCCCCTAGAATTTCTCCGGGAAATCCTCCAGAGTTTTTCCAAGAATTCCTCCAATGTTCATCCAGGAATTTCTCACGAGTTTCTCCTAGAATTTCTTCAGAGTTCCCTGGAATTCTTCAGAAATTCCTTATTTTCAAAAAATCTTACGGGGTTCCTTCAGCAATACCTCTGGATTTCATCCAGCAATTCCCCGGAAATTCCTCAAAAATTCCGTCTGAAATTACAAAGTTCTTCCATAACTATCCTCCAGAAATTCCTGCATAGTTCCTTCGGAGCTCCACCGGTAATTCCCAAATTTGTTCTTCATGGTTCCTCTATTAATTTCTCGAGAGATCCTTCAGCGCTTTCTTCATAGTTTTTCAGAAAATTCTTTGGGGGTTTCTCCTAAAACAGTTGTCCTAAAACAGAGTCTTGACACTGCGGCTATCCAGGAAGTTGAAGATTGTAGTTCGAGAAGGCAATGAACGCAGTAGGGAAAATCATGTCAAATTTAGGCGGTCTAAGCAGCAGTACGAGGCGTCTGCTAGCTAACGTCTCGTTATCGATACTGAGGTATGGAGTTCCTGCTTGAGGCAAGGCACTAGAAACAAAGCGGAACCGCGAAAAGCTGAACAGAGCGTTTCAGTTGATGGCAGTGCGAATCGCGAGTGTGTATAGAACAATATTGTCAGCTGCAGTATGCGTTATAGCGTATGATCCCGGTAAAATTTGCGGAGGATATCGAATGCTACCAACGTAGAGATGTCAGAAACGCACGGAAGATGGCCAGAGTCGGATCTATGGCGAGGTGGCAGCACGAGTGGGAATGCGCGGCTTAAGGAAGATGGACCCACCAGCTCACTCCAAACCTGTCCACGTGGATGAATAGGAAGCATGGAGAGGTGAACTTCAACCTGGCACAGTTCCTAGTAGGTCATGGAAGTTTCAGAAAGTATCTCCGTAGATTCGGGCACGCAGAATCGCCACACTGCTCAGACTACTAGGATACACCGCAACATGTCCATCGTCGGGAACTAGGCCGAGTAGCATCGATCATTACAAACCAGTTTTGGGTCATCGGAGCGCCAGTGTACCGGAAGTCATCCTCCAAGCTTAATCGCTGGACCGACTTCGGCATCCAACTGGTCAACCAAGAGCTCGAAAACCAGCAGTGGAGAATGAGTTGTCGTAGAGTAGCGACGTGCACATGAGCGTCCAACAGAAGATCAAGAGGGCTCTGACGTGAGGCCGGCCCAAGAGTAGAATACGTCGTCGCACAGAAAGCTGAGCAAATCTCCGGCGTGATATTCAACCACCAATTGGGCAAAAAGAGTAACCGCAGAGACACCGTAGAAGTTTCGTGGTAAGCAGTGTTATTGAAGACATTAAGCTTCAACAATCAACTAGCTGAACAGCTAAAGGCTGAGACTGGCAAAATGCGTGAGCACAGCCACCCACCGATGAAGTTGCGTGATGTAGTTCTGAGGGGAAATCGAGGCATAGGAGCAGTAGGGATAAATTTTAAGTGGTTAAACACGCTAGCGTGAGTACCTTACCGTGCCAACACACAACAGACCAGGGTTTTGAAGCTTTTTTGTACCCTACTAAAAATAAAAAAATAAATCTACGCTAGTTCATGTGGGAAGATATAGGGGTAAGGTAACTCTATGACAGAGAGGCATGCTTGTGGTTAGCAGACTGTCTATGTATCAGGCGTAAGGCAAGGCTTGCTATAATTATGGAAGAATGGAAGCATAGGGAAGAGGTTTCTTGTGCGTCTCTGGTCCTATCGACTGCTATGAACAGATAGTTCAAGTATGGTAGACTAGGAGTGGAAGATAGAAGCAGGTGATAGATGCAACTATAAAGTACGAGAAAAGGGATGGGCCTGTGATATAACTCGTGACCTTCTGCTTATGAAGCAGAAGTGAAAGTCATTAGACAACCATCCCCATCATTTAAGTGTCTATACTAAAAAATATTTTGGTTAAGAAATACCTTCACTTCTACTTACCTATTTGCCTGCTGTCTATAATACTTTTTTTGAATCCCATGTTTTGTCTACGATAACTGCTCCCTACTGTTAACTAAGTTATACAATGCAAAGCCTCACATCCACAAAACTCAAATACACACATTACTATCGGCATCACTTAATCTAATTAAACTATCCATGCTCATTACTCAAGCAACGTCCGTCTAATGGAAGTGTGGGCAAACATTTCCATTTCCACAGTATTTACACTACGTCAGCCAAATGGGAAGACGAGACTCGGTGTGCATTCAACAAACATTCGACTGAAGACAATCAGTCGCTTCCATCTCATTGATCATGCACAAATCAAACATTTTCCCAGCATCCGAGCAGCAGACGAAAAGCGATCCAAAATCCACTCCATTCCCACCGTCGTCGCCTTTGTCAGGCGGCTCCTAATCCACTAGCCACCGTACTATGCCTGATAAAAATAAAAAATAACATACAATAGATTTTATTGTAACAATTCACTTCTAATATGTTCTTTTGTATTGTACCATGGAATTAATTGAAAATGATCTTTTTCCAATAAAGAACGAAGGTCGTTATGTTTCTTTACAAAAGAATTTAGCAAAACCTAAATATTTGAATTCAGAGCAGAACAGTAAAATTTATAATATATCTTGGAGCTGTTTAGTAAAAAACTTATAAATAAACGAAAACCAAATTAAGTTCTATACCATTTATTTTCGCTCGAGTCTATATCCTTTAACAGATACTCGTATTTTGACCTCAACTGTAAGGCCGTCTACAGTGTCGTGTACTAAACACTAGTGCTATAATTTAGTCGAATTCATAATACCTTTAATGGATGTATTTCAAGGTATTTGTCGCGTAAGAAAATAAAACTTATTGTTTTTCTATTGTTTTCATAAATGTTCGTTTTTATTTGTTATGTATAATGTTTTCAATTACCTCTCTTGAGATTCCTTTGAGGAATTCAAAAGATCATTGAAGATGAGCAAACCTTGAAGGTATCATTTCTACTTTACTTTTAGCAATATAAAATAGAAGTTTGATTGCATTTCCACCCAACAATAAAATGTTATGAAAAACAATAGGAAATAACTTTATTGATACAATAAAATTAAAAGTTAATTTACGGTAAGAACAATTGATGTTTCAACCTTGCTGAAAGATTAAAAATAAATTAATTGTAGACCCTTTGCTACACCATTGGTTTAACGGCGTTTAAAAAGGTTCAACTATTAAATTATTTATAGTTTTTTGTTCGGCTTACTCTACCATAGCACTGGTTAGCTGTCTGTTTATCTTGCAATTTACTTATTGAATGTTAACAAACACATATCAGCACTGACGTTCTCGCTGCCCGTTTTCGTCTACTGGCCACTTCTCCACCAGTTACCATTTCAATATCCAATAGTTTTCTGTTATGATCATTAAATCAACTCCCGCAATTCATACTTATTCAATCTGTCCGAAATGCTGCAGGTCTTCGTCCACAAAATTAATCCGAAGCCATTATTATCCAACAGGTCTGGTTGGAATGGTTCGGTCATGTTCTAATCATAGGGAATTCGTACAAGTCGGAGCGAATGATTCTGCCAGCTGCTGTTTGGATGATTGAAGACAGATGGATGTCTTGGATATGTTTTTAGTTTCAATTAGTAAGATTTTATCCATTTCGTTATAATCAATATTTGCTCAGACAGTTTCCTGCTGGTTTCTTATTGCCATTATATGTATTATATGTATTCATGGGCTTAAATGGATTGTCAATACATCCTCAGATTTGGATTAAACTGAATTGTTGTCTTTGTAGATGGAAATGAAACAAAAGATGGAGATCCATTACCAGTTTCTTCTTCTTGGCATTACGTCCTCACTGGGACAGAGCCTGCTTCTCAGCTTAGTGTTCCTATGAGCACTTTCATAAATATCATATTATAAATTTACACAAAAAATATCTCGCATGAAATATTTTGTGCATGATAGAACTCATCTAGGATAAGGGCGGTTCAAAAATTCAAAAAGGTTGAAAATCCAATCTCCCATATCTTCTTTACCAACCATATCATAAAAATCATGTCCTGTGAAATTTTCAATTTTCTCTATGGGATGATAAGCTTGTACTTACATTACAGTACTAACGTGTTTAGAACATTTTTCGAAATTTCTCTATAATAGTTTCCATATAAACCTACATCATCACCTTCAAATAACCATCGAAAAAGCTGAAAATTTCACAGAATACTATTTTTATGGTAGAGATGGTAATGAAGCTATGATAGATTGGATTTCCAAACATTTTTAAATTTTGAATCGCCTCCCAGGGATTGTTTATCATGTTTTATAAAGTAAAACACCTACCCTTAATGGTGAATAAGCAAGAAAAAATAGTTTGCTTTATAACACAAAGATATCCTTAAGGCAAAAACCGCAATAATACCGAACAACAGAAGCGGAACAGGTTCGATCAAAATGAATCAAACTATCTCGACTGAGCTGTCAATGAATGAAAGCGAACCAACACTTAGTCAATATGCATGTTACAGTTCATGCTATAAATCGTCCGTGCATGATAAAAATTCATCGAAATTTGTTTTTTCTCGATAAAAGGCAAGTTGTTCATTTTACCACCCCTGTTCATTTTACCACCACTTCCCCTATGCATGTTACAGTTCATGAAGGCGAATAGGTTTCGTTTTCCGTTGCCGTTCCGCTATCATTATGTTAGGCCCTTTACAATTAAAAATAAGAAATCAATGTTTTAAATCTGTGTGCAGTTTAAATTTCCCATACGTTCTAATTTGAAATTCTGATTTTCATGTTATTCTTTCGAATTTAACACTTTTTATAAAACGTTTTAATTTCACTTAAGCCATTTTTATTTGAAAATACTACAACCACAATTGGGGAATAGAGAGATTTAAAAGAATCCCGACTAGCTGAAGTTATCAAGATTATAACTTGATGTGTTATTTAGTTTCGAACTTTTTTTTTTGTAACATCGGTTGTTACAAATTGGATGCAGGATGTTGTCACAATAACTTAAATTTTGCACTACGGCATATCAAAGTTGTAACATATTTTGTTACAAACTCTGCTTTGGGTAACAAAATCAATTAGGGTAAGGTCCGGGAAGTGAGTAGGATAGGTAGGACATGTATTCTTCTTGGCATTAACGTCCTCACTGGGACAGAGCCTGCTTCTCAGCTGAGTGTTCGTTTGAGCACTTCCACAGTTATTAACTGAGAGCTTTCTTTGCCAAAGATGCCATTTTCGCATTCGTATATCGTGTGGCAAGTACGATGATACTCTATGCCCAGGAAAGTCAAGGAAATTTTCATTACGGACATGTATTACGAGAAGGTAATAAGGTTTTTCATGACATTCTCATGGCTAGTAAAGTGTGATATGGTCTGTTCATGACCCCCAAAAGAAGTCCCACAGCACGTTCTCTAGAAGTTCTTTACTGATTCAGAATGGCCGTAGACATTCATGGAAGTAGTTCCTAGTTAATTCCCGAAAAATGTTTTGATCAAATTCCTTCTGATATTTTGTGACACCATTCATGAAAATATTTGCAGCAGATTATGACGATTTTCTGCAAGTTTTTTCTTGCAGAAATGATGAAGCAGGGTATATGTTCCAACAGTGGAGGTACTAAGCACGGTTGAACTACACTTAACCCCGCAAAATTCAAGTAGCGCAATAAATGTTCATATTATTGTTGTAATGGGAAGTAACGTCCATTTACTTAATGAGAAAATTGATTTCATCTCAGTAACCATCAAGATGTCTGTGAAAAATAATACCTCCACTATTGGTACACTGTTCCTTTAGTTGGAGTAAATTTTTAATTTGTGTTCCTATAGTTGCGCTATCTGTCGTTTTCTTATGGGATCCTCCATTAAAGGAACACTTTACCGCAGCTATTGGTACAAGTCTTATCTCACTTTGAGCAATTTTGTTAGTATTTCATCAGTTTTGAAGCAATTTGAACTATGTTTTCAGTTATTTCATCAATAAGCCAATACGTCGATTGGTGGTGTCGGATCAGCAGCTAATTCAATTGAATCAGTGTAAATGGCACTATAGGAACACCCACAACTAATGGATCACTTACCCTAAATCCTGCGCAATATTTGATGAAGTTTCAGCACGATGAAACAATTTTCACGCACCATCAGAGCCTACTGAAAACTTTTGCAATTAGCCAGGTCACTATGATGCAAAGAAAAACGACAACTGAGTGATTCCAAGCAACAGCACCAAAATTTGGTAAATTTTTTAATTAATTTTTTTCTATTGAGCTGAAACTTTGCACAGCTTTCCAGTTCCATCTAAATCGTCATTGTCCGATATCAAATCTTCAAGTTGAGTCACGACTAACTTTTCGAAAGGGTGTATGTGAAAATGGTTCAAAAATATTCAAAAAGCTGCACACCAAAAACGGTTCGTTCGATTGTTAGACAACTAAAGAAACAAAGTTAGACAACTAAATAAAGATTCCAAAAAAAAAATACACAAAGTAAATAATTTTTTTTTTTGCATTAAAAAACATAAATTTTGACACAAAAACTCAAATATCTCAAAACCCTATCGGAATACCAACGTAATTTTTTGAGGGAAAACGGTCCATTATATTAGCTATCTACCATAAAAATTTGGTGATGGTAAACCAATAAACAAAAAAGTTATGACATTTCAAACATGTCACAATTTTCACATTTAGTAGAAAAAAAAATTTTTTTTTCGGTGTAAATTATTACGGGAACCGCAGTTTGTTGCTGATTTTATTGTTAAGGGCCTTGCGTGAATTAAACAAGTCGTTTTCATGTATTCATTAGTATTATGTATATTATATGTATAAATATTATGTATATGTATAAATATTATATGTATATGTATATGTGTATAAATTAAAATGAATTAACAGATTACACGAAAATAATTTTTTTTTACCAGGATATTTTTTTTTAGAGTATGATCGATGAGTTTCTAAATGTTATATATATAAACTTTAAAAGTTTTGGATTTGGGTATGCGTTATGAGATCATGAAAACATTTTATTAATACTTATTTATTTATTTATTGTTATTCAATTTTTTTACAATATCGAACACTTTTGCATCATTATCAGTACAGTTCGAGTATAGTTTTGCTTTAATTTTATTTTCTGACTATGGAATGAAACAGTGAAATTTTTGGGTTCCTTGGATCGTTTTCGCGTTATTATATTGCTCGCTAAGCTCTGATGCCGTTAATTCGTACTCTTCAGTAGTAGTAAAACAAAATGATAATTTTGTTAAATCTTCTTCTTTTCTGCGATTCGCCCAATCAAATAGTTCTTTTGCAGTTTTAATTGGATGCTCACGTTCTTTGGCTAAACTTGCTCTTGTGGCCATGCGCTTTATGGTTCCTCCAATAGCATCACAAGGACCTTTGCCATGTGACGTAGCAAAGAAATGCCATTCTGCATCAATTCCGTACTTTGATTTAAATTGACATAGGCTCGAAAAATTCTTACGGTTTTGTACTGCGATGCTGCTCCATCAGACATGAAATATATCTTTCTGATTTCTTTATCCTTATCAACGCGTAAAAAGTTAATCATTTTGGCAATGAACAAATTTACAGATACTGAGTCGTGTCTTAAATCTTCGGAAATTACAATAAAACTAAAATGTTCAATTTGCGTACTTCCATTGAAATAAATAACGAATGGATGAATTGTAGCTTGTTGTACGTTCCAGTGATGGGACTGCACTTCATCTTGCAATACAAAGCTATAGTTTTCAGAAAAATCACAAATGACTAAAAATTCACCATCTTGTAATGTATTTTTCGTATTTTTTAAAAAGCGGGATTGCTCTGTTTTAATAAAGTCGTGAGGAATTAAACTTTCTAATTTCAAGCAAAAAAATGACACAAACTCATGTACAGGTTTTACAATAGTTTCTAGGTCACACCTATCCGTGGTCACCCATTGCTCAAATGATAACTGATCAATATAATTTTCTTCAAACTCAGCGAATAAAGTATTTTCCAATGATGAAGAATCTGGACAATCCGAACAAGATCGTAGATAGCAATTTGATGTTGTATTTTCACACAAAAGACTACCAGTTAACATTTTAATATCCTTTGATAAATTGATTCTTTTCAAACTATGTAAGATTAGGTTAATATTTTCGTGTGTTGTGCACACACAAACATTAGGTGTTCCTGAATTGGATAGAAGCTTGCATTGCCTTGGACGAAGGCTTGCAAATGAGGAAAAACCTACCTTAATATTTTCGTTAATTTCATTGAAGCGTGTATACGCTTCTTTCAAAGTAGTCATCATTAATCGTTTTTGGATTGCTTGACGCTTTCCATCTTTTTTTACAGATACATAATCTTTTTGGCCAGGCATAGCTCTACTTACTTCATCGTCTTCAAAATATTGAATTATTTTTTCTTTTGTCTCATCTGTTAATGAAGTACTCGCATTTTTGGTTGCAAGACAGTTATTTTTGAATTGTTTTGCCTCTTTTGCTGTATTTCTATTGGTTTTGATTTCATCAATGGCGTCTTGAATAGACCACGAGCTTGGCAGCATCGACAAAATCAATAATTTTTCTTTCCTTGTCGTGGCTAGATTCGAGAACCTTTCCTTCATATTCATAATTACCTCATCGTAGTCTGTATTTTCCACATCCTCAGGTCCTAATTTGAAGAGGTTTCTTCGTACAGCTTCGTTGATTTCACGGTATTTTTTCTCGGGATAATTGACGTAACCCATCTTCGTCCATTTAATCGGAGTCACTTTTATTCCAGCTATCCCTTCGTTGAAGCGTTCGATGTTGACCTTCTGGATGCACTCATCTTCTGATTGATTTGTTGAAACAGATGTCGCTGATGGTACCGTGGCAAGACTATCTGCACTTGGTACTTCTGGTAACTCCTCAGTTGTTGTCGGTGCATCTAGTAATTCCTCAGTTGTTGTTGTTTTCGAACTTCCTGCAACCTGATCCACCGATGATGTACAGATTGCCCGTTTGTCAACGTTTAAACGGCAGGACGTACAAATGCGTAAATTTGTATTCAATGTAGACATTGGAGCATAACCAGCCGCTTTTAGTTTATCTATGGTGCTTTCGGTGAGATTTCGTAGCTCTTTCGAACACTTTTTTCTGCAAACGGCCTGCAACAGTTGAGAAAGCGACTACTCATGTTGCTCGTTAGATTTTAATAAACAAAATCAAATTTAAGTTTTTACTGACTAGTTTGGTGTCGTTTGCTTGACTGAAGAAAAATTTTACAATTAAATCTTTTATAACCATAGTGGTAGTATATTTTTAGCTTTTTCGTGAGTATGTTCATGGTATGTACCTATCATGTTTTTGATGTTGTTGAAGTTACTCGCTTTCTCCCAAATATGATTAACAAAGTCTATTCTCTACCAAGGCGGGTCTATACCCAGGTGTTATCAGATTTTAACTTTGTGGAGAAAACCAGCGCCGAGAAAACCGACCTGCTTTACGTATACTAGATCACCTGGGTATAGACCAGCCTTGTTCTCTACGAGGTAAACTTTTTGCAGGTAAACTAGTCGTATACCTGTATAGAAAACTTTTTTTGTAGCTTTTGTCTTCAATATTAGATTTCTTATAGGTCTCTTTTATCAAAAGGTTTCAACACTATTGAGAGAATTTTTCTTCAGTTACGTACAATAAAAAATATGACACTATCAAGACTTTACATCACAACACTGGATCGCGTCTAACTTTCTAATAGATGCTATAATAGTTATGAATAATTAAATAAAATGTCATGAAAACAACTTGTTAACCTCATGTGGTACCCTTAACAAAAAATTCAGCAACAAACTGCGGTCCTAAAAAAAATTAACAATAAAAAAAAAAACACTAAGTGTCAAATTTGTGAAATATTTGAAATGTCATAACTTTTTTGTTTATTGGCTTACCATCACCAAATTTTTATGGTAGATAGCTAATATAATGGACCGTTTTCCCTCAAAAAATTACGTTGGTATTCCAATAGGGTTTTGAGATATTTGAGTTTTTGTGACAAAAATGATGTTTTTTAATGCAAAAAAAAATTTTTTTTTTACTGTGTGTATTTTTTTTGGAATCTTTATTTAGTTGTCTAACTTTGTTTCTTTAGTTGTCTAACAATCAAACGAACCGTTTTTGCTGTGCAGCTTTTTGAATATTTTTGAACCATTTTCACATACACCCTTTTGAAAAGTTAGTCGTGACTCAACTTGAAGATTTGATATCGGAAAATGACGATTTAGATGGAACTGAAAAACTGTGCAAAGTTTCAGATATTTTTGAAATGGTCGATCAGAATCGACTTGCATGCCTCCGTGGAATCCCTCAACTACACAAATTCACAAAATGTTTGCTATTCATCTATTTGTTATTATTTTTTAAGATGGATATAAAATTGTATAAATTTTTAATATGACTAATAACATGAATTGCTCTAATGGATGATCCTAAAGACAGGACTAATAGTTGATTTAGAAGGTTACCCAAAATGGTTTCTCAATCGTTTTTTTCTTATTCTACTTGCATTGAATCCTGATGCAAAATTATACAGGCTCTAAATAAAACTTCAGAGGCTTTAATGGGTTCAATAGGCTATTCAAGAATTTCGTCTGAGATTTCCCGAGAAAAAGCCTTAGGAATTTTCTTAGTGATTCTATGTAGAATACTTTCAGCGTCTCCTACAGGGATTTCTTTTCTTATTTTATTTTTTCGCTAATTCTTCAACCAGATTCTAAAGTTGTTACTCTAGGAAATCTTCCAAAAATTACAACAAAATTTCTTCTTCTTGAAAAAAAAAATCGTCTAAAGAATTTTTCACGAAACTTTGAAGGAATTCCTCCGCCTGTTCATGTAGATTTCTTCAAAAAAATCATCCACATTTTCTCCCAGAAATCCAAAATTCACAAATCCAAATTTTTCCTGAAATTTCTCCAGCATTTAATCCAATTATTATTTTGTTTTTCAAAAAATTTCCATGCAATCTTCAAAAGTTAATTCAGGTATCACGGATTTATTTTTCGGAAATTTTTTTCAAATGTCCTGAAATAATTTCTGGAAGATTTCCAGCAAAAAAAAAATACAGGAAAATCACAAATAATTACACAGCGTAACAAAATTGAAATTTTTGCGTGTCTCAAGGATGAAATTATGTGTCTCGAGTAGATTTGGAGTTGCTGACTCCGATGCCATTTTCAGAAATGTTCCCGCACGTCACAATTTTTAGCTACAGGTCGCTTAAGTCGTATAAAACACTGGTTTTATAGATGTTTACATGCAGTTTAAAGTACAATTTATCAGACTTTTTATCTAATCCACCAAGCATGCTATTTTGCACTTAAACATTTATTTTGGATATAATTTGGTTGAAATTGCACGATTAAATTTAGATTTAATCGATTATTTCAACATGCTTGCTGTCTCCATACAAAATTCTTCGCCTCTCTTGTATGGGAAACTACAGTAATTTTTTGAACCATCAAAGAAAAACTTTTCCACATAGAGAGGATTATAAACTTTGTTGATAAGTATTGTTATACATATAAAGTTTGAATTCTGGACATTCGGTAGAAAATTTAATCGAATAAGGATATTTGCTGGAGGTTGCATATTCTAGAACAACAAGATACAGTTCAAGAAATTTGCTTTGGTGAACCTGCTTTGATGAAATTAAGGAAATTAGTCGAAACCAGCCATGCAAAGACGAAATCTTTCGTTGTCTTGTAGTAACGACTGGCTTGACAAAAGCATAGCTTTGAGGAAATCTACTTTAATAATTTTTCAGTTATTTTCATTTCTATGCAAATTGTATAAGTGTAAAAAATAAACCAATCTGCTAAGATTTATTCGTGATATAATTTTGATATAATTTGCCAGTCGGAATGGCAATGGAATGCATGATTGAAACCACCAAACGATGCTGAAAATATTCTGTTGTAGAATTTGAAAGCGCACACAATTTAAATTCAAGACTTACTAGTCCAATGGAAAATCAATTTACTCAGGACTTTGAAAACATTCTCAATCAAGAGAACGTTTTCAAAAATTCCTGCGAAATTGATTTGGAAGAAGTGAGAACTATTATTAAAGAAATCAAAAATAAGAAAGTTCCTGGCGATGATGGAATTTTTGACATTCTCATCAAGAAACTTCCAGAAACTAGCTTGTCATTCTTAGTTGATATATTTAACAAAGAATATTTTATTAGCACATTTTCCTATCAAATGGAAAAATGCTAAGGTTGTACCAATTTTAAAACCAGACAAAAACTTTGCGGAAGCTTCTAGCTATCGTCCAATCAGTTTGCTTTGCTCCATCAGTAAACTTTTTGAATAGGCCATTTTTAACATAATGATCAACGAAAATTCAATTTTCAGATTCCGCCATGGACATTTGACCACTAATCAACTTTTACGTGTAACAAATTTGATCCGTTGCAACAAATCTGAACGCTATTCTACTGGTCTTGCTCTTCTAGACATAGAAAAAGCATTCGACAGTGTTTGGCATGAAGGTTTGATTGTAAAATTAAAAAACTTTAATCTTCCAACATACATTGTTGGAATAATTCAAAGTTATCTGTCAAATCGTACACTTCAGGTTAATTATCAGAACTCCAGATCTGGAAGACTTCCTGTAAGAGCTGGTGTTCCCCAAGGCAGCATTTTGGGACCAATATTATACAATATTTTCACATCTGACTCACCTGAGTTACCTCAGGGATGTCAAAAATCATTGTTTGCGGATCACACAGGCCTCTCCGCCATCTCCGTGTCATCTGTAGTCGATTGGAAAAAAGTTTGGAAATTTTTTCTTCATACTTGCAAAAAATGGAAGATTTTTTCTAATGCTTCCAAAACTCAACTAATAATATTCCCTCATAAACCATTATTTGAAACCTTCAAGTAGACATGTTGTCACGATGAGAAGGGTTCCAATAAATTGGTCAGATGAAGTTAAGTATCTAGGGCTCATGCTAGATAAGAAATTAGCTTTCAAAAATCACATTGAGGGCAAGCCAAATGGAACAAATATGTAAAATGTCTCTTCTTCTTTCTGGCCTTACGTTCCAATTGGGACAAAGCCTGTTTCTCAGATTACTGTTCTTATGAGCACTTCCACAGTTATTAACTGAAAGCTTTCTTTGCCGATTGACCATTTTTGCATGTGTATATCGTGTGACAGGTACGAAGATACTCTATGCCCTGGGAATCGAGAAAATTTACTTTAAGAAAAGATCCTCGATCCCGCTACGGCTATCTGTCGCCCCTGTAAAATGTCTCTATCCCCTTATTAATATAAAATCAAAACGTTGTCTTAATAACAAGCTTTTGATATTCAAACAAATTTTCAGGCCAGCCATTATGTATGCTGTACCAATATGGACTAGCTGTTGTAATACCAGGAAGAAAGCTCTGCAGAGAATTCAAAATAAAATTTTGAAAATGATTCTGAAGGTTTCTCCCTGGTATAGCACTAATGAGTTACATAGAATATCCAATGTTGAAACATTGGAACAAATGTCAAATAAAATAAGCTCATAAGCGGGTGAAATCAACTCACCTGTAAAAAATCTGAACTGCTACGACAAAAGAAATGTAAAATGTTGTTAATAAAATCTTAAATTCGTTTTACCAAATTAGGATGATAGTGTTGTCTTATGACACAAAACACCTAGATATAATAAATGAATGTAATGTTTGGAATGATACTAATAAAGAAATTTAAAAAAAAAATAAATGTCCAAAAAATATATGAATGTTACTCCATACTACGGTTATGAAGTTTTTTTTTGCAATATGGGAGATTTGAGATAACTAAAAAGTTTGTGTTCCTAGGTTCAGGTCTCAAAACATGACCATTTTGTGTAAAAAACGGTCAATGCGTTCTTCATTTTGTCCAGTGCTGCATATCTATTGGAAACCCGCCAGTACAGATTTATGTGCCCTATGGTGCACTTCAGATCTGCTAAAGATTCTCCATGAAATATTTCACATCATTAACCGCTCTGGAACGCACAAACTTCTACCAGTCAGTGGCATTAGGCCGCGTGTACCTCAAACTTCTTTCGAGTTATTCAAAGTTTGCAATAAAGTATTCCGTCTTTCCTGTGCTACCTACAATAACATCAAAGCAACGTCTTATTGGCGGCCGTCTTGCTCAATCACCCCATACGCGTTCAGCTAGTGCGGGAAAAAGGGAATTTCGAGCATCGAGAACAACGTGGTGTTACCATAGCGAGTTTCCGTGGAAACAATCGACAGCCCTCTCGAAAGTGTCTCCCCGCTGGGAAGTGTTGATGCCTTCTTGGCAAGGAAATTTGCAGCTTGCGAAAGGTGCTGGCAGCAAGCAGCGTCACATCGCATAGCGGTTGCGTATGTTCCACGATGTGGTCAAGAATCATTTTACATAATAACTGATGCAAAATACGATAACAAAATTGCCATTTCAGTTATGTTCTGGCTACCAATATTTGCCTTTTCAATACACTGGGCAGCTAGTTCATTTGCTTCAAAATGACTTGCGGAAATTGATTCGCAATAAGTCCAAAATTTTTGTCATTGGTTACTTCAATGTCAAACATCGCTTCTAGAAACTCTTCTACGATTGATATGGTCTTAATCGACTCTAGTCACCTTTGTACCTAATTGGTTACATATGCTGATTTTGATTCTGATCATGTCCCTGCCACATTTAAAATATCCCATGCAGCAATTATCAATGCTATCAGTTACACATTCAATTATTTTCGAGACAACTGGAATGCATATGAAACTAGATAGTAATTTTGATGTAATCTTGATAGTAATCTTGATAGTAATCTTGATGTTAGCGTTATGTTTGGTTTTTTAGTAGTTGTTATTTTTTGTTTCTTGACCTATGTGCGATACCGCTGTGCACCGTCGTCCGTTGCTAAGATCGATCGCTCCCACCATCCAGCAGAACACAATTTTCATTGATTGACTGCGATAAATCAATATTCATGGTACCAACTCGCCGGGTGCCGTTCCCAGCGGATACGACGGACGAAATCGTTATGCGGTGGGAAATGGAATCCAATCAAAATTGTTGCAATTACTCCGACGTGTTGTAGTCCGAAGTACCCTACATTTGCAGGAATCTTCCCGATTGAGTGTCTTCGGAGAAACGACTCGAAAGTGCTCAATTGTCTTGATGCCGGGTTGGTACTGAGTCACACAGATTTAGAGTGTGTGTTTTTCCTAGTGCAATGAAGCGAAGTGTGGTAATATTTTAATGTGAAGAGGCGTGTAGGTTAGCAATAGAAAAATCGTTATGGCTCTTTATGGTCAATGTGTCATAAACTGAAAAATGCAGTTGGATCTGAGATGACGCCAACAAATGCAATAAATGTCTGCAGAACTCAAATGGGTACGATGAACTGTCTCCGTGATGACAAATGCTGATGAGTAATCCGTACAGTACCTATTCACATTTTAAGGAGACAACATTTCAGTGCATGGACATTGGACAAGCAGAGGTGCATTATAGTATCCATCAAACATTAAAGGTAGGTGTTCCCTTACTAAAAGATCATCTATAGTTGCAATAGTAGTTTTTAATGGCGGATTTGAAATAAATTGGCACAAAAATTTTAGCATTTAAGGCTAGGATCTTTGTTTGATTAGTAATAGGCGAGGCATAGTAAGCCCCCTGTATTATAACCTTAAATTTCCCTTCATAAAATTTAGATATAATGGTAGTTGATTCCAATATAGTCCATACTATCAACTATTGGTAAAATTATAAACGACAAACATGAATACTTCGCGAAAAAATAATAAAAAAAAGTTCGTTTGCCATATTCTGGCTCAACGCTATGAAATTTCAAAATTACTTTATAAATAACCGAAAATGGGTTTATAGAAACTTGCTGTGCACTGGACGTGCAGTGCACGTGCCTTTCTATATGATTGTTTCCAAATTCCATAGAATTTTCATTTTTGGAAACGAATCTCACGAGAACTGTCGAAACCTGACCTGCGAAATGTACTGCTCAAAACAACATTTCCCGTAGAGAAAACTGCTCCGAGACAAAACAACCAAACACCGCACTTCCGAAAGGAAAACAAAATCTAACACAAAAACATCAGTTGGTTCAGCTACAGAACTTGACAGCTGCAAAAGCCATCGCAATCAAATCGTTCCAAGCAGTTAACATTTTTATCCACATTGACATCGTGACGCCCTTCTAAAATTACCGAAAACACGTTCAAAGTGCTTCGTTCGGTTCGGCTACCATAGAGACTTAGAAGGCCCGCCACTCGCAGTAACGGCTCATCAACTCAAGGAAAATCTTCACACCATCACCGTGACTGGAAGTGCCATCATTGGCAGCGCGCACACACACGATCCTGTTTACCCGGTGTCATCAGATTACCATCCGCTTCTCTGCGTGCATTCCCGAAAACGGCACTAAAATATGGGAGGAAGATGCATCGCTGTTTCGTGAGCGCCTCGTCCGTCAATGAAGTACCTACCAAGCGCAGTCAGCCATGCTAGAGATTCTATCGGAGAATACTGTGAGACTGCAACAATTGGTGCCTCTTCGGAGACACGTGTTGGAAATAACAGTAACAAATTTAATATCACGCTGGGTAACGTGCATCAGCGGTGTGAAATACACGCTGAGAAAATTTTACACGCGGTTGAGTACAATTCTTCAATAATCGTTAAAAGGGAGATTTACTTATAATGTACGCTTAATTTACATATCCACTATTTTTGACATTCACATGCAGGCGATAGTTCAAGCAAATTGTCCAATAAAAAAAATCAAATGTCAATATTATTCAAATCCAATAACACAATTTCATTTTGGCAACATATTTGCTGGTGTGTGCATGAAATTAATCGAAAAATTTCAAAATTGTGCAAACCTTAGATGTATGTTTTAGAATGAGCCATAAGATGTTGCCTCGCGCAACGGGGCAAGTGGGATACATCCAGTTTCATGCGTGAATCCACATCAGTAAGTCAACCATTACAATAATAAATAGAGATAGAAAACTATAGAGGACGAATGTCGCTGGTGTTCCCTTTGTTCTCGCTCGGAAACATGTCGGGTACATAACTGTCAAACTGCATACATTTTCGCGTTGACATTTATAGCCCCGCCTATCTCCGCCAGCAAAAGATGTTCCGACAGCGACACCAGCGACATTCTTCCTCTATAGTTTATTACCACTATTCAATAATAGGATTGATGAATCATGGATTTTTCATGTACACAAGGGATCAACCATAAAATACGCAACGCTTCAGGAAGGAAACGTTTATTCGATAGTTTGTGACATTGACTTAATAACAACTGAAAATTCCTCAATAAAAGCGTAAAGAGGAACATGTTCAAAATATATTATTTATAAGTTGTCATATAAAAACTAGTACAAAAACTTTCAATACTAAATAAATTGTGAATGTATTCTGTTATTATTTATGTGCATGGTACAAAACCACTTAATGGGGTGGAATTGTTTTTCGTAATTACTAAATTTGATATAAATAACCAATAAAATTCAATTAAAATTGAAAAGTTATCGTTCTCATGATGTATTTCAAAATTAATTTCTGTCTTTGTTCAGTTTTGAATTCGTATTCCTAAAATTAAAAAAAAAAACCTTTGGAGGAATTCTACATTTATTCTTCTTTGTATGCAATAACGTAATTTGTGATTGATCTTTTTTATTTAATCCGTTTGTTTGAATGTTTCAGTACTACTATATAGGAAAATATTTGAAACGTGTCGGAAAAGTTTTGATTCTAGTTTTTGTTAACATAGCCGCACTTACCCCGGGTATAGAGATATTTTGGGATAAATTAGACCATCAAAAATTTCATATGAAATTAAAACATATTACCGGGTTATCGCTAGCAGCTTGTAATAATACTTAAAATTGTAACGCTTTATTGACAGCTGTTACATGATCCACATGGTAATAAAAATAACAATATTTGTTGTACTTAATACATTCCTTGTCATTGTATCTTAAACTTTCTAGAGGAATACTCCTATTAAAAAAATTCCTAAATGAGCTATGGTGGAACGCCCCATTTACCTCGGATTCTCATTTGCTTCGGGGTACCCCAGATTATGATCAAGATAACACAATCAAGCATTCATCGAAATAGTATTCCACAAGTTGTTACAAATAAATTTCCAAATTCAATACCTTAATAGCTCAATTTGTTATTCCTCTTTGCGAAACTCTTTTTTGATTGATGAGGACATAACAACTCAAGTCAGCATTGCCACATTGGTCCCAAAGCCACATCTAGGAAGAAAAAAATGATTGTGCCTAAACCGTCAATTTTAGATATATGGTGTCTTCGGCAAAGGTTCTCCATATTTTTCAGACATTTTTTTCAGATATGTGAAATTAGGGTGGCCCACATGGTTTACGAGATCAGCACATAAACTTTTTTGCTGACGCATTTAGGATCACACAATGTTCTACAATGTTTTATAACAACCAATTTAAAGCAACTTTGCCGAAGAACCCAAAATTCCATCTCTTATGGTTCGCGAGTTATAATTTTTTTATATCAAAAAAAGTTAGGGTGGTACTGAAAAATCAGTTTTTTCTTGATAACTTTTTATACGATAATTTCTTGCAAAAACTTTGTTCCGAGCACTTTTAGAACTTTTGATTGCGTAACTTTTTGCCGAACTACTCTTCTATCTCTTATGGTTACAGAGTTATCAGGAATTTTCTTCGACAAAATGGTTGTTTTCAAATTCCGATATCTCCGAAAGGCGCAAACGGATTTTCAATCTTTTGTCAGCATTAGAAAGATTATCTTTTGCTCTGTTTATGGTGAAAAAACTGTGAGGACGTTTTTTGTTTGAAAAGATTGACAACATTTTGAAAATAATATGTTTTTTAACCCCAGACAGGGACCCAGAAAGCCGTAGCGGTAAACGCGCAGCTATTCAGCATGACCAAGCTGAGGGTCGTGGGTTCGAATCCCACCGGTCGAGGATCTTTTTGGGTTGGAAATTTTCTCGACTTCCCAGGGCATAGAGTATCTTCGTACCTGCCACACGATATACACATGCAAAAATGGTCATTGGCATAGTAAGCTCTCAGTGAATAACTGTGGAAGTGCTCATAAGAACAAGCTGAGAAGCAGGCTCTGTCCCAGTGGAGACGTTACGCCAGAAAGAAGAAGAATGTTTTTTAACCGAAAATTGTCCATAACTTGAAAAATATTCGAGATAGCTCTTTGGTGTCTTCAGCAGAAATGTGCAAAATTGAAAGTTCTGAAAGTGCTTCATACAAAATTAAAAAATCAACGCTTCAAGATATATTCTCCATAAACCGAATTTTATATGGTGAAGAAAGCGAAAAAAAAGATATTTGCTAGAACAATTGAAATAACTGTATGTAAAGTCATTTAAAATTGAATTATCATGTATTGATATCGATCATAGTAAGCGGAATCTGAGGAGTTGAAAAAAGGAAAATTATTTGCTGAAGCAGTTTTCGAGTGATCAAGACCCACCTTTAAATTCAAGATTCATGCATTCTTCAGCAGGCGAATGCTGCCCTGACTAATTCGTTGTGGCAGATTGATTGGATTTGATTGAATTGAATGGAATAAGTTGGATGCCCAGATAGAACAATTGCAGATACTTCTATATTGCTATGGGAGGATATCACGGGAAGTAAGGTTTTGGTAATTTGAAGGAATTCTTCAAAGTATACGTTTTGTTATCGTTTAGGGTTGATAATATAATAAACGGAACCGGTATTGAACGCATGACCTTCTGCTTAGTAAGCCGAAGCGGTAGCAATTTATATCCAACCATGGATTAATGTTCCTTGGATCACTGTTAACGTTCAACGCGCCGTCATCATAATCATCGTCATCATTGAAACTTCAAAAGCAGTTTTTCTGTTAGAAAGCAAAAATTATTCGATGAAAATGTGTTCACTGTGTTTCGATTGGATAATAGAATACAGTGAACAAATTTTCCTATAAATTTTCTTGATTTTGAACGAAAAAACTGCTTTCGAAAATTCTGCAATCAATGACGGATCCTGCCCCTTAAAACTGCTTCAGCAACTAACTTTTTCTAACTCCTAAGATTTCGCTTACTGTGATCGATCTTATTTCATTACGTATATTTTCAATTTTAAATGACTTTACATACAGTTATACCGGTTGTTCCAGCAAATATCTCTTTTTTCGCTTTCTTTATCATATAAAATTCGGTTTATGGTGAATATATCTTAAAGTGTTGATTTTTTATGAATAGTTTGTATGAAGCACTTTCAGAACTTTCAATTTTGCACATTTTTGCTGAAGGCATCAAAGTGCTAACTCGAATATTTTTCAAATTATGGACAATTTTCGATTAAAAAACATATTATTTTCAAAATTTTGTCAATCGTTTCAAACAAAAAACGTCCTCAAAGTTTCTTCACCATAAACAGAGCAAAAGATAATCTTTCTAATGCTGACAAAAGATTGAAAATCCGTTTGCGCCTTTTGGAGATATCGGCATTTGAAAACAACAATTTTTTCGAAGAAAATTTCTGATAACTCTGTAACCATAAGAGATAGAAGAGTAGTTCGGCAAAAAGTTGTGCAATCAAAAGTTCTAAAAGTGCTCGGAACAAAGTTTTTACGATAAATTATCGTATGAAAAGTTATCAAGAAAAAAATGATTTTTCAGTACCACCCTAACCTTTTTGTTGAAAAAAATCATAACTCGCGAACCATAGGAGATAGAAATTTGGGTTCTTCGGCAAAGTTGCTCCAAATCGGTTGTTATAAAACATTGTAGAACATTGTGTAGTCCTAAATGCGTCAGCAAAAAAGTTTATGTGCTGATCTCGTAAACCATGTTGGCCACTCTAATTTCACATCTCTAAACAAAATGTCTGAAAATATGGAGAAACTTTGCCGAAGACACCATATATCTAAAATTGACTGTTTAGGCGCAATCATTTTTTTCTTCCTAGATATGGCTTTGGGACCAATGTGCATTGTAGGCAACTGGTAACACATACTGATTATTTCCCTGTTATATACCAAATTTCCCATGATCGATTCTCAATCCTTTCAGTTTTACTTCAATTACCTAACCATTGTGAAATAAGCTGAAAAAAGAAGCAATCTTAATTTAGGATTCACCAGTCTGATCGAAAATCATGTTATTCAAAATTTTGAAAGCATAATCAATTTATAGGGCAGGCTCCGTCATTTATTTGACATTTTTCAAAAGCAAATATTTCATTTAAAATCAAGAAAGTTTACATAAAAAATAGATCAACTGTATTCTGTTTTTCAACCAAAACACAGTGAACAGATTTTGATCGAATAAATTTCAAATTTGTAGAAGTGCTTTTGAAGTTTCGGACGGATTTATGAACGTTAAGAGAATGTTTCCGACATTTTTCGGGGTCTGATTTAGAGATGGTGAGAACTTTTGTTAATTCAAAATGATCAGCGCAATGATGCAACTTTTTACATTCTTACCAAGAAACATCTAGAAAATAGCTTATCATTCTTAGTTGATATAGCCAACAAATCTGTTTATTTAACATATTTTACTAAACAGAAAAAATGCCAAGGTTATAAAAATGTAAAACCGCACAAATCGAATGTTTTTAGCTATCGCACAATCAGCTCACTTACTGCAATCAAAAGACGTGCTTACATAATTAATTTGAACAGAATTATGGTTCATATCAGCAATAAATCATTTTTAGTCAATGAGGAGTTTGAATTCCGGTATAGGTATTCGACAACTCATCGCCTTTAACGTGTAAATAATTTGTTACGTTTATACAAATCCGAGAGCAATGCAACTTGTCTTATTCTTCAAGACTTTTAAAAGACATTCATGAATCTTTGCATGACGTTTGATATTAAAAAAAAACATTTATTTTCCAACATAAATCATAATATTAATTCAAAGTTATCTGTCAAATCGTTGACTAAGGTAACTTATCAAAACTTCAAGTCTTACAGGTTTTCTGTAAGAATGTTACGATGATGAGTGTTGACGGATTTCATGTTAAATCAGTCAGTCACAGAACTCGACCATCTCATATTTGCAGTAAATTTTGTACATGTTTGCGTTATGATAGAATAAGTGTTTCCTATAGATAAATCGACCCTTTTGGGATAAAAATAAATTCTAAAAATGACCTATGAGTTGCAGCATGCAATTTTTTGTTTTGAAATTTTCGATGCTAGATTCAATTTTAGAGAAAAAAGTTCCTATGGAGAGATTGCAGGGAACTGTTATGGATACAAGAAAAAAAAACATACACTAAAGATATATTTTACATCATGAAATAATTCATATATTAAACACAATTCTTAAATGCTTAGCTTTGTTTAGCTGAGACTGACTACACATATCAATGGTTGCTATTCCGAGATTGACTGAAGTCAATGAAGATGCACAAAGAATCAACTAGAATTTAGGCTGGGATTGGTCAAAATCTTCTTCAGTGTGCATAATTCAGTGCCTCTATTTATACAAGATCAATAACGGCTCCGGCCTCATACTTGCAGTTTGATTTGATTTGGTGAAGGAATATTAGTGTGTAACCTTTGCTATTTGGAGACCGTGTTTACCTCTGCGTCTCTGAGACTTTTATCAATGGGGAGGATCGTTGGGTCACAGGATAAGCGATGAGACCATAATAAACAATTATTTGAGAGATTATGGCTATAAATATAATATTTTCAATAGATATGAAAAATTTCCAAGTAGAAGAGACTAATGTCAACACGTGAAGTGACGAACCATTCAAAGTTTGTTGAGGTTCGATCCCCGGTCGGTTCAGGATCTTTTCGTAATGGAAATTTCCTTGACTTCACTGGGCACAGAGTATCATCGTACCTGCCACACGATATACGAATGCGAAAATAGCAACTTTGACTAAGAAAGCTCTCAGTTAATAACTGTGGAAGTACTCATAAGAACACTAAGCTGAGAAGCGGGCTCTGTCCCAGTGAGGACGTAATGCCAAAAATACGATAAGAATCTGTTTCCTTTCAAGATTCTATGGCTTAAATTAAAAAAAGGAGAAAGAGTAGAGGTTTTTGTGCAATTTAAAATTTAATTATTTTCTACTATTTTTTTTCTGGATAAAATACTAAGTTTTTTGCGTACATTTTTTTCCTGTAGCCCAAGAAGATAACGACAATCTCTTCAAATAAAGTTTTTTCTGTAAAATGAACAGTTTCAAAAATAGATTTTGTTTATAATATATTGCATGCCAAAACTCATAGACTAGTTTCAGAAGTTATTCTTGAGTTCAAATAATCAATATATTTGAGGGATACACTTATTCTACCATACCGAAAACATGAATTATATTTAATCCAAATATGAGATTATCGGGTACCATTTTAATTTCGATCCATTCTGAATGGAATTCGTCGTTTTCAATAAATTGGACAGATGAAGTTAAGGTTCTAGTAAGAATCGATCCCTTGTCAGAATTGAATCAACCGATTGAACAACAAATCAGGTAACGCAAGAACGTCCGTTTATTACAATCAACAAAAATAATGAAATGTTGTCTGTTTTTGTCTGTTCAAACGAAAACCGCTGTTTTTGTTTTAGAAAATGACCGATTCTAAAAAGAACCTTGAGGACTCATAAATCTAAGTTTTGTAAACCAGATTGAAGATAATCAAGCAAACTGTATCAAATATATACAATATCTGTATCCACTTGAGGGGCCCAAATAGCCGCAGCGGTAAACGCGCAGCTATTCAGCAAGACCAAGCTGAGGGTCGTGGGTTCGAATCCCACCGGTCGAGGATCTTTTCGGGTTGGAAATTTTCTCGACTTCCCAGGGCATAGAGTATCTTCGTACCTGCCACACTAGGGTGGGGCCTATTTCCAAAAATCTTTCGTAGTGCATGAGCATGAGCATATATGACCGTACAATTCGTAGTTGCTACTCCGTGATTGACTAGAGCAATCGAAGTTGCACAGGGAATCAATGAATGGGGCTTGGGATTAGCTAACCATTCTTCAATGTGCACAAATCGAGAGCTCAAATTTTAAAAGTCAATAACGGCGCCGGCCACGTCCTTACGGTCATCGGGGAAGGGAAGGAATGTTAGCTAGACAACCGTTGTTACTAGAGACCGAAGAATCTTCTGCATCTCCACAGTTGTCATGGAAGGGATATTGGGTTAGTGGGATAAGGTAAAGATCTGGGAGTCACCAGCGATTGGTGATGCGATCCATGATACATTCACGCCTAACCCGTTTAACGCCACTATTTATTCATGCCGCGCGAGCGACGCGCAATACGATTGATCCTGCTCACATCACCCGCCCCCGCAGGAGCAAGCGACACGAGCAAAGGATCAAACACTACTGACCCTATCCGCGAATCACGCCACTATTTATTCATGCCGCGCGAGCGACGCGCAACACGATTGATCCTGCTCACATCACCCGCCCCCGCAGGAGCAAGCGACGCGAGCAAAGGATCAAACACTACTAACCCTATCCGCGAATCACGCCACTATTTATTCATGCCGCGCGAGCGACGCGCAACACGATTGATCCTGCTCACATCACCCGCCCCCGCAGGAGCAAGCGACGCGAGCAAAGGATCAAACACTACTCATTTCCAAAAATCTTTCGTAGTCAGGATTTACAAAGTGGAAAATGATCATCGGTCCCAAAATAACATCCTGTAAAAAAATGAGAATTTTTGGTGAAGGTTTAGAGGTGGCGCAAAGGGAGTATGTGCAGTTTTCCCATTTTAGTTAACTCTAAAAAAATATGTTTCAGAACTGTGACGACTTAATTTTGGTTTTATTTGAGAGGTTTTCAACCTGAAGTGCTTTATCTCTTGCACCCTATAGAAGCTCGTGCACTAATTTGAATTTTGACTACCGATTTTTTTCCTTCTGCTGTTGTTTATACACATCGATTTCAAATACAGATGTAGAACGATGTATTGAACTTCATCTGCATTTTCGATTGTCCCATGTTATGTTGAAGGTGTTGTGGCGAAAGTGAAGTATTGGAACCCCAAACGCAATTAATTGCTGAAATGGCATTATAATCCAGAAATTCCTGTGGAAATTCTAACAAGAAGTGTTATTGCTGGAAATCAAAAATCATTTATGGATTTACCTAATTAGGATATATCGTGTGGGATCAAAATCCGAACACCTAAGAAATGAATCTAAACCCTTCCACTTCATATAAAACTCCTTCTATTTGTATGAAGTTTACGGATTTCGAGCCTGTATGGATTTGGGCCCCTCTGTAATTTCTTTCAGATTATAAAAGCAATTGCTGGAGTTATATCAAACGGACATTCTAAAATACTAAATGAGTGTTAAACTTGCATAAAATCACATCTCATACATCCAACCGAGATATTTTCACGGCTCCATAGTTGATTCTAATATAATATCATCAGTTACACCCTCCCACCTGTTAAACCCACCCCATCTTACATTCTTTGTGTTCTTTGTTCTTTCTCTCATTATTCTTTGCTCTTTGTTCCATTCTACTAGCATAGGAATTCTCCCCAGCTATTCATATGCTTATTCGGGTTCATATTAATCAGTCAGCGTAACCTATTCAATGGCCAAAAATCGCATGCATAATTGTGCTTATTCTGCGCGGCGTGTGAGTCGAGACGAGTCGCTCTCACCTCGGGTGACGTGAGACGCCTAATGCTAATCAAATGGGAGCGAGTCGACAATTGTCACCTCATTCAACTCGTCTCACCTCACACGCCGCGCTGAATAAGCACAAATATATATTTCGTCAAATATCTTCTAAAGGAGTGGAGATATCGCAATTTTGAGGTGATTTTTTGCCCTTAAGGGTCTTAAAATCACCAAAAGCTGAAAAGCATACCAAAATTTTTCAGAGTTCACTAAAATGGGAAAACTGCACTTACGCCCTTTGCGCCACCTCTAAACCTTCACCAAAAATTCTCATTTTTTCACAGGATGTTATTTTGGGACAGATGATCATTTTCCACTTTGTAAATCCTGACTACGGAAGATTTTTGGAAATAAGCCCCACCCTACTGCCACACAATATACGCATGCAAAAATGGTCATTGGCTTAGTAAGCTCTCAGTTAATAACTGTGGAAGTGTTCATAAGAACACCAAGCTGAGAAGCAGGCTCTGTCCCAGTGGGGACATAACGCCAGAAATGAAGAAGAAGTATCCACTTAATCGAAATTTTGTCTTAGGAGCAAGCTTTAGATCACGAACAAACTTTCAGGTCTGCTATGTCATATGCTAAACCAATATTAACTATTTGTTGTAATACCAGAAAAAAAACCACTACAGGCAATAAGAACATAAATTTCGAATATGATCCTTGGTAGCACTATAGACGATCAGGTGGCCAATTGTCTAAAACTGTATGTTTCTGATGGTTTTGTCTTGTACATTACTACATAGTAAACACTTCATTTAAGATATCACTGAAATAAGAGATCAAAATATTTTGTAGAGCATTGGTCAGTATGTCAAAGTTAGAATTTTTAAGAAAAAATATGAATTTGATGGAAACATAGGGTAGACTATGAATGATAAATACTGCAAAATCGTAATATTTCAAGTAGTTTTTTAAACACTATTCGAAATCTAATTAAAAAAAACTATGTTGAATAAAAGCTTTTTATCGCAATTTTATGCATCCTTTACTTTTTTATGCCAAAATTTTCCATGCTACAATTTATTTCCAAGGATAATTTGAGATGTAAAGTAAAGGATAGTGAACAATTAGCTGCACATGTTTACACTTTTTTCATCTAGTACTTTTTGATTTTTTTAGTATTTTCGCAGATTTTTTCAGGGGGTAATTGAATATGGCAATATGATAGAAATCTGCATAACTACGTGAGTTCTAATATTTTTAATAATTTTTACAGCGTTAATCGCGCAAATGGCTTCTATCCATCTTAAGCAACAAAACATCGAATTCGCATCATGAGACCCATATGCTTGATATGAGATAGAAAACATAAATTTGGCCGCCAGTATATATGGAAACTGCCCATAGTACGTAGAGTACATCGTGGTCAATATATTCTAATACCCTTTTTTCTTTTCTGGGTATAATTTTACTGAGTGCAGGATAACTCTATTTTTTAGTATTTCATTGAACACTGGTAGTATTAAACTGGAGCAAAATAGCTTGAATGACGAACTAAAAAAATGATATGGTACTTAATGACATGTCCATTGAAATTGAGTTTTGCGTTTAAAATGGATTTTTGATCAAATGGGTTTGAAGTAAAAATAAAAGAATTGTCAGAGAAACCTCATTAAGTTCAATAAAATCATATTGCGTTAAAATTCACATACACTCCCGTGCAAAACCTTGGGTTCACCCCCTGAAACATACAAGAGTGTTTTATCCAAATTACTGTGATTGAAATTCTCTATGGTGCATTTGAAAGGCAATAAGTTCTTCTTACTTTGTTGGTACTTTTTCAAAATAATTGTTATTTTTGTCTATTAACTGAGACATTTTTCAAAACATGTACTGAAAAAACAAGACTAATTTCCTTAGCATAACACCGACGTAAATTTAAAATCAATATGTCATTAGAATCGTAGTCTTACATTCTTCGAAGAACACGAAATTGGGGCGGGAAAATCGGAAAATTATTCAAAATTAATGAAAAAGTCATTCAAGTCATGGTGCAAAAGTTTGGGTTCACACTTTAATATCTCTTCCATTTTCAACCGATTACAATACTTCATAGCTCAACAAAAGCAAATAATGGCGTGTACAGGACATGGTTGTAGATTTCACCGAATTCTTGTGTTTTAAGTAAGTTCGGGTATGCAGAAGTGCTCATTGAACACTAAGCTGAATCGCAGCAAGCCGTACGCGCGGGCGGTTGCGTTTTACATTTTCTGTCACGTTTGCTTCGGTTCCGTGGCGAAAAATAGAATCGGCTGATGGCGCTACGCCACTTGTTTTAGTTGTGCAAATATTAATTTTGTGTTGTTCTGCAGGCTAGATTTCCACGTGATTTGCAGTAGTTTGGCCGGTACTACGTCACCCGGATTTTTTTGTTTGCTTGTGATTAGTGTGATTTCAAGGGCTTCGTGCAATGAAATGCTGTGTGGAAATGAAAAGTGTTTTTATAGCCAAAAATTCCAAAAACAAAGTTTTAAGAAGTACTCCGAAACATGCTATATCGTGTTAAGTATTTTGCACAAATGATTCAGTGAAGTAGTCAATACAGAAGCTGATTATGACACCAGGCAGTTCCCCGTGCAAAAAGGGTCATTTTGACGAAGGAATCAAAGTTATAGCTAGTGGAACAATTCAAATCTTTCGAAAAAGTGAAAAGCGAAGAACGAGTATTTTGTGATGGCAGAAGTCAGAAAGTTTGTCAGTGTTCATTCCAGAGTAGTTTCGAAAAAGGAATTTGGTGAATTTGTTGTGATCAGCAGCGCATGATAACAATGCGTAAATCTTAAACATTTGTCGGCCAGAACGTTTACCGAACGTTTTCTATGGCACTACCCTTTCCATCAACATTCCACAACTTCCCGTACCATCTATGAGAGGTCATAGAGTTCTCTGCATCTTTCTTAAGTAGGTGTTCAATCAATCATCCTTTCCCATTCCCCAGCTTTCGCAAGGACGTGGCCAGGACAGCTCTCGACTATTGGAGGATGCGTCAATCTTGTCTAAGAGTTAGAGGTTAGTCCCAAACTTCTCACTTTGGTAACGGACGAGAAAGAGGCAACCCTCATACAATGGTCTAGGACTGTACCACCTACGAATTTGTGCGAAATGCTAAGTAAGTTCAGGTATGCATGTTGCAAACTAAATTTTGAAAAGCTGAATTGAAGCATACTACAAACCAAATTTTCAATAGTACATGTCTAGAGAACCAGATAGCGGTTTATGTTGAAAATTTGATCGATAAATCATCACTAGCGAGTGAATAATCGATCTTTCCAACTTGGATCCGTTGTTTGGTTCTCTAGATTTGTGCTTCAAATCTAGTGTCACCTAACAGAGAACGTCTAGATGTAAGAAATTATTAAAATGATTGAAATGCTGCTGCATAACGGAATACAAGAAACAAAAATGACTTATGCTCGATTATGCATGAGTTGTACTCAAAGGCGTATAACATTTTCTTAGCGTGTACGGCAAACAAAACTTATAGAATTCTTTGAGCACTGACAAGTCGCATCAATGCTTATTCAAACTTCTACGTTGCAAACCCTTTGGTTTCATTGTGTAACACAACTATTTTGTGTAATTTTTCACTCCCAACGGTTTTGTACATGAGTAGGTTTTATGGTTTTTATATTTCAAAGCCATCGGCATTAGTTAGGATTTGAGGCCTCAGTGGTTCTCACTATAAACATTTTGTTATCACTACAATTCATAGTTCATCTTAAAAAAAAACTAAAAAAGATATAGCGTTGTATATTACGTTGCAACTTCAAAGACGGTATCTTTAACAAATTAGACGATGGCGTACATTTTATTGCTAGTTCTTTGATTGTAAAATGCAACAACATTTAAACACAGCACTACATCAATGAGTTGCCAGGTTGAATATGGGGTACACCATTCTTATACAAGCATATGAACGAAAAAGTCGTAAAACGTAACCTAGCTTATAACCCCTTAACGCGTTAGTCAACACGCGCCGATACGCACTCCAAAATGTTAATTGTTATTGCGCCATATAATAATTCAAAAATTCCTCAAATATCTGATTTCAAAAAGCGTGTCCGAACCGAAAGGGTTCTCGGCGTCTAAAAATACCACTCCAAAGAGCTCGTAGAGAACGACCGCTCGCTGACTGCCTGGGACTGAACCAAGTGAGCTGCCTGTTGATGAAACTGATCTCCTCCTTTCGACACGTCATTTTTATTAATTAGCTGTTGAGTGAAAAATCGCCCCCGCTCTGTAAGTTGGTACCTACCATCCTGGCGTTACGAACGATGCGTTGCTTTGTTGGGTGTTGGCTGGTTGGCAGCTTGATGTTTATGCGTTTTATGACTGAAGCTGCTACTGTTGCATCCGGACCGTGGAGTATACCGATAATGCACATCAATGAGTTAAAGTGATGTGCTACTGACGGGACCATGCTGACCGGATAACTGGTGCCAGTTTTTAAGGGAAAAAATCCAATCTAAATAAGTTAAATTAGTTATCTGTTAGGAATATAACTATGGGAGACTTTTTATTTCAAAATCAGATAGCCCATTCTCCAGCCATTTTGTGACATACAAACACCATTTAATTTTTATTTATAAAAAATAAATCATCTTTTTTACAAACGATTTTTTTTCATACATCCAGCTTCATAAAGAACGATAAAAAATGTACCGTCAAACAGGGTAACTTGCATCAATTTTCAACTTCAAAGATACCTGAATGATAAATTGAAGGATTCAGATAGACAAAAACTATCTAATAGTACCCTAACCGTCACGTAAAGGACACCCGGTATTATTTTATCAGCATTTTATTTTCTGGGATTAGGAGGGACGAAAAATATACATTATTCATGCTAATGTGAGATAACATGCAACACACAGTGCTACCAAAAGTTTACTATAAAAACTTTACCTATATCATGTTACTATGAACATTTAATAATTTTCTGCAGTAAAAGCATGACAATAATCAAAACAGAATTATCTACTACTTTTTAGCACTGTTTCTATCGGTAGGAAAAGTAGGCCGTTATGTTGTCCAAAAATATATTACCGTTAAGTCATCAGTCACTGTGCAGATATATAAATTCCTATAGAATATTCATAGAATTTTCACAGATTATTGTTTTGTTGGCAAAATAAGATAAAACTGATGAAATTAAGAAGTTCTTGTCACAATCCACTTTGCAAAATTCAGTTCATATAGTCTGTTTATGAATAGATTTTTCAACACTCTTAGTAAAAACGCCAAGAATTCACATTTTTCGTTTTAACGTTAGAGTATGATTTTGTTTGATAATTTCAACAAGTTTTCACTGTAGATACTACTAGTTAGAGGCATTTCATCGTATGAGCATTGAGATTTTATGCAAATTAAAATTTTTATTTATTTTATATTTCATAGGGCATGAAATTATTGGGTTATATTGGATTTACTATTATGTCATAATTTAACTGCTTCATATATAACTTTTGATTGAATATGAAGTGATTTGGACAATACAGTTGAGCCTCCTACGCTATATTTAAATTATTACAAATACTAGATTTTGAAAACGTTTAGAAATATATTTGCTCAAACTTCACGGATTTCAAACATTGATTTACTTAACTTAGAGACAATATTGTGAAAAAAAATTTGAGTCACATGGCAATTAAGTATGTTTCATTCTTGGAGCAGATATCTGATAATTTTAATACAAAAAGACTCATTTTGAAAATAAGTGGGCTATAAAAGGATTGACAAGGTGGCCTTTCGTGTTTACTGTTCAACATTGCGTTAGAGATTGTGATAAGAAGAGCGAGGATAGACACGAGTGGCACGATCTTCAGAAAGTCCGTTCAGTTACTTGGTTTCGTCGACGACATTGATATTGTTGCACGCATCTTTGAGACGATGGCGAACAGGGATGGGAAATATACTGTAGCAAACATTTACCGCCTCTACATTCACATCTTTCTGCACGACCATCAAAATCCAAAGCAAACCATGACAGTTCAAAACAAAAAAATGTCACGGCTCTTCAAAACTGTAATCTTCTTCTTCCCAACCACGGTAGACACAACATGGTAGGCTATTCCCACGTGTAAACAACGGTTTTCAATCAAAACATGTTTCGTCATTTCTATCGTCAAGCATGAGACTTACAGGATAGTAAAAGAGAGCAAGCCTTGCTTTCTTTTGCACTCGTTCGAGTTTGCGATAGGAATAACGTCACTGCCAAATGTCATTTTGCGGAGTATAATACCTTGCTTCTTTTTACCGTGTTCCCAACGTTTATTGAAACCCGAATGCGAAAAGACTCGAGCAAAGTGGTAACACGATTTTTCCGGTTTTAGGGGTTGTGACTTGTCTACTCCGCAGAACGCTCCGATGAAGCAAAGTTCGCCATCGCACGAAGTTAACCATCTACAAGACGCTGATTAGACCGGTACTCCTCTATGTGCACGGAACATTGACCCTACGTGCAGATGATCAAAGCGCCCTTGGTGTTTTCGAACGGAAGGTGTTGCGGGCCATCTACGGCGAAGTGCAGATGGAAGATGGAACGTAGAGAAGGCGAATAAACCATGAATTGCATTAGCTGCTGGGAGAACCAATCGTCGTTCACCTCGCAAAAATTGGGAGTATGCGGTGGGCCGGCCATGTCACCAGAACGTCGGATAACAATCCGGGGAAGATGGTTCTTGAAAACAATCCGACCGGCACAAGAAGACGTGGTGCGCAGCGAGCAAGATGGGTCAATCAAGTTGAGGACGATCTGCGGACCCTTCGACGACGAACGGGTGACGGGCGGCCAGGAACCGATTCGAATGGAGACGTCTCCTACGTACAGCAGAGGCCACCCAGGCCTTAGGCCTTTTATTGGGATTTTATCTCCTACTTTTATTAAGTTAGTATGTTCTAAAGTTTGTTTCGTGAAGTAAAACTGCTATATAAAATATTATCTTAGCGTTAGAAAAATCCTGCTAGGTGAATTAACGAATAGGAGCAGTTGGCACGCATCGAGTAGAATTACGCTACGCGGCACGCCAATCAGGTGTTAGGGCGCTAAGAGTGCACTAGGTAAGCATAATTAGCAAATAAAATTGAACCAGCAGCGTGGCTCACTCTCTTTCCTGGTCAAGCCTCAACGCAGATGCTGACCCATAGAAGGCAATTGCTCAACGCAGAAGGCAACCGGACGACGAACGATATCCGCCATATATCGCAACCCACAGATGTAATTTAAACTCACGTAAGTTTCACCACATTTTTTCTTCTTTTATGTGAAAACAGTGTAAAAGTGTTTCTTAGTTTCACAAATGACTCCTACCACTAGAACCGACGAGATTGAGCAGCTCATAACTATGGTTAATGAGCTTAGGGTACAGCTTTCAGACCGTGCCAGAGATGACCCATTTGAAATGGACGATCTTCGGTAAGAGTTGGCCGAATTGCGTACTCAAATGGCCGTCAGAAATTCACAGGGTGGAGATTTATTTAAACTACCTGACCCTTTCAAATTCCTGTCCGAACTTACGGGCAATAAGAAAGAACTTTCAGCTTGGCTGGAAGAGGTCGATGACCTATATAATGACTTCAAAGTCAAAACTCAAAATGGAGGATACTCCCTAAGTAGCCTTTATATAAGGGCGATTAAAAACAAAATCAGAGGGGAAGCTCGCACATTATTATGCGCTGATGGCAACCCTAACACAATCGACGGTATCAAAACATCGAACATTACGGTGACGAACAAGATTTCACCACTAATTTATCTACTCTTTTCCGCATGCACAAGGGTAATTTTACCCATGCTCGTTTTTATAACGAGATTAAAGAAACTAATACAAGATTGAAAGCAAACCTTCAATCAAAACCTCTTACAGGCCATGAAATAATCGAAATTATCACGGTGGTAAAATATCTGGAAAACATCCAGGAACCACTGAGTTATATTATTGGAAACTCAAAGCCGCGAAATTAAGAAGAAGCATACGAAGCGGTACTGCTGAATTAAAATGCGGAAACACGAAATAAACCCTTAGTACTCTAATCAAACTAACTCCGGGAAATATAAACCATTAGCTTAGCTTAGACTGACTACACATATCAATGGTTGCTATTCCGTGATTGACCGAAGTCAGTGAAAATGCACAAATAATCAACTAGAAGTTCGGCTGGGATAGGCCATAACCTTCTTCAGTGTGCATAATCCAGTGCCTCTATTTATACAGGGTCAATAACGGCGCCGGCCACGTCCTTGCAGTCAGGTGGGATTGGGGGAAGGAATGTTGGTGTGTAACCTTTGCTATTTGGAGACCGTGTTTGCCTCTGGATCTCCACAAAGATTACTGGGAGGGATGTTTGTTAATGGGGAGGATCGTTGGGTCACAGGACTCACTTTGATAAGCGATTAGACCATGATAAATAATTATTTGTGAGATATAAACATGCTTATATGTAAAGTATAATATTTTCATCTGACATGAACAATATCTATGTAAAGAAAAAAATTGCCGACAATTGAGGTGACGAACCTTTCAAAGTTTGTTGAATAACCTTTCGCAAGTCTACACTTGTAGTGTCGAATCATTCAAAGTTTTTTTTTTAAATTACAAAAATAAAGGGAAAAAGGAGTTTTGAAAAAAAAAATAGACATACATAATTTATGAATCAGAGTTTGTGTCGACACTCACAGTGACGAACCTTTCAAAGTTTGTTGAAAAATCATATTTACGTTTCACCGTTGTAACGATTAAAGGTGTAGTCATACATATTTTATAGATTAGAAATAGAGCATGAAACGAGCTCACCAATTGATCCGTCATCCTTGACCAGCAACAATCCACTTTCAGCTTCACTCGTTTGCTCAGCTATATAAAAGCACTTAGAGAAAATAGGCGCGCGACCCGAGAGGGAAAACAACTGACGACTGCTCAGTCAACGTCGAAAGATAAAAAAGAACTAATCGAACGCGGCACTTTTTTTTTACATTGTTGATTAGGGAGGAAATAAATCTATCTCCTCAGGTTACATTGAAACCTGGTTTGTATTCTGCTGAAGGCAACAAAGCCATGATTCACCTTTCAAACAAATCCAAATCAACGATTGTACCCCGTTTGGCATAAAGTCGTTTGGCATAAGGTCGTTTGGCATAAAGCCGTTTGGCATAAAGTCATTTGGCATAATAGTCGTTTGGCATAATGGCCGTTTGGCATAATGGTCATTTGGCATAATGGCCGTTTGGCATAATGATTGACTTAGAATGAATATCAGCATTTTTGAATTTTTCACCGAGATCAACACCACCGAGCCTATAGCAAAAATTTTTGGAAGGTTCCTAACAAGCGTGGTGTTCGTTCAGGGATTTTCCAAGCTATGAATGTCAAAAAATTGTTGTCAAAAGAAGGGAAAATTAATTTGCAAAATATTCAGAACACTAATCGAAAGATCTATTAATGCAGCATAATGCAAAAATAGCCTGTATACAAGAGCAGATTATTTTTCGTTTAAAATTTCAAAGCTTTTCAATGATTCTATATATTTTTTTAATTTTGGAATTGTACATCAAAAATACCGTCTATTATCGAAAGAAGGGAAAATTTGTGATAGAAATTATATTTTTCCAGCATATCTCGAAAGGAGATCATGCGTTTCCAAAAATAAAATATGTTGAATATTAGAAGCTTCTAAAGTAATTTTCATCATAACAGCACGTCTTGCAAGAATTTATAGAATGGCGAAATATAAAAATGATTAACATTTAGCTTAAAAATAATAATAATAATAATAATATTTAAAACAGTATAAATATAAAGAACAGCCTATTTTGAAAAGAAGGCAAAATTTATGATTGAACCAATAGAAGATTAGACGCCAAAAATTATTGCTTCATAATAAAACGAAAAGATTGCGGTCAGAATCATCAAAGTCATTGTGCTACTTTTCCCCAAATGTCGTTTCTCTGAATGTCGGTTCCCCGAATTCCAGTTCCTCGAATGACTTTTTTCCCCGAATGACTGGTTTCCCTGAAAAATGGAGCAGTTTAAATAGGTGCTGTAATAATCTTCAGCGGCAGGATAGTGAATGAGAAAGAACGATAAGCAACCAAAATAAGGAGGTATTCTGTCATTCTCGGTTCTACACATGTTGGCAAAAATGCAGAGAATGGTAAAACTCGAAAGAACCGCCAATTAATTAAAGAAGGGTGCATATTAAATGGCCAGTTCGTTCACCACCCTGAAATGTATAAAGTTACGACAATTATGAGTGCTAAGAACTTTTCGTTGAAGTGGGCTACGGGGTATTTGGGGAACTGGCGTTCGGGGAAACGACATTCGGGGAAAAATAGCACAACCCATCGAAGTAAGTGCAGTACAGTAGAGTGGGCAAGAGTTTCTTTTTAGGATTTCTAGCACAATTCAAAACAAAATTTATAAATGTCATGGTGGTTCAAATGCTATTCAAGTAAGAGGCGTCCACTCCAAATATCATAAAAATCGATTGAGATTTGGGAAAGTTATGGCTATTTGTTGTTTTTCGACGTGAATATTGTTATTTTTGGTCAAAATTTCGATGTATGGCACCAAATGAAGATACAATATTTTTCAGTATTTTATGTAGGGGCGTTTCTAGATCTATCATAAGGATGCTTTTAGGTGTATTAGTTTTTGCATAAATGCTTGGAAACGATTTTTGGCCCATAGTGGGGCAAAAGTTCAAATCAGCGGGGCAAAAGTTCGACTCATGTATAAACTAACGAAAAATTGCAAATTGCCCGAAATCACCATACTATCATCAAATTTAGCAAAATTTGCCTGATCGTGCGAAATAGTTCATCAAAATTTCACATTTTAACTTATTTCTGCAAAAAACTACTATTTTCGGGTATATTTTAATAAACCCAGTTTTAGGCAATTTGTTGATGAAAATTTAGTGCGTATTTTTCGGCAAACGAGCTGATCAATGTTATCGATTGCCGCGCTTTTGTCAGTTGGAGACAAAAAATATATATAAAAAATATAGCTCCAAAAAAACAGCCTACGTATAAAAGAAGGTGATATTTATTTAAATTTTAAATTAACAGTATTTGTACCTTCAATTATGGTTACATCGTATTTAGAATAAAAAACATAGAACGTTTAAAAGATGGGTAAATTTGTGCTAAATATATTAAAAATTTCAGTGCAAAAATATATTCCAATAGCGAAACTCAAAAGAATAATATTTGAAAGAAGGGTAATTTCTGGACAAATAACAAAACACTATTGGCAATAACTTTCCTAATATGCTTTAGTTTATTCAAGAGCAATTTATTGTTGAATAAAGTGTCGTTTTGTATCAATCGCTTCAAAATAAGCCTGATGTCATCAGAAAGATTCAATAGAAACGTAAAAACGAATATCATCTTAAGAAATTTTCATTATGCCAAACGACTATTATGCCAAACGACCATTATGCCAAACGACCGTTATGCCAAACGACTTTATGCCAAATGACCATTATGCCAAACGACTTTATGCCAAACGGCTTTATGCCAAACGACTTTATGCCAAATGACCTACCACCCAAATCAACTGCACAGAAAATATACACGTTTTGTAATGACGATTTCGTAGTGAGAACGAAAAACCGTCCAAACTCAACTTTCCGAGTGATCATCTGAATGACGAAGAGAAGGCTCGTCTGATTCAGACCTTGAGTCCTTTTAGAGACATATTTTTTCAAGAGGGTGAAAAACTAACCTTTACCCACCAAGTAAAACATAAAATCACGACCTCTGATGACACCCCTGCTCATCAGAAGACGTACAAGTATCCTTATCATCTACGAAAGGTGGGAGCGGAATAGATTCAAAAACTACTGGAACAGAAATCTTGCTCGCCCTGGACATCGCCCATTTGGGTAGTGCCCAAGAAAGTAGAGAATTCTGGGCAGCAGAAATATAGAATTGTAATAGATTACAGGAAGTTGAACGAAAAAACTCCTGCCGATCAATATCCCATCCCCGAAATCAGTGAAATATTGGACCGATTTGGCAAAGCGCAATACTTCACGGTACTGGATCTCGCTAGCGGTTTGCATCAAATCGAGATCGATCCCGCTGATATTCCAAAAACGGCCTTCAATGTAGATGGAGGTAAATTCGAGTTCGTTCGAATGCCTTTCGGGCTGAAAAATGCCCCAGCTACGTTTCAAAGGTTAATGGACTCCGTGCTTCGAAAGCACTTAAATATTAGATGTTTCGTCTATATGGACGATATTATAATATTTTCGTGCTCATTAGAAGAGCACCTTCAAAATATAAGGAAGGTGTTGCAGACTTTAAGGGAATCCAACTTAAAGATACAGAGTGATAAATCCAAGTTTCTTCGGAAAGAGGTTGAGTTCCTCGGTCACGTGGTGACTACAGAAGGGGTTAAACCTAATCCCAAGAAGATCGAGGCCATTAGAATCTGGCCACTACCGAAGAGTCAAAAGGAACTGATATCATTTCTGGGAACTAAATGATAGAGTAAAGTGGGGCAAAAGTTCGAGTGGGGCAAGAGTTTCTTTTGAGGATTTCTAGCTCAATTCAAAACAAGACTTATAAATGTCATGGTGGTTCGAATTCTATTTAAGTAAGAGACTTTCACTCCAAATATCATAAAAATTGATTGAGATTTCGAAAGTTATTGCTATTTGTTGTTTTTTGACGAGAAAATTGCAATTTTCGGTCAAACTTTCGTTGCATGGAACCAAATAAGAATAAAATCTTTTTCAATATTTTTGTAAGGGCGTTTCTAGGCCTATCATAAGGATTCTTTTAGGTGTATTAGTTTCTGCATAAATGCTTGGAATCTATTTTTAGCCCATAGTAGGGCAAAAGTTCGAATCAGCGGGACAAAAGTTCGACCTATGTATAAACTCACGGAAAAAATTGCAAATTGCCTAAAATCCACATATTATCTTCAAATTTAGCAAAAGTTGCCTGATCGTGCGAAAAATGTTACCAAAATTTTACATTTTCACCTAGTTTTGCGAAAAACTGCTATTTTTGAGTGTATTATAATTAACCCTGTTTTGGGTATTTTTTTGATGAAAATTTAGTGTGTATTTTTCGGCAAACTTAAGTTTTCAACTGGTATGAAGTATGCCTGTCATAAAAGTATCGATATATTGTGTTTTAGCCAGCGAACTTGTGCCCTACACTAGATTCGAACTCTTGCCCCATCGGTGGGGCAATTAATTTTCAAACTGTTATAGCTTAAAATGAGTAAATATTTTGATACAAGTTCGTTCAGCAAAATAATAGCCAATATGATGATGGTTCACTGTATGGTATTTGTTTTGTTTCAACTGCTATTGTTTTCTTGCAAACTTTGATTATACCACTAAGGTCGAACTTTTGCCCCACCTTTCTCTACTATAGACGCTTCATTTCCCAAATTCGCTTACATCGCGAAACTAATGACTATTAAATTGCGAGGTAAAACAAAAATCATAGATGCCGACCATGATTATGAGAAAGCTTTCGAAGAGCTTAAGAAGATCATGACGACCGATACTCTATAAGCCTACCCTAATTTCGATGAACCGTTCATATTAACGACGGATGCATCAAATGTTGCCATAGGGGCAGTCCTAGCCCAGTTACAGGATGGAAAGGAGCAACCTATCGCATACCTATCCCGTACACTGAGCAAAGCTGAAAAGAAATATTCCGCCACAGCAAAAGAGTTGCTGGGTATATACTACTTTGCAGCGAAAACTTTTAGACCATATCTCTATGGACGAGAGTTTTCTATTTATACCGACCATGAGCCTTTCACCAAAGTGCTAAAATTAACTAATTCAACTGGAAGAGTCACCAGACAAAGACTCTACCTTGAACAGTTTGACTTCAGAATAATTTACAAAAGAGGTAAATAGAATGTCGTTGCTGACGGACTGTCTAGAATCCCTCGCAGTGAACATAGTAATCAAACCGTTCTCGAAAATGAATTTTTCGAGAACGATCCTGCGTATGACCCCGAAATAATCAACCAATAAAAATTAAAGATAATCTTTAGGGTTAGTGATGACAACAAGAAAAGCCCCCATATTAACATTTCAATATTTTTAGGATAAACAAGGCATATATTCCATCAAAAAAAATATACCGAGAAGGATCTTCTGAAAACCTGCCTAGTCCCAGGAACCAATAACGGAATATTCGCATATAAATCCTCAAATGCACTTGATTTCAATGAAAATAGCTTTGACATGAAGTGTCATGCTAATACTCTTCAATTTTGCATTCGTTTTGCTTAACTGATTAACAAATACATCGTTATTTCGTTTAATATGTTGTGGGTCTCTCACTATCAAAGTTACCCCGTTTTACGGTACTCCCAATTCTCTAGCTTTGGAAACAGACAGTAAAAAACCCTCATAGCGTTTTAGGACTGTACTGTCTACGAATTTATGCGAAATTGCTTAATGCTTATATCAACCCAACACAGAACAAGCAAAGAAATGTCGTTTCAATAAGAGGAAAATAGACGAAAAACTTGAAACCTCAAGAACATTTTAACTACTGAACTAAAACATGTGTCTAAATATAAATCTTTTTAGCATGAAACTTTCTCGACTTAAAGTCTAGTTTGGCTACAGATATTTCTACGTCTGACCTGTTATATGATAGTTACGTGTCTTTTTTTTAGTAAATAGGTTTATCTAAATGACTATCATCAGTTTGTTCTGCCTCATAATTTCGTGTCAATAGGTCATTGCTTAGGCATTGTTGCACACATCGGTTCTGTCCTCCCATCTACCTCAATAATCAGCTTGCATGTTCAAACATCCATCACGCTTCTCGTTAATAAAAAATGATAATCGGCTTCACCTTAATTAAAACGTGATACCCAGCAGATAAACGACCATTTACTCATGGTTATAATTAGAAGCTCCGGATTGCTGCACCAGGAACTAACAACCAAAGGGACACAATTCCCCCAGAATAATAAATTCAATCTCAAGGATATCATTCCGGCTAAATAGTCGAACAGATTCACTTGGAGCTTACGGAACAACGAAACGACACACAGCACGACTTTCAGAGGAAGGTATGATGTAAAAGCGAAGAGGCTTATTGACCGGTGGGGTAGATGTACCAATTATGGATGTAATATGTCAACGGTGTGGGTGAAAATTATAATATTGGGCCTTATTCTCCAGTGTACACTAGAACCAAACTCTTTTTGTTCTTATCATTGGTACATCTACCCTATACCCTCCGTTGCGGCACTTCCCACGTGCGCTGTCCGGATGATCCATCGCGCCCACCATCGAAGGGGTAGCCGAGTGTCATACGTTAAGCATGTGTTCCCGGCTTATAATTGCCAGGTATTTTCGCATCATGCTATCGCCATCATCGGTCCGCGACGATGTCTTTGTATGTGTGAAATTGTTCCGGAATTAAGCCTTCAAGCTGCAAGTCTCTATGTCCCGAATCTCATGAATGGCAAATGAGCGTGACGTTGTAGGTATACCTACCTACGACGAGCCACACAGCGAGCCATAAGAGTCGACATCAGCAATGCTGTGGTGAAGTCATAGAGCACAACAGTTAGCATTGCATTGCCAGCAAACACACCGGAGAAGTCGAGTCGAGTGTTGTCGGTCAAGTTGTAAATAATCGTCCTCGGTCAAACCTGGTCCACGGAACTCCACATATTGTTATTATAAGAAAAAATATCTCTATCAAATCTATGCTCACCAGTCGATTGAGGAAGGCTCATGTTGATGTTAATGTTTCCAGTGGGCTTTTTGTCCTTTGAAGGAATCACCATACAAGACAACAAACAATGCCCACAAATCATGTAAATTCATATCATATGTGCCCGACATATTAAAGCTAGTAAAATGACGAAAAATTAAGTTATAAATAACGTAACTTTCCGTCACATTGAACTTAAAATGGTCCAAACCATAAAACTTTCCAGTCAAATTTCACATTGGGCCAGATCGCAAAATTAAGAGGAACAATTCGACTGTGACGATAATTGTTTTAGAACAAAAATATCTTCAGCAAAATTGTAACATGTAATAAAGAGTACATTTTGTGATTGCATTAAGGTAGTCCAATACGGAAATATCTAATATAGTTATCTATTTGAAATGTTCCAGGTAGTTGTTCTTTGTTTACTTTTGAACTAACCTTGTTAAACTACTGTAGCCCTTGTCATGGTGTTTTATTTATGCAAACTAAGGAGTTTCATAAAAAAGTGATTTTTTCTTATACATATTTTGCAAAGTTTCAAAACTTTTGGTGGAAAAATTATCTATCTATTAGTTTATGAGACATAATCATTTTTCTCCACAAAAATCATTTTGTTCAAACGTCAATATCTCAAGAAGGAGGAAACCGGGGATGGGATACGTGCAGGATCTTAAAAGTACAACAACGCAGAGGTCTAAATGACATATTGTAGTTCTGGAGAATATTTGAAAATATAGTCAGCTCTCGCTTACACAATATAGGACGGGGTTGGTGGTCTAAAGGCTACCGCTTCTGCTTCATAAGCAGAAGGTCATCGGTTCAATCCCAGGCCCGTCCCTTTCCTCGTACTTTGAAGTTGTAGCTTTCACTTGCTCTTATCTACCACTCTTAATATATCAAAGTTGATGTATCTATCATACTTCATAGCATTTGCTAGAACTCTAGACGGACAGAAATAAACCGTTTCCCTATGCTTCCATTCGTTCATCATTCATACTATTCCTTTACGCCTGATACATAGGCAGTCGGCTAACCAAACCAGCAAGCCTCTCTGCCATAAAAATAACACCACCCTTTCACCTTTCCCGCATAAACTGGCGTTGTCGCAGAAGTATATACGGTCAACCGTGGGAACCAGTTGAATGCATAATCAATTCCTTCCCCTTCCCATCATTGGTCTGCATTCTGACGTGGCAGGCACCATTGTCCCCTAAAAAAAAAGATCACCAGCACTTGTACACTGAGAGTGCCTGTTAATCTCAAGCAGGCATCTTATTGGTTCCTTGTGTAAGTGTAGCTGATCTGGCGATACTGGAGTAGCAACCACGGCGGCCAATCAAGCTCAAGCTCAATATTCGATATCGAGTTTGAGAACCACAGAAAAAGTTGGTTTTCATGGCTAACTCGATGATCCCTTGAATCGCAGCTGCACTGGTTTTGTGTTCTGTAACTCGATACCTCCCTAGCTCGATGGTCCCTTCAAAATCGAGTAAGGGTGAGTTGATTGTATACTAGACTGATGCAAATTGTGAAGTTTCTGCTCCCCTATGCTTAAACGATGTGAATTATGATAACAATCATTCTTCCAAAATTTGAAGTGATTTGGAAGACATTTTGTTGTGCACACGCCATTTGAAGTTTATATGGAAATTACTATGGAAAAGGCAAACCTTTTGTATTCAGTCCTCTAACTGCTCGTAATAATAATCTATGGAAAAGTGAACATACACTGCTCATGTGAATTCTTCCCAGCTACAGCTTTGCAGAAGACCACATTTAATTCATTCCTTACTCCTCACTATTCATTCCTCCTGCCTCACTACTCATTCCTCAATCTTCATTTCTCACTCCTTATATCTTTCGTCTCACTCTTCACTCCTTACTCCTGATTCCTCACTCCTGATTCCTTCTTCATCATTCCTCTTTTCTTATTCATCACTCCTCATTCTTCACTCCTTATTCCTTACTACTCATTCCTCACATCTCATACCTCATTCCTAATTTCTTGTTCTTAACTCCTCATCCGTCACTCCTCATTCTTCACTACTCATTTGTCACTCAGCATTCCCTATTCCTCACTCCTCACTGCGCACTCTTAATTTCACACTTCTCTCTCCTAATTACTCTATCCTTACATTTAATTTTTCATTCCTCACTTCTCACTCCTCCTTTCTAGTTCCTCATTCTTCATAATTCACTTCTCCTTCCTTAATCCTCATTCTTCACTCCTCAGTTTTTACTTCTCAATTCCTATTCCTTATTTCCCATTCCTTACTCATAATTCTCTCATTTTACAAAGAAATCATATAGTTTATCATCCTCTAATTCTAAGTTCTACCTATCAGATCCTGCGCAATTTGCATCCCTGTTTTTCTGGGGGGATTCGCATAAGGACGACTCGCATATATTTATGGGTGGACGTTTCGCATAATGGACGAATCCAAAAGTCCAAAATGGCCCCTAACTGAGGGAGCGCAAAAAGAATCGGAGCGCAAAAGGAGGGAGCGTTAGTTGGAATTCGAATTCGGAGCGTAAGTTGGAATTTGAATTCGGAGCGTAAAAAGAGGACTTACTTACGGAGCGTAAGTTGAAATTTGGAGCGTCAAAAGAATTAAAGGCGTAATGAAGCTTTTCGTTTTTCCTCGAGAAGCTTTGCGAAGAGGTGCGGTTTATCTATGATACTTCTCAAGGGTATCATTAGGGATGACGTAAACCATAGTCTGACGCCATTTTGAAATCCAAGATGGCGACTTCCGGTTTGTGAAAATCACTTGAAACCCACTAAATGTGGATATTTTAGGAACGGGACCGATGGGTAAATGACGGAAATCGATGTCCGACGCCATTTTGAATCCAAGATGGTGACTTCCAGTTTGGGAAAATCGCTTGAAACCCATGCAATATGGGTATTTTTGGAACGGGACAGAAGAGTATATACCGGAAATAGATGTCTCACGCCATTCTCGAATCCGAGATGGTTACTTACTCGTCAGGAGCTTCCAAATAAGTATGAATTTGAACATTTTGAAATACCAAGTGTAAATAGTGGGCCGGTCCCAGCGAAAATCGCTCAGTATCTTTAGTTTGTGCATTCCTATTATCGAGGTATAATGGTATTGGAAGCATAAAGCAATAAAAGAATCTTAATACTATCTCAATCATAGGATAAAGAAAATCAAAATTTGGGGATAACTGTTAAACTCTTTTAACGAAAAAAAAATTCGGATAAAATTGGTCTGGGGAGCTCCGTGCCGTCGCTTGCCCGAGGTCTCGGTGGTCTGTTGGCAAGCGCAGCGCAGGTGTAGAGTATCAGCCAACCGCCACAAGTCGCGAGCTTGAGCAATCATGGGAAATTATCTTCCATATTTATCCCGTATCTCATTCATCTTCTTATCTTCGAGGTGACTGTTGAACCTATCCGGTGCATAGTGCTATGCGTTCGGTTTGCAGTTGGACTCTGAAAACCAGCGCGCGACTCCTCATTCAGTTGCGAAAAATGGCATCTATATTGCATTGCATGGGTGGAAGGTACAGTGCTGGACAGAATAAAGAACGCATTAGCCACTTGTCATACAAAATGGTCAAGTTTGGAGACTTAGTTTCTGGTTTGCAATAATCCAGTTGATCTAAAATTTTCACCGCGGCATTTAAATTAACTTTTTTTCTCAGCAGTAGAATCACAATTTATTAACTTAATTATTGTAAATATCTTAATTTGAGAAAATGTCATTAAACCAATTTAAAAATTTTACAGAAAAATGTTCCTGTACTAACCTGTCTTTTTTTATTAAGCATATAAAATTGATACCAATTGAAAATGTTTCTTTTTTTTACAAAATTGAAAATATTTGATGGATCAAATAAATGTTGTGAAGTTCTTGCTTAGCTAATTCCAAGTGTTTTGAAGCTGAGATAAAAATTTCAGGCCAAGCGGAGCACTGGACACCGCGATATTCTTTTCATTTTTGGGCAATGGGGCAGTAGGGTGGGGCTTATTTCCAAAAATCTTCCGTAGTAAAGATTTCTTCTTCTTCTTCTTCTTTCTGGCATTACGTCCCCACTGGGACAGAGCCTGCTTCTCAGCTTAGTGTTCTTATGAGCACTTCCACAGTTATTAACTGAGAGCTTACTGTGCCAATGACCATTTTTGCATGAGTATATCGTATGGCAGGTACGAAGATAATCTATGCCCTGGGAAGTCGAGAAAATTTCCAACCCGAAAAGATCCTCGACCGGTGGGATTCGAACCCACGACCCTCAGCTTGGTCTTGCTGAATAGCTGCGCGTTTACCGCTACGGCTATCTGGGCCCCTAGTAGTAAAGATTTACAAAGTGGAAAATGATCATCGGTCCCAAAATAACATCCTGTGAAAAAATGAGAATTTTTGGTGAAGGTTTAGAGGTGGCGCAAAGGGCGTATGTGCAGTTTTCTCATTTTAGTGAACTCTGAAAAAATTTGGTATGCTTTTCAGCGTGTTTTGGTGATTTTAGGACCCTTAAGGGCAAAAAATCACCTCAAAATTGCGATATCTCCACTCCTTTAGATGATATTTGACGAAATATATTTTATGAATGTGATTTTTGGCCCTTGAATAGGTTATGCTGACTGATTACTATGAACCCGAATAAGCACATGAATAGCTGGGAGGATTCCTATGCTAGTAGAATGGAACAAAGAGCAAAGAAGAATGAGAGAAAGAACAAAGAACACAGAAGAATGTAATGTAGGCTGGGTTAAACAGGTGGGAGAGTGTAACTGATGATATTATATTAGAATCAACTACGGAACCGTGAAAATATCTCGGTTGGATGTATGAGATGTGATTATATGCAAGTTTAACACTAATTTAGTATTTTAGAATGGCCGTTTGATATGACTCCAGCAATTGCTTTTATAACCTGGAAGAAATAACAGAGGGTGTCTAAGTCCATACAGACTAAAAATCCGTACACTTTATACAAATAGAAGTAGTATTTTATGAAGTGGAAGAGTTTAGATTAATTTCTTAGGTGTTCGGAATTTGATCCCGCACAATATATCCTTACTAGGTAAATCCATAAACGATTTTTGCTTTCTAGCAATAACACTTCCTCTTAGAATTTCCACAGGAATATCTGGATTAGGATGCCATTTCAGCAATTAATTGCGTTTGGGCTTCCAATACTTCACTTTCGCCACAACACCTTCAACACAACTTCGGACGAACGAAAATGCAGTTGAAGTTCAATACATCGTTCTACATCTGTATTTGAAATCGATGTATATAAACAACAGCAGAAGGAAAAAATCGGTAGTCAATATTCAAATTAGTGCACGAACTTCTATAGGGTGCAAGAGATAAAGCACTTCAGGTTGCAAACCTCTCACAGTTCTAAAACATATTTTTTAGGAATTGCGACAGAGCTACATGAAGGAATTTTCACAGGATGTTCTATGTATTTATAAATAATTATATAAATTGGTTATGAACTCAATAGATACTGCGTGAGGCTGAATTTCCAGGATGTATATTTTGCAACGTTCTCTTTCGATAAATTGCCATCATAATTCAGGAAAAAAACACAACCAAACGATTATTGAACTAAAGCAGTAAAGTGGACATGCATTGATCTATATCTACCAGGAGAATAATGATGAAACTTCGTATGGAGTTGAGGACATTTTAGCCGTTACTGAAATTTTTCCATAAATAGTAATCTAAAATCGTATGCATGGGTCGAAAACTAGAGATGGTTAAAAAATTGGTGCTCTTCCCCTACTTGAAGCAAAAATTGTTCAAAATATTTCTGAACCAGATACATTTCAACCTCATCGCCATACGCAAACCGAGTGTTCGGAATATGAGTCTGTTTGGAATTTGAGACAAAACGGTAATATTAAACAGAAGTCAATATAATCATCGTTTACTACTGGAACTTTTCTCCATTGCGCAAAATCGAGATTTTTAAAGATTCCTCAGTTACACTCAAGATAGCACTAGTTTCACCCTCCCACCTGTTTAACCCAGCCCACCTTATATTCTTCTGTGTTCTTTGTTCTTTTTCTCATTCTTCTTTGCTCTTTGTTCCATTCTACTAGCATAGGAATTCTCCCCAGCTATTCATATGCTTATTTGGGTTCATAGTAATCAGCTACAGTACACTATTTAAGGGCCAAAATTCGCATGCATAAAATATATTTCGTCAAATATCATCTAAAGGAGTGGAGATATCGCAATTTTGAGGTGATTTTTTTGCCCTTAAGGGTCCTAAAATCACCAAAACACGCTGAAAAGCATACCAAATTTTTTCAGAGTTCACTAAAAATGGGAAAACTGCACATACGCCCTTTGCGCCACCTCTAAACCTTCACCAAAAATTCTCATTTTTTCACAGGATGTTATTTTGAGACCGACGATCATTTTCCACTTTGTAAATCTAATAGAAATATTAGTAGTAGAACGCTAGTAGCGCTGATGTCACAAAATTGATTTTAATTATTATTACCTTTAATTATGGTTTTTCATTGTTTGTTCAATGCCTTGTTGTTGTTTATGTTTTTATAATTGATTTGACACTTTGATGCCCGGTACTCAGGCTGTCAATTCGTGGCAAACTAGATGTTGGTAACATGAACAGCAGCGACATTAGCATTCTTAGGTTAATGCTTCTACTGTAAATCTTGACTACGGAAGAATTTTGGAAATAAGCCCCACCCTAATGGGGCAGAGCCTGCTTATCAGTTTATTGTATTAACCCTCAAAGCCCCGGGACAGACCTTTAATTTTTAGTCAACCGGTGCTCAGGAACAAATAAGTTTAACGAAATGCGGTTTTCACTATGATCGATGGGATGAGTTAGACTTCCTGCGAGTGAAGTTTTCAAACCGGAAGTTCAGGTCTGAACATGTTTTTCAACCGGAAATAAGTGTTCCCTAGTCACATATTTTACATCTTTGACAACGAAACCAATGTTAAACGATAAGTTTTAGCCATTTTTAGACATTATGTATCGGACCAAGGCAAGAATGCACTATTTGGTTTATTTTCTTGCATGGGTCGAAAACCGGAACCTGGTTCCGGAAGTACTTTCTGGGTAGTAGCCGAGGCCAAGGAACACATGTAAATTTGACCCGAAGCAACATATGCGGCTACTTGAACGTCATGAAATCAACTCAGAAAGCCAATACAAGACATCAACTCTCAATATTGTCAATTTTACCATATGGCCAAGGCCGGGTTGTAGGGTCACTTCCGGTGAAGCAGAAGACAAATATGGATGGAGCTCAAAACTAGGCATGCGACTGCTCAAACTTCATGAAATAGCCTCAGCGTTGCCGTAAGAACGTGTTTCTTTCCTATATGGACACTTCGACCAGATTGCCAAACATTGCCCGGATTCTGAGGTCACTTCCGGTGAATCTGGAGATAAACATAAATAACAGGTAAAACTAGACATACGACCGCTCAATCTTCATGAAAATACCTCAGTATTGCTGTAAGACCATGCTTCTTGCCTGTATTGACACTTCAGCCAGATGATCAGACAATGATCGGATTTTGAATTCACTTCCAGAGAATCAGAAACAAAGATATGTAATTGGTAAAACTAAGCATGTGACCGCTCAAAGTCATGAAATAACCTCAAAGTTGTGGTAAGAACATACTTCTTGCATCTATCGATACTTCGGCCAGATAACCAGATATAAGCGGATTTTGAGATCACTTCCAGTGAACCAGGAGATAAACATATATAATATGTAAGACCAGACGTGCGACTGCTCAAACTTCATAAAATAATCTCAGAGTAGCTGCTGGAACATGCTCCATGTCTTTATTGACTTTTCGTCAAGTTGGACAGGCAAAGACCGGATTCTGAGGCCACTTCCGGTGAATTAGGAAGCAAACATGGATGAAGCTCAAAACTAGGCGTGTGACTGCTCAAACTATATGAAATAACCTCAGCATTGCTGTAAGAACATGATCCTTGCCTTTAGGGACACTTCGGCCAGAAGACCAGACAATGACCGGTTTCTGAGGTCACTTTTGGTGAACCAGAAGACACACATGAATAAAGTATAAAAAGAGGTGCGTGGCTATTCGGCATCTAAGCTCTGCTTTGCTGTTTGCAATTGTCAAATACACAAGTCATAAGAATTCTGTACACCTTTGTTTGATAAAAGAGAATCGATTTCTTTTTTCATATTTGTTTCCTGATTCAGTAGAACGGATCTCAAAATTCGGACATTTGGCAGAAGTGTTGATACATGCAAGAAACATGTTCTTACAGAAACGATGAGGATAATTCATGAAGTTTGAGTAGTCGCAAGTCCAGTTATACTTTATTTGTGTTTGTCTCTTGGTTCACCGGATGTGAACTCAGAATCTGGGTATCGTCTTATTATATGGCCTAAAAGGTATGTTCATACAGCAACGCTGAGGTTGTTTTATGAAGTTTGAGTAGTTGCATTTCTAGTTTTACCTTTTATTCTATTCATGCTTGTTCCATGAATCACCGGAAGTGACCTCAGAAACCGGCCATTGTCTGTTCATCTGACCGAAGCATCAATACGTAAGAAGCATGTTCTTACAGCAACGCTGAGGTTATTTCATGATGTTTGAACGGTCGCATGCCTAGTTTTTTTTCAGTTATATACGTTTGTTTCTGATTCACTGAAAGTGACCTCAAAATCCGATCATTGTCCGGTCATCTGGCCGAAGTGTCCACTGTCCATACAGGCAAGAAGCATGGTCTTACAGCAATACTGAAGTATTTTCATGAAGATTGAGCGGTCGCATGTCTAGATTTACCTGTTATTTATGTTTATCTCCAAATTCACGGAAGTGGCCTCAGAATCCGGGCAACGTTTGGCAATCTGGTCGAAGTGTCCATATAGGAAAGAAACACGTTCTTACGGCAACGCTGAGGCTATTTCATGAAGTTTGAGCAGTCGCATGCCTAGTTTTGAGCTCCATCCATATTTGTCTCCTGCTTCACCGGAAGTGACCCTACAACCCGGCCTTGGCCATATGGTAAAATTGACAATATTGAGAGTTGATGTCTTGTATTGGCTTTCTGAGTTGATTTCATGACGTTCAAGTAGCCGCATATGTTGCTTCGGGTCAAATTTGCATGTGTTCCTTGGCCTCGGCTACTACCCGGAAAGTACTTCCGGAACCAGGTTCCGGTTTTCGACCCATGCAAGAAAATAAACCAAATAGTGCATTCTTGCCTTGGTCCGATACATAATGTCTAAAAATGGCTAAAACTTATCGTTTAACATTGGTTTCGTTGTCAAAGATGTAAAATATGTGACTAGGGAACACTTATTTCCGGTTGAAAAACATGTTCAGACCTGATTCCGGTTTGAAAACCTCACTCGCAGGAAGTCTAACTCATCCCATCGATCATAGTGAAAACCGCATTTCGTTAAACTTATTTGTTCCTGAGCACCTGTCGATTGAAAATAAAAGGTCTGTCCCGGGGCTTTGAGGGTTAAGAGCAATTCCACAGTTACTAGTTGAGAGCTTTCTTTGCAAAAGCTGCCATATTAGCGTGTAACAGGCACGATGATACTCTAGGCTCAGGACATTTCAATAACGAAAAGATTCTGGGCCGACCGGGAATCGAACCTTCAGCATAGCTTTGCTACAAGCCGCGAACTTTACTACTAAGCTAAAACAGACCCGTATAAGTTGAGATCTAAGCCTCCAAACTTGACCATTTTGTACGGGAAGAAGGCCGATGCTTACTACAGTTAACTCTCCCTTACTCGATATTCCGTATCTCGATATCGAGTTCGAGAACCATTGTAAAAGTTGGTTTTCATGGCTAACTCGATAGTCCCTTAGATCGCAGTTGCACTGTATTTTTTGTTCTCGATACCTCCCTAACTCGATGGTCCCTTCAATATCGAGTAAGGGATAGATGCCTGTATATTCTGTTCAGTACTGTAGTTTCGTTGCCGTCGATCCTCCTCGTGGCTAATCTTGCGCAGTAACTAACAAATTGCAGTCATCGTTTATAAGTTAAACGATCGCTGAACAACGGCAGTTATCTATTAAATGTGCAATGACGTACCTTCGGTTCTGATCTTTCAAGCGAAGTTGCACGGAGGGCTTGCGAGGGTGATTTATGTTTGTTTTAAAGCCGTTTTATAGTTTATTATTTGCCACATCCATCAGGAGACGGACAACGTTGTCCAGCAAAGTATTTACGTGTGGCTTATAGGATGGGTAGGGCCAAGAGCCAAGCTTCAGCGGATAGCCTCCATTAACGAAGCTTCGAGTGTGGGTCGTTGCGATTCTTGGATAATCGTTATTGCAAATTGGAACTATCATAGATCAGCTATTTCTGTCGTAATTCAGCGGTGTTAACAAGCGATCCAAACGCCGCCGCCAAGCGCAGGTCGTGAAAAATTACGATGAGAATGATCATTCAATGGTCGAAGGATAAAAATTAGTCACATCGCCTATGAAGGCTGGTAACGTTGTTGGGTTGGCTGTGAGATCGCAAGGCATGGGTTTTTGTTGGTACGGTCAGTGCCACTCAATGGGTGGTATTAGTAAAAAAAAGTTGAATTTGACTACATGTAGCATTCACTCTAAAACATAGTCTACAGAGTATGTCACATTGTTGATGTAAATACAAAACTTCTCAAACATGTAGTACGTATTTTCTTTCAACAGGTATGTTCATCTTCGCCACCGGTTTTGTTTAACGTATTTCTTTGTGTCTTTTTACATATTTCATATTTTGGAATAATATGTACAATTATGATGCCGATGTTATTATAAACTTATTGAACATTAAAGACAGCCAGTATCTTAATAATAAATTTGAACAATAGATCGATGCATCATCATAACATGCTCTGTCAAGCACATTCAATCATTCAAACAAGAACAATAATGGCCAAAAAATAGAATCTCCTAAATTGTTGCCAAAATCGGTGTACCTTTCTACCACATGAATTATGGGTGCATAATAATGTGCACAACCAAATATCCCTAGCATCCGAATCATGTGCCGAGAGAGAGTAGAGTTTGCATCTGCATCCACCCGCAGCATGACTATTTCTGCCGAGCAAAACCACTTGACACATTTCTCATCAATCAAAATATTTATTTATTCCTGACAAGTAACACAAAATACCAGACAGATCGCACCAACTGTTACGTGTTATGTACGTGTACGATGTTGTAACATCGGTTTTCATGCTCACTGAGGAATTTTGACTTTGAGCGGTGCGGTGGGGTGGAAATGTGCGTTATGAAACAAACGGCAGCCAACTTAATGCAGTTGTAAAATACACAGAATGCAAAAATGTTGACCGTACACTTCGCACTAGTTCACTCAAGTGTAAATTAAAGATAGATTGAAAGTTTGGAGAGGAACGAACAAGTTGAACTTCCATCTTATAACCTAAATAAGCATTTTTGTCGATCGCTAGATATAGAGCTTTTATGTGAAAAACTCGAAAGTCTCTTAAATAACATCTCACTTCGTGAAAAGAATGTGCCTCAGTAAATGCTCAGGGTTCATTTGGTTTTAATAGTATTGGCATAGCAGACCTTTTTTCTGAAAGGGCCTAAGGAGGTGTTCAATGTTCTGGTATTGATAATGTATTATATTAATGGGCCTTCCTTTGCCGAGTGGTTAGAGTCCGCGGCTACTAAGCAAAGCCATGCTGAAGGTGTCTGGGTTCGAATCCCGGTCGGTCCAGGATCTTTTCGTAAAGAAAATTTCCTTGCCTTCCCTGGGCATATAGATTATCATCGTACCACACGATGCGAAAATGGCAAATTTGGCAAAGAAAGCTCTCAGTTAATAACTGTGGAAGTGCTCATAGAACACTAAACTGAGAAGCAGGCTCTGTCTCAGTGGAGATGTAATGCCAAGAAGAAGAAGAATGTATTATCTGCCGACAATAATCAAAGTTTTTCCAGAATAATGTAGATTCTGCAGTCTCTTTAAATTACAATTCTTAATACAAAATCCATGAAATGCACACATAAATGAAAAGCCGAAGTTAGAACTATACCTTTTAATTCCACTAAATTTCACTACTCAAGTGAAATTAAACGGTTTTTCATTAATTTAAAGGTATTTCACTAAAGAGATAGAAGATTAATTATAATCAAATGCATGATCGTTTAAAGCTCTCAGTTTTCGAAGAATTCCACCAGATATCACTTTAAAAAGTTAACTGAAAATGCATTAAACTGGCTCCCACGGTAGACCGTATATACCACTGCGTCTACGCCAGTTCATGCTGGAAGGGTGAAGGGGTGCGGTAGTGTTAAGGCAGAGAGGCTTGCTGGTTTGGTTGGTTAGCAGACTGCGTATTTATCAGGCGTAAGGAAAGCTGTGCTATAATTGAAAGAATGGAAGCGTGGAGGAACGGTTTATTTTTGTCCGTCTCGGGTTCTAGCAAATGCTATGAACTGTGATAGATGTATTAAGAGTGGTAGATAGAAGCAAGTGAAAGATACAACTACAATGTACGAGGAAAGGGACGGGCCTGGAATTGAACCCATGACCTTCTGCTAATGAAGCATAAGCGGTAGCAATTAGACCACCAACTCCGTCGGTATGTATTTAAAGTCGCCAGAGACGAAAAAGCGCAGATTACACTGTGCAAAACGCTCAAAGTGAATCCATATAGCTAATAATTTAAACTCAACAACCCTTGTTTCAAATACATATGGAGTACCATTAACCACTTTCTATTTCGATTTAGATGTCTCAAAAACCTTTTCCCAAAACAAATTTTCTGGATAAATGCAAGCAAAACAACCACCACATTGTATGCTGACCACCATAAGCCTCCAGTACTGGTAGGCTCTTCTTGACATTTCAACCAAATTTAACACCCGACGCAAACCATCCGAAAGGAGACGCTGATGGATGAAGCTCTCCCTCGCCTCATTGCGTACAACAAATGTTTTCCAGGCAACATCAAAACAACACATGCTCCATCGAGTTCGACTCTTGGGAGGGTTTTCTTCAAGATGCACTCAGGGTATCTAATGCTCCGATAGTCAGTTAGAGTAAGATGGGGCAAAAGTTCTACATTTGTAGAATCATCAATATGTCAAGGAAAACTATAACAATTGAACAGAAACAAATACGAAACTGTAGACCTTTAACATACTGGTTTCAATTTTGCCGAACAATTTTGTGCCATAAGATCTTTTTTTATAACAGTTAAAGAATGCATTTTCTTAGACGAATGTTTGCCCCATCGTTAAGACAAGAGTTTGAAACTATTGTGGGACAGAAGTTTGTTGACTGGAACACAGAATATCGATACTTTTCTGACATTGATTCCAATTACCAAAGTGATGTTTGCATAAACCAGCAAATATCCATTGTTTTATCAAATCTATAAAGATTTCTCTAATATTTTGAGGAAAAGTTTCATTTTTGATTAGCATTAGACCCATCTTGATTTTCTTAAGGTTTGTTTTGAATTGAGCTAGAAATCTTAAAATAAACCTTTTCCCCGCCTTATCCTAAAGTCTCGTAGTTCTCCCACTCATTCCCGTATCGTGAACCCTAGCAATATCACTGGAGTGGCTTGTTGTTGCCATTGGTGAAAAATCTCCCACAATCGACACACAACGAGCAGTCGGAGAAACCTGTGGACCGGAGGCCAAAGTTACGAAATAAATTAATCTGACCATGCACGTCGTTGTGGTCCCAGGAAACAACGGTACCATAAAGTCGTCCAGCGCTTCTCCACTCTACTCCTGGCCCAATCAATCATCGATGTGTCAATGTTTGGCTCGCGTGGTAAGACTCTTCACCTAGTGGACCGCAGAACATCCGTCAATATAGGTACATGGGCCTTAAAACAGCGGGTGCAGCCACTATATAGGCATACCACAGCATCACAATTACGGCACAGTGGTCTAGATATGAAAAATCATAGCAGGAATTCTATTTCTCAATGGTTTATTATTTTTAGCTATGAAAACTGTTACGTAATATGAATTAGGGTTGAGGAGTCTATTTTGATTATTTCCAAAGAACAAAATTTTAATGAAAATGCTGTTTTTTGAGGCTTTAAGATTAAAAAAAAACTGCTTCGACAAACTAAGGCAAAAGTAATGTTTGTATGTTTATTTACGACACTTTACACCAAAAGGGTTCAATCGGTGTCATAATTGCTTGTATAACCTGGTATCATGCAAGAATTTCAATAGATTTTTCACTAATCAATCAATTTTTATGGTGTAATGAAGTTCCCCTCTAAATATTATAGTAATAGTTAAATAAATATATCTCACGCCATTTGAAAATAAATTTCCATCCAGGAATGCTGAATCTAGGTAAAAATGAGGTATAAATCAGAACAAAAAAATATGCAAAAGCCTAAGCATACACTAGTTTTTGTTGAAGATGAAATAGTCGAGTTTTTGAGCAAAAATTAAAGTTTTGGACATGTGCAGCTATATGCACAGAAGCATATTTTGCTTTGTTATCTAACCTTAAATTATGTTTGACAATTGGATTTTGCCTGCTATTTGAAAAGCTGGACCTCTGTGCACCCGCCACCCGGGGAAAACAGGCTGATGGAAGATTTAGGGTGCTTTGGCGCGTCCATCAACTTGATTAGGAGGAATCATTGTTTCGTAGCCGCTGCCCTAGGTCTAGCTGGAGAGAACTGAACACTCAATGCATAACTTTAGTCAGGACAAAGCTGCGGGTATGTTTTGGTGCTGTTAATTATATCAAAACAGTCATAAATTACATCCTCCACCATGTCAGCGAGCAAATTTACGAGGAACTGGTCGGCGGCGTTCCAATGTGCGATATGCTAATGCGTTGCGTCCTACCGCGATGTGTGACCTCGTTAGTGTGAATATTCCCATCGTCAAGGATTCACATTGAAATGCTCTTTGATATCTACTCTTAGAGTACTGCATCTCGCAGGATTTCCCATCGTATGCGAGGGTGTAAATGATTGCTATCTTTGTAGACCAAGGAATGAGAATCTTCGAAGAAAAGGAGTTTTATTTCATACCTTGTAGTTATGGTAAGTTAAGAACGTTCTTGAAACTAAAATTTCGAAATGAAAAATAAAAGATGAAAATGTTAACGTCTCCAAGAGTTTTATGGTCGCATAAAAAAAAAATTATTTGCAGACTTTATTTAAACCTTTTCAGGAATAGTTGGACGTATATGTTACGAGACACAATAATTCAATATCATATAACATATAGGGTTTGATAAATCATATTTGCGGCGGGTCTGATGCGCAACTGATATGAATTGATTGAAAGTGTATTACCGTTAACGGGTAAAATTGACCACTGTAAAACAATTTAGATCAGCCAACTTTTTTAATTTCCTTAACGATTTTTTTTTTTTTAATGTAACATGCTTTTCGTTCTTATATCTAGGTGTTTTGTGTCAGTGTCACCAACCTCATATGGTAAAACAAATTTAAGCTAATACACTGCCCATAACTGCATATTTGTCACATTCGACATTTCTGACAAATTCAAGTTAATGCCGTGGAGAGTCATCAAACGTTAATCACTTTTGATCAACTTACTGAAATCTGTGAGATTGTGCTAGAAAATAAAAAAAAAATCATAATACCAAGTTGGTTTGTCACATTGGTAATTGTAATCGTATAACAGTCACATTGAAAGCAATGAAATTTCCATCGGAATTATTTTTTTGACTATTCACTCAATATGCCATATGAGCTGTGCAAAATTTCAGCCTCGAATAAGCACTTTTGAGTTCTTGATAATTTTTAGAAATTTTAGTTTCCTCCAGTACAACCATAAAATTCTCACTTCATATTCCATTTACTCAATGCCTACTTTTGTCGACTGTTACAAATACCGTTTTGATTCATATAACGGACAGCTTCAAATGCTTTTTTTTTTTTTTATTCAAAAGTTCTCACTTTCGTGGCTCGTTTTAATGAGCATTTTCCATTGATTGGGGGTGAGAATGGGTCTAAAAAGTATATGTACGAATTATTTATAAAATAACAATCGCAATTTAACTCCAATAATCTTCAAATTTGGTGTGTATGTATTTTGATGGTACATTAACAACTGTTCAAAAAACACTTTGATTCAAATTCCGGACAGCTCATGGAAACTATAAATCGAGAAGTCAAATTACCAATTGAAATACTAAACTAAACCACTAAGCAGACGTCTAATGAAGTTGGGCAATGTTAATTTTCATAGATATCGATGAAACACGCTTATTAAAATAAGCTACAAAAGTGAGAACTTTTGAACGGCAACAATTGAACCATTCCTTGTGAAATGTTTCCCATACAACAAAGAGTGACCGGAATTAAAAGCTGTTCGTAATATGAATCAAAACGGTATCGAATTACCAGAACTAAAAATAAACACAATCGGCGATAAAAGTACGAAAAATTTATATTTGTTGTTATTTAACGTGTATTATGCAGGGGCATTGCCAGAATTTTTCACTATGGATTGGTCACCCCCTGATATAAAATTTAAAAGCGATAACTTACGTTGAAGTTTTAATCAATATCTCTTCGTAAGTATACCAAAAAAAATTGACAAACTTAATGGGTGTAGTAGTCAATCATGATGCTCCAATTAAAATGAAAAGTCATGCAATACCTATCATATGCATGAAATATTTTGTATCAACAAATCTATTACCCTGCAAATGCGTGCGATCACCGAAACAGTTTTTTTCCTTCGATTTTAATGTAAGTTGTCGATATAAATTTACGAAATATAAGGTAATACAGTTTTGTCTGTTTTGGAAACATACCAATCGACATACAAAATATAAAAATATATAATAAACCCAGACTATTTTAAAACTCTTCATTCACTAAACTAAAAAGTCATAAGAATGTTTCAGTTTTATTCAGTGCAATTTAGATTTTTTTTCTAAAGCCCTTGTTCCATGCAATATGATGTTACTCAGGCCTTTTTTTGAGTTAAGTGATTGTGGCATTTATTGGTTTTATCATTTGAACGAGTTTTTTTTCCACAAAATTCTCATAAATTTATTTATGAAATGACTTGTGCTTGAAATACTGATTAGTATTCGTGTAATTAAATTATCAAAACGAATACATCAATGCGTGAAAAATTATAGAAACTTAAGCTGTCTTTTCCTAAAGCTCCCCTAACAAAAAGTCATCAAACTTTATTTTGGACTTCGAAATAAATTGCAATTCCGAAATCCGTGTAAATAAGTTAAAAAACCGTGATAATTCCGAATTCCGTGCAAAAAAAGTACCGTGTAAATTCCGAAAGGCGTGTAAAAAAAAGCCGTGTAAAAAAAAAAACGTGCAAAAAAAAAACCGTGTTTAGAAAAAGTTTAGTGTATTGCCAAAAGTTCTCACATATTTTCTTCTTTCTAAATGCATTCAATGTGATCTTTGGCAAAAACCATTCAAATCTTAATGACAATCGTCATGTTTTAGCTATAATAATTTAAAAACGAGCGAGTTTAGAGGAACATACAAGAACAGATGAAGTAGTTACTGCCGTTCTACGCATTATAGTCCCACGGTCCATAAGGTTTACATAAAACATGGGACAAGTTAACGTAGAAAGGCAGGTTAGGTTTTAAATAAATTATTCTTCAGATGTATATGTTTCATTAAATGAGTGTCTCTTACAAACGTTGAGTAAATTTTTGTTTCTCAATTGCTCCCATGCCATTATTTTCGACCCCTTTCTAGCTTTTTCGCCGCCCAAATTCAGTTTTACAAACTTTCGCCCTCCCCTGGACCTGAAAATCGACCCCAGGGGGGTGAATTCATCCACTTTTAAAATCACTGATTTAAACAAACTGTTGCTAGACCACGTTTTCGTTGTTAGATGATACGTAAAGTGCAACTCAACCATATTTGCAACTGGATTGAAACAAACAAACTTCTAGCTGTCATACACGTAGTTTAGTGCAACTTTCTTGCAACTGGGATGAATCTTCTTGAGTTGTGGGTGTTGGAACGAAAATTGAATGCAAGTTGCGGATGCCTTAAATGAAAGTAATTTCCAACATAACATTAAAACCGGCATTTTGGGAGAAGTTTCAAGAGTTTGTTTGAAAAGTTGATGAAAACATCTTTATAAACTTGTCTTCATAGCTTTTTATAAAGGACATTTGCAGCAAATCTTGTCGTTTCAAAAATGTTGAACGTCAAACAAGAAGTAAAATGCATGTTAATTGGAACGGAAATAAAACTTTATTAGCCTTGATATTGATTTGCAACCGAATTAGAACCAAGTAAGTAACAGATGCTTTTATTGATACGCGATTGACACCATTTTTGAAAAGTATCTCTTTGGAAGATGTTTCGTGTGCTACTTGGGTAGTCTCAAGCATCAAAAGACCGTCATTTATTCAATTAAGGGTTGTCGAATGCATTGCCTTTTTCAAAAATATCATAGCACGTCTAGTTTTTGCAATATTGTCAGCTAAAAATGCAAAATTTGACTATTTCAGTCAACTTGCATGCAAGTTTACCAGCTTGTATGGCTATTTATTTGCTTAATTTGCCACATAACTCAAACTTCCTGTGTAAAACAACACTTATCAACAAAATTCATGATACTTTCGAAGCTCTAAATTTGTTCTTTTAATGGTTTGGAAACGACTAATTCGAAAAATGTCGCCAGAAGCCGTATGCTTGTGGCCGGTACCCGACAGAACAGAGAGCGGTAAAGGGTAGCAAGAGTCAAAGAAAAGCGAATCCACCGCAGAAAGAAAAGGCAGCACGAAGAAAGTGTGGTAGCTGAAGCTCAAGAAAGCATGAACCGGAATGATATGCGGAGATTCTATGCAACGGTCAATGGTGCGCGGCACAATACCGTACCAGTGCCCGCCATGTGCAATGATTGAGAAGGGAATTTGCTGACCGATTAAACGGCGGTGGCTGCCAGGTGGGAGGAGCACTTTCAGCAATTGTTGAACGGTGAAAATGGAAATGTAGCGAGGAACAGGATGAACATAGATGATGACAATCAAGCTGTGGACCTACCGATCATAGGAGAGATTAAAAAGGCTACCAGCGAGCTGAAGAGCTGTAAGGCTGCTGGGAAGGACGAGATCCCTGTCGAGCTTCTAAAACACGGAAGTGAGCAGCTTTATCAGTTGATTCACCGAGTACTTCTGAAGGTATGGGAGGATGAAGAATTGCCCACCGCCTAGTTTGAAGGCCTCATACGCCCAATCTACAAGAAAGGGCACAGACAGACTGAGGAATTACCCTGCTGAATTCGGCGTACAAAATTCTGTCGCGCATCCTGTTCAACAGACTGAGACCGCTCAAGGAGTCCTTCGTCGGCGAATACCAAGCTGGTTTTCGTAAGGGCCGTTCGACAACGGACCAGATGTTTAGCTTGCGAATGATCCTTGACAAATTTCGGGAGTATAACTTGCAGATTTACCATCTGTTTATTGATTTCAAGGAGGCGTACGACTCAGTGAAAAGAAATGAGTTTTGGCAGATAATGTCTGATCATGGTTTTCCGGCGAAACTAATTAGGCTGATACGTGCTACGCTGGATGGTTCGAAATCAAGTGTTTGGATCGCAGACGAGGTGTCAACCTTGTTCGTGACGTTAGACGGGTTGAAGCAGGGCGACGTACTTTCGAATTTACCGTTCAACATTGCACTCGAGGGTGCTATCAGGAGATCTGGCGTGCAGAGAAATAGCACTATTATCACAAGGTCGCACATACTCCTTGACTTTGCGGACGATATAGATCTAATTGGAATCGATCGCAGGTCAGTGGAAGCAGCCTTCGTGCCTCCGAAGAGGCAGACAGCGAGGATAGGCAGGACCATTAATTATACCAAAACGAAGTACATGGTTGCAGGTAGAGATAGAGTCAGGCATGGTGGTGTAGGTGCTGAGGTAGTGTTTAATGGTGATGTGTTTGAAGTTGTTGAAGAGTTTGTTTACCTTGGAACACTTGTGACATGTGACAACGACGTTTCTCGCGAAGTGAAAAGAAGTGTTGCAGCAGCAAATAGGGCCTTTTACGGACTACGTAACCCGCAGCTTGCAAACGGAAACACAATTCGCCCTGTATAAAACATTGATTCTTCCGGTGACTCTCTAAGGGCATGAAGCGTGGACGATGAAAGAGGCAGACCGAAAAGCTTTCGGTGTTTTCGAGCGTTAAGTGCTCCCACTCGGTGGGAAACTCGAACATGGTATGTGGCGCAGACGCATGAATCACGAGTTGTAGCAAGTGTACTAAGATGCGAATATTATCAAGCGTGTAAATACGGCAGACTTCAGGGGGCTGGTCACTTGTGTGAATGTTGGAAGAAAGAATTTCGTAAATAATATTCAGCAGGGAACCATGTAGAGGTCGGCGGCTTCGGGGAAGACCACGAATACGCTGGCTGTACGCAGTGGAAGAGGACCTGGCGACCCTAAACGTTCGGGGCAACTGGAGAAGTTTCGCCCAAGACCGGCGAAGATGGAGCTCTACAATACGCCCGGCAATGGCGTGACGCTACGCTGTAGCCATCAAAGTATCAAGATAAGTAATTGGCTCCTCCAAGCAGACTTATATATTTGGCGCATTTCAGTTCCATTGAAGAAACCAATCTACTGCATGGAATTTAATTTTCTGTAAATATATTGAGATCAACGTCACAATGTTAGGTGCTTGCAATGAATCAGTGGAGAATTCCTCATGGGAATGCAACCGAATTTTAGCAAAGTTGGTCTCAGATTGGGGAAACTCAATTTAAATAATAAATTCAACAAAGATTTGAAGTTTGTAAACTCTCCTAACTGCAGCCCGAACATTTTTTTTAGAAAATAGTCCAGGTATTTTTAACTACTCTAGAATTAATTCCAGACTGTAACAAACTCGTGACAAGAACAAATCGTGATCTAGCTCAAGATCAGTAAGCTGTCCCACCACATGGCTAAGTGTTACCTAGTATTTAGCCGTATCGATCCAAGAATAAGATTCGATACCCGCTTCAGTCAAGATTTTTCATCGTTAGAAACGAATTTTTACTGTGCCACTAGGCGTTGCATCAGAGACGAATAGAGGCATAGTACCGTTTTGATTCATTTTACTCACAGCTTCCAATTCCGGACTCTACTTTGTATGGGAAACGTTTCACACGAAATGTTTTAATTTTTACCATTCAAGAGTTCTCACTTTCAAGGTTCGTTTCAATGAATTTATGGAAAATAAATATTTATGCAAATTTATAATGCTCAACTGGCTTACTGTGTCTGTTTAGTAGTTTGACGATATCAATTGATGATTTAACTTGTCTATGTATGATTTTCATGAGCTGTCCGGAATTCGAATCACAGTGAATCCTGGCAAAAGTAAGGAGGCGTCCGGAATAAGAATCATGAGAAGTTCACACATAATTATTTTCATAAATATTTAAACAAAATCATTTGAACATAGTCATTACGATTCAAAATATTTCAGTATTTAATGTCAAAATAGCATCCCGAACGTTTTCAATGCAACACTTTCTGCACCAATTGTGCGCTGGTTGGCATTTCTTATCGCTATCATAACTTCTCTTTCGTTGCTCATTCAACCTCCCATGTTTATGATTGGAACAACAACGTGTTCATTCGACGTCGATGCATTCGCCGTGGTGGGGGACCGAAGAGTATTATGGAACTGTCACACTGCACTGGACTACATCTCCATTCCATTCGTGCTTACTACCCAACATTTAAATTCATGAAAAGAAATTTAATATCGCATCTTATAAAACTCCGAATATTTTTATCACACTGCTTAATAGCTATCATGTTTACAAGGAGTCTATGCAGTATTTTTTTTCTTTTCTTGTAAAAAAGTAGCACATTCAAATATTGTAGAGTTTTAACATAAACGTGCTGTTCAATGTAAATACTTAGATTTGTGTTTGGTTTGTGACGAAATTCACAATAATTGTTAAAATTCCCATAATACCTCTAGTTCCCCTGGTGCGGTTTGTGCACACCAGGAATAAGAAACTATCCATTCACAGGTCTGGCCCTTTTGCGGCGAAACGTAACTGCCCGTTGATTTCGAGTGCTCGGGCAATGGGAAACACCGCTGCGGAACGAGCAAAGTGTATGAACAAAATTATATAAAGCATAATAATTTATTGATTAAATTGTTTATAATTTCGCTTTTTATGAAGATATTAAAGCGATAAGGAAAGAACGATGGGTTGGGTGTATTGATGCAATTGAGTTTTGTGTCCGTGACCCGAAATTGGACGTCAGGAGCATAGGAAAGCGGAAACGCAAGACGCTGCGTCAATAATTTACAGTATCAGAACTTTATTTTCAGCATTGGGGAGGAGAGAAAGTAGTGTATTGTTTTCGATTTTTTTTTCTCAGAATGTTATGGTTTACTTTCCTGTTAAATACAATTTTGATTAACCTGTTTGAAATTATTTATGATGAACGTTTACTGTACAAGCATTTTCAGCATTAATGGATTTGCATAATCATGATCATGAATGTGTTCCACAAACATAATAATTCTACAAACTTTTGTGTAAAATTTTTGGAACTTTCATAATGTACTTTTATTTTAGCAGCTCCGCAGATTATTCCGTCGAACATCAGAAGTGTTAAACACTGAATTGCACCAACTCGTTGCCTCATTCTTGTAGCCTATACATGACAATGCAAACTAAAATTTCACCAGACCAATCAAACTTATAACTCCCATTATTTTACCTGAACTCATAAATCTCCAACCACCCAATAAAATTCTTGATCAGCTTATCCCGCATTCCTCTGTACGCTTCCAGCTAAAAACGACTCATGAATAATCGGCGCCCAGAAATCTAAATCCCATCATCCCAAAAACGGGCATCCCCATGTGATTGATGGACCACCGCTGGTTTCAGATTCAGCATTGCAACGCGAAGCTCCACCATAGCAGTAACTTACAGAGGGGAAGGTTGCCGGATTCTTCGACGATTTTTTTTTTAAGACGCACGTTCTCTTTCTCCTTGGCATTACTTCCTCACTGCTTCACAGTTTAGTTTTAAAGAACACTTCCATAGTTTAAAATGAAAGCTTTCTACACCAAAGTTGCCATTTTCGCATTCGAAAATCGTATAGAAAGCACGATGATCCTATATGTCCAAGGAAGTCAAGAAAATTTCCATTAAGGAGATATCCTAAACCGTCGATGATCAGTAGCCGAGGAACAAAGGAGCTTTCTTCAACTCTGAAAGTACGTGTGAATGACTATATCAAACAACATTACTATATACAATAAAACCGTTGATCACCCGGGTAAAAATGTGTTCCTTAATCTACGAAAATTATTCATGAAATCATGAAGACCGTAAAACGGGGTAACTTTGTTAGTTTTTCCGAAGAAAACTTGAACATTTATGCATGCTGTTTCAAAGATTTACAATTTATATTTTTAAAACAAGTACTGGCATCCTAGCTTTCGATTACAGTCGATAGATTGGCAAAAGATTTATTATGAATGGATATATAATTTTTCATATAATCGAAAGTTGGTTTTCTGTTTTGGGGTACCGTAATCCGGGGGCAAATTGATCACTGGGGTGAATTTGATCAGGTCGGTACCAAATAGCATTTCCTTTCAAGGATGCTTAATATTTCGTTGGCATAACAAACATTCCATATTTTCTAGTTTATAGATGTCTAATGATAATTTTAAACTATTTCATTTTTATTAAGATCAGTTTTGCATAGAAATATTCATATATTTTAAGGTGTCAGCAATACTGTTGAAAATTTTGGTACTAAACTATCCGCTAGTGCTAAGCCTGCATACGAACTTTGAGTGCTAAAAATGTTGTGTAAGCTTCAGTATGAACTGCTGAACTCATTTTTGAAATAGTACAGCATTACAAGAACGGTTGTTTGCTTATAAAAGCGTTTATTGTTCAAGAACGTGCTAATTTTCAATTATTGATATTAAAACTAATTTTATGAAATGTTAAAATTTATTTTATCAAAAAACGATTACATAATTTGATAGAGATCAATGAAGTACTGGTTTTACCGAAATAAATTTGACAATATTTGAATTCCAAAGAAAAACATGACAAAAAGTTGCGAAAAAGTGATCAATTTGCCGCCGGATTACGGTAACTTTGATAATGGAGAATGATTCTAACAAATAGAGGCATAGAGTATAATCGTACCTGCCACACGATATACACATGCAAAAATGGTCATTGGCATAGTAAGCTCTCAGTTAATAACTGTGGAAGTACTCATAAGAACACTAAGCTGAGAAGCAGGCTCTGTCCCAGTGAGGACGTAACGCCAGAAAGAAGAAGAAGAATATTCATGACACTCTTTTCCATGCAAAATCGGACCATGAATATGAATATTCATGATTTATTCATGATTCCAGAAATAGATTTTTTCCGTGCAGGATTTTGATAATGGCAAGAGAACTATTACCAAAAATAATTCGATTGGATGTAGGTACAACATGATTTAATTTTTGAAAACTTTCGGTATTATTTTCCTGGGAAAAACATACTACATTGATACTTGATCGACAACCATTACCTATGATGGATCTACGCCGATTGGATGAGTCCTTTCCACTGGGCTCAGTCCTGGGCCAATCGCTTCCAGTCACCCTGAACGTGCCTTTAGTGCTCAACTGAAAAAGACATCAGCCTCCTCTGGGTTCTCTATTAAATACTATCTTTGCTTGTCTTTCTTCCGGCATATGAACAACTTAACCAGCCCAACACAACCTGCCGTTTTTTATATGCTTGATAATATCCACCTCTTTATACTTTTGGTACAACTCGTGATACATGCGACGCCGCCAGATGTCATTTTCCAATATACCGCCGAATAATGTTCACCACACTTTACGTTCAAAAACCTCGAAAGCTCTTCGATCGACTTCCTTCAATGTCCACGATTCACAGCCATAAAGGGTAACTGGAAGGATAACACGCGCTCTGGAGCATAAAATTTCACATGTTGACACAGCTTTATCTAGGTATCAGGGTTATCTTTAAACCGGACATAGAGCGCTTCCAGCCCAAGCAATATGCAACGATGGTCGTACGTCGAGACCATCCAATCCACTATTAAGCAATTGTTCTTCCTCCCATATCTACGAAACGATACGTTGAAGTAGTTCATGCAGCTGCTCACTTCCGTTATTTGCTCGTCCATCTTAGCGGCCTTGTTTTCCTTCAGCCCATCAATAGATTTCTCTACCACATTTAGCGTTGGAAGTTCCACAGACTATATATCGTCATCGATTTGAATTCTGTTACTAGATCCACTACCGATATCTCCGTTCAATAATGTCTCGACGTAATCTTTCCACCTGGCGTCAGCAAGCTTCCGTCGGAAGATTGCGCTGTTTGTAGAACCGTCGTTTGTCGTTCTGTTCCATAGCTTCTTGCGCCTGAGCAATTACTGCCTCTTCATGCTCCTTTTGCTTTCTGCGATGGATTCGTTTTTCGGCTGCCTCGTCTGTCATTCTATAGCACTCCTCGTCGAACCAACAGTTCCTTGGTCTTTTTTGAGAAGTACCTATCACTTCTCGTGGTTCTGTGCTCAGCTTACGGAGCAGCTGACCTCCACAGATCGCTGAGGTTAGTGTTCTTGTTGATTTCACCGATACAACTGGAGATCGCCACACCAGACAGAATCACAAATCGACCACGTTCTGATTGATGGATGGCACGTCTCCGACATTATCGACGTAAGGACCTATCGTGGCACTAACATAGACTCTGACCACTATCTGGTGATGGTTAAACTGCGCCTAAACAACGAACGGTACCGACGGCCGCCCCAGTATGACTTACAGTGGTTTAAGCAATCGGATGTCGCAGCTGCATACGGGCAACACCTCGAGGCTGCATTACCGGAGGAGTGTGATGAAGCCCCTCTTGCAGCTGAGAGCAACGTCAGGTACGTGGGACGGAGTCGACGGAACGATTGATTCGACGAGGAATGTAGGCAGATTCTAAAGGAGAAGAATGCAGCGCGCGCGGTCATGCTGCAGCAAGGGACCCGACAAAACGTAGAACGTTATAGACGGTGTTTGAGGTTATGGCTTTCAGTTTTAAATAAAACTCAAAAACGGATTTTTGCTTACATCCGACGTTTTGGACACATGTATTGTGCCTTTTTCAAGGATTAGCTGTGTTCCGTTTTATCGTTTGCCCACAGCATAGGCAACATTTGTCCAACAGCATAAAACGAATTCCCCGTTCGGGTACTATACGGGAGTAGAAATCCGAAAACGATCCGGGTCGCAGAACTGAAAACGTAGTTGCCTGTTTTGGCGCCACTTTTACTCGTAAGTAAAAGTGGCGCCAAAACAGGCAACTACGTTTTCAGTTCTGCGACCCGGATCGTTTTCGGATTTCTACTCCCGTATAGTACCCGAACGGGGAATTCGTTTTATGCTGTTGGACAAATGTTGCCTATGCTGTGGGCAAACGATAAAACGGAACACAGCTAATCCTTGAAAAAGGCACAATACATGTGTCCGAAACGTCGGATGTAAGCAAAAATCCGTTTTTGAGTTTTATTTAAGACTGAAAGCCATAACCTCAAACATCAACATAACAGTCGTACCTCCAAGAAAGTTATAGACGGAAACGGCAACAGCAGACCCGCCTCTTTCTTGAGAAAAAACGCCGCCTGGAGGAGACGGAGTGCGAGGAGATGGAACAGCTGTGCCGGTCTCAAGAAACGCGCAATTTCTATCAGAAGCTCAACGCATCTCGCATCGGCTTCGTGCCGCGAGCCGAGATGTGCAGGGATGAGGATGGGAGCCTTTTGATGGACGAGCAGGTGGAAGCAGCACTTCGACGAACACCTGAATATCACTGAGAGCACAGGCAATGAAGGACGGGACAGCGGAAGAAATGCCTTTGTGAGTACTGCTGGCGATGAGAACCAACCAGCCCCCGCTTTGAGGGAGGTTAAGGATGCCATTAAACAATAAAGCTGCTGGTAAGGATGATATCGGGCTGAACTCATAAAAATGGGTCCGAAGAGGTTGGCCATTTGTCTGCACCGGCTGATAGGGACAATCTGGGCCACAGAACAGCTACCGGAGTAGTGGAAGGAAGGGGTAATATGCCTCTTCTATAAGAAGGGCGACAATTTAGATTGTGGAACTTTCGACCGATCACCATTCTAAATGCGGCCTACAAAGTATTATCCCAGATCATCTTCCGTCATGTGTCACCTGTAGTAAACGAGCATTGGCGTAGGAACAGGGGGGGCCTGGCCAATGCTATTCAGCCCCCCCTGGAAATTTTTGATGATGAAATACATAAAAAGGCTAAATTAATAACAAGCCTAAATTAAAACCAATACTTTCAAGGAATTTCAGCCTGACTAAGACTTTTAAGAAAAGTTCAACGAAATTTTCGTAAAGTAATTTGTAAGGATATTCCCCAAATCATAACTTTTGAAACAGTTTTATCAATTCTGCTAATAATCTATATTCTTGAATTGCATTATTGAGCAATTCGCAGACGGAATTCCTAAAGGCTTTCTTGTACAATTATTAGGATTCCAGAAATCAAAAAAGAGATTCTGCTAGATTTAATGAAGAATTTATAGAGAAGATTCTGATAGAACTTCTTAAGAAATTCGTTATTTTTGTATTCATTAGATAGGTTTCAATTACCCTGTCAAAATCTTAATCCAAAGGAAAAAAACTATGCTGGGAGTTTTGAAAAATTGTAAGATTCTAATACCCATGGTTCACAATTTCTGAAAATTTATCAGGAATAACTCAACAAATTTTCAAAGTAATGCAAAAATTTCGTCTTAGATTTGAAGTCGGTAAAATCTTATATAACGAATTTGAACAAAAGTCATCTCTATGAATGCTTTTAAAAATATCGCCATTATCGTCACGTTAAACTTATGTAGTTCTACCACAAATGATAAATATAGTCCTACCAAGAAATTGTTTAGAATTTCTGCAAGTAGAAAGAAATCGGTTTTTACATTGAACTGTTCGCTTTGGTATCATAAAACTTCGGAGTTCTTTCAATACAACTTTTAATATTTTAGATACAAATACCTTCAGTAAAATTCCATCCTCTTAAAAATAAATCATTGGCATTACAAAAGACGAATAAAAAACAACAAATTTTTTGGCAAAAATCTGGAAAATTCATCTAAGCTTATTTGTGAGGTAGGGTAGATGTACCAATAGAGGAGGTACTAAGCACGATTGAACTTCATTTAACCGCCTAAATTCAAGTAGCGCAATTAATGTACATGTTAATGTTGTAACCGGAAGTAACGACCATTGACTTAATGAGAAAAATGATTTCATCGCAGTAATCCACGGCATGTCAGTGAAAAATAATACCTCCACTATTAGTACACTGTTCCTTTAGTTGCGGTATATTTTTAATTTGTGTTCCTATAGTTGCGGTATCCGTGGGTTTCTTATGGGATCCTCCACTATAGGAACACTTTACCGCAACTATTGGTACAGGCAAGTAAAGTTTTAGCTATTTTAGTGATATTTCATCAGTTTTAAAGCAATTTAAACGTTCTTTTCAGCTAGTCCGTGTATCAACAAGCCAATACGTCGATTGGCAGTGTCGGTTCTGTGGTTAAAGTGATAAAAACTGCGGGAACGGCAATACTGCAACTATAGGAACACCCACAACTAAGGGAACACTTACCCTACATCGTCAATAATTTCGTCAAACATTTTCAGAAATTCTATGTTGAATTCTTGGATTTTAGATTAGGCTTAAATAATTAAAAAATTAAAGTTTTAAAAAGCATAACGAATATGATAATATAATGGATGAGGAGTGAATCGTAGAGTGAATTGTTGAGAAATTCCGTATAAAAATATTGGTGTGTTCCTAGAGTAGTTTTTGAACAAAATATGAAGTGTGCATAGATTTCTAGATATTATCTCCGAATTAACATTCGGAAAAATATGACAGAACCTGACAATAATAGATGGAATATTTGGGAATTTTTATTATCAAAAAGTTCGAGAATGATTTGCTAAATCCTCTAGTTGAGTTTTTTTAAATCTACAGTAGAATCACTAATGCTGTTTGAAGTGAAATAACACTGGAAAATATTTGGATGGAATTCTGATGAATTTTTCGGATTTTTTCAAGGGGAAACAATAATATTTTTCTCCGAAGAAATTCCTGAACGAATTGTATGGAATTGTTTTTAGTATTTTCGTAGAAAATATTATGAAAGAACCTTTTCCACTTGAAATTAATAGGTATGTTTAAAATTAAAAATAAATGAGTTGGTCATTTTTGAAGAAATTTTCAAATATTATTTTTGAGAAAGCATCCTGAGGGAATGCGGGGAGCAAATTTCAAATTAATTTATAGATAAATCTAAAGAAACACCTCGAACATTTTCTGTGAAAAAAATAGATACATTCGTGAAGAACTTCATTAAAAAATCGCTAATTCTCCCAATTGATTCTTGGACAATTGGTTGCTAAAATCTTGTGGAATATTAGGAAGAATCCTTGGAGTAACCTCGAAGAATCATTTAATGTTTTTTATGCAGAAGTCCTGGATAATTTATGCTGTGAATTGTTCATGCAATCCTTGAAGACTTTATTGGAAAAAAAAAAATTCAAAGGCAAAGTTGGAAAAACTGCTGGACAGTCTTTAAAGAATTTGTGGAAATAATCTTTGTTTGGTGATATTTATAGTGTCCTTTTTCCGGCCATTTTTCTCGTTCCGGGAAATTCCGAGATCCCGGGATTTATAAAATTTTCAATAAAACTAGCATTTCAGTTGAAATGGAAGTACAAATTTTTACAATATAATTTTTTTTTAATGAAATTAACAGATAATGCAACTTTTCAAAATAATATGCCAATTAAAGCAAATCATATTTCACATAAGACTCTCTTATTCTGATAAAGTAACCTAACAGAAATTAAAACTTAGCTTGACTTATTACGGGTTCGCTATGGATTTTTTTTAATTCTCTATAACACTTATGAATGGAAGTATGATAAAAAATTAAGTCATAATTTTAAAGCAATTTGCTTCACACATTTGAAAAGTCAAAAAAACTTTAGAACAAAAGAAACGATTAACGATCATTGAAAAAATTGTGCATAATGCCAAATGTTAATTATTGAAAATTATTGACTGAAGTTTATTGCCGTGAATCGAAAGTCAGTCCCATCTGCATTTTGGTCAAAATTGAGATGATATCAGTGTTTATTATATCTTCTAATGATCTTTCAGCTGCACTAACGAAAAATCATTTTTTGTCCAGCAAAATTAGGAAAAAAAAAACACCAAGTCGAATTGTCCCATAATGAAAAGTAAACGCATGTCAGTCCCACTGCAGATTTTCGCATCGCTACACAAAAATGAATCGTTATTTAGTCATCTTTATATTTTGCTTGGGAAGGCAACGGAGAAGAAAGCAAATTATGCAAGTTTCATTAAGATCGAAACATGTCCCAATCTCCTGGAATTTTTTGAATATTTGTATGGGAAACAATATTGAAAACTTCTCAGTCAATTTTCTCATTGCCTACTTTTCTTAGATGGTTGCGAATTACGGCAGTTTACTTTCAAATTTGTTATCTCAGCATACTGCCGTTCTACACATATTTGTCCCGTTTTCCGTAAGGTTCACATAGAACGTAGGGCAAGAAGGCGTAGAAGGGCAGCATAAGCTTAAAAAATTGGCTAATGTTGAAAAGTAAATCATTAAAACTTTGCAACTAGACAAATAAGAATATGCGTTTCTTACTTGATAAATTGATCTTTTCATGGAAATAATTACTCGTTTATTCTCTTTTTCATTATGCTCTTCTACTTTATCAAATAAGGTTGATAGAGAGGAAAAATGTACATTATCAAATAAGGTTGATGTCATTGATTTTCGTTTAAATTTTATAGATTTTCATCAATTTCTACGTACGTTTCGGGAATCCCGGGATTCCCGGGATGTCAGAAATAAAATTCCGGGAAACGGGAAATTCCGAAATTTGTCAAATCCCGGGATGTTTTGTCCCGGAATGTTTCGGTATGGACACGCTAGTAAACTATTATTAAGATGAGTTCTGTAGAGGTAAATTTAGTACAATCGTATAGCTAAAGTTCCCTAAGATTCGATGTTTTTCCAATTATTGAAATATTGTTTCATAAAGATAAGCACGAGTTTTTAGTCGTCCAAAATTTTCTGATTCCAATGATACATCATTATCCAAAGAGTGCCAAAGCTCTCCGGGCAAGCAAGGATTAAAACAGAGCTTTCCAGCAAAGTCTACCCTCATAATCCATCCGCCAAAACCCAAACCCACTTCGAGAGCATCCATAATTGGTTGGCAACGGTCATCAGATATTTTTGATGTTTTAATTAACGGAGGAAGTCTTGTTTGGCTCGTTCGTTAAAGTATGGATGGACGGTTCATGCCCTGGGACCGGGACCAGCATCGTTCGACTACAACTACGACGGAGGATCTACAGGAACAGATAGGCACCAGCTTTCAAACAAAGTCGTGACGCCCTGATTTCCTTCTTCGTCACAGTCCAAAATCGTCGGAGTGCCAGGCGGAGGAAACCAATCGACCGCAACATGTGAAATTATATTGTTATTTTCAATTTCATAGCTTCCAGCACCCTGATGACCATCCATGACGGTGTGGTGCTGGCTTTTCTCTCTATATGGTAGGTACTCTGTACAACAGTGGTGTTCAAACTGTAGCATATTACGGGCCAAATTTCGATTTTTCATCAGAGCTGCGAGCTGCATGAAAAAAATCGATTTGTTCAGTTAAAATACATACATAAGATAGGGTAATACATTTGAGTAATTCTCACTGAGACCGACCCGTTATACACATTTGGTCTTTCAAAATGTTGAAATTCACGCTCGTTCATAAAGTTCCTGTCCATAGATAAGAAACTGCATTTGTATAGTCCATCTTTACAATGATTCATATTAGATATTACTGAGTTTTAGTGAGCCAAAAATTGCCAAAAATGGAGGGGTACTCGAAAACAGTTTCTTTTTTAAATACCAAGGGATCGATGGCTACCTGAATGCAGTTTCTTTACTTGCTTGACAGAATTTCGGACGAGCATAAATTTGGACATTTTGTCCAAAATATTCATGGAACTATTAGGAATTTCTGATTTATTTTTACCCAAGTTTGTCAACCTTTTACATAAAATTCAAATTAATTTTCAAAAATGTGATTATCATTTTTCGAAAGGCGACGTGCTGCCCGCGGATCACAGGATGAGCACCACTGCTGTTGCGCATCGTCGTGGTGGTGCTTTCGGCGCAGTGGTTATTATTACCATTCGTTCGGCTCTTCGGATCTATTCTTTGGGCGCAAACACTCGATCATCGCTCGTCTCGAAAATAAGCATATTAAATCTGAATAATTAAAAGGAAACACGAGTGAGTGTTTGAGTGTGTAGTTTCACGAGGCAATAGCTCTGAGATTGACCGACCAACAATTAGAAGGCATCGACTATTAAGTTTATGCTGGGAATGAACCTTAGCTCCGTTATAAGAGTTTATATTTTTTTTAAGAAATATGAAACAGAGTTTCAATATAAACTTAAATACCTAACATAATTAGTAGCCTTCTAGCAAAATGGTCTTCCAAATTTAATTGGCAAAGCTTGAACTGAAAGATCTTTTCATTAGCCTTCCTGTTATCATGTGCTTCTACAGTTTGGCCCATAAAAAAATGCGAAAATCGTCGTATCACATTTTATGGAAGTTTTTATAAGGAAAATCTAAACGAAACATAAATGTTATTTATTATTTGTACAGTTTAATCTGTTTAGACTCAGTTTTTTGCTTTGGACATGCTTTTTATCTAATATATTCACCTTACTAGAGAGGAATAGGAAGTATACCTTCATTATGCTGTCAATATCTTTGCAATGAAATCTTCTAAATCATCAACGACGAGGTGAGATTCTTAACTGACCTTGTCTCCAGTATTTGCCCATATCAAATGATAGAATGGGTACATACCTGGATTATTGGAGTTTTTAACATATTTTCGAAAAAAAGCAGCTCATTTTGGAGAGCTTTGATTGAACCTTCGTATAAGTGTGATAAGCGGCTCTGTTTTGCTCAAAACTTATGAGCTAGTATCGATATAAGTTGTCTCTAACCGAAGGAACAAAGTTCTTTCTAAAAAATCGGTTATAGACCTCTGTATTTATTATTTATTAAACGCAAACGCCCTCAAAACTATGACCCTTGCAAAATATTTTATTGTGACCATGAAAAACACGTTCTCTAAGAACTCCTCCATCCTCTAATACCAAACAAACTAATATTTTCAACAATAAAGTGTGATTATAGAGGGTGGAAAGTTATCACCAGAGTACTTATACGACAATCAGACGCTGTTTCTAACTTTTAGCGGACAAAACTTTTTAACTTCTTTGCTTTATTACATTATTTGGGACAGTCAGGAAAATATGACAAAAATAGTCCCAGATAGCGAAGTTATGTCAGAATATACTAGAGTAATCATAAATTACATTTACCTACAAAAACAATGAAAATAACGCTTGGGGATGCTAAATTCACGTTCAAACAATTTTCCCATTTTTGTTATGGGTCATACTCTAATACAAACAGACGTATCAATTGCAAGCCCCAGCGTCAAATAAAAACGTCTTCTTCTTTCCTCTTTATGGCATTAACGTCCTCACTGAGACAGAGCCTTCTCTCAGCTTAGTTTTCTTATGAGCACTTCCACAGTTATTAACTGAGAGCTTTCTTTGCCAAAGCTGCCATTTTCGCATTCGTATATCGTGTGGCAGGTTCGATGATACTGTATGCCCAGGGAAGTCAAGGAAATATCCATTGCAAAAAGATCCTGGTATAACACGATTTTATTGCACTTCGATATCTTAATGTTGATATTATAAATGATAAAACAAGATTTCAATCCGTCGACTCCATGACATTTCAATTTACATTTTGACAGGTCATCTCGAAATAAAATTTGGGGTGATTCAAATGTGATTTCCATACTAATTCCAAACATGTTTTGAAAAAAGGTTCCAGGTTACGGTAAATTGTGAAATTTTGGATACTATCTCGTGCTGAATAACGGACGTTCTTCCCAAACGGTTGTCGGCTGTACATGGGAACACCTTGATCGCTGCAGACAGTTCCTTCCTTTGTTAGTTCGTCAATTCATGTTACGTTTCTATGGTTTCCGGAGTTGCTTTCGACGGCTCGGGTAATTCCAACGACGTAATATCCAACGACTCATCCGGATCGGATGCTTCGATCGTTGGTAACGTCTCAATCGGAAGAATTGGAACCTCAATCGGACGACTACCTTCACCACTTGCTAAACTGGTGTCAACGGTCGCTACTTGCTCAAAACCGCCTCTCCCTTGAATCATTGGCTGTATAACGAAGGTTTTCCATAAATTGTACCCCAAGATCAGACTCCTGGCAACCTGTGGTACTATCAAGGTCGGTATAATCTTCGTAATACCCAGAAATTGTATCGGTAAGTTTATATATCCTTGGCTCTTGTGCACAGTCTTATCCGCTGTCACTATTTGAACCGGAGCAGAATGGTCTCTTCTCTTCTGGACAATTTCTCCACAAATGACCGTTTTCCCTACAGTTCCAACATAGAGGTAACTGTGTAGCATTTGGAGCAGGTGCTCCTTGACTTCTACCATTCGTTCCTGCTGACCACTGATCTCTGTGCTTCTTATCTCTCTCAAGCCTGCTTCCCATCACATTTACATTCTCCACTTCCGTACTCCAATTTTCGCAAGCTATCGACCGTTCTACATGCCAGCTTCAAACGGTAATGAGGGCCCATGTTATCCCAGATTACTTCGAAAATATGCTGTGGATCTAATGGAGTACTGAGAAGCTTGTTCAATCTCTCAATTTCCATTTTGAAACTAAGGAAAGTTTCATTTCGGTTCTGTTTTCGCTCATATATTTTCTAGCGATTCCCTTGGTCCCCATTCGGACTGCCGTACATATACCGGATTCTTTCCTCAAATTGTTCCCAATCAAGAAACTCGTCCGCGTAGCACAGATACCAAGCGTATGCTTCACCACGTAGAATGGTACGTATTCTCTGCATGAGAACTTCGTCGGCGATCCTATCCATTCTTGCTAGATGCCGCACCTTTACCAAAAAATCTTCAAGCGATCTGCTTCGTGCATCTCCACTAAAGTTCAAGTGCCATTTCTCCATTCTACGATCCGCATCCTGAATGTCAGCCTCACTAATTCGTCTGAAGTTACCTCTCGGCTCGCGTTGTCTCCTGGTAAATCGCCTCTCGTCTTCTGAGAATGCATCTGATCTGAAATCCAACTGAATTCCAGGTTCTCTACCAACACTTCGTCTAAATTTTTCGTTTCGATTCGTTCCACGGTCCTCGCACCTCATACTGTCGCTGTACTACCTCTCGCTGCATCTGACTCGTTCTGTTCAAAGGAAATCTTTCGTTACTTCGCTCCTAATGTTCATTACCAAAGAATATACATATCTCAATTACAAAATCCTCAAAACACTCAGAGAATCTCCACAAAATTCAAAATCCAGAAGAAATTATACTCCACAAATATCAACACGTGAACCTAAAACTGTCCATAAATACCACATAAATATTTCTCAAATAATAATTCTACATCAAAGATTACATACATTTTCAAATTAATCCGAAAACCTTAGTTGGGCGCCAATTTGTAGCCAACAGGGTGATCCGCTTCAAAAACACGTAGCTTAAGTGCCACTCCACTAGGGAGACCGCGCGCTCAATTTCAAATTGCCCGGATGAGGCTTCCCTGAGAGCGAGTCCATTTAATTTCCTTGAAAGGATTTATTGATCGTTCCAGCTGGCTACGAACTAAAACGGCCAAACGGGAAAACCCTATTATCGCAACATAACCATATAAGCACGACGACACTCAGAGAATCGATGAGAGACCATCCGTACCCCTAACAGTACTCCTTTGGTTCACCAAACATAAGGTTGGGTTTAGGTACTGGCTCGTGAGCTGCTTTGTGGTTTCGGGTTGAACACGAGGAAAGGGTTCGAAGCGAGTACAAAACACCAGTACCCAATGTGTTTGATGTTCGTTTGGGAAGACTGCCTAGAAGGTATTCCCGTCTATCGTAACACTGCTCCCTGTCGCGCTCAGTTCCGCCAACCAGCATGTACTTTGTTTTCGACGCATTCACCATTAGCCTGACTCTTGTTGCTTCGCGTTTAAGGCGACTTCAAGCGCAATATTGAACAACAGGCACGAAAGACCGTCGCCCTGTCGTAGTCTCCGCCGAGACTCGAACGAACTGGAGTGTTCGCCCGAAATCTTCACGCAGTTTTGCACCATCCATCGTTCCTCTAATAAATCTTGTGTGTGTACTCTACACGGTCAATACTATCGTTTGCCGTCTTGAAATCGATGAACAAATGGTGCGTAGGGACCTGGTACTCACGGCATTTCTGCAGGATTTGCCGCACGGAAAAAAATCTAGTCAGTTGTCGAGGGGCCGTCGATGAAACGTGGATATTTTACACGTCACGGCGTGATCAAAAATGGAAATGGTGGTTGACTTACCCAAGCGATGAAAGTCTTTCAGCTGTTATTACTGCCTTACCGATCGATTGACGATCTAGCTGGTGGAATCCGTCCACGTTAAGGTCTCCTGGGCCTCGGACTGATGTGGTGACGAATTCGTCCGCTTCTGGCTGGTTGGCGATAACCAGGAACTTCTCGTCCGTTACAAGCCAATCTGGCAGGACATTGTGGGCTTCGTGGCCGAGCGGTTAGTGTCGTCAGGCAGTGAGCGCATCGTGTCATGGGGTGTGGGTTCGATTCCCGCTTCAGTCATTGAAACTTTTCGTCAGAAATGTTTCGCGGTTGTACCACTGGAGCATGCTTGTCCGTTGTCTAGTGTTAAGTTACAGTCTGTGCAGCTAAATGGCTGAAGACGGTGTCCGTGTCTTTTATAAGCACTGGCACAAAAAGCACATCTAGAGCACAAATTCTCACTTTGATTATTAGGTTCTGGCTTCTGCCTTCGCACACAAAATTCTTCACGCACACTTTTTGGCCTACTACTAGAACGAAACATTAATTTAATTATTTAACTATACTTAACACCTACTTTGGCACACGAAAGCACTAACTTGCAAACGTGGAAGTATGTCATTTCCCGAAACTCTTCGTGTACTGTCGTGACTACCCAGTTACCTTAGATAACTTGTATGCTAGTCGTACAGCCTTCCCTTTCCCACCTAATCAATGAAACAAAAGGCTTAGACATAGGGAAGCGTTTGCGAATGTTTGTTTGCCTATGCTCAGGGAACACTTTCGAATTTAAATTCATTCTTCAGTGACTGCATGTTTATACAGCCTAATCTAACAACCTTATGTACACAAACTGTATATAAAAATATTTACAAATTTCCTGGCTGCTACACTATTTTTATAATTTCACTAGAAAACATTACCGACACGTTGACTAAGGTGAAGAAAGTGACAGTTGGATTTGTGTTACGCTATGAACATACGAATTGTAGCATAATAGTCACGATTTCATTACTTTTAGTCATGATATCATGAAACAAAACAAATTATGAATGGGTTACATGCATAACCTAATTCGCTACTCGCCACATAGTAACGCACATGCGCTAGTGTCTATGCACGAAAAATCGCTAACAGGTAACGCGAAAAATATTTGTATGGCGAAAAGCAACTAGCGAATTGTTTCTCAAAAATGGGAACTGTTTTCGAAAAAATATTTGGTACCGGTTGTACGTAACGATGACGCATACCGAATATTTTTTTTTTGATTACAGCTTCCACTCACAAGAAATTTCCCCATACAAAATAAAAGGAGAAAACTCCTGCTGATCAACTGTGGACAAGAGCAAAGCAGATAATCCATTCATGGCTTTTTGTTCATGAATCCAGCAACGGATTTTTTTCCGTGCACTTATTAACTTTGAGCTATCTTTGCCAATGTTGCCATTTTCATATTCGTATAGCTTGTGGCAGGTACGGTGATACTCTATACCCAGGGAATAATGGAAATTCTTTATTTGAAAAGATCGTGGACTGACCGAAAATCGAACTAAAACGTTTGCCCACATATCTTTGAAAAATGTAAGTGACACCTTAGAATTTTGCCACTATTCTAGAACAATCATTGCTCAACAACGTCTTCGCCAAATATTTGCCCAGACTGAACCTTCGCCAAAGGCAACAAGCGTACTGTCTCCAAATCACAAAACAAGCAGCGAGTAAGTAAGGTACGCAACGAAATAGTACTAATGTAAATAACACAATCGTACACGGTCAGAAACGCTTCACAGTAAATAAACAAACCAGCTTTTCCAAAAATACATCCTTTCCTACTGTTAAGGAGCTTTCCGGTGTCCATCTATTTGCTGCAATTCCAAACACAGAACAATGAAATATCTGAATTCCGTAGAAAAAAAGCGCAAGGATAGAAGTGACCAAATGTTTACCAACCACATGCTTTCGAAGCGAGTGAAGCGAATCGCTGTGGCCAGAATCCTTTTTGTTTTTTGCTTCCATCTCTCGACATCAGCTGCGGGACATCACGGAACCGTCTCCCGGGGTTACGCTTCGCACTGTAGCAGGCAGTGTCCCATCTGGAATATGTGGTGCCGGATTGCGGTTCGTGTCTTTTGGCACCCCGTCTGTGTCATCGGCAATCGGTCTTTTTGATTCTTCACCTTCTTAAAAAGGCAAGATTAGAGGAGAGTTCCATTTTCCATTTTTGAGTGGATGGCTGGCGACAGGGAAAAACAACTTGCCGAAGAATTGGGTCGGACGCCCTCAACGGATGGTTTTTACATCAAGATAGGAAAATAAGGGTTAAGGGTAAAATGTCGTCGCCTGGAAACAAATCAGCATTGAAGAGAGCATAAGACGGCACCGAAGGCAAATACTATCATGGGCGTAGCCAGGATTTCCGTCATTATGAATTTTCTGGAAGCTTGTGCACGTCAGGAGTCGATCAACAGTATTAACTTTTCCCGACCAGCCTAGATAGCCGCGTTATGTTGGCTGCGCTTATAGAATACGTAAGTAGAACAGAACTTGGATCACTTTATATAGGCAATCGCTAATGCTTCATGGTATAAACCGGAGAAGAAGTGTTAGATATAACGCTCTACTCGAATAAAATCAGTCACGAGTTGAGGAATTGGAATGTATCAGATGAGAGATTCTCTCCTCTCTCGCTCTCTTTCAATTATAACAGTGGAATACTAAAGCTTTTGGGGAGTTTTTCATTATAGATCAAAAGACAATTACCTTGACTAGCGTTTCATACAGAAAACGCAACAGAAGAGGTTAATGAGACTCAGATATTGAATAAAGATAAAGTAAACAAAGAGAGCCTCTCAATGTTAGATAGGTCCTTTAGAAACGTTGGGCGAGAAATCATTATCTGGTCATCATTACATCTTCTCTCAGTAAAAGCCGGTCAACAAACTGGGAACTATACAAAATCACCTGTACACCTGTATTCTGAATTTATTTTTAGTTGGTCAGTGGGCAACATCCCCCACCTTGCCAGCTACGCCCATGAATACATCAGTTGAACTCTCTTAGATTAGACTAAAAAAAGTGACTACTCACGCTTATGCTTCTCCAGCACGCTTGACATCTGCGATTTCCAGCCATCTTAGCACAAAACCAGCATTCTTCCGCCTCATGCTGCTGCTGCTGCTAGCGTCCATCGTCACGTTTGAACTTATTTTGGCCTCCGGGTAACAAATAGAGCAAATGTGGGATCAAAATCGTTTATTTAGATTCACGCTTGTACCGCATTTCCTTTCTCTCCCCTCCGGTCAAAGAAAAAAAAGGAACAGCTTTGCCTCAAAGGATTAAACTTGATTACAGCGACAAATTTCTCGGGACTTGGCACGGGGCGTGCCTTTGCCGTCGTCAATAAGTTCCACTCGCTCCAATGATGCTGGTCTAGCATCTTTTCAGTATGATAATTTATGACTTCTTGAGCTATAAATATATCCTCATTTCGACATGGCAGCACAGAATAGAGCAATAGGGAGTCCTTTTTGGTGCAGGCTGGTTTCGTAGGTTGATGAAAATTTCATCTTGGCCCTGATGCCGAAGGAACTTTTAGAAAAATGTGGTTTCTTTATGATGGGATTTTATTACGACCGAATATCATAATATTTACCAAATTTCTTTACACGTTCATACTTGAGCCTTTTTTCCAAACCAACCAACTGTCAGGCCAGGCGCGCTAAAATGTGCTGTGTGCGGAATGATTTTCTCGCCTATCATCATCCTTCGAATGAGTGGGTCGACGGCGGCCGACAAGACCAATTTGCTGATCCGTAAAGATATCTGGAAAATTGGATTCATGTCTAGGCAAGGACTCCAGCCTCAGTGAATGTGTCGAGGAGGTTCTGGCTGAGAAAATGTCACAGGAACCGCAATTTGCTCCAGTTCATGGTGGCTTTTTATGTGCAATAAGATGGAAAAATAAGTAGATGTGCGTTAAATAACATCAAAGTTAGGGAAACCGACGTTGGTAACTTTCTTGTTATAGGTGGAACGGTTGCCGGTTTGGCAAATGAGCCGTTCAAACGCATGAAGGAATTTTTAAAATAGAAATTCTTTTACCAACTGTTGACCGTACAATGCAAAGAACGCTTATTGGATTTTTTCATCATTTATTTTGAGATTAAATCACATCAAATAGCTATCGTTCGACTTCATTAAAAAAGAACGAAGATTTTTTATCTACAGAATGCTCACATCAAGAGAGCTGGAAAACGAATCGATGTGAAAGTTTTATCGATTTATTTCTTGCTAGTATTGACTTAACGATTAAATTAATCTTTGGGTCCTCCAACCAGTGGAATACAACAGAGTTGTAACAGCATTTGTTACACAGTAAGTGCGTTTTTTATAACAAAATATGTTATAGTTCTCGCTGATTAGTATTTTAAATAACAAATGTATTATTTATTGTCCGACATTGCCCCGAAAACCATTTCCCCGCATGCGATTTCCTCTAATGACGTTTTTCCGAGTGAACTATTTCCCCAAAAATTATTTTCCCGAAGGTTCTATTTCCCCGAAAAAATCGTAATGTAAATGACATACTGAAAGCTATCCACGTTCCTGCTGCCAAAAAGTATTTAACGTGTTGACTGATGTAACATTAGACGAAAATTGATTAATTTGTTATAAAAATCCATGTGTATAAAAGTTACAGATGTTCAAAATAATGTGCCACGAGCATTTGGCTCAAAACAACTTAGATTAATTTTTGTGATACCCTGATGAAAAAAGCGAGTACATGATAGGCAGTTTCATTTGAACATTTGGACGAAAAATTCGGCTTAGTTTTGCCGTCTTTGAATGATAGGCTGTTCTTTCACATTGTTTCGCATTATACACAAAGATGCCTTATTTTACCAAACGTCTTTGTGCCATATGTACACTAGGTTAAACGTAATTTCTTCACACTTAGTGACTAGCTACAGTGAAAACATTGATCCTTAGGATCTATTATATCTTTCACTACATAATTAAACCTTGAGTCTCCCTTCTAGTCATTCTTCTTCCCCTGACAATCAGTATTAGTTTTCCTGATAAAAATCTTTTTTTCTATGTCGTGGATAGAAACAATTTTCCAGAACGTCAATTTTCCAAATCGTTCCTAAATGGGTCATCTAGTCGAAAACGTTGAATACAGAGAACATGATAGTAATGAGTACCGTAAAACGGGGTAACTTCATTAGCGTAACATGAACTCAAACCTACGGGGGGCTTGACCTATTCGAGCAAAAAAATCCCTTAAACAAGATGCGAACTGAGCATGAGAGTTATAATTTTCTAGGGGGGCTTAAACTTTTGTAGAGAGAGCTTAGACCCCCCTAGCCCCCCCGGATTTACGCCAATGGGTATCTTTGATAATGCGGGTAACATTGATAATACGAGACCAACAACATATTGAACGAAATAACGAAGTTTCTGTTAATCAGTTAAGCAAAACGAATGCAAAAGTGAAGAGTATAAGTGTGACACAGCATGATAAAGCTGTTTTCGTTGGAATCAAGTGCATTTGAGAATTTATATGCAAATATTAAAAATCTATAAGATTTTAGCATTTTTGCAACGCTTACAAACAATCTGTTCTACGATCACTATTTGATGAAGTCATAATATGTTAATCACTTATCCTTGACAGCCTAGTTATAGTAGAACATGAATTCGGTCTCAAATCTCTTAGCGAAAACCATTTTCACAAACTGGGACTATTTTTGTAATCTAAGACAGAAATTTACATACATCGTTAAACGCCTAGAGGGTTGCATACCTATAAATGTTCCGTAATTCATTCAATTTTGTTCAATTTATACTCCATTATCAAAGTCCCAATCCCAAAGCAGAAAACCGACTTTCGATTATATGAAAAAATATATATTCATTCAGAATAAACCTTTTGGCAATATGTCAAGTGCAATCGATAAATAGAATGTCAGTACTTGTTTTAAAAATATAAATTTTAATTCTTTGAAACAGAATGCATAAATATTGAAGTTTTCTTCGGGAAAACTATCAAAGTTACCCCGTTTTACGGTACTAAATATGCTAATAATCACTAATTAAACAGAAAAAATCGCCTATTTAAAAAAACCCTAATTAAGATAAGTAATTAAGAGTAATTAAGTCCTAATGAATTCAGTATATCGAAAGCATTGAAAATGTTGGATCAAAATATTAGAATCTGTAGTATTCGTTCTCACAATGACATTTGAACTAGTAGCATGTAACCAGAAAAAAATCTGATTTTTGTTTCAGTAGCACTGTTAATTTATATTGATACTAGTGGCCCCGGCAAACTTCGTCTTGCCATCAAGTAGGCTGTTGAAGAACGCTATGGATCGTCCCATACAAAATGACAGTTCCGTGCACTCTCGTTTTTCCAACTTTTCCGGTGAATATCCTGGGATTTTTATACACACAAACACGTCGGAACCCTTGACGAACAAAACGGAGAAAGAATCATTCAAATGCGTTGACCCGTTTGTAAGCCATTTCGTGACATACAAACACCAATCCATTTTTATTTATATAGATATGAAGAACAGCTTTCAAATAAAAGAAGGGCAAATTTAAGATGAAATCAGTAGCAGCTGCAAGCAGAACAATATCAAACCAGCAAAGCTTTAAAGAACTGCCTACGATGATAAGAAGGTTAGAGTTTTAAAATTATCAACTATTTTGATGCCAATGATTATTAGACCAGTAATATATAGAAGAAACTTGGAACTGGTCGCTCTGACTCACAGTTACAACTTCAACCCGATTCAGGTTCGACCGAGCTACAATTTGCTTGACAATGGTTTGTTTATATGTTGATTACTGATCCAGTTCCTAAAAAAAAATCACGTCTTTGAATCCTGCAAACTGTTTTCAACCAGTCAATCTTTATTTCCATATTCTGCCTTTGCCCGTTCAGCTGGATGTCATTGGGATGAATTATATTCGAACAAACAACATTAAGCGTCAGATTTGTTCATCTCTTGAATGTTCTTTCGAAACATTTTATGTATTTTTATACGATTCTTAACATAATAAAATTTGAATATCGAACATAACTTTTTTTTACATATTTTTAAAAGCAGACCTGCCAGTAAAAACTGTCATTGATTTTCACTCCAAATATCTCATCTTTCGTTTTTCGATTCAAATCATTCATAAGAGAATCATTCGTTTGAAGCGATTATTAAGCTTGCTGAATATAGTCTTAGGCAGCGTCGATTTACTAAGTAACGCCTAAATTGGAAATTTGTGACTCCTAATAAAAAAAGTCTTTGGAAAAAGCTTTCGGGTAAACGGTACATTCGGGGAAACAATTCATTCGGGAAAATGGTTTTCGGGAGAAAATCTTTCGGGAAGAAATCATTCGGGGAAATGGTTTTCGGGGAAAATATTAGACAATTTCCTCTACACTAGAGTGTCCATCCCGGGACATCCCGGGACAAAAAATCCCGGGATTTTACAAATTTCGGGATTTCCCGTTTCCCGGGATTTTTTTCTGACATCCCGGGAATCCCGGGATTCCCGAAATGTACGTAGAATTTGATGAAAACCACTAAATTTCAATGAAAAACAATGACATTTTTCCTCACTATGAACCTTATTTGATAAAGTAGAAATGCATAATGACGAAGAGAATAAACAAGTAATCGTTTCCATGAAAAGATCAATTTACCAAGTAAGAAACACACACTTTTATTTGGCTAGTTGCAAAGTTTTAATGCTTTTCTTCTCACAAGGGAAGGTCACGATGGTGTTACACGTGGTTTTCAACCGGACTAGGTAGGTTCTACATGTCGAAATATGAAAAACCCCAAAGCATTTCGGGTGATGGACCAGTGGTGTAGCCAGGAGGGGTTCTAAAAGGGGCAATTTTGTACGTATATAATAAAATTAAGTTGATTGGAAATTTGACAAAAATATTTTTTTCGTATTTATTGTGATGGTAGTGACCAGAATTGACATTAATGTATGTGTAAAATGTATTTTTTCCATGCCATAGGCGCAATCGGGATGGGTTTCTTGTTGGTATAGTATTCTAATAAAATCAAATTCGTTTTGGTGTCCATATTCCATATTAGTTACGCCAATGGCATAAAAATACGTTACAAACATACATTAATGTAATTATGTTCATTACTATTGTGATAAATACTAAGAAAAATGTTTTTGACAAATTTTCAATTGACTCAATAATATTATATTCGTACAAAATCGACCCTTTCAGATCCCCTCCTGGCTACACCACTGGTCCATCACCCGAAAGGCTTTGGGGTTTTTCATATTTCGACATGTAGAACCTAACAAAAATAGTCCGGTTGAAAACCCCGTGTAACACCATCGTGACCTTCCCTTGTCAGCATTAGCTGTTTTTTAAGCTGAGACAACAAATTTGAAAGTACACCTAAACTGCCGCAAATCGCAAGTCTGTAAAAAGTAGGCATTGAGAAAATTGACTGATAAGTTTTCAATCACGTTTTCCATACAAATATAAAAAAAATCCAGCAAGTTGGAACATGTTTCGATCTTAATGAAACTTTCATAATTTGTCTTTCACTCCGTTACCTTTCTAAAAAATATATAAAGATAACCTAATAATGATTCATTTTGTGTGACACGATGCGAAAATCTGCAGTGGGACTGACATGCGTTTACTTTTTATTATGGGACAATTCGACTTGGTATTTTCCCTAATTTCACTGAAAAAAAAAGATTTCCCGTTAGTGCAACTGAATGATCATTAGAAGATATAATAAAAACTGATATCAACTCAATTTTGACCGAAATGCAGATGGGATTGACTTGCGATTCACGGCTATAAACTTCACTCAATAATTTTCAGTAATTAACTTTCAGAATGATCTACTATACCTTCAATGATCTTTAATTTTTTCTTTTGTTCTAAAGTTTTTTTTTTGATTTTTCTAATGTTTGAAGCAAATTTATTTAAAATTATGACTTGAGTTTTTATCATTTTTCCATTCATAAGTGTTATAGAGAATTTGATAAGATCCATAACAAACTTAGTCAAGCTAAGTTTTGATTTTTATTGGGTTACTTCATCAGAATAAGAAAGTGTTATCTCAAATATGATTTGCTATAATTAACATATTATTTTGAAAAGTTACATTATCTGTTTATTTCATTGATAAAAAAAATTGTACTGTTAAATTTGTGCTTCCATTTCAACCGAAATGCTAGTTTTACTGAAAATTTGATATATCCCGGGATCCCGGGATTTCCCGGGATAAGCATAGATTTTTGTCCCGAATCCCGGGACGAGCAAAATGGCCGGGAAATGGACACTCTACTCTACACTAAACAAAATTGAAACAAAATGTGCTATAATTTAAACAAAAATGTAACTGTAATGAAACATAATTCAAATCAAACAAAAATATGACTCATTTTGTTATTTTTCATTACAGAATTATACCAAATTTGTTACAAGCAATTGTTCTCAAATTTGTATATAACTTTTTTTATAATTATCTTTAAAAACTAAACGATTTTGAAACAGGTTTTGTTAATATAACATGTTTTAATTTCTCAACTCAAAGTGCTTCTGACAAAAATGAAACAAAATTTGTTATTTGTTACAAATCTTGATATAATCGTGCTACTATTTTGTTGTAGTCCACTGGTGAGGAACGCATTGCATTCCAATACATTTCACATCAACCTTTTCGAAATCCAACGGAATACATCTTCAGCAAAAACTGCTTATACAGGAGATGACAAAGATGTAGACATTGTTTGTACATAACATTAGGGTTAACTAATCCGTTATATGGAAAACGAAAGTCATCCAGTCATATCAAACTTTTTCTGTTTCGATTTAGGGCCCTCAACAGCTGGGCAAAATATGGGTGCGATCGGTTTTGTCTAAGTGTGCGCAAATATCTTCTTTTATACATTTATTTTTATGATGCCATATTTTTAACCATAAAACACAATATACGCCCAAGTGTACTTTGAAAATTCCTAGCAACTTTACCAAAGAAAATATGTTGCTAAAATGTATCTTAAAAATGTAAAATGTAAAATATCACTTTTTTCCATTATGGAATAAATTTGAAAAAAAAAATGGAATTCCGTCAAAGTTTTAACTATTTTTTTACAAAATTATTCAATGACTATAACGATGGAAAAATAAGTGTGAATGAATAGAAAAATATGCTTTCACTAAGTGATCATCTGTGCTGGAAATATATGTGACATAATCCAACCCATGTCTATTGTACTACCAACACACAATGTTCGGAAAAAAAATACGGCATTGTCCGTTTTTCGTAAAAAATGGTCAAGTTTGCAAGTCTGCATCTCGACATCTAGTAATCCTATTGATCTGAAATTTTCACTGCAGCTCGTAAATAACATGATTCTCATTCAATTGAAAAATCGAAATATGTGAAAAATGTGTCACGACTGCCCACTAGACTGATGCAAATTTTGAAGTTTTTGCTCCCCTATGCTTAAACGATGTCAATTATGATGAAAATGATCCTCCCAAAATTTGAAGTGATTCGGAAGAAATTTGTTTGTGCACACGCTATTTGAAGTTTATATGGAAATTACTATGGAAAAGGCGAACCTTTTGTGTTCAGTCCCCTAACTGCTCGTCATAATAATCTATAGAAAAGTGAACACACTCATCTCATGTGAAATCTTCCCAGCTAAAACTTTGCCGAAGTCCACATTTTGATGGGACGTAAGGATAATTTGTTATCATTGATTCCAAAGTCTGAATCATGCTGAGATGATCATTCAATTACTTTCAGAGCAACACTGCTTTTTTGCTGTAGAACATAGTAGTCTGGATTACTTTGATCTATTCTTCCCGCCAGGAGCACCACTGTTGCCTGCCGAACAGTTAGTGAAGCATGCTACATGCAAACCAACTTTACGATGATGAATAACAATTTATCCTGACGTCCAATCGAAAAGTGGTCTTCGGCAAAGTTGTAGCTGGGAGGATGTCACGTTAGAAGAGTTTGTTCACTTTTCCATAAAATATTATGACGAAGAGATAGAGGGCTGAACACAAAAGTTTGGAGTTTTCCATAGCAATCTCCATATAAACTTCATATGGCGTGTGCACAGTCAAATTTCTTCCGAATCACTTCAAACTTTGGGAGGACGCTTTTTACCATAATTAAAACCGTTTAAGCATAGGGGAGCTAAAACTTTAAAATTTGCATCACTCTACTGCCCACCCTTATGTAAGGTAATCGTCATAGCGATTTGTGGTCGCTGTGATTAGCTTGTCACATGGATTGCCCAAGTTTATAAATTAAGGACCAACAACAGCCGATCTTTGAACCTTTAGTGGCAAACGAGTTGCAGCTTCGCCCACACTCATTATCAAAGGAAACCTTACTAAGGAACCAACAACTAAACAGTTAAACAACTGCTCGAGCTGATTAACAACCTGTGGACTGGCAACACTTATCCGCTTGAGTCTCGTCGTTCCTATCCCGAAGCTCGGGAATCAAATGTGGGAATCAGTAGGCTACCGGCCAATTTTCCTAACTTGCTGCCTTTCGAAAGTAGTAAATAGGATGATAAACCGTCGACTAACGCACCACCTACAGTAGACCATGTTCTACTTGATTAGCGGAAACACGCCTTCAGGTCGGGGTATCGAACTAATACCCACTTTGCGGCCCTTGACCTCACTTGCAAGAAGCGAGAGATAAGAACTATCACATCGAGATGGACATCTCGAAAGCCTTTATCCGGACTTGGACGCCTTTCGTGCTAGAAAACCTGATCAGTTGGGACCGAAACCAACCACTCAGGGTAGTCATAGGAGACATAAAGTCTGTATCATTTATAGAGGAAACCGGTGTTCCACAGAAATCCGTCATAGCGATAACCCTGTTCCTGATTATGATGGATGGCGAAAAGCCCAAGCAACCGTCTCCCGGGTAGCCAAATGGGCCGCCTTCATTAGTTTCACCATGTCGGCTTCAAAAAGCCACATATGCTGATCCGGGTATAGGATCAGTGGGCCTCCGGTCGTCATCAACAACCAAGCTATCCCTGTTCAAGTAAGACAGCAGATGTTCTTGGAGTCATCTTCGAATGCGGCCTGACCTACAAGCCCCACTGTGAAGCAGTCAGAGCCAACTATCGTAGCCGCCTGAATCACTGAAATCTCTCTCGAGACCGCACCACAGCAACAACCGAGGTATCCGGTTCCGAGTTGCCACCGCTCTCATTGACAGTCGACTGTTTTATGGTCAAGAAACCACTTTCCTTGCGATAAACAGATTAATTGAGACATTGTCTCCGATTTATAACCACTACTTACGGATGGTTTCGGGTCTCCTTCCGTCCACTCCGGCCGACATAGCCTGCGTCGAAGCGGGTGCACGACGTTAGGCATAAATACGTTAGGCATAAGGACGTTAGGCATAAGTACGATAGGCATAAATCCGATAGGCATAATGGACGTTTGGCATAGTGGATGTTTGGCATAATGGACATTAGGCATAATGGACATTAGGCATAATGGACGATAGGCATAACTCTCAAAATTCAAAAAATGAAATTATTTGTGTGAAAAGTGAGCTGACTTTTTTCTTTGGTAATTGAGGAGGGCTTCAAAGATCAAAATTGTGTCCTTTGAAATACGATTGCCTTGCAGTCAATTTCTAGTACAAAACTTGATAAATTGATTAGCTTGAAAATGCTGTTCATTGCCTTCATTAGCTTTGTGGTAACTTCTGTGACAATAGAGTAAAGCCATGCTGAAGGTATTTTAGTTCGGTTTCAAGTCGATTCAGGATCCTTGGCCATGAAGTGCAAACGTGTTCATGTGTCGTGCACAAATAAGAATGCAAAAGGGCTACTTTGGCTAAGCAAACATTTGGTTAATAACGGTGGAAGTGCTCCTAGAATACTTAGCTAAAAGCTAAAGGTGGAGAGTAATGCCAAGAATATGAACCTCGCTGTAACTGCTGCTCATCTTTTGAGTTATGAATATTTGTCAATAATATGTGTACGAATTATTGACAAATATTTCATCAGAGATCATCCCTTCTTTAAATTGTAAGCTGTGCTTTATAGTTATACTGTCGACAAAATTATTGGTGTTAGTGCTGCTAATCAGGAATCAGGAAATTTTTCTTCTTTTATAATTAAACTATTCTTTCGATACTTACTTATTTAAAAAATATTAACATTTTCGCTCTTAATACTTCCATCATACATTTTCCCTTCTTTAAATCACAGGCTGTTCTTTATACTTTTAAGGTCAATTTAATGACTGTAAGAAAAGCACCTTCTTCCAATAATATGGTGTTTTGTGGATTCTTTCTGTTCTAATAGTTATTGGAATTGTATATGTAAATATTTCCATTATAAAATGAACGCCATGCTTAATGCTGAACGCTATGTTATGTTAAAATTGAGCTTGACCGTAAAATTGTCTTAAAATCAAGTTTAATTTCAAATATTTTCAAAGTGCTTTTGGCAATGCTTTCAAATATGGCTGATCACAATTGTTTGAAAACCATCAAAAATGGTTGGCAGAAGAGCCAAAAGAACTGTTTTCACCACATTAAATTGACGAGCAGACTCGGAGTGGGAATGTAACACTCTTATTGGCGTCACACTACCAGAATATTATTGTTCAAGATAATGTCACCTATCATAACATGCATTTTTGGCTAGACTCTAGATTGCTGTCTTCAAGTTAGTTATTTGCATTATAAGTACTAATAATTATATGGATGATTTCCCTTCTTTAGAATAAACGCAAATATATAAGAGATATGTAAAAAATTGCATATACTCACCAAACTAAACATCTATAGAAATAAATAACACTTTCTCATTGCAAATAAAAATGAATACTTACAAAAATGGACTTAAGAATGATAACATTGACCATGATAAGAATCTTCTTCCATATCTTGCGATAATCGATTTATTGTCAAACTCCATAACACCGGAAATTGCAATTTACAACCAATCAATCAACCCACTATTTTTATAAGCTGTTACATCTTGTAGACACCCACCCACCCCCATCAACATAATGGAATTTGTAAATGGACCCGAACAATTTTCGATATGAGAAGAGTTTTTGTATGACACCCATGCAAGTTATTTTATGCCAAACGTCCATTATGCCTAACGTATTTTATGCCTAACGTCCATTATGCCTAACATACTTATGCCTAACGTCCTTATGCCTAACGTCTTTATGCCTAATGGGGTATACTCCGTCGAAGCTAACCTTCTTCCCTTCCGTTATTTGATTATTGCTACACCTTGTATGAAAGCAGCCGCTTTTGCAGAGAAGATCGCTGGAAACGATAGAACCCACCACACACCTAGATCGAACCTAGAACAAATGTCGGACAAAACCTCAAACTCTCTTTAAAATAGCTGAAATCATATATTTGACATATTTTATGCCATGTTGAACTATTATGGACTTTTAATTTCGTTTTTTCTTGTTTGGACTGATGCTTAGAATATTCAGGTTTGGACAATACATTTTCAACTTTTCCAATCTTACATACAAAATGGTCAAATCAGGCAGGCTGGTTCGCAGTTATTTATTGACGGATTGAAATGAAATTTTCACAGCATGCCAGGCGTTACTTGAATTTCAACATATATTTTTGAGTATTTTTTCCATGCACAACTGCAATAGTAAAAACAACTAGACTAAAGCGCAATTTTTGACAAAAAAATATTAACGATGAATAGTAGTAAAGATATGAAAGCTCTACACAAAAACCATCGTAAGTAAATGTGACCACCTTATTAATTAAATGCGATGATCTCGTGATTGGAAAAATCACTCAAAAATATATGTTGAAATTCATGTGACGTCTGAAAAAAAAATGCGAAAATTTCATGCACATCTATCCATAAATATCTCAGATCTATCCCTGCCTATATTCAAGTATCATCCATTTAATCAGTTTCAGCATGTCATGTCTTTAGCTTCAGTCTGTTATCATACTTGTTTTAACAGCTAAAGCAAGTCCACGTAGGAAATGATTTTTCCAATTTGTTTCATTTTATCTGGAGGCTGCATGTCGAAGGAAATAGTTTCGTTCAACCATCTTAGTAAGCCGAGATAATTTGTGTTATTTTATTTAGTGACAGCTCAAATTTAAATTCAAGGTAGTTCAATATCCTATTAATATCAAATAAAGGTATAGACAATATTTATTTCAGGTATAACACCAAAATATTGCATACATAGGGGCCCAGAGAGTTCTAGCGGTAAACGCGCAGCTATTCAGCTAGACTAGCCTGAGAATCGTGGGTTCGAATCATATCAGTCGAGGGTCTTTTGGTAAAGTTAATTTTCTCGACTTGCAAGAGCATAAAGTACCATCGTACCTGCCAGACAATATACACATGCAAAAATGGTCAATCGGCATAGAAAGTCCTTAGTTAATAACTCCGGAAGTGGTCATAAGAACACCTGCCTGCTTAGAAGTAGGCTTTGTCCCAGTTGGGACGTAAAGCCAGATATAAAAAGAAGAAGAAGAAGATTGAAGCGAGTTTTTCGATTTTTCTCGGGACGGGATGCAATTCATGGCTACTGCGATTGCAATGCACGTACTAGCGTATTACAGGATTATTATTATTTAATTAGAATTGCACTCCGTACACCTTCAAACGCGTTGAAAGTGGTCTATCGCAAGTTTTCGCAAAATAATTTGTACCCTAGCTGAAAGCTCTTGTTTTAAGCTTTCGAATGAACTTATTCTCATCGCGGGCATTCACGGGCTACTAATGTCTTAGGATACTTTTATAAAAAATAAAATGTTTTTTGAACAATTTTAACGTTAATTCACTTTGTATGAATATAATAAAAATTTTCATTCAACTCAGGTGTGCTTTTTGTATATAAAAACAACTTCTCTGAAGATACCATTGCGGCTTGAGCTCTCTTCAAATTCATAAATAGCTTGTGAAAAATGGATCGTAAATATTAATTTTCTTGAAAAATCATGTCCACGGTCCACTCAAGGAGCTGTAAAAAAATCAAACTCCAATGAATTTGCTTCAAACTTTGGATTCGAACAACAGAAGTGTTGAGGAAGTCTAATATTACTGTTCGGATAAAACAACTTTGATATTTGAGGTTTTGGCCGCCCTCGGACCATTGTGCACCACCTCGAGAAAGTCGACATCCTCAGGTCGGCTCCATCCCACTACCCCGAACGCCATTACCCCGAACGCCACTACCCCGAACGCCACTACCCCGAACGCCACTACCCCGAAAGCCATTACCCCGAATGGGTCATTACCCCGAACGCCACTACCCCGAATGAGTCATTACCCCGAATAGTATAAGATACAGTGCAGTATCTTGTTTTGCGGGCAAAATGCGTGTCTAATGAAAACTAGTAATTAATGGCGCGTAAAATTCGTCGGTAAAATGTTCATCACATATTTTCCCTTCTTTTATATGTCAGTTATTTTTTCGAAACATCTTGTTGGTAATTATCTTCTTCATTCTTTCTGAGACAGTGCCTGTTTGTCAGCTCAGTGGGTACTTTCGCAGTTCAGGGGTTCATTCACAAATTTCATAACGCCAAAAATAGCCATTTTCGACACCTACCCTTCCCTTCGTACATTTTTTGTATGGAAATTCTACATATTTTGTATGGGCTGTAACATTTGGAGGACAACCACCTACAACATTTTTTACCCCCTTCAGCGTTACGAAATTTGTGAATGGGTTTTTAATAATATAAGCCTTTTGTTGATTGTAAGTTTTCCTGGTCAATTTACCATTCTTGTACTTGTACACGCCGAGGACCTGGGATCGAATCCCATCCCCGAGATAGTTACTTATGACGTTAAAGTTATAGTGACGACTTCCTTCGGTAGGGAAGTAAGGCGGTTGGTCCCGAGATGAACTAGCCCAGGGTTAAAAATCTCGTTAATAGAGATAAAAAAAATGCCCAGGGACGTCAAGGAAATATTCAATGCATAAGATCCGCCACCGGAGGAATTCAAACCCATAATCCTCAATATGGTCTTGCTGAACAGCTGCGTGATCACTGGTATTTGGACTTCCCTGTGGTGTTCACATTTCAATTTAGTATTTAAGCAAATATTTTCCATTCTAATGAATATAGGTTGTGCCATAGTGTCACGTTGTTCAGTGATCATTCACGTCATAGCTGCAAACATTTCATCATTAATTTGCCCTTCTTTCTTAAATAGACTGTTCTTTTAAGTTTTCGTTGGATATGCTAGTCACTAATATTTTCATATAGAACAGCTTTTTTTAAAGGGAAATATCCTGAAGGCATTCACTAAAGTGAATCCTGCTATAATTCTTATCAGAAATTTTCCCTTTCTTTTATCTTCTTTGATTAAATCAGACAGGTCTCTAATGGATTTGCTCATCACTTTTCTGCCATCGTCATTTTTTCATTGTCTTAAATATATAATTGTCTTGAATATAATATATTTACTGTTACAGCAATCAGAGGCCGCCGTTTTTCTAACATGTACAAGTGTACACGTGCTATAACGGAGGGGTTTGTTTATCAGGTTGGTCTTTAAGCGGGTTCCATAGAACAACGCTTGCAGTGACAATCTCAAGGTGACCTTCCATTACCATCGTTTACGAAACAAAATCTTTAAGAAAATATTAAAGCTACAAAAATGAGTAGAGGAAGTGGGTACCGACGTCTAACAAGAGACTTTACTACATCTTTATTTTGTGCATATCATAGCTATCCTTTTCATAATGAATTCACCCTTCTTTTCGAAATAGTCTGTTCTTCAGAGCATTGCAATGTGGCTGTGTGAATCTCACCAAGATTAGAGGACAAATCCAAACAAAACTTAGTACATAAAACTTATTTGCTGAAAAACTATCTGCTTTTTTATCTTCGAATATTTGAAAAACACATTGTTGAGCCAAAATTGTTAAACACTCATAAGGAATCGTACAATTATCTGCCCACTCTCTAACTAGAATAAATCTCAAAATGTTATGCATTCGGAGTAATGGCGTTCGGGGTAGTGACCCATTCGGGGTAGTGGCATTCGGGGTAATGACCCATTCGGGGTAATTGCTTTCGAGGTAATGGCGTTCGGGGTAGTGGCATTCGGGGTAGTGGCGTTCGGGGTAGTGTCATAGAGTCCCTCAGGTCATCAGACTCATCAACACGATTGCAGCAATCCGTCTCCGAAGTCCTACGGTCCGATTATTCGACACATCAGCGGCGTCTCAACGCAAGAGGTTGGAAAAGGCATTGTGGATGACTAGTTCGCAGTGAGCTTACGTCTTCCCGAGCAGCTACTTCGCACTCCAATCGGAAGCTCCTCGTCATCCGTGGATACAGTGGATCATCCGACATGCACCGCCCGGGGTTACTATCATTTCTGGAAACTATGGTTTTCCCGGTAATAGTAGAGCCGATCACTTAGCAGATTCTGCCTTTTCCGGCCGCCAGTATACAACAACAGTACCCCTGGCTGATATTCGACGTTGGGTAGAATCTACGATACATGGCATGGAAGACTAATTGAACTTGCTTGCGAGAGGCCTACTTGCGGAAAATACAAGTAGCGTTAATGCTTGGACGGATACTAAGGGTCCTATTTTACAAGTCGAGTCGAGCAAAATGACTCGATTGGAGTTATTGTCGACCAAAAAATTCGCTCGACACGACTCTGTCACTCGAGTATTTCGACAGTTGTCATTCGAGTGCTTATTAGTAAGATTTGTTTTTTTTCAACCAGCAAATATCCAACCATCGAGTCATTTCATGTAGCGGACCCCCAACGAGCGAATCCCCACTGAAGACCTCTGAGTCAATGAAGGACCAGAAAATCAAGGCCAACGTTGCCTTAGATAACTGAAGGCATATCTAATTAATTCTGTATGAAATTCTGAAAATTTTATAGGTCGCATGATATGGTTATATAATATAACCATATCATGCGACCTATAACCTATAGAGATGGGCAAAACGAATCGGAGCCGTTCAAAAGATCCGGGTCACTCAAAAGAACGAGTGATATGTGGCTCTTTTTCGACGAGCGTCGGTTCATTTGATCAACACGGATCAGTTAAAAAGTGAGCCGAAAAAAGAACGAACTGATTTCCGAATTTCCTCTTTATTTATTATTCGTTTGTTTCTAGGTTTTATTGCAACACTTGACACATGCCTTGTTTTGCGCGCCACGCTACACATGCAAACACAATTAAACATATTTAAACAGACAGATGAACGAGAGAAAAGAGTGAAGAATTGCTCACTTAAATGGCAAAATACATTTTACTTCTTCCTTTTGATCGGGTAGGGGAAATCAGCCGCGTGTCGTGAGTTTATGTGGAAGAATGAGAGAGCGAAAGAAACGACACATGTCGCGCAACACGGAGTGAACCGCTCTTTTTTCGGTTCGCTCAGTTCGGTTCGTTCTTCCTTTGTGAGCCGTTGAGCCACTGAACCGTTCAAAAGATCCGGTTCAATAGAATGAGTGATTCGGATCGGATCCGTTCACTTAAATGAGCCATTTTTCCAATCTCTAGTTCTATCAAATGGATGAATTGGCCACTTTCCCAGGACCCCCCAGGAAACCCAAGAATCTGCCATGGGAACCCATATGGGTAATGTTGTCATACTCAGATAGCAACATCTTGGATCAATTTGTTATGAAATTCTGCAAATTTTGATGTGCCGCACAGCTTGGTTGCACCGAAAACATAAATTAGCCACAACTCCGAATGCCCTAGGAAGCGTTTAATTACTTCCGGAATGTGCCCCTTGGCCACTCGGTAATCAATAGTGCCCTGAATAACTAACCAGTTAGTTAGATACAATTTTCAATGCATTCTAGACAAAATACTATGTTTCACGGGGACGGACCTGGTGTAGTGGTTAGAACACACACCTCTTACGCCGAGGACCTGGGATCGAATCCCATCCCCGAGATAGCCACTGACAAAAAAGTTGTAGTGACGACTTTCTTCGGAAGGGAAGTAAAGCTTTTGTCCCGAGATAAACTAGCCCAGGAATAAAAATCTCGTTAATAAAAAAAAACTATGTTACACAATTTACAACAAATGTATTTTGCTCTTGCAAAAATGGCCAAACCTTGGTTCCTTTGGTACCGGTTCTGAACGGCCAAGTCTACCCAAACCAAGATGTTTAGCCAGATTCACAAAATATAGGCCTAAACGAAAATTTTGAGTACAAAAACATTAACATTTGGTGGAAAAACGACTGCGAAATTCGTATGTCAAATCCAGGTCAATATGACCCGAACACCTTAAACGTAACTTTTTTTTGAACACCTTAGGAAGGCTAAGCGGTTAAAATAAATATTTTTTTTTGCAATTTCTCATCGTAATAGGCTGTTTTACATCACGCCAATCTGTCATGAAACGGCCTACTTTCCTACACTGAAGTATGCAGTGCGGGAATAGTCATTACGCAACTGAAACCAGTGCTGTAATGATCCATTACGACTCGTGCTGTAAAAATCATCATTCTGCAACTTGTTCCGTAAACTACTATTATTCCGAATGTTCTGTAACCATGAATGGGTTTGACATTGCTTTCGGAAACCATAATAATGACGGCAATGAAACACTCCAGCTGTCAAGTCTAGGTTCATGGAGATAAAAAATGACAAAATTTTGCTGGCGAGTTATCATACTATTCGTTTGTTGGAAGTCGTGGTTTATCCACTTTGGCGATAACTAATGCAAATAATGTATGAGAACCCAATAATGGTGATATGCTGGAGACATTTATTTCACATTCTAGTCCAGTGAAATAATAGAAGCAACGCTGTTTTACGGGTGATTTCCATTACGAGACGGTTTGGTAAGGCATTATCTTCAATTTTTGTGCTCAATTACTGAGATTTTTTAAGCTTACATACGAAAATGTTTGCAAGCAGAAATTGCAAATTTCAACGAAACTTGATTTTCGAAGCAATTGTTGATCAAAATTATCAATAATTTAAGACAAAAATCGTTGCAAACATATAATGCTAAAAAAAGTGCTTTTTATATTTCGGCTAAATTAAAAAATATACAGATTTTGTTGTGAAGCATCAAATTTGGGGCATAATGCAAAAAACAAACGATTTCTGGAACATCGAATCGAAATAGACCACTGCTTGTTTTGGAGTACCTAAACCAATGCTTTCCGCTTCTTTCTTCTGGTGTAAAATTCCAATTGTATATCTCAGAACAATCACAACTTTAATCTGGTGGAATTAAACCTAAACATTATAGTGTATTTTAATATGTTCAATTTTCTTGAACTTCTAGTGCTTTTTTGTTAATATTTCCGTCCATTGTATTAAGGGATTTTGTAGTCAAATTTATGATATTTTGAAAACCAATTCACAAAATACATAGATGTTTCTGAGGAAATCACGTATTTGCAGCTATGAAGTGCTTATGAAGCATAAAAGTTAAACATATAGCTACTTGCTTGTCCTGCATAAAAAAAAATCTTTGTCCTTCCATTTCAACGAGTAGCAATCGTTTTTAATGACGGAAATGTGATAATTTTACGGTCACCATGAAGCATTATAGCCATTCGCGGTTGCTACTATTTATTAACAATTTATTACCGCCACCGTCGTCAACAACGATGTTGGAGGAAAAACCGAAAAAAAAGCATCAGTGCAAATAATTTCCTCTTCCTCACGTAGAAGCTGGAAGCTATCAGTACCAGGGTTCGGTACGAGACGTCGTTAAAATCGATCGTTAAAAGATAAGTGATTGGAATAATAGGAGAGGACGATCTGAGGGCTCCTCTTCCTTGGGCTAGGAATCGATTTGCGGAGGTCTAGGAAAGAAGATCCATTGCGCTTCAAAAATTTACGCTGACCAAAGTGATGCCTATAAAGTTGCATTTATCGCAAGCAATACCGGTTTATTAGCGTTTAATTGGAAAGCTTGGGTAAGCGATGAGATTCGCGGAAGATGTGAAGTTTCGATGCAATTCACGGATTAGTGCAGGTACGTGTGAGCTGAGCTAAGAACTTATGAGTTGTCCGTCACTCGTTTGCCTCATAAAATTACTGAGCAATTTGATTAGCCTAATGAGCAGATTTTATAGGCGATATTAAAAGCAGTGTGAGGTGGTAATTGCATTTTTGTAATTTTATAGCAGTTTAGTTTGCTTGCGAGCAGCATTCAAGCAACACATTATTGCATTGTGGATTAAAATGAGACTCTGCAACGCATTTCTAGGGGTCTCCATCTTCTTTTTCATAGCATTATGTTTTCACTGGAACAGAGCCTGCTTCTCAACTTAGTGCTCAATGAGCATTTCCACTGTTATTAACTGTTAGCTTTTTTGCCAAAGTTATCATTTTAACATTCGTATATCGTGTGGCACGTACGATGATATTCTATGCCCAGGGTTGTTAAGGAAATGTCTATTACGAAAAGTTTCTGGACCGACCGGGAATCGAACACCTTCAGCATGGCTTTGCTTTCTAGCTGCGGCCTCCAACCACTAGGCTAAAGAGGGCCCCACTCATTATCATACACATCATTTGTCATTATAAGAGCCTTTATCATCAGTTCTGATTAGATCGGGGGGATAACAGTGCATGATAAAACCCCTCCATGCAAGCTTAAATACTTGGGGCAGTATTACCAAAGACAAATTAAAGACCTCTATGTCCCTTGCAGTTGCCATAAATTTTATGGCTCATGAGGCAATCTAGAATGCCGTGAAAGTGTACTGCGATCTGCCAAACTTGGGTACCTGTTGTACTACCGAGAGACCAAATGCAGTACTAGAAGTGGTACCCAATCTGAGCCCGAGTGTGACGGACCTGGTATTACTATAGGATTTACGGGAATCGTTCATCATTTCAGTAAAATGAAACACCCATCCCAAATAGTAAATAAGTGAGAAAAACGGGTTTTATCATCGCTCACTCTTTGGAGCTCTCGTTCGCTGCTGCTATTTATCAAGCTTGATACAGTTTGCGAAACAATGCCGATCACGGGCCGATGCAGATGTGATGTTTTCCTTCGCTTGCTTTGACCGTGCTTCAAAATCAAATTCTGCAATGTCTGCCCATTGTCATTGTGAATATTTGAATATCTGTGATTTTTTTCCTGTGTAATGCTTGGAGTATTTTCAGTAAATTCTGTTATTTTTTATGAACATTATTTTAGAAAAAAACATCAAAAGCATTGTTATCCTCGAACAAGTTCTCGAAAAGTCCAGCTCAAAACGAAAGTCACCAAGCTGCTGAATCGAATAAATTTGGCGCATGTTTTAAAAGCTTTTTGACATTTCCCATCAAAGTATTACATGTTTTATGGAGGGGTTTTTAAATCTCTTAACAAATAAAAACATTGAAAATTCATAATCGTGTAGGTACGTGCACAAACTATTTGTACACACATTTTGAGCATGTACGGATATCGGTCAGCCACTTAAAAAAAAAATTAAAAAATCATATCATTCGATTCTTTAACATTTTTTTAATGCTGAACTCTAGCGCTTAGTTTGTCCATAAAGTCAGAAAACATGGTATTTTTTATATTTTGAGAAAATTAAGTCAAATTCAAAGCCATGAAGGACAGCTGTTAATTTATTTACTCATTGAAAGATTGCCCACGACTGCACTTGATTTCCTCGCTACTTCCTTCGTATCCGTCACACATACGTTGCAGTGCTCCAGCTGTATTTTCCCGAAGAATATCGGCTCTTAGGAGTAAACAAAAGCCAACCTCACCAATTCCGCCTGCACCTCCCACCGAACCGCCACCATCGACGACGACGGCGATCTTTGAAATGAGAATTAAATTAACCATTAATACCGGTAGCTAAACGATTTCCCATAACAATTTCACGGTCGGCATATGTTCCAGAGGCAACATGGGTTCTAGGCAAGTAGGTACCTCTAGTTGTACCCTTTGCCATGTGAAGTGTCTACATCATCAAAGGCTACCCACCGTAGGCAAGGGCGTGAATGCTTATAGTAGGATGTGCAGCAGCAATCGACTCTCACGAACATGTGGATGCAACCAGAAGCTACTGTTGAAGTGCGTTCGTTCCATTCTTGTTAGGCGTTAAACTCATTCACTGACTGACGGCTGGTTTAGTCTCGTGCGCCGTCTCGCCAAAAATATGATTGAAATTTTTGGGATTTGCTTAAAAATTCCTACAAAGTTTTTTCACAAATTCGTCTAAATTTCACCACGGATTCCTTCGAGAATTTCTCCAAAGATTGTTCTGGGAATATCCCTTACGATTTGACCTGAAATACCCTTAAAATATTCCTCCATAAACTCTTCTAGGATTTCCTGCCAGGATTCCTCTGAACCTCAAGCTTTCATAAATTCTTTCATGGGTAGCTCCTGGGATTTTGAAAAAAATTCTCCAACTATTCCATCATATATTTTTCAAAGAATTCCTCAAAACATTGCTCCATAAATTCCACTGAGGATTCATTCTCAATTCTTTGTACCATGCCCACACAGTTACGGATCACCCACAGTGACGGATCACTTTGGCGTTCAACATCGGATAACTCGCTCAAAACAGAAACGTCGACGTAAAACGTATTTTTCCCATGTTATACTATTTGTCTTCTGCCATTTGTAATGTTAAGCACAACATTCAACCGCTGAATAACGGTGTATTTGACAAATGTTTAGTTGGAACCACACAGCTATCATTATATGGTCGTTTTCTGTAAGAAGTGCCGTCAGCATTCATAAGCTCCCACAGGTGGTAAAATTCAAATGTTATAGAATGTTTTATGCTCGTTCGCTTCGATTTAGTAAGAATTCATCTTTGGAAAACATTTTTCTTAATTGTTGATTCTAAATACCAAATATTAGCACTTCTAACTAGTGATCCATAATATGGACCAGGAAATGATCGTTTACCACGGTTATGGATTACTTCCATAACATTCGACATTGGATTCGACATTGGATTCGACATTTTCAGACAATAGCAATAAGGATAAAACTAATAAAACATCAAGGTTTGTAAATTTCATTTTTAGCAGACAAAAATGGGTGGAAAACTTGGTTTGTAGCGAAAACAGTTCATGTCTCAGTTACTACAATGCAGTATCACAAAAAAAGGGCATTTCACCCTTGTTTCCAGCTCTAGCACTGCTATTTTTTGCAGTAATATATGACAAATTGTTAACTTTCGCCATACCATGCAATACATATGCATTCAGTTGAAAATCTCTTGATTTTGCGCACTGATCCGTAATATGTCACAATTTGATCCATAATATGAAAATTGATCCATAATATGAAAATTGATCCATAATATGGTTTTCAGGAACCGATACAATTTTTAATTTTTATGCAATCCTATGTAAATATTACACTCAAAATAGTTTACTAACCGAAGTTCCAATTTGGAACGATTCGATTCGCGCTTTTAAATTACAATTTTACGTTTTCCATGTCGTTTTATTGAATTTTATAAGTTGGACTCCACACTATTTGATCCATAACTGTGGGGTCATGGTACTTACGGATTCATTCTGCTATTTGTCTATGAATAATATTTTTTATGAATAATTCCAGGGTTTCAGGAATTTGTCAAAGATTTCACTATTGGCTCTTCAAAAAAAAAAAAAATGCTCCTGGCACTCCTCTAGGAACTTTTACATTTTACGGCTTTTTAAAGGATTTCTCATGGTACTACACCCCTTGCAATTTTAGTAGTCATTTTCATTGCTGAAATATCGGAAAATTCTTCTAAGCTTTCTTTGAGAAATTAATTCAGAGAATTTCTCCAACCTTTTAGAGATAGCGTTATTAATCTTTCAAAAAATCACTTCTTGGATTATTTAAGTATTTCTATAGGATTTTTTCATTGATCTCTTTGAAATTCTTCTATTATTTTGCCTCCAGTAATTCTTCTATTATTTTGCCAACAATTTAAAATTCTCTGAAGTGGTTAACAACTATGCTTACACATCTAACAAATAGATGCTACTTGCGATTGGTCGCATCCTCATTGTATCTCTTGATATATAAACGGAGATGCCGTGCCGATTAAAAATATTTCGGCGCAGAGGTCTGAGAGCAGATACACCGAGGAGGAACAAAAAAAGTGCACTCAGTAGAATCAGCTAGAAAAAGTGAACCACTTCATTGTTCCAGCTACCTATCCTAGATCATCGAAGGCGCTCGAGTAGGTTTCTGACTTGCAACTTTTCCATCGCATCAACATCACAAAGCCCGCCAACGGAGAATTGGAGATGCGTCGATATGCCGCACAGCAAGCATTGAACTGCCGCGGATGGAATTCGTTCGTCATGCGTCGGAAAAGGTGGTAAGATTGCCAGCAAGTCAACAAAGGATCCGCAGCAGCACGATGGTTTCCAGGCTTTCGCGGCTGTTTTGGGTGCATTCCTGCTAATCAGCGTCAAATCAATTTTTCTCCAATTAATTGACATCAAAGACCACCTCAGCGTGGCACCGCACAACGTGAGTTTGGTGTTTAATATTTTCTTAAAATGTTGGCCACAGTGTTGATGGTTCAACCGCAATAAAGCACTGGCAGCAATCGTGTCATACAGTCAACTCTCCCTAAATCGATAATGAAGGGACCATCAAGTTAAATAGGTATCGAGTTATAGACCACAAAATCAGTGCAAATGTGACCAGTGAGCTAGCCATGATAACCAACTTTTACTATGATTCTCTAACTCGATATCGAGATACGAGATATCGAATAAGTGAGGTTGATTGTAACATCCAAAAAATAATAATGGCGTTCGTTCCTGATCGATGTTTGAACACATCTCCTTCTTTAGCTTCGAGTTTGGAACAGCTGGAGTCGCCACGACATTGCAATTGGTAACATTGAATCGCTGCATCAAATCATTGATGTAGCTCTCTTGATCGAGCATCACTCGGCTTTCGTCTCTGGTCACTCGCATTCCAAGATTTTTTCTGGCGAAGCCGAAGTCCTCCATTTGGAATTTCGACATCAGTTCCTTCTTCAGTCTACGCTGGTTCACCTGAAATCACCAAACGGACTTTGTATCGCTCCACAGTTCCGTGCAGGTTCGTCTTCACTTTGTAGACCCTCTTGAATTGCAAAGGTTTCCTACCGCTTGGCAGTACGACCAAATTCAACACCAGAACCTCGAATTCCGGTGTTTGCCTCACGAAATGTCTCTGGCTCGATCCCCGTTTCAAAATAATTTATCTGCTCGGGTTGAGAAACACTATCAGGAAAAAAATATTACAGCCCTTGATATAATCACGATACTTACCTAGAATAAAGCGCTCCCGCGCCCTGCGCCTTACCAACAATTATGGATCCTCTGATTGTGGAGGGAGCACGGAAGGTTGTTGCTCCTCATCGAGAATCGAACGTGCATCGCTGTAGATCGATTTGTTCAACTGACTCTCGTCACTTGTAGCGCCATCGGATGCATCTCGATTGGTTCCCTCTGGATAACCAGCTCACTTCCTTTCACGACTTCTGGCTCACTTGACGTCTTGCTGCGTTTCGCTTCGCATTCATCAAGGAAATTTCGGTTGACATACTCTTTGCCATTATCTGTCCATATTCGCTTGATCCGTTCTCCAGTTTGGTTCTCCTCAAAAGCCTTATAATCTTGCAACGCCTCGAGCACTTCCATTTTCGACTTCAGAAAATAAACAACGGGCTTCCGACTAGCGTCGTCGATGAAGGCCAGGAAGCAATGGCTGCCTCCAATCGACTCGGTTGCATAGGGCCGCACATGTCCGATTGGTACAGTTCCAATACTTGATCATCTCGATACCCCTTCGCCTTGAACGGTTGACGACAATGCTTGCCTTCAATGCACGATATGCAACCCTCCGGGGTTTCACACCATATTCCGGTCCGGTTGCTATCTTCTTCAATTGCTACATCCCATCGGCGGAAAGATGCCCCATACGCCGATGGCACATCTCATACTTGTCGTCTTGGACCAAACTCGCAATGGGCTTCTTCAGCGGATAGCTTGTAGAGGCCATTCACTTCACTGCCAATCGCACCTATCTTGTTATCGGGGTTGGCAACTTTGCATTCCTCCTTCGAGAATACCACCTTAAATCCCTTTTGGCATACCTCGCTTACGGAAAGTAGATTCATCGCCAAATTATGGACGCAAAGAACGTCGCTTGCAGTGAGGTCCCATGTCGCTTCACCGCAATCTGCCTCCACCTTCATCGATCGTTTCGCCACAATGGTCACCTCCTCATTGTTGGTCACGTTGATCCTCGTCGACGCATCTAACGGATTTTGTTTCGGAATAAGTGAGTGGTTGCACTAGGGAAGAAAAACCAATCGCTATCGCTCCGCTCGGATGACTGCACTACATGTGCTGTAAAGAATGCTGCATGTCCTTCTTGAGTGCCACGCTTCTCTTTCTTTTTCTCGCTCGCTTCCTTCTAGCATTCCGACGAAAAATGTCCCAGCTTTCTACAACAGTAGCACTTCACGTCTGACTTCTCGACCATAATTTTCGGACGTTTGGAACCACCCAGAGCCTTTACCTCCTACATGATCTTAGCCTTGACCATGTCCGCTGTCAGTGCAGTTCAGATTACTCCAGATTCAAAAGGAGCAAACTACATATCCAGGTGTAGTCTACCTTGAAGCCGACTTCCACCAGTTGGTTATATGTCAGCATAATTTCGTTCACGTACTCTTGTAAGGACTAACAAATGACGTCATTGTTCCTTTCGGCGGCTACCAGTCGAATACCCGTCAACTTACGAAGTAGTCTAATCAAACGGGTAAAACCACTGTCCTCGAACGTTTTGTAACGGGCGACTAGATTCGAACCCGAATCGGTTGGATTAACCACTTCGCTTAAGCGCCAACCAAGCTTCAAGTTCCACTTGCATGCGAATAGGCGAGATTTGTGTACCCGGCGAGACTTTCAAAGCGAGTTCTTCAAAACGAAAATTAAAACCGAACCGGCGATTCACTCCACACCACTAGCTCCAAATCTTAATTTTAGACGGGATAATCAATGGGGAACCACTGTGAAATTTAATTTACGCAAACGAACTCAAATTATCAAAACTTCTCTCCTCTATCGACAGTCGTGAACTTACGCATATATTTTTATTTCGGTATTAAAAGGGTCAAACTTGCACAACCTTTTGTCGGGGTTCTGCTTTACCGACTCTCAGTGTTTAAAAATAACTATCACTGAATTCTTCTACCGGTTGCTACCATACTATTGTTCCTCTATTTAAACAATTATTATTCTTGTTCTGGAGTATTCCCGCGTATTCTTCGGGTTGAAATAATAGTTCTAATTTGTTAAATTGCCTAAAGGAATGTTCTGACCTGTTTTTTTTTTTTTGCTGCGATTACCTGATGTCCTGTTGCTCCTGTGCTGTCAGTGGTTCGTGCTTCAGCTACAATGGCTTGCCGTCTAGAACCACACGTGTACATGGTTTTGCTTGATGATGGCGGGCCCGCTGAATTCACTCGCGAGTGTCGCTTCGAGGACAACAATGGAGTGGAACCGGCAATTGGCGACCGATTAGCTCTCCGGAAGTAGTGGCAACTTCCGATGGCCCGTAGATGCGCTGGGGCTGGATCACTAACCCGCCACGAGACCAGCTACACGTGGCGTGCGTAGCTCCCTACACCTACTCGGGCTAAACACCTTCACTTGAAGGATATTTGGTCCTTCAAGTGAGAAAAAAATAGCACAAATTAGGTCATATTGGTTAATAAATTTTGTTCTGAGTTCAACAATTACCTTGATCTCGAGCGATTTCTACTAAAATATATACCAAGAGGATAAGAAATTAACGAGCTTTTTTTAATCTAACAAAGATTATGGAGCAATTAGGATACACAATGAGATCTTTAAATTCACAACTCATTTGGTTTGCTCTAAAGACTTGGCGTTTTTGAGCCTACAATCACGATCTTAACCACTAGATACTCTCGATTTCTAAGGAAAATTACAATTAACATTAAAGTCTGGTTTCAAGGTGTTCACAGGTACAACTCACATTTTGACTAACGATTGGCTAACACTAGATACTCAAACTATTGACTTCCACTAATTTCAGGACTACGTCCGTTCACTATGCCGTTCGAATCGAGAACGAACGATAATTTGATAAATTAAGATAGCCTTCAAATCTTGGCCTTCCCGAACTCGCGGGGTTCCAAGGTCACACATGCAATCTAAAAATAACATACATCTAAAAATATGTTTTCTCTAATCCATTGGCTATACTGCCTAGCGATGTGATCTGCTTCGCGATCCGTTAAAAATGGGTGTTTCAAATTCTCGCCACCCATGGCGTTGCGATCAGCTAAAAGGGCTCGAATACAAAATATCGTCTCTTATATGAAATTTATTAATCTCTTTCGTAGCCGAGAAGTTGTCGATCCAACGTATTTCAAAATTTAATATCTATACATATATTGCTCTTGTTACATTGTTATAGTCTTCCGCAAGTTGTTTCACGCTTCTTTAGCAGTTTTCGCATTCTGCAGCAGTCCGTTAATGTTCCGGTCGATATGTAGACAGATAAATGCCAGATCTTGTTCTGCCTCGCTCACTTCCGGATCTTCTTCATTACGCTCCGTCACGGCACACCAGGTCTGCTCCCAGATAAGGACCATCTTGGCGCAAAACGCCCAGGAATTGTCATTTTCCGACCCATGAAGCACTTCTCTCGCTACCTCCGATTAGTGAGTTTTGTTTTGAAAAATTTCATAACTTTAAATAAAATTCAAAATATGTTTTTTACCAAAATACCTACAAAGTAGGACTAACTCGTTATCTGTCGAATGCATAAATAGGTTCAATAATACTGGTAATCACAAACATACGGTCAAATCAACTTTTACACGGGAGAGTAAACATTAATATACTGCAAAACATCTTCAAAATTGGATTACCTATTGCCTCAAATAAAAAGTAGTGAAAGTTTGTATTTCTATTATGTTCCATGTGATGGAAGTTGCGTAGAAAATAACAATTTTCTTGTCAAAAAAAATTAAAAATAGCCACAACTTTTGCAAAACTCAATCGAATTCAATATTTTTCGCAGTGAAAGCCACTTATTTTATTGGATTTCGAACCATGACATTTATAATTTTTTTTTCGAATTTAGCTCTAAATCTAAAAAAAAAGTCCCACTTTACTCTTATTATGAAAACAATAGCTAAGCAACACAATCAGTATAATTAACACAGCATTATGAATGAGTGACACACCACTGTACTGTTTTTAAATCGCAATTAGTCCATAGAATAAATAATAAGAGGAAAAAGTTAAACGTTAGTAGAGTAATCAATATTTTTGGAACAGCTATAACAGTTGAAATGAAATGTTTACCACACCTACAATAATCAATGAAACTATGACGCTACCCCGAAAGCATATTGTTTTGAAATTGATAATTGTGGAGTATTGTTGTGTGGAATTTTAAGCAATTAGATATTTAATACCGTTGTGGAAGCTGAAAAGCCATAGGCAGCGTTCATTTATTAAGTAACGCTAAAAATTGGAAATTTTTGACCCTAACCGCAACGCTTTTTGTATAATAAAATTTAAATGTGTATGAGCCGTAACGCTTGAGCCTACTCCCCCCTCCTCCTAGAGCGTTACGTAATTTGTGGATGCCGCCATAGCGCTATACGCACAATAAGATTATGCTAAGGATGACAGGTTGAAATCGGACGGTTGAGAATTATTTAAAATTTGAAATTATCAAGTTTGCAGGGCACCGAGTATATTCATGCTTCTCACACACACATACTTATGCAAAAATGTTCAATTAGTTGACAGTTATCTTCCATCTCGTGCGGACGTAATTGTTATTATCGCTGAGTGAAGTTTCTGTTTGTATTTAGCCGGTGGACTTTGTCCATAAGGCAGAACACCAAAAACCGCGTTCTTCGTGGGAATTGGCCTGTCCTCTGTAACGATGGACGACTATCGCAAGGATTCACTATTCCTGGACTTCAGCGGAATGCCAGTCCGCCCCAAACTAGACAAAGTTTTCGAGCTCATTAGCAAGAAGATCAATCTCGACATGACCAAAGTCAATTGCATCCAGCCTAGTATGACAAAAGCTCGAGTCATTATCGAATTGAAATCTCAATCGTACGTAGAAGAACTCGTTGCCCAACATAGTTCAAAGCATACCGTCGAGCACAACAACAAGCAATATGCAATCCCGTTGATCCCTTTCGACAATACGATCGAGGTTAGGGTAGCAGATTTACCCTCCTATGTTTCAACTGAAATCGTTTCCAAGCACCTAGCGCCATATGGTGAAGTTGTTTCCACGAAGGAGGAGGTATGGAAGAACTTCTGGCCAGGTTTGCCCACCGGTGTGAGATTGGCACGTATGCGTATACATAAACCAATTCCTTCATACATCCCGGTCGCTTCACACACGGCATTTATCACCTACCGGAACCAAACACGCACCTGTAAATACTGCGGAAGAACTTTGCACATAGGCCGTTCATGCAATGAAGCTCGCAAAGATATAGGCATTGACATCAACAATCGCCTTACTGCAGCACAAGTAGTACAGGGAAATATTCCACCTCCGTCATCAGCATCACCAAACCAGAATGCCGCAGCAACATCTTCAAGCTTGCCAAACACAACACCCGAAATGGAAACATCGGAAAATGAAAACAACCCCAGCAACAACCAAACCCTCGCCCCGGTGACGACCGAACATCTGATGGCACCACCAACAACACGCACGACCAGGTCCTCTTCGGCCAACCTTCTTCCGTTTGACAACTCGCAGGTTGCTGGAACCAGCAGGAACAATTCGCCAGCCAACATCCAAAGAACAACATTGCAACCGAAACCCATCAATGCATCCGAATTCGAAATTTCTGACGATGCGGATGAAGAAATGACCAGCATCGCTGCAGCTAAGCGACAACGACCATCGAATACACCAGACATCAATGAAGCCCCATTTGAGGAAGTGAAACGCAAGAGCAGGAGTAGGAGTAAGCATCATTCGTCTTCTCGGTAAGATTAGCAATGGGTATATGTCCCGCCGAAGCATCCCTAGATACTACCACATATCTCAAGGAACCTTTATTTCTCTCATCTCAACAACCTCATTCACTCCGACGACACGCATCTTGGCGAAATCATCGGATCATCACGAAAATCATCAGCATCAATGAAACTCACCAGCATACAAGAACACTGCTTGTATCTAAACGCCATTCAAAGCTTCCAACTGCATCAATGAAACCGAAGAACGAACCGTTCAGTAGCACTAACGTCAGCGAGGGCTCCCTTTTCCGTGTGGTAAGCCCAAGTATATGTCTTGTCGAAGCCTACACAGTTACTGCCCCTCTGCTCAAGCAAAAATCATTTATACCTTTCACGACACCAAAACGTTGCAACCAGTACCGCATCCTGGATCCATGCCACCGGAGAGAAGGCGATCAACATTTCTCCGAAGAGTCAACGCCGGCTGGACACACGAAAACAACCCTATTGCTCGACGATCATTCATCAACAATCCTGCGACGATACAGCAAAAGCAAATCACGTAAACTGTATTCGACGATCCAACCCATTGATCAACAGGTGAGCCAAAACAACAACACTACTATTTGCAATGACAAATGGTACCAACGTCACACTGTTATGACATCTCCTGATGGCAAATGCGTGATGCTCATTGCTATCAGAGACTGGGAACGCATTCAAAGTACCTACAAGGTGAAACTCCCAAATCATTAGGGTGATGGATTTATTTAGTTACAAAATTGCAACTATCAATATCTGTAACATCTCAAGCACAACAAAAATTGATGCGTTAAGATCGTTTATTAGATCCGCCGATTTAGATGTTATCTTCCTGCAGGAAGTGCAAAATGAGCAGTTGTTTTTACCAGGCTTTGTGCTATTTTTTAACGTTGACATTCATCAACGTGGTACAGCTATTGCAGTGCGAGACCAATACAATGTACATCATGTAGACAAGAGCTTGGACAGTCGAATAATATCTATAAGGGTTGGACAAGTCACCTTCATCAACATTTATGCTCCATCTGGCGCCTTAATGAGGAACGCGAGGGAAGACTTCTTTAACTCATCAGTGGCACACTATCTTCATCATGCTACGGAGTATGTAGTACTGGGAGGCGATTTTAATGCAATAGTCAATCAAAAGGATGGAACAGGTGTCAGCAATATTAGTCCAATGTGTAAAAGACTTATGACTGCTGCACGTTTAGTAGATTCATGGGAGATACTGAACGGAAAAAGAGTAGAGTTTTCCTATATCAGATCGAATTCAGCTTCTAGGCTCGATCGCATTCTTATCTCAAACATCATGAAGTCACAAATGCGAACAGCCTATTTTACTGTAACAGCATTTTCTGATCACAAGGCATATATCATTCGTAAGCTTCTACCACACTTGGGGACTCCAACTGGGCGTGGTGTTTGGCGGCTTCAATCACAAATCCTAGACAGCGAAGACGTTATGAACGAAATGTCTAGGAAGTGGCAATATTGGCTACGTGCAAGACAAAACTACCACAACTATATGGAATGGTGGATAAGCTACGCTAAGCCAAAGTTGATTTCTTTCTTGAAATGGAAGACTTCGATTGTACATCGTGAATTTCGAGATGCAATAGAGCTTTACCGTTCTTTACTGAAAAATGCATACGAAAACTATCTCAATAATCCAGAACAACTAAAAACCATAAATCACATCAAATCTCAAATGCTGCGTCTTCAACGTAACTTTTCGATGAACTTCAGAAAATCAACCGAAACATTTTTATCTGGAGAATCTACGACTCTCTTCCACGTAGCACAATTACGTAGTAAGAAAGCAAAAATCACTGTATCAGTGCTAGACACAGGTGATGGCGGCGAAATAAGGGACTAACCTGAGATAAGGAACGCGATTAAAACTTATTTTGAAACACTATACGCTGATGTGGAAACGGTTCAACCGACAGACTTCTTACCAATCAAAAAGATCCCCGAACACAACGATGTGAATGAAAATCTAATGCAACCGATAGCACAAGATGAGGTTTTTGCTGCTATCAAAGGTAGTTGTTCTCATAAATCTCCAGGACTAGACGGATTGCCAAAAGAATTTTTCTTGAAAACTTGGCAAATTATCGGCCCTCAGTTCACCAGCGTGATAAACGATGCACTACAAGGCAACTCTCTGAAAGAATTTCATGATGGCATAGTTGTACTGGTCAAAAAGAAAGGTAACGACAATAGCGTGAAGGGATTCCGTCCAATATCCTTACTAAACTTTGATTATAAGGTATTGGCACGAATTTTGAAACAGCGAATACATGGTCTGCTTCCACTTGTATTGTCTGACCACCAAAAATGTTCTAATGGAAAAAGGAGCATTTTTGAAGCAACAAGCCGCATTTTTGATAAAATGTGTCAATTAAAACACCAACGGAAAAACGCATTACTTGTATCGTTTGACCTAGATCACGCATTCAACAGAGTAGACCACATATTCCTGAAGGAAACACTGATTAGGATGAACTTCAATCCACAATTTGTGCATCTTCTTGCTACAATTTGGAGTCGATCATTTTCAAAAATTTTGATCAACGGACATCTAACGCAAGAATTTCAAATAAAGCGCTTTGTTCGACAGGGAGACCCTCTGTCAATGCATCTGTTTGTCTTGTACTTGCAACCATTACTTGATGCCATCAAACAGAAGCTTCCGAGAGTCTTGATAAACGCTTACGCTGATGACATATCAATGTTCTTCGAGGACGAATGCTCGCTTGTGCAAGTGACACAAATCTTCATGGAGTTCGAAGAAGTATCCGGTGCGATTCTAAATAAGGAGAAAACAACAGCGATAATGATAGGAATCATGAACCTCTCTGCAGATACAGAGTGGCTCAACATCGAGAACTTTGTAAATATTCTTGGAGTGCGGTATGGGAACAACATAAAACAATCGCAAAAACTCAACTGGCAGCATGTTATAAATGGGCTAAGATCACGATTATGGCTTCATCACCCGAGAAAACTAAACTTGATACAAAAGATTATCCTGATAAACACGTACATCAACTCGAAGGTCTGGTACATGGCTTCAAATCTACCAATCAGCAAGGGATTTGTCAGTAGAATCAAGACGGAAATGGGTAAATTCATTTGGCACGGCCAAACACTGCAAAGAGTCGCATTTGCAAATTTGATATTACCCAAAAATCGAGGTGGATTAAATCTACACTGTCCAGAAACAAAATCAAAGGCACTGCTAGTGAACCGTTTGATTAACTTAGCTCCGCAATTACCATTTTTAAGCAGTTTTCTCGAAAATAGAAGTATAGCTATACCATCGACGTATAGCCACATAGCTGTAGCCTGTTCGGAGATGCAGCAGTTTCCAGATCATATCCTCGATTCACCATCGTCGCAGGGAATCTATCAGCATCTTCTCTCCATGTTACTGGATCCTGGATTTGTGTCTGCAGAACTACGAGACTGGAAAACTGTTTTCAAACACCTTCATAGTAAGTCACTTACTTCACGTCAACGTTCAAATTGGTATATGGTGATGCATTCGAAGATAAAACATCGAGAGTTGCTGTATCGTCGAGGCGTCGTTGACAACCCGTTTTGTGAAACATGTCCTGATGAACCAGAAACCGTTGTACATAAACTATTTCGCTGTCAGAGAACACGATACATTTGGAGATACCAGCGAAGAGAGATATTAGCTAAGGAATCTAGTTTATCCAGACTTGAACCAAATGAATTCATCTATCCTATCTTAAGAAATATCAACAGAAATTCAAAACACTTTATTATAATAACACTTGGTCATTTCTACACATACCTAATTGAAACACCAGATGATGAAATAGGTTTAGATAATTTTGTATTTTACATGAATGTTAATTACTAACAAGACAATATAGAAGGTTTTACAAAAAAAAATTGCAAAGCTAGCTTTCAGTTAGCAGCTTTTAAAGTGCTCATGATAATATTAGCCTACGAAGTAGTTTTTGCTTCAGTGAGGAAGTAATGTCAGAAATCCATCGAAGATGCTTTTGCTGTGTCTAACAATTGGGCGGCGTTAAATCAGAGTCAACCAAGTGACATTTTTCATACTTCGAGAAAAATGGGATTTAAGTCGAACGCTTTGTAATTTTTTAACTCGTTTCAATTTTAGTTCAATATTTCTACGCATCTTTGTGGTGACTTTCATAGAATATAATGTGAAGTGATAATAATGAAAAATCATAATCCAAACCTCTGATAGAGATAGTTTTTGATGGACTATGTGTACTTGGTCCACTTTGACAGTCATTGTTAGAGTGTCGTATTTCTCATGTATACCTGAATGAGCTAGTGTGCCATGCGATATTCAATATCGCATCTCACAGATTATATGAGGCACGAGATGCAGATACGTACAAAATATATCTTAGTGAGCGAGTCTCACGAGACGTCTCGTGAGGCTCGTCACATGCGCTTACTAGGAGTACTTTCATGCAGTTATGTTTGCCTAGTACAATAACCCTATGGAAGCAACGGGTTCGGTCTATGACTATGCTTCTTCGGTGGTTAGCACAAATGCTATAATCCCAACCGCGTTGAATGAAAATGTCAGACCTTTCAAACTGCTTGCGGGCAGTTTAATCCATGGTTTAACCCCTGTTCCTTGCTTCTAAAACTTCGCCTGTGCGTATCAAATGCGCTGTCACATTGAGATTTTCTCATGAGACGGCGCATTTGCCAGTGCAGATGTGATCGTTCGAGCTAGTACATTGCTACATGAGATCTAAAAATATGTGTCTCATCATAGCACGTGCTCGAGCGCGCGGATTTTTTGTGCGCTCATGGCAAGCTGATCTCAAGCTCTTGATATGGAGCGCGTATACATGATGTCATGTTTGACTGAACTAAAGACCACCGCACATTGGTCCCAAAGCCATATCTAGGAAGACAAAAATTATTGCGCCTAAACCGTCAATTTTAGATATATGGTTTCTTCGGCAAAGTTTCTCCATATTCTTCTGAAACTTTTTTTCAGAGTTGTGAAATTAGGGTCGCCCACATGGTTTACGAGATCAGCACATAAATTTTTTTGCTGACGCATTTATGACTACACAATGTTCTACAATGTTTTAGAACAACCGATTTGGAGCAACTTTGCCCAAGAACCCAAATTTCTATCTCTTATGGTTCGCGAGTTATGATTTTTTTTTAACAAAAAAGTTAGGGTGGCACTGAACAATCAGTTTTTTCTTGATAACTTTTTATACCATAATTTCTCGCAAAAACTTTGTTCCGAGCACTTTTAGAACTTTTGATTGTGCAACTTTTTGCCGAATAAACTACTGTTCTATCTCTTATGGTTACAGAGTTATCAGATATTTTCTTCGAAAAAATGGTAGTTTTCAAATGCCGATATCTCCGAAAGGCGCAAACGGATTTTCAATCTTTTGTCGGCATTAGAAAGATTATTTCTTTCTCTGTTTATGGTGAAAAAATTGTGAGGACGTTTTTTGTTTGAAAAGATTGACAAAATTTTGAAAATAATATGTTTTTAACCGAAAATTGTCTATAACTTGAAAAATATTCGAGATATCTCTTTGGTGCTTTCAGCAAAAATGTGCAAAATTGAAAGTTCTGATAGTGCCATAAACCGAATTTTATATGGCAAAGAAAGCGAAAAAAGAGATATTTGCTGGAACAATCGAAATAACTGTATGTAAAGTCATTTAAAATTGAATACACATGTATTGATATCGATCATAGTAAGCGGAATCTAAGGAATCTAAGGAGTTGAAAAAAAGAAAATTATTTGCTGAAGCAGTTTTCAAGTGATCAAGGCCCACCTTCTGGTTCGTTACCTTAGACAGGTATTTGGGATTTATATCTGGCTCTTGTTCAAGATTCATGCATTCTTCAACAAGCGAATGCTGCCCTGACTAATTCGTTGTAGCAGATTTATTGGATTTGATTGAATTCAATGGGATAAGTTGGATGCCCAGATAGAATAATTGCAGATACCTCTATATTTCTATGGGAGGATATCACGGCAAGTAAGGTTTTGGTAATTTGAAGGAATTCTTCATAGTACACGTTTTGTTATCGTTTAGGCTTGATAATATAATAAACGGAACCGGTATTGAACGCATGACCTTCTGCTTAGTAAGCCTAAGCGGTAGCAATTTATAACCAATCACGGCATAGGTTAGCTGGACAAACATTATGTCGCGTGAAATAACAAGACATCGTTTAAAACATTAATCCGTTCCATGGATCACTGTTAAAACTGCTTCAGCAACTAACTTTCCCTAACTCCAAACATTTCGCTTACTGTGATCGATCTTATTTCATTACAAATATTTTCAATTTTAAATGACTTTACATACAGTTATTCCGGTTGTTCCAGCAAATATCTCTTTTTTTCGCTTTCTTTACCATACAAAATTCGGTTTATGGTGAATATATCATAAAGCAATGATTTTTTATGAATACTTTGTATGAAGCACTTTCAGAACTTTCAATTTTGCACATTTTTGCTGAAAGCACCAAAGAGCTATTTCGAATATTTTTCAAGTTATGGACAATTTTCGGTTGAAAAACATTATTTTCAAAATTTTGTAAATCTTTTCAAACAAAAACCGTCCTCACAGTTTTTTTTTGCCATAAACAGAGAAAGAAATAATCTTTCTAATGCCGACAAAAGATTGAAAATCCGTTTGCGCCTTTCGGAGATATCGGCATTTGAAAACAACCATTTTTTCGAAGAAAATGTCTGATAACTCTGTAACCATAAGAGATAGAACAGTAGTTTATTCGGCAAAAAGTTGCGCAATCAAAAGTCAAAAGTTCTAAAAGTGCTCGGAACAAAGTTTTTGCGAGAAATTATGGTATAAAAAGTTATCAAGAAAAAACTGATTTTTCAGTACCACCCTAACTTTTTTGTTAAAAAAAATCATAACTCGCGAACCATAAGAGATAAAAATTTTGGTTCTTTGGCAAAGTTGCTCCAAATCGGTTGTTTTAAAACATTGTAGAACATTGTGTAGTCCTAAATGCGTCAGCAAAAAAATGTATGTGCTGATCTCGTAAACCATGTGGGCGACCCTAATTTCACATCTCTGAAAAAAAAAATTCAGAAGAATATGGAGAAACTTTGCCGAAGAAACCATATATCTAAAATTGACGGTTTAGGCGCAATAATTTTTGTCTTCCTAGATATGGCTTTAGGACCAATGTGCACCGTTCAGTGAGTTGGTTCAATCTGACTGAACAATTTGTAGGAATATAACCATAATTTAATGCTAGAATGGTCAAACTCGGTGCATATCTCTAAAAAAACACAGATTTTAAGAACCTTCGACACCAGTATCGTAAATTCTTCAATAATACATATCATCAATTTCGAAATCAGTGGCATTGCGATAGCTTGAAAATTTAGGTTTTGCAAGGTCAGGGCATTGAAGACCAGAAAAAAACAAATATGCGTTCAGTCAGAGTGGACCAAGTGAAAATCTTAAGTACTGGCCAAAATATACTGGTCCAATAAACGGGTTCTAGGACATTCCATACACATAGGCTGACCATAAGTCAACCAGATAAAAACTGGACAAATCAAAAACAAAAACGGGACAATTTTAAAAGACATAGACTATGCGATTGTGCTACTTTTCCCTGAATTCCAGATCCCCGAATGGCCCATTTCTCCGAAGCCATTTCCCCGAATGACCCATTCCCTTGTACAGCAATGCAGCTCAAAAAAGTGCAATAATAGTCTTTACCCGAGCAGGCGAAAAAAGGTAAGTAATAGCAAATTTTTATATGGACATACAAAAGTGATATAACTTAAAAGATATAAGAGATAAAAGATCCGAAAATAATATCTAAAATTTACGCCTGGAATAATATAAGCATATCATATTTAGCTTTTATAAGATCGCACCAATATCAGCGAGCTATTCCTTAGATCTTCGAACATCAAATTTAGCTATGGCTCAGAAGTTCCAGGAATACAATATTGATATTATCTTCAGATTTTTTATCTCTTATGTCAATCCAATCAATATCTCGATTTAATGGTCAGAACTTTGCCTCTGCTCGGGTAGTGAGATAGTGTTGAATTAGAAAGATCGATAAGCTACCAAAGAAGGAGATAATTGATCATTCTCGACTAAATACATATTGCCAAAAACATATATTGTTCACAACCTTGAAATGCAAAAGGTTATGACAATTATGAGTGTTAGAATTTTTCGAAGAACTGAGCTATTCGGGGAAACGGGGTTTCGGGGAACTAGCATTCTGAGAACAGGCGTTGGGAGAACGACATTCGGGAAACCTCCATTCGAGGGAATGTAGCAGAACCAGATTATGCAATCCCAAGCTACATGTCTGTGTGATTCAATAAAAATCACTTAAGAACCTTTAAGCTCATTCTTTGATTTCCAAGAAGCAGCGCATTTTAAGAATTACCTAAAAAAAAATCGTTACACCTTTCAATTTTTCAAATTTAAACGTAAATTTTTCTAATATTTCATTACTCTTTTGAAATATCCACTTATTGAACAGTTAATCCAATAAATTGCGAATCAGAAGTAAACACATACATAGTTGTTCTTTTTCATTTTAGGTATTATATGAATAATTATCATATGAAGATCCGTATTTTGGAAATCCAGCAAAATTTGGCATAAATATGAGTAAAGAAACGCAAATAGTTAAGCAGAAGCATGTACGGATCAAGTTTAGCTCTGTTTGAGAAGCTAATAATAGACCATTTCCGTCAGATCTAACCCCCAGTATTAGTATTTTTCTTCGAAAGACAATCATTTTTAATGAATATTAACGCTTTCAGATTTTGTTTATATGCTCTCCTGATTTTCTTACAAATTTTTAAAAACATGGGTACTCACCACATTTTGAAAAAAAAAATCGAGATGCGGCACAGTTTGTTCAACCCTATGGGTAAGGACTGTTCATTTAAGAAAGTGGACACGTGTTTTTTACAGTAAACTGTTTATTTTCGAACAAATTCATGAGTTTACCTAAAATACATGGAAATCAACGTAATTTCGATCAAATTCACATAAATTTGAACATTTATTGAGCATTGCTGGAGAATGCTCTTACATTTCTTTTGATACCTCCCATAAAATTCTGCACAACTTTTTTCGGAACTTTTCGAACTGCTTTTTGAACTGCTGACATTTCCTTGAAAAAATCGATGGAGCTTGCTTCTCTTCCATCCTTCTTAAGATGCCGTTTGATTATTGCCCAATATGTTTCAATGAGGCGTAGTTCTGAGCAATTTGATGGATTCGATCATTTTTCTACAAATTCGACTTATTCCTTCTTGAGCATCTCCAAAGTAGCTGAAGCATAGTGAGCCGATGCTAGGTCTGCCAAAAACAATGGAGGCATGGTATGCTTTCAGTAGATGGGCAGAAGCCATTTTTTAATGCATTCAGTTCTGTAATTTTCGCCGTTGATTGAACCCGTCGTGAAATATGTAGTACTTTCATACCGCAGGAGCAAATTGCTTGCCATACCAAATCATTTTTCCCAAATTTTTCTGTTGAGATGTATCGTACGCCGTCAGGAATATCTGTTTTGGCCACAGCGTTGAAAAAATTCAACTTGGACACTTCGCGATTTAAGCCAAATCTCGGAACGGCAGTTTTTCTGTACACCATTTGTGCAGAAAAAAATTGAGAGTCGCCATGTCAATTCGACCCATCGTTTAGAATTTAGAATTTTTTTATGTCAACTTTTGTCTGCTGTCAAAATAAACACTTGAGATCACACTGAAACAAAATTTTATTTGTTTTTATGGAATTTTTACACCAAAATGCTAATATTTAGGTGTCCACTTTCTTAAATGAACAGTCCTTATCAGCGTGGTGATTTTGCAACAGTTTTTCGATTCCACCCCTGCATTGTGATGCTTGTTTACATTTGCAAACGTCAAATCAGGTGCGCGCTCAAACTGACCGTGATCCCGATCAGTGCGCCCCAAACAGGAGCGCCACCGAAACTACTCAAACAAACGTTTTTAAACCAGGTTGAAACTGGCGCAACCCGTTCTGAATCACAGTTCCAACTTCAACCCGATTCAAGTATTCCTGTAGGAAAATATATTTTCCACCACAGATTCAAAATTCAAAACCACCCCGTAACAACAAATCTCGCATCCTCCCAGCAGTTACGGTACCGCTAGTTCTATTAGAGGCTATTTTTTACTATTCATGCCGACAAAAACCTTAATCTATCTGTTGGCGGTTGATCCGGATAATTTCCGCCTTGAGGCAGCAACAGCTGCGCAAGGAAATTTTGAGCGGCTGTTGCTGTCTCTAGGCGGGAATTTTCTGGCATATTCAATCCCTTCAATCCTCGTCGGCACAAAGCATAGAGATCAGGAATCTGTCGACTACAATCCTTGCGTTACAGAACCGTGTAGTGTTCACCGGGTGCGGTCATAACCGGCCGAAGTGGCGAAGGTGGTTTCCGCGGTGATTACGGAGACTTCAGGAGCCGTGAAGGAGGTAGTGAAACCGCAACGGAGCCCATTATAGGCCAGGAGAAGTGGATGAACTTGTCATTCTTTTTTCTGTCAATTCTCATGCAAAATCTACTTTTTCTCTGACAGAAATTCGCTCTAGGCGAACCACTTCCCCTGGCCTATGATGAATGAAAACATAAATAAAAATCATCTGGTCATGCCAGCTGATCGTAAATTCACCACAACGTGGTGGCAAAACCATAGGGGAAAAAGGGGTCTGCATTTTTTCGAGGTGAAACAAATTGTAGGGGACCGAGGGGTGCACTAACGTGCCGCAAGTTTTTCATTGTTTTCTTACAGTTAAAGGCTCCAAAACATATCGGTTCCTTATGAAAGTTTGTTCAGTAAATTGACAGAAAGCATATAAGCCAATAAATTTTTTTCACGGAAAGAGTCTATTGCTTGGAAAATAGATGAGTAATACAATAAACTCTGAAATATTTCTAAAAACTGTTTGTTATGTTGTTATTTTTTTTACTGGTGTTGAAAATTATGTGCCAATTCTCCATTTCCTAAAATACGGGACAACTCGAGCATTTTCCATAAAACGACGGGACAGTCCGTCGAGGGGTTGAAAACGGTACTGTCCCGTTAAATACGGTACGTATGGTCAGCCTACATACACACACCATAGAACTACCATAGAGTGAAGTGGGGCAAAAGTTCGAGTGAGGTAAGAGTTTCTTTTTGAGATTTCTAGCTCAATTCAAAACAAAGCTTATAAATGTCATGGTGGTTCGAATTCTATTCAAGTAAGCGACTTTCACTCCAAATATCATAAAAATTGATTGAGATTTGGAAAAGTTATGGCTGTTTGTTGTTTTTCGACGTGAATATTGTAACATTCGGTCAAACTTTCGTTGCATGGAACCAAATAAAGATAAAATCTTTTTCAATATTTTATGTAAAGGCATTTCTAGGCCTATCATAAGGATGCTTTGAGGCGTATTAGTTTTTGAATAAATGCTTGGAAACAGTTTTTTGCCCATAGTGGGGCAAAAGTTCGAATCAGCGGGGCAAAAGTTCGACCCATGTATAAACTCACGGAAAAAAAATTGCAAATTTCCTAAAATCTATATAACATCATCAAATTTTGCCAAATTTGCCTGATCGTGCGGAAAATGTCACCTGAATTTTACATTTACACTTAGTATTGCCAAAATCTGGTATTTTTGAGAATATCACAATTAACCCTGTTTTGGGCAATTTTTTGATAAAAATTTAGTGTGTATTTTTCGGCAAACTTAAGTTTACGGCTGGTTTAAAGTGAGCCAGTCATAAAAGTAACGATATTTTGTGTTTTAGCCAGCGAACTTTTGCCCCACACTAGATTCGAACTCTTGCCCCACCGGTGTTTCGTTTCAACTGCTATTGTTTTATTGGAAACTTTGATTATAGTCCAATCCAATTGCCTGTGTAGTAGTGCAATATTGACAAAATTTACTATGTTTGCTGTGAGAACTGTCACAACATTGCTCTTGTTTGCTGTGAGTATCCAAATATAAACAGAATTGCGTCAAAGCAACCACTTCCTTGTTGGCTTGCCGTTGACCGAAAGCTCAATGACATCAAACAAACATCGATACGTTTTCATTCTGAGGAAATCGACTTGTGTAAGATTGATTGTGCGTTGGTGTTCGTGGCAGTTTGCTTGGGGACCTCTATTCCACTAAGGTCGAACTATTGCCCCACCTTACTCTAAACTTCTATCGGACTCTGAAATTGACTCAAGAAATACAATGATCAATAATTTTATGGCTTTTCAACACTTGGTCCGCTCTTTCTGCACAGAAATGGTTGCAGTTTCGGAACACCCATCTAAATATGGTAAATGATCAAAAATCAAAATCAAATTCATCGAATTTAGTAATATTTATCAATTTCTATTGAAGGATGACTAGAAAAATCACACGATGTCGAAAAATCTGACAAATCTCTTGGCATGTCTTTCGTTTCTTCCCATTCCTCAGCGCGCTGATCATTTTCACTGTTATGCTAATAAGCAGGGTTGGGAAAAATTCTGAAATTCACTCTACAGTAGCCAAATAAAGCCAATCACAGTCAGCGAAGCCAGTGAAACTCACGCTATGTGCTTTTTTAGAGGTGAGGAGATGATTCTGTATAATATACACCTGTTTATATGTATTAGTGCTCGTTTTGTGTTTTCACACAGCAACCCATTGCTTTTTGACTATGTGTGACGTCATACAGTTTGTTAACGAATGTTTTTAGGGCTTCGTTGCTAGCAACCCTTTCGTTGCCAAGGTTGTTTTCTGTGTTGTCACTCAAACAAAATCATGAAAAAAATCATCACGGAAAGATGGCACGGCAGGTAAATCATGTAATTTAATTCTAACCTTTGCTTTATTTCAGGATTCAATCTCAAATGTAGTAGATAGAACTATGAAAGCCACCGTAAAGTACTGAGCCGTACACTACTGGTAGAAAATACCTAGTTGAGTAAGGGTTTTGCGAATGAGTTGCGTGAGATGAAGCCTCCATGAATGCATCGCTGACATTAAATATTATTCGGAAAAGTTTGAGAAGAAGTTGTATCCGTGAATTCATTGTCAAAAAATACATGATTACTTTAGTCTACTTATACGATTTTTAAGTTTATGTGTTTTTGTAAATTTTTTTCCGGTCTGATTTTGACTTGGACCACGATGTGGAGTGTTTTGTACCTACATACAGCATTTCATTGAAACCGTATGACATTACTCATCTTCCCCTCAATGTTTATTTTGATTTCACACTACACTAATACCAGTACACTTTCTCCTCACCTCTTATATATCACATTGAAACTCACGCCCACGGTATACACAACAAGGTAGGCTATTCCCACGTGTAAACAACGATTTTCAATCAAAACATGTGTCGTCATTCCTATCGCCAAGCAGGGGGCTAGAAGGATAGTAAAAGAGAGCAGGCTTTGCTTTCTCTTGTACTCGTTCGAGATGGGAATGACGTCACTCCTAAGTGTTATTTTTCGGTATATAATACCTTGTTTCTTTTTATCGTGCTCACGCCCATCGCTGCTGTAGACAAAAAGCCTTGAAAATCGCAAAACACCTGTTGCTAAGGGCAACCCAAAATTACTGTAGAAAAAGTGTTATTTTCCATTGCATTTCCCGCATTTAGAGCCTTCAATGACACTAACGATTTGTGGGCTTCGTGGCCGTGCGGTTATTGTTACCAGACATTTAGCCACATCGAGTCAAGGGGTGTGGGTTCGATTCCCGCTTCAGTCCGGAAATCTTTTCGTCAGTAGGGTTTTTCGACTGAGCCACTGGGCGTTGCATGTTAGTCCGTTGTCTAGTGTGGTGCTTCCTTCAAAGGGCAAATTTTCCACTGGAAGCATTAACGTGTAGGTGTCTTTAAAAAAAAAAAGATTAAGAAAATTCATTCACCCAACATAGGCTACTTGATGAGATTTACGTTTTTGAACTACTGTACTGGGAAGAGCCACGTGATTTTCGCGAAATTCTAGCCTACTACTATTACCATTCCCAGCACTGGTAATAAGTACGTGGTATTGATTACCCAAAGTAAATTTGTTACATATCTCTCGCAGTTTACAGCATTCATCAAATCTGATCTTGAACGGAGGTAAGGTAATTTCGCATCAATGAGAGAAAAATCCAATTTTCCCAAGTTTTGTACTTGGTCCCCTCTGATTTAACGCCGACCATTTGATCCTCAGAGGAAACAGTTTTGTTTGTCCTTATGGCTCATTTTTAAGTCAATGGTTAAAAAAGTTCCTCTACCGTTGGGATTCGAACCCACGACCCTCAGCCTGGTCTTACTGAAGAACATCGCGTATACCACTACGATTATCTGTGCCCTCGAAGTGGCAGAGGTACTACAACCTATAACACTTCATGTACAAAGTGAGTTCGTTCCGAGTTGAGTGATTTTATTTTTAACGATTTTAACGATTATGGAAATTACTTTGTGGGTGCTTTTTCGATCAATGGGTTTTCCATTACCTCGCTTTTCTGTTGGTGTCTTCACTTGGATGCGAATGGCGTGACATTTGCATAGGGCGTGAAAGATATGAGTTCGAAGGTACAACATTTTTATCGTTTTACAGGGCTAAAAAGTGTGAAACAAACCTTCAAGGATCTATGGACTCATTTCGGGTAACAGCTTTGTGGCCATCTCCATCAAGCAATTAACCCAACGTGTACCTAGCCAGCCATTTCCACAATGCCACAGCTTAGGCTAGAACACAGAACGGGACACAGCAGGAAGAGCCAAAGCGTAGGGCAATAAAAATATTTTCAGTTTTATTGCCCCCATGGCACTAAAACAAAACAAAAGAGCAAAATGAAACACATTTCTCATTAAAATCTCTAGTTCTTCGAAGCGGTGCATCACAAGGATGTATAGCGCTAGTTGTTTTTGAATTGCACCCACCATGCGGAACTTATCAACTGTGCAAATTGTTAGGAAAAATGTATATATTTTTTTCAAGGTTAGTCGCAATCTGGTAGCCCTCAATGGGAGTCCGGTTGTTTTGTGGCTTACCTAATGCAATGAACCTTGGCTACCACAAGATGGGTGGAGAAAGATAGAAATGAAAGCCGCAGCCGATTCTTCGAAGGATACAGAAGATGACTTTGACACTTATTCCGGAAAGGTTAAGATTTACAGCGTTATTCTCCATAGGATTAGAATGAAGACGTCTCGGATGTTTAAGCATTGTGACATTGTAAAGCTTTTTTCAAAACTGATGACATTTGGGATTTTTTTAATAAAAACCATTCGAAGAACATGTAACATTGAGTTCATCAAATACCATTTAAATTTTACACACAGCAACATACAGTAATACAGTACCGTAATCCGGGGGCAAATTGATCACTTTTTTACAACTTTTGATTGTGTTACCCTTGAGAATTCAAATATTGTCAAATAAATTTCGACAAAATCAGCACTCCATTGATCTTTATCAGTTTATGTAATCGACTTTTCATGAAATAATATTTAACATATCATAAAAATAGTTTAATATCAAAAAATTAAAATGACACACTGGGGCGAAATTGATCACCATATAACAAAGCAGGTTTAAGAATGAAAAATGTCCGTATCTACTAAATTTAGGTCTCCTGAAACTGAAAATGATGTCAAAAATTCTTACAACTCAAGTTTTTGATCATTTTATTGCAAAATTAAATTTTGAAAATCTGCCGAATACGCCTTAATGTAGGCAATTTCCCTTGAAATGAGCTAATATTTTTAGAATAAACGGTTTATGAGCAAAAAACTATACTTGATATGCTGTATGATATCAAAAATTAGTTCGGTAGTTCATACTTAAGCTTACGCAACATTTTAAATACTCAAAGTTGACATGTACGCATAGCACCAGTAGATTGTTTAGCACCGACATTTCCAACGGTATTGCTTACACCTTCAAAAAGTGTGAATATTTTTATGCAAAACTGAGTATAATAAAAATGAAATAGTGCAACATCACCATTACACATCCATAAACTAGAAAACATTGAATATCTGTGGTGCCAACGAAGCCTTCAGCATCCTTAGGAGGAAATGTTTTTTGGTACCGACCTGATCAAACTCGCCCCACTGATCAATTTGCTCCCGGATTACGGTAATAAGTTTCGTTACGTTTATGAAACGCACTTTGAAGCACATTTCTATCAAGATTTCATTTTACATCTTTTTCTAGATACTGAATCTGAAATTCATGTTTTTTAACTAGCTGGCATTTTCAGTAAATTTTACATTTCGGGTTTTTATCTTTTAAATAAAAGACTGGTTTTTCCACGATGTTTTTCTATTTGTTTTTTTTTTCTGGAACTTTTCCTCAGCTTAGTATACTTTAAGAAATTTAATAATAATGGGGACAGACCTGGTGTATTGTTTAGAACGCGCGCCTCTCAGGCCGAGGACCTGGAATCGAATCCCTAGATAGCCACTCATGATGTAAAATTTATGGCAACAACTTCTTTCGGAAGGAAAGAAAAGTCATTGGCGTAACCATTCCCATTGGTGCCAAGAAGGCATTGCTTCGGAGAGGGACTATTGCACATCGCAACCTCCAGGTTAGCTGCGTAGCCATGCAGTAACGAACATCGATGACACGCTTAGGAGGGTCCACCAAGGTAGCATGCTGGCGCTTTGCCAGCATCCCAGGTAGTCCTTACCTCCCATTGTCCGCTGAAGGCGGGCAGGGTCGACCACAACGCCCACGCCCAGCTGCACCGCAGGTATCAAGAACTGATACTGCGGGCTTCGCAATTTGACCTACTGAAGGCTCAGGCCCTATCAGCTAGCACCAGCTGGGATTGCTGACGAAGGGGCCTCCACCTGCCCCGAACAACCAGAGGCTCGTATCCACCCAGTAGGCCGGCGCCACGACAGTAGCGCTACCAGGATGTTCTCCCCGCGGCCACTTAATCGCTGTAAGGGTCGATTTCGACCGTAGGGCACCGGTATGACCTACGTAGCCGACTGCGAACCCTTGGACCACCTGTTGATTAGCGTCTGCACTAGTCACTCCTCGAGTCCACCTCCTTTGGAGTTCCGAGACGATGTGGGTGATAGCCGATGAAACGGCATTCCAGCCAAACTCGTCTGCACACATCCTCTGGACCAAATTGTCCGGAGTCGTGTCCCGACCGCATGTGGCAAACATGCGGTCACGCATTGTGCGGAAACGCGGGCACACGAACAAAACGTGTTCCGCCGTTTCCTCTAAACCTGCACAAACTGGACATTCGGGAGAACCCGCATGACCGAAACGGCGTAGATACTGTCTAAAGCATCCATGGCCCGAAAGGACCTGTGTTAGGTGGAATGTTAATTCCCCATGACGCCTATTGACCCAGATATCTAACCTCGGAATCAACCTGTGAGTCCACACTCCCTTGGTGGAACTGTCCCACGCACGCTGCCATTTGACCATGGAGGTCAGTCTGGCAGTCCTGCGTATGCCTCTTGTGCCGCGCCTTTCGAAGCACTCTATGTCTTCCATGATAAGGATACCAATAGGCATCATACCGGTGATGACACAGACTGCATCGTGTGACACGGTACGGTACGCGCTCGCAACCCTCAGGCACATTAGCCTATAAGTACTCTCTAGCTTGCTACGGTAGCTATCGGTACTCAAAGCCGTGCCCCAAGCCGGGCCACCATACCTCAGTATGGACGAGGCGACACTGGCCAGAAGCTTACGCTTGCTGGCGTACACCGCAGAGCTATTGGACATCATCCGGGACAGTACCACAATAGCTGTGGAGGCTCTCTTGCAGGCATAATCGACATGGCTACCGAAGGTAAGCTTGTCGTCGATCATCACCCCCAAGTGTTTGACGGAGCGCTTCGAAGTGATTGTGCAGTCGCCTACACTGATCACCGCTTGCTGCACCGACTTTCGGTTGTTGACTACAACAGCCTCAGTTTTGTGGTGAGCCAATTCCAGTTTCCTGGAGCTCATCCACTCCTCCACAATTGCGATCGAGTGGGCTGCAGTCAATTCCACTTCTTCGATCGATTCACCGTAGACCTCCAGCGTAATATCGTCGGCAAAGCCAACGATGACCACACCCGCCGGGAATTTTAATCTCAACACCTCGTCATACATGACATTCCATAACACCGGACCCAGGATGGAACCTTGCGGGACTCCTGAGGTTATGTGAAAGCACTTCCGACCCACCTCTGTGTCATAGACTAATACCCGATTCTGGAAGTAACTTCCGAGAATCTTTTACAGGTATTCGGGTATCCCCAGACGCAGGAGCGCATCAGCAATAGCCTCCCAACTGGCACTATTAAATGCGTTCCTTACATCCAGAGTCACTACTGCGCAGTAGCGAATACCCCTCCTCTTACGCTGGAGTGCTATCTCAGCGGTCTTCTTAACCGTCAGTATAGCGTCTACAGTGGACCTTCCTTTTCGGAAGCCGAACTGGTTGCCTGAGAGACCATTTACACCCTCGGTGTACCTCGACAGTCTGTTGAGGATGATCTTCTCGAGCACTTTCCCCACCGTGTCAATCAAGCATATTGGTCTATACGCCGACGGGTCACCGGGTGGTTTCCCCGCCTTTGGCAATAGTACTAGGCTCTGCCTCTTCCACGCATCTGGAAATACTCCCTCGTCCAGGCATATCTGCATAGCAGATCTGAACATACCGGGAGCCTCCAAGATTGCGACTTTGAGGGCCAGGTTTGGAACTCCGTCCGGACCTGGTGCCTTCCCCATGCTTAGGGACTTTGCAATCCCTACAAGTTCCTCATCGGTTACTCTATCCTCATCGCCAGCCCCAATCCCCGGCTGTCCTACAAAAGGAGGCCATGGGCTAGGGTTGTGGAGCGGAAAGAGCCCCTCGATGATCCCCTCCAGCATCTGTGGAGATTGCTCCGTAGGAGCCATTGCACCTCTTGTCTTCGCCATAACGATCCTGTAGGCATCACCCCACGGGTTCGCGTTGGCACTCTGACAGAGTCCCTCGAAGCAGGCCTTTTTGCTTGCCCTTATCTCGGACTTCAGCGCGACTTTGGCAGCGGTGAACAACGCCCGTCGTTCTTCACGCTCCTGCTCGGTCCGTGCTCGCTGCATCCGTCTCTTGGCCCGTAGGCAGGCACGGCGCAGGTTCGCAATAGCTTGAGTCCACCAGTACGTCGGTGGTCTCCCATTCCTAGGGTGGACTTTTCTAGGCATGGTCGCATCGCATGCACGCGTAAGCACCGCTACCAGTTCGTCCCCGCTTAGGCCGAGTAGGTTACGCTCACGGCGGAGCGCCTCCCTAAGTACTTCATCATTGAAGTACGATGTCTTCCACTTACGAGGGCTTGGCCTTGACCTAGCCGCTTCCTCAACCCGCTGCCTGCTGTTGTTGTAGTCGATACTGTAGCGAACCGCCAGGTGGTCGCTGTGAGTGTAGGCATTGTCTACCCTCCAGTTCGAACTACTCGTTAGGCCAGGACTAAAAAAGTAACGTCGATAATCGACTCCACTCCGTTACGGCTGAAGGTACTTTTGGTACCAACATTAGCCAGATCGACATCTAGCACGGCCAGTGCCTCTAGCAGGATTTGACCTCGCTGGTTCGTGTTACGGCTTCCCCATTCCACGGCCCAGGCATTGAAGACACCCGCTATTACAACTGGCCTTCGCCCTGTCAGCGCGGTCGTCATACAGTCCAGCATCTGCGTGAACCGCTCGGTCGACCAACTCGGAGGCGCATAGCAGCTACAGAAGAGGACCCCGTTTACCTTGGCGATCACGAAGCCCTCGTAGGTAGTAGACACCAACTGCTGGACAGGGTATTTACCCGTTGTCCATATCACCGCCATTTTTCCGGATCCATCCACGACCCAGTTGCCGTTGCCGGCGGGTACTCGGTATGGGTCCGATATGATGGCGATGTCTGTCCCCCACTCAGCAACTGACTGATACAGCAGTTGCTGAGCTGCGTCACAGTGGTTCAGGTTCAGCTGCGTTACCTGCACTGTGACTTTTCGTTAATGGCTCGTTTGAAGGTCGGGCACCTTGAGCCTCCCGTTGGGTGATTGTTGTTCACGGACTTCCCGGAACAAATCAAGCACTTGGGAGGGTTCTTGCAGCCTAGTGCCTTATGACCTTCCTCACCACAACGCCTGCACAACTTAGTCCTATCAGGGCCTTTACAGCCCCAGGACTTGTGTCCAGGTTCCCTACACCTAAAGCAGATCACCGGTTGCTCATGTATGTACAGGGAACATACTGACCAACCAACCTTGATCTTACCTACCTTAGCGGACTTATTTGCGTCCACCACAGGTAGGTGTACTAAGGCCACCTGAGTACCTGCCGGACCTTTCCGTAGCTGAACGGCGGTGGTGGGCACCTGAACTTCGCACTGTTGCCGCAGTGCCGTGACGAGCTCTTCTGCGTTGTGATCTTGTCAAGGTTCATCACCTTCAGAGTCACTGACTGCGTCAGAGCCCTCACTTCAACACCAGCGCCAAGGACCTCTGTTTTGTAGGCGGCGCCCTTGCGCTCCTTGTCGCGCTTAAGCTCGAGGATCATTTCACCTGTACGAGTGCGTCTGACACTGCGTACGTCGGCTCCTAGATCTGCGAGCTTCGCGTCACTGCGCATCGCCTTCAGGACTTCCGAGTACTTGGACTCTTCCGTCTTGATGATGATCGCATCACCCTTTTCGCGCTTGGCACCTACCCTCCTACCTTTCTTAGGCCTGGTATCCCTGCGCTCCTGAACCTGCTGAAGAACCTCCTGCTTCTTCTTCTTTTTCACTACGGTTGTCCAGGGGGCGTCCCCCCCCCTGATCCGCCCTAACCTGTGGTGATTGAGGGCCTCTCATAGGTCGCAACCCCCTGTTCCCATCACTCCGTGAGGGGCCATCCTTTTCAGGCCCACCCTTCTCGGCTTTCCGGGACGCCTGGCTGGGGTCCGATTTTCCGGCACTTCTGCCGGATTTCGGGGCTATTATCCGCCTGGCCTTACGAGCGCCGCCGGGTAGCTCCTCCCCTGACGGCTGCTTCGCGCGCTTCTGCGATTGCTTGTTGTAAGCATTCGCTTCCGCGCTTTTGGGGCTACCCGCGAAGACGAAGGGCTCCGTCTGGGTAGACTTCGGCACCTTCAATTTCACGGGCTCTGCCGCAGCCACAGTCGCCATAGGTTCAGCATGGCTCTGCTTGGCCGCCAACATTGACTTACGAAGTCTGAACAGGGCCTGCTTGAGGTCCTTGCTGATGTTAGACTTCGAGGACACAAAGTCAATTATGAAGTCGAGCTGCTGTGCAGCCACTTCCATCGCAGAGAGCCCATCTCTACTTTTATTGATGGCCCTCATCAACCACGCTCCATCCATAACTTCACCCGATGCGTTAGCTGGGGATGAAATATGGTTTCCAGCACTGGCACTACGTGCACTGCTGCCTCCTCCTGCTTCCGCTCTCCTCAACGGAGACCTACTAGCCCACTTCTTGCGAAGGGGTTCGCTTCCCTACTACTGCTACTACCTGCACTACTGCTATTGTTTTGATTTGATATTGTACTCATTATTGAATCCCACGAGTAGCACGGGAAAAGAGGTCCACCACGCCAGAGCCCTGCATTAACGCGGTAAGGGACAAAATACTGTGAGGGGTGCCCAGGTACCCCACAGGCTCCGTTAATGGCCGAACATCTTTTTCACCCCTTCGACCATTCATTCCTCAGCACGGTTTTTCGCTTGACACCTTGAATTGGGGTTACCCCGTTTGGTGGACTCTTATCACCGGAACAGGTCATCCGTAGTTCTATTCTATACGCCGGAAACTACACAGCACCCTCGTCTGTTTAGGATGATCTTCTCGAGCACCTTCCCCGCCGTGTCGATCAAGCATATTGGTCTATACGCCGACGGGTCACCGAGTGGTTTCCCCGCCTTTGGCAATAGTACTAGGCTCTGCCTCTTCCACGCATCTGGAAATACTCCCTCGTCCAGGCATATCTGCATAGCAGATCTGAACATACCGGGAGCCTCCAAGATTGCGACTTTGAGGGCCAGGTTTGGAACTCCGTCCGGACCTGGTGCCTTACCTATACTGAGGGATTTTGCTATCCCTACAAGTTCCTCATCGGTTACTCTATCCTCATCGCCAGCCCCAATCCCCGGCTGTCCTACGAGAGGAGGCCAAGGGGTAACTCCGTCCGGACCTGGTGCCTTACCTATACTGAGGGATTTTGCAATCCCTACAAGTTCCTCATCGGTTACTCTATCCTCATCGCCAGCCCCAATCCCCGGCTGTCCTACGAGAGGAGGCCATGGGCTAGGGTTGTGGCGCGGAAAGAGCCCCTCGATGATCCCCTCCAGCATCTCTGGAGATTGCTCCGTAGGAGCCATTGCACCTCTTGTCTTTGCCATAACGATCCTGTAGGCATCGCCCCACAGATTCGCGTTGGCACTCTGACAAAGTCCCTCAAAGCAGGCCTTTTTGCTTGCCCTTATCTCAGACTTCAGCGCGACTTTGGCAGCGGTGAACACCACCCGTCGTTCTTCACGCTCCTCCTCGGTACGTGCTCGCTGCATCCGCCTTCTGGTCTGTACACAGGCACGGCGCAGGTTCGCAATCGTTTGAGTCCACCAGTACGTCGGTGGTCTCCCATTCCTAGGGTCTGACTGTGAATCGAATCGAGGGAACAAACGCTACTATTAAACCCTTGTTGCTGTTCCAGAAGCGCCGGAACTCGAACGCGTGCAAACGAACCGTGTCCACAATCGACTACCTCGGGTTGGATCAATTTGTGGACAGGAACAAACGGACAAATCAAATTGCCAGCGACAAACGGTGGACTGTTTCTGGTCGATGGTTTCCGCAGCAGCAGCGATCGGCTCGATTGGCAGTGGAGGACGGGAACGGGATGCTCTTCTTCGGTGGAAGGAAGAAAAACTGCTGGCTTCTACTTCAATCGGCGATTTATTCTCGATCTTCTCACTTTAACGGTTACAAAAAAAACGTATACGCATTGCGCTAGTTGGTTTACTTAAATAGCTACAATATTTGCATTGTGCCAATCGATTGATTCGAACTAGCTCCTCCCATTACCTTGAAAACGCCGAAAGCAAGAGAAAAAAAAACAAAAAGAACATGACAACAAAGCTGGATGGGAGAGGGTTGCTGTGATGGGTTATACCTAGGACAGGACGTGACAGTTTAAATAAGACTGCCCAGTTGTCTTTCGGCCGATATCCTTGACGATATGAAAGCCAGTGCTACCAGTATTCTTTTTGAGCAAATCTTGTAAACAAATTCAAATATCAAAGCCCATAATTTGATTGTTTCTGGCACGCTTCGTTCATAAAGTGCAATGGAGGATGCTTTCTTTTTAAACATTCAGGTTTATATTAGAAACCGACAATACTTGTAGAGAAAATTAATAAAATTTCCATTATATTGCTCTCAATTAAGTATATTTTATTGATTTTATTGTATTGTAGGAGCACATGCGGAAAAGTTAACATCGAAAATAAATGGATTCGAAACAAAAATATTTCATGAAAAATGTTCAAACATTTTATGAAACTTTTATTTATGATCTAGCAACACGGCCGGGATAGCAACAAAGTGCCCTGTTGAAATCCAACTCAACGATGTGAAAGTAGGCCTTTGCCAAAACGACCAATCAGAAGTGGTCTTTTTTGACAGGCAATTGGTTTCATTTTTGTACTTTGACCTGTCACGTCTTGTCTTAGGGTAATACAGTCATTCTGGCTGACTTTTGGACTGGCTGACTTACGAACTAACATTTATTACTTTTCGTTTCGGAATGGGGGAAAGGTATTGGCTTTTATAAAGATATTGGGAAAGAGACAAATATGACTAAATGTTGGGATTGAGAGTGGGTAAAAGGGTCAATGATTTTGGCTTTACAAAACGGTAATGGATTTTAGGGCTGAATTCAAACAAAATGATGGAAAACAAATAAAACAAAAATGACATAAAACTAAACTTCGGTTTCGAACCGAACAGTGTGCGTTATCGGAATACAACATGGAAATTGAGAAGAGAAATGGTCTTTTGAAAAAAAAAAAAAATTAAACACCTATGTTGTAGCACTCGCAATTTATTTAAGTTTCAAATACATGCTCTTCCACAAACAAAAACCAAGTTGTTGAACTGAGAATGTATGTAGGCGTAATAAAAAGATAAAAGGGCCTTTCTTGTTATAAAAGTAGAAATACGACGCATAAAGCCACATATAGAAGTGACCTTTTTTCTACACATGATATATGGTTTTTCCAGGACAAAGTTTTATCGAACGATATTCCTAAGTTTTTGAAGTATTCAACTCGTTCTATCATAGATGTACCTTACATCGCTGTTGAAATTTATTTTTTTCCTGGGAAAGTGGAAAAATATTACCTTTGTTTTTGTTAAATTTAGCGAGAGCAGATTATTACTGAAGTACGCCAATAGTGTATGTAAACCTTCTTTCATCTGGCGCATGATTGTTTCACTTGAAGAACCAAGATAAAATAGCCAAATAACTAAAATAGCAAATAACCGGGGTACCCCATGTAACTGCAAATTTCCTAAATCGTTAATGTACATGAGAAACAGGATTGGTCCTATGTTACTGCCCTGTGGAACGCCTATGTTAATGGATTTAAGTGAACTTTGAACGCCATTAACAAAAACAAATTGCTTGCGGTTCTCCAGATAACTTTGAATTATACGCTTTGCCACACATCGAATACCGTTCATTTCGAGCTTTTCCAAAAGAATCCTGTGATTAAGCGTATCAAACGCCTTCTTGAGGACCAAAAAGAGAGCACCAACGATTTTCTTGCTGTCAAGTTCATTTATTGTATTATCAACTTATTCTGTGATAGCTGTTAACGTGCTGCAACCTTGTCTGAACCCATATTGTAGATCATAGAAAACATCATGCCTCTGCCTATGAAAGAAATTTAATATTCTAGCCACCAACAATTTTTCAAAGATTTTGTTGAAAACAGACAAAGTTGATATTGGGCGATAGTTGCCAACATCAGCAGAATCGCCTGATTTGAATTTTGGTATTACTTTGGCTACCTTGAGACAATTTGGGTTCTTCTTTTCGGCATTACGTCCCCACTAGGACAAAGCCTGCATCACAGTTATTAACTGAGAGCTTACTATGCCAATGACCATTTTCGCATGTGTATATCGTGTGGCAGGGAAGATACTCTATGCCCTGGGAAGTCGAGAAAATTTCCAACCCCAAAAGGTCCCCGACCAGTGGGATTCGAACCCACGACCCTCAGCTTGGTTTTGCTGAATAGCCGCGCGTTTACCGCTACAGCTATATGGGTATCTTCCAGTTTCAATAATTTTATCAAACATTGTTTGAAACATATGTGCAAATACATTACAATTATTTGTGATAATTTTTACTGGAATATTATCAGGGCCGCATGCTTTGTTTGTTTTTAAATCATTGATAATCAAAAGAACTTCATTAAAAGATGCTGGACGCAAATAGATCGACTCTGAAACTCGTTAAGTGATGGATTGTAAGAACTTTTTTTGATATTAGTTGCCAGATTATGACGAATTGTAGAAAAATAGTTATTGAACTCATTAGCTATTTCATGACTATCAGCTACTTTCTTTCTATCAAAAAATTATTCAATATTATTTTCATTCTCTTGGTCCCCTAAAATTTGTTTAAGATTTATTCAAAATTTACTATGAGGCGTGTAATTTAAAAGAGACTCGCAATATTGTTGTTTGCTACGCTTTTTCTCAGCATCTACTTTTTTGAAGACATGCTTCAGCATTTCTTTTAAATAACTATCAAAAGGGTTTCTCCTAACACGTTTTAGGTACCGTAAAACGGGGTAACTTTGATAGTTTTTTCAAAGAAAACTTCAATATTTATGCATGCTGTTTCAAAGATTTACAATTTATATTTTTAAAACAAGTACTGGCATCCTAGCTATCGATTACAGTCGATAGACTGGCAAAAGATTTATTATGAATGGATATATAATTTTTCATATAATCGAAAGTTGGTTTTCTGTTTTGGGGTAACTTTGATAATGGAATATGATTCTAACAAAATTGAATGAATAACGAACATTTGTAGGGCATTGCATACCTCCAGGCGTTTAACGTTATATGGAAAATTCCGACTTAGGGTCTGTCTCAATTGGGCTATTAAAACGAGTCCGAACTTAAATTTGACAGTTCGGAACTTATTTCCCCTCTGATTTCGATCTGTAAAAAATAAGTCTGCTCCAGAGGAGACTTATTTTTGACAGATCGAGAATTATTTCGCTAGTTCGTGTTAGCTGTTTGGATGTCGTTTTATTTTTTGGTCCTGCTTCGGTGGATTACCTATATGGACATCGGTATGATCGTCCAGTGGCCTCCGGACGGCACATCAAGCGGGATGATAAATTGCTGCTCAGTGAATGGGTAAGTTTTTCCCCCGGTAGGCTGGCTAAACAGTGTATGTATGCCAATGGAACGCTCTGGTATCCAGTGGTCTACCGATTGCTGTCACTGCAGTACATCACAGATCGGTTCCAAGGAACTATAAAGCTCCCGTGTATGGTGGGGTAGGTTCATTCAATCCGGATAGTCACACAGAAATGTGTTGTCCAAAATTACAGTTGCAGTGCTGGTAGCGAATCACTTTTTAGTGACCAAAAAGTCACTATTTGTCTAGTTCCACAAACTAGAACTGCAAACAATGATGTTTCACAGTTTTAAAAACATCAACTTTGTTGAATTTGAAATAATGGAAAGGTAGGGACAAAGACAAATTAAAGACCTCCATGTCCCTTGCAGTTGCCCAAAATTTTATGGCTCATAAGGTAATCTAGAATGCCGAGAAAAGTGTACTGCGATCTTTCAAACTTGGGTACCTTTTGCACTACCGAGGGACCAAATGCAGTACTCGAAGTGGTACCCAATCTGAGCCCGAGTGGGACGGACCTGGTAGGGATCTCTGGCTCTTCCTGGAAAGTTTCAGGTGAATATTCCTCAGAGATTTCTTACGAATAGTTTGAATGTTTAGTTGCGCTCTTTGAGGAATTTTTGGAGATAATCCGGACAAATTTTAGAAACCATTCTTAGCTGATCGTTCTGGCCGAGATTTTCTTTAACGAGAACCAGGACGAATTTTTGATTGATGTTCAGAATTAATAGCTAGAGAAGTTTATAGAATTACATTCCGTTGTAAATCAAAAGAAATCTCCAACCAGCCTTTTGAACAAACTTTTGAAAACAACTTAGGAATGTAAGGCAAACCCTCAAACCAAACAATATTAAAATAACTTTTCATAAACTTTTCCGTTTCATAAACTTTTACATTGATTATTTCAGATATTCGCTGACTAAGTTACAATTCTCTCTTTCTCACGAGTTTGATCGAATTGTTGAATTAGTTTAATATTACCGGAATTTTGCTACAAGTTTTACAATAGATTCCGTTTTTTTTTATTTTGCAATAAATTCCGCCATTTAGAAGATAAAATGTATCCACAAACATTGAAAGAAATCCGTCCACAATCACCATTGAATATTTACCTTCCAACACCTCCATTAATATATTCAAGAATGCCCTAAGTAATTCGTTTTGCAACTCTACATTATTTAAAAAATCACCTATAAACTTTTGCCGAAGAATTTGTCAGAAACGAAAAATTCGCCAAAAAAGGTGATCTGATTATTTAAAAACAATTGTTGACTCTCAACTTTTATTCCTGTTGAATAGACATATTTCAAATTACTATAGCAACTGTTTACTGTTATCTTCAATTTTAACATCCACTTTTATTTCTAGGCATTTTTTGGATAAATACTTGTAGTTCTGAAGTCACTTATTAGTCTCTATTTTGATCATTTTAGTCACTTAACTCAACATTAAGTTGCTGTCTAACCACTACCTGAACTGCAAGGCTAGTTGTTCGCTAGAACAGCTAGACCTCAGCAGGGTTGCTACATATACAGATTTATCTTTATTTTACAGAATTGTTCGTATATTTTGTGATCAAGAATCTATACATACAGTTCATTTTTTTTAAATACTGCTATACCGATTCTGTAAACAGAATTCTTCCAAAATTGTACAGATTTATACAGATTTTTGAGCAACGATAAAAATATATATTTTTTGAAACCTTAGAATTTAAATTGAGATGTGACAATTTCGCTTTGTGATTACAAATGATTAATATCTCTTTAAATATGTTGTGTAAACCTCAAGTTTATCTTCATTCTTAGGGATACAAATCTAAAATGCTGATATTTTGCTACATGATAAACACAGAAAGAGAAAGTGATATATGGGGGTCCCAAGTGTTGGGCTTTCAATACCATGCATTTCTTGCCCTATCCTAAAATTTATGAATCTTCGTGGAAATGTGCAGTTATGATCATGTATTCAAATTTCTGTCCAAAAAGTGTTTCATGAGAAACGAATAGTGCAGTATCTTATACCAATAGGACATAAACACCTACAAAAGCACTAACTAGAATCGTTGATGTGTTCGGAGAGGAGATAATATTTGCCCTCTCAAGAATTTTGCGCTCACGCTGACTACGCAATAATGCAGCATAAAATGTAGAAAACCTCAATTCGTGGTCTCTTCTTTGGTTTCTCACTAATGGCACTATGGAATATCAGTACGGATCGAATACGTGCAGATTTTGTTTTATGCTGACGTGACATTCATGGCATATTTGCCCATTATGCATCATGTAAATCAGTAATAACTATAACCCAACAGTAGAGGAACAGCAGCTATAAACTTTTAGAGCAGAAAATAAAAACAAGTAAATGCAAGAATTAGAAATTAATCCTCAAATAACATTTTGATGGTATGTTGTGTTAACTTGCTTGCGCTGGGGTTAAAATTTCCTGAATCGACAACGTTTTCGAATTGGACCAGACAAAAATCAAATTTGACAGTTCATTGATTAATTGGAGGAAAAATAATTTACGAACTGTCAAATTTAAGTTCGGACTAATTTTACTATCGCAATTGAGACAGACCCTTAGATTACAAAAATGGTCCCAGTTTGTGAAAATGCTTTTCGCTAAGAGATTTGAGTCCGATTTCAAGTTCTATGATAACTAGGCTATCAAAGAAGACCAATTATTCAAAACTACATCAAATAGTGATCGTAGAACAGATTGTTTGTAAGCGTTTCGAAAATGCTAAAATTGTGTTTTGTTTTAAATTCGTATAAAAAGCGTAAAATGTTCTTGATTTAAATGAAAACCGCTCTTACATGAAGTGTCATACTAATGTTATTTAGTTTTGCATTCGTTTTGCTTAACTGATTTACAGAAATTACGATATTTCGTTTAGTATGTGGTGGGTTACGCACCATCAAAGTTACCCGCATTATCAAAGTTACCCCGTTTTACGGAAATTTTGTTTTAATTTTATTAGAGTCCATAAATCGAAAGACATCCAGGGACAAAAAGAACTCTTGACATTTGCATTTTTAGAGACCGTTGTATTTTCCAAAAATATTTTCTAAACAATTATCTACGTTATCGAAATTGGCAATGTTGTTAAGGAAGGTGTTGCGGCGTGCAACTGGGACTTTGGCTCGGGTGAGCGGGAACGGAAAGATCTGTTGATCTTCCGTCCACCTGTTGCCGGGAGCAACAGGGCACAGGACCGATAGCTCGACTGGAGGGGCTTTCAACAACTCTAGCCTTTAAAAAGGCTGATTGGCTTCCACTGGTGGAGGGAAAGGCGGTTTGGAATCACTGAACTAAACTACTGTATTTCTCTTCGATGTGGATATTACAAAGGTTGAAAGAAAACTGAATCGAAACTGATGCTTGGATTGAAACTGATGATGTTCTTGCGCATGCAAGCTGCTTATATAGGCTGCAGGTAAACGAAGTCTTGCATGCGCAGCGGTGTGGGGAATGATGGAAATTTCCACTGCCTGGAAGATGCTGTAGTGGGTTCGATGATGATGATGATGGTTGTGCTGGTGGTGGTGCAATCTGTTTGGTTGATGCGTTCACGCTATACATAGCTGGCTAGATGGATGGCAATTGAATGAACAGAAAAGGGACGCAAATTGTCCTTTGGGGTATTTTCCGCTCTCTATTTTGATGCTGCAAACCGGGTAGCACAATGCAAGGATGTTGATGATGGAATATTCCGCTGCTGCCTGCTGCCAGCGTTTCTCGAACTGAATTTTGTGACGTCGGGACGGAACATTCTCCCCCCGGTTGAGACCTCGTATCAACAATTTCTTGCAGCGAAAGGTTGATGTTGTCCTCGATGGGAAGGATGGAATCTTGTTGATTGAATGATGAAGTGTTGAACTGCTGGCATAAACATCGCTGGCTGATACTTGGATGAATTTCTGCTGATGACTTGATGGTGGCGGAATGCTTGGAGGATTGACTCGCATCTGATGGCTGGTGTTGCTTGCTGACTTTGTTAGGACTGTACTCGTTGATTGGTACTTGCTGCTCACGATCCTCGGTTGGTATGCTCTGGATGAACTCTTTCTTGGGTGGATGCGTACGGAATACGCACTCCGGGATGGCTTCGCTGACTCGACATTGCATGGTGGATTTATCTGGTGGTTTCTCCTTCCTTGAGTTGGTATGGGGGTGCTGGGAACCACCAGTCGGTTTGACCGGTGGCATCATCTCGATCGATCTCTGGTACGAAGCTTCTCTCAATACCGGACGTGATCTGGTAGGCAACATGATTGCATCCCTCACCGAACGGATTACGGCTGTTGTCGGAATTGACATCGAGATCGGTGGAATTGTGGTTGAACGCTGGAACCACTTGGATACCAGATGGCTTCTGGTTGACTCTGGATACGACTTCTTTGCTGGACACATCTCGTTCATCTTCGGGGTTGGCTTGATCATCGGAGGGATGCCGGCTGACATCCGATTCAGCTTGATACTCGCAGGAGCTTGCTTGGGTACCGGAGGAATACCGGTCAGCAACAGGAACGTCTTGAGCTCTGGAAATAGTTCGGTTCGAAACTGATTGAGAACCGGAGGATGGATACCGGTCAAATCTGGAGGCTTCTCTGGAATCGGATGGGTTCCGACAATATACGGGAACTCTTTCAGAACCGGTTGAGGCCCGGTCGCACAAGCTGGCTGCTTATGGATCGGATGGATGCTGGGTACACACATGAACTGCTTGGGCACCAGATGGAACTCGCTTGCAGCTGGAAATCGCTGGGACATCGGCTGGTATCTGGTCACACTAGATGGTTGCTTCAGTACCGGAAGGAATCCGGCTACATTCAGATGCTGGTCCGAGTTCACACAGAACTCGGTCACAAAGCTGGGATGCTTCGACACTGGTTGAAATCTTGCTACACGCTGGAAAGGCTGCACTACCGAAATGGATCCGGTCAGGCTGGATGAAAACTTCAATGCCGGAATGGATCCGGCCACCCATGTGAATCGCTGCGGCGTTTGATGAGATCCGGTCAAATGGGATGATTGCTTGGACGCTGGACGGAATCTGGTCCTACATGGGAATCGCTTCGCGACCAGACACAATCCGATCGCACTTGGGAACTCTTTGTTGATTGAGCGGAATCCAGTCACACAAGGGATCCGCTGGAGCACCGGACGGGATCCGGTTGCGCAATGGAACGAACTTACTACTGGATACTGGATTCGCTTGGGCACTTGAAGTACTTCAGTTGGCATTGGTGCCAACCTAGGCGTTGGATGGAAACCGGGTGGCACGAGGAATGTCTTCGGCAACGCACCAAATCCGGTAATTCTCTCGAATGGCGTCGGCCTCGGATGGATTCCAACCTGGTTGATTGGAATTGGAAACGTGTTCGTCGCTTGATGAACTGCTGCAGGATCATCATCGTATGGTTGGTAGCTTTCACATGATGGGATGTTGCTCTCGTTGTCGACAAATTTGGTTGTCTCATTGCCGACGTTGAAATCCGCTGCTAATGTCGGATTTCCTGGATTAGCAGAATGCTCACTCTGCTTGCACGGAAGGTTGGACTTGTCTTGGTAGGCAACTGTTGTCACCTCTACACATCTGTTTGGCACCTCTTCACGGTGGGTGGAATCTTCATAGGTTGGTAGCTTTGGTAGCTCACATTGGGTAAGCACTTCTCCTTGTTGGATTGGCACTCTTGCTCGTTGGGTTGATACTTTCTCTCGTTGTGTTGCTTCTCCTTCTCGATGGCACTTCTGAGCTATTGGAGCAACAGAAGGCAGGGCAATCGGCGTGGATGCCGACTTGCACTTGATGACCTCGGCTAGATCACCCTCGGAATGGACCAAAGCTGCTCCACACACAGGATTTGACTTCATGGCAGAAGTTTCAGCGCTTGGTGGCTGCACGGAATGGATTGGGTTAATGGCAAACTGACTCACCTTCAACTCGTTGGCTTGGGCTGGGAACAGCTGCTCTGGGGACATCTCTCTCGGTGGCGACGTGTTTGGCTTCTCCATCACGTCTGGAATCGGAACGGACTGTTCCGTCGGTGGACTCGGTGATCGGCTTCGAATCAGTGGGGTGCGCCAAGGTGGCGCAGTGGTTGCAGCGAAATAGTTGGATGATGGTGAATGATACATCTGATACCTGTCACTGGTGCTCGGGAAAGAAAGTAACATGGTCTCCACCAGTAGGCAGGCATCGTCGTGGAGGTCATCGAAGCGCTCATAATCCTTATCCACATCCGAATACCTCTCGACTGGGACTGCGGACAAGATCTCACCGTTCACTCGTTGGTACTGCTTGTAGAGGAACTGGAGTTCTCTTTGATACATCTTCACATGTGCCAAACTCGGTTGATCGTTACTGTCTCTCACTAACTGCTGCTGGATCTTCTTCACTTTGGCCTCGACGAGGCTACGCTCGGCGAACAGCCTTTTCACGATGGCCATTTCGCAACACTTCACACGCGCACGTCTTGTCTTGATTTGGACTTTTTCACTACTCACTACCACTTTGCTTGCTTGGCAATTTCGTTTCCTCTCCGCCAATGGAAACCAGGAATATGTTCTGAACTTTGAGTCGAGCTACCGGGGGCAGGAACTACAGCAATCCTCTCGGTAGGAATGCTGATTGCTATCGGCGATAGCAATTGGGAATGATTTGTCTCAATCTGTTGATTGACGACTGACTCTGCTGCTGTTGCAGCCTTCAAGGAACTGTATCCGGCTCGAATTGGACCATATGTTGCGGCGTGCAACTGGGACTTTGGCTCGGGTGAGCGGGAACGGAAAGATCTGTTGATCTTCCGTCCACCTGTTGCCGGGAGCAACAGGGCACAGGACCGATAGCTCGACTGGAGGGGCTTTCAACAACTCTAGCCTTTAAAAAGGCTGATTGGCTTCCACTGGTGGAGGGAAAGGCGGTTTGGAATCACTGAACTAAACTACTGTATTTCTCTTCGATGTGGATATTACAAAGGTTGAAAGAAAACTGAATCGAAACTGATGCTTGGATTGAAACTGATGATGTTCTTGCGCATGCAAGCTGCTTATATAGGCTGCAGGTAAACGAAGTCTTGCATGCGCAGCGGTGTGGGGAATGATGGAAATTTCCACTCTCTTATGTATTGCTGAACGATGCTGCAATGGGGTGCGCTCAACGATGGGGACGGTTGTGGTGGTGGTAGTGGAAACTCTTTTGGTTGATGCGTTCACGCTATACATAGCTGGCTAGATGGATGGCAATTGAATGAACAGAAAAGGGACGCAAATTGTCCTTTGGGGTATTTTCCGCTCTCTATTTTGATGCTGCAAACCGGGTAGCACAATGCAAGGATGTTGATGATGGAATATTCCGCTGCTGCCTGCTGCCAGCGTTTCTCGAACTGAATTTTGTGACGTCGGGACGGAACAGAAGGTATGAAATTCCGATTGAAGCTGACGCTGGTTAACTACACGTTTTTTTAGCAGGACATTACATTTATTCAGTGTCAATTCCAAAGAGTAAATGATTATTGAGTGATTACTAACGTCATTTTCAATTGTATCGTCTCTCAATCTTCCTACATCACAAATTGAATGGTCTAAAATATTATTACTAATCGGTCCAGTGATAGCTTAATGAAGTTATCCAGTACCATACCAGCCAGTAAATTTAATTTGTACTAAAACGTTTTAGTACAGGCAGATATCCAGTACCATACCAGCCAGTGAGTATATACAGCATGGAAATTCAAGTTCCAAAGTTTTCCAAGCGTGAAAAACCAATTTTCATATCAAAATGTTTAAATCACATGGCAATTGCACCATCTAGTATGCTTTAACGCGACAATTTTCTATTTTATAAGAATTCTGCGTACTTTATCTCACTGGATGAGAGTTCTATCCGATCCAGTGAACTGAACTTTTCACAGCTGCTTTTCCGATAGTAGTTTAACAGTTTTCCATGGAAATATTTCATGGCTAACTGTTTTCCTATGATGCCGAGAAGAAACTTGTAGTTTTTCTGAAGGAATATTAATTTATTAGAAATCCACGTACATAATCTCACTGGATGAGAGTTCTATCCGATCCAGTGAACTGAAATTTTCACAGCCGCTTTTCCAATAGCGGATTAACAGTTTTCCATGGAAATATTTCATGGCTAACTGTTTTCCTATGATGCCGAGACGAAATTTGTAGTTTTTCTGAAGAAATATTAATTTATTAGAAAAACCACGTACTTAATCTCACTGGATGGGAGTTCTATCCAGTCCAGTGAGCTGATATTTTTACAGCCGCTTTTCCGATAGTGGATTAACAGTTTTCCATGGAAATATTTTATGGCTAACTGTTTTCCTATGATGCCGAGACGAAACTTGAAAGTTTCCTGAAGAAATATTAATTTATTAGAAATCCACGTACTTAATCTCACTGGATGGGAGTTCTATCCAGTCAAGTGAGTTGATATTTTCTCAGCCACTTTTCTGATAGTCGATTAACAGTTTTCCATGGAAATATTTTATGGCTAACTGTTTTCCTATGATGCCGAGACGAAACTTGAAAGTTTCCTGAATAAATAATAATTTATTAGAAATTCACGTACTTAATCTCACTGGATGGGAGTTCTATCCCGTCCAGTGAGCTGATATTTTCACAGCCGCTTTTCCGATAGTGGATTAACAGTTTTCCATGGAAATATTTCATGGCTAACTGTTTTCCTATGATGCCGAGACGAAATTTGTAGTTTTCCTGAATAAATGTTAATTTATTAGAAATCCACGTACTTAATCTCACTGGATGAGAGTTCTATCCGAACTAGTGAACTGATATTTTCACAGCCGCTTTTCCGATAGTGGATTAACAGTTTTCCATGGAAATATTTCATGGCTAACTGTTTTCCTATGATGCCGAGACGAAATTTGTAATTTTCCTAAATAAATATTAATTTATTAGAAATCCACGTACATAATCTCACTGGATGGGAGTTCTATCCGATCCAGTGAGCTGAAATTTTCTCATTCGCTTTTCTGATAGTGGATTGAAAGTTTTCCATGGAAATATTTCATGGTTAACTGTTTTCCTATGATGCCGAGACGAAATTTGTAGTTTTCCTGAATAAATGTTAATTTATTAGATATCCACGTACTTAATCTCTCTGGATGAGAGTTCTATCCGATCTAGTGAACTGATATTTTCACAGCCGCTTTTCCGATAGTGGATTAACAGTTTTCCATGGAAATATTTTATGGCTAATTCCATGGAAAACTGTTAAACTACTATCGGAAAAGCGGCTGTGAAAATTTCAGTTCACTAGATCGGATAGAACTCTCATCCAGTGAGATTAAGTACGTGGATTTCTAATAAATGAATATTTCTTCAGAAAAACTACAAATTTCGTCTCGGCATCATAGGAAAACAGTTAGCCAAAAAATATTTCCATGGAAAACTGTTAATCCACTACCGGAAAAGCGGCTGTGAAAATATCAGTTCACTAGATCGGATAGAACTCTCATCCAGTGAGATTAAGTACGTGGATTTCTAATAAATGAATATTTCTTCAGAAAAACTACAAATTTCGTCTCGGCATCATAGGAAAACAGTTAGCCATGAAATATTTCCATGGAAAACTTTCAATCCACTATCAGAAAAGCGAATGTGAAAATTTCAGCTCACTGGATGGGATAGAACTCCCATCCAGTGAGATTATGTACGTGGATTTCTAATAAATTAATATTTATTTAGGAAAATTACAAATTTCGTCTCGGCATCATAGGAAAACAGTTAGCCATGAAATATTTCCATGGAAAACTGTTAATCCACTATCGGAAAAGCGGCTGTGAAAATTACAGTTCACAAGATCGGATAGAACTCTCATCAAGTGAGATTAAGTACGTGGATTTCTAATAAATTAACATTTATTCAGGAAAACTACAAATTTCGTCTCGGCATCATAGGAAAACAGTTAGCCACGAAATATTTTCATGGAAAACTTTCAATCCACTATCAGAAAAGCGAATGTGAAAATTTCAGCTCACTGGATCGGATAGAACTCCCATCCAGTGAGATTATGTACGTGGATTTCAAATAAATTAATATTTATTTAGGAAAATTACAAATTTCGTCTCGGCATCATAGGAAAACTGTTAGCCATGAAATATTTCCATGGAAAACTGTTAATCCACTATCGAAAAACAGTTTGTGAAAAGTTCAGCTCACTGGATCGGATAGAACTCCCATCCAGTGAGATTAAGTACGTGGATTTCTAATAAATGAATATTTCTTCAGAAAAACTACAAATTTCGTCTCGGCATCATAGGAAAACAGTTAGCCATAAAATATTTCCATGGAAAACTGTTAATCCACTACCGGAAAAGCGGCTGTGAAAATTTCAGCTCACTGGATCGGATAGAACTCCCATCCAGTGAGATTAAGTACGTGGATTTCTAATAAATGAATATTTCTTCAGAAAAACTACAAATTTCGTCTCGGCATCATAGGAAAACAGTTAGCCATAAAATATTTCCATGGAAAACTGTTAATCCACTACCGGAAAAGCGGCTGTGAAAATTTCAGCTCACTGGATCGGATAGAACTCCCATCCAGTGAGATTATGTACGTGGATATCTAATAAATTAATATTTCTTCAGAAAAACTACAAGTTTCGTCTCGGCATCATAGAAAAACAGTTAGCCATGAAATATTTCCATGGAAAACTGTTAATCCACTATCGGAAAAGCGGCTGTGAAAATTTCAGCTCACTGGATCGGATAGAACTCCCATCCAGTGAGATTATGTACGTGGATTTCTAATAAATTAATATTTATTTAGGAAAATTACAAATTTCGTCTCGGCATCATAGGAAAACAGTTAGCCATGAAATATTTCCATGGAAAACTGTTAATCCACTATCGAAAAACAGTTTGTGAAAAGTTCAGTTCACTGGACTCGATAGAACTCCCATCCAGTGAGATTAAGTACGTGGATTTCTAATAAATGAATATTTCTTCAGAAAAACTACAAATTTCGTCTCGGCATCATAGGAAAACAGTTAGCCATAAAATATTTCCATGGAAAACTGTTAATCCACTACCGGAAAAGCGGCTGTGAAAATTTCAGCTCACTGGATCGGATAGAACTCCCATCCAGTGAGATTAAGTACGTGGATTTCTAATAAATGAATATTTCTTCAGAAAAACTACAAATTTCGTCTCGGCATCATAGGAAAACAGTTAGCCATGAAATATTTCCATGGAAAACTGTTAATCCACTATCGGAAAAGCGGCTGTGAAAATTTCAGTTCACAAGATCGGATAGAACTCTCATCCAGTGAGATTAAGTACGTGGATTTCTAATAAATTAACATTTATTCAGGAAAACTACAAATTTCGTCTCGGCATCATAGGAAAACAGTTAGCCACGAAATATTTTCATGGAAAACTTTCAATCCACTATCAGAAAAGCGAATGTGAAAATTTCAGCTCAATGGATCGGATAGAACTCCCATCCAGTGAGATTATGTACGTGGATTTCAAATAAATTAATATTTATTTAGGAAAATTACAAATTTCGTCTCGGCATCATAGGAAAACTGTTAGCCATGAAATATTTCCATGGAAAACTGTTAATCCACTATCGAAAAACAGTTTGTGAAAAGTTCAGCTCACTGGATCGGATAGAACTCCCATCCAGTGAGATTAAGTACGTGGATTTCTAATAAATGAATATTTCTTCAGAAAAACTACAAATTTCGTCTCGGCATCATAGGAAAACAGTTAGCCATAAAATATTTCCATGGAAAACTGTTAATCCACTATCGGAAAAGCGGCTGTGAAAATATCAGTTCACTAGATCGGATAGAACTCTCATCCAGAGAGATTAAGTACGTGGATATCTAATAAATTAACATTTATTCAGGAAAACTAAAAATTTCGTCTCGGCATCATAGGAAAACAGTTAGCCATAAAATATTTCCATGGAAAACTGTTAATCCACTACCGGAAAAGCGGCTGTGAAAATTTCAGCTCACTGGATCGGATAGAACTCCCATCCAGTGAGATTAAGTACGTGGATTTCTAATAAATTAATATTTCTTCAGAAAAGCTACAAATTTCGTCTCGGCATCATAGGAAAACAGTTAGCCATAAAATATTTCCATGAAAAACTGTTAATCCACTATCGGAAAAGCGGCTGTGAAAATATCAGTTCACTAGATCGGATAGAACTCTCATCCAGAGAGATTAAGTACGTGGATATCTAATAAATTAACATTTATTCAGGAAAACTAAAAATTTCGTCTCGGCATTATAGGAAAACAGTTAGCCATGAAATATTTCCATGGAAAACTTTCAATCCACTATCAGAAAAGCGAATGTGAAAATTTCAGCTCACTGGATCGGATAGAACTTCCATCCAGTGAGATTATGTACGTGGATTTCTAATAAATTAATATTTATTTAGGAAAATTACAAATTTCGTCTCGGCATCATAGGAAAACAGTTAGCCATGAAATATTTCCATGGAAAACTGTTAATCCACTATCGGAAAAGCGGCTGTGAAAATTACAGTTCACTGGATCGGATAGAACTCTCATCCAGTGAGATTAAGTACGTGGATTTCTAATAAATTAACATTTATTCAGGAAAACTACAAATTTCGTCTCGGCATCATAGGAAAACAGTTAGCCACGAAATATTTCCATGGAAAACTGTTAATCCGCTATTGGAAAAGCGGCTGTGAAAATTTCAGCTCACTGGATCGGATAGAACTCCCATCCAGTGAGATTAAGTACGTGGATTTCTAATAAATGAATATTTCTTCAGAAAAACTACAAATTTCGTCTCGGCATCATAGGAAAACAGTTAGCCATAAAATATTTCCATGGAAAACTTTCAATCCACTATCAGAAAAGCGAATGTGAAAATTTCAGCTCACTGGATCGGATAGAACTCTCATCCATGGAAATATTTCATGGCTAACTGTTTTCCTATGATGCCGAGACGAAATTTGTAGTTTTCCTGCATAAATGTTAATTTATTAGATATCCACGTACTTAATCTCACTGGATGGGAGTTCTATCCGATCTAGTGAACTGAAATTTTCACAGCCGCTTTTCCGATAGTAGTTTAACAGTTTTCCATGGAATTAGCCATAAAATATTTCCATGGAAAACTGTTAATCCACTATCGGAAAAGCGGCTGTGAAAATTTCAGCTCACTGGATCGGATAGAACTCCCATCCAGTGAGATTATGTAGGTGGATTTCTAATAAATTAATATTTCTTCAGAAAAACTACAAGTTTCGTCTCGGCATCATAGAAAAACAGTTAGCCATGAAATATTTCCATGGAAAACTGTTAATCCACTATCGGAAAAGCGGCTGTGAAAATTTCAGCTCACTGGATCGGATAGAACTCCCATCCAGTGAGATTATGTACGTGGATATCTCATAAATTAATATTTCTTCAGAAAAACTACAAGTTTCGTCTCGGCATCATAGAAAAACAGTTAGCCATGAAATATTTCCATGGAAAACTGTTAATCCACTATCGGAAAAGCGGCTGTGAAAATTTCAGCTCACTGGATCGGATAGAACTCCCATCCAGTGAGATTATGTAGGTGGATTTCTAATAAATTAATATTTCTTCAGAAAAACTACAAGTTTCGTCTCGGCATCATAGAAAAACAGTTAGCCATGAAATATTTCCAAGGAAAACTGTTAATCCACTATCGGAAAAGCGAATGTGAAAATTTCAGCTCACTGGATCGGATAGAACTCCCATCCAGTGAGATTATGTACGTGGATTTCTAATAAATTAATATTTCTTCAGAAAAACTACAAGTTTCGTCTCGGCATCATAGGAAAACAGTTAGCCATGAAATATTTCCATGGAAAACTGTTAATCCACTATCGGAAAAGCGGCTGTGAAAATTTCAGCTCACTGGATCGGATAGAACTCCCATCCAGTGAGATTATGTACGTGGATATCTAATAAATTAATATTTCTTCAGAAAAACTACAAGTTTCGTCTCGGCATCATAGAAAAACAGTTAGCCATGAAATATTTCCATGGAAAACTGTTAATCCACTATCGGAAAAGCGGCTGTGAAAATTTCAGCTCACTGGATCGGATAGAACTCCCATCCAGTGAGATTATGTAGGTGGATTTCTAATAAATTAATATTTCTTCAGAAAAACTACAAGTTTCGTCTCGGCATCATAGAAAAACAGTTAGCCATGAAATATTTCCAAGGAAAACTGTTAATCCACTATCGGAAAAGCGAATGTGAAAATTTCAGCTCACTGGATCGGATAGAACTCCCATCCAGTGAGATTATGTACGTGGATTTCTAATAAATTAATATTTCTTCAGAAAAACTACAAGTTTCGTCTCGGCATCATAGGAAAACAGTTAGCCATGAAATATTTCCATGGAAAACTGTTAATCCACTATCGGAAAAGCGGCTGTGAAAATATCAGTTCACTAGATCGGATAGAACTCTCATCCAGAGAGATTAAGTACGTGGATATCTAATAAATTAACATTTATTCAGGAAAACTAAAAATTTCGTCTCGGCATTATAGGAAAACAGTTAGCCATGAAATATTTCCATGGAAAACTTTCAATCCACTATCAGAAAAGCGAATGTGAAAATTTCAGCTCACTGGATCGGATAGAACTTCCATCCAGTGAGATTATGTACGTGGATTTCTAATAAATTAATATTTATTTAGGAAAATTACAAATTTCGTCTCGGCATCATAGGAAAACAGTTAGCCATGAAATATTTCCATGGAAAACTGTTAATCCACTATCGGAAAAGCGGCTGTGAAAATTACAGTTCACTGGATCGGATAGAACTCTCATCCAGTGAGATTAAGTACGTGGATTTCTAATAAATTAACATTTATTCAGGAAAACTACAAATTTCGTCTCGGCATCATAGGAAAACAGTTAGCCACGAAATATTTCCATGGAAAACTGTTAATCCGCTATTGGAAAAGCGGCTGTGAAAATTTCAGCTCACTGGATCGGATAGAACTCCCATCCAGTGAGATTAAGTACGTGGATTTCTAATAAATGAATATTTCTTCAGAAAAACTACAAATTTCGTCTCGGCATCATAGGAAAACAGTTAGCCATAAAATATTTCCATGGAAAACTTTCAATCCACTATCAGAAAAGCGAATGTGAAAATTTCAGCTCACTGGATCGGATAGAACTCTCATCCATGGAAATATTTCATGGCTAACTGTTTTCCTATGATGCCGAGACGAAATTTGTAGTTTTCCTGCATAAATGTTAATTTATTAGATATCCACGTACTTAATCTCACTGGATGGGAGTTCTATCCGATCTAGTGAACTGAAATTTTCACAGCCGCTTTTCCGATAGTAGTTTAACAGTTTTCCATGGAATTAGCCATAAAATATTTCCATGGAAAACTGTTAATCCACTATCGGAAAAGCGGCTGTGAAAATTTCAGCTCACTGGATCGGATAGAACTCCCATCCAGTGAGATTATGTAGGTGGATTTCTAATAAATTAATATTTCTTCAGAAAAACTACAAGTTTCGTCTCGGCATCATAGAAAAACAGTTAGCCATGAAATATTTCCATGGAAAACTGTTAATCCACTATCGGAAAAGCGGCTGTGAAAATTTCAGCTCACTGGATCGGATAGAACTCCCATCCAGTGAGATTATGTAGGTGGATTTCTAATAAATTAATATTTCTTCAGAAAAACTACAAGTTTCGTCTCGGCATCATAGAAAAACAGTTAGCCATGAAATATTTCCATGGAAAACTGTTAATCCACTATCGGAAAAGCGGCTGTGAAAATTTCAGCTCACTGGATCGGATAGAACTCCCATCCAGTGAGATTATGTACGTGGATATCTCATAAATTAATATTTCTTCAGAAAAACTACAAGTTTCGTCTCGGCATCATAGAAAAACAGTTAGCCATGAAATATTTCCATGGAAAACTGTTAATCCACTATCGGAAAAGCGGCTGTGAAAATTTCAGCTCACTGGATCGGATAGAACTCCCATCCAGTGAGATTATGTAGGTGGATTTCTAATAAATTAATATTTCTTCAGAAAAACTACAAGTTTCGTCTCGGCATCATAGAAAAACAGTTAGCCATGAAATATTTCCAAGGAAAACTGTTAATCCACTATCGGAAAAGCGAATGTGAAAATTTCAGCTCACTGGATCGGATAGAACTCCCATCCAGTGAGATTATGTACGTGGATTTCTAATAAATTAATATTTCTTCAGAAAAACTACAAGTTTCGTCTCGGCATCATAGGAAAACAGTTAGCCATGAAATATTTCCATGGAAAACTGTTAATCCACTATCGGAAAAGCGGCTGTGAAAATTTCAGCTCACTGGATCGGATAGAACTCCCATCCAGTGAGATTATGTACGTGGATATCTAATAAATTAATATTTCTTCAGAAAAACTACAAGTTTCGTCTCGGCATCATAGAAAAACAGTTAGCCATGAAATATTTCCATGGAAAACTGTTAATCCACTATCGGAAAAGCGGCTGTGAAAATTTCAGCTCACTGGATCGGATAGAACTCCCATCCAGTGAGATTATGTAGGTGGATTTCTAATAAATTAATATTTCTTCAGAAAAACTACAAGTTTCGTCTCGGCATCATAGAAAAACAGTTAGCCATGAAATATTTCCAAGGAAAACTGTTAATCCACTATCGGAAAAGCGAATGTGAAAATTTCAGCTCACTGGATCGGATAGAACTCCCATCCAGTGAGATTATGTACGTGGATTTCTAATAAATTAATATTTCTTCAGAAAAACTACAAGTTTCGTCTCGGCATCATAGGAAAACAGTTAGCCATGAAATATTTCCATGGAAAACTGTTAATCCACTATCGGAAAAGCGGCTGTGAAAATTTCAGCTCACTGGATCGGATAGAACTCCCATCCAGTGAGATTATGTAGGTGGATTTCTAATAAATTAATATTTCTTCAGAAAAACTACAAGTTTCGTCTCGGCATCATAGAAAAACAGTTAGCCATGAAATATTTCCAAGGAAAACTGTTAATCCACTATCGGAAAAGCGAATGTGAAAATTTCAGCTCACTGGATCGGATAGAACTCCCATCCAGTGAGATTATGTACGTGGATTTCTAATAAATTAATATTTCTTCAGAAAAACTACAAGTTTCGTCTCGGCATCATAGGAAAACAGTTAGCCATGAAATATTTCCATGGAAAACTGTTAATCCACTATCGGAAAAGCGGCTGTGAAAATTTCAGCTCACTGGATCGGATAGAACTCCCATCCAGTGAGATTATGTACGTGGATATCTAATAAATTAATATTTCTTCAGAAAAACTACAAGTTTCGTCTCGGCATCATAGAAAAACAGTTAGCCATGAAATATTTCCATGGAAAACTGTTGATCCACTATTGGAAAAGCGGCTGTGAAAATTTCAGCTCACTGGATCGGATAGAACTCTCATCCAGTGAGATTATGTAGGTGGATTTCTAATAAATTAATATTTCTTCAGAAAAACTACAAATTTCGTCTCGGCATCATAGGAAAACAGTTAGCCACGAAATATTTCCATGGAAAACTTTCAATCCACTATCAGAAAAGCGAATGTGAAAATTTCAGCTCACTGGATCGGATAGAACTCCCATCCAGTGAGATTATGTACGTGGATTTCTAATAAATTAATATTTATTTAGGAAAATTACAAATTTCGTCTCGGCATCATAGGAAAACAGTTAGCCATGAAATATTTCCATGGAAACTGTTAATCCGCTATTGGAAAAGCGGCTGTGAAAATTTCAGCTCACTGGATCGGATAGAGCTCCCATCCAGTGAGATTAAGTACGTGGATTTCTAATAAATTAATATTTCTTCAGAAAAACTACAAATTTCGTCTCGGCATCATAGGAAAACAGTTAGCCATAAAATTTTTCCATGGAAAACTGTTAATCCACTACCGGAAAAGCGGCTGTGAAAATATCAGTTCACTAGATCGGATAGAACTCTCATCCAGTGAGATTAAGTACGTGGATATCTAATAAATTAATATTTCTTCAGAAAAACTACAAGTTTCGTCTCTGCATCATAGAAAAACAGTTAGCCATGAAATATTTCCATGGAAAACTGTTAATCCACTATCGGAAAAGCGGCTGTGAAAATTTCAGCTCACTGGATCGGATAGAACTCCCATCCAGTGAGATTAAGTACGTGGATATCTAATAAATTAATATTTCTTCAGAAAAACTACAAGTTTCGTCTCGGCATCATAGAAAAACAGTTAGCCATGAAATATTTCCATGGAAAACTGTTAATCCACTATCGAAAAACAGTTTGTGAAAATTTCAGCTCACTGGATCGGATAGAACTCTCATCCAGTGAGATTATGTACGTGGATATCTAATAAATTAATATTTCTTCAGAAAAACTACAAGTTTCGTCTCGGCATCATAGAAAAACAGTTAGCCATGAAATATTTCCATGGAAAACTGTTAATCCACTATCGGAAAAGCGGCTGTGAAAATTTCAGCTCACTGGATCGGATAGAACTCCCATCCAGTGAGATTATGTACGTGGATATCTAATAAATTAATATTTCTTCAGAAAAACTACAAGTTTCGTCTCGGCATCATAGAAAAACAGTTAGCCATGAAATATTTCCATGGAAAACTGTTAATCCACTATCGGAAAAGCGGCTGTGAAAATTTCAGCTCACTGGATCGGATAGAACTCCCATCCAGTGAGATTAAGTACGTGGATATCTAATAAATTAATATTTCTTCAGAAAAACTACAAGTTTCGTCTCTGCATCATAGAAAAACAGTTAGCCATGAAATATTTCCATGGAAAACTGTTAATCCACTATCGGAAAAGCGGCTGTGAAAATTTCAGCTCACTGGATCGGATAGAACTCCCATCCAGTGAGATTATGTACGTGGATATCTAATAAATTAATATTTCTTCAGAAAAACTACAAGTTTCGTCTCGGCATCATAGAAAAACAGTTAGCCATGAAATATTTCCATGGAAAACTGTTAATCCACTATCGGAAAAGCGGTTGTGAAAATTTCAGCTCACTGGATCGGATAGAACTCCCATCCAGTGAGATTATGTACGTGGATATCTAATAAATTAATATTTCTTCAGAAAAACTACAAGTTTCGTCTCGGCATCATAGAAAAACAGTTAGCCATGAAATATTTCCATGGAAAACTGTTGATCCACTATTGGAAAAGTGGCTGTGAAAATTTCAGCTCACTGGATCGGATAGAACTCTCATCCAGTGAGATTATGTACGTGGATATCTAATAAATTAATATTTCTTCAGAAAAACTACAAGTTTCGTCTCGGCATCATAGAAAAACAGTTAGCCATGAAATATTTCCACTATCGGAAAAGCGTCTCTGAAAATTTCAGTTCACTGGACTCGATAGAACTCCCATCCAGTGTGATTAAGTACGTGGATTTCTAATAAATTAATATTTCTTCAGGAAAACTAAAATCTTCTTCTCGGCATCATAGGGAAACAGTTAGCCATGAAATATTTCCATGGAAAACTGTTAATCCACTTTCGGGAAAGCGGCTGTGAAAATTTCAGCTCACTGTGTCGGATAGAACTCCCATCCAGTGAGATTAAGTATGTGGATTTCTAATAAATTAATATTTCTTCAGGAAACTTTCAAGTTTCGTCTCGGCATCATAGGAAAACAGTTAGCCATGAAATATTTCCATGGAAAACTGTTAATCCGCTATCGGAAAAGCGTCTGTGAAAATTTCAGTTCACTGGACTCGATAGAACTCCCATCCAGTGTGATTAAGTACGTGGATTTCTAATAAATTAATATTTCTTCAGGAAAACTAAAATTTTCTTCTCGGCATCATAGGAAAACAGTTAGCCATGAAATATTTCCATGGAAAACTGTTAATCCACTATCGGAAAAGCGGCTGTGAAAATTTCAGCTCACTGGATCGGATAGAACTCCCATCCAGTGAGATTATGTACGTGGATATCTAATAAATTAATATTTCTTCAGAAAAACTACAAGTTTCGTCTCGGCATCATAGAAAAACAGTTAGCCATGAAATATTTCCATGGAAAACTGTTAATCCACTATCGGAAAAGCGGCTGTGAAAATTTCAGCTCACTGGATCGGATAGAACTCCCATCCAGTGAGATTATGTACGTGGATATCTAATAAATTAATATTTCTTCAGAAAAACTACAAGTTTCGTCTCGGCATCATAGAAAAACAGTTAGCCATGAAATATTTCCATGGAAAACTGTTAAACTACTATCGGAAAAGCGTCTGTGAAAATTTCAGCTCACTGTGTTGGATAGAACTCCCATCCAGTGAGATCAAATACGTGGATTTCTAATAAAGTAATATTTCTTCAGAAAAACTACAAGTTTCGTCTCGGCATCATAGGAAAACAGTTACCCATGAAATATTTCCATGGAAAACTGTTGATCCACTATCGGAAAAGCGGCTGTGAAAATTTCAGCTCACTGGATCGGATAGAATTCCCATCCAGTGAGATTAAGTATGTAGATTTCTAATAAATTAATATTTCTTCAGGAATACTATAAGTTTCGTCTCGGCATCATAGGAAAACAGTTAGCCATGAAATATTTCCATGGAAAACTGTTGATCCACTATCGGAAAAGCGTCTGTGAAAATTTCAGTTCACTGGACTCGATAGAACTCCCATCCAGTGTGATTAAGTACGTGGATTTCTAATAAATTAATATTTCTTCAGGAAAACTAAAATCTTCTTCTCGGCATCATAGGGAAACAGTTAGCCATGAAATATTTCCATGGAAAACTGTTAATCCACTTTCGGGAAAGCGGCTGTGAAAATTTCAGCTCACTGTGTCGGATAGAACTCCCATCCAGTGAGATTAAGTATGTGGATTTCTAATAAATTAATATTTCTTCAGGAAACTTTCAAGTTTCGTCTCGGCATCATAGGAAAACAGTTAGCTATGAAATATTTCCATGGAAAACTGTTAATCCGCTATCGGAAAAGCGTCTGTGAAAATTTCAGTTCACTGGACTCGATAGAACTCCCATCCAGTGTGATTAAGTACGTGGATTTCTAATAAATTAATATTTCTTCAGGAAAACTAAAATTTTCTTCTCGGCATCATAGGAAAACAGTTAGCCATGAAATATTTCCATGGAAAACTGTTAATCCACTTTCGGGAAAGCGGCTGTGAAAATTTCAGCTCACTGTGTCGGATAGAACTCCCATCCAGTGAGATTAAGTATGTGGATTTCTAATAAATTAATATTTCTTCAGGAAACTTTCAAGTTTCGTCTCGGCATCATAGGAAAACAGTTAGCCATGAAATATTTCCATGGAAAATTGTTAATCCACTATCGGAAAAGCGGCTGTGACAATTTCAGCTCATTGGATCGGATAGAACTCCCATCCAGTGAGATTATGTACGTGGATATCTAATAAATTAATATTTCTTCAGAAAAACTACAAATTTCGTCTCGGCATCATAGGAAAACAGTTAGCTATGAAATATTTCCATGGAAAACTGTTAATCCACTATCGGAAAAGCGGCTGTGAAAATTTCAGCTCACTGGATCGGATAGAACTCTTATCCAGTGAGATTATGTACGTGGATTTCAAATAAATTAATATTTCTTCAGAAAAACTACAAGTTTCGTCTCGGCATCATAGGAAAACAGTTAGCCATGAAATATTTCCATGGAAAACTGTTGATCCACTATCGGAAAAGCGGCTGTGAAAATTTCAGTTCACTGGATCGGATAGAACTGCCATCCAGTGAGATTAAGTACGTGGATTTCTAATAAATTAACATTTATTCAGGAAACTTTCAAATTTCGTCTCGGCATCATAGGAAAACAGTTAGCCATGAAATATTTCCATGTAAAACTGTTAATCCACTATCGGAAAAGAGTCTGTAAAAATTTCAGTTCACTGGACTCGATAGAACTCCCATCCAGTGAGATTAAGTACGTGGATTTCTAATAAATTAATATTTCTTCAGGAAAACTACAAGTTTCGCCTCGGCATCATAGGAAAACAGCCATGAAATATTTCCATGTAAAACTGTTAATCCACTATCGGAAAAGAGTCTGTAAAAATTTCAGTTCACTGGATCGGATAGAACTCTCATCCAGTGAGATTAAGTACGCAGAATTCTTATAAAATAGAAAATTGTCGCGTTAAAGCATACTAGATGGTGCAATTGCCATGTGATTTAAACATTTTGATATGAAAATTGGTTTTTCACGCTTGGAAAACTTTGGAACTTGAATTTCCATGCTGTATATACTCACTGGCTGGTATGGTACTGGATATCTGCCTGTACTAAAACGTTTTAGTACAAATTAAATTTACTGGCTGGTATGGTACTGGATAACTTCATTAAGCTTCCAGTGATATGGGTATTAGAACAAACAAAACCATAAGATTCTAGAAGTGTTTTATATCTAATCACAACATGATTACTAGCACTATTTACAGGTACATTCACATCCCCAACGATCATGCAGCAACGATTACAATTACACGAAGCTATAATATTCTCAACTTTCTCATAAAAGTTGGAAAAATCGTAGAATGGCGTACGGTATAAGCCGTGAATATCATAATATAGCCCTCTGATCTCCATTTCGACGTGAATGTGATGGTATCCATCATCATTAATATTTTGACAACTTTTTATGCTAAATTATTTTTAGCAAAAACAGCAAGGCCACCGTTCGATTGACTTCTGCAGGAAAAATAGCTATCATATCCTTCAATTTTATACAACGAGCAATGAAACTGTTAATCCACGTTTCACCGAGGACAATAACATCGAACCAACACTCACACAATTCCAAAATTTGCGAAACAGAATCAAATTTGTTCATATCATTAATACCTCTTAAATTCCACTGCAAAATACGCAATTTATTATCATCTGCTCCTACAGGGCATTTTTTGAAAACTTCAATGTCAATGGTGGAAATAATTAGTTGTTTTATCCATTTACACATTTTTTTTAACAAGTTCATAAATTTCACAAGCACTTTTTGTGTTTTACATCTGGTTTGATTTGTAAAGTTCAGATTTCATCGATTTTGTTGAAGCTCTGTGGCAATAAATAAGATAATTCAAATCTTCGTAGCTTTTAACTATCTCAATTTTAGATCCTTCTTCATCTTTGACTAAAATTGATCCACATTGACCTACCCAAACGTATTTGAGGCTAAGATTTTCTTGTTGAGCACGAACTTCTCGTAAAATCTGTAGTGCAAAAGGTGTCAATTCATTCCTTACAATGATCTTGGTAGGCTTGTGATTGATAGTTAACTTCTCATCTACTTGCCTTGATAACAAAATGCCTAGCTCCCTTTTCTTCCTAAGAATTAGCTCTTTTTCTGATTTCTGTTTGAATTCAACTTTGACGGGGGGGCAAAAATTTGATAGATTTGTTCGATCCAATTCTAGTTGCCGATACTATATCATCATGATTTAAGGTGATTATAGAACGAAGCCACGACTCAAATTTTTAAGAGCACAAGATTTGAGAACCAAACAGCGCTCCGCGTTGAAAAACTATCCCATTGGTCACCACCAGCAAGCAAGCAATTCGATTGGTTTCCAATGCTGACTGTTGTAAAGTTCTCCAGTCTTGTGCGCTTGAAAATTCAAAGTTTGGCTTCGTTTCATAATCACCTTAAGGCTTAGTAGCCCGTCATTCGATTTGGCAACAATGATGGGGCCCAGATAGCCGTAGCGGTAAACGCGCAGCTATTCAGCAAGACCAAGCTGAGGGTCGTGGGTTCGAATCCCACCAGTCGAGGATCTTTTCGGGTTGGAAATTTTCTCGACTTCCCAGGGCATAGAGTATCTTCGTACCTGCCACACGACATACGCATGCAAAAATGGTCATTGGCATAGTAAGCTCTCAGTTAATAACTGTAACTGGACGTAATGTCAGAAAGAAGAAGAAGAAGAAGATGACTTTTCAGCTTGCATTTCAAAGTGATAATACTCTGCCTTGATAGTTTATATTGACTTGAAAAAGTATCACTGTACGCGCTAACATGCATACAGTATGGCCCATAAAAAATGCGAAAATCGTTATATCATGTTTTATGGTAGTTTTTACATGGAAAATATGAATGAAACATAAATATTATTCATTACGTGTATTGTTTAATCTATTTAGACTCAGTTTTTTGCTTTGGTCATGACTTTTATCTGTTACTTTCACCTTACCAGAGAGGAATTGGAAACATCCCTTTAAATTTTATCATGCGGACGTCGAGTTCAATATCTGTATAATGAGAGCTTCTATAACATCAACGATGGCACGAGATACTTCACAGGCCGTGTCTCCAGCATACGCCCATATCAAATTCTATCATTGGTTCATACCTGGGTCATTGAAGACTTTAACATATTTTCGAAAAAAACGGCTCATTTTGGAGAGCTTTAATTGAACCTTAATATAAGTGTGATAAGCGGCTCTGTTTTGTTCAAAATTTATGAGAAAGTATTGATATAAGTTGTCTCTAACCAAAAGAACCAATTTCATCCTCTAAAATCTGCTATAGGCCTCCATATTTATTTTTGATTCAACTTTAACAAAAAGACAGTAAGAAAAATATGACAACAATTGTCCTGGATAGCGAAGTTATGTCAGAATATACTACAATAATCAGAAATTACATTCACTAGCAAAGACAATGAAAATAAGGATGCTAATTTCACGTTCAAACAATTTTCGCATTTTTTATGGGCCATACTGTAGAGTATGCCGATACTTTTTCAGATGTGTCAGTGCAAAACCAACTGACTTTCTTTGATTCGTAATCGTGAGATGAATTAGCAACAATCATCAACTACGCGTACAAATCTCAATGACGGCCTACTTCGCCTGAATTCAACTCCTACTGTAGAGCTAATTTTTGCTGTGAGATCACGTACCGTTTTGATTCATATTACGGACAGCTTTTAATTCCGGACACTCTTCTCTGTATGGGAAACATTTCACTTGAAATGTTTCAATTTTTGCTTTTTAAAAGTTCGCACTTTCGAAGCTCGTTTTAATCAGCATTTTTCATAAATATCCGTGGAAATTTACAATGCCCAACTGCCTCAGACGTCTGTTTAGTTGTTTAACAATTCCAATCGATTATTTGACTTCTCTTTTTATGATTTTTATGAGCTGTCCGGAATTCGAATCAGAGTGTCCGGAAATCAAGGCAAAAGTAAGGGAGCGTCCGGAATAAGAATCATCGGAAGTCAATACATTTCCATTTATTTAAAATTATTCATGTGGCGGAATCAAAATCTTAACCCACCATTCGAAAGCTAAAAGTCTTCAAGGCTCGATAACGCGGAGAAATAATACAAACTGATTTATTTTTTATGCTTTTTGATGAATAACACTGAGGCCTTAAGTGTCCGTAATATGAGTCAAAACGGTATATCTTCATTTGGCTGAAACGGAACACATTAAAAGACTTAGTTATTGGCATTCTTCTCTTTGTGGGCATTTTCAACGTTCATTTCTAGTTTATTTAAATTATTTCTTAACAAGGCCTGGGATTATTTTAGTAATTTTAATTCTTGTTTTAACTTTTGATTTTCCTCTTTGAGTAGACAAAAATCACGAAGAATCTCATCAAACTTTGTTAATAGAAACTCTTGCGAAGATTCAATGGCTGTGGTTAATGTCTTTATCTCTCCTCTCATGCCACTCATCTCAACTGACATTGCAGCTTTCAGTTCAGAAGTCACAGTGCTATCATTGATGTATTAGGACTTTGTTGACGCAACATTGTTTTTTTGAGCGGTTTGAGCAAACATCAGAGCAAAAGTAAGCACCATTTTTAATACGACTTGCTGCTTTACCTGATAAATTTCGGCATACAATATGTGATGTGATGTGGCAAGATTGGTAAGAAATTAATTTTGATTCATCAGGTTCATGCTTCTTACAAACAGAACAAGTTGAGTTGTCATCTATCCTACTCAAGATAACATTGAAAAACCTATGAATGAAATTCCCAACGAATACAGAATATCATGAGAATCCAGATAAATAAACACTCAATTGAAATATACAGATATATTACTAATGACAGAGACAGGCATAAACAAAAATGATCGAGTTGTCGACATCTACGAACGACTACGAGAATTTAAGTTAAAATTTCATGGGAATATGTCATTGCTTGGTTGGTTCAGATTTCTAAAATGATGATCGGCTAGATACTACTAGCAGCACTCGGCGATCAAATGAGGAAGCCTTTTTCTTTCTCTAAGCCACCAAATCCGTAATAAACGGAAACCACACCACGGAGTGTTGCACAATGTGTTGATCAAATTTGTCCGCTACAGCATATAGAGCAAGGCTACGAACTACTTAGTGGCAGCCGTAGACTGCAGCAACAGCCGTTGCCTGTAAACAGAACCACTGTATGGTGTACAACGGTGTGTGCACTAGTGTGGGACAAAATTCAAATTCTCGCTCCAGTCCACTTTTTGAATTGCATTAGGACCCATACCAACTGTGCAAAATTTCAGCTCGATCGGAGAAACTATATTTAGCGCCAGCCGTTCAAAGTTTGTATGGGATTTACTATGGGAAAACTTGCTTTTGCAAAGAAAAATCGCCAGAGGTCGCCCATTGACCTCTATAAAATTCTGAACTCAGAACTCGATAGCTATTTCTACGATTAAGAATATTGCCGAAGACCGCAAAGCAAAGATTTAAAATTGACTTGTTGTTACACAATCCCAATTTTAAATTGCTTGTTCTAATGCAAAAATGCATTTTTCTGGCTATTGCGCGGAATTTCATGTCTTATTGGTCATTTCATGTTATTATTGGTCTAACTTGACATTCAATAATTCTACCAAACTTTGTCCATCAACAAAATAGGTTTTAATGTCATGCCTCATTTCGATCTTATGTGAATGAAATTTCGAGTTATGTACTGTTGACATGATATTTTGAGTAATTTGTGGATTTGATTCTTTTGAGCAATCCTTTCCGTTTTCGCAAATCAAGCTTTTTCAATCATAAAACCAACAATACAATTCCTTGTAGACTGATATTTTCTTAGAAAAAAAACACAATAAAAGTATCGCAATTTTTGAAAAACTGAAATAGCTCGGTCGAGGTAAAAGTTGCGTTAGAAAAAAGTTTACGTTACATCGTGGTGTAAGTGTACTGCTCAATAAACCCTAAAAGTTATTTGTTTAAAAATAACACTTTTCAAAGAAGAACTACCGCCAAATGCATTTTTGCACACCAGCTCTCTTTTTTTTTTTTCAAAAACCAAAACATCAAATGCGATCTTCAAACCATTTGGAAGGAGCTCAAGCAGCAAAAATTAAATGCACTCGTATTCACGAAGCAACAGCTAAAGGAACAACATAATGGGTTGTTTGTTCTTCGGCTCTTGCCATCTGATGACTTGCCCGGGAAAAAAGGGAGCATGAAAAAACATGAAAAAAAAAGTTCACACACGAGAATGTTATTTTTAAATTAAATTTTATCGTTTGCTCCCACTGGAGATGATTTTTTTTCGCGTTGATGCCTAATCGCTTTGTTTTAATCAATCGCAAGCTGCTGGAGAGATGTGTCAGATCGTTGGTTGCGAGGAAGACCCATGGGAACTGGGTTGAATGCAGTTAGCAGATCATCAAAGTTTAACAGCTGAAACGCCAAATAATTTGTATTGGTGAAAAAAAATTGGTTAACATAACTAGTGGAAGAAGTTATGGTTCTTATGTGATTTAATCTGAAACCCTTACGAGTATATTCCTCCATGTTTATTATGTGTTGATAGATGAATTCTCAAATTCACTTTATATCTCTCGATAATAAATATTACATACCGTCAAACCGGGTAACTTGCAACAGCGAAAAAACTTTGTTGCTTATTTTTTACATCAATTATTGAACTCAGGTTTAAGAATTGCTTTGCGTACATTATTTTACTTTGTTGATTTTCTGAAGGTAAAATTCGTTTTTCAAGTTAAAACGCATGATAACAAGCGTGAAAATTGGCAAGTTTTATGCATTTTCAAAAAAAAATCCCTCATAGGCTATATAAATATTGTCCATTTTCGATTTTTTGTCATTTTGCATATACTTTTAGAGTAATAGAGTTGCAAAAATTTTGATGAATCGATTGAAAGTAAGTTTGAAATTTCTCAATACTGAACGAAAAAAAGTAAGAGGTTGTTTCCGAGATACAACCGCCAAGTTGACGTTGGATAACGTTAGCTTCATCTATTTCCTGGCTCGAGACCGGCACAAACTTATGAGAGATTTCTACTGATAAAAATCCAATCAATTTTCATATTATTTGTTGCATGTCAATTCCGTCCTATTGTGGACATTGTGTGTTAGCACAGAAAATCTGTCGTGTAAGTTTGGTTCGGATAACACTTCAACACCGATAGACCGTTATACTCGAAGAAGTTCCGCACCATGAAGAACTTTTTCTGATTCGTAGTGGTATCCGGAGAAATGTAGAGACAAATCTGCGATTCCAGAGCTCGGCCGTCATGGTCCTGCAGGAAGCGAATGGCCTATCTGATCGGTTTGTTTAGGATTACCAACCTGTGCGCGATCCAAGCCAAGCGTGTCAGCATCATACCGAAGGACATCCAACTGACTCGTCGTATCCGTGGAGAACGCGCTTAAATTGAATTGCAGCACAATTTCCAACAAAACGGGTCATTCGATGTAAAAGAGTTACAACCAGAGACACTTCATCTATAACTATTAATTGATTTATTAATTTATTTATCAATTATAATGTTGGTTGATTAGTTTTCTAGTTAGCTGTTGCTGATTAGTTTTAGCTCTTTGTTTGACAAATTGATACTCTGATCGCTCTAGCATGCATTTGCATGTAGGTAGCGACGATGACAACGGAATTTTTCAAAGTACAGTCACCCCACAATTATGGATAGCACACAGGTATGGATCAGAGTTGGAATAAAACGGGAATATCTCATCAAATACAGGTGCAATTTAGCAGAACACATTTTACCTACGTTAACCATAAATCTGTACAGCATCGTAATCAATCATAATATGCTTAAGTATATTTTTTCCGTCCGTATGAAATAAAATGTCAACCGTATTCCCAGAAGCGTTGATTCATATCTTTGGGGCATTGAAACCCATACCACAGATATGAATCAAAGATAAGACGATTCCGAAAGAAACGCCAAAACGTATGCTTTCACTAACACACCATTCGTTTACTTCGCAGATAAATTGCTGTTATAGTGTTTTGATCCATAATATGAGTCGATTTGATCCATAAGGGGCCGTCCACAAATGACGTAGCATTTTTTTACTGATTTTTTACACCCCCCCCTCCTCCCTCGTAGCATTTCGTCACAAACGCTGAAACCCCTCCTAGGAAAATACGTAGCATATCATGCACACCCCCCCCTTCAGTTTTTAATTTGTTTTCCTCAGTGGTTGTGGTAAAACGAAACATTAATATCCAGAATTTTAAATTTTGATATTAATTACTGACTGAAATGTCAGGATAATCTGACGAATGATAGTTTGATTTACCGTTGCGCTTAAAAATCATTTGGAAAACAGATTAAACTAACTTATTTTCTGTTTAATTTACATAATTTGTTTAAATTAAGGTTAAATTTGATTTGTAGTACTTTTGATATTGTTTAAACCTTAAACAAGTTCAGATTGATAAATTTAACAGCAATGAGTAATAGTTCAAAATATATTAAAAAGAAATTTTGCTATATTAGAGGATTTTCTTTAAATTTTTCGTGGTTCAGAAACAGATTTCAGTGAATATGATCAACAAAATACCTCAATGTGTTAAGGATTTCCGTAATTATTCGCTAAATTCAAATCCATTCAGCAAACTAGATAGAGAAAAAATAACAATTGTAATATTTAAAATTGGGGCCTTCCTTAGCCGAGTGGTTAGAGTCCGCAGCTACAAAGCAAAGCCATGCTGAAGGTGTCTGGGTTCGATTCCCGGTCGGTCCAGGATCTTTTCGTAATGGAAATTTCCTTGACTTCCCTTGGCATAGAGTATAATCGTACCTGCCACACGATATACGAATGCAAAATGGCAAGATTGGCAAAGAAAGCTCTCAGTTAATTACAGTGGAAGTGCTCATAAGAATACAAAGCTGAGAAGCAGGCTCTGTCCCAGTGAGGACGTTAATGCCAAAAAGAAGAAAAAGAAGAATATTAAAAATTAGCGATTTCAATACAATCAACTTTATTGGTATTTCAACCAAACTTCATCATAGAAATATTCATACACAAATTTAAGACAAATAAATTCAAGTGCACCATCTTTATTGGGAGAATTTGTAAAGAAATACTGGAATAAATTTGTAATTAACATCCTAAAAGAAATGCATGAAAATCCTGAACATAATGGAAAAAGAGGATTCTGGTAGTCCTAAGAAGATTATCCAGATTATTATTATCCAGGCTGTTCCATCAAGATCATTGATATTTAAAAACGAATTGATGAGTTGACTGAGTGGAGATCTCCTGTAACACTTAAATATTTTGTTTTACTATAAAAACGTTAAAATTTACCTAAATGAGCATAGTATATTATTTTGAGGAAATAAAGCTCTAATAAAAAATGTTATTTGATGTAAAACTGTTGATTCTAAGTCTCGTTAAAAAATTAAAAAACAATATTTTCCAAGTCAATAAAGCATTGATTTACTTAACTTTTTAAATTATTTATTTATAAATAAAATATTTTGGACACAAATACAATATAAAATCCACATAACTATTTAAATCTATTTGATTGTCAGGAAAATTAAAAATTTTTGAATCTTATCATATTGATCTTTTAAATGTTTGAATTTTTATCTTAGTTTAAAAATTCAGACAAAGAAGTTTGATAAAAAAAATCTGTCAATTTTTTCTACACTTTTTAAGGAAATTATTCAAAATGCTACGTCCACAAGTTGAAACACCTCCCTCCCCCTCGTCACACATCGTCACAAATTCGAGAAGCCCCCCCTCCCCCCTAAAATGCTACGTCATTTATGGACGACCCCTAATAGAATCCTCCTCTCCCACTGATCCACATCTGTGGGGTGGACATCGTTTGGAATTTCTATTGAAATCGACACTTTTTGGTAAATAACCGAGAATTTTGAGCTGTATTCTCGAAAACAACTATTTTCTGCATGGTCAGGAAGGTAATTTTAATTTGTACAGTATCACCATGTGTTTTAATCATATTTTGTTCTGAAAAATGACCCTTAGTTGATCCATAACTGTGGGGTCACTGTAAGTAAAGTTTGTAAGGATGCTTAAAATATATCCCCGAGCCCGATTCCATCTTCTAAACTGGTACCAATTAGCTCATACGGTTGAAATAATTAAATTTCTGTTGGATATCAGATTTTCCTTAAGAAATTGCCTACATCTAGGCGTTTTTATCACAATTATAGAAATTAACTATTCATTATTTCTTTACATATTGCATTATTAAGCATTTTGCAAGAATATTCGAATTCAGGGAGCTCATATTCATTATGTAGAGTCGTTTCAAAAAATAACAATAATCGCATTGACAAGTGATCAATTTCACCCCGAAATGGGATTTCCCGATTTTCTATTTAAGGATGATTTTTAGCATTAAAACCACATTTGTTATAACATTTTGGCACATGAGCCAAAGAGGTTGACCGTCGTACTTGTATTCAGTTGTTTGGCATTTTCAACATGATTGAAAACAGACACGAAAAACCATGAAAAATGATCAATTTCACTCGAAATTACGGCACATGTAAACTTCAAAACGTCAAAACCTTATAACAGCAAGAGAAATGTGCTTTTCTATGAAAAATAAGACATGCCTCGATATTTACCTATTTTTCAATAGTTTAGTCATGAAAATCAATAGTTTTCATTATTTGAGTAGATTCGTAGAAAGATTTGCAATCGATTGGTGCAAGAATCTTGAAAATTTATGCGGGCGTTAGTAAGTTATTAACAGTCAAAATCTAACCACTTTTCGTGACGCGAGCGATTTTTCGTTTTTCGAAATTGTACCCCAGTATGTTGCCGTAAGACGTTATCCAACGTCAAAAAAATATGTCAAAATCAGTGCTGGAAAGCGTCAATATGGGTATCGCGCGACTTTTACATAGATTCATCTTTCTTTGTCATCGGACGGCAAGACAATGACTGAGATTTTCTCCATCCTTCGTTATTTCGTCGTCCCGTTTGATGGTACATTTTTATGTTTAATTAAGTTTTCCTTATCACCTCTGAGCCACATGTAAATCTTCAGCAGAATCTATAAAAAGTTTAAGTACTCTAATACACCCCTAGAGATTGCGAAACACGGTCCTCAAAAAACGTTTGAAATGTACAATTGCAACTTTTTCGATTTTCCATACAAAATGAACACTAATGGCTAAATCTGAGTTGTTTATGAACCAATTTGAATCAAATTTTCACAGCACATCATACATTACTTGATTGAAGTCAATCACAAGTTCAAAAGTAGAACCGATTTGACTGAAGTGAAATATAAGTTCGAAAAATTAAAATCGATTTATCTGAGTATATGGAAGCTCTGCACAAAAATGTTATTGAGCAATCTTGTTCGTCTCGTATAAATCAACAACTTTGCTATAAATACTATGAAGCTATTTTTTATTGAGATTTAACAATAAATATGCAAAATATAAATAATTTAATAAGTAATACAATTCACTTTGGTCAAATCGATGCTCATTTAAATTTGAAATTAATGTTAAAATTCTGGTTATTTCTTAAGAACTATGTAGGTTTCATTCGAATCGATCCATAAATAGCTGAGATCTAACCCTCTGAAGTTGACCATTTTGAACGAAAAGTCGAAATGCTCCATACAGTTAATATTGACCGACTTGGTTTCAAAGGCACAAATATAAAGATGTAGTGAGCCAACGAAACCGATCATCCTATTTAAAGATTTTCCTATTATGAAAAGGTAAAATGAAAACTGCAGTGCAGTATGTTCCTTTTTTTCGTAAGATTACAGATTCGGTTCAACATTGAATTTCGCTTCCAAGACCTTAATCTTTATTGAGTTCTCATGGATCACATTCTTGTGACAAGCAGAACAAAAAAGTCAAGTTTTGTTTCAATTAGGTAGGCAGTACCTTTTTTTCCTGGCAAAGATAATTACAGATTTCACACATTTTCAATTGAAATTGTAGGCTTAGGCACGACCCTTCTCAGCGAAAAAAAATCCAAAAGACAATCATCATCTCTTCGTGTGTGATCTTTTCGTTTGTTTGCTACTTTACGACAGAAAATGAAAACCACAAAAAAGCATACGGAACCAAATCAAATATCTGCCGACTAGTAGGTCTCGCAAACGAGATTACTTCATTTCGCAACGACGACGACGGTCTGTGGTAGAGAATGGCCACCGGCTTAATCCTCCCCCACTGAGAAGTTAACAAGCTATAGGGCACTTCACGAATGCAAGCGAAGACGTTTTTGGTTTGGCGTTGCTCTGTTTTTTTTTCACTTGGTTCAGGAATTAAACTTCAACAGCCTCCAGGCCGCATGCCTTGATTTGGATACTTTACCGTCGTTGGTCGAACCGGAGGTACAAATCTACATTCAGTTTTGAGTGGAAGGAGATTTTTCCATTAAAATCTTTCGATTTCATTCTACTTCTTTTCTCATGTCAGCGGCTAAGCTTCTGTCAGCCACAGTTACCGAGGATGCTGCTTTAATCCTGCTTTCCAAGGTGTACTTGGAAGAAAAATTTGTGCAGAGAATGGTCGTGCGGTAATTGAACTAAGAAACAGACAAGCAAAACATCCGCACCATCCATATAGGTTGACTCTATTATGAACAACCCATTCTTGTATGCATTATATGAATCATAAACATACAAAAGTATTTCGCATACATACAAAAGTTTACCTGGCGACATGTAGTTTTTTTCTACATGAATTTGATTTAAGAAGACCAGCAAACATTTTTGGGCAGATATATAAATTTTTGATTAGAGTAAAGTGGGGCAAAAGTTCGAGTGGGGCAAGAGTTTCTTTTTAAGATTTCTAGCTCAAATCAAATCAAAACTTAGAAATGTTATGGTGGTTCAAATGCTATTCAAGTAAGAGACTTTCACTCCAAATATCATAAAAATCGATTGAGATTTGGAGAAGTTATGGCTATTTGTTGTTTTTCGACGTAAATATTGTAATATTTGGTCAAACTTTCGATGCATGGAACCATATGAAGATAAAATCTTTTTCAATATTTTATGTAAGGGCGTTCCTAGGCCTATCATAAGGATGCTTTGACGTGTATTAGTTTTTCCATAAATAGTTGGAATCAATTTTTGGCCCACAGCGGGGCAAAAGTTCGAATCTGCGGGGCAAAAGTTCGACCCATGTATAAACTCACGGAATTTTTTTCAAATTTCCTGAAATCTACATATTATCTTCAAATTTAGCGAAATTTGCCTGATTGTGCGAAAAATGTCACAAAAATTTTACATTTTCACTTAATTTTGCGAAAAACTGCTATTTATTGGGTGTATTACAATTAACCCTGTTTTGGGCATTTTTTGATGAAAATTTAGTGTGTATTTTTCGGCAAACATAAGTTTACGGCTGGTATAAAGTATGCCTGGCATAAAAGTATTGATATTTTGTGTTTTAGCCAACGAACTTTTGCCCCACACTAGATTCGAACTTTTGCCCCACCGGTGGGGCAAAAGTTCGTTTAAGACAATCAATTTTGAAACTGTTATAACTAAAAATGGGTAAATATTTTGACACAAGTTAGTTCAGCAAAGTTATAGCCAATATGTTGAAGGTTCGCTGTATGGTATTTGTCTTGTTTAATCTGCTATTATTTTCCTGGAAACTTTGATTATACCACTAAGGTCGAACTTTTGCCCCGCCTTTACTCTACACTCGAAATATCTTCAATTTGAAAACTACGAGAAATAGTTTTTTTTTGCACTTTTTGCCTATAAAGCAAAATCCAATGCAATAACTGGTAGATTTCTCGACTGAAAGATGACTGCTAAAGTCTATTGAAATATATGTGCGGGAAAAAAAATTTTGGATTACACTCTAAATTGATTTCAATTTAAAAAAAATCACGAAAATCCCGATTTTTATACTATTTGCAAAAATATAAAAATTGAGTCCTTTTTGATCTTTCGACGTTGACGCTTGCTCCTGGGCAGTGCGTCAAGAAAACCCGAGCAGTCGTCAGTTGTTTTCCCTCTCGGATCGCGCGCCTATTTTCTCTGCGTGTGTTTGTATAGCCGAGCAAACGAGTGAAGCTGAAAGTGGATTGTTGCTGCTCAAGTATGACGGATCAATTGGTGCGCTCGTTTCATGCTACTATTTCTAATCTATAAAATATGTATGACTGCACCTTTCATCGTTACAACGGTGAAACGTAAATATGATTTTTCAAAAAAAACTATGAAAGGTTCGTCACTGTGAGTGTCGACATAAACTCTGATTCATAAATTATTTATGTCTAAATTTTTTTCAAAACATTTTTTCTCTTTACCTTTATTTTTGTAATTAAAATATACTTTGTATGGTTCGACACTACGAGTGAAGACTTGCGAAAAGTTCACTTTGTTCAACAAACTTTGAAAGGTTCGTCACGTCAAGTGTCGGCATAATTATTTTCTACATAGGTATTGTTCATATCAAATGAAAATATTATATTTACATATAAGCTTGTTTATATCTCACCAATAATTATTTATCATGGTCTAATCGCTGATCAAAGTGAATCCTGTGATCCAACGATCCTCCCATTAACAAACTTCCCTCCCAATAACCTTTGTGGAGATGCAGAGGCAAACACGGTCTCCAAATAGCAAAGGTTACACACTAACATTCCTTCCCCCCAATTCCACCTGACTGCAAGGACGTGGCCGGTGCCATTATTGACCATGTATAAATAGAGGCACTGAATTATGCACACTGAAGAAGATTATGACCAATCCCAGCCGATCTTCTAGTTGATTCTTTGTGCATTTTCACTGACTTCGGTCAATCACGGAATAGCAACCATTGATATGTGTACACGAGCAGAAGAAAATAACTTCTGATACCAATCTAAGGTATTCCATACCAGATCATTTCCAATACTTACAACCTGAATGAGGTATGAATGAGCCCTGCATAAGAGGTAAAATACCTCAAATAATACCTCAAGCATTTTCTACGAACACCAAACTGATAACTAGATCAGGTATTGTAATACCTCAATAATACTTGATGGATTTTCATATAGTAATGAAATTTTTCAATTGTAGTTCAATACCTCCAGCAGAACTCAACAGCTGTTTAATACCTCAATGAAGTATTTTTAATTGTTTTAAAGATTTTATTTTCAATACCATTATAATACCAAATTGAGGTATTGACAACTGAACAATACCTAATTTTGGTATGATACCAAAATATGGTATGCAAAAGTTATTGGGGAGTTATTTGTTCTTCCTCGGGTAGTCAGTCTAAGCTAAGCTATTTGCAAAAAAAAAAATGCTGAAAAGAGCAACTCAATCCGACTAATGGAAGAAGATATATTGATTGGAAAAAATTGGAAATCGGTTGAGCTGTTTAAGAGTTATGATTTCTAAAAATTTAAAATCTTATGCGCTGAGATGTGCCAATGTGTGCCGATAAAAAATGACTGATTTTTTATTTTCAAAAAATTATATCTCAAAAACTAAAAAACATATATTGCTGAAAATTTGACGTAAACGTAAAATTTTCTGAACTTTCAAGAAAAAATGAAAACAGCAATATCCTTTTTGGTCCAGAAGCCTTTTTAAACACAATGAAACGGTTTTTTATTATTTCCCATGTAAAAAACCATTTTTGTAAAGTTTTATATTTTTCTTGGAAAGTCAAAATCTTGAGCTTTCATTTCGTCAAATAAAATTGAAAATCGGTCAAGCGGTTCAAAATTTATGATTCTTTTAAAAATAAAAGTTTTGCAAAAGTCGCGATTTTTCTGGACTACCTATTTTGAGAGTGGTCACCCTTATAAAAAAATCCAAAAACACGTGTATCCTTACTTCGGATAAGGAACAAAATAGCAAAATTTCACGGGATTCGTGACCTACTAGATCGGTTTTTCAAGAAATGGCTGATATAAGAAATGGAATTGCCAAACTTTTTTGAATTTTTGAACCGTTTTAATGAACGGTTTTGCGATTGCATTTAACGCCGAACAAGTGTTCATCTCTAACATCCGCAAAAGCAAGCAACACGATCTTATGATAACTGCTCTTTAGTTTGCACGTATATCCTAAAACTTATAGTCCAAAAAGTTTTTGTACGAAAAGAAGGACAAAAAATGAACTCAACACTTAATCCAGCTTAAACACACTACACAGAGAAAACATTTTACATACACTCCCGTGCATAAGTTTGCGTTCACCCCCTTAAAAATATTACAAAAGGGTTTTGCCCATATCTCAATAACTACACGTCTGATTTAAACTCTCTATGGCGCATTCGAAAGACAATGAGTTATTTTTGCTACGTATGTATTTTTCCGAAAACGTTTTATGAATTTTGTGTACTAAATGTTTTCTTGAAGTCGTGACTTTTTTCAAAAAACACACTGGAAACTGGAAATTCAATTTAAATTTAACTCACAAAATTTCAGCGGAAGAATCTGGAAACTATTTAAAATCAATGAAACAGTCATTCAAGTCATCGTGCAAAAGTTTAGGTTCACCCCTCAGTAAATAGTAACGTGCAAAAGTTAAGGTTCACCTGAACTTTCTTAAAACACGAATATTCTGTGAAATCTCAAACCAATCATGTACGCGACATTATTTGCATATGAAAAAGCTATGAACTATTAAAATCGGTTGAAAAATGGCACAGATATTGACAAAAATGATTTGCGTGCGGCTCAAATGATCCCAACTTGACACGATGACTTGAATGACTGTTTCATTGGTTTTGAATAGTTTTCAGATTTTTCCGCTAAAATTTCGTGATTGATTTTTAAGGAATATAAAATTACTATTCTAATGACACATTAATTTAAAATTTTGGTAAAATGCTGAGGAAATAAGCCATGTTTTTTCATTGCGTTAATTCAAAACTTCACAACTTTAAGTACAAATTAAGTATACAAAATTCAAGAAATGTTTTTGGAAAAAAACATACGAAAGTAAGAATAACTCATTGCCTTTCGAATGCGCCATAGAGAGTTTAAATTGGACGTGTAGTCACAGAGATAAGGACAGAACACTTTTGTATGTTTTTTGGGGGTGAATCCAAACTTATGCACGGGAGTGTAAATTTTGAGTTCACTTAATTATTATCGATTATACTTCTAACCCAAAATCTCTCGATATTCTATTTCTTCCTCACGAATGTTGTCATAAATAGCGAGAGCCGCATCTACCCAATCGGGGTACTTTGGCACAATAAACCAATTTTGGGTAAATGCAACTTTTTTATGTTTGGGTTGAAAGAGCTGAATTTTGCGTTTAATCAACCTAAAATTGAGTATATTTTTCTAATGGAATTAAAGTGCGGTCCTTGGAAATTTTGCCAAAATTGAGTAATTGGACTCAACTACGAAATTGCGTTGAAACAACCCAAATTTGAGCTGAATTTCGTCTCCGTGGAATCTACTGCACGTAAACTGCTTTTAAAAATATCAATAAATCTGTTATTTCGCTAGTAGACCTTGTCGATCCTAGAAACTGCGTTTTCCGAAGCATTTAATTTTCTGTGGCATTAACAATATAATAAATTCAGTTTTTTTTTTCCAATTTTTCCGAACATATACAGAAACCCCACCCCACACTTATGAATCAACTGTGGGTCTTGAATGAGAATAAAATATTATTAAAAATCATGATGACGCCATACAAAATATAATTACCTCGCTGGTACTGGAAAACTATAGTTGTAATCGACAAACACTTTTAAAATTCGTGTTTTTTTTACGAAACAGTGTCAATTTCTGCAAAAACTTCAAACGTTGTCACTCCCATAGATGTCAATCAGTGGGAGAGAAAGATTCTAATTATGGATCAAATCGTCTCATATGATGGATCAGAACACAATAATAGCAATTTATCTGCGAGCAAAATGGATGATGTGCTAGTAAAAGCATAGGTGTTGACTACACTTTATTTTACTTTATTTACACTGGGCCCACAGTTATGAATCATTTAAGCCTCAGCTTTTTGGGCTGTTTGGGCACGTCAGGAGTTAATCATCAATGTAAACTTCCTTTTCCCAATCAGCCTAGATAGCCGCGTAGTGTCGGTAGCGGTTGTTTCAACTGGCTAAGAATTAACACTACGGACTGCCTGTTCCGGTGGTAAAAGTCCGCCTCACAGGTGACCCCTAATTCATACGACTTTAAGCTTACCGTGCCTAAGAATGAATGGTTAGGGGGGTCTAAATAAAACCTACCCGCAAACGGAGCCTGTGGAGTTCCAGGGCGCCCTCTACAGTATTATGCCCTTCCTGTGCTACCCGGAGCAATGGTGCAGGTGACCTTGTGTTTCTCCGAGATAATCGGCAGCCCTTCTTCAGTCTCAAGCCTGAGGCTAAATAAGGGTGGGATTATTAATACATTGTATTTTAGTTTAAATTTTCACCTCTATGGTTTCGCATTATGCGTTTTACGCAGTGTATTCTGTGCTTTTCGCCTTTGGCGACTTTTAAGAGATACCGATCTGGTTTTTGTTCGCTGCTGATCTTTTTCGTTCTGAGATTGCGAAAAGCTCAATCCTGCCTAGTTTGGGTAGTGGCTGCGGCTAGGATAGCTTAGTTAGATCAATCTCCAGCATAAAATGTCAGCAACGATAATCTTTGTAGACTCATATAAATGGTACAGCTCAAGTGGCGCTAGTTCAAAACCTTACTTTTGTGAACTTTTATCTAGGTAACCTAGTGGACCCAGTTTTTGATACTTTCAGAAACATGAAATGGCATACTTGCGTGCCATGCCTCGTGCATGCGTGCTCGTTAATAGCGCTGACGTCGCTACACTCATTTCTGAGTTAACAACCAGAAGATGTATGTGCTGTCACCATTGATATTTCTGTATGTGACCTCAATAGGAAATACGTTTTTCGTTTTGTGGTGTATTTAACACATGATGAACCATCCCCAATGGATGATTTCAAACGAGTTGTCGTTCACTGCTATGAAAAGGCCTTCTGCTGATTGTGGGCAGTGATGCTGATATTCATCATCTGGAGCAGCTCAGATATCAATTTGAGAAGCTCCAGTCTGATGGAATGCTAAAGTAGTTCAAATCTTATTACTTATTGTAGGAAATGGCCTACATCTCTATATGAACATAAGAATGTAAATTCGCAGACTTTGCATTTGTTATACTCCACAAACTGGGAATTGGTTGTGACCAAATTCCATGGATTTCCCCGTCCATTGGAAATCCTAGTGATTTGGATGTTTCCACTTCCGGTGAATTGGGACACAATTGTCCTTGCTTCGAGTGATCTCAAAATTGCTTGCCACTTTGCTTATAGGAAATGTTCCTCACAACTCCCTTCGCGAGACGAGTGGACGTCTGTACATTACTAAGCCATCCCAAAGGTGGCTAAGTGTTTAAAAAATCTGTCAAAGCAGAATTGCAGTCGCTTGGTTACAACCTTGACTGGCCACTACCGACTCAACTATCACATGGCAAATATTCAGTGTGTTGATACATTTGTGTGTGATAGTTGTGATTCCGATTATGGAACTTCTTATCACCTGATATGTAACTGTCAAGTTCTCGCGTAATTGCGATTCCAATTACTTGGTAAACACTTATTAAGTGAAACTGATTTCAGAAACCTGAATCTTCAGGACCTTTTGTTATTCTTAACCCGCTGTGGTAATGAGCTATAGGCTCTCATTACTCTCATGCGTTTTGCAGTGCCCTTTTTAGGGCGCTGTTCGAACCCATTGTGGTATGGAGCTACATGCTCTTAATTCGCTTATGCGATTTTCCCTCTTCAAGGGACCCCCACTCCTATTTCATCCCATCTTTCCCTTCCCTTTCCTCTCCCTTCCCTTCCCTCCTTCCTCATCGGGTAGATGATGAAATAGGCTCAAATATGGGCGATGGCACAAATCTCCCAACTGGCGGGGAACGTGCCTCTGGAGCCGGCCTTCTGATACCTGATACCTGATACCTCGCTGGGTACTGGAAACTATAGTTGTAATCGACAAACACTTTAAAATTCGTGTTTTTTTTACGAAACAGTGTCCAATTTCTGCAAAAACTTCAAACGTTGTCACTCCCATAGATGTCAATCAGTGGGAGAGAAAGATTCTAATTATGGATCAAATCGTCTCATATGATGGATCAGAACACAATAATAGCAATTTATCTGAGAGCAAAATGGATGATGTGCTAGTAAAAGCATAGGTGTTGACTACACTTTATTTTACTTTATTTACACTGGGCCCACAGTTATGAATCATTTAAGCCTCAGCTTAAATTTGATTAATTATAGAAAGCAAAATAAACAATATTTTTTTTTTATGAAATCAATTCCAAACGGTAAAAGTGGGGAATATACCTGCAGTTCATGCACAATGTTGTAATTAAATTTGTTGAAAACATTTGAAATTTTCACTTATTTGAACATTGTCTTAAACCACAATTTGTGAATCGGCAAAAAAGTTGACCACAAATATGAATCAATGTGAACACGATTTATGAATCAGTTATTTACATTCAATTATTGTGCAATAAAATGCTATATAGTTCATATGTTTATTAGAACACTGCTCGGACAACATTAATTATATCCGGAGGTGAACCGGAACCAAGTATTTCAAGAATCTGCATGACATTGCATGATTTTTAATGTTGCTACTGAGCGGGCTGAACTACTGAACATTGAATTTGTGGATTTATACGCTTCTGGAGCATGTTTATTTGGAGGATGATGGCAGGTAATGTAATTAGACAATCATTAGATCTAGATTGCAGAACTCGTAAATGCTTGAACTTTCGACTACCTTTACTGCAGTGATAAAAATTCACACGTTCGATTTCTTAATTTAAAATTATGGATCGATTCATGAACGTCCATATCGAATTGATGTGATTTTCTTGCGAACATCGTGTGTGTTACACATTAAATTCCTTTGTTTTGGTTCATGGATTGATTCATCAACCGATTACAGGGATTCCAATTTTTTTTCACATAAGTTCCCGAAGCTTTCCCCAACACGGATTCAGTGTGTTTGCTTATGGTTAGCTTGTGTCATGATCATTATGTTCAAGTTGGTCAATTTATCGATTTGCGCATTGAGTTTGTTATGTTGAAATCGATGAGCTTTGCTATCGATTTCCATGTGCAAAACTTCTAAATTGTTTGTGATCAACCCATAGCGAACTAAACTTCGGTTGGACCTTGTGTCGAACAAGAGTCATCATCATTCTTCCAAAGAGAAGAAGCAAATTTTGCAGCTGAATGTATTATATGAAAATTAGTGAATTCGATTTTTCTTTTATTAGTAAAGTTGCCCGATGTTTTATTTTATTAAAAGTGTGAATATCTTTTACTTCTGATAAAAGAGCCAACAGTTTAGCCTAAGAGTTTATCTAAAAAAACTTGCGTGTAACAAAAGTGATAATAAGATGACAAACAATTGGTATTGATATCAATCAGAGAGGATGCAAACCAGTTCTTTTCTTTTTCCACTCGTTGTTTTTGGTCCTTCTGCAGAAGCAATACCCCGTTTTTATAGCGAAATTATGGGAAAACCTATCAGGGGTAATTAAAAAATTCTTTACATTTTTTGCGTTCATACTGTTTGTTTTTGTTCCTCACAAATTTAAGATTTTTTATTTATCCAAAATATACTCAACAAAATAAGGCCTCAATTACATAAAAACGTCCACAATTTTTATAGCCATATAAGACTATTAACCCCCAAAATAACTTTTTCCATAAGAATTGTTTTTTTTTTTTCCAAAATCATGAAAATTCTTTTGTATGCTCAGATTCCATTTCCACAAAACAATTTCCGTAGTTTATGAACGGTCCCAAACCACTTTTGCTCTCCCGTAACAAAATTATACATTGGATTACTTGAAACTAAAAATCAGTTTTAAAAATACTAAGTACTAGTAGTTTGAACGCTGATTCATAAACTGTGACTGGTGTGTATATTTCCCACAATTTATCGATCAAGTATTTTACTCCAAAAACTTAGCCAAATACGTTTAAATACGCATTTATCTCTCAAAGCTGTGTTTATTGAATCTGTAAAAGCTGACTGGGGCTTAATCTCTCACAAAAAATCTTTGAAACAAACTTTCAAACGTCGTTTCAAACTAAGCGCCAATAGCCACACGGCTTACAAAGTTGGCAAAAAATACAGCCAAATAGCTACAAAAATAATTTAGTAATATTGTTGGCTCATACCACGATCAAGAGCTTTTTAACTGAGATAAAAAGGCTTGAAATGGCTGAGCACTATGTGTTGCTTATCAGTAAAAATGATTCTGTGATGTTTTGTGATAATTTTGTCTTCTTAAATCAGCTGATTCATAAATTGTGGGTGATTCAACTGCGTGGGGTTACTGTATTTATTTATTTATTTATTTTCCGAAAATTATTTTTCCGAAGATAACATTTTCCGAACTACGAAGCCACGAACTACTACAACCATGCTCTATCCTCCTAAGATAGAAAAGCAGATGGTTAAGCTTGAGTACTGCACACAAAATCGATCAATTTTGATCCCAGAGGGCCACAATTCAAGTTTTCGGTGAAATGAAATGAGTGAGTGAATGAGTGCGAATCATTTCACCGAAACTTGAATTGCGGCCCACCGAGATCGAAACTGTCGGATCCCATGTGCAACACTCAAGCCCAACCACCTCCCCCTCCATCTCAGGAATACAACGCACAGTTATAACAGTTCATGGCTTCATAATTCGAATTTCGGGGAAATGAGTCTGGTCAACACTGAATTGAACTTTAACACTTGACTTCACTTTTGCAAAAGAATAAAATATATTCTAAAAATCACTAGTAAGGCAAGCAAATAAAGTTTAAAGGTATTTGTTCACCTTAAAAGTGATTTTGAGTCTTCTATTTTTACTTTTGCAAAAGCGAAGTGAAGTGTTTAAATTCAATTAGTAGTTTTTCTCATAGGTTTTTGTGTTTCTTTTGGAATCGTCTTATCTTTGATTAAATTGTGGTATCTGGTGTGGCTTCAATGCCCCATAGTTATGAATCATCGATTATAGGAATACGATTGACATTTTATTTCATTCGGACGGAAAATATACTACTATTGATTGCGATGCTGAATAGATTTATGATTCGCGTAGGTAAAATATGTTCTGCTTAAATACAATTCTATTTGATGAGATATTTTCCGTTTAATCCAACTCTGATCCATATTCAAAACTGCGTCAATATTGTCTAAGAGTCAAGGGTTAGTCCCAAATCTTTGACTTTGGTAACGGACGGGGAGGAGGCAACCCTCATACAACGGTTTAGGACTGTACCACCTACGAATTTGTGCGAATTGCTCAATGCTGATGCTAATGTATTAATTTACAATTAGGCAATATTTTGAAAACCCTGAATTATCAATCGATTTTTTAAATTTCTATGGATATTTGACTCGAAGAAGCAATTTTCAAGTAGGTAGCAGCAACAAGACGATCATCTTACCTTCAGCCTCATGTAAACCCACAACGGGAAGAGGAGCGAAAAATAAGAGGAGATAATTGCATTCACTGTATATGACATTCAAATTAGGCTTCGGGATTTGTGTTTGCGATCTCTTCGTCAGCCATCAGATGGGATTTTCTGTGATGGTGCTGACTGACGATGGTGTAGGGCAAAATGGTCCAAAATGCCACTTTAAGGATTTGTGTCGTTTTCTCCTAATGAGATCCACATTTTAACGCCATTCGAAGTCCTAACAGTAACTTTACAATATTTGCTAGCTACCATCATGAAAATATATCCCAAATTTGAGTTTTTAAAGGGATTAAATCGTGTAGAAAAGTTGGTTGAAAAATGGGGGTGGTTCAAAATGACCAAATGGATGGGGTAGAATGCCATTTAGTATGGAGAACTACTAGTTAGCAACCATGTTTCTCCATGAGTTTGCTCTGTGGTATGGAAACGCTTATTCCTTTATGAAATCGTCGGAAAACCTTAATGTTTAGGCAAAAAAGGGAAAAATGTTGAATTTCACCGGAAAATTGAGGAAAAATCTATAAGTTCATGTCCAAGGGTTGTGGCGGCAACTCTTAGCTAAACATATTTTAACTTCGTTTGGCAAAGAATACAAATTGAAACGATTTAGGAATGATTTAATGACGTGGGCCATTTTACCCCATCAGTGCGTCTTGGACCATGTTCCCCTATAAGGAAGCACTCTGTCGACAAACCAGCATCAGAACCGCAAGGAGTCTGAATAGCCGTGGCGGTAAACGTGCAGCCATTTCCCAAGCTAGCTATGGGTCGTGGGTTCGAATTCCAACGGTGGAGACTTTCCATGGCATTAAATATTTTCGTACCTTGCCGCACGATGTACGAATGCAAAAATGGTCAATGGGCAAAAACAGCTCTCAGTCAATAACTGTGAAAGTGCTCATAAGAATACTAAGCTTAGAAGTAGGCTTTATCCCAGTTGGAGCGTAACGCCAGAAAAAAGACGAAGAACCGCAAGGAGGTGTGTATCAAACTTTTTTTGCTCTCTGAAAGAAGCCAACGTCGAATTGGAAAGTGAACCGAAGGAGGAAGTTAATTTGACACTCTGCATTCCGTCGAGGCCGGTTGCGTAAATCCTTGCAGAAGGAACAACCGATTCGGTTCAACGAAAACATTAAAAGGCTCTCGGCTTTTGCTCCCACGTAGCAACGAAATGCGAAAATATGAGGATTAGCCAGTAGGAATAAATTGGGAGCCCCATACACCATTTGAGCTTTTCCGGTTCAAGATTTCGAAATTGTCGCTGGGTTGGGGCAGCAACATTGTTATTTTCTCGTTAACACCTTATCCTAGAGTTGCGTTCAAACAAAGCAAGATGGGCAGCGATGGTGAGAAAACGATTACATCGAATCGCTTGGCTGGAAAGAAATTTGGTGCAGCTTTTTTATGGATTTATTGGGTGATAAAATTTCGGACCGAAAAAGGCAATAAATGGCATTAAAGCAATGAATTGGAGGTTTAACATTTTACTGTGCACTCTGATGGGAATGCAACTTTGTATACAGCACAAATCTCACAAACTGATGCTGATTCATGTATCGGACAATGCTTGAGATCACTTTGAAAACTAATTATGATTTTGCAGATAATGGTAACTTTGATTGTTTAGATTTTGTTTTGTTAACGAAATATGAGTAGGTATAAATGTTTTTTTTTATAAACTTTTAAGTTATTACTGACTTGTAGATCTGAAGGTCTGAAGTTGGCTGATCAAGAACATCAATACAATTTAGCTTTCAACTGGCATAGTTTTTCACAAATCAAGTCAAGCATCTCTTTGGATATATGAAAATATTTTTTAATAATATTATTTATTACTAGAACCTAATACAAACCGAAAAACTGTTAATCATAAAAGAAAATATTATGATTACATGCTTCTACAAGCTTCAAAAACCATTGCATCAACAGACATACGGGCAACGAGCATAAAAGCTAGCCATTACATTACAATGACAGTCAAATAAATCCCGGACACTCATCTAGACATCATCTTCCCCACCATCCCCGTTACTAACTCTCGGCAGCGCTAATGAAAAAAACACGTCCAAAGCTGTCTGATTGCAGTGTCTTCCTACTTTTCAACTTTGTTCTTCCGGTCCGTTGCTCTGGCAGATTGTTTTAATTTTTATATTCCATTTCGCAAAAGAATAAAGTGGCCCACAAATTACTAGCCCGGTTATGGGCTCTAAGCCGCAGTTTGACTGACAGCCAGATGTTGGCACCTTTTTGTCATCCAGAGCTTTATAGTGTTCTCTATTTGTCGCATTCACCCACTCTCTGTCTCGGATCAAGAGAGTAATGCTTTTGCTTCCTAGCTAGGTGCCTGTAGAGGAGATGAAAAGGCGGCCGCTTCAAAAGGTGTGGAATTAGCTCGGAACAATGAGTACTAAGCTAAGCGGTATGGAACGGAGGTAGGTAATTTCATTCATCTAAATACTACTTTGGGAATCTGCTCTTGTTAAGGCTGTAAATGGTTAACGACAGTTATGTGGTTTGAGCGTTCTTATGACTTACAAATGCACAACCTATACAACCTAGGAATTATGTGTTTTATTGGACAATACACTAGAAACTGTTTGGTTTCTTCATACAAAACGGACAAATTTAGTGTTTTAGATATGACATATTAGATGATATATTAGATATGACATATAGCTATCTGCATACAATTACTGAAATAGCTAAACTACGATATATTCGTTACAATTCGAGTTATATCAGAAGTGAATGAAACATTTCAACCACATCGCTACATAAAAATTCAATCAAATCAATTCATGAAAAAAATGAGAAGTATTATTTCAGAATTGACCATTTTGACCAATCGACTAAGCTGCAAATATATAAATCTTTGATTTCCTTCAATCCCCATTATATTTGATATAAAATTACTTACATTTTTGTTTTGTTATTTTGAAGAAAGCAAGCTGATTGGACGATAGCTGGAAGCTTCTACAAGATTTTAGTTCTATTTCAAACATGGTACAACCTTGGCATTTTTGCATTCGTCAGGAAAATCTTCTTCTTCTTCTTCCTTTTGGCATTAACGTCCCCACTGGGACAGGGCCGGCTACTCAGCTTAGTATTCTATGAGCACTTCCACAGTTATTAACTGAGGGCTTTCTTTGCCAAAGTTGCCATTTTTGCGCATTCGTATATCGTGTGGCAGGTACGATGATACTCTATGCCCAGGGAAGTCAAGGAAATTTCCATTACGAAAAGATCCTGGACTGACCGGGAATCGTCAGGAAAATATGTCAACCGAAAACATTTCCTTAATATATCAACCAACAATGACAAGCAACACTACGCAATTTTTTGATGACGATGTAAAAGTAATGTATCATCGCCAGGGCATTTCATATTTTTGATATATTTTTTAATAATAGTTCTCACATATACATATATAGTTTTTGAGCTTTTTCGACATAAGACAGTGATGATTTGCTCGGATAGTTCTATGCGAAGCCCCACTCTCGTGTTTCTGAAAAATCCTATGCGATGGCCCAAGCTGAGAGTTTGTATGTATTAAGTGAAGCAAGAAGTAGATTGTGGCTGCACAGTATTGTATATTGGCTGTTTTGTATGCAATATATGCAATATTGCAATTAACTATGCAATGTTTTATATTGCTCAATATTGTATATTGGCATTACATTGGCTGCACAGGAGGGATTCCACGGAGGCATGCAAGTCGATTCTGATCGACCATTTCAAAAATATCTGAAACTTTGCACAGTTTTTCAGTTCCATCTAAATCGTCATTTTCCTATATCAAATCTTCAAGTTCAGTCACGACTAACTTTTCAAAAGGGTGTATGTGAAAATGGTTCAAAAATATTCAAAAAGCTGCACAGCAAAAACGGTTCGTTCGATTGTTAGACAACTAAAGAAACAAAGTTAGACAACTAAATTAAGATTCCAAAAAAAATACACACAGTAAAAAAAAAATTTTTTTTGCATTAAAAAACATCATTTTTGTCACAAAAACTCAAATATCTCAAAACCCTATCGGAATACCAACGTAATTTTTTGAGGGAAAACGGTCCAATATATTAACTATCTACCATAAAAATTTGGTGATGGTAAGCTAATAAACAAAAAAGTTATGACATTTCAAATATTTCACAAATTTGACACTTAGTGAAAATTTTTTTTTTTCATTGTTAATTTTTTTTAGGACCGCAGTTTGTTGCTGAATTTTTTGTTAAGGGTACCACATGAGGTTAACAAGTTGTTTTCATGATATTTTATTTAATTATTCATAACTATTATAGCATCTTTTAGAAAGTTAGACGCGATCCAGTGTTGTGATCTAAAGTCTTGATAGTGTCATATTTTTTATTGTACGTAACTGAAGAAAAATTCTCTCAATAATGTTGAAACCTTTTGATAAAAGAAACCTATAAGAAATCTTATATTGAAGACAAAAGCTACAAAAAAATTTTCTATACAGGTATACGACTAGTTTACCTGCAAAAAGTTTACCTCGTAGAGAACAAGGCGGGTCTATACCCAGGTGATCTAGTATACGTAAAGCAGGTCGGTTTTCTCGGCGCTGGTTTTCTTCACAAAGTTAAAATCTGATTACACCTGGGTATAGACCCGCCTTGGTAGAGAATAGACTTTGTTAATCATATTTGGGAGAAAGCGAGTAACTTCAACAACATCAAAAACATGATAGGTACATACCATGAACATACTCACGAAAAAGCTAAAAATATACTACCACTATGGTTATAAAAGATTTAATTGTAAAATTTTTCTTCAGTCAAGCAAACGACACCAAACTAGTCAGTAAAAACTTAAAAGTGACTTTGTTTATTAAAATCTAACGAGCAACATGAGTAGTCGCTTTCTCAACTGTTGCAGGCCGTTTGCAGAAAAGAGTAGTGTTTGATCCTTCGACCTTGACGCTAGCTCCTACGGGGGCGAGTGATGAGGGCAGGATCAAACATGTCGCGCGTCGTTAGCGAAGTAGTGAAAAAGTGATCGGTTCGTTAGTAGTGTTTGATCCTTCGACCTTGACGCTTGTTCCTGCGGGGGCGAGTGATGAGGGCAGGATCAAACATGTCACGCGTCGTTCGCTCAGAGAAATGAAAAAGCGCCGCGGATCGTTAGTAGTGTTTGATCTATTGATCGTGTCGCTTGCTTTTGCGTGGGCGAGTGACGAACACTTTTTCGGCGTACAATGCGATTATCGAATTATTTCGTGAATCCGGTTAGGCGTAATTATATCATGGATCGCATCACCAAACATTGGTGACTCCCAGATCTCTACCTTATCCCGCTAACCCAATATCCTTTCCATGACAACCGTGGAGATGCAGAGGTGATCTCGGTCTCTAGTAACAATGGTAGTCACACTAACATTCCTTCCCTTCCCCGATGACCGTAAGGACGTGGCCGGCGCCGTTATTGACTTTTAAATTTGAGCTCTCGATTTGTGCACATTGAAGAATGGTAAGCTAATCCCAAGCCCCATTCATTAATTCCCTGTGCAACTTCGATTGTTCTGGTCAATCACGGAGTAGCAACTACGAATTGTACGTTTATCTATGCTTATGCTTTATGCTTATGCTTATGTTGCAGGCCGTTTGCAGAAAAAAAGTGTTCGAAAGAGCTACGAAATCTCACCGAAAGCACCATAGATAAACTGAAAGCGGCTGGTTATGCTCCAATGTCTACATTGAATACCAATTTACGCATTTGTACGTCCTGCCGTTTAAACGTTGACAAACGGGCAATCTGTACATCATCGGTGGATCAGGTTGCAGGAAGTTCGAAAACAACAACAACTGAGGAATTACTAGATGCACCGACAACAACTGAGGAGTTACCAGAAGTACCAAGTGCAGATAGTCTTGCCACGGTACTATCAGCGACATCTGTTTCAACAAATCAATCAGAAGATGAGTGCATCCAAAAGGTCAACATCGAACGCTTCAACGAAGGGATAGCTGGAATAAAAGTGACTCCGATTAAATGGACGAAGATGGGTTACGTCAATTATCCCGAGAAAAAATACCGTGAAATCAACGAAGCTGTACGAAGAAACCTCTTCAAATTAGGACCTGAGGTTGTGGAAAATACAGACTACGATGAGGTAATTATGAATATGAAGGAAAGGTTCTCGAATCTAGCCACGACAAGGAAAGAAAAAATATTGATTTTGTCGATGCTGCCAAGCTCGTGGTCTATTCAAGACGTCATTGATGAGTTCAAAACTAATAGAAATACAGCAAAAGAGGCAAAACAATTCAAAAATAACTGTCTTGCAACCAAAAATGCTAGGTCGAGTACTTCATTAACAGATGAGACAAAAGAAAAAATAATTCAATATTTTGAAGACGATGAAGTAAGTAGAGCTATGCCTGGCCAAAAAGATTATGTATCTGTAAAAAAGATGGAAAGCGTCAAGCAATCCAAAAACGATTAATGATGACTACTAATAAGTACGGAATTGATGCAGAATGGCATTTCTTTGCTACGTCACATGGCAAAGGTCCTTGTGATGCTATTGGAGGAACCATAAAGCGCATGGCCACAAGAGCAAGTTTAGCCAAAGAACGTGAGCATCCAATTAAAACTGCAAAAGAACTATTTGATTGGGCGAATCGCAGAAAAGAAGAAGATTTTACAAAATTATCATTTTGTTTTACTACTACTGAAGAGTACGAATTAACGGCATCAGAGCTCAGCGAACAATATAATAACGCGAAAACGATCCAAGGAACCCAAAAATTTCACTGTTTCATTCCATTGTCAGAAAATAAAATTAAAGCAAAACTATACTCGAACTGTACTGATAATGATGCAAAAGTGTTCGATATTGTAAAAAAATTGAATAGGGTCAGTGTTCCCTTAGTGGACAGTCCCCTATAGTCGCACTAGTGGCTTTTTTCGGCCGTTTTGCTATGAATCTTTTCAAAATATTTTTTGACATGAAGGTCAGGAGCTATTTATCTAAGTACCATTGATACACAGCTTGATTTTGTTCAAAAAATGATCGAAATAATTAGTTTTGCTTAAGGTGAAGGTTCATTGAGCACGTAAACATAATGTTGCCACCCACTCGAGCCACCCGCTAAACCACCCTCTCGAGCCACCCAACACGGCGGAGCACAATGTTATGTGCGTAGGCCAAAAATGAATAATCATGTTCCATGTATACCTCCACCTACAGAATTATGTAGGCAGTATTACTTGCACACGATTCATACAAATGTATTATTGTCGATATGAATTCTTCAATAACTCCCCCAAAGCTCAAAATCACAATTTATTTCATTTGGTAGTGATAACATGTTTTTTGACCAAAATTATGATCATTTTCCACACCATGCGTGTGTTGTTTACTTATTTTGGCAGTTTTCTCCTCTCTTCTCTCGCTTCTCAAGGACGTAGAATGTTGCCATCAGTATGCATTTGCATTCTACAGTCAATTGTACTGTATAATATCTTATATTTATTTTAACTGTTAAATTGCGTCGTACATTGTTTTTCTCATGCATAAAAATGTTTTGCAACACTTGTGACACTGTACACCTTTTGAGTATTATGAAATTGTTAAATACGTGGTTGTAGCAAGTGCATGAATATCCAAACAATTTTAATTCCAAACATAAAAACTGACACCACTTCCAATCAGTGAGGCGGCTCATCCGATTCATAAACAATGTTGGCTTAGTGAATTCGAGTTCCGGTGCTGTTTTCGAGCACAAATTGAGGAATATAAGTGATTTATTGCTCCCAGGAGCATTGTGCGTGAAAAATCAAATTGTTTCAAGTATCGCATTAGATTTTTGAATTGCTGCGGTGAGTAGAAATACGATTAAAAGTGAGTTTTAGAACGGGCACCGAAAAGCCAACAAACAATATCTCGGTGCGTGAAGAAGAAGTGATTCGGCAGTGCGTGGTATTTTATAACACAAATCACAGCAATAACAACGTGTTTGCATTCAAAAAGTGGTAATTTGTGAAAAACACATTATGGAATGCCTTCAGTTAAGAAACCACCCCTCTACAATAAGGTTAGTACCTTCAAATAATCATTTTTTTGTGATCGCTCTCCAAAACACTGTGAGAAGCGTGGGAGGAGGGAGCGGAAAGTGAAGGGGGAAGTAAGGTGCCATATTAGAGGCCATTTTGGTACTCTTGGGGATATGTCCTTAAAATTTGAGCTCCCTTGCGCCTATAGTTAACCTATTGTTCCTATAGTAGCACTACTGAGAGAAACTATTTTTTATTATACGAAATAATTAATGAATTAAGTACTTTTTTTACATCAAACGAAAGCTTTTGATCCACACTTTCAAGGAAAAATATAAAAGCTTTTTAAAAATACGGTTTTGATTCGTATTTTGCCAACGCCGTGATGCTAGTGCTACTATAGGAACAGAAATTAAGAATAGTGCTACTATAGGCACATGTATTCCTATAGTGGCACAAGCGATAATAAAACCAAACGTATGAGTTTTCGCAGTTTTCATATTTTTCCCACAAAACCAAGATAAAAAGCTTTCAGATGATGTAAAAATAATGACGCTAGCGTTATTTTTCGATTTTATACGAATATTTGTTCTTAGCTATGCGGCTATTGGTACATCGACCCTAACAATAAATAAATAAATAAGTATTAATAAAATGTTTTCATGATCTCATAACGCATACCCAAATCCAAAACTTTAAAGTTTGTATATAACATTTAGAAACTCATCGATCATACTCTAAAAAAAAATATCCTGGTAAAAAAAAATATTTTCGTGTAATCTGTTAATTCATTTTAATTTATACATATATACATATACATATAATATTTATACATATACATAATATTTATACATATAATATACATAATACTAATGAATACATGAAAACGACTTGTTTAATTCACGCAAGGCCCTTAACAATAAAATCAGCAACAAACTGCGGTTCCCGTAATAATTTACACCGAAAAAAAAAAAATTTTTTTCTACTAAATGTGAAAATTGTGACATGTTTGAAATGTCATAACTTTTTTGTTTATTGGTTTACCATCACCAAATTTTTATGGTAGATAGCTAATATAATGGACCGTTTTCCCTCAAAAAATTATGACTTCACCATGACTACTATTTAGATGGAACTGGAAAACTGTGCAAAGTTTCAGCTCAATAGAAAAAAATTAATTAAAAAATTTACCAAATTTTGGTGCTGTTGCTTGGAATCACTCACAGTAAAAAATATTCAAAAATTTATATTTATAAAATTTTATATTCGTAAACCTGTTTAAATCTCACAAATAATTGTCTATCATGGTCTTATCACTTATCAAAGCGAATCCTGTGAACCAACGATCCTCCCTATTAACAAACATTCCTCCCTCCTTATTGGCTTACAAAGCATTTTTAATGCAAGAGAGATTCTAGATTTACAAAACAGAGTCTCACTTGTACAGATTTAGAGTTATCCCTGAGCCGGTAAATACAGTCGACATTCAATGAATTCGTAATAATACCCTACAGAAATTTTTTTCAATATGGTGATGAACAACTTTCGAAAACAAAGTCGCAAAAACAAAAGAATAAAAGCCTTAAAAATTTCCAGTGAACCACATATCGTATATGAATGTGCGTCCAAAATCACATATTTTTACGTAAAAAATATTCCGTTGGTATTCCGATAGGGTTTTGAGATATTTGAGTTTTTGTGTCAAAAATTATGTTTTTTAATGCAATTTTTTTTTTACTGTGTGTATTTTTTTTGGAATCTTTATTTAGTTGTCTAACTTTGTTTCTTTAGTTGTCTAACAATCGAACGAACCGTTTTTGCTGTGCAGCTTTTTGAATATTTTTGAACCATTTTCACACACACCCTTTTGAAAAGTTAGTCGTGACTCAACTTGAAGATTTGATATCGGAAAATGACGATTTAGATGGAACTGGAAAACTGTGCAAAGTTTCAGCTCAATAGAAAAAAATTAATTAAAAAATTTACCAAATTTTGGTGCTGTTGCTTGGAATCACTCACAGTAAAAAATATTCAAAAATTTATATTTATAAAATTTTATATTCGTAAACCTGTTTAAATCTCACAAATAATTGTCTATCATGGTCTTATCACTTATCAAAGCGAATCCTGTGAACCAACGATCCTCCCTATTAACAAACATTCCTCCCTCCTTATTGGCTTACAAAGCATTTTTAATGCAAGAGAGATTCTAGATTTACAAAACAGAGTCTCACTTGTACAGATTTAGAGTTATCCCTGAGCCGGTAAATACAGTCGACATTCAATGAATTCGTAATAATACCCTACAGAAATTTTTTTCAATATGGTGATGAACAACTTTCGAAAACAAAGTCGCAAAAACAAAAGAATAAAAGCCTTAAAAATTTCCAGTGAACCACATATCGTATATGAATGTGCGTCCAAAATCACATATTTTTACGTAAAAAATCAGAATCGCACAGTATACCAAATTATTTGCAATCAATGTCAACACAACTTGTATATACGATTACGATTACGATTTATTAACGACAACCTGGGTTGACAGCAAAACATGTCGTAAATAGTGAACGTAAATTTGTCAAATTTTATAGACGGACAGATCGTATTCATTCAAATTGCCACCCAAGCTTGGTGTCTGCTGGCGATGGGTCTTTTTATAATTTAAAATTTTTGCACTTCTAGCAAAGCTAGAAACTCTCACCTAACCCGGCTATCTTGGGGAGCCCACGGGGCTTAGGCTCTGTGGTTCTCACTCAACGGTCTAGTGCGAACGCACGTCTCGAGTACGGTAACAGAGAAAAAAAAAGGGGGAAACAACTCTGTACTTTTCTTTGGCTTGGTCTACAAGTCCGAAGTCCTCCTGAAACTACCTTATGGTATTACTTCAGGAGGCAGAGGGCTTGTTGATGCCTCTACGCCTTTTCATCACCTCTTGCTCTATTCGATCTGGCTGCAATTTGTCTCTTTAACGTCACTCACATTTTGGGGCCAACCACACGCCTGGGCCATGTAAGACTTTTTTCGATAGATGCTACTGTGTTTTGTTGGTGCGCTTGACTCCGTCGTGATCGATACTACTCGGCTTAGTTCCCGACGGTGATGCTAGCCTACTCTGATGGGGTTTATGGACAAAAGGTCGAAAGACAAAACTAATCAAAGGTTACTTGGCATTAATGATCCATATCATTGTCAACCTAGCAAAAGAAATCGATCTTTAACTTCACCTTCCAAATTGAAAATCTTACCGCGTTTGATATTTGCATTTCAAATTCACACAGCAATATTTTGTATAATTTAAGTTATTTTTATCTATTGGCTAAAACTAGTTGTCAGGAAATATAAAGAAGTTTGTTCAAACATTAGGTACTAGAGTTGTACTAGGAGAAACTTTTTGGTAAATCTTAGAAAAAAAATATAAACTCGAATAGGGAATTCTTTAAAAATATGTGGAGTTTTCACTAGAGAAAAGCTTTGATGTATTTTTAACATAATTCCTGGATTGCATTATATTATAGAGAATCTGCTGACAACATTATTTGTTGAAATTATTAAATTCATAACCAATTTTGGTTGATTTCTCGATAAATCAACTGCGAACTGTTAATAAAACTTTCGAATGAATTCTGATTGGATCTCTTAAGTCTAAATGTTTAGTGAATTCCAAAAAAAACTCGTTTAAAAAATAACATAAAACCAACCCCAGTTGCTTTCCTTAGTTGACCAGGATAGCCCATGCATTAATGAATCATATGAAACTTTTTTTTTTCGAACGATAAGCTATTCCTTCAATGAAAATGGTTGACGTAATTGTGAGCTTGAGAAAAAAAAATAGTTGCCAATTTGCACCGAATGATTCTTTTTTGATTTTAAAATCGTTAATAAAACTACAGATAAGTGGTAGGTCTGTCTTTTAAGTGAATAACGTTGAAAAAAAAAACAGCACGTCTCCCTCGTGGTCAATTGATTGTTTGTTGAGCACTTGTAAAATTCTTATCCCAAACCATTCCTTCATCCGACATTTTACTGCCGAAAGTCAGTCCAATTTCGACGCAAAACAAACATAGAGACCAGATGCCATCGTTTGACCGTGCAGACTGCTAAAAAGCCTCTCCATTGTCTTAGGACGCGAAAGCGAAGAATTAATATTAATTATGGCGTGCAGTGGCAAGGAAAATGAAATACGAGATCAAAACCCGAAACCTTCGGAATGTGCTTCGCAGTAGACTTGGGACTTGAGACTTGGGCGACTGGGCACAACGAACCCCTCGATGATTATAGGGCGTGGAGTTTGTTCTTTTTGGCTTTTTATTATGATGCTTTTCGGGGCTGATGGCTGCTAACAAGGTCCCTAAAATAAGGAACGAATGGAGCCGTGGCTGTGGCAAAGAACCATTTCTTTCCGAGGCGGGTTGTGTTTCTCTCTCGTATTAGGATTCGGGTTGGCCTTAGGTCGGAAAGAAGCACATCGTTAGTTAGGTTATAATGATAATAATTTCGTGTGATAGAGGATCTGCTCGGTTGATGGCTGATGGTCTTGACTTGACTGTTGCATTCGATTGTGTATTTATGTAAAAGATATAGATTAGCAGCTAATTTGCGGCGATGGAAAATTGTGTGATGTTTGTTAACAGGATAGGAAGTTGCACCGGAACTGGAAGAAACAGAAGATGATTAGGGATTGCTTGGGGAAGTGTGGCAGGTCGGGTAGCTTTAAGGAGATGATTGCAATATAAGTAGGATTATTATAGCAGCAGCTGGCTGAGATTAACTTGGGATAGCGGTCTCAAGATTTTAGTAGTCATGGTGAAGCAGGTGATAAAATGAATTGTTAGTTCATATTTTTTTTTTAATTATGATTACGTCAAGCAATACATTATTTTCTTATACACTACCCACCATAAGTATGGAATCGTTGCAATACTGAGTATTGCAGCACTTTTAAGTTTAGCATCACATAAAATCCAGTCATAAAAGTTTATTCAACAAAAATAAAAAACGCAGGGGCTCAAAGACGTATTTTTAAGATGACCTCAAAAATACATTGAATTAGCACTACAGAATCACGAGATAATATTCATTTTAGGTGATGCTAAACTTTTCAAGGTGCTGCAATATTCAGTATGAGTGTTGCAATACGCGATTCCATACTTATGGTGGGTAGTGTATGTACCAAGATACTTCTCTAAACAAGCTATATCGCTAAAATCAACAGTTGGGGCACTAAGCAAAAATCGTATGAAATAGACAATATAAATCACAGTACCCTGTAACAATCATGGTTTGCAGCACACAATGATATCCTGTTTATCATCGTCTGCTACAGCTCTGATTAGATTGGGGGGATAGCAGGGCATGATAAAACCCTTCTGAAAATGCTCCAAACCTGGGGATACTATTGCTATGGGATGTTCGAGGATTGTTTATCGTACCAGAAAAATAAAACACCTACCCTCAATGGTGAAAAAGCGAAAAAAAATGGACCAATCATCGCTCTCTTTGGGCCCTCATTCGCTGCTCTTAATTATCATACTTGTTAAAACTTGTGATACATAATCAACTATGGACCGCTACATATGGGATGTTTTTCTTCTCTAGCTTCGATCGTTTTTCAAAATCAATTGAGAACGAATCCTGCAATACTTGAACGCCGTACATTCGTAACCAGGGATTGAATTTTGAGAAAACTGAAGGTATCTTTCACTTATCGCTCTCTGTAATATTCATGATCCACATCACATCATGAGAGTCTGTTCATCATATTTGACTACATCTCTGATTAGATCAATGGGATAACAGTGCCTGTAAAACAAAACACCTAACCCCAATGGTAAATTAGCGATAGAAATAGGTTTTATCTTTGGGGCTCTCGAATGCTGCTGTTATTTTCCAGCTTGTAACAACCTACGAAACAAAGCTGATTTTGATGGTTTTTTCGCTTGGTTTGCTCTTGCTGAGAACGAATTCTGCAATGCCTGTTTGTCACTTCTCTATTGATTGGTCAGCTGAATAAAAAAAAAAAAATTCTTACAAGCCTTGTTTCTCACCAAAAGAAACTATTCCATTCTTCCAAACAATCCCGTTCCATATCATATTCATCAATATGTGGCTTTTGTATCCTTCTTGGTTCAGCTGATGCAATCCTGATTGGATCATGTACCCTGTGGCTGCCGGAACACTATTCACCGGGGGCTTGAATCCAATCAAATCTCACAACAATAATGCCTAGCAAAAAAAAGAGTCTTTATTCAGACGAAGCTGCATCACCCTAAAATAACCGCACAGTGCAATCCATTGCACACCGTACGGATGGGCCTGCAGTGGTGATGTGGGAAGGTTGTACGTATTGGATCGGATTAGGATTTTTCTTACATTTTCACACATTGTTTGCGCTTCACCTAGTAAACCTCAACTCACTTTGGTGGCTCAATCTGCACAACGCACAGTGGTCTAGCTTTGAATAAAAGTCTTGGCAAAAATGTTGCATTATCATTATTTTACTATGATCAGCCATTGAACGTGTTTTAATACACTATTTTGGGTTGAAAACACCATTTTGGGCTTAGTTGCAATTTTTTCATTCGCATAGAACAAAATTCTAATAAATTGCTGTTTTCCATATGTTTAGGCTCTCAACGTTTTCAAATACTTATATTTTAGCAAACTTGGGCAAGAGGAATCTTTTCTAATAGATTCCTTAATTTTGAAAGTGCATTTGTGGGAAATATTCACGCGGAAAGTTACTTGTAGTGTAAATTTTATAAGATCAACGATATTTGTAGATTAACTTGCATCCGGTATGAATGTATTTAATATTTAGTTATCGACCAGAAAAAAATCTGCTGAAACATATTTTTTTCCAGTTCTAGTGAAAAAATAGTAGTTTAATTTTGAGCTAAAATATGTAGCTTTAAAGCGTCCAAACATGTTAAAAATAGTTTTCTTTTTAGAACCTCTCAACTATTTTAAACTATCTGATATTGTAGAATAATGTTTGAATTTGTTTTCAAATTAATTTGTATACTTTATATTAATTTTGTTAATTAATTTTCAACATAATATGTTGAGAAGTTGGGGTTTGGCCAACTTTCCAAAAAATTGAACCCCCGTGCAACACCGACTTATAGATCGTTCCATATTTTCCCTGTTGCGATGACCGGGCTTGTTTCGGCGAAGCTTCCAACCTATTTTCGATATGGATTTTGCGGTCTGCTCGTGTGCCACTGTCATGCATAAGCTCATCAATAGTGGGCTGATTTCCAGCCTTTCCAGCAGCCGGATGCATCTCGTGGGACATTGGCAAGATTTGACCAAAAAATGCTCATGTCTTCGTTTCGACTTTTGACGGCAGCCGGCAGCTGGAACAATATCCGAACCCTGCTCATTCTGCATATAATCCGCACACCGTTTGTGAGTGGTGTACGATGACAAAAGGCGAACTGATCTTATTTAGATAAAAAAAAATATGAATGGAAGACATGACACTTTTGATGAGCGAGGAGTGTAGGGTAAAAGCACCGGTTTTGGCCAGCTTAAGAGAAAATGCCAATAAAAATTAAATGCGAAGCCGTATTTATACTACAAATATGTCAAATGCAAGCTTTCAATCCATATTATGTGTGTAAAATATCAAAACTGAGCTAAAACCATATTTTTGCTTTGAAAATTCCGTTGGTCAATATAGGCCAACTGAACCAGTTTCGGCCAGAGATTTAACTTCGGTTCCTAAATTGGCCAATCGCATTGATTTCTCATTAGAGTGGCCAAATTAGGAGTGTCCTGGCCAAATTAGGTGTATGGGAGTTAAAATTATAAGGAAAATGAATTGTTTTTCTTATGTTTTGAATCAATTTGGACGAGTAAATGAATGTAGCTCTATCATGTGAATGTGATTTACTGAACACAAAAGGTTTCATGCTGATTGGCTATGTAAAACGGTGTATAATCCCCTATGGCTACAACTGGCGTATGGCCAAAACCGGTGCTTCTACCCTAGCAAGTTTTTCTATTTTTTCTAGTTTTCAAGGCTGGATTTGATTGGGTGGGACATAAGAGTGGCGGTGTGCCTTTGTTCAGCCGATTATATTTTCGTGTGATTCACAGTGGCGAGAGGTGTCGAGGGAATAATAAAACTGCAAACTGGTAGGTGGCAATTTATTAAAAAATAAATGACTTTCAAAAGGACTTTCCCAGAAGTATTAGTTGTTTTGATAGAGAACTGAAAAGTCAAAGGTAAAAAACAGAAATAATTGAAAGTCAGAATGCGTCGTCGGCTTCATCAGCGTTGATAAAAGACTATTTCGTGGCCGCGCGATTAGTGTCGTCAGCAGTGGCGCGGGAAGTGGGTAGGACAGGTAGGACATGTCCTACGCTCGATAATACCTGGGTAGGACAGTCAAAGGGTTGTACTACCCACGATTAATATAAAACAAATTTAGCAGAAAGATTGAAAAATAGCTTAACACTTCAGTAGTCACGCTGTTGTAGTTTGTACAACACTGGTGAAAAAAGCTCGCTTTTCGCTCACAACAGCAGCGTGGTGGTCCTGACGGTGGCGAACCGCGTGACGACTGGAAGGTTAAACTATTTATTATTATGTATAATCTCTGTTCATTATACATAAAACTCAATCAACGTCGTTAGATACGATAAGGTATTTAATGGAGTTTCTGCAAGATAAAACATTGTTCAAACATCTATAGGCAAGCAATTTGGCCTATTTTTTTATTTTATAATTTTATTAAATAAAGTTGGGTTAGATATAAACATAAAGGATATTCATATTTTTTAATGAATGATAACAAAAGTTGATTCAATCAGTAATGCCAAAGGCAGCATTGGAATAAGGTTTCTTTTTAGGGGTCATGCACAAATTACGTCACGCTCCAAGGGGGGAGGGGAGGGGGTCGAGCCAAGCGTGACAAGCCTTACAAAATTTTCAGAGGACTCATACAAAAAGTGTGACAAGGTGGGGGGGGGGGTAGGTGGTCGTAAAAGTTGAAATTTAGCGTGACATAATTTGTGTACCATGCCTTAGAGATGTTTTATTGAAAATTTCTAAAAAGTCTATATTTTTTAAATGAAGATCTCTAAAGTATCTATTCAATCCAAAAAGGTTTCTAAAGTCTCTTCTTCCTTATTCTGCTTGTATTGAATCCTGATGTAAAATTGTACAGGCACCAAGAAACCCGAAGATAAGCAGTAGGAATTATCATAGTGATTTTATTTAGTATACTTTCAGGGTTTCCTACAGGGATCTCTCAGGGTTTCCTACAGGGATATTTGTAGAAATTTCTCTATCGATTGTTTCAGAAATTCTTCAAGCGATTTTTCAAAGGATGCAAAAAAGAATTTCTCTAGAATTTGATCCAGGAAATCCATAACAATTCCAAAGCTACTATCTCCAGTAATTTCCTCGGGCCTTACTACGATTTATTTTTTCAAAACTGTTCTAGAATTTCCTCAAGACCAGATATTTCCTTCAACCGAATTCGCCAGTTGTTACTCCAGACAGTGTTGATAGACTCACACTCAAATCTCAATCAATACGCTCTCCCGCGAGAGCAAACTCATTAGAGATCTGCTTCGCAAATCTCACGCTTGAAATTTTGATGCAAAATCACGCAATCAACTCAAACCGTAAAAAATGATTCAGACGCAAAACCCGTCAACTCGTGGAACCCGAATGTTGTTGTTTACGTTAGAAAGGGTTACTGTAATGTTACCAAACTAACAACAAATTATTGCCACAAACAGTGGAAATAAGAGACAATGAGTCAAAAAGATGAGCCAACTCATCCATGATTTTTCAACTGCTGAGTTGCTTGATTGACAACACACGCATGAAAAATCTCAAGCGTGAGTTATGAGAAATTGAGTTTTTCGCAACACTGACTCCAGGAGATCTTCCAAAGATTTCTACAGAATTTCTTTCGAGGACAATAATAAGTTTAGTCCAGAGTGTTTGAAAATAATAGCTCAAGGATTTTTTTTTCAATGAACTTTGCAAGAACTCCTTCGTCTGTTCATGTAGATTTTTGTAAAAAATCATCCACGTCCAGTAATCGGAAATTCCTTGGCGTGTCCTTAAAACAACCAATTTTACCAAGCATTTATTAAAAAGTTTCTCATAAAATTTCAATGCAATCTTCAAAAGTTTGTTTGAATTTTCCTACTACAGCAAATATCCCAATATTTCTTTCGATTATTCCTCCATATATTTCTATAGAGATTCTGTCTGTTTTTCGAGAAATTCCTTTAGAAATCTCTGAGGAATACTATTCCGATATTCAATTTTTTCCGATTATCTTAGAAAATTAGGAAATCTTCTTCAACTTCCTCAAGAGCCCAGAAGTTTTTTCAGATAACATTGTTCATTGAAGGTGACTTTTAAACATACCCCAGTTTTACCAGAGGTTACTCTAGGATTTACTTTAAAAATACCACACGGATTTATTTTTCAGAAAAAAATCCCAGGCATTCCCCTAGAAATTCTCAATAAAAAACTGGATAAATTTGTTTACAAATCTTAGATGGAACCTCTGGAGCAAATGCTGAAGGTATCTTTATAGAAATTTCTAGTTGAAATCTTTACATATCCTGAAAAACAATTTTAACGGAAATCCCTAGAATTTTCTGGTGAAGCTATTGATTGGAATTTAGAAGATGTTTTGACCGGGATGTCCCAGGGAAATCGGTGAATAAAATCTTGGAGGAGTTAGGACTTTCTTTAAAAATATGTCAAATAAATTTTGGAGAAATTCAGATGAATTCTGAAATAATCTTCGAAGAATTTACGTAAAGGTATCTTCCATAAAATTCTTGTAGAAATTCCATAGGAAAATTCGTGGAGAAATTCATTGGAAAACAATCACCAAATAAATTTATTTAAAAATTTCCGGAGTAATATTGTGTATTTCTTTCACTACTGGACTGCGAAGTGCGGCTTCATAAGTGCGAAAATGTGAATAAAAGTGCGGGATTGCATCGAATCATGTTGGTATCTTCAGAGCACTTATTCTTTGGACTGCGATGAATAACCGCGCTGAAGACACCGACTCGATTAGCGTTCCCGCACTTGTTAAAACTTCTGCGATAGTCCAGTGGTGAAAGAAATGCGCAATATCTGAATGTTTGGGCAAATACCTGAATAAATTTCTGATGAAATTCCTAGGGAGAATAATGAGAAAAAACATACATGCTATGAAGAATTAAGGTGATTATTTAACGAAGCCTAAATTTAAATTTTCAAGTGCACAAGACTGGAGAATCTGACAACAGCTCACGTTGAAAATTAATCAAATTACTTGCTTGCTGGTGGTGACCAATGGGATAAATTTTCAACGCGGAGCGCTGTTTGGTTCTCAAGTCTTGTGCTCTTTAAAATTTGAGTTGTGGCTTCGTTCTCTAATCACCTTAAACTCTTATTTTATAGCTCTCATTAGGTTTTATTTGAAAAAAAAAAAAAAAAAAAACGAGGCAGTCTTCTAAGATTTACGTGTTTTTTTTTGTTGAGCGAAAAAATCGCATGATAATATCGTTAGAACGCTGGGAAACAGTACATTTTCCTCAAGTCAACTCAAAGCCGACCAAAATGTATGTTTCAATTTCCAGTTCAGGTTAACATTTTTCTTTGCTTCACTATGCAAACATATTTGCCAACGTTTGTCCTACCCATGGTTGCGAACGTGGACGCGCCTCTGGTCGTCAGGAATTGGTTGCATCGTGTCAAGGGATGTGGGTTCGATTCCCGCTTCATTCTGTAAAACTTTTCGTGAGCAAAGCTTTCCGATAGTTCCGCTAGGAGTTGTTTGCTAGTCCCGTTATCTAGTGTGGTGCTTTCTTCAAAAGACATAATCGTCCACAGGAAACATTAACGTGTTGGTATCTTAATGTAGAGTTAGCGATATTCTACTCCCTTTGTAGGCTCGGGTGACACTAGCCTCGAACGACGAGTGGGCTAATGGCGCAGGCTTCCCCCGTCCTGTAAAACCGTGACAGGCCTTAGATTAGGTTCCAAATGTAAAGTCTTCAAACTGGGTGGAAGTAGGCTCAGATGTTATTACCTAACTTGCGCCGATCCGGCTCTGAACATAGTACCCCATGAAGGACTATGTCAACCCTAACACGGCCGTGCTGCTTGCATAGATAACCATGGGATCACAAAGGCGGCTATTCCAGCGGAGATGGATAACCTCTCTTTAGGGGATCCATAAGAGATGATCCATTAGAACAAACAACTAGCGGAATGTGAAGGAGAGGCTTCTGGACCCATCAGTAACCGGCTAAGGTTCCCGCCAAGAAAGAAGGCCACCAACATCAACTTAAGTGAATACAGTGTGGGGAAAAGCCTAAACACTGTGACGATGGCAGGCACTGGCCACTCCAGTGCAACATGTGAGGTGATCGATGGACCGGGAATAATCGAGGCCATGGATTGCAATAGGAAGTACCTGCAAAAAATGCAGGTAGCTGTTGAGCAGTTCGATGTCATAACCGCGTTTGTTGAGAGCAAAAGCAATATCAGCAAAGACTTGAACACTTACTTACTTGATACTTGATGGGCTACAATTCGCTACGATGAATCTGCGCAGAATGGATGAGTCTTCTTCACTGGGCTCGTTCCTGGGTCAATCGCTTCCGGTCGCCCTGAACGTTAATTGCCCTTAAGTCCTCTTCAACTGAAAGAAGCCATCGTGTGCGCGGCCTACCACGAAGTCGGCGGCCTCATCCGGGTTCTCTGTTTAATATTATCTTTGCTTGTCGTTCTTCTGGCATACGGGCAACCTCAAGCAACAATAGTAGCTGAATAATAGCTTATTAAACTGAAATACGCTTACCACTGATTTATTCAACTCTATTTCAGCAAAAATGTTTGTTGTGACCAGCACAACGCAGCCTGCCGTGTTTTATGCGCTTGACAATACCCAGACAACCAGAATGTACGTATAACGAAATCACTTTTTGCGTTATTTGTTTATTTATTCATTTTATTTATTTATTTTATTGTACCACCGCTTTCGACTTTATGTCGTACAGACTGTATAACTTAAAATTGGGCATTCATTACATACATTAATTTCTATTCTATTGCGAGTAAAAATTTCTTATACAAATACAATATATTAAATTAACACAAACAAAGCTGTGCTACTAGGTTCTTATCAATTAATCAAAACAGGCTTCAAACAATTATTAAAAAAACATAAATAAAATGGCATCAAATGTCTACATGAATTAACATCACAATAAAACTCCCCACATTCTCAAATCCAGTTCAACAAATCAAGCAATCAAAATTTGGAATCACTTTGAAACATATTATAAAACAACAAACACTTTAAATCTATTTGTCGATTATAATCATGAATTGCACATCGTTAGCGTTTACATTCATACGGGAGGCTTCCACGTTTCACTCATTTGGTTAAGAAAGTAGAAGCATTAGCCTTCTTCTTTTCTGGCGTTACGTCCCCACTGGGACAGACCCTGCTTCTCAGCTTAGTGTTCTTATGAGCACTTCCACAGTTATTAACTGAGAGCTTACTATGCCAATGACCATTTTTGCATGCGTATATCGTGTGGCAGGTACGAAGATACTCTATGCCCTGGGAAGTCGAGAAAATTTCCAACCCGAAAAGATCCTCGACCAGTGGGATTCGAACCCACGACCCTCAGCTTGGTCTTGCTGAATAGCTGCGCGTTCACCGCTACGGCTATCTGGGCCCATTAGCCGTAGAACGCTAATGTCGTGACTGTTCGTGTGACCAACATCTAGTTTGCCACGCTCTGACAGCTTGAGTGTCGGGTCTACAAGTGTCAAATCAATTTTTTCGACCAAAATAAAACATTCTCTACAACATGGCACTAAACAAGCAATCAAAAACTGCAACAGTAAGTAATAATAATATAATGCTATTTTGTGATAGTAGCGCCACTATCGTTCTACTACTTATATTTCTATTGTTAAGAAACTCTCGAAATTTAATTAGTTTCGGTCACGTAGAAGCGCTAAATGCTAAAGCTTCATATTCAAGAGGACTTTGAAAGAAATGTAATCAAAAGTGTTCGTGTTCTTGTGTTTCGATACAAGCTTCACTACTTCCCTGCAACTCGCAATAGAAATATTCAACGAGCGTGATAACATCTCACTTATATCGTCTTCAGTTACACTTCTATCGATGTTGGTGAGGTATATCGAAAACGATTGGCTACCAAGCATGTGTTCGGAACACTGCGATGGCTCGGTTTGTAGACTTGCGCAAGAGATGATTTCATCAGATCCGTCCAACAGTTTAGGCGACGACGCAAGTGTAGAGTGACGAAACGGAGTTACTACTTCTAGTTTCTGCACAACATTTGCAAGGGTTTGGGCAATTTCTGTTACGGTGGATTTTAGATCGGCAATTTCATCCTCGGTCGATCGGAGTGTTTCTGTGATCGTAGATGCATCGACATGTATTCGCTCTCTTATCTTACAGAACAAGGTTATACATGTATCGCAGATCCAAATAATGTTGCTCGATAGAGCACACAAAGCGGTTTCTGTGATACCAACACAGTTTGCATGGAACCATTTGGCGCAATGTCCTTCACACACCGTATATAGCTCACTATTAACGTTGATTTGGAGAGAGCATTTCTCGCAGTACTGGGCCGTTGTGATATTTAATTTCAATGCACAATTTATTCGCTTCGATTTTTCTAGCCCGTGAATGGTTGGTTGGTTTGACTTTATTAACGAGATTTTTAGCCCTGGGCTAGTTCATCTCGGGACCAACGGCTTTACTTCCCTTCCGAAGGAAGTCGTCACTATAACTTTTTACGTCATAAGTGACTATGTCGGGGATGGGATTCGATCCCAGGTCCTCGGCGTGAGAGGCGAGTGTTCTAACCACTACACCAGGTCCGTCCCCAGCCCGTGAATGTTGTGTAACTAACGTTTTACACTTAATAACTAGCTCAACGACTCATGGACAATCTAGTTCAATCTCGATAATTTTAAGTGAACGGTTTTACACTTAAAGTCGTTTAAAACAGCACGAAAAGGATCACGCACGTAGTCAAGCAAGCGACACAAACTAATAAGAAAATGTATGCAGACTGTTATATGTGAAATGTTGCACGTACAAGATGTCGTGAAAAGGCCTTATGCGTACACAAGTGGAGGCGATATACGTGCATATTCCATATGATGTAAAACAACATGCGATGCGAGTGTGCAGATTTAATTGCGAACTAATCTGTAGTCTTATGCGACTTATCTTATGATAACAAAATAGATTTGATAGCTGCTACGGATTGATCCGACTTAGATTGTACGATTATACGGGACGAAACGAAATGTACATATGAACTCATAAAATAGCGTTTTATGCGAGGAAACTCATCAATCAAACGAGTTCGTAAATTGTTATGCGACTTCTGATTGTCTTTATGGTGGGTAGTGTATATCAGATTACATTATTCGTTACGCAATGCAGAAAAGGGAACCTTCCGAGAATGAATACGTGGCAAATAGACATATGATTGGCCTACGCTGCTGTTCTCCTGAGCGGAAAAGCTGGCACAAGCCAAGCTCCGCGATCAAGAAGACTTGGCAATAGTGAAGAGGCCAACACAAAGCCTAAGGCCAAGAAAAAAGAGCCACGGGATAGCCCGAACCAGGCAGTGCATACACAGGGACCATAGGCGCAAAGCAACAGCAACCCGTGGATACGAGTTGGAAATAGGAAACAACAGAGAAAACCGAGAATGACGTTCAAGGAGAATGCTGAACCGAAAACAGCGAAACGTAAAAAAATAGACGAGGCCCTCGTTATAAAAACGGAGGAAGTGAAATATGTCGAGGTTCTGAAGGCGATGCGAAGCACGGAGAAGTTGTTACCATTAGGCGCAGATGTGTGGAGCATAAGGCGAACTAAGATTGGTGAAATGATCCTAGTCTTAAAGGAGGATGTCCAGCAAAAGGGTGCAGCCTATACGCAACTGGCACAAGAAGCTCTTGGCGACAAGGTTGATGTAAGTGCCCTGACTGCAGAAGCGACTCTTCAGAGTATAAATCTGGATGAGGTCACCGATGCAACAGGCTGCCATCAAAGAGCAGTGTGAGATCGACGTAGCCAGTACGGCCATCCCTCTTAGAAAAGTGGCGGCGATCAGGCTGCCGGTTGTAGGTGCCAACAAAGCGAAGAACTTAAAGGCGTAATCATGCGAGGCCGCTCGGTTTGCCGGCTGAGCGTACAACAGTCTCCTGAAGTTTGCTTCAAGTGTTTTGGGAAGGGCCATAAGTCGTGGATTTGCAATGATCCCGACAGTAGTAAGATATGCAGAAAATGCGGCACCGAAGGCCATAGGGCAAGCAATTGTAACCAAATCGCTAAGTGCCTTATATGTGTCGACAGAGCAGACAACGGACACTTAACGGGCGGACCCAAGTGTCCGGGCACAAGCGGATTATCTATGGTTTCTACAGAAGTAATACAGTTGAGCAGCTGCTTTGGCGGTCAGCTTCGAAAAAGAAGACTGACGTGGTGTTACTATCGGACCCATATCAGCTAACAACGAGTACTGGGTGGCCGATAGGTCTCAACAGCTAGCAGCTATAGGTACAACAGGACGATACCCAATCCAAGAAGTAGTCGAAGATTACAACGCGCACACAAAAGCACAAAGAGAAGAGCGTGGTGCAGCATTCAGAGAAGCAAATAGCTCTCAAAATGGAAATCAAGAGTCGAAAACGGGCATGCTGCCAGAGGGCCAACTCCAGTCCATGGGATAACACCTACAGAGTGGTAATGGGTAAGACCACAGGTGCCATGATGAACCAAGCGAAGTCGTCCGAGCTGCTGTGATCGAAAATCGATGTACCGTAAAACGGGGTAACTTTGATAGTTTTTTCGAAGAAAACTTGAATATTTATGCATGCTGTTTCCAATAATTAAAATTTATATTTTTAAAACAAGTACTGGCATCCTTGCTATCGATTGCAGTCGATAGATTGCCATAAGATTTATTTTGAATGGATATATAATTTTTCATATAATCGAAAGTTGGTTTTCTGTTTTGGGGTAACTTTGATAATGGAGCATAATTCAAACAAAATGGAATGAATAACGGACATTTGTAGGGCATTGCATACCTTCTTCTTCTTCTTCTTCTTTCTGGCATTACGTCCCCACTGGGACAAAGCCTGCCTGGCATTGCATACCTCTAGGCGTTTAACGTTATATGGAAATTTCTGACATAGATTACAAAAATGGTCCCAGTTTGTGAAAATGCTTTTCGCTAAGAGATTTGAGACCGTATTCAAGTTCCATGATAACTAGGCTGTCAAAGATAAGTGGCCAACTATTTAAAACTACATGAAATAGTGATCGTAGAACAGATTGTTTGTAAGCGTTTCAAAAATGCTAAAATTGTGTCAATTTTCAATATTCGTATAAAAAGCCTCAAATGTTCTTGATTCAAATGAAAACCGCATTTACATGAAGTGTCTCACTAATATTTTTTAGTTTTGCATTCGTTTTGCTTAACTGATTAACAGAAGTTATGATATTTTGTTTAGCATGTGGTATGTTACGCACTATCAAAGTTACCCGCATTATCAAAGATACCCCGTTTTACGGTACTCTTCTCGCATCATCCCACAAGCCCATGGCCCCCAGCACCGTATGCGGCAGATGAAGGAGAAGAAGTGGCGAAGGTAACGAACCAAGAGCTGACAAAATTCGTGAAATCATTCGTGTCAAACAAGGCACCGGGACCCGATGATATCCCGAATGTTGCCCTTAAAGCAGTAGTGAATGCGAATCCGGACATGTTCAGAACCACGATGCAACGCTGCATGGATCAAGGAATCTTCCCGGATGTATGGAAGCGACAGAAATTGGTGCTACCAAATGCGAGGAAACCACCAGGTGTCCTGTCGGCGTATCCGTCTACAATGCTGAGGTGGCAATCGAGCATAAATGGTACGGCATCCGTTACTGCGTGGTAGTCACTGTGGATGTGAAGAATGCGTTCAACAGCGTAAGCTGAGAAGCGATAGCCCACGCACTTCACCGCCTCAAGGTACCGGTGCAGTTGTGTAAGCTTCTAGAATGCTATTTTGATGGTAGGATTCTACTGTACGACACAGAGGAGGGACAGAAAAGCGTTTGATGCCGCGGAAGTACCTCAAGGTTCAATCCTGGGCCCGATGTTATGGAATACGATATATGATGACGTACTGAGGCTGCCCCTTCCAACAGATGTTAAGATTGTTGGCTACGCCGACGGACGATATCATCTAGAGTAGAGTTGACAGCAGCGCACTCTATCTCTATACAGTCGACTCTCCACATCTCGATGTTCTACATCTCGATATCTCTCCCTATGTCGATGATTTCAAAAGTCCCTTCAGTCTGCATACATTTTCACTCTCCATATCTCGATATCCTCCTTATCTCGATATCTCCATATCCCGATGTGTTTCTGATGATTTTTCGTTCTCAATTTTCTCTTCCTATGTCGATATGACCATTATCGAAGGTTACTAGACCAAAGTTCTGGGATTCAAAACAAATTAGGAGCGCAAAATGACGTCTGTTTGTGTATTACTTTCTTGGCAACGGAGTGTTTTTCAATCTATTATTCATCAAAAATTGGTTCTTTGTCTCGATCTCTCCCTATCTCGATGGTCCCTTCGATATAGAGATGTGGAGAGGCGACTGTAGTTGAGGAATGGATGGTGTCTAGAAAACTAGAACTGGCCCGTCTTAAGACTGTGTTGGTGGTGGTCAACAACCGCAAGTGCGAGCAACAGGCGCTTATCTCGATAGGTGATTGCACCATAGAGCCCAAGCGATCCCTTAGGCATCCTGGGGTAATGATCGATGACAAGCTCAGCTTCGCTTGCCACGTTGAATATGCCTGTAAAAGGGCATCTGCGGCTATAACGGCGCTTCCGCGGCTGATGTATAAAAGCTCTGCTGTGATTGCCAGATATCGCAAGCTCCTGGCAAGCGTGGCACTACCCATACTAAGGTATGAATGACCAATCTGGTCAAAAGTGCTTAGAACGGGCAGAAATCTTAAGCGGTAGGAAAGCACGTATAGGGTCATGTCAGATCCGTCCCACTCGGACTCAGATTGGGTACCACTTCTAGTACTGCATTCGGTCCCTCGGTAGTGAAAAAGGTACCCCAGTTTGACGGATCGCAGTACACTTTTCACGGCATTCTTAATTACCTTATGAGCCATAAAATTTTGGGAAACTGCAAAGGACATGATGGTCTTTAATTTGTCTTTGGTCATGTGCTTAAGACTAGCAAGCGTATACCGAACGGTTTCTAAAGAGGCCGTGTGCATCATAGCCGTTCATCAGGCTACTCATTATGGAAGAGGTACCAGAGAAGCCCGCAACGCGTGGAGAGGAGAGGGTACGCTTAGTGGTTGGCAGCAGGAATGGAATAACTCCACTAAAGCTAGATGAACCCATCGACAAATAACAAATGTGTCAGATTGATATAAAATAAACTGCGGGGACGTAAACTTCCACCTGACGCAGTTTGTGTCAGGACATGGTTGTTATAGGCAGTACCATAAATTCGGGTGAAATTGATCAGTAGGGTGAAATTGATCACCGCGTCAGGCGATTTTGAATCTTACTAATCATGTTTTGTGTGATATTGATAGACAACCATAAACTTCTAGTTCTAGACGAGGATTTGAACATGGTGTAAGCATGAAAGTTTGTGAGGATGCTTAACATATATCACCAAACCCAATTTTACCATCAAAATTCGTACCAATTTGCTAATTTTGTTGAAATAATTGAATTTCGGTTGCATGTTAGAAAATTCCTTTGGAAATTGCCTACATTTAGGAGTTTTCCGTGGTATTCTTGAAATTTAATTGACGATTATTTTCATGAATATTGTCTTGTTAATAATTTGGCAGGCATATTCGTATTCAGGAGGCTCAAATTAAGTATGTAGAGTTTATTTCAAAACTAACAATAATCACATTGACAAGTGATCAATTTCACCCCGAAATAGAAACTAGGGTAAGTGTTCCCTTAGTTGTGGGTGTTCCTATAGTTGCGGTAGTGTCGTTTTCACTGATTTTATTACATCAGTCACAGAACCGTTTCTGCCAATCGATATATTGGCTTGTTGATATACGAAATAGTTGAAAAGAGCGTTCAAATTGCTTTTAAACTGATGAAATATCACTAAAATTACCGTCGGACGGGGCTATTTTTGATTCCAGGGGCTACTTTGGACACTCAATTTTTGTATTTATTAGCAGCGTAAATATTAATCTGAGCAATTTTGTGTCTTCAGCTCTTTTATTAACCAGTGTATGCTCTACCTTTAGGCATGATTTTTTTTTTGGAACAGCATCAACAATAACAAAATAAACAAGAAAACATTTCAAAAAATTCCGCATCAATATTTACAAGGTATAAAACATTAGCTATGCAAACATTGTTTGAATTTTACCCATGTGCTAGAAACTTATTAGGAGCATCACAAAACTATCAAATCGTCATGTTTCATGAACATCTTGTGATTTGTTTTGCTTAAAATTATTGTTTTATTAAAATAATTGTTCATAAGTCTTATTTTTACGACTTTTATTTTATAACAATGTTTTGGTTTATATATTTTACAACAATAAAAAAATTAAAATGAATGTTTGTAAAAGTAAATAGACAGAAAACACTCATATTTCAATGACAAGTTCACAACATAATCTCTAGAAAAATCGTTTCCGTCATATTTTACATGAATTTGCAGTAAAAAACAATTGCAGCCTTCAAATGCTTAAAATAAACTACTCTTAAGCCAGCTCTAAACTGCTAAGAAGCTAAAAGTATATTACAAAAGCAAACTTACTTCTTTACGATCTTGTAAAACCTTACTTCATAGATTGTGTTTTTAATGAAAATTACTTACTGTGACCCTTCTACATATCGTTCATATAACAGTAAGAATAGAAAAAAAACAGTTTATGTACATAACTCAATAATCATCCCAGTACCTAGTAGTTACATCGTTCGTTTATGTCAACTTAAAAACCAAGCATTCGTAACTGATAGTTCCATTTAAGAGGAAGTTGTAAGTTTAAGTTTCATACTGCAAACTGCGAATAGTGAATGGCATGTTTCGTTGAAATTTGTTATATACACTCCCGTGCATAAGTTTGGGTTCATCCCCTAAAAAACATGCAATAGTGTTCTGGCCATATCTCTGTGATTACACGTCCAATTGAAACTCTCTAAGCCGCATTCGAAAGGCAAAGAGTTATTCTTACTTCGTATGTATTTTCCCAAAAACATTCTTTGAACTTTGTATACTAAAATTATGCTTAAAGTTGTGACATTTTTCAAAAAACACACTGAAAAATCATATTTAATTTCCTCAGCATTGGATAGACCAAAATTTTAAAACAAGGTGTCATTAGAATCGTAATCTTATATTCTTTGAAGAGCACTCATGAAATATTGGCGGAAAAATCTGAAAAGTATTCAAAATCAATAAAACAGTCAGTCAAGTCATCGTGCAAAAGTTTGGGTTCACCTGAACTTACTTAAATCTGTGAAATCTCAGACCAATCATGTACGCGCCATTATTTGCGCTCAAAAAAGCTTTAAACTATTAAAATCGGTTGAAAAATGGCCGAGATATTGACAAAAATTATGTGCGTGCGGATCAGGTGAACCCAAACTTTTGCACGATTTGCATCATACTGAGAGGTGAACCCAAACTTTTGCACGATGACTTGACTGACTGTTTCATTGATTTTGAATACTTTCCAGATTTGTCCGCCAAAATTTCGTGGGGTCTCTTTAAGGATTACGATTATAATGACACTCTGATTTGAAATTTTGGTCGACCCAATGCTGAGGAAATTAGATATGATTTTTCAGTGTGTTTTTGAAAAATGTAACAACTTTAATTAAAAATTTAAAAAATGTTTTTGGAAAAATACATATAAAATAAGAATAACTCTTTGCCTTTCGAAAGCCGCTTTGAGAGTTTCAATTGGACGTGTAATCACAGAGATATGGACAGAACACTTTTGTATGTATTTTAGGGGTGAACCCAAACTTTTGCACGGGAGTGTATGTGTAACTTTTTCTAGCTTTGCAATTTTCTAAATTATGTTTATCAATGAAAAACGTTCAACAACATCACAGTAGACGAAAATCTATATAATCAGTTTGTAAGTTATAAGGAAAAATTATTTCATTATCAAATTATTTCTTTATCAAAGTAGCCCCTTTTTTGTCTTGAAGGACACACTTTTTTCGCTATTCAAGTATTTTTGTTATTTCTTGATGGATTTGCCTCATATTTTGCACATTTATTACGTACGTATGCAACATAAAAATAGGCAAAAATTATCAATATCTATCCATAATTATAAGAGTTACAAATCCTCAAAGTTAGAGAATGTGGAAATAATGTCAAAAGAAGCCCCGTTTGACGGTACTAAAACTTTTCTTACCTGTACCAATAGTTGTGGTAAAGTGTTCCTATAGTGGAGGATCCCATAAGAAAACAACGGATACCGCAACTATAGGAACGCAAATTAAAAATATACCTCAACTAAAGCAACAGTGTACCAATAGTGGAGGTGTTATTTTTCACTGACATGCCGTGGATTACTGCGATGAAATCATTTTTCTCATTAAGTCAATGGCCGTTACTTCCCGTTACAACATTAACATGCACATTAATTGCGCTTTTTGGATTTTGGCGATTAAATAAAGTTCAATCGTGCTTAGTACCTCCACTATTGGTACATCTACCCTACCGATTTTTTATATTAGTGATTATTTTAAGCACTAAATTCACGTTTGTTAGAAAATTTCGGTACATGAGCCAATGAGGTTCATCGTCGTTCTTTACTCTGTCCCAACTATGTCCATTATGGTAACCCAGACAATGAAAAGTCGCATAATAATATTCGTGAAAAAGACAATTGCAAATTGGACCACACCCGCACAACACCATGAACGAAATTTTTGATAGAATAGTTTCCTCGCAAGAAACGCTTATTTGAGTTCATCGGTGCATTTTGCTTCGTAACTAGTTTACAAAGTAAGTCAAATCAATTCATAGCAGCTGTCAAATCAACTTTTTATCCTAAATAAAATCTCATAACATTACAACTTAATTTGTAATAAAATCGATACACTCACATTGTACGCCAATTTTCTTTATATAAACTATGCACATATTCCGCCTCCACTTTTGACAGTCGTGTTTCGACTTCAACTGTAAGACAGCCTTACAAACGAATTCAAAATATGTGTATCCGTCGATAAACAAAAACTCTAGTGGAATTGAATGATTTTTAATTCGATTACTCTAAATTTAATTCCAAATAAATCATTCTTCATTAATAAACTAACGCAATACCATAGAAATATTTTATGTCGAAACTAATTTTAGTCACTTTTCTTTTATTTCTATTCGTTTGAACTTTAAGGTACCCCGGGGCAAGTGGGACATAAAAAAACGGTAGTTCAAACAGATTGTTCAATATAATTCAAAAATGTCAATATTTTGCAAATCCAACAACACGGTCACATTTTGGCAACATATTTGCTGGTTCTTCTTCTTCTTTCTGGCGTTACTTCCCCACTGGGAGAGAGCTTGCTTCTCAGCTTAGTGTTCTAATGAGCACTTCCACAGTTATTAACCCTCTAATACCCAACCCCGCCTTTAGACGGGGTACACTTTGGAATTGTGTGTATTTTTTCGTAGCTCGGAAATCAAAATGATCTTATTTTTTGCTTATACCTTGACTCATAACACGCATAAAAGAAAATTTTTTCATGACTTTTGAAACTTTTTTGTATTTTTAGAAATTGTTTGAAAAATTGCTTTCTTATACAACTTACAAATGCCTAGGGTTCATTTAACGTGTAATATAAAAAATCGTACCTTTTATATTTTTCTACGATTAAATTATCACAAACGAAGAGCCTGGTGGTATTAGAATAATTTCAAACCTGTTTTTTCCGTTAGTTACACGGAAAATAAAATACGCCCCGAAAAAAAATTAAAAATTTTATATTTTTAAAAATACCGTAAAAATTTAAATTTTTATTTTTGCCAAAAATCAACGACTAGAAAAGGCTTCAAGAAAAAATGAAAAAAGATAGGGATGTTCAAAAATAAAAATTATAAAAATTAAAAACCAAAATTTAAAAATTTGCGAATAAAAAATAAAAAATTGCCCAAAACGTGTTTAGAACGATTTTAGATAACGAAAAATAATAATTAAATCGAAAATAAAAATTTGGGTATTAGAGGGTTAACTGAGAGCTTACTATGCCAATGACCATTTTTGCATGTGTATATCGTGTGGCAGGTACGAAGATACTCTATGCCCTGGGAAGTCGAGAAAATTTCCAACCCGAAAAGATCCTCGACCGGTGGGATTCGAACCCACGACCCTCAGCTTGGTCTTGCTGAATAGCTGTGCGTTTACCGCTACGGCTATCTGGGCCCCATATTTTCTGTTGTGTGCATGAATTTGATCGAATAATTTCGAAATTGTGAAAACCTTAGAAGAAAGATGGACAATGAGCCAGTTAGCTCGCTAAACGGGGCAAGTGGGACACATCCAGTTGCATGCGTCAAACCACATCAGTAAGTCAAGCATTGCAATAAAAGGATTGATAAATCATCGATTTTCATGTTTGAGTACATATTTGATTTACATAAGGGATCAACCATAAAATACGTAACGTTTTTGGAACAAAACGTGAATGTAAGGTTATGTCACATCGCATTTAATTTTAACTGAAAATTCCTCACTAAAAGCGTAAAGAGGTATAAAACATGTTCAAAATACATCATTTTTTAGTTATCAATCGAAATGCAGCACGTAAACTTTCATTAATTGACGAATTTATAAACATTTTATTATTATTTGTTATTATCACTTAATCGGATGGAACTGTATTCCGCAACAGCTAAATTTGGTAGAAATATCGAATAAAGTTCAATAAAAATGGTATAGTCATCCTTCTTATTATGTATTTTAAATTATATATCTGTCTTCGTTCAATTTTACATTCGTATTTCAGTCATAAAAATAGAAAACAATATTTAGAAAAATTATTCATTTTTTCGTAATATAAGATTGATTTTTTTTTGATAAAAATCATTCGTTTCAATGCATAACGTGAAACGTGTCACAATTTATCATGCAAGTTGAAAATGGTGCTGAGCTGACTACTGTATGGTATTAAAAATAACAATATTTTTTGTACTAAATACTTTACTTATCATTGTATCTTCAACTTTCTAGAAGAATACCCCCTTGAAAAACTTTTCTTAAACGAGCTATGACGGAATATCCCACTTACCCTTTATTCTCACTTGGCCCGGGGTACATTATACAAAAACTTGAAATCTATAAGTCTTCTGAAAATGTATATAACTTGACTGACAAGCTAAACAATAATACTGTATGCCGTTCATCGATGTATGCCACATCACTGACACAAATGTAACAATCATTGATTAGACACATTGAGATAATTACTCCAACCATGCGTATCATCGCACCAATGAAAGGGTAGCACATAGCGCGGAAATTATTACCCATCAATCACAACGCAACGGGCATCCATCGGAAGAATCACCCGAAGCTTAAGCAAACGTCCGGGAGGATCAAACAGTGAGTCTGCGCCCATCTAAATTGAGTGTTTACAGACAAATTATGCTAATTCATCTGCCCGTGTCGATCGTCGATTCGTGTGAGGCTGCCACCATCATTCTTCCATCGAATCTCCTTCTCCATTCTATCACAAGGTAGCGCACAGTGGGAAAAATGACCAAATATGGCATTCCATGCAATAAGTTGGATGATAACCTTCTTTAACCAGCTTTTTAGAAAACTGCACCCCTGTGCAGCGGTGGAGCAAAAGGCGTGCTGCCACCATGTAATCCTCCCATATTAGCCCAAACCATCCATCGCCGCCATTGAATGTGGGCATCTCAGTCTCACTCTTCAGCATCGCAGTCGAACAAAGTGCATCTCTTCAATCATAAATTCTTACCGGACCATTTCGCTTCAGCCACATGTTGGATGATGCACACTGCAATTGCTGTCTGCTTCCGTGCACTTACCTTCCTTTCGTTTTGCTCCGCACAACATTGCAGAATCATTGATCATTGATATCGAACTTTTTTTTTTCTGCTGGGAATGCCACCAAGGACGATTAGCTGAGGTCAGCTGCCCTTGCCCCTCCCCTGCCAGTAGCTCAAAGGCCATCTCGCTTACGTCAACTAATTGAATCTGCATTCCATGGAAAATGAATGTTTTATCAATACTTCTGACAGCATCTCTCGGTTATTAAGTGGTTTTTTGCATCGACATCACCGTCGACGACGCTGGGATGATGAAGATGGAATACGCTGGTTGGATGAGAAGGGGTGTACATCTAAACTTGATTGCGTGGTCTCTGACTAAACGATGGATTATGGCGGTGCTGTCCGACTTGGATGATGGATATTATACATTTCCCACACGCCTTACGGGAGCTGCGATTACAAAAATGCAAAAATATACCTGCCTTTGAAACCGCATTCAAAGCTTTGGATGATTCAATCTGATGATACTCGAAGTAACTAGACGGTGGATTTTATTTTAACTGTTAGATATATTTTGCAGGGCCCAAATAGCCGTAGCGGTAAACGCGCAGCTATTCAGCAAGACCAAGCTGAGGGTCGTGGGTTCGAATCCCACCGGTCGAGGATCTTTTCGGGTTGGAAATTTTCTCGACTTCCCAGGGCATAGAGTATCTTCGTACCTGCCACACGATATACGCAGGCAAAAATGGTCATTGGCATAGTAAGCTCTCAATTAATAACTGTGGAAGTGCTCATAAGAACACTAAGCTGAGAAGCAGGCTCTGTCCCAGTGGGGACGTAACGCCAGAAAAGAAGAGAAGATATATTTTGCATCGATGTTACAGAACTCAATTGCAATAGCTTGAGTGTGAGAATGCTTTGGAAAATATTCATTGCTCTAATATATTTATGTAAATAGGACAGCCGTTGTTAGTTAGATTGCATATTTAACACAACTGTTTAGAATATACGTACAGTCGAATCTCTATAACTCGATATTCAAGGGACCATCGACTTATAGAATTATCGAGTTATAGAACATACCGATACCAAAATTTTTAAATTAAAGGTTCAAATTTCTATATTTCCAATACTTTAAGATCACTTCTGCAAGCAAACAATATCATTTTGCTGATAGCATTTTAAAACATTATCTTTGGTCACTTTTTTTTCAAAATGTTTGAAAAATCTTTTATTTTTACTAAAAATGTTTTTTTTTTATTTTTATGTTTTTAAACTTTTATTACAACTTGCAATTCTTCTATTCACTGCTAAACCAGAAATGGTCCATGTCTCCCTGTATAAAAAAGGGTTTTTGGATGGATATCGAGTTATAGAGGGAAATTTTCCTCCCACGTGGCATCGACTAGTGGAGACATCGAGTTATAGAAATATCGACTTATGGAGAGCATGATGTATGGGAATTTGAAGGGACCGCAAAATCCATCGAGTTATAGAATATATCGAGTTATACAACATCGAGTTGTGGAAGGGTCGAGGTTTATAAGTTCCTGATGATATGCCTTGATGATATGGTCGGTAATCGGATGCTTGGGTAACACGAACTGATACTTGCTGGAGAAAGGAAGACTAGAGTGCTGAAGTCTCCCTCCAACTCTCAGAATCGCATCGTAGTAGATTGAATTCAACGCATGGATCCGTCGACAGGGCTCACCCGCTTGAATCTCATCGGCCAGCATCGCATGTTGGATCACCTTCACGATAAGTTCCAAAGAATTTCGCAATTACTTAATGCTAGGATGACGACAGACAACTTGCGAGACTTCCTTGATTCTGCAATTTCGGATGAATCGCTGAACCAGAGCGATCACTCGTGAATTTCGAAAACACAGGAAGCTCATCTGGATTGATGGCCGGTGCCGCTCTTATCTCTGGGATGACATCTTTTTTTTATTATTATTATTACATAGTCCATTTACATAGTCCATCTGACAACTTAGACAACTTAGTCTACATGAACATTCAGAAACACTAAGATCTAATAAAAAATTGTTTAACTCTTCTCATAAAAACATCTACGGATACATTAAAATCATAAACACTGACATTTCGAAAAGATCTGCCGTAACATCGATCTCGTAGTACGCTTTGTGTAGGAACTTAGGTCCTGTCCACCACAGTTCGTTGGTACGCAATATTTCCGGGAGCTGCCCTCGAGACACAATATCTGCAGGATTTTCTCTCGTGGAAATATATCTCCACTGCGCCTTTACCGGATGAGTCAGTTGCTGTATTTTCTCGATTCTGTTTCGCACGAAGACTTGCAGAGATGTCAGAGGTTTCCTCAGCCAAGCAAGAACGATTTGACTATCCGTCCAGAGAATGACATGGCCGATATTTGCGTTGAATGATCCCCAAACCTTGGCAATCAGGCGAGTTAAGAGATTCGCTCCTAACAACTCCATTTGTGGTATGGTTGTTTGCTTAGTGGGAGCTACCTTCGATTTGCTAAACAGCAAAAGAACACTCGCACTACCGTCGGGGCAAACACATCGCAAATATACCGCTGCTCCATAAGCCTGTATAAATACGTCCGAGAATCCATGCATTTCCACAGCAATGGGATTCGATATCACAGCATATCGAGGTATTCTGATGGTACTTACGAGCTGAAGAGAAGATCGAAATTGCATCCACTCCTGTAGCAATTCACCTTCCAAAGGAGTATCCCACGCAACTCCTGCCAACCAGATCTTCTGCATAATTAGCTTGGTAACGATGATCACTGGGGACAGCAAACCAATTGGGTCGAACAGCTTACTAATTTCGGACAAGACTGATCTCTTAGTTGGTGGTTTTGATTCGTTGGCGATATGATTGGTTACAAATGCAAATTCATCACGCTGCGGACTCCAAGTCAAACCTAAAGTTTTCATAACTTCTTCGCTCATATTCACCATATTCACTCCTCACGATCTGCTTCAGGGATGCGGTGTAGTAGTTCCGGAGCGTTGGAACTCCATTTGTGCACAGGAAACCCAGCAGAATTAAACATGCCAATTAGTTGTGTTTGGTATTCGATTGCATCATTCACAGTATCGGCACCAGACAAGATGTCGCCAACGTAACAATCCTCTCGAACAATATTTGCCGCTGTGGGGTAGGAATCAGCATCGTCTATGCTGAGCTGCAGCAAACACCTTGTGGCGAGGAAAAGAGCACATGCTGTTCCATACGTGAAGGTTGTTATCTCCAATACTCGTAATGGTAACGATGGATCGACTAGCCAAAAGATCCGTTGAAAGCACGAATGATTTGGTACCACCTTGATCTGCCGATACATTTCGGATATATCTGTTGTGAACACATTTAAGTGCTGCCGGAAGCGCACGAGTATGACGAAAATATCGTTCTGCATGGTTGTCCCTACTTGAAGAACTTGATTGAGAGCAGCGTTCATCCAGCATGGTACTAGAGCTAGACGGGCGCAGTACCGCATGGTGTGGTATGTAGTACCGTGGCTGGTTAGGGGCGATTAAATCTTCATTGATTTCGTGGCAGTGCCCTAGCACTTCGTTGTCATCAATGAACTTACAGTACTGCAACTTCAAAGTGGCATCCTTCTTCATCCGTCTCTCGAGCGATAAAAATCGACGTAGGGCCAATTCTCGGTTGTCTCCAATCTGGGTAGGAAACTCACGGAAAGATAGAGCCACGACGTACCTTCCATTCTCATCTCGGTGATGGGTATCTTGGAAAATCTTCTCACATTCCTCCTGATCCGTAAGATGTTCAACGTAGTGAATCTCCTCAACTTCCCAGAACCTCTTCATGGTGTTGGCAAGTGTGCTATCAGTTGTGATGCAAGACTGTTGATCGCTCAGCTGCTCCTCGACGTCTCCAGCAGCGACCCATCCGAAATGCGTCTCCTGTAGATCTGGAAAGTCCTCTCGCAATTGAATTCTTCCTGATTTGTAGGAAGTGTGATTCGCCAAGCAGCATGTTGAGTTGACCAGGCGTATTGAACTCAAGATCAGCCAGGAACACGTTAAGTGGGAGTGGCTACTTCGATACATCCATCTTGGTCGTTGGTATGGATCCTGTCACCTTAGGAATCACAAAGCATTCGACCGAAGACAAATTAAAGATCTCCATGTCTTACTTACTTACTTATTTGGACTTATATCAATTATCTTGATAAAGCCTCGCTTACAATATTACGCCAATTCTCTCGGTTCATGGCCGCTTCTCTCCATCCTCGACTGTGACCCACGATCTCCAGGTCCTGGTGTACCTGGTCAGACCACCTAGCTCGCTGCACCCCACGCCACCATCTTTACAGGGTTGTTGTCCGGCATTCTTGCAACATGCTCTGCCCAGCGTATCCTTCCAGCATTAGCTACCTTCACGATACTGGGTTCGCCGTAGAGTTGAGCGAGCTCGTGGTTCATCCTACGCCGTCACACGCCGTTCTCCTACACACCGCCGAAGATCGTCCTTAGCACTGGGCGTTCGAAAACCCCAAGAGCTTGCAAGTCCTCCTCGAGCATAGCCCACGCCTCATGTCCATAGAGGACTACCGGTCTTATGAGCGTTTTGTACATCGTGCATTTGGTGCGGGGGTGAATCTTTCTTGACCGCAGTTTCTTCTGGAGCCCATAATAGGCACGACTTCCACTGATGATGCGCCTCCGTATTTCACGGCTGACGTTATTGTCAGCCGTCAGTAAGGATCCGAGGTAGACGAACTCGTCCACCACCTACATGGTATCTCCGTCTATCGTGACGCTGCTTCCTTGGCGGGTTGGGCCCTGTCGCGCTCAATTCCACTTACCAGCATGTACTTTGTTTTCGACGCATTCACCCGACTCTTGTTGCTTTGCGTTCAAGGCGTGAGTACCTTCCGCAAAAATGGTTCAGAATCGATTATCGACGTGACGTTTTGTAGTCCTAACCTTTAAGGTACTATGAACTGGCGCGTTGATGTTGGTTATACTCATCTATAATCAATCGATTCGCAATAGTATAATACCAGACGGGCGGAAGGCAGCGCGATGTAACTCGACCCAAGCCCGAGGTTGGAAAACAGCGCGCTTCGACGGCGAAGTATTCACTGAAGCCCTGAGGCGCGAACAGTACTCTCTGGACCTACTTGAATGGTGAAGAGCTAGTTGCTGTGATATCACAAGAGTGTGTTGCTTCAATGCCGAGAAACGCCCCTCCTAGAGAGAACAGGCCGCCGGTGTACTGGTGGTGCCAATCGATTGCAAATATTCGAGCAATCTACCTTCGGGCTAGACGAAGAATGTAACGCGCATGCACAAAAGCACAAAGAGAAGAACGCGGTTCAGCATTCGAAGAGGCAAAGATGGCTCTCAAAAAGGAAATCAAGAGTCGAAAACGGGCAAACTTTGATAGTCTATACGATAGTGCCAAATTGAGTCCATGGGGTGACGCCTACAGAGGTGTTATGGCTAAGAACAAAGGTGCATAGCACCCAAAGAGTTGCTGTTATCGATAATCGATGTACTATTCCCGCACCATCCCACAAGCCCATGGCCCCCAGCGCCGTTTGAGGCAGATGAAGGAGAAGAAGTGGCGAGAGTGACGAACAAAGAGCTGACAGAATCCGTGCAATCATTCGCGTCAAACAAGTTCGGATTACCGTGGGAGTACCTCAAGGTTAAATCCTGGGCCCGGTGATGGTGGTGGTCAACAACCGCAAGTCCGAGCAACGGGCGCTTATCTCGGTAGATGATTGCACCATAGAGTCCAAGCTATAAGACCTACGGAGAGTGCCCAAAACTTGACGTAAAATTGTTATCGGTGATGCCTACGCTCAGGTCGGAAGAGATGATTTTTTCTCCGTACCTATAATTGATACGGAGAGCCTACACTCCACCACCAATGACAACGGCCTCAGACTAATAACTTTCGCTGCAGCTAGAGGGATGGCCATCAGCAGCACTTACTTTTCACGCAAAGACATCCGAAAGCACACTTGGATGCACCCAAATGGCGAGCTCTGCCACCAAATAGACCACGTCTTGGTGGACGGCCGGCATTTCTTGGATGTCATACGAAAACTGTCAATGACGTACGGAGAAAAACAGCGCCGTCTCCCGTTATGTGCGATGACCGTGAAGGTAACTTGCTGACAGACAAAATCTTGGTGGCTGCCAGGGGGAAAGAGCACTCTGAGCAATTGTTGAACGGAGAGAACACGAGCGCGTCTCGGAACAGATTGACCATCAGCAACGGTGGACAAGCTGTGGAGCCCCCGACGCTAGATGAGGTTAAAAGAGCGATCAAGGAGTTGAAGAACTGTAAGGCTGCTGGAAAAGACGAGCTGCCGGCCGAACTTTTCAAGCACGGTGGTGAGCAACTGTACAAATTACTGCACCGTTATCTGCTTAAGATATGGGAGGAAGAAGAATTTCCTGCTACGTGGCTGGAGGGCCTCATCTGCGCTCTGTATAAAAAGGGAAACTAATTGGACAAAAACTGAGGAATAACGCTCCTCAATTCGGCGTATAAAATAATGTCGCGTGTTCTGTTCTGTTATGTTCTGTTATGTTCAACAGATTAAGGCCGCTGGAGGAATCCTTCGTCGGCGAATACCAAGCTGGTTTTCGTGAGGGCCGATCAACGACGAATCAAATGTTTATCTTGCAAAAAATCCTTGATAAGTTCCAGGAATACAACTTGCAGACTCACCATCTCTTCATTGATTTTAATGCGGCGTACGATTCAGTAGAGAGAAATGAGTTATGGCAGATTATGATAGAACACGGATTTTCGACGAAACTGATTAGACTGATTCGTGCAACGTTAGACGAATCGAAATCAAGTGTGCGGGTTGCGGATGAGATGTTGACCTCCTTTATAACCTTAGATGTATTGAAGCAAGGAGATGCGCTTTCGAACCTTTTGTTCAACATTGCTCTCGAAGGAGCTATTAGGAGAGTGGGCGTGCAAAGATGCGGTACAATGGTCCCCCGGTCGCATTTTATGCTCCTGGGTTTTGCGGATGATATCGATATAATCGGAATTGATCGTCGAGCCGTAGAAAAGCCATTCGTGTCTTTTAAAAGGGAGATAACGAGGATTGGACTTACCGTCAACACCAGCAAAACAAAGTACATGATCGCCAGTACACAGCATGATTCCAATCGTGACGTTGGTAGTGAACTGTGTTTCTAGGTACTTTAGCGACGTGCGATAATGATGTTCGGTGAAAAGGCGTATTGCAGTTGCGAATAGGGCTTTTTGTGTCAGTGAATCATCGATTTGTTTTCGGCGAGAATTAACGTACAAATAAATTGCCAGATTGTCCGGACGTTTCGGTCGTTTTACTGGCCTACGACCATCTTCTGCGGACTCTAAAGTATATTTTTTTAACATTTAGAACACATCAAAAACATAAAATTAACACCTTACAATCTTCTAGCCGTTTGTTTACAGTTGGACGGCCATAACTTTTACAAACATCATAATAAATACATTTCTACATACAACATACAAACAAATATCTTCTGGTCATGTGTTGGTAATAGATTTAAGCTTAGTTATAATAGAGTTGTACGCCGTCTTAAAATTGGCAGAGTCTTTCTGTTTGTTTACAACATTATCATCGCCTCGTATCTTAATGTGAAAAGTTTCTGTTATTAATCTAGTGTAGCTATTTGTAACTTTGTCAAGTATTTTTGTCTTGTCAAAGTCGAAAATATGTCCTTCTTCTATAGTGTGTTGTGACAATCCTGTACCAGATATGTTTTTTGTTTTTGCATTATACTTATGTTGACTTAGACGTTTACACAAAAATTGACTTGTTTCACCAACGTACGATTTTTCACATGCACCACAAGGAATCTCATATACTACATTTATGTTTTTGTCTTTAGATATTTTGTCTTTAGTTTTTGTAAATAGTACATCTTTAATTTTGTCAACTGGTTTATAAGCCACCTTAAAGTCGTGTTGTCTTAGATATCTAGATAGCTTTTCACCTAGTCCTTCAATATATGGTATCGTTATAAAATTGTTCGTAGCGTTTTCCTTGTCTTGCAGTGTATTGTACATTTTGTGTAGTCTTTCCCTAATAACTTTTTCTACAAGGAAACACGGGTAGTTGTTTCCTGTGAGAATTTGTTTAACCGTTTTCATCGTGTTTACCCGATACTAAGCATGAGTTAACTTTAAGGCTCTATCTACTAGTGCTATTATTGTATTGTTTTTGTGTATGAAAGGACTAACAGAGGTAAAATCTAAATATCTACCGTCTGCATCTTTCGGGAACCACTCCGTTGTGATCGTGTTGTCTTCGCGTCGCAGAATCATGTCCAGAAATTTCAGTTTTCCTTCTAGGGAGTCGATGCCGGTTATGGACCCTTTGCGTATTATGGACCCCCTACAGAAAAACATAAAATAAACACTCAAAGCAACTTTATTCCTATGAAAATCCACCGGGGGAACTTCGACTACAATGTTAGTCAGCAGTTTCAGGCAAAATATTTGGTTTGAGACAAATAAATACAGATATCTGAACAGTTTTGTAAATGAAACCACACAAGAGGGTCCATAATACGCATTTCTAGGTGGGTCCATAATAGGCTCGTCGGCAGCGAGCCGGATTACATGGGAATCAAATGGAGGGTCCATAATACGCAACGTCAAATTTGTAAACAATCCTATTATGGACCCCGGGAGGGTCCATAATAGGCATTCGGACAACAGTTTTTCAAATGCATATTTCGCTGGAAAAATCGAATGATTTTGTATGTTTCATAGACGTACTATGAAGTAAAGACATTGAATTTGTTGTTAGACTCCACAAAACGTATATGCGTCTGAGATATCATTGCGGAAAAGCGTCTAGAATGAATTTCAGCTACTAAGGGGTCCATTACTAGCATTGAAACCCTACTTCTAATTCAACAGTGAACTGCAGCCGAAACTTTTGTGTCGGCCATGGATAGGATGGGCAAGAGCTCTACGTATACTCCATCTTCAAGGACGTTATAAAGCCAGTAAGTTATATATTGTGTAAGTTCTCATGGCCAATATATTAGCATTAACTAGATCTCTCTCATAGAAAACCTCAACAAGGGTATCATCGCTATCCATTTTAAGCCCATTAGTTGAGGAAGGCTACAAACTTCTCCGAAAAGCTAATGGCTTTCCATAAAAACACTTGTTTATGGACGTGAACCAATGCGATGCTATTGTATGTACACATTCTACTGACAAGTATGTTCGGTTGCTCCAGCAGTCATGCGAGAGATGAGGTCAGAGTTCGCAATGGAAAAGAAAGGATTTTCGTTGTCGAATGGAAATTTTTCTCCTGAGGATTTCCCAGAATTAAGTAAGCACAGTCCCAATCCCGGATTGAATCTTAACTTGATACGTCTATTAGTGGGCGGATGTTTATCCTCGATTTACTGGAGCAAAACTTTATCGGTGTTGTTGGAGCTTGGGGGTAGAAACAGAGTTTCACTTTCCGAATGAGTGGAAGGCTGTTAATTAAAAATTCAACCGGTTCAGATTGGGTTGCTCTTTCAGGGAATATCACAAATGGATTGTATGTTTATGGCAGCTATGGGGTTTTCTGCTCCAGCACGGTATGGAAATTGATAGCCTTTCAAGAGTTGATATGTGGTTCTTCTGCCCAAGGCGGAGACTATGAATGACTATTCTCGGAAGATTTCCACTCATGTGGTTTCATGAATGGAGAAGATTAGTTGTGAGCTGCTTGACAATCAATAATTGAAATGGGTTAATCAAAAGTTCACCACTAGTTTTAGATTTAATCAGCAAACAAATTGCTCATACGGGACGGAGGACGCCGTCTTCCAATCATATGATACCAAAGCAAGAGTTAATAGAATAGATTTAATCAACTTCTTCATGGAATTACGTCCTCACTGAGCACTGAGCCTGCTTCTCAGATAAGTGTTCTTATGAGTACTTCCACAGTTATTAACTGAGAGCTCTCTTAGTCAAAATAGCCATGTACGCATTCATATATCGTGTGGCAAGTACGATGATACTCCATACCCAGGGAAGTCAAGGAAATTTTCATTACGAAAAGATCCGGACCGACCGGGAATCGAACCCAGACACCTTTAGCATGTATTTGATTTATAGCCACGAAGTCTACTACACGACTAAGGAAGGCCCAGGTTTAATCAACTTTTACAGGTTTGTTACAGCATATGTGAATTGCAATGAGAAGTTGTTTTAGATTCACATTACTCACGTGATCAACACTACGATAGATTGATTTCTAATTGTTGCAAGAACATAGAGAATGTTAAGGTGAGTCATGTTCAGCAACACCGACCTGCTAAGGTAGTTTGATGTCCACTCAATGATACAGATCAAATACACCTATAACTGGTATAGCTATATCGTGGAATGTTTCACAAAACTGAACGTTTGTTTGAGGTCTTCTTGAAAGGTTTTTCAAGTGACTAGAACGATGAAATAAAGAAAAAAATGGAATTACCGATTCAATTGGATTTTCCCCAATCCAAGCCTAATCTGGCATTCGTCGGAAAGGGCTTGCTCAAGAATATTATTTTGTTTAGTTTAACAAAAGTGATCTAAACAGATTAAGGCTTTAGAAAAAGGAAGACTTATGATAGATGTCCGTATGACATGAGAATGTTTCCAGAACCTGGAAGAAATTTCCAAAACCCCACTCAATGCCGTCGGTGCCATGGTTTCTAACATTGTCGCATGCATGCAAAATGCATGGTTTGCGAAGGTTTTTCTCACGCTAAGGACTTCTGTTATGTGAAGTAAGGGTATGTGATATGAGAATTTTCCACGGCAATACGAAATGAAACGATATGTAGTTAGTGCTCAACTTCCGAGTCGAACAGACGCGTTCGTGCATCGTATTCGTCGACGGAAGCCTTTCACCCGCTATTTTTGATTATTTTATTTCGAACTTTTTAGTATACGTAGAGTGAGATACCGTGGTAAGTTTCGTGTCACGTTACTGCAAATCGCGTGCAGATGTCCGCCGTAAAACGCCAGAAAGTCCTTGAATAGCCGCGAAAACACATTTTGCGTTGATTACGCGAATGTGCCAAAAAAGCCATCCTCTGAAGAGGTTCACCATTTTATCGGTGTAACCCTCGGTCTGAAACGCGAGGAGGTGCTGCGAATACAGTACAGTCGCAACCTCGGAATCACCTTCGTTAAAACGACATCACTCGAAGTAGCACAGAAAACTGTCGAGGAGAACGACAACAAGCACGAGCTGATCACCGACGGGAAGCCGTACAAACTACGCCTCGTGATGGAGGATGGAGCAGTTGAGGTGAGGCTCTTCAACCTTTCCGAGGATGTCACGAACAACAAGATCATCAAATTCCTCAATGCGTTCGGTGAGCTACACTCGATTCGGGAAGAGCTGTGGGACGACAGCCACCTTTTCTCCGGTTTGCCGACCAGTGTACGAATCGTACGTATGACGGTCAAAAAGAATATTCCATCTTACGTTACAATCGATGGTGAAAGGACGAACCTGTATTATTTTGGGCAGTTACAAACATGTAAATACTGTAGCGAGTACGTACATAACGGCGTTTCCTGCGTCCAAAATAAGAAGCTATTGGTTCAAAAACTAGCTGCAAACAACGCCTCATACGCGGACGTAATGAAGAATCCGAATATTCCTCGTACGAAGCCTTCCTCAGCGAAATCGTCAACACCGAAGGCATCCGAGTCGAATGTACACGCTAAACTTCATCTGCTCAAAAATGAGTGCCGAGTACACAAAATCGTCCTCTCTTCATGCAGCACAGATTCTGTGCAAAGGGGGCTGTACACAGTTTTGTGCAAACGGTGGTAAACAAACCGAATGAGTGAAATGCGCACAGAGGAGGAACGCTTGGAATGCGGAATACGCTTCCATTTTTGTTTTTGCTGCTGAAAACATTGAAAATACATTCAAATTTTAAAGTTTTCAGAGATTTTTTCATTCGAATAGCCGAAGCGGAAGCAAATGGGGGAAAAACTTTCTCATTTGCGACCATCTTCCAGCTTTTCGCTGGAAAAAAAAATCCTGAAAACTCCCCATCTTACCAAAGGCCAACTGTTTGCTGCCGCGCGGGAGATGACTGACAGTTTCATTTCCATCGATCCGCGCACAGCCTACGGCCAACACATCGGTTACACATAGCATGAGTGCGACTTACACAGAATTTTCACTCAGCCAGAGAGTCCTGCATTGTTTGCCTCATTCTGTGTAGTTTTAATACATGCGCTGCGTTGAGCAGGCTTAGCGTGTACACGCTAAACTTGCCACGCTAAAAAATGAATGCCGAGTACATAAAATCAGCCTCTCTTCATGCAGCACAGATTCTGTGCAAACACGCTAAGCCTGCTCAACGCAGCGCATGTGTTAAAACTACACAGAATGAGGCAACCAATGCAGGACTGACTGGCTGAGTGAAAATTCTGTGTAAGTCGCACTCATGCTGTGTGTAGCTGATGTGTTGGCCTTCGGCTGTGCGGGGATCGATGGAAACGGAACTGTCAATCATCTCCCGTGCGGCAGCAAACAGCCAACAGAACAAACAAACAAACTTTAATGCCGAATATCGCTTATGGAATAATTTTCAAAGCAATTTCAGTGGCAGAATTTTATTTGACGAGTGTTCTTCACGATATTTCTAGATTCAATACCTTTATATCCCTACTTGTATTTTTCTTTCTCTTCAAGAAACCCTTGATTGACTCTCTAGTCACCATTTAGCCAGCTGGTCATTCACGCTGATCATGTCCCTGTTACATTTCAAATGTCCCATGAAGCGGTTCTCAATCCTATCGGCCCTACTTTCAATTATTTACAAGCCAACTGGAATACATATGAACACATTATAACACGGAATAAAAATTCACACCTACGGGATCATCAGATTAATAATTTTTGACCTATTAGTTTGTATTTCACATACGTATCAAAAAGCAAAATAATGATTGCTATCATCAGAAACATACAACATCAACCAGTCTTCAAACCGCCATCACCGAAAGTTACCCAAGACCAGCTACACACCAGCAATTTTCTTCTTTCAACCGACGAATGCTTCACTTACGTTATGGCAGAATATAATCATCTCTGATGAAACAGAACCACCACTCCGTATCAGAAAACGGTCTGCCAACAATCATGTTAAATTCCAGGCTTTTTGGAAGACCAATTGCTTTTCAGCAAGAAAGTCATCTCGGCTCGCCATCATAGGAGTTGTAGATCGGAACTATGACGAAATACCTATGATGTTGAATTCGACGATGACACGAAACATATTGCTCTATGTCAGAGAATCATCAATGCGATACGACGACGACTGACGAAAGCGCTGAAGGGTTTTACTATGAAAACGTGATAATAAGGGAGCGATCATTGAAGGTAGTATGCAGCTAGTAGCAAAATATAGTAAACCACGGTGAAAGATGTTTGCAAATAAAAATATGAACTGCAAAAATATGATTAACTTTATGATGTTACATTTACTTTATTATAAATTTTATTTTCCAAATAACATTGGTAGAATAATCCAAATTTATCTGTCAAATCGTACACTTTAAGAAAATTTTCAGAACTCCAAGTCTTAAAAACTTTCTGTATAAGTTAGTGATCCCCAAGGCAGTTTTTTAAACCAATATAGTACAATATTTGCACATCTCACATACCTGAGTTACCTCAGGAATGTCAAAAATCTTAGTTGGTGATCGATGATTTTTTCCCTACATTTTGTATGGGCTGAAATGCGTCGAAAACGTGATTTGCATGGGATTTAGTATGAAAAATAGCTAAAAAGTGGAAAAAATCAAAATTTTACCGATGGAATATTTTAAAACTTTCCGATTATGAAAATATATCCCAAATACTAAGCTCTAGGTAGAAAAAATCCAATGTACATTCGATTTTTATAATCGGCTGGTTCAGACATAGCGTGGGTTGACACAAGTCTCTCCGCCAAATAAGAAGCCTGCGTGTCATCTATAGTAGATTGCAAAAAGTTTAGATATTTGTTCTTCATACTTGCATAAATGGAGGATTTCTCCTAATGCTTTCGAAACTCAATTTATATTATTCTCACATGAACCAAAAGCTCTTTATTTGGAACCTTCCAGAAGACATGTTGTCAAAATTAAAGGGGTTTCGATAAATTGGTCAGATGAAGTTAAGTATCTAGGGCTCACGCTAGATAAATATTTTCCTATCAAAAATCACATTGATGGCATAAAAGCCAATTGTTCAACATGTCTGTATCCACTTATTGAGAAAAAAAATCGGAGTTTTGTCTTGAAAACAAGCTATTAATCTTCAAAACCAATTCTCAGGCCGGCCTTGTTATATGCTGTTTCAATATGGACTAGCTATTGTTATACCTGGGTTTCTCTGCAGAGGATTCAAAATAAAATTTTGAAAATGATTGGAACATTGGAACAAATGTTGAATGATTCAGACAAAAATCATTGCAATTTTCTTTTGCCTCGATGAATGCGTTACATATTTAGGTTAACTTAAGGACATATCCCCATGAGTACCAAAATGGCCTCTTATATGGCACCTTACTTCCCCCTTCGCTTTCCGCTCCCTCCTCCCATACTTCTCACAGTGTTTTGGAGAGCGATCATAAAAAATGATTATTTGAAGTTACTAACCTTATTGTAGAGTGGTGGTTTCTTAACTGAAAGCATTCCATAATATGTTTTTCACAAATCACCAGTTTTTGAATGCAAATACGTAGTTATTGCTGTGATTTGTGTTGTAAAATACCACACACTTCCGAATCACTTCTTCTTCACGCACCGAGAAATTATTTGCTGGCTTTTCGGTACCCGTTCTTAAACTCACTTTTAATCGTATTTCTACTCACCGTAGCAATTCAAAGATCTAATGCGATACTTGAAACACTTTGATTATTCACGCACGATGCTCCTGGGAGCAATAAATCACTTATATTAGTCAGTGCGCATCGTACCTTCGTGCTGTGCGTACACGAATTCTCTCTGCTCTTGGAAGTTTTCTTAAAAACTACCTAAAGCAATAAAACAGTACTTTTCAGTGCTACAAAAACAGTACTTTTCAGTGCTAAAATTAAAAACGGTACTTTTCAGTGCTACTAAAACAGTACTTTTCAGTACTACTTTTTCTACTATTGATCCCTTTACGATCCTTGTTTGGACCCGTGCCTTCGATTTTTCGTTGGACCCGTTGGCGAAAGCTAGCGGTGGTAATCCTTCTTGGACACCGTCTTGGGAAAAAACCTTTCGAAGGTCACGTCTTCTTTCGTTTATTAATTAAACATGGTATCAACAACAAACAAGAGGAAGGGTGAATCTCTGAATTCACTACTTCCTTCCAAAAAAGTGGGTTTTAAAACTGTCGCTACACGTGGCAAGAATGGAAGAAAGGACGCTTCCCCGGAATGCGAACTTTCTTCCAAGGGTGAAATGAATAATTGTATCGAAATGAGCAATCAGTTCGATGCTCTAGACAAATTTTCCGAACACCAAATCGAAGCAGCCTCTAGTCCAGGCTCTTTGATTCAAGTGAGGAAGCAAAGAGTGCCGCCTATCGTGGTCAGTTGTTCCGAATTTGCGGGATTTAGGCAGGAGATCCTGAACTCCATTAGGGGAATCAAGGTTTCCTTCCAAATCGCAAAGAAAAGAGACTGTCGCGTTTTGCCGGAAACTCTTAAAGATCGTGAGCTTCTTCTCAAACATCTTGAAGAGAAGATGCACAAATTTTTCACTTATGACGAAAAAACTGAACGTTTGTTCAAAGTTGTCTTGAAAGGTCTCTCAAGTGACTATAAATCACCTGAAGAGATCAAAAATGGAATAAATGATTTACTTGGATTTTCTCCAGTCCAAGTAATCATTATGAAAAAGAGAACCCAATCTGGCATTGTTCGGAAAGGGCTTTCTCAAGAATTTTATTTAGTTCACTTTAACAAAAAAGAACTAAATAATATTAAAGCTTTAGAAAAAGCAAAACTTTTGTTTGATGTCCGTGTGACATGGGAACATTTCCAGAAACCTGGAGGAAATTACCAGAACCCCACTCAGTGCCGTCGGTGCCAAAAGTGGGGTCATGGTACAAAAAATTGTCGCATGGATGCTAAATGCATGATTTGCGGAGGTTCTTCTCACGCCAAAGACGTCTGTCCAGTGAAGGAAGATACCACCAAATTCATATGTTGTAATTGCGGGGCTAACCATAAGTCCAATTTTTGGAATTGTCCTTCACGCAAAAAGGTCATTGAGGCTCGTGCCAGGCAGATGAAAGATAATATCCGTTACGATAACGGTCGTTTCCGGAATTTGCCTGGTAGAGTATCGAACAATGCTCATTTTTCAGTTAACGATCGCTTGATCATGAATCATACCCATCAGGAAGATCATAATCATGCTCATTCACAAACTAATTTTAATCCGTCGGGTAGCCGTTCGAATCTTTCTATTTCGAATGTATCTACCCACGGTAAATCCTTTGCCGATATCGTAGCAGGAAATTCGAACTCCTCCCCTATTCGATCCATGGGTACCCATTCTACTTGTTTCAAATCAAATGGAAAAAACCCTACCGCCACAGGTAACTCCGCTTCTTCGTCTACCGGAAATTCCAATGGGAAATCACATGACATGTCTGCCGCTGATTTTAATTTTCTAACTGAACAATTGAATCTAATGATTGATGCAATGTTCAAAGCCACCACTATGACTGAAGCAGTCCAAGTAGGTGTTAAATTTACAAATCAAATTGTTATTGGATTACGTTTTTCTAATGGATCCAAATAATAATTTAAATATTTTAAATTGGAATGCTCGTTCTCTGAATGGTAAAGAGGACGAGCTGTTTAATTTTCTTACGGTTAATAACGTGCATATAGCAGTTATTACCGAAACGTATTTAAAACCTGGATCTAAACTCAAAAGAGATCCTAACTTTTTTGTTTATCGTAATGATCGACTTGATGGGGCATGTGGGGGAGTTGCAATCATCATTCATAGGCGTATAAAACATCAACTGTTTTCATCATTTGAAACTAAAGTTTTTGAAACTTTAGGTGTTTCTGTTGAAACACAGTTTGGTAAATATACTTTCATAGCTGCCTATTTGCCTTTTCAATGCTCTGGGCAGCAAGTTAATTTGCTCCAAACTGACTTGCGTAAATTGACTCGCAATAAGTCAAAATTTTTTGTCATTGGTGACTTTAATGCCAAACATCGGTCATGGAATAATTCTCAAAGTAATTCCAACGGCAGAATTTTATTTGATGAGTGCTCTTCAGGATATTTCTCAATTCAATACCCTGATAGCCCCACATGTTTTTCCTCTTCTAGAAATCCATCTACGATTGATTTGGTCTTAACCGACTCTAGTCATCTTTGTAGCCATCTGATTACTCATGCTGATTTTGATTCTGATCATGTCCCTGTTACATTTCAAATATCCCAAGAAGCGATTCTCAATCCTATCAGCTCCACTTTCAATTATTTACGAGCCGACTGGAATATATATAAAACGTATGTTGACTCCAATCTTGATGTTAACATTTCTTTAGAAACTAAACTTGATATTGACAATGCTCTTGAAACTTTAACAAATTCCATTGTTGAAGCCCGGAGCATTGCAATTCCAAAATGTGAAGTAAAATTTGAATCCGTGATTATAGACGATGATCTTAAACTCTTGATCCGTCTTAAAAACGTGAGGAGAAGGCAATTTCAACGCACTCGCGATCCTGCTATGAAAATTATATGGCAGGATTTGCAGAAAGAAATCAAGAAACGTTTTGCTCAATTAAGAAACAAAAATTTTGAAAATAAAATTTCTCAATTGGACCCTGGCTCTAAGCCCTTTTGGAAATTATCGAAAATCTTGAAAAAACCTCAGAAGCCAATACCGGCATTGAAAGAGGAAAACAAATTATTACTAACTAATTGCGAAAAAGCTCAAAAACTTGCTATGCAGTTTGAAAGTGCGCACAATTTTAATTTAGGACTTACTAGTCCAATTGAAAATGAAGTTGCTCAGGAGTTCGAAAATCTTCTCAATCAAGAGAACGTTTTCGAAAATGCCTAGGAGACTGATTTGGAAGAAGTGAGAACTATTATTAAAAAATTCAAAAACATGAAAGCTCCTGGCGATGATGGAATTTTCTACCTCCTCATCAAGAAACTTCCAGAAAGTAGCTTATCATTTTTAGTTAATATATTTAACAAATGTTTTCAATTAGCATATTTTCCTGACAAATGGAAAAATGCTAAGGTTGTTCCAATTTTAAAACCAGACAAAAATCCTGCAGAAGCTTCTAGCTATCGTCCAATCAGTTTGCTTTCCTCCATCAGTAAACTTTTTGAAAAGGTTATTTTGAACAGAATGATGGCCCACATCAACGAAAATTCAATTTTTGCCAATGAACAGTTCGGATTCCGCCATGGACATTCGACCACTCATCAACTTTTACGTGTAACAAATTTGATCCGTTCCAACAAATCTGAGGGCTATTCTACTGGTCTTGCTCTTCTAGACATAGAAAAAGCATTCGACAGTGTTTGGCATGAAGGTTTGATTATAAAATTGAAAAACTTTAATTTTCCAACATACATTGTTAGAATAATTCAAAGTTATCTGTCAAATCGTACACTTCAGGTTAATTATCAGAACTCCAGATCTGAAAGACTTCCTGTAAGAGCTGGTGTTCCTCAAGGCAGCATTTTGGGACCAATATTATACAATATTTTCACATCTGACTTACCTGAGCTACCTCAGGGATGTCAAAAATCTTTGTTTGCGGATGACACAGGCCTCTCCGCCAAAGGACGAAGCCTGCGTGTCATCTGTAGTCGATTGCAAAAATGTTTGGATATTTTTTCTTCATACTTGCAAAAATGGAAGATTTCTCCTAATGCTTCCAAAACTCAACTAATAATATTCCCACATAAACCAAAAGCTCTTTATTTGAAACCTTCAAGTAGACATGTTGTCAGGATGAGAGGGGTTCCAATAAATTGGTCAGATGAAGTTGAGTATCTAGGGCTCATGCTAGATAAGAATTTAACTTTCAAAAATCACATTGAGGGCATTCAAGCCAAATGTAATAAATATGTAAAATGTCTTTATCCCCTTATTAATAGAAAATCAAAACTTTGTCTTAAAAACAAGCTTTTGATATTCAAACAAATTTTCAGGCCAGCCATGTTGTATGCTGTACCAATATGGACTAGTTGTTGTAATACCAGGAAGAAAGCTCTGCAGAGAATTCAAAATAAAATTTTGAAAATGATTCTGAGGCTTCCTCCCTGGTATAGTACCAATGAGTTACATAGAATATCCAATGTTGAAACATTGGAACAAATGTCAAATACAATCATTAATAATTTCAGGCAAAAATCGTTGCAATCTTCTATTGCCACGATTAATGCGTTATATGTTTAGGTTAAGTTAGGTTAAGTATATTAAAAACGTTTTTTTTTCTCTTATAAGCAGGTGAAATCAACTCACCTGTAAAAAAACTGAACTGCTACGGCAAATGAAATGTAATATGTTGTTAACAAAATGTTAATTAAATCTTAAATTTGTTTTACCAAATTAGGATGATAGTGTTGTCAAATAACACAGAACACCTAGATATAAGAAATGAATGTAATGTTTGGAATGATACTAATAAAAAAAATTAAAAAAAAAAAAACTTATATTAGTCAATTTGTGCTCGAAAACAGCACCGGAACGCGAATTCATTGAGCCAACATTGTTTATGATTCGGTTGCGCCGCTCTCACTGATTGGAAGTGATGCCAGTTTTTATGTTTGCAATTAGTATTGTTTTAATATTCATACACTTGCTGAAACCACGTATTTTACAATTTCATAATACTCAAAAGGTGTACAATGTCACAAGTGTTGCAAAACATTTTTATGCGTGAGAAAAACAATGTACGATGCAATTTAACAGCAAAAATGAATATAAGATATTATACAGTACAATTGACTGTAGAATTCAAATGCATACTGATGGCAACTTTCTCCGTCCGTGAGAAGCGAGAGAAGAGAGGAGAAAACTGCCAAAAATAGTAAACAACACACGCATGGTGTGAAAAGTGCTTATAATTTTGGTCAAAAAACATGTTTTCACTACCAAATGAAATAAATTGTGATTTTGAGTTTTTATGAAGTTGTTGATGAATTCATATCGACAATAATACCTTTGTATGAAACGTGTGCAAGTAACACTACCTACATAATTTTGTTGGTGGAGGTATACATGAAACATGATGATTTATTTTTGGCCGACGCACATAACATTGTGCTCCGCCTTGTTGGGTGGCTCGAGAGGGTGCTTTAGCAGGTGGCTCGAGTGGGTGGCAACATTATGTTCACGTGCTCAATGAACCTTTCACCTTAAGTTATTTGAAAGCGTTTTTTTTTCTCTTATAAACAGGTGACATCAACTGACCTGTAACAATTCTGAACTGCTACGGCAAACGAAATGTAAAATGTTGTTAACAAAATTTTAATAAAAACTCAATTCAGTTTTACCAAATTCGGATGAAAGTGTTGTCTAACACAGAACACTTCGATGTATCAAATGAATAGATTGTTTGAAATGATAGTTGTTAATGAAAAAAATTAAAAAGAAGAGTATTTAAATTTGGTGAATATTATAGTGCTCAATTATTTTATTCGAATCCTCACAATTTATTATTTCATCTCAAATTTCTTCTCAAAAAAAATACGGTGTGGAAATGTATCATAATTTAATAACAAAAAATATGCACTATATTTATTGCCAGGTGAATAGGGTCCTTTGGCTTCGTAGTAATCGATGACAGACGAACGACACAGTGCTGCAAAATCGCTAGAACAAAGTGCTTCACCCGCACCCTATAGCAGAGACAGAATCGACGATACGAGTCCCGCCACCCACCAATTCACATACACACATCAAATATCAAACGCAACCATAGTTTTTCCCCACACGCTCGTTGGTTTGAATTTCCATCTAAAACGTGACTAAATTATATTTTGCGTTTATGGAAAATTATCTTCTCGTCGTTGTCGACGGTTGTCATCGGGTATCGGGATTCCCAGCCAGCTCGCTTTTACCTCCTGATGATTGGTGACGGTTTTATGGTTCTACTCCGATATGACACGACGATGCCGATGCCGGGTGATGGGCGCTGGTTTGTGGGTCCTAGGTACACTCCCGTGTAAAAGTTTGAGGTCACTCCCTCAAAATATACAAAATTTGTTAGACTTTATCTCTATAAGGTATGCTTGAGGTAATCATACTTTTTAAGTCTTTTGAACAAATCAATCGTAGAAGGTTTTCTAGAAGATGAAAAACAAGTAGGGTCTTCAACTAAATTTTGTCCGTTGGAATGTTTGGCAGTGAAGTCATCAAAGACAAGAATTTTTGATTTATTGCGAGACAGTTTTCACAAGTCAGTTTTAAGCAAATCAACTTGCTTCCCAGACTTGCTGGGCTGTAAACTTCTGCCCGAGACTGTACGTTCATAGTTTGTCTAGGTCCTTGATGCCATCCCGGAAGATGTGATATTCGGGTAGCTATACATATATATATGTATTGCGGTTTGTGGATGCGTTTAGTTTGTGGCTCTTGCCTGATTGGGCTCCACCAGGATGGAAGGACTCCGATATTGGCAAGAAGTTCGATCGATTTGAGAACTTTTCTACACACACATACACACATTATACGAACGAACGGTCTGGTTCCGTATCGGGAGCTGCGTGTGGCGCCGTAAATTCCAATTTGTAAATGCATATTAGAACCAAGTGGAATGAATGGGAATCGATTTGGTGGATGTGTGTGTGGTGCGGGTGGTATAGTGGGATGTGGGAAAGGATCTGTTACTTTTTGTGTTTCTAATCAGAATTCACGTTACGGATTAGGACAAATCCAATAGTGCGTACGTATGGGAAGGAACATATAATGGAAGCTAAGTGGGATTGATTGGAATGGTTAGCATGAATTTCAGAGGAAGTCGAATTTGTGGACACATTTATTTTGAGCTGGAGTTTGAGTCGCCATAATGTTTTGTTATCAATTTGAAAAGTACAATCGTATGATTCCTTATTTCACACATAGAAATTCACGCAGTTTTTAGTATTAAGCGCAATAATGTTGATCCTTTTTCGAGATCTTGATGCCCAGCACATTAAAATTATCTTAGCGTGTGGGAGATAGTGAGAAATTGCTTTCTACTTTTTCGGGGTATTGTTATGTTCTTATTCATTTCTAACTAGAAATTTCAAATCTCACAAAGCATGCACAGTGTGAATATTTTCATAAATCTTGGATAATATAGCACTTCTAGTTTTGTTTCTTTTTCAAATATAATTTTAAGCATTTTTTTGAATTTCTTACATTTAGGTTAAACTTCATTAACCAACTATTAATCTATTGTTAACATATTACATTTAACTGGACGATGCAATTCCGAATTTTTAGAAGTGATTCAAATTCACCTGCTTATAAGATTAACCCCTCTACCGGCAGCTTCATAGTTAAACACAATAAAAATATTCAAAACCCGATCTTTTTTGTTTCTCAATATTTTTGCACCATTATTCCTTCATTATTTCTTCACCTCTTATAAGTTCTCAAAAAACTCTTCTAGTTTTAGAATCTGTGTCAATATTGCTCATTGGTCAACAGGATCCTGAGATATTCCGAAATTCTCTGGGGGACAACTTTTCGAAACAATACATTCATGAGAGTAAGTTGCGAAAAAATGAAGAAATTTAGTGCAGCCGTCTTTGAGTAATGAGCATTCATGTGTCTGGTACCTCGCTGGCCAAATAAAGTTCTCAAAAACTAAAAAAACATCATATCGTAATTTTTACTTATCTTCTTGAATACTTATCATCTAGCTTCATGGAGCCCACATTTTATTTTTTGATAGCTTGACGTTAAACAAAATGACCGCCATAGACATTTGGTCGGCGTTAAGTCAGAGTGGACCAAGTACAAAACTTGGGAAAATTGGATTATTCTTTCAGAAGATGCGAAATTACCTGACCTCCTTTCCATTCCTTTGATCAGATTTGAGGAATGTTGTAAACTGAGAGAAACAAGTAACAAATTTACTATGGATGATCAATAAAAACCCATAAAAGTATGCAGTCAGAGTGGACCAAGTGCTTATTACCAAACAGCAAAAATTATCGCTGCGCTGAGAAATGCGAGGGAATGAAAAACATTTCAGGTGATTTATTATATTTTTTCACATCGAATGATTCATCCTCTCATTTATCAATAGAAAATAATAAATATTACTAAATTCGACGCATTTGATTTTGATTTTTGACCATTTACCATATTTGGATGGGTGGCCAGAAATTGCAACAATTGCTGTGCAGACATAGCGGACCAAGTAGCAAACAGCTATAAACTGATTGATTTATTTGGTAGTTCTATGGTGTTCGTATCGAATGTCCTAGAACCCGCTTATTGCATTACACTGAAAATATATATTGTTTTATATTACGAAATTGTTCGTTTGAACTACGAAATAATTCGTTGTTTTCTGCAACGAAACAGTTTCGTAAAATGTATGCAATCAGCTTCGTAATATGATTCAAGCTCGAAATCAAAACAAACAATAATTGTTATAATGTACTAAACATTTCGTAATCGAAATTCGTTTGTTTCGTATTCAGAACGAACATTTATACGCGCTTCTTCTTACCTCCCTCGGCTGCGGTCGTGTCATGTTGTATTTTACGAAATGTGTCTACGAAACCGTTCGTTGCAGAAAACAACGAATGATTTCGTAGATCAAACGATCAGTTTCGTAATACTAAACAATTCTTAATACGAACAACACGATAACGCACATCTACGAACTGTATATCGTACATATTACGATTATTTCGTAAAGTCACTGAATCGCGAAATTCTGTGAAGTACAAATAATTCGTACAATGAATGAAAATAGCGTTATATGTACGAAATCTTGTTTTACGAAATGGATTTTGGATAAAATACGAATAGATGTTTTCAGTGTAGTATATTTTGGCCGGTACTCAAGATTTTCACTTGGTCCACTCTGACTGAACGCGTATTTGAATATTTCTGGTCTTCAATGCCCAGACCCTGCAAAACTTTAATTTTCAAGCTATCGTAATGCCACTGTTTTTGAGATTGAAGGTATGGATTATTGAAGAATTTACAATACTGATGTCGAAGGATGTTGATAATCTGTTTGTCTTAGAGATGGGTGCATGTTTGACCATGCAAGCATTAAATGATTGTTATTTCCCTAGAAATTGTTCAGTCAGAGTGAACCAACTCACTGAACGGTGATCTTTAGTTCAGTCAGAGTGGACCAAGTGCACACAGTCCACCAAAAAATTATGATTATGATTTTTCATGATTACAACTTCACATTATATTGCTTGACAGTAACATAGAGATGTGTAGAAATATTGAACCAAAATTTCACCGAGTTAGAAAATAACATAGCGTTAGACTTAGCTTTTTTTTTTCTCAAAATATGAAAAATGTCACTTGGTCCACTCTGACTTAACGCCGACCATTTTATGTGGAGGGGATCGACATCCCCTAGGAACAACGGAATATTTGTAAAATCAGATCACCAATATCTCATATCTTTTTTTACTCTGGCAACTCTGCTGTGCAATATTGCAAAAGTGATATACCGCCAAGTAAAATATTTTTTTTTTTTTCGATTGAAATAGAAACGGATAAATAACAAGCCGGTGCTTAGATAGTGAATTCAGTAGCCAAGACTCTGAAGAAACTGTAATCCTTGAATTCTATAAGCTAATTTGCTAGAAAACCGTAACTGTATTGGGAGTCGTTTTCGATTTAATAGCATCAATTTCGTTTCATTGTATCGAAATCGATTACCTCATTTACATAAAGTTAAATATTTCAATTAAGTGCATTGTATGTTCGTTAGTTTGGACAGTGACTATCAGTCACTCATCATGTCCGATACATCAGCAATATGTGTGGTATTGCGGCGCTCATTTTAAATCCACATCCAGCGGCGGCGGTAACGCGCAGATAATATGCGCGCATTTCAAACACAACGTCAAATTTCAAGTAGGCTTGGATTGTTCCGTTCAGCAAGGACGCAAATGTTCCGAATTTGCCAAATCTGAAACATTTGATGATTTTTATTATCCCTGCGAAGGTATATCGAGATTTTCAGATAAACGCATTCCGTGGATTTCTCTTGCAGAGCACAATATGCCAAAAGGAAGAAAGCGATATGAGACGAATGATAGAATGCACGTAGGGTGCCGGTACCAATGGTTGTAATGTACCAGTAGATTGGACTATGGAATAAAACGTACATTTTTTGATAAAAACGACATGTGCTATTTTTGGTGGATAGATCGCCTCTAATTTAGTCGATTTGCCAAATTTCAGCTTTTTATTTCATCAAAAAGTCATATAAATAATTAAATTTACGCAAAAAATTTGCTCCCTTGCACCAATAGTTGCCGTCGTGTTCGAGTAGTGGATCAACGGATGGAAGCAGTTTTTAAAATGGATTTATAAAAATGAAGAAAAGTCCCAGAGATATTCTTAATGCTTCATTCGAAAGATATTAGTTGCTGTTCGAAGGGAAAAATGTTAAACTTGTGTAAAAATTTGCCTTTTTATTTAAAATTCCTTGTATAATTCCCAAACGTCTACTACTGGAGCACTAGCGCAACTACTGGAACACGTGTACCAATAGTGGCTCAAGCGATTTTATGTTAAAAAATTAGTTTTATCACTCTTTTTATATTTTTCCCATATAGTAGAGGTTGAAATCTTTCTATTGACGCCAAAAGATCTCTGCTAAGGCTTTTCGTTATTTTGTTATGATTTTTTATAGCTTAGGTAGTCCACTAATGGCACCGGCACCCTACTGTCATAAGTGTGAGCATTTAAAATGCAAAAATATCATAGGCAATGCTGCTCGGAAGATTCGCGATCGTCCATACTTCTGCTCACTCCAATGCAAGGAGTTTCATCATAGGGAATGTAGTATCTCTTCAACTGAGTCACAAGTTTTGTGGGAAGTACAAACCTTCTTGTCCGAAGTAAGGGAAACTAAAAGAGAGCTGTTAAGCTTGAAAAGTACCGTTGGTGATATCGAGAAGTTCCAGAACTCATTATCGGATAAATTGGATGATCTGTTCACAGAGGTTACATTAAGATCAGATGTGGCAGCGTTGTATGAAAACGATAAGGCATTGAATACCAAAGTGAGCTGTTTGGAGATGGAATTTCATCGGATCAATCGTACTGCTTTTACAGCTGTTTTGCTTGGAATTACAATGAAGAAAGATGAAGAACCAAAACAAATTGTCCGTGATGTCGCTGCTGCTGTGGGATGTGAGTTAGAGTTAGGTGCTGTTTTCGAAGCAAAACGTCTTGCTAAACGCGATGATCAACACGACCTCAAGTTTTCTGCCCCAATTAATATTGTTTTCAATAGTGAGGTGGAAAAAGAGATTTTGTTCAGCAAGAAGAAACACCATGGTGAATTAATGCGGAACCAAGTTAATCCTGCATTTCCTCACATTGAAAATACGGTCGTTTTACGTGACGAACTAACGAGTTATGGAATCAAACTACTCATAAATGCACGTGATATCCAAGATATTTCTAGTTTCAAATATTCATTCAGAAATGCCATGAATACTAAGTCCCAGCGCATCACCTGTTCATCGATTTCAAAGCGGCTTATGAAGCATTGACCACGAAGAGCTATGGAAAATCATGGACGAGTACAGTTTTCCCGGGAAGCTGCTAAGAAGCTGCCACGGTTAAAAGCGTAGGCGTGAAATTATAGCACAAAGCGTAAGCCAAAGCGTGTAGGTTTATAGCAAAAAGCCTCCCACGTTACAGTACTAGGCAAAAATATCGCCACACATGCTTCAAAGTGGGCGCCATTACAATTTCATGTATGGAAAAATGAATGTAGAGCACTACCATATATGTATAAGAGAACGTAGTTTCTAATCCTTGAAAAAGGTAAAATATATTACCGAAACCGTCGGATATTGAAGCAAAACTGTTCTTGCTGCTCTCAAAGACTGCAACGGCCGAAAACACCACGTTCATAAAACCATAAAAATTGTTATTTATAAACATGAACGAAATAAATAGTATTTTATAATAAAAAAAATCAAGAACCACAAGATGTGATAACTACTGTAAAGTGCTGCCGGCCTATTGGGAATATATCCGGAACCAAGTAGCCGGTTGTTCTGCTTCCGGAAGCACCACTATTCAGTAGTAGCACTACCCACCCAGAACTACGCCACTGAAGGATCGGAAGGAAATATGTTATCAAATGTAGCACGCCACACAACTCTTCAGTAATCGGGTAAAAAGAGGGAAAATCAATGCTTCTCGTTATAATATAACTGTAGATAAGACATTAGGATTAGAGAAAAGTAGAAGTAGCCAGTAGAAGTTTAGTCTCTGCTCCATCAGATTGTAAATATTTTAACGTGTTGAACATGAATGTGCATTGTAAATATACATATCGGCATTGGTGTAGCTAGGATTTTTTTCTGGAGGGGGCCTAGGGGGGGCCTAGCAAATACTTGTTTTTCAAAAGTACTGTCAACAGCAATAAGTAGGATTTTCACAAATTTCGTAATTTCAACGGATTTTTATTTATTTATTATTTTGTTTCATTTCACGGCACATCAATTTGTTATTTTCAATTTTCACAACGGAAAAGATTCATTCTTTTTGTAATCCAGTCAAGATTTCTAAAAAAAAACTTACAAGAAATGTCCTTCGTAATTCTTCCACGAATTTCGCAAGTACTTAAACATGTGGTTTGAAGAGATTTTTCTGAGAATTCCAAAGGAGATTTGTTCATGAATTGTTTTCGTAGTTTTCAGTGCTTTCTTAAGGTAAAGATGAATCGAAGCCAAAGTTCATATTATCAGTAACACAAATCTGGAGAACCGAACACTCGTTAGAGCTGAAAACTTAATCGATTGGTCACTAGCTGGTGGTGACCAATCGATTAAGTTTTCAGCTTAAACGGATGTCTGGTTTTTCAGATTTGTGCTCTTTAAAATTTAAGGTTTAGCTTCGATTTATCTTAACCTTAAAGACATTATTTATTAGTTTTCACTGAGTTTGTCCTGGAATTCCAACGGAAAATCATTTCCAGGCTTTCTGAAATTCTTTTAATGATTTCTCCTGGAAAGTCCTCTACGTACTCATTACATATACATTCCAATTGTAAGTTCGAATAATCCTCCAGCAGTTCATTTATAATTTGTTTAGGATTTTTAGAAATTATTTAGAATTTCTCCAAAAAATAGTACAAAAAAATCTAGGAGTCTCACCAAAAATGTCTTCCAGATCACTTAGTTAGTAATCCCCCTCAATATTTATTTTTTCAAAAATTTCAACTCTAACATTCCTAGGTAGTTCCTAGCGGAATACGTTCAACTGTTCTTTCACTCTTCCGCGGAAATACTCAAATTAGTTCAGAAATTTCTTAAAGAATTATATTATTGTTTCCTTAAGATTCTTCCGAAAAGTTTACCAGAGATTCTTCCAAGTATTTTCCAGAGATATTTTCTTTACATTTTCTTTACCAAATGGGAATTTTCAAAGAAAGTTTTCATCAAAGTTACAGTTCCATCAAGTATTTCTTCGGGCTCTAGAAATAACTCCAATTTTTTTCAAATGGTAATCTCAGGATTCTTCCATAAATAACATTCAAAAATGTATCTGCTATCCATATTAAACTTTTTCAGTCATTGCTTTACAAACTCCTCCTACGAAACACTCCATAAAAAAAAAACAAACAAAAAAAAATTGAAAGAACTTTTTGGGTATTTTTTTATAATTGCAGCTTAAAAATAATTCGCGAAAAATTACTAAATTTCTGTCGTAAAATTCAAGTATTATATCGTAGAATTTCTGAAATTTGTTGACAATGTATTTCAGAGAAAAAATATCCATGCAAGATTTACTACAAAAATTCTTGTTCTTTTTCCTTCGTCTTCTATAACATAAAATGATTGGTGTTAAAATGGATAGAATTTCAACTGAAAGTATTTGTTACTAAAATCTTACATAACATTTTGTACTAGTGGCCGGGGCCACTTCGTCTTGCCATCAAGTAGGCTGTTTAAAAATGTCATGGAACCTCCCATACAAAATGACATATTAGTACGTTTTAGCATTTTTTCCGAAAACTTCCCGAAACTTTTTCGTCACACGAACACGTCGGAACCCTTCAAGAAGACAACAGTGAAAGAGTTTTGCAAATTGGTAGCCCCGTTCTCAAGCCATTTCGTGACAGACAAACATCACTACATTTTTATTTATATAGATGAACTCGACAGTTTCATGATACTATGTTGCATATATTAATGTAGAGCCCATTTTCCTAACTTTAGAAATTCCAAGCAACTTTTTTAAAGGGTGTATTATAGATTATTTTGTAGCACTGTAGAAATTTAACGCGAAAATATTGCCGGTATTTTTTTAAGAACATTACGGAAGATATATTGTGGTAAAATTCGTAATGTAAGATTTTAATGAATTTAAATCTTTGGGTAAACTTTGTATTACTTTGAAAATTTGTTGTTGAATTCCTGATGGGCTTTGAGAAATCCAAAACCATACGTATAAAAATACTGCATTTTTTAAACTATCATTATTTACCTTTTAACCTTCAGTGGGATAGTAAAGAATACAAACAAACAATTTGTTCATAAAAATTAGGATTTTTGTTTTGCCAATAATAATGTTAAACTTTGACGAGGCTGTTCTAATGAGTTTTTGGAAAAACTATTTAGCTCATCGACCAAAAGCATTTTCTAAGATTTTATATTTTCATAGCATTATAGAAAAATAGTTGAACGATGCACAGAAAACCGATTTCAATTTTATCAATAAATTAAAAAGGTATAGCATAAACAAAGTGTCGTCTTTATAAAATGAATAGTCCTTATTATTTATAACCTGAAAAATTACAGGATAGTTGCAACCTCTCTAATAAATTTACAAATAAAACAAATTTATCAAGAAGTTCCATCAGAATCTTCTTTGGAAATTGTCTTTGGAATCTATCTTTCCTTGACTTCTGGTTTTCTGGAATTCTGCCAAAAAGCCTCCTTAAATTCCGCCCTCGTATCGCTGAAAAATGCAAACCAAAAATATGGATTCTGCCAAAAAATAATAAAATTATTTCTGAAGAAGTTTTTTAAAGGCAGATCAATACAAATGTCTTTATGAATATCTTAATAAATCCTCACTTCCTTCTCTGTTATTTCGCTACATGGTTCTCTACATATTTCTTTACCGATATGCTTATTTTGGAAGCAAAAATTTCCTTGAGTTTTTCAACTAATTTCCTCCGAAGATTCGCAGACAAGAGACATTCCAAAAGCAAAATTTCTAGAAAAGGAAAACATAAGAGATTTTTTGACGCAATTTTTTTATGTATTTTAGAAATATATCTCAAGGGCTTTTGATAAACTTCGTGAAAGAATTAGTAATCATTTTCTTGGGAAAACTATTTGAAGGAACAGAAGAATTTCTTATACAACTTTCAGTGAAATATCTCAGTATTAGATTTGACAGAATCAATTATTTTTAGAGGAATGCTGAACTTTTAATAGATTAGGTAACTTTTTTTTGGTAAATCCGGGATTATATTCCGGAATCAGTTTACCAATAAATAGTAGACATAGAACGAATGTCCATCAGGAGGAAATTGCTTTGAAAGTACGAACAAGTCCCACAATATTACTCGACAAATTTTCAAGAGATTTTCAAAATTTCTGAAGCCACCTTCAATATTTCTTCAAGAATTTAGTATGAAATCTTCATAAACAATGTCGAAAAGTTTTTTGGAAAATTTTAGAAAACTTGGCCATGCCGATATTTTTTGAAAGTCAAGCCTTATTTTTCGACAAAAATTCCCGCTATGTACTGTCTGAGAAATTCCTTTTGTAATTTTGTATATGTTTTCAATTTTTTTTCGGACATTACCTTGAGCAGGGTATCCCCCAAAAACATGAGAAATTATAATGCAGTGAATATGCTGCTTTATGCTGAAACAGCTTTTTTTTGGATTATTCAGAGAAAAAAAACGAATTTTGGGAATCCAATTTCCCGGATATTGCCTATTTTTGACCACGATATTTTTTGTAACGGAAATGTCGAAAAATTGCGCTTATCGCAAACAACAAGAAGCTATTTCTAACAAACAACCATTCAATCGACGGCAGAATGGTTAAGATTTCGGTTGTCGCGCGATTCATCGAAGTCAGATCCGCCACGCTGATGTTGTATAAGACAAGCGAGATTTCATTACTATAGATGTTCTACATAAAATAACGTTACTATAGAATAGATTTGTGTCAATAACAAGAGTCATGTACATTGAATCAGAAGATTTCGCTTCATGTTAAATAGTTTTTGTTAAATTTTTTTATTTTGACGTTGGATAACGTCTTACGGCAACATATGGGGGTACAATTCAGAAAAACCAAAAATTGAGCATGTAACGAAAAATGGTCAGGTTTTGACCGCTAATAACTCAGTCATTTATCGATAGATTTTCAATATTTATCCATGAATCGATTGGAAATTTATCTACGCGTCGATTCAAATGGAGGACACTATTGATTATTAGCAACAAACTATTGAAGTATCGTAAAACGTTGACCCCTTTCTTATCTAACCAATCACGTTCAAGCACATTTTTCGGTTCCGCTTCCCACTATAAAAGCGCACCGCACCCTGCTTCTTCCCTCATATCAGTTAGGGACGAATGACCTTCGGGTTAAAGTCCCTCTCAAACAACAACAACAAACTTCTTCCCTCATTCTTCTTTTTGCCGTCAGACTGTGAACACGGTCGGCAAGCAAATTTCGAGAGTCATTCGCGTCCTCAGTTCAGTTTTCAATAGGACGCGAATACAACACGCATTAGAACCGAAGAACCACGCATTTCGGAGCCGCAGCAACTGAAGCCGCTCATTTGAGTGCACCAGCCAGCATAATCGTTTTCGGCCAGAAATCGTCGCTACCAGCCATTGCTCCGCTGTCATTGCCATGCGGGAGGCTAGCGTGGTCATTCTGGTTCATTAGATCGAGCGGCACAGCCGTCACCGTCCGTGTAATATTCCCTAATTTGTTCGAGATGGCTGAAGAAAATCGACCAAAGCCGCTTGTTGAAGCGCACATCGTCATCCGCACCGCAAATCTCATCGGGCGAGGAGGATTGCAACCAGTGCGCAGTCAAAGTGTGTCTGTGTTACGCAAATTCAACAATTCAATCGGCACTTTTCAGAGCCAACAAATGTGTTTTAAAGAGTTGATTGTGTAATATTCTTTAATTTGTTCGAGATGGCTGAAGAAAATCGACCAAAGCCGCCAAAATGTGTCCGTGTTACGCAAATTCAACAATTCAATCGGCCCTTTCCGGAGCCAACAAATGTGTTTTAAAGAGTTATTTGTATAATATTCCCTAATGTGTTTACCACATACTTGCTATAATCTCTTAATTCATCTCATAGCATCATACAATAATTGATTTATTACGAATAATTGACAATACGGCAATTTGAAGCTGTTTCCGAGGATGCTGCTGCAGTGCCGTCGGGTTGCAATAACAGCATAATGCTAATCTGTACCAGTGTTGCCACATTTTTTCCAACTCTTATCTGTGTTTTCGACTGAAAAAATCTTTTTTATCGTAAGTCAACCTCCAAAAATCTTGGTAAATATCTGTGTTGTAAAATAATCAAATTTTCAATGCTTTTATTCAAAAAAAAAAAAAGACTCTTTACAAACGTATTTCAGCTGTTCTTGGCATGTCAACAATTGTTAATTTGAACTTATTGTTCTAGATGTAAAATAAAAATGCGTTATTGTTTCTAAAACTTATTATAACTTGAGTTTTTGAGAAAAACTAAATAGAGTAATAGCATTTCTGATTTAAATCTCCCAAAACCATGTCCTTAATTCGCTAAATATCCTTAAATCTTTAAAATCTTTTTCTATCTCAAAAATCTGTGATCTGTGATCACAGATATCTGTAGGCAAGAACAGTAAAAAATCTGTGTAATTACAGATAAATCTGTGTATGTGGCATCACTGATCTGTACATCCCTTACCCAGACATCAGTTTCATATAGCCTATTTCCCAGATAAGAAAACGAAGAATATGAAAGGAGGAGCATCATCTGCTATTCTAAGGGTATAAAACATCCCTCCCTCGTTGAATCTGGTTTGATTCTGTTTTCGCTTTCGAGCTGGTAAGAGCTCCTCCAAACCTGCTCAGCTCCTCGCCACCAGAGGCAAGCTGTTGTACGAGATGGCTGAAGAAAATCGACCAAAGCCGCTTGTTGAAGCGCACATCGTCATCCGCACCGCAAATCTCATCGGGCGAGGAGGATTGAAACCAGTGCGCCGTCAAAATGTGTCCGTGTTACGCAAATTCAACAATTCAATCGGCCCTTTTCAGAGCCAACAAATGTGTTTTAAAGAGTTATTTGTATAATATTCCATAATGTGTTTACCACATACTTGCTATAATCTCTTAATTCATCTCATTCCATCATACAATAATTGATTAATTATTAATAATTGACAATACGGCAATTTGAGGCTGGTTCCGAGGACGCAGCGTAGTTAACGTCATGCAATCGGGTCTTGTACACAGCCCCGTTTGATTTTTGTATAGAAATAATAATAAATTAAAATATAAATTGTATAGCGCGTGAGAAATCTGAAACCCCCTCCCCCCATGAACCTTTATGTAATAAATGGATGACCCCCAAGGATATTATTTCCATCTATTAAATGTAAGGACTAAAGAATATGATTATCTCTGGGATTATTCATAAGGAACGGTCGCATTTCCCAAGTGATCCATTTCATTCATAATTTTCTTGTCAATTATCGCAGTCATGATCATTGATTAGTTGCGAGTTTGGTGATGCATTCCCTATTACGGACATCATTTTCATACTACAAACAGAACACAGAAAGAGTTTTCTCTGTTTATTTGGAGAGCAAAAGTTACCGCCCATGCTTTTTCTTCCATCGACCGGTTCTATCGGTGTTGAAGTGTTAACCGAACCAACCAAATAATAACACTCAATATCCATAATAGATCAGAATTGACATGCAACAAATAGTTTGGAAATTGATTAGATTTTTAGATTTCTAGGTAAATCTTTCATAAGTTCGTGACGGTCCTAAATCAGGAAATAGAAGAAGCTAACGTTATCCAACGTCAACTTGGCGGTCGTATCTCGAAAACAACCTCTTACTTTTTATTATCATCAAAATTTTCTGGTGGGGGCCTGGATGATTCTGGAGGGGGCCAGGCCCCCCTGCACCCCCCCACCGTTCCTACGCCAATGCGTATCGTGGTTTATCAATAGATGTGTTTACGTACGGTCGTATAGTCAGTCGTTGTATATTACTGTAATCTGCATAGTTATGGCCGGATTCTTGGAGGAAAAACGGATTTGCAACACTCCAGAAGATCAAACCAATTGATTTATAAGAAAATTCATGCACTCGTGCTGGGGGACAGAAATCCTCATTACAGTCTTCGCAGGGAACTATAAGCCCAAATGCTCTTCCCCAACAATCACCTTTAAAAATCTTGAAGTTTGATATACATATCGATGTGGTTCCGGACTTGTACGAAATTGGCCACTTCCCTCAGGCACCTGGAATGTATTACCAGCACATCTAACTGTTTTGACTTTGCTCTTGGAAGCATGTTTTTGAAGATTGATACCCAGTTGGATTTAGTCTAGGATAATATATACATGAATGGAAATACTAACAAGACTGACCGTATTTTCTAGAATCAATTTTACGGAAATGGCCATATCCGAAGATTAACAACGAAGATCAATGCGCCCGGCGACATTCAATTATCAATATCTGTACAACTTCAAATCGCACAAAAATACAAACGATAGAATAAAAAAGGTGGCCTTCCTTAGCCGAGTGGTTAGAGTCCGTGGCTACAAAGCAAAGCCATGCTGAAGGTGTCTGGGTTCGATTCCCGGTCGGTTCAGGATATTTTCGTAATGGAAATTTCCTTGACTTCCCTGGGTATAGAGAATAATCGTACCTGCCACACGATATACGAAAGCGAAAATGGCAACTTTGGTAAAGGAAGCTTTCAGTTAATAACTTCGGAAGTGCTCATAAGAACAATGAGCTGAGAAGCAGGCTCTGTCCCAGTGAGGACGTTAATGCCAAGAAGAAGAATAAAAAATGATTTGGATGTGACCTCGGAAATCTTTAACAACTCCGGTGTCCGGTGGTCGGTGTGCATAGTCAAACAGATTTCTATAACTAAACCAAATTTGCCGTCGAATGCTTTTGGACGCATTCATTTTTAATGTCTTTTTTTATGTTCTTCTTCTTGCCATTACGTCCTCACTGGGAAGTCAAGGAAATATCCATTACGAAAAGATCCTGGATCAACTGGGAATCGAACCAAGACACCTTCAGCATGACGTTGTTTTGAAGCCGCGGATTCTAACCACTTGGTTAAAGAAGGCCCCTGAAATTATAAGCTTTCGAATTTTGACTAATTTTTTTAATCGCAATCATTTTGCTCAGATGCTGCAAACGATTCCAAAACGCGAGTGTCCAAAGTAGCCACATCTGATGATATAGATATTTCGCAATTCTGGAACGTCTCCAAATTTGATCATTGCGATTGAAAATTCTACGCTCACTTCCTGAAGGAACTTAATGAGCTGGAATCGTAGAGCGCACAAATTGTCTTTCATACAAGGAAAAATATGGTTTCGTCATGGGTCAATACAGATTCCGCTTTACCAGTTTGAACACCCGCGTTGCTGCGAGATATTTGCAAACAGTCACGATTTGGCAAATTCCGTTTGTCCTTTATTTGGGAAAGTTCCGCTCTTGGCTGCTTCGCCGAGTGGAGTCAAGCCTTCATCCAGGCGGTCATCGCCGCCACACACAAACCGAGCAGAACGCTGAACGATCGCATCGAGGCGCTTTCCGATCACATTTCCGTCTTTTTATGCCACACAAACTGACACTTTAATGATAGTGCCTGCGGAACTTGATTATTTTATGATACATCTCTCTTTATGGAACCCGTCGTCAAGTCGTAAGTTTGGGTTCGGTTTTCTCCCGCCGGGACTGACAAGCAAGCGAGCCCAGAAGGAGTACATGACACACGACGAACATCATCAACGGTTAGCTACCCGGTCGCTCTCTGTCCACGAAGTGTTGCCTCTCATGCTCTACTCGGATTGGTAGGTCTGATAGGCGTACAGAGAACCGAAAAACAAACACGATAATTAAATAATCATCTTATCAAATTGAAATGCCTCGGACTCGAAATGAGATGATTTATAATTATGGACGAAACTAAGAGCAGCCACATACGTCAACGATGGTTACGGACAAGAACGAAAACGGGAAGAGTGTACCAATGGGTATTTTTTTTTCAGCACTGCAGAAAACAGGGCCGCATCGATTTGTTTAAACTCTTATGCAATAATCTTATTTTATAAAAAATAACTGCCATGATTGACGGAATATTATTTTTGAATATAACATGAAAAATGTTGATAGAGCTTTACTTGACATAACAAATAAACTATGTAGGTATGTGTAGAGAATTGTAGATCTAGTTGAATTCTTAAACTTTGCTGAAGGCAGCACGCCATTAACTTTAAAATCTTGTTTTACATACAAAGGTATCGACCGTGATAATTATATTTTGAATTTGTTTATTGGCATGTCTAAAAAAAATTAAAATCATGTGAGTTACAGATGAATTTCGTGTATTTTAAGTGTGTTTTGAAGTGAATTTTCTCAATTTACAAAGAATATGTTCTCACAGTTTTTGCAACAAAAGTTGCCTATTGTATGGTCTTTCAAATGCCACTAAAATAAATATCGAACCAACTCCATGAGTTATGGGCATCTAAAGATTTCATAGTTTTTCACTTAAATTTGCGTATAACTTCAGAATCACAAGATTTATAAACTTGCAATTCTCAGCAAAAACGTATATCATTACTTTCCTTGCAACTCTTCTGAAGACCACATTCACGTAAAACTGAAAATAAAAAAAGTTAGACCAAAATAACTGATTTTTCGGGCTACCCTAATTTAAAACTTTTACTACTTACTAATACTACACAGTTCGAACGAAACGTGTAAATTTCTGAGACATATAATGCACATAATTGGAGCGCTGAGTATCATGCACATTTACATGATATGTCATGTAAACTTCAATGATATGTCATGTAATCCAGCTGGATTTTGAGTGATTACATGAGATATAACACATTTTTACATGATTTCAGACTTAAATTTACATGACGTCGTGTTTACATCGCATAAATGAAGTTTACATGACGTGTAATCTTCATTATTTTTAACTGTGTACATTTACAATTTACTAAGCCCAAATAAAGAGTTAGTTCAAAAGTGTCTTTGACAAAGTTGTTCAAAATAACGTTTTCTGAAAGATTGCAGAAGAGCACAGCTACAAATTTTATCAAACAAAAAAGTTTGAGTCGAAATTGAAACTTAAAAAAGGCCCATCCTATTTAACTTTTATCTTTGAAGATGTCAATTAAGAATAACTTCTCTGAAGACATCGAACGTCTAAAGTCGACAAGAACAGAGAAAACACTTGTTTCCTGCTAAAAATTCGATTCGGACCATTGTGCAATAGAGCTTGCAGTTACCAGCTTAAACAACAGATAAAATATAACTGTTCCATTTACCATTTGATCACCCTATTTGCAATACCAGTTTGGGCACTGCGTGCATCGACGAAAAAAGTGCATCAACGCTTTTCAGGCTACGAAGCATCAGGCCAGCGAAGATACGTGCGTGCAGTAGCACCTCTCCGTGTATTGCTCCGGCCGTATGGTAGGACATTTCGCTTAACAAACACGTCCAAACTGACGAAAGATTGAATGACGAGGAAAATTGGAATTTTATGAAAAGCTAATTTACGGCCAGCCAGCAGTACGATCGTACGAACACCACTTCATGCATTGGCCGGACCGCGCGAGAGGTTCGTTTCCGATGGGAAGATAAACACAGTGGTTATCAGGGCTCTATTAGTGCGTCCATTCAGAAGCAGCGGCAGACAGAAAAGCTGAAAGGATAATTTATATATGAATCATAAAATCAAGCGCCTATAATTATGTTCGATGGTTTATTTTGTATTCCGTTGCCGTTTTTCAATACGAATTTCGATTGGCGTTGAATTGGCTTGGTCGCATCTCTGCTGTCCCCATCAGTCAACCAATGGATGCATAAGGACTGTTCATTTAAGAAAGTGGACACGTATTTTTTAAAGCAAACTGTTTATTTTCGAACAAATTCATGAGTTCTCTTGAAATACATGGAAATCAAATCAATCTCGACCAAATTCACATAAGTTTGAACATTTATTGAGCATTCCTGGATAATGCTCTGGCTTTTCTCTTGATACCTCCCATCGGATTCTGCACAACTTTCTTCGTAACTTTTCTTTGTGTTGCTTACCACATTTTCTTGAAAAAATCCATGGAACTTGCTTATCTTCCATCTTTCTTAAGATGTTGTTTGATTATTGCCCAATATTTCCAAATGAGGCGTAGTTATGGGCAATTCGGTAGAATCTGCCATGTTTAAACAAATTCGACTTTTTCCTTCTTGATCGTCTCCAAAGTAGCTGAAGTATAGTGAGTCGATGCCAGGCCTGGCCAAAACAATGGAGGCTTGTTATACTTTCGGTAGATGGGCAGAAGGCGTTTTTAAATGCGTTCAGTTCTGTAATTTTCACCGTTGATTGAACCCGTTGTGAAAAATGTAGTACTTTTCATACCGCAGCAGCAAATTGCTTGCCATAAAAAAACTTTTTTCCCAAATTTTTTTGTTCGGATGTATTGCACGTCGTCATAAGCATCTGTTTTCGATACAGTGTTGAAAAATTGGAATTTGGACACTTCGCGATTTAAGCCAAATCTCGGAACGACAGCTTTTCTGAACACCATTTGTGCAGAATAAATCTGCGTGTTGCCATGTTAAACTGACCCACGGCATAAAAATTAACAAGGCAGTCTCTTTACTGATGTAAATATCAAGTTTCATTGTAAACATGTGACGTCACTCCTATCGTACCATATACCTTCCGGACCACTAGATCTTTTTTTTCGAAAATTTGTTCGAGGTGGATAGGAATGACGTCGTCAAGTAGCTGTCAGTTTTCGGAATATATCACCTTCTTAATTTTAGTACACCGTGAAACTGACCTATCACTTGGAATTTGCAACTGTTTGATGTCAACTTTCTTCTGCTGTCAAAATAAACACTTGAGTACACACTGAAACAAAATTTGATTTTTTTCCTTGGAATTTTCACACCAAAATGTTAACATTAATGAACAGTCCTTATGTGTACGATAGCCTATGTCAATGGGACCGGAAAAAGAACTGTTTAATTTGAAAGTGGTTTTAAACTGTGTTTCTTAAATAATTGGTTTGTGTACCACTAGGGTGATGTGCTAGTATCCATCGTATTAAGCATTGGTCAGTGAGAACTGCAATTTTCCCAGTATTGCAGTGAATGATGCTGATACAAACCGATGCCAAACAATTCTTTCTCAAAACGGCTTTAGCATTGTACAATAACATTTTGATAAATCTTGATCTCTTTTTGGAAATAATGCAAAGAAAATGCATCTTACCGTATTCTCAGTCCGTCGTATCGTTTTCAACTCCGACGCAATCAGTTTCCAGATTCGTCTCACAGCTTACGGCTCACTGTGTGTATTGAATGGTTAAAACACAACATATCAACGCTATAATAACATGTTTTACTAGAATATATAGATCTACGGGCATCTCCCTCCATTCCTTCACCATAATGGAATATACTAATTTCCTTTAAAATTAATTGTTCGTCATCAAAATTCAGCCCAAACATATGAACACAATTCCTTTTGACCATACATAATGGCATTTGCTCACAGTACAGCGAAAACAACACAATCAAAGGAACCGTATTTTTACGTCGAGCGTCGCGCACACATTGATGCGCACAAGCTTTTTTTCTCAGTACGATGGATTGAACTTTGTTTACATTTTATATTATTCGCGGCGGTTGAGGAAATTTCGTAAAATTTGGTGATTTATTGAAATTTTACGGCGTGTGATTGGAATGAAATTCTTCAGTGAAGAAGTACGAAGGTTTTCCATTGAGAAAATAAGTGCCCGGCGAAGTAAGTCACCCATGGGGGCGGGAAAAAACTTGTGTTGGAAAGTGGTGTGGCTCCGTCGATCGCTAAGCATTTCTCTCAAATGGTTGGGTGACAAAACATCGAAATTCAAAATGTCGAATGCCAAAACGTCGAAAGGACAAAATGTCGAAAGGACAAAACGTCGAAGGGACAAAACGTCGAAAGCCAAAATGTCGAAAGACAAAATGCCGAAACCCAAAACGTCGAATGCCAAAACGTCTAAAGGATAGAATGTCGAAGGGACAAAACGTCGAATGCCAAAATGACGAAGGGTAAAAACGTCGAAAAGACAAAACTTTGAAGAGAAAAAAACGAGTATGTCCAACAAAATGTCCATCTATTCGATTTACTAGGAATACGAAGGAAATAGATAAAAATGTAACGTACAATCCAAAAACTAAACAATGTTCTGGGCTGTGAGAGTAGCTAAAGATATGATTTTTCCATGTTATCACTTTTTACCATTTTTTTTTATTGTCTTGGAAAAGATAATAAAATAAAATCTAATTGACAATAACCAAAACATGTCGAAATATTACATCCCTTACATCCCTTTTTTTCTAACTCCCTCTAACAGGTTATAAGATGATTATTAGAGTCTCTCTATCTGTTGTTCATACGATATAACAATACACATACTCTACAAATAAATTAGTGCGTCAAATGTATAGAAGACATTTCCATACTACATATTAAAAACTTACTGTATTCTGATGAAGAATTTCAGTTCCTGTTTGAAAGAAAAATGAGTAAATTTTTAAAGATCTAAATGTCTTAAACCCAGTTGTAAATTCAATTAAATTGATGTCACCAATTCTATAAAAGAATGAGTTTATTTTATAAGAATAAATAATACACTATTTATCAGCAGATAGCTCAACCAGAAGGAAATCCAATCCACAAATCCAATCAGCAAACAATTGCTGCATTGATTTTTGAGAAGATTTTTAAACTTCAAAATATTCACAAACTTTATAAACAATTGAGCTTATTTAGATAAAAAAGTTATTTTTAATTATAACCATATTAAGCGAAAGGCTTACGCCCCAAATATACAACATTGTTGGAGTTCCCACACTGATTTTGCTTTGGTGGAAAGGAAATTTTGTGCGTCTACGAGTAGTAGAAATAAAGTTAGAATTGTTCACTGCCAAGGACCATTCATCTGCCGTTATGTGAGTCCAGAAGAAAAACGAAAGAAAGCTTACCTACTTTTACTTCAGGCTTAATTTTCAATCATCCTCTCGAAGTGCTGCATTGCTTCTTCTCTGGCCAGGAATGACATTTATGAAAATTTTCGATTTTTCATCAGAGGCCATGCTTACTCTGATGAAAAATTTAATATTTTGCTGTTTCCAACAACGTTTGCATCGCAACTATTTTTTCCTTGGCAACGCTTGGAAAATGACTGCTTTCGACGTTTTGTCTCTTCGACGTTTCGTCCCTTTCGACGTTTTGGGATTCGACGTTTTGGCATTCGACGTTTTGGGTTTCGACGTTTTGTCTTTCGACATTTTGTCCCTAAACCCTCTCAAATCGTGATCGTCCATGCGATTTCAGTGAAAAAGTGCAAAGTTGATAATTGAACTTAAGTTATTTCCCGATCTACAGTAGATTTATTGCATTTTTGGTGTACAAGTGTACAAACCATAAGAGCTTTCACAAAATTACACTTGGATAATGAATCTTTGTTGCAGGTAAGTTTGAATATCCGCCGTAGTGGAACATTTAAAGTTTGATGCGACGAATAGTAGGGTAACGTATATAACTTGGACATGCATATAATTTGGACAGGCTAGTCGTTCTATGCTCATTTGCAATGAGATGGTGAGGAATATATGCACAGGAAATTATGTTTTGCATTACTAATACACTATGCTACTTATTAATGATGAGCATTTTCATACCAATTACAAATTGGCTTCAAGAATATCAAAATTGTAAATTGTATCAACAGAACATCTGTAAAACCTACGAATGCAAGAGGATGTTCATTTCAAGAACATACATTAAATACAAAAATATCGCTTAGAATTGGCATTTATTAAAAGTTTAAAAGTAGCAATACGATAAAATATGTCTAAAATTTAAGCTAAGTTCATCTAAAATCTTGACATGAGTATATAAGGCATAAATCAGGTGATGTCCAAAATAGATTATGGATTTTGTTCAGTTGATATAATATGGCCATTTGATGAAACACACTGGAATGTCACATGCATGCATACTTGCAGGCGTTTTTCGTGGATCTGATGATATTTGCGTGCATTAAATGAAATTATTGATTATCACTAATATACACATCCAATAAGCGAAAAAATGCATAAGTCACATATAAACTCTTAAAATTTTATGATATGATTGTCTGCTAAGGAAACAATTGTATGGATATTGAGATAACACCTCTTGGTGTCCGAAATGTATAATAGATAGGCCGCAAGGAATCGCTGTTTTGGGGGCTAATACTACAGTTTGTAAACTTTTTCTCCCCAGAAATTCAAAGTACAATGAGTCATTAAGCATATAAGTAGCATTACGTAATAAAATATTAGTATCTAAAGCAGTTAATCGATCGCCGTTTCCAGACATATCCTTAGCCTGTCCAAAATACATAATTTACCCTAGCACTTACGACGAAGTAGAACAAAACCCTACTAATATACAGTGAAACCATTGTACTATTAGGTAAATGAAATGTATATGCATGAAGGGCTCCAAAGCATTTGTCTTGTACATACATACATATATGAATATTTTGTGAACTCGGATAATTGGTTAAACAAGGGAACATCTCAAAGAAAACTATAACTTTTGAGATCATGTTATGTTCATACGCCATTATTAACTTATGAATTCCTTGGAGTATACCGTGTTGATTCGAATTGCCCGGAAGCTTCGAATGCCGAACACCGTCGTTAATTCACCCAAAAATAATTATCTCGGCCATTTTTATGCATGAAGAATTTAGAAGTCTTCGCAATTATGGATCCTAGATGAAAAACTCTTAATTTAGTCTACATACACCGTGAAAAAGGCCACTGTCCAGCTTTTGAAGCGTCCGGCAATTCAAAGCAATACGGAAGGATTCCAGATTCTTAAACTTAGCCGAAGATCTTTGGAGCTTCATTATTGCAATTCATACTCACGTATAATTAAACAACTGTGAACTATAAAGTTTGAATTCTACGCCTAAGAGCAATTTTAACGGTGCACGACTAAGCTAAATTACATTGTTTAGTTCGAAAGATTACTTTTTACGCTTGTAAATCTCAAGACCTATACTAAAAGAAGCTCTACTGTAAGAAAATTAATGCAACTACTGTAAGAAAATTAATGCCCAATTTATAATAGGGTGCGATGCAAATGCCCATCATACAATTTGGAGCAGCACCGATATTAATAAAAGAGGAGAAGATCTTTTAAACTACATGTCGTCTAACAACATAGACATATGTAATAGAGGTGATTCTCCTACTTTTGTAAACTCTATCCGACAAGAGGTTCTTGATCTCACGATCTGTAGCGACTTGTTATCGGAGAAGATTGTGAACTGGCATGTTTCTGATGAAGAATCATTGTCAGATCATAAACAAATCCGATTCGATTTTAAAGCTGGATCAGAAATAACAGAAAGCTATAGAAACCCGAAGAAAACCAATTGGGATCTCTATCGTTTTCATTTAACGAATAAGCATTCGTATAACGGTGAACAGTTCACGACTGTTTCACAACTGGAAAATGCCTCTGATGGGATCATTGAGCAAATGGTCTCATCTTATCATGCTAGCTGTCCTATTCAACAAAGGTCATCTAACAGGGATGTGCCTTGGTGGAATGACAAGCTGGCAGGATTGAGGAAGAAATCCAGGCGGTTGTTCAATAGAGCAAAGATCACTTTAGATTGGGTTGAATACAAAAAAGCCCTAACAGAATACAACAGAGAACTAAGGCACGCCAAACGTAAGGACTGGAGACGGGTATGTGAAACCATCAACAACGCTCCTGCAGCTGCAAGGCTGCACAAAGTCCTTTCAAAAGACCATTCAAATGGTCTAGGTTGCCTTAAAAAAGAAGACGGCAGTTATACTGTTGACTCTTCTGAAACACTGGAAGTAATGATGAGAACTCATTTCCCTGAATCGATCCCATATTCGGATGAAGAACAGGTCTCAGATGAGGCAAGACATGTATGGTCGGAAAATGCCTATCAGAAAGCTTGTGAAATCTTCACGCCTTCGAGGGTCGAATGGGCATTGAGTTCTTTTCAGCCTTTCAAATCTGCCGGGAAAGATGATATTTTCCCAGCCTTACTGCAACAAGGAAAAGAGACGCTTTGTCCGCTCTTAACCGAAATATTCAAAGCAAGTGTTGCGCTTTCATATATTCCAAAAGCGTGGCAAAAGGTTCGAGTTGTCTTCATTCCAAAAGCTGGAAGAAAGGATAAAACAACTCCCAAAGCCTTTAGATCTATAAGTCTTTCCTCTGTTCTTTTAAAGACAATGGAAAAAATAATTGATGACTTCATCAAGTCAACAAGTTTAATAGAAATGCCTCTTTGTAAATACCAATTTGCGTATCAATCAGGTAAATCTACCATTACGGCGCTGCAGTCGCTGGTAAATAAAATCGAGAAATCTCTTGAAGCCAAAGAAATAGCCGTGGTTGCTTTTCTCGATATTGAAGGAGCATTCGATAATGCATCCTATAGCTCTATGAGTTCAGCCATGGAAGCAAGGGGCTTGGATAAAAGTGTTATCGAATGGGTTATGACCATGCTCAAGGGTCGCACAATTTCTGCTGATCTAGGAGGTGCGCAAATATCTATAAGATCTACGAAGGGATGTCCTCAAGGAGGAGTGTTATCGCCCTTACTGTGGTCTCTTGTAGTAGACGAACTCCTTAGAAATTTAATAGATCAAGGTTTTGAGGTAATTGGATATGCCGACGATGTGGCCATCTTAGTTCGTGGAAAGTTTGATAACACGATTTCCGATCGGTTGCAAACTGCGTTAAACATTACTCTCAAATGGTGTAGGAAAGAGGGGTTAAACGTAAACCCTTCAAAAACTACTATCGTGCCTTTTACCAGAAGGAAAAAGGTAAAGCTTATACAGCCTTCTTTGAATGGAGTTCAAATTCAATTTTCGGAAGAAGTTAAACACCTTGGTGTTACTTTGGATAAGAAATTGAACTGGAACTCTCATCTGAGCAAGGTCATAAGTAAGGGTACTAATGCCCTATGGGTCTGCAATAAAGCCCTAGGAAAAACTTGGGGACTGCGACCTAATATGGTAAACTGGATTTATTCAGCAATAGTCCGACCAAAAATTAGTTATGCTTCACTGGTATGGTGGCCCAAGACAAATGAGGTAACCGCTCAGAAGAAGCTGGCTAAGTTGCAGAGACTTGCTTGTATATCAATGACAGGGGCAATGAAAAGTACACCATCGGTTGCCTTGGATGCCCTTCTTAATATACTGCCTTTGCATCAATTCATTAAACTGCAAGCTGCAAAAAATGCCTTGCAGTTTATTCGTTATAATAAAATACTAGATGGTGATTTGATTGGTCACATGAAAATCATCAAGGAATTCAATTTGAATTCAGATAACAAAACAATAGAAGATTGGATGACAACGAAGACCAACTATGATGTTCCCTTTAAAGTGGTTAAACCAAGCCGCTATACTTGGGATTCTGGTGGGCCAAGTTTACGTGCAGGTTCTATTGTGTTTTATACCGACGGGTCAAAGATGGGCGACAATACCGGAGCTGGAGTTTTCGGCCCTGGTATCAGCAAGGTAATCGCTATGGGGCGCAGTCCCACCGTGTTCCAAGCTGAAATACAAGCCATCATTGACTGTACAAATGTTTGTCTCAAAAGAAACTATAGGTTTGCAAAGATCTGTATTTTCTCAGACAGTCAAGCAGCTTTGAATGCTCTAAAAGCATTCACATGTAGATCAAAGTTAGTGTGGGAATGCATTCTATCTTTGAAGCAATTGGCCAGTAGGAACGAAGTTACATTGTACTGGGTGCCCGGCCATTGTGGAATTGAGGGGAATGAAATCGCCGACAATCTAGCAAGACAGGGTGCAGCTTCGAGCTTTGTCGGCCCTGAACCGTTCTGTGGTATTCCTGAGTGCACTCTCAGGATGAAACTGAAAAATTGGGAAATGTCCATGGTAGAATCCAATTGGAACGCCACGGATACATCCAAGCAAGCGAAAAGATTCATAAAACCCAGTCTAGCTAAAGCCCGGGCTATACTGAATCTTAATAAAGGAAATCTTAGGGTAATAACTGGCCTGATGACCGGTCACTGCCCAAGTAGGTATCATCTTAAAAATATAGGAAAAATACAATCCTCTGAGTGTCGTTTTTGTCAAGCTGAAGACGAAACTGCTGAGCATTTACTCTGCAACTGCGGAGCATTGCTTAATCAAAGAACGTTAACATTTGGAAAAGGGTTATTAGAGCCCTTGGAAATTTGGAAAGGTAGTCCTAATAGGGTAATAGACTTTATAAAACGAGTTCTGCCCAGTTGGGACAGTGTGACACATCAACCAATGTCTATCACATCTCAATTGTGAAAGGATATTTGATGAGCACCAAATAAAATATGGGTCATACCACAATATTCCTAAATAATGGAAGCAGTGGTTAAAAGGCTCTACAGATGAGGGAAAAAAAGTAAGAGGTTGTTTTCGAGATACGACCGCCAAGTTGACGTTGGATAACGTTAGCTTCTTCTATTTCCTGATTTAGGACCGTCACGAACTTATGAAAGATTTACCTAGAAATCTAAAAATCTAATCAATTTCCAAACTATTTGTTGCATGTCAATTCTGATCTATTATGGATATTGAGTGTTATTATTTGGTTGGTTCGGTTAACACTTCAACACCGATAGAACCGGTCGATGGAAGAAAAAGCATGGGCGGTAACTTTTGCTCTCCAAATAAACAGAGAAAACTCTTTCTGTGTTCTGTTTGTAGTATGAAAATGATGTCCGTAATAGGGAATGCATCACCAAACTCGCAACTAATCAATGATCATGACTGCGATAATTGACAAGAAAATTATGAATGAAATGGATCACTTGGGAAATGCGACCGTTCCTTATGAATAATCCCAGAGATAATCATATTCTTTAGTCCTTACATTTAATAGATGGAAATAATATCCTTGGGGGTCATCCATTTATTACATAAAGGTTCATGGGGGGAGGGGGTTTCAGATTTCTCACGCGCTATACAATTTATATTTTAATTTATTATTATTTCTATACAAAAATCAAACGGGGCTGTGTACAAGACCCGATTGCATGACGTTAACTACGCTGCGTCCTCGGAACCAGCCTCAAATTGCCGTATTGTCAATTATTAATAATTAATCAATTATTGTATGATGGAATGAGATGAATTAAGAGATTATAGCAAGTATGTGGTAAACACATTATGGAATATTATACAAATAACTCTTTAAAACACATTTGTTGGCTCTGAAAAGGGCCGATTGAATTGTTGAATTTGCGTAACACGGACACATTTTGACGGCGCACTGGTTTCAATCCTCCTCGCCCGATGAGATTTGCGGTGCGGATGACGATGTGCGCTTCAACAAGCGGCTTTGGTCGATTTTCTTCAGCCATCTCGTACAACAGCTTGCCTCTGGTGGCGAGGAGCTGAGCAGGTTTGGAGGAGCTCTTACCAGCTCGAAAGCGAAAACAGAATCAAACCAGATTCAACGAGGGAGGGATGTTTTATACCCTTAGAATAGCAGATGATGCTCCTCCTTTCATATTCTTCGTTTTCTTATCTGGGAAATAGGCTATATGAAACTGATGTCTGGGTAAGGGATGTACAGATCAGTGATGCCACATACACAGATTTATCTGTAATTACACAGATTTTTTACTGTTCTTGCCTACAGATATCTGTGATCACAGATCACAGATTTTTGAGATAGAAAAAGATTTTAAAGATTTAAGGATATTTAGCGAATTAAGGACATGGTTTTGGGAGATTTAAATCAGAAATGCTATTACTCTATTTAGTTTTTCTCAAAAACTCAAGTTATAATAAGTTTTAGAAACAATAACGCATTTTTATTTTACATCTAGAACAATAAGTTCAAATTAACAATTGTTGACATGCCAAGAACAGCTGAAATACGTTTGTAAAGAGTCTTTTTTTTTTTTTGAATAAAAGCATTGAAAATTTGATTATTTTACAACACAGATATTTACCAAGATTTTTGGAGGTTGACTTACGATAAAAAAGATTTTTTCAGTCGAAAACACAGATAAGAGTTGGAAAAAATGTGGCAACACTGGTACAGATTAGCATTATGCTGTTATTGCAACCCGACGGCACTGCAGCAGCATCCTCGGAAACAGCTTCAAATTGCCGTATTGTCAATTATTCGTAATAAATCAATTATTGTATGATGCTATGAGATGAATTAAGAGATTATAGCAAGTATGTGGTAAACACATTAGGGAATATTATACAAATAACTCTTTAAAACACATTTGTTGGCTCCGGAAAGGGCCGATTGAATTGTTGAATTTGCGTAACACGGACACATTTTGGCGGCTTTGGTCGATTTTCTTCAGCCATCTCGAACAAATTAAAGAATATTACACAATCAACTCTTTAAAACACATTTGTTGGCTCTGAAAAGTGCCGATTGAATTGTTGAATTTGCGTAACACAGACACACTTTGACTGCGCACTGGTTGCAATCCTCCTCGCCCGATGAGATTTGCGGTGCGGATGACGATGTGCGCTTCAACAAGCGGCTTTGGTCGATTTTCTTCAGCCATCTCGAACAAATTAGGGAATATTACACGGACGGTGACGGCTGTGCCGCTCGATCTAATGAACCAGAATGACCACGCTAGCCTCCCGCATGGCAATGACAGCGGAGCAATGGCTGGTAGCGACGATTTCTGGCCGAAAACGATTATGCTGGCTGGTGCACTCAAATGAGCGGCTTCAGTTGCTGCGGCTCCGAAATGCGTGGTTCTTCGGTTCTAATGCGTGTTGTATTCGCGTCCTATTGAAAACTGAACTGAGGACGCGAATGACTCTCGAAATTTGCTTGCCGACCGTGTTCACAGTCTGACGGCAAAAAGAAGAATGAGGGAAGAAGTTTGTTGTTGTTGTTTGAGAGGGACTTTAACCCGAAGGTCATTCGTCCCTAACTGATATGAGGGAAGAAGCAGGGTGCGGTGCGCTTTTATAGTGGGAAGCGGAACCGAAAAATGTGCTTGAACGTGATTGGTTAGATAAGAAAGGGGTCAACGTTTTACGATACTTCAATAGTTTGTTGCTAATAATCAATAGTGTCCTCCATTTGAATCGACGCGTAGATAAATTTCCAATCGATTCATGGATAAATATTGAAAATCTATCGATAAATGACTGAGTTATTAGCGGTCAAAACCTGACCATTTTTCGTTACATGCTCAATTTTTGGTTTTTCTGAATTGTACCCCCATATGTTGCCGTAAGACGTTATCCAACGTCAAAAAAAAAAAAAAGAAGCTCTTGAAAAGCTCTCAACAGTTGTAAAATTCGAGTTTTGACACAACGTATTCAATTGAGTAAGTATACCTTTTTTTATTTATTTATTTCGTCAAGCATAGGTAGACTACATACAATAATTACAATACTTTCTTACATGCTATGGATTACTTCTATTGTTTTTTAGTCGTGTTTTAAGCTGCTCTTTGGACATAGTAATTTATTTATTTTATTTGGTTCTACATCTTCAACACTTATGGTTGCACAGATTGTGACTTAATCTAGATTCCTTATCCTACTAGCAAAAACATTTTTAAGAGATATTCAGGTCAAATTTATCGGAAACATCATTAAATAATCTACAACTATCGTCAAAAGGGTAAAAAAAGCGTATTGAGTGCGTCTAGTAGGAATCCACAAAATAGAACGATTACGAAGAGTGCGTACAGGAGCATAAAACAAATATTACCTAACAAATAATTACAGTCAATACGATTCATAATCAGGTCAAACACGAATAATCTGCGCAATTTTTTCCTACGGTTCGCTAGCGTTTTTATGTCAATTAGTTGGCAACGGTCTTCATAGGCCGGTAATTCGATGGGATTGGACCATGGTAGACGACGTAACGCGTATCTAAGAAACGATTTCTGGACGCTCTCTATTCCTCTCTATAATGCCAATGAATTCGCAATGTACATTATACTGACGCATCATACGGTTTATTGGTTTATTTTGAGCATAATGCGTCCTGCATGATTTTTCTGAAAATAATTTTCTTGTCCTTAAATGCCGAGAGGGTGTGTAGAAGTTAAGTTGAGAAAGAAGTGCAGCAGAGTCTACACGGTTTGAAATAATGTTGTTTATAAAGAGAATCATTGCGAACTCCCGGCGTTGCTTAAGTGTTTCCAAGTTGATGAGCATGCAGCGTGCTTCATACGACGGAAGTGGCAGTACAGTCCAATTCAATTTCCGAAGGGCGTATAAAAGGAATTGCTTCTGTACTGATTCTATGCGTTCTTCGTGTACGACATGGTACGGGTTCCATACTAGGTGACAATATTCCAGAATTGGTCTTACATATGTAATATACAATAGTTTAATAGTATATGGGTCTTGAAAATTGTTACTGAACCTCTTAATGAAGCCAAGCATGCTGTTTGCTTTGTTTATTATGGAATTATAATGTTCTACAAAAGTGTGTTTAGAGTCTAGGATTACGCCCAAATCCCTTATAATTTTACACTTCTGCACTACTTGATTTCCTAAAAATACTTCGATTGGAGGTGTGACATATTTTCGACTGAATGCTATTGAATTACATTTTTTGATATTAAGTTGGGGTAGACTTTTTTTGCACCAAGTGTGTAGAACATATGTAGAACTTGTAGAACTTAGGTTCTGTAGTTTAAGTAGCTTTAAGATATCAAAAACCGAACACCAAATAATAATAAATGTATCAGGTATTGCAATACCATTTGGATTTTCATGCGATGTTTTTTTTAAATGACCTACGCTGCAAAACTGAAAGCAACTAAAAGAATAAGGTTATGTTCATTGGTCATGATTCAATACTTTGTTAAATCCCACTATGCTGAGCAACTGCAACCATTCAAAGTCACTAACTGTCAGCACTTATCGTCACCAATTTGAGCCAATCCGACAAAAATAGCTCGATGGTAGTAGAAAAACTCTTCCTCAGCAAAGACATTCCCACTCAAACAACCGATGGTGTCAAGATTAATTGGACTTGAAGTCGGTTTGTCAAATAGAAGATCTTATCGGCAACTGTACAACGGTGCGCTCTATAAGAGCTGCAAGCTAATAATTTAACACTTTATAAGGCTCACTCCAAAAGAGGAGTCGAGTCGGCAATAGAAAAGAAAAGCACGACAAAACGCTTGACGTAACGGACGGGGTTCGAGATATATCTTGATTGAAGTCATGTCTGACGATGCCAAATTCTCGTTCGTTGTCCCGGACCCCGGACAAGGAAAGAAAACTCAAATTCTGTTCATAAAGTGCGTAATAATACCTGGCCAGAGACGGAGGACGCGAGTACTGTGACAATACAAAAAATACTCTTCTCTTCCGACGAAGACGAATACGAACACGAGGTGATGCCTGTTGGTTTGGAACAAAGTGTACACGGGTAACATAGATCGCAACACCTTTTAGTGATTTGGAGCGTGGCGATGCTTTTATTATAAGTGATACATCAACGTTTGTCATGTCAGGTTCCTTTTATAGACAGTGATGGCGATAAGCGCGACAACTTGTGCACGAAACAAAGCATCATCGTTACCTGTCTGGATGAAGAAGGTGAAGTGTAAGTTCTTTGGCTAATCCACGGTTTTCGTTTTTGGATTGCTGGGCTGACAAAAAATATGAAAGATACGTTCGACAGTGGAGTGAATAAAAAGCTGTGTCATTGCCACGTACTTTCTGTCCTTCGTCGGTTCGGTGAATCGTGACAAACTTCCTTGAGTTATTTCTTTGAATGGACATTTTCCTACCAGAATCTGTGCATATTATCCATTCGATTTACCTATAACATGAAATCGAGCCTTCACAAGTGCGTTTAAGGTACATGGACAAAATGGATTTCTTGGTAAGTTTGCCAACGCCCTTTTTGCTTCAAAGCTTTTGAAGATTGGAAAGATTTAGAATGTTGTCAAACATCGTAAACATTTATTATTATAAAAAAACATGATGATTTTTCGATATTTTCAGAACGTATACTTAAGGTAGTTGAGTTTATATGTGTGAAAAAAAAACGATCTATATTTTTTTTTGCAATTTTTCATCGTACTAGGCCGTTTTTTATCACGCCAATCTGTCATGAAACGGCCTACTTTCTTGCACTGAAGTATGCAGTCCGGTAATAGCCATTACGTAACTGAAACCAGTGATGTAATGATTCATTACGCAACGCTTACTCATTACGCAACTGTTTTGAGTTGCGTAATGAATTATAACACAACATTTTTTCAGAAATTGTAAAATAAGCGTTAACGCATTCCGATATAATTTCTGATACCCTCAAGTGGTCTTCTACGAAATTGCAAAAAATGTTGTACGTTACTCGTTGCAGAACTCGATTTTTACAGCACTCCTCGTAATTATCCCACTCGGCATGCCTCGTAGGATAAATTTACGAATCGTGCTGTAAAAATCATCATTCTGCAACTTGTTCCGTAAACTACTATTATCAAATATAACGTAACATTTACGCTCTCTTGATAAAAGAAACCATGCTTCTTGTTTTCATTGAAAATAAAAAGTATGACGTTAGATATCGAGATAGCCTACCTAATATAAGCTCTAATCTGAAAGTAGCACATATCAAGTTATACCGTTTCGGACCCAGAAGCAAATGTGAAAAATTTACTGGAATCCGCAAACTCTAAAAGAGGAAGGTGGCTAAACGAGCTTGGAATTTGTTAGTGGAAACGATCAAATATATGGGAAAAACAGCAACAATAGCATTTTCAACCATAGATGACGCTCTAGTTGATGAATTCCTTTCATCGCAGTGGGGCATCAATTTTATTCAAAATATTTATTTCGATCGATTAAATTCACCAAAGCGTAATTTTTCCTCTACAACACTTTGTGTCTTGGTGCATTTTTTATGTCAAAATTCAACCTATCTGTAATTTTTGAATCAATAGTTTGCACTCAACTTTTTCAACAAAAGTCGGAAATTGAGGAAATTTGTAGTACATCACAGAAAAAAAATTAAAGAATCGGTTGAGAAACGGCGGAGATATAGCTATCTGAAGTTGATAATTTTGTATGAGAAAACGGCTTTGGTGCATTTTATATGCCCAATACTGTATTTGTCATGGGACAAACAGTTTATCGGATGATGTTACAAGTAGCGATCAACTTGAATCATGCCGCATTTGCGCTATTATTTATGGCTCATCCATTGCCCGAAAGATTTTATAATCACAAACAGCATGTATAGTGGTAAATCACTAAGTACAAGTGGTAAAATCCTCAAAATGATAAAACTTATATTCGTGAAAAATTAGTCTCTAGCACACGTGCAACACGATGCATTATTCGCGGAGCGTAGTTTGTTGTGATAACTTGACGACAAAAGGTTCATCGTTGTTGCTATGATCGCACGACAAGGAACAACCGCGAGGCATCATGAATTTTGCCATGATCACTAGATTTGACAACCAAGAGGAGTGATGTGACATCGCACTCTAGATCATAATCACTGCAGAATGAGTGATTTTTTCAGGGATCAATAAACAGTTTCAATCCATTAGCAGCACTATCGAAAATATCGTACTGATAAAATGCTATTTTAATTACTTAATTTAAAGCTAAACTCAACCCATCAGTGATATCCATAGTCTATCGCCATCAATGGTGATGGAGTAGGCAGCATTATGTTGATGTGATATGGCATAGTACAATTTATATCGCAGTCGGGCTGTACAAATCAACAAAGTTTAAGCATTGATAGTGACAGCGAACAACTCTGATCTAGAGATATCATATGTTACAAAGTTTTCATTTAACATTAGTCCCAAAGCCATATCTAGGAAGACAAAAACGTTTGCGCCTAAGCCGTCAGTTTGAGATATGTGGTGTCTTCGGGAAAGTTTCTCCATATTTTATTTTTTTCAGTGATGTTAAATTAGCATGGCCCAAGTGGTTTAGGAGATCGGAATAAAAACTTTTTTGCTGATGCATTTAGACCAATACAATGTTCTACAATGTTAGAATAACTGATTTGGAGATACTTTGCCGATGAACCCAAAATTCTGTCTCGTGTGGTTCGCGAGTTATGATTTTTTTATACAAATAAGTGAGAGGGCGATCTTGAAAAAAATTTTTTTTTCGATTACTTTCGATAATTTCTCGCAAAAACTTTGTTCTTGGCACTTTTAACACTTTTGGTTTCGCAACTTTTTGCCGAAGAAACTATTATTCTATCTCTTATTGTTGCAGAGTTATAAGGGATTTCCTTCTAAAAATGTGGGCTTCGTGGCCGTGCGGTTAGTGTTACCAAGCATTTAGCCGCATTGAGCCAAGAAGTGTGGGTTTGATTCCCGTTTCAGTCCGGAAAACTTTTCGTCAAAACGTATTTCGACTGTGCCACTGGGCGTTGCATGCTAGTCCGTTGTCTAGTATGGTGCTTCCTTTAAAGGACATAACCGTCCACTGGAAATATTAACGTGTCCGTGCCTTTTTTTAATGCTTGTTTTCAAATGTCGATACCTCTGAAAGGCCAATTTAAATATTTTGGACGGCATTAGAAAGATTATCTTCTTTTCAGTAAACGGTGAGAAAATTGTGAGGACGTTTTTTTGTTTGAAGTGGCATGATGCACTCCGGTGGCTTGTTGTTGGCCACAACACACCATTAACCAAAAATCTGTTTTTTACACTTTTAAATTTAAATATTGCAAAATTGGTTTTGATGTCAGTTTTAAACAAATAATCTGAATGGATTATTCACAACACCACACAAAAAAAAACAATTCTCAAGAAACAAGCGATTTCATTGGTATCCTCTATAATTCGCAAGATATAGCTCATGATATATATTAGAACCTTTTTGCCCTGAAGGTCAGAAGCTATCTATCTTAGTATGGGAACTAGGAGTTGAATGCACTGCCGGAGAAAAACGCGCCACCGCAAACTGGTTCAGAGCCAGAAAAAAACGCGCGTTTTTTAGTTTTCGATGTCTAAACGTGATTCCGGAAGAGTTGGAGGGTTAAGCTTTATTTTGCAGTGCAGTGTGAAAATATTTTTTTGTTCTTCTTCTTCTTCTTTCTGGCGTTACGTCCCTACTGGGACAGAGCCTGCTTCTCAGCTTAGTGTTCTTATGAGCACTTCCACAGTTATTAACTGAGAGCTTACCATGCCAATGACCATTTTTGCATGCGTAATATCGTGTGGCAGGTACGATGATACTCTATGCCCTGGGAAGTCGAGAAAATTTCCAACCCGAAAAGATCCTCGACCGGTGGGATTCGAACCCACGACCCTCAGCTTGGTCTTGCTGAATAGCTGCGCGTTTACCGCTACGGCTATCTGGGCCCCAATTTTTTTGTATTTGCTCAAATCGAAAAGCAGTCTACTTTGCTGTAGATAATGATAATTAAAAAATTTTCTTCTCAGACACCTACTTTGTACAAACGTTTGTTCAAGAGTTACAGAGCATTTTGTATAAAATACTTTTAAACCAAATTTGCTAAAATAACTTTTTCCATAACGACTTTAGCAAAAATGTTTATTCCAAGTTGTCAACAATCGAAAAATCAATGTTTTGACGCCAACTTTCTATCTCATCTTCTTTTAACGTTATTAACAAGTTAAGTTAAAAAATAGTCGCTTTTTGTTTTGGAAAAAGCGGCAAACAAAACAACTTCCGCCTGAAGGATATTCTTTTAGGCTTACGGTCAGGCACTGTTTCATTTTGTTCCGTCGTGTTCCAATGCTCATTGGGAAATACGTTTTGCCGTTTTTTGCTGACGTGGTTACCAAGCTGAGGTTAAACAAATATGCACTTGATTTCCAGGATCAAGCATCAGTCGAAGACATGTTAAACGCGCAAAGCAAGTATACACTGGACTTCAATCATTGGTGGACAAAGAATCTCTTCTGATTTTTCTGGACTGAGTACAACGAGCAGAATTATCAAAAGATAAACAACATCGTTGATAATTATTTCGACTAAAATAAAGTGCTAATATTGCAATTTTTGCAGCACCGGGAACTTATTTACACTATAGAACACCTTCATACATCTTCACTGAAAGATTTCATTACAATCACACGTTGTAAAACTTCAATTATTCACGAAATTTTATCAACGATCGCATATAACGTAAGCATAGTTTTTCAACGTTCGAACTGAGAAAAAAAAGATCAATGTGTGCGTGATGTTCGTCGTGGAACAAGATTCTTCTGATCGTGGTATGAAAGATTTTGTTTTCTATACTGTGAGCAACTGTCAAGACTTGTTCGGTTGAGGCTTTTTGGTGCGTCATCACAAAATGGCTTCTTTTAAAATCATTCATATATTGTTATGATAGTATTGGCATTTGCAGCATCGATGAAATATAACTGCTCATCACCTGATTCTATGGATTAATTATACGAAGAAAAATGCTTCAGGTATACAGATCAACAATTTAGTGACAATATACATGAGATTTCGTATCGTTGGCCGCATTTTATTGCTCACACAACTTGTAAATACAAGGTTCTTACATTTTACAATGTAATTCTGCAGCAAACATTTGTGTTTTGGGTTTCATATTGCGTTCACAACACTTCCACTAAACTAATCTTTAAGGGGGCAGGATCCGCCATTGATTTCGGAATTTTCAAAAGCAGTTTTTTCTTTTAAAATCAAGAAAATTTACAGGAAAATGTATTCACTGTGTTCTATTCTCCAACCGAAACACAGTGAACACATTTTTATCGAATAATTTTCAGTTTTGAACGGAAAAAACTGCTACTAAAATTTCGATGATGACGATGATTACGATGACGGAGCGTTGATCGTTAATTCACTTTTCTTAAAGGAACACATTTCAAACGGGAATCAAATATTTATATAGTTTTATTTACCGCATCAATCAAAACTATGATGGTGGTGATTTTCACTTGCTGCAAATCGACCACGCCGCCGCACACTAAGACAACAATATTATATATTTTGTTTTTTTTTGAAAATGTACATGAAAAGGTGACACCTTTTACTTTTACATCAATGATGATTCTAATGATTCGCTTCACCTTAAAAGGAATTGTGCTTATATGTTTGGGCTATATGTTAATGACGTTAACGGTTCTTAAGGGAAATCCACATATTTCGTCATGCTGTAGGAATTGCGATGCCCGGAAAAATATTCGAATAAAACATGTTATTATAACGTTAAAGTGGTTAAACGCCTCCTGCCCCCAATTTCGGACAGCTTGAATTGTTACATGATATCTGTGTAATGTTCGCCCCAGTGTTTCAAAAAACATTCATTTATCATAGATTCCGTCGATCATGGTATCAAACATGCAATGAAAATAAGAAGAATGAACATTCAGAACAACATCGTAAAATGTGTTATTTTTCTCCATAGATGGAAGAGATTTCTGATGGACATCTTCCAAACTGAGTAAAATTCAAATTGTTCTTGTAAATGTTTGTAAATGTTGCAAATGCATTAAATTTGCTATGAAATACTTGTCCTGTTGTACAAACACTCGATGATGTACAAATTCACAGAAATCGAACCAACTCCAGATTGTGTTCGGTATTTGGAGCCACCTTTTATGATTGGAAAACTTGGTATGCATTTAAAATGTAATGTCCAAATTCATTTTTATATTTTGAAATTTATTTTAGTACACTTTAAAAATGATTACATTTATTATAAATAGGTAACAGGATTACATGAAACCAATATATATTTCATTATGAATTTCGTGGCTTCAGTGTCCGGTACTCCCCCTAAAGTAGGAAGGCATAATTTTTTTTTCTCGTTAAATTTTGAGTTTCCTTTCAAAATAAGAGCTTATTTGGATGAAAACTGAGACTTCAAAAGCGTTTCAAAATTTGTATGTGAATAACTATGGGAAAATCGACTATTTTACTTAATCGGTTAAAGGATTTGAAGATTAGTACTACAGGTTGGACTTGATTATCCGGAGTATCGATTTTTTTTTCACTCCGGATAATCGAATCACTCAAAAAAAAAAAAAAATCTACGACAAAAGAACTTGAATATTTTCTTTATTCGTTCATTTATTTATATTATGCAGTGGCGTAGTTAGAAACTTTTTCTAGGAACATTGGGGGCCTTGAGAAAAAAATTTTTTTTTTTTGATCAGCATACAGAAAAACCTTTTTTTTACCTACGTCCGAAACTGCTAAGCCATTCATATAGTATAATGTAATACTTAAATATCCCAAATTTATCTTATCTTATCTTATCTAAGCGCTTGCACAGCCAATATTGAAAAGCATCCTGGAAGCACCAAAATATCTCCTAGTATTTTCTTGTCAGCATTAATATTTGTCGTATATCAATGATTTCATACAAATATTAAAATGGGCAGGCCCACTGTGCAGACTTGGGATTTGAAGGTAATTCAAAAATTTACGGCGATCAGGTTATTCATGAATATAAATCATGATATTACTCATGAGCCTTTACCTACAGTTTTAAAATTTGAAATGTTCGTTGAACAGTACTACCAGATCCTCGTACACAAATTGTACAATGATTTTGCTGTCATAACACATATAATGTAGTAATAATAAGGATAACTCTCACATGTTCCATGAAATGCTTACAAACAATTGGTCGTCGATTGTGTAGTTTCGAGCATAACCCACATCCGACCACCAACAACCCTCAAGCAATCACAAACCATGCAAGGTTCAATTGGAACAAACTCACCGGATCCAACTTTCAGCTGAAACGATTCATCGTCTAGAAACCGCTCAAGAAGGATGATCAGATTGCCGATGATCCAACACGCACTGTCAATCCTTAATAGTTGCGGCCTAACTTCATGATAAATAGAACAGCTTACATATCACATCTCCAATTGAGCGAACTTAAATGAGCACGAATTAACTTCAAAAAATGCAGATAAGTAAATGAACTGTTCTTCGCGTTTCTGCACAAAATAAAACAGTTTTCAGAAAACTCCTTAAATATCTCAAATTTATGCATAAAAACTGAAAAACAAGAGTATCAAAAACCACACTCCGGATAATCGAGTCTAAAATTCCGGATAATCGAGTCCGACCCGTATACTGTTTGATTCTTTTAACAGCTACAACTTTGTCGTTTTCAAATCGGACGTCTCAGTAATTAGTTATTGATTTATATCACAAAGTAAAATCATAAACAGCGTTTTTTCTTCTGAACAGGTAACATTCTCAATGTGTTCCACAATCGCATCTCTCTTCACAATAACATTTATGTATTGAAAAGCTGACAATTATTAACAATTTTTTGAAATCAGTTAACAACAAACATCATTTTGAATCTTAAAAGCCTTTTTTTAAAGATAGACTGATTTTCATTGAAATCTAGGATTGTTAGATGCACAAATCTATTTTGTTGACATTCGTCAGGTTTAACAAAAAACATTTTGTTTGTACTGTCCACTCCACTTTTTAACTATTGCCTTACGTTACCTCTGAGCTATGGTAGTTTTTTCATCTGCCCAAAAAATGCACACCACCAAAAAGAGCTCAAACGTTCGGGATCCAAAGAAACCAAGAAAATAACACATGAGCTAAAAGGTGCAAGATAGTGTCAATCAGGCAGTTAGTTTATATTGTATTAGCAAGTCATTCAATCAATTATAAGTGATATTTAACATATTTTTTTACATGATTCATAGCTCAAAAAGCGGCAACAATTGTATTCATCTAACTTGGGACGACAGGAAGGTGAGCATTTTTTCGAATGCCATTCAAATAGCTTCGACGACATGGGGTGAACAGCAAAGTGGCGATGCCTTTCAAACGTTAAATTTCTGTTGGTTTAATCTATTAGTGATTTGCTCGGACCAGCAGATGTGGACACTTTGTTAACTGAAAGAGATCTTTTTTCCAGATATGCAAAATTTGAATTATTCTGTCGGGTCTCGAAGAAATATCGTTGCCCTTGTGAGTTCAGATAATTTGTGTGAATATCGTTGTGCTACTTTTGAAGCAGTTTAATTAGTGTTTCATAATTTCTGCTCCTGAGTTTGCGCAATTAGTTTAAGTCTCCGTGGGCACACAAATTGTGTCGTAATAGTGCTCGTTTTACTTCATGCTGGTAATTTACTACGAACCCACAACGCAACTGTGCATTTTGCCACTGAAAATGGTTTCCTTGCCTGGCAATAGGAAACTGCTCTCACGAAGAAGTTTATATTTTCATTAGGAACTGCGAGCAAGACACATTATCACGCTCTGTCCGGTGGGGTTGCATATTAATATTACTGAGTTTCTTTTTTCATAAATTGCAAACCAGGTTTCTCCTCAGTAGAACTAAAGGGCATAGCAGAAGTATAAACGTTGAAGAGTGATCTGAATTGTTGCATAAATTTTCATTTCGATTACAAATATTTTTGAACTTGAAAGATTATGTTACAAAATTTAGATTAAATCTCCATTAAAAATAGTTTTCAGTGAAAATCGCTTATAACAAAATAATAAGGAAAGGATTGAAAAGTCAAATTTTGTCAGCACCAACTTTGGTCGCTTGCTTGTCGGATTAATGCAGCTTCCGTATACAAAGCACGACTTAAAGCGTGATAAGCTTGAGGAAAATTTGCTTCTCCAAGATCGCGTACCGTCAAGCCAATCCGTTTTGTCGCTACCGTCATCACTGGCTCATTTCAGAACGAAAAGTTCAGTTTACCTTGGTGTGTAGTTGGTTTTTCCTTTCCGCTCGGTGCTGTCGGTTTTGTGAGTTGCTTTTACTTTAATTAGGTTTCAAGTTTAACTTTTCAATTTCCGCATCGTGGGAAAACGAATTTCAGCAACACCTCAGGAGATCATGAAATTTGACATCTGGGAACATGTCTGGGAATATAATAAGCGGCAAGAAGAGAGTTGTTAAACAAATTTGAAATTTTCAATTCGTTTATTGTTGCGTGATGGAAAATTCTATAATATAAACAAGTTATTATAAGCGTATCCTATTGATTTAAATCGATTAGATTTTAGTTTTCAGTTATCTTTTTTCTTTATTCTTTCTCATGCTACATCCCCACTAAGGCAGAAAACCGCTTCTCAGGCTGCTAACTGTTGGGGCCTTCCTTAGCCGACTGGTTAGAGTCCGCCATTCTGAAGGTGTCTGGGTTCGATTCCCGGTCGGTCCAGGATCTTTTCGTAATGGAAATTTCCTTGATTCCCTGGGCATAGAGTATCATTGTGCTTGCCACACGATATACGAATGCGAAAATGACAACAAATGAGAAGATTCTACCCATTACCCCGAATACCATTGACCCGAATGCCATTGCCCCGAAATCCAAAACCCCGAACGACCCATAACCCCGAATGACATTACCCCGAATTCAATAGGAATCATCAATAGGAAATGTCATCAATGTCATCATGTCAACATAATTCTAAATTCGGGGGGATAGCATTCGGGGTAGTGAAGTGAGGGGAGATGGCATTCGGGGAAATGGCATTCGGAGTAGTGAGGTAATATCCGTTTGGCAGGTACGAAGATACTTCATGCTCAGGAAGGTCGAACCAAAATCCTATACGAAAAGATCCTCGATCGGTGATATTTGAACTCACAACCCGCAGCATAGTCTTGAATAGCTTTGCGTTCACGGCTAACGTTATTGCCAACCATCAGCAAGGATCCAAGGTAGACAAACTCGTCGACCACCTCGAACGAATCCCCGTCTATCGTAACACTTCTACCTAGGTGAGCCCTGTCGCGCTCGGCCCCACCAGCTAGCATGTACTTTGTCTTGGCCGCATTCAACACCAGTCCAACTTTTGCTGCCTCGCGTTTGAGGCAGGTGTACAGGTCCCTTTTCAAATGTTCGGCCGACAATGTCCATATCATCCGCGAAGCAAACAAATTGACTGGATCTCGTAATAATAGTACCCTGGCTGTTAAGCTCGGCTCTCCGCATAACACTTTCAAGCGAAGTATTGAACAACAGGCACGAAAGTCCACCACCTTGTCGTATTCCCCGGCGGGATCCAAACGAACTGGAATGTTCGCCTGAAACCTTCACACAATTTTGAACACCTTCCATCGTCGTTCTTATCAGTCCTGTGAGCTTCCCGGGAAAGCTGTTCTCGTCCATGATTTTCCATAGCTCTACGTGGTCGATACTTTCGTATGCCACCTTGGAATCGAAGAAAAGGTGATGCGTTGGGATCTGGTATTCACGGCATTTTTGGAGAATTTGCCGTACAGTGAATATCTGTTCCGTTGTCGATCGGCCGTCAACGATGCCAGCTCGACAACTTCCCACAAACTCGTTTATTACAGGTGACAGACGACGGAAGATAATGTAGGCTGCATTTAACTTGTCGCCTTTCTTTTAGATGGGGCATATTACCCCTTACTCCTCCGGTAGCTGTTCTGTTTTCCAGAATGTGCCTATCAGCCGGTGCAGACGAATGATCAACCTCTCCGGGCCCATCTTTATGAGTACAGCTCCGAAAACATCCTTACCAGCAGCTTTATTGTTTTTGAGCTAGTAAATGGCATCCTTAACCTCCCTCAAAGTGGGGGCTGGTTGGTTTCCATCGCCCACAGTACTGACGAAGGCATTTCTTCCGTTGTCCCGTCCTTCATTGCCTGTGCTCTCAGCACCATTCAGATGTTTGTCGAAGTCCTGATTCACCCTTTCGATCACCTCATGCTCGTCCAACAAGATGCTCCCATTCTTATCCCTGCACTTCTCGGCTCGAGACACGAAGCCGTTGCGGGATGCGTTGAGCTTCTGATAGAACTTACGTGTTTCTTGAGACCGGCACAGCTGTTCCATCTCTTCACACCCTGTCTCCTCCAGGCGGCGTTTTTTCTCCCAAAAGAGGCGGGTTTGCTGTTGCCGTTTCCGTCTTTAACGTTCCACGTTCTGCCGGGTCCCTTGCTGCAGCACGACCGCCCGCGCTACATTCTTTTCCTAGAATCTGCCTACATTCCTCATCGAACTAATCGTTGCGTCGACTCCGTCCCACGTACACGACGTTGCTCAGCTGCATTGATGATGGCTGCTTCCACTGTTCTCCAGCAGTCCTCAAGAGGGGCTTCATCCAGCTCACCTTTTTCCGGTTATGCAGCCTCAAGGTGCTGCTCGTATGTAGTTGTGATATCCGGTTACTTAAGCCGCTCTAGGTCATACCGGGATGGCCGTCGATACCATACGTTGTTAACGACGGAGAGTTTTGGGCGCAGTTTAACCATCACTAGATAGTGGTTCGAGTCGGGAAAGAGTCGTACATCAATCAGAAAGTGGGCGATTTGGGATTCTGTCTGCTGTGGTGATCTCCAGGTGTATCGGTATGAAAGGCTGAGCTGGAAGTAGGTGCTACGAATGGCCATATTCTTGGAGGCGGCGAAATCAATTAGTCGCAAGCCGTTTTTGTTCATCAGCCGATGAGCGCTAAACTCTCCAATCGTCGGTCTGAACTCCTCCTACTGGCCAGCTAGAGTTATTAGATTTCCTATGATGATTTGACGTCGTGGCTTGAGCAGCTGTCGTACTCGCGTTCGAACTATGCTTAAAATGCGTTTTTATCATCATAAGTGCATGGAAGCACGTTTATGATGCTGAAAATGAAGAACCGGCCTTTGATCCTCAACTTCCACATTCTCTCATTGATCAGCCACCACCCGATGACATACCTCTGCATAACTATAAAAGCTGTTCCCAGGTATCAGGTATCAGAAGGCCGGCTCCAAAGGCACGTTCCCCACCAGTTGGGAGATTTGTGCCATCGCCATATTTGAGCCTATTTCATCATCTACCCGATGGGAGAGGAAAGGAAAGGGAAAGATGGGAGGAAATAGGAGTGGGGTCCCTTGAAGAGGGAAGATCGCATAAGCGAAATGAGAGCATGTAGTCCATACCACAATGGGTTCGAACAGCGCCCTAAAAAGGGCACTGCAAAACGCATGAGCGTAAAGAGAGCCTATAGCTCATTACCACAGCGGGTTAAGAATAACAGGATGTCCTGAAGATTCAGGCTTCTGTATTCAGTTTCACTTAATAAGTGTTTACCAAGTAATTGGAATCGCATTTGCGCAAAAACTGGACAGTTACATATCAGGTGATACGAAGTTCCATAATCGGAGTCACAACTATCACACACAAATGAGTCAGCACGCTGAATATTTGCCATGTGATAGTTGAGTCGGCAGTGGCCTGTCAACGCTCTGACCAAGAGACTGCAATTCTGCTTTGACAGATTTGTTAAATACTTCGCCACCTTTGGAGATGGCTCAGTAAAGTACAATTTTGTTTGACGACACGACTCCAAACTATTCCAATATTGCTTGTGCTGAGTTGCCGCCCAAGAGTTTATCTTAAGCTTCACCCAGCACTTCGAAATTGGAATAGCCGGCTCAGGGCCAATGAAGTCATGCGATGCTCCATCGCGAGCTAGCTCATCAGCCAATTCATTTCCAGCGATGGAAGAATGGCCAGGTACCCATACAAGGTTTACAGAGTTGACTGAATTCGGTTCCTCAATTTGAGTTCGACATGCGATAACAAGCTTCGACCTTGAGTTGGCCGAAGCGAGAGCTTTTATAGCAGCCTGACTATCTGAACAGAAGTATATGACTTTACCCATTACGCGCTGTTGAAGTGCTGATTGCACTCCACACATAAGAGCAAATATTTCCGCCTGAAAAACGGTGCAGTTTCTACCAAGTGAGTAAAACTGATTCAGCCTTAGCTCACGAGAATATACTCCTGCACCAGCTCTACCTTCAAGAAGGGAGCCATCAGTGCACACTGGTCCAGGAAGCTAATTTAGGCGGACATGAGGTTTTCGTCAAGATTTATTGATTTTAGAGCCATAGTTTATTCTGAGAATATGTTCAGAATTTTCAGTACTACAAAATGTACGGAACAAAAAATTTTTTACGGTGATCGCAAGAGTGACGCATACGCCAACTTTTTTATTTTAACGAATCGTAAGTTGGTATGTTCAGCAAAGTTGTATCAAATGATCATAGAAACAACTTTGCCGAACAAACTTTTTCTCGGTTTTGATTCAGAGCCGAGATAATTAAGTATTTTTAATAAAAAATCGTTTTTTGCTCTTAAGTGTTTTATTTTTTAGTTTTATTGGCCTACTATGTTCTACAATGTTTTTATACTTATCATTTGCTACAACTTTGCTGAACATATCAAAGTTGTATTTCTTATGGTTTTCATGTTATTTGAGTTTTTCATCTTAAAATTAGCTATTGTGTTTGCCTTGTATCTCAACTATGAGCACCTCAAAAAATATATCTTTCCACCAAATGATTTTGCAGTCTTTCAAGTACCTGTGTGCAAAATTTGGAGAAGATAATATTTTTCTATCTCGTTTAAAATCGATTTTACTAATAGACCTTATGAGATAAATCCATATTTATTGAATATTCATACATGTTCAACTCACAAAAGTCATGGCTACCTAAGCATATCAAACCAAAGGTAACACGTGTATATGTATTTTATACGGCTAATGTTGACTTCCTTGATCTTGCTTAGGAATAGATTAAATACAGGTAGAGGAAAAGACGATGAATTTCTTACAGAAGCTTCCAAGTTAATCGAAAACAACTGAAAAACGATGTACTTTATATTCCTATATAAATACACGTGTTACTTTTGGTTTGATATGCTTAGGTAGCCATGACTTTTGTGAGTTGAACATGTATGAATATTCAATAAATATGGATTTATCTCACATCGTCTATTAGTAAAATCGATTTTAAACGAGATAGAAAAATATCATCTTCTCCAAATTTTTCTCACAGGTACTTGAAAGACTGCAAAATCATTTGGTGGAAAGATATTTTTTTTCGAGGTGCTCATAGTTGAGATACAAGGCATACAAAACAGCTAATTTTAAGAGGAAAAACTCAAATAACATGAAAACCATAAGAAATACAACTTTGGTATGTTCAGCAAAGTTGTAGCAAATGATAAGTATAAAAACTTTGTAGAACATAGTAGGCCAATAAAACTAAAAAATAAAACACTTAAGAGCAAAAAACGATTTTTTATTAAAAATACTTAATTATCTCGGCTCTGAAGCAAAACCAAGAAAAAGTTTGTCCGGCAAAGTTGTTTCTATGATCATTTGCTACAACTTTGCTGAACATACCAAATTACGATTCGTTAAAATAAAAAAGTTGGCGTATGCGTCACTCTTGCGATCACCGTAAAAAAAAAAATTTGTTCCGTACATTTTGTAGTACTGAAAATTCTGAACATATTCTCAGAATAAACTATGGCTCTAAAATCAATGAATCTTGACAAAAACCTCATGTCCGCCTAAATTAGCTTCCTGGACCAGTGTGCAGTGTAACATACTATATTGTTTGATATACTTCTTTCCAAATAGCCAGACGTCCACTCTTCCCGTGAAGGGAATTGTGTGGTAAATGTCCTGTAAGGAAAGTTACAAGCAATTGTGAGATCACTTGGAGCAAGGACAATTTTGTCCCAATTCACCAAAAGTGGAAACAACGAAGTGTGTGTAGATCTACGATTCACTGGATTTTTCTCCAGTAGATCCAGTACCCATAAACGGTAAGAGCAAGAAAGTGCTTCTTGTTTAAGATATATGTGTAGTGGCGCAACGTCGAAAAGGGCCTCGAGCGCTGCTGTGGGAGTTGTAGAGAACGCACCAGACATCGCCATCAAGCACATCCTTTGGAGATGACCCAATTTTGATTGGATTGTTCTCACTTCGCCCTTTTGCCACCACACAAGACATCCATATGCCAATATTGGTCGAACAACTGTTGTGTAAATCCAGTTGATATATTTGGGTTTGAGGCCCCAAGTTTTACCAAAGGTTCGCCGGCATTGACCGAAGGCCATACAAGCTTTTTTGACACTGAAATCAATGTGAGCTGTCCATAAAAGTTTGGAATCTAGAATGACTCCGACATACTTTACTTGATCAGTCACATTAATCTCAGTGCCAAAAAGACGTAAAGGTCGAATTCCATCGCGGTTTCGTCTTTCCGTAAACAGAAAAATAGATGTTTTATTCGGGTTAACCGAAAGGCCATATTGGCGACACCAACTCTCGACTACCTGAAGAGCACTTTGCATCAGGTCGAATAGGGTGCTTATGCACATACCAACTATCAGAGCTAGATAGTCGTCGGCAAATCCATATGTTGGAAAACCGCTATTATTGAGTTGCCTCAATAGCGTATCTGCTACGAGATTCCACAAAAGTGGTGACAAGACTCCCCCTTGGGGGCATCCGCAAATACTCAATTTTCGAATCGCTGCTTGACGCAATGTCGAGAAGAGATGTCGGTTTTTGAGCATTTGATGAATCCAATTGGTAATCATTGTAGGTAGCCCATGGTTTCGTGCTGCTTCCAATATGGCATCGAAAGACACGTTATCAAAGGCACCCTCAATATCCAAGAAAATACCCAAGCAGGATTGCTTCTGAGCGAATGCTTTCTCGATATCGTATACAACTTTGTGTAAAAGAGTCACAGTGGACTTTCCAGATTGGTAAGCATGTTGATTCACATGAAGAGGCATGTTTGCCAAATAAACATCACGAATGTGATGATCGATAATGCGTTCCAGACATTTCAGAAGAAAAGAGGTCAGACTGATTGGTCTAAAACTCTTCGCTTCTTCATACGACGCACGTCCTCCTTTCGGGATAAACTTTACAGTAATATCACGCCAGGATTTGGGAATATACCCGGTAGCAAAACTGCTTACAAGTAGCTTTTTCAAAACATGTTTGATAAACTCAAACCCCTTTTGGAGCAGAACAGGATAAATCCCATCCGCTCCTGGAGATTTGAAAGGAGCAAAACTATTAAGTGCCCATTGAATCGATTCAGTAGTTACGATACTGCGAGCTGAGGCCAGAGACTCGTAACTACATGAAAAGTCATTTGGTTCATCCGTAGATGCTATGTCCACACATCCGGGGAAGTGTGTATTGAATAAACATTCTAAAACTTCTTCATCGGAAGAAGTAAAATCACCATTAGGTAAGCGAATTTCGTTCACTTGGAAATCCTTAGATTTTGCAAGGATTTTGTTCAGCCGACTGACTTCACTCAAACTGGAAACATTTGTACAAAGGTTTTTCCAGCCGGATCGTTCAGCAGAACGAAGAGCCTTCTTGTAAGCCTTGCGAGCCGACTTGAACGACTCTGATCCAGCTGAACGGCGTCTGTTCCAACTCCTTCTACATTGTTTCCTGAGTCTAGTCAGATCAGAATTCCACCATGGGGTCCCTCTTGTAGTCTTTACAGACCGCAGAGGACATGCTTCTTCAAAAGCTTCCATAATGTAGGATGTTGTAGTATCAACGGCATCATCCAGATCACTTGGATTTTCAATGGACGGAGAATATCCATGAAATTTGGTCGCAACCAATTCAATGTAGAGTTCCCAGTTTGTTGACAGGGGATTCCTAAAACGCAAAGTCTGCGCAGTTACATTTGAATGTTCAAAGAAGATGTAGCGATGATCAGATAATGATTCCTCATCTGATACATGCCAATTCGTCAACTCGTGACTGATTCTATTCGAGCAGAGCGTTATGTCTAACACTTCTTCTCTATTAGAAACCACGAAGGTTGGGCGATTGCCTATGTTAAGTAATCCAAGGTCTGTACTACTTAAGTATTCCATCAGACTGGAGCCTCTCAAATTGATATCTGAGCTGCCCCAGATGATGTGATGAGCATTGGCATCACTGCCCACAATCAGCGGAAGGCCTTTTGTTACGCAGTGTACGACAACTCGTTTGAAGTCATCCGTTGGGGATGGTTCATCATGTGGTAAATATACCGAACAATAGACGTATTTTCTGTTGAGGTCACCAACAGAAACATCAATTGTGACAGCACATACATCTCTGGTCGTCAACTCAGAAATGAGTGTAGCAACGATTGCTTTATTTACGAGCACGCATGCGCGGGGCATGGAGCGCGAGTTTGCCATTTCAAGCTTGCTAAAAGTAGCAAAAACTGGGTCCACAAGGTTACCTAGATAGAAGTTCCCTCTACGAAAGTAGGGTTCTTGAACTAGCGCCACTTGGGCTGCACCATTTTGCATGAGTCTGCAAAGATTGATCGTTGCTGTTCTTTTATGCTGAAGATTGATCTGAGCTAACCTAACCGTAGCCACTACCCAAACTAGGCAGGATTAAGCTTTTTGCAATCTCAGCACGAAAAAGACCAGCAACGAAAAAACCAGATCGGTATCTATTTAAAGTCGCCAAAGGCGAAAGAGCACAGAATACACTGTGTAAAACGCATAATGCGAATCCATATAGGTGATAATTTAAATTAAATGTCAACATATTCATAATCCCACCCTTATTAAGCCTCAAGATAGAGACTGAAGAAGGGCAGCCGATTATCTCGGAGAAGCACAAGGTCACCTGCACCATTGCTCCGGGTAGCACAGGAAGGACTCAATACTGTGGAGGGCGCCCTGGTACCCCACAGGCTCCGTTTGCGGTTAGGTTTTATTTAGACCCCCCTAACCATTCATTCTTAGGCACGGTACGCATCACACCATAAATTAGGGGTCACCTGTGAGGTGGACTTTTACCACCGGAACAGGCAGTCCGTAGTGTTAATTCTTAGCCAGTTGAAACAACCGCTACCGACACTACGCGGCTATCTAGGCTGCTCGGGAAAAGGAGGTTAATATTGATGATTAACTCCTGACGTGCCCAAACAGCCGCAAAATACCTGACATACCTCTGCATAACTATAAAAGCTGTTCCCAGCTCGAGTGCTGCCACAGCTCTGATATGATTACCTCTAAACGTTTGCATCATTGATTCCTTCCAACACACTTTCTGCAACGCTACCATGCTGAATCCACCGTTCTTCAGCACCTCGGCGGGAATGAGTAAGCTCCTGATGAAGTTGAGAGACTGAAGTTGAGACTTACAGTTCCACGTACCGAGCTTCCAATCGTTAGTCCCTTTACGTCGCTGTGGGCTTCTCCGATTGTCAAGGTTTCCCAAGCAGCACACTTTGTCTTATTCGAATGACAGCAATTTGTGTGTAACATTTTCAGAGAAAACGGAAAATTTAATGCGACTAAATTTTAACAGCTATGTAACGAAAAAAGCGCAGGAGGTGGAGCCATTATGTAACCACTGAAGAAAATTGCCACTAGTCGCCTTTGAATTGCAATCGCCCAAATTGCTTCAACTATGTAACACACATACATGTTATCAAAACACATGTCGTTAAATTTTAGTCTAGCTTTATAGAAATTTGCAAAACCAAAACAAAATGAAGAAGGAAAATGGTAGGTGCTTATCATTTTAGATACACCATGTGTTATTCCAAATTTTAAAACGATTTAAATTTCATCGTGAACATTTATATGATATTTTGGATTAACGCATGCACCTCAAGATAATGAATAATTTCTCATAACATTCTTAAAATATTGATGATCAGCGCATGCAAAATGTAAACGGTTCTGATCTCTTTTCGATAAGCTCTGCACCTTCTCACATGCACTACCTTCCAAAAGGTTTGGACACAGATGTACTTAAATAGATCCTCTTTGAATTTTTAATAATCAAAATAAGATATTGTATAATCTGTTTAAAAAAATAAAATAAAATTTATTGAAATTGTAAGTATTGCTGTGTGCGTTTGAAATGCGAATATCAAATGCGGGAACAGCAAACGCGGTAAGATTTTTCACAAGGAAGGCGAAGTAAAAACTTGATTTTCTTTGCTAGGTTGGCTATGATATCAATCATGGTTGTTAAGTATCCTTTGATTAGCGTTTGTGTTACCGCGTTTGAAGCTCAGATAGACAAAATTTGCACCTCAAACGCAAACAGAAATATATTTATCGACAGTAACTCGAATTGATTGTGCGATATTTGCCAGAAAACCATTCGCCAGAAAACTATTCGCCAGAATGACATCTGCCAGAAAACCATTCGCCAGAATGTACCATTTACCAGAAAACCATTTGCCAGAATGTACCATTCGCCAGAAAGTACCATTCTCCAGAATTATTTTTCTTGTCGAAAAATATCTCGGAATCCAATGATGGCCGTCACAGTATTCGACTTGTGTCACTTTTCACATCTTCAAGAGCACTAAATTGAACAAGTAGTATGGTAAAAATCTCGTTCTTCTCATTTTAAGCTGTCTGCTACTGCACAGAGTGGAGACAATATAACACTGTTATTCTACATCTCTTGCGAGATTTTTGCCTATTATATTTTGATACAATATTCTTAACTGTTTTACCTAGTTTTAACTTCGAGAAAATTGTATTTCCTGTCACCGCAAGCTTTTCTTCATCAGAATATTGTGTTGTACAGAATTTATTGTACAACTACCAGATAATTTTTGCTTTTCAATGGGCAGTTTATTGGGGCTGTGCTACTTTCTCCCGAATATCTATACCCCGAGTGTCTTTTCCCCGAACACCAGTTCCTTGAATACCCCGTTTTCTGAAGTGGACTATTTCCTCGGAAATGTTTTGGCTCTCATAATTACCATAACTTATTGTATATTTCATGGTTATGAACCGTTTATATGATATGCAACCTTCTTTTTTGATCAGCGGTTCTTTAAAGTTTCTCCGAACTCAGCATTTTTTTCTTGTTTGCTCTATCGTTCTTTCTAGTTTACCACTCTGTCTCTGAAGATTGTTCCTTATTCATTTTGAACTGCATCTATTTTGGTGCCGGCCATAAACCACGTGGTCGTTTAAGGGGAGGGGGGGGGGGGGGTATGTATAAGTGGGTGGTTCTATCCTAATACCACAATTTTAGGTCATTCGGGAGAATAGTTTGCGGGGAATAGTGTCATTCGGATAACTGGCGTTCAGGGAAATGATATTCGGTGGTACAACATTCGGGTAAAAAATAATCAAACATTTTTTAGTGATAATGGTCACTTACATTTCAGTACATGAAAAAGTATTCAAAAAAAGAGTCATTGTCTACCGCTACTTGACATGGTTTGTAGCAAATCAGAATTCTTAATTCTTCATAAATAGGATGTTCTTATTAATTTTTCAACTGTCTTATTTGTCAAAAAGTTCCTGAAAGTTGTAAATGTAACTTTGGTTTGCGAGTGGAGGCATTAATTACTTCATAGAACAGACGGTACAATTAGTTGCAACGTAAATCGAAATCTTGTAAATATCCAATGAACTAGCCCTTAAGACGCAACAAAACTTTAAAGAACAGCTTATGGTGAAAAGAAGAGAGAACCACTTGTGAAATATTCCAAATCAAAATCCCCTTTAAAACTTAATAATATTAGAATAGAAAAATGTTTACTTGAAACTGAAAAATTCCGAAAGAAAATCGTATGGAATTTACTAATTATAAAATAACAATCTCATGCTATTTGCATTTGTATAACAATAGTGGCAACGTATATAAAAATCTCGTAAATATTCAATGAATTCGTCCATGAGAAGCCACAAAACTTTGAAGAACAACTTAGGTTGAAAAGAAGGGCGAATCTCTTGTGAAGTCTTCCAAACCATAATACCATTTTACTGGGACTACATATATTAAAAAAAACATTACTTTATTATCCGTCATTCTGAATATCGAATCTTTACATCAGTAAGCAGTATCTTTGATGCATAGTGGAACAGCTTCCAATGAATGGAATTGTGATTCTATTGTATGTTTTCTTCTTTCTAGTTCCACGGTCCAAAAGGATTAAGTGCTGTCTTTTCAATTCATATTTATAAAGCTTCAAATGTTGATGTTGATCGTTGAATGCACGAGAAAACGATATTTTTTATGAACCGTAAGGAAGTCATGTGTACCTAGTCCAACAATTAGAATATTAGAACCACAATACTCAAAACGGATATTCTAAGCTGGCACTAAGTCAACTGGAGATGGTGTCCAAAATACCCTGTACTTTTTTAAGTAACTAACAAAAACAATCTCACAAATTTTGTAACGCTCCGGCTCGAATATTTCTCCTACAATTGGTTAATCTGAAAAAAAAATTTAGGGGATGGTCTATTCTGGGGAATGGTACATTCTGGCGAATGGTTTTCTGGCGAATGGTACTTTCTGGCAAATGGTTTTCTGGCATATGGTACTTTCTGGCGGATGTCATTCTGGCGAATAGTTTTCTGGCGAATGGTTTTCTGGCAAATATCGCACAATCACTCGAATTAATTATAAACAATAATTATAATCAAATTACAAAGAAATCTAGATACACAAAATTCATGACCAATAGTGTGATTAAATACATTATATCGCTGTCCAGTTTCATATTAGTCGCTTGTGATCGAAGGTTGTTCCTTGATCTATATTAAATTTCTTTGAAACGAATCACGGAAATTTGTTGTCACCAATTCCATACTGCATCAGGTAACATATAAACAGTTAAGATGCACTGTAATGACAAAATAACTCTCTGTGCATTCTGAGAGGGATTCTACCCCATTACCCCGAATGCCATTTCCCCGATTGCCATCACCCCGAATTCTATTACCCCGAATGTACTATTACCCCGAATTCCATCACCCCGAATGCTATTTCCCCGAATTCACAATTATCTTGACATGATGATATTGATGACATTTCCCCATGATTTTGGAATTCGGGGTAATGTCATTCGGGGTGATGGGTCGTTCGGGGTTTTGGAATTCGGGGTAATGGCGTTCGGGTTAATGGCATTCGGGGTAATGGGATTCGGGGTAATGGGGTAGAATCCTGAGAGGAGTATCAGAATGTCATGCACAATAAGAAAATAATTTAAAATAGGATCCAATTAGTATTTACATTCAATAGTCTTTTGTATAGGTATTGTTGTGTGAATGTTCAAATTTATTTTGTACTAATATAAAGATTAGGAATTTAAATCTGTTATGAATTAAAAAAAAATTTGTAGCTGTTTGCAACGTTCTGTTCATACTATATTCCGATAAGTTTAAAATTATGAAATAAATTATGAAATTACATACATAGGAGAAGGTATCGACCGTGATTGTTTTTATTTTAATTGTTTGATGGCTTTAGCGGTCATGCGACTCAAAGCTAAAGGGAGTCAATAGAAGCATATGATGGAAATGAATAGGTTGATAGGCGTCGCAAGGGAGCGACAAGATTGAAATTTAATTAGGTGGTGAAAGAGAAGCTAGGCAAAATACAGGACGCTTCGATGCTTACTGACTTTAAAATGGCTTGCTCAACTTTCACCACCTAATTAAATTTCAATCTTGTCGCTATTGACTCCCTTTAGCTTTGAGTCGCATGACCGCTAAAGCCATAAAACAATTAAAATTATGAAATTACTTCAAACATTAAAGAGAAGCATGAAATAAACACTATCTACTCCTTCAATTTAAGCAAATATTATCATTTTAATTCATCTTTTAAAGATAATATTCTGTCCAGAATAACGATAGTATAACCCATTGTGCAATACAATATCACAAGTGTTGCAATATTGTTGCAGATATGTCAAAATGGTTACAGGGCAGTCTCAATAGTCTTTTAAGATGTTTGCTGTAACGCAGCTGCAACGTTCTCGGTTAATTATTGAGTTTACAAATGTTCTCCAAAGATGATAGTTGAATGAAAATAATGAAATTGTATATGCATCTAACAAAATGATTTAAGGATATTTCTAAAGAGTGTCAAAAGTGATTTCTGCTATTGGCTCTAAACAGAAGTCTTATGCAGAACGAGTTCACAGAGGTGAGAAATGGCAAAAAGTGCAAAATTATTCTTCTATTAGATAAATTTGACTGTTCTCCGCCATTTGTTCTATGGTATGGTTTGTCATTGTTTGTGCAACATACACTGACGAAATCTGTTATTTCTATGTAATGTGACATAAAATAGTAAATTATCAACTTTACTTAGTTGCGATATAGCTAGTGTGCAATGATTAGTTATCCTGTAACAGCAAAAACTGCATAGTAACATACAAACTTCCTGAGTTTTTCCAATGTACTCAGTGACCGTTTTGAAATTGCTTTATTACTGACATTATTCTGATGTTTTCTCGAAACAGAATGACAACACTGTTGTATCAAAACAAAATTCCATATGCTTCATTGTACCTCAAGTGTAATTTTTATGTAACTCTTTTAATTTTCCTTATCTGATGATTTATTTACAGTGCTGTTCTGAATAATAGCAGCGCATGTCGATTTTCATACAAAATGCCCAACTTTGACATGCTGTAGTTTTGTTCCCTTTCAAGCAATCGAGTTGAAATTTTCTCCACAGAACTACAAATATGCCCAATTTTGTAAACACAAAATTTCAAAATTTTCTAAGCCCCTGTCGGAAAGTGAAATTGTTCAAAAAATAGCAGTTTTAAAAATTTGAATTTCGGCTTGACATTAAAGTTTTAAATTGTATATCACTTACCATTGGAACAATCTCCTCCTACTTATCAAACCTACACCTAAACCGAAAATGTTTAAAATATTTGTAGAAGAAAAATTCTAAAATGAAAAACTGCCATTTTTTCAAAAAATTTCACCTAGTGTCTCGCTTTTCGGCAGGGACTCAGAAAAAACTGCAATTTTGTAGTTACAAAATTGATCATATTTGTAGTTCTGTGGAGAAAATTTAAGCTCGATTGCTTGAAAGGGAACAAAACTACAGCATGTCAAAGTTGAGCATTTTGTATGAAAATCGACATGCGCTGCTATTATTCAGAACAGCACTGTACAAGTGCTACTTGGGTTGTATTCTCTCGTTGATTACACTGCGGAACAAGTTTTTGTCTCCAGCATCAAAATACCTCTATTTACTTAATTAAGCGCTGCTGAATCCATTGCCGTTTACAGAAATATCATGGCACGTCTAGTTTTTGAGATATTGGTTGTTGAAAATGCAAAAATTGACTATTTCAGCCAACTTGCATGCAAGTTTGCCAGCTTGTACGGCAATTTATTTACTTAATTTCCCGACCAGAACCACATAACAAGATAATAACACATTCCTATCAGCAGCAGTTAAAAATAACAGAAGTTGATATAATTTTGTTAGCAAAATGGCTTTGTTCTCAACTTGTTATATTTTTTGTAACACATTTATAACAAGATTTGTTATATTTTTGACATCGCATTTATAAGTTTGTTGCAAATACCATCCGATGTCATATACAGTAACATAGTTTGTAATAATTATGTTATTTTGTAACATCCTTGCAACACATTCTGTAATAATTTTGTTATAATTATAACAGGGTTTGTTATATTTTAGTTTGCTTTGGTGCAAATTTTGTTAGAATTTTTGTTATTTTAACTACTAACGGTACATGTTTTATAACAACTGGTGATATAAAAAAATCATATCAGGGGAACACAATCTGTTATAATCTTGTTTCTTCCTTCTGGTCGGGTTGCCACAGAATTCAAACTTTATGTGTATAACAATACTTATCATCAAAGTTTATAATGCTTTTGATGCGGAAAAGTTATTTTTTGATGGTATAAAAATGTATTGTATTTTGCCATATAAGAGAAACGAAGAATTTTGTATGGAGACTGCAAGCATTTTGAAAAAGATAGGTTCAATCTAAATTTAATTGTAAAATTTCAACCAAAATATATCTAAAACGAAAGTTTAAGTCCATTTTTGCATGCTTGGTGGATAAGATCACAAAAAAGTTTGATAAAATATTCTTCAAATTTTAGGTAAACATCAATAAAACCAATGTTTTATACAACTTTGGCGACCTGTAGCTAAAAATTGGGACGTGCTGGGAAATTTCTGAGAACGGCATCAGATTCAGCAACCCCAAATCTATTAGAAACACATAATTTGATCCTTGAGACACGCAAAAATGTCATTTTTGTTGCGCTGTGTTATTCGTTACTTGATTTTTCACGGCTAGCTTTCAGGGCCTGATACCAACCCCCTAGATTTCTGGAGGACCTTTATCCTTATATGTTCGGAGGGCCATAGTGCATAGTTTAGCTTAGAGTTCTTCTCTGGCACTCGGTTAAACGGTCTCATATTCTTGTAAGTCGTTTTGTTTCATTATATTTCAAAAAAATAATAGAATGTTCGTTCTCCTGCGTCCACCACTATGAGAGAGGTTCAAGCTGGTTTCGCCGGTCTGTAGCTAACTCAATGCATGCACTGTATCCCTAGTATGAATGAGCCGCCTATGTTTGATTGCAGTATACCACCCCGAAGACGAAGACCCGATAAATCCGATGGAAAGGAAGCCCATTACCCCCAAAAATTAAATTGCTGACCTCCTCCTGAAGCTTTACGCAATTTGTAGATGCCGTCTTAATTCATTTCTGTGTGAAAAATCATGAAATTCAAGGCAACGGCATAAAATGCTCCTCGAATGGTCATTTGCAGCCCTATCGGTACCTGGCAACGACTATTCGAAAATGGTCAGCACCATTTTATAATTCATGACATGATATTTATTCACATGTGGGTGAAAAAATTTAAATTTTGAGCCGTCAAAATGTTTTTTAAATAAAAAAAAATGAATATAATGCATATATATGGTATTCTGAAAATGTCTGAAGCAGGTGATACATTTTGCCAACTAAATCGTATTGTATTCCTTAAATGTTTGATTTGATTATTTTTTGCCTTTTTTATAAAATTTCCATTTTAAAATACCCTAGGTATCCCAATAAATGTGATCCTGAATCCGGTACTGTTGCAGAATTCAAAACTTCCAATGCATGAATCAAATATATAATTCATTCACGATTTCTCCTGACAATTTCACCAGAGTCGATATAACGATGGCAAAGTTACCGAAATTTGAAACATCGATGTCGGCAGCTAAGATCAATCAAAAACAAATGGAATATTTTACAGATGTACCCAGTAAAATTATGAGTTGTATCTGTCCCAGCTCCCAAGTAGCTGGGAAATTTTGAGCTATTTTCTGGCTGATTTGTTAACCCGGCAGCGGCTTTGCTTACCATCTGCTTATTCTACTCCATAGACGTGTTGGGATCCTATCTCAGCTCGAGTTTTTGGTTGTAAGTAAAAGCACGTCGCTTCACCATCTCCGTATTTGAGATTTTTCTTAAATTAGATTTTAAATTCGGTTCCTCTTGCAGGGTTGTAAAGCCTCATCATTTTGCATCATTTGAACATCCAAACATGTCTTTAAGTATTTTATGCCTTCTGGATTAACTTGACCTGATGATAAGTAACGCAAAGTCGATCCTAGCACACGACATTGAAGACGGTCTTACAGCTTATTTTGAAATGTCTGTCACAAGTTACACACCCAAGCGAAATGAACGGGTAAAGTACTAAACTCGGTATTAATTAAATTTCACAATAATGAAACATTGAATAGGGTCGGTGTTCCCTTATTAGACAGTCCCCTGTAGTCGTACTAGTGTCATTTTACGGCCGTTTTGCTATAAATCGGTTCGAAATTAACGCAATAATTATTTTTGCTTAAAATTTAAGCTCCTTTGCACCTACAGTAAACCTATTGTTCCTATGGTAGAACTACTGAGAGAAAATATTTTTTATTTTACGAAATAATTGATGAGTCAAGAACTTTTTTTACATCAAACGAAAGCTTCTGATCCACACTTTAAAGGAAAAATATAAAAATATTGTAAAAAAAACGGTTTTGATTTGTATTATGCCAACGCCGTGATGCTAGTGTTACTATAGGAACATAAATTAGAAATAGTGCTACTATAGGCACATGTGTTCCTATAGTGGCAGAAGCGATAATATGTAAATACAAATATTTGAGTTTTCTTAGTTTTCATATTTTTCCCACAAAGCCAAGATAAAAAGCTTTCAGATGATGTAAAAATAATGACGCTAGCGTTATTTTTCGATTTTATACGAATATTTGTTCTTAGCTATGCGGCTATTGGTACATCGACCCTAATATGCATTTCTATCGATTTTTTTTGTCATTCCACAAATGTACTGAAAACTCATAGGAATTTTAAGTCTTACGAGGTCGATTTCTACTAAACTTGCATTCAATGATCATTGTCATTCAACAGTCACCACAGAAACGAATTTTGCTCTCTTCCCAAGCATGGGCATTTTTTCTAGTCTCTCGGGACCAAATAGATACACCATCCAACGCAACGGTTCACTAATGAAGACACCAAGGGAAAATATCCAACGCTGATACCAATCTCAATTAAGCACGCACGTGTGTTCCATTGTAAGTGACCTGCTCGTTCGCACACAAACTTTGTAGCGCAGGAAGTGTTTAGTCCCACAGCAGCAATGTCGAGTTTGGCATCAGGGCCAGCAGCATCATCGCACAGTGGCGCGTTTTGCATGCAAAGGTTGGACCAAACCTCGAAAGCGACGCAAATCGACAGAAAACGTTGTTTTTCCAACTTTTCTTGAGGCTTCATGGAAATAAAAATTAGGTTATAATTTGGATTTTATAAGCTTTTTATTTGAAACCTTCACACTTAAATCAGAATGCCGAGATCAGCTGTGCAAATCTCGGTTAAAGTTCGTTTGCTGATATCTCAGCAAAAGTGACGTTTGATGTCAGCGGCACCCAAAGGTGCTGCTATAAACGAACTTGATTTTTTGCTGACATATCAGTTAAAATTATGTTGCTGATCGTTCGGCTGTGCGGATCTCGGTAAAAGAATGAAAATTAGCCGAGCTCAACTGAGTGTGTTCAAGTACACATGGTGTCACTATGAGAGGGGTTCCAATAAATTCGTCAGATGAAGTAATGTATTTAGGGCTCAAGCTAGACAACAATTTAACTTTCAAAAATCACATTGAGGGCATTCAAGTCAAATGAAACAAATATATAAAATGTCTTTATCCTCTTATTGACAGAACATCAAAACTTTGTTTCAGGAACAAGTTTTTGATCTTCAAACAAATTTTCAAGCCAACCATGTCGTATGCTAAACCAATATGGACAAGCTGTTGTAATACTAGAAAGAAAGCTCAGCAGAGGATTTATTATAAATAAAATGAAAATGATGCTGAAGCTCCCTCGCTGGTAAAGTGCTAATGAGTTACATATGTAGATGTAGAATAATTTTGGTTGTATTATGTTTTCTGTGTCCTTTTTCAAAATGCCAGACAAGAACAACCCCAGTGTTGAAAAGTTTAACCTCTGAGGCGTTTCTGTCGACTAATTGCTCGTCAAACACGATCAAAAGTTGCAAAGTTTAAGTTTTGATCCGTATATTTTTTAATTTAAGTTTTTAAATGATATAGCCGTTATTTGAGCAACCTCGCAAGAACACGCTCTATCGTGTTACTTATTATAAAAAGCAAAGCGCAAAAAGCGAAAGAGGACCAGGTAATTATTGAGTTGAAGTCATATCCCAGGGTAACTTCTGCGTTCATGGATCCTCTCGTGACGTAGCGGTAACGCGCCCCATCTAGCGATTTGGACTTGGTGAGTTCTATTCTCATCAAGACGACTTGTAACTTTTTTGAAAATTTCACTTTCACTTGCCTCAGTTATAATTAAAGACATAACATGTTTAAAACAGTATGGTTATATCAAATTGAAGCAAACTTATCAATTGGGCTTCTCGAGATTATACAGTTGTTTGAAGTTGGCAATATATACTATGCTCTTAGTATGCGGAATTAAAGCAATCAAATTTTGCTAACTTATTCACACTTAAGATAGTGTCAAAAGTCGAAAACAATTCCGATCAATATAAAATGTTGGGGAAACATAATTCAATACAATACAAATTCATGAAAAATGTGAAACGAAACTTTCAGGAACCTCAATGTTTCAAGGTTCTTTTTTTTTTGTTTTTTACAAGGGGGAAATCTGCAAACAGATCCCCTGAGAAGTTAACTCAGGGAATGCGGGGATGACGCACCATCGACGACCCGCTAAAACCAGCCTATGCACTGTGCTTGAGCAATTCTTTTAGAATTGTTCAAGTGATGAACAGTGCATCGACATTACCCTTGGCCTTAGACCCTTATCTCCCCGGAACCATCTTACGGTATTTATTCGGGGAGGAAAGTTGTTTCAAGGTTATGTCCGACCATGTGCTACTGTGCATCGTGTGTAACCAAATACACGGAACAAGTTGTTTTTGGTTCGCGAGAATCGTTTCTTTTACATGATCTAACATCGTCATCGTGTGGCGGTTGAAGTAGCTATCCCACCAGTAGCACCAGCTGGAAGTAATGGAGGCTAGCAATAGAGTAGTCCATTATCGTGGGCTAACTTTTTCCACTCACCCTGCTCATATCGTGAATAGGCTTATTTATCTGGTCGGTCATCGGAGAGTTGGCCCTGCAGTGCGTTGTGAAGGCAAAGATAATTACGACATGACACACCGGTGATGGTCCTCTGACGACATCGTCCGGAGAATAGCAACTACATTATTTGCCCGATGTGCAGGTTTTGTTTTTCACTCAATAATTACGTAATGATGGTCTTCCGAAATCTAAATTATATCATTATCTGATGCTCATTTTTACGTAATAGAAAGTCGATGGGATCAAATCAGTGTCGTTGAATTTGCAACTGGGATTTCCACTGTTTTTATACGATACATAATGCGATTTTATGAATATTGCGTGTACCGAGAGATGGCTTTCAACAAAACCCCAAAAGGAATTGTAGGATTAACGTTCGGATCCCCTTCCGTGTCATTCACATTGGTGTCGATTTAGGCACATTTGTTTAAATGCCTGTATAAACTGTTTGATGGATAAACCTATATTACATGGCGTCTTACATATGGGAAATCGATATCCTTCCTCGAAGCGTATCGAACAAGGAGCACTGGTTCCGGAGACGGCTTTTGACTTCGACATTTAGCCTCGTATGAAACAGCTTTTCCCCAAACACATCGTTTAACTTGCGAGCTGCCGTTTTATATTTTTTGTGTCGTCAATTCTCCGTAGCGAAACAGCAAAGGGAGGAATATGACACCGTTACATATTCGATTACAACTCAATATACGATGTGCATATTTGACACAGATTACGACCTCCTTTACTCTTCTTGTCCTCAAGCCTTCCCTTCTTTCAGAAGCTGGTAGTAGCTTCCTTCCGATTGTCTTACACTTCCTTGAACAGAGAGCACATATTTTGTATGGAACACATGCCGACTATGTACTGTGCATATTGTCATGGGAACGTAAAACGATACTGCTATTTTTTGTTTTAAAAGAATTTACCCTGACGGAGTAGGTATTCATTTCTGTGATATAAACGTTATTGCCATTGAATTCACTTGTACCTATAATAACCGCTTGTTGTCCTTAATGTTTAATCTTCGAATAGAAAAAAAATCAGTGATAAAAAAATCAGTTCATAAATGAATATAACTATTTTTCAAGGCGAATGAACCCTACTGGTTTGAAACCTTACTAATGAATGCGAAAAAAAGATTAGTTTTTCAAGAGGTAAATTTGAAACTTGCCTCATTTATACCCGTTAAAATAAACGAAATTCGATTGAAACTGCATGTCTTAAAAGTCATTCCAAATTTAAAAAAAAAAAACGGAGTTTGATAAGTTTGATTAAATTCCGAAATTGAAATAGCCGAAGTAAATGATATCTGTATATAGTGATTGTGATACATTAATTGACCACATAGTTGATCCTTAATTCATGGTGTGATAAGGCTGTATGCCTACAATGACTATCCAGTAAACACAAAGTCGTATACGATAGTGGATAAGCCTACAAAGGAGGAGGCTTGATTCGAACATGGATTTTTCAAAGGTAAGTCCTTTATGCTAGAGTCTGAGGTAGTGAGTTTATATGGTACTGTGATTGAGAACATAATGTAATGCATAATAGGAATCTCAAGTGTCTATAAGCCATCTAAAGGTATGGAAAATGGAATAAATGATTTATTTGGATTTTCCCCAGGACAAGTCCACATTATAAAAAAAAATACAATCTGGCATTTGTTGAAAAGGACTTTCTCAAAAATATTATTTAGTTCACTTCAACAAAAGTTATCTAAATATTGCTGTTTGCATTTGAGATGCAAATCTTGACTAAACGTCCTCCAAATGCGGTAACACAAAACAATCAAAGGATACCTAGCAACGATTAAATAAATCACCGCCGCCCTAGCAAAAACAATCTGTCTCTGACACCGCATTTCTTGTGAAAAATCTCTCCGTGTTTGGTGTTCCCGCATTTGATATTTGCATTTCAAACGCACACAGCAATAATATTAAAACTAAAATTAAGAGTTAATTTTCAAAAAACCACCCTGGACTCAATTTTTTACCGATTTTTCTAAAAAATTTAGGAATGGTGCTTCTACATATCTATTTTTAAGGAAAAATGGTCCCCAGAGTCAAATCAGGTCAAAACTCGATCAACTTCCTCTTAATCGCTTAATCAAAAAAGGAGTCGATTATACTCGACATTATACTGAACACCGCTAGCGCATAACGGCCCACCACACGCTATGTCTAAACCAGCAGAATATGAAGATGGAATGTACCTCGGTTTTTTTCCCACTATAGATCAATATTTGGCCTATAATTCCATAATCAAAAGGTGAAATTTTTTCTATACATTTTGTATGGGCTGAAATGCGTAGTAAAACGTGATTTTCATGGGCTGTATATGCAAAACTGGCTAAAAAGTGGAAAAAATCAAAATTTCACCGACGATATATTTTAAAACCTTCGGATTATGAAAATTTAACCCAAATTCTGAACTCTAGTGAAAAAAAAACCGAGGCACACTAAATTTTCATAATCTGCTGGTTTGAACATAGCGGCGCCATCGTAGCATGTCCAAAAGAACTTGAAACTATTGAGAACCAAAGCTACCCCAGACAACCAGAAGTTGCATAACAGTTTACGAACAAAGTCGTTTATTTATACAAATTGCATCACACCCGCATTACATGGTGGATGAAATCGTTGGATTGATGGGTTTCCTCGCATAAAACGTTATTTTCTGAGTTCATATGTACATTTTGTTTTGTGCCGTATACTTGTACAAAGTAAGTCGAATCAATCCGTAGCAGCTGTCAACTGAACTTTGTTATCACAAATTAAGTCGCATAAGAGTACAAATTGATTCGCAATAAAATCGATACAATCGCATTGCATGCTATTTTCCATCATATAAAAATGCACATATATCGCCTCCACTTTTGTACGTCTAAGGCCTTTTCGCACCATCTTATACGTGAAACTTTCCACATATAAGGCGATCGTCTAATGGGTTTGAGCGATTTGAAATTTGTATGGGAGCGAAGGCGTTATGCTGACTTTAGACCATTGGGCTGCTTAAACCTGGCCGAATTGGGTCATGTAAAACCTTTCACGCTACGAGGGATCATGTTTCCTTCAAATCGTGGAAAAAACTTTTCCAGAATTTTCCCTCGTTTTTCCAGCTTACTTCGGCGAAACAAGCAAAGTCGGGAAATTTTTTCCACCAATTAGGTATTTACGTGATTTTCAGGAAATTTAAAGCGGTGACATATACTTTTTTTTACTCAGAAAGGTTTAAATGATCTCAAACATTGTCACTGAGGTATTTTCCGGAAAATCAGTTCTCGATTTTCCCGGAAAATTTGATACTTTAGTACCGTGGAAATGTGCCTAAATATGGAACGACTGGGCTGGATATAAATTTACAAAATATTTTCAATTACTAAATAAAGGGTAACTAACTGGATTCAGGTGATAAATTGAAAATATGAACGTTTTTCCCAAGGGTTTTCCCCAATTTTCCATAAACTGGTTCAAAAAATTGAACGCGTAACGCGTGCGTATACGGATCAGTGTATTGAAATGAATGATTTTTTCACCCTCTCATTCAAAGCTCAGAAACCAAAAATATACCCATATTTTTGTATATCCTGCACCCTCATATTCCCCTGCAGGTCATAAGCATAGTCGGGGGCCCTAATTTGAGCCTTTTTGCACCAAATTTTTGAAAAATTTGGCGTGACCCCACTTAGCAGCGACATATTTTTCCAGCCAGCTGCCGTGCGGATAGAGAAACGTCATTTGAGAAGTAACGCTGCCACACACGCCTGAAATAGGCAGGGCCGAATCATGTAGAATGCAGGATGCTATCGTCAGATCGTCACCAAACCAGATGGCGCACAACCAAATCGCGACGCGGCTCGACTCGTAGCAATATAGAATCATGTTTGAAACACTACGCATCTATCAGATAATCTTTGAATACGCAGCGCGCTGTTATTAGTAGATTAGTCGCGGTACAAGGGACTGGAAACAATATATTTTCATATGAAATGCCTTTTCGGATCTGATGATCGCTCATTTTATGAATGAAAATTCGATAAGAAGCAGTCGCGTATCGCGTGAAAGTAACAGCAATATCAGCAATGTTGAAGTTTTGCCAAATGGATTATCAATCATTGATTTAGATGCTTGATATAAACTTTGGTCAATACAATAATGTTTTCTTTACTTGTATGATGTTGAGTAAACATAAAAAATCACAGTTATTCCAAGAGAAATATGCAGCTATGTGTCGATAAATATCAGAGAACCACGTTTATTTATAGTTTAGTTCATTATTTCGTTATTTCATTCAATTATTTCGTCAGATGTTTTTTTTTTGACAAGAAAATGTTATAAAAATTCGGATTCAAAAACCTTAAATATTTTAGAAAAAAGATTCTTAAATATTTAAGAAGAATGATCTGAGAAGTTAGTACACATTATCCCAAAATTCGTTCGCTAGATATATTTTGTGACCAGGAAAAATATTTGAAAAAATCCGACATCAATCAAATTTTAGGAGAAGCATACATACATCACCAAAGTGGCTTAGAATGTCGTAAGATAAGAAAATAGAAACATATTATTCCGAAATTCGATCTTAGACATCATAGCCTATTTCGATATTTGAAAATCGAATATTATTTTAGAATTATTTGCAAAATTCATATTTTCAAACCCTTAATATTTTAAAGCAAAAATTCTTCCCAGGGCTTATGAGATATCATCAATTTGGGGTGTAGCGCAGTATTATCTTCAGCGAAGTTTCAGCATTCAGTACGATTTACATGTAAGAGTTGAGGATCATCATTTTATTTGAGAACTAACTTGTCCAGTAGGGGCGCTTTTTCTGACTTGCCCTATATGAACCTTTAGGAATAAGAATGCAAACTTTGTAACCTATGATATCTCTAGATCCTGATGTTTTGGAAGGTTGGTGTCTTCGGAAGAGTTGTTCAGTTGTTCTGGCTGACACGTGTGTAGTAAATAGATCGTTACCTCGATGGAACAGAATATCCAGCAGTTGTGCGACTGTACATAAATGTATATAAACTTACTGTTCTGAGCTGTTGGACGTCGGACCGTTAGCTGCATGCCGTCGTAGTCACAGATCTATATACTTTTACTCACGTCAGTACAATGTAAATAATAAAAGCCACTGAACGATATTTTGACAGGTAATGCGGGCGAAATCGTTCTGGTGAAATAATTCAAGCGAGAGGCTTGCTATAAATTATAGTGATATACACGATGAAATAAAAAAAGCTATTTATTTGTCGAAAGCTTTGAGTAACGATGGTAATGGAATCTGGATATGCTTAAACGCTTTGAAAAACGCATAGTTGGACCGGAAAAAGACGAAAAAGCTCGAGTGACGAGCGACAGTCGAGGAGCGAGGAAGAAAATAGGGAATTCATTCTGTGTTCGAGCTTTAACAAAAGCAGTCGCGTTTTTTTGGTGCTCAAAATTAAATCGTAAATGTAAATGCAATTTCGATTCAACCATGTTGGAATACGCGTGGGAATACGACAACGTGGTGGTCATTCTGATACGTATTTACGCCACCAGGCGGCGCTAGTGAGCATTTAATTTTTAAGTCACGGGATAGCCCAGTAGCCTGACCACTAAATAATACCTTGGACAGACATCTGATACCTATACCATGGTACAAGTTGTCAAGAAAATTATTCCAAGGCTATCTTGAATGAAGACAATTATCAGTATGGAATCTATTTCAAGATAATTGTACCATGGTACGTATACCACAAGTGTGTCATAAGTATAAGATAGCGTCTTCAACAAAGAAGTTCAGTGCTAACATTATTCGAACCAAAAGCTTCAAGATTTGCTCATCGGGTGGCACTAGTGAGCATTAAACTTTTGTTTTGCGGAAAGCTCAATAGCCTAACCACTAAGATAGATGGCGTCTTCGGCAAAGTTGTTCAGTAGCACAAGGGCTATCATTATTTGAGCCAAGAGATTCGATATTTTCTCACCAGGTGGCGCTAGTGAGCACTGAATTTTTGTTTTGCGAATAGCTCAGTGGCCTGAGCACTTAGAAAAATGGCGTCTTCAACAAAGTTGTTCAGTAGCACAAGGGCTATCATTATTTGAGTCAGAGATTCGAAATTTGCTCACCAGGTGGCGCTAGTGAACATTGAATTTTTTTTTGCGGATAGCTCAGTGGCCTGGCCACTTAGCAAGATGGCGTCTTCGGCAAAGTTGTTCAGCAGCACAAAGGCTATCATTATTTGAGCCAAGAGATTCGATATTTTCTCATCAGGTGGCGCTAATGAACATTAAATTTATGTTTTGCGGATAGCCCAGAAGCCGGACCTCTTAGAAAGATTGCGTCTTTGGCAAGGTGGTTCAGTAGAACAAGGGCTATCATTATTTGAGCCAAGAGATTTAATATTTTATCACCAGGTGGCATTAGTGGGCATTGAATTTTTTTTGCGGAAAGCTCAATGGCATGACCACTTAGAAAGATGGCGTCTTCAACAAAGTTGTTCAGTAGAACAAGGGCTATCATTATTTGAGTCAAGAGATTCAATATTTTCTCAACAGGTGGCGCTAGTGAGCACTGAATTTTTGTTTTGCGAATAGCTCAGTGGCCTGACCACTTAGAAAAATGGCGTCTTCAACAAAGTTGTTCAGTAGCACAAGGGCTATCATTATTTGAGTCAAGAGATTCGAAATTTGCTCACCAGGTGACGCTAGTGAGCACTGCATTTTTGTTTTGCGAATAGCTCAATGGCCTGACCACTTAGAAAGCTGGCGTCTTTGGCAAGGTTGTTCAGTACTACAAGGGCTATCATTATTTGAGCCAAGAAATTCAATATTTTCTCACCAGGTGGCACTAGTGGGCTTTGAATTTTTGTTTTGCGAATAGCTCAGTGGCCTGACCACTTAGAAAGATGGCGTCTTCAAAAAAGTTGTTCAGTAGCACAAGGGCTATCCTAATTTGAGTCAAGAGATTCAACATATTCTCACCAGGTGGCGCTAGTGAGCACTGAATTTTTGTTTTGCGAATAGCTCAGTTGCCTGACCACTTAGAAAAATGGCGTCTTCGGCAAAGTTGTTCAGTACTACAAGGGCTAACATCATTTGAGCCAAGAAATTCGATATTTTCTCACCAGGTGGCACTAGTGAGCATTGAATTTTTGTTTTGCGAATAGCTCAATGGCCTGATCACTTAGAAAAATGGCGTCTTCAACAAAGTTGTTCAGTAGCACAAGGGCTATCATTATTTGAGCCAAGAGATTCGATATTTTCTCACCAGGTGGCGCTAGTGAGCACTGAATTTTTGTTTTGCGAATAGCTCAGTGGCCTGACCACTTAGAAAGCTGGCGTCTTCGGCAAAGTTGTTCAGTAGCACAAGGGCTATCATTATTTGAGTCAAGAGATTCGACATTTTCTCACCAGGTGGCGCTAGTGAGCACTGAATTTTTGTTTTGCGAATAGCTCAGTTGCCTGACCACTTAGAAATATGGTTTATTCGGCAAAGTTGTTCAATACTACAAGGGCTAACATAATTTGAGCCAAGAAATTCAAAATTTTCTCACCAGGTGGCACTAGTGAGCATTGGATTTTTGTTTTGCGAATAGCTCAGCGGCCTGACCACTTAGGAAGATAGCGTCTTCAACAAAGTTGTTCAGTAGTACAAGGGCTATCATAATTTGAGTCAAGAGATTCGATATTTTCTCACCAGGTGGCGCTAGTGAACATTGATTATTTGTTTTGCGGATAGCTCAGTGGCCTGACCACTTAGCAAGATGGCGTCTTCGGCAAAGTTGTTCAGTAGCACAAAGGCTATCATTATTTGAGCCAAGAGATTCGATATTTTCTCATCAGGTGGCGCTAGTGAACATTAAATTTTTGTTTTGCGGATAGCCCAGTAGCCGGACCTCTTAGAAAGATTGCGTCTTTGGCAAGGTGGTTCAGTAGAACAAGGGCTATCACTATTTGAGCCAAGAGATTCAATATTTTATCACCAGGTGGCATTAGTGGGCATTGATTTTTTTTTTTGCGGAAAGCTCAGTGGCCTGACCACTTAGGAAGATGGCGTCTTCAAAAAAGTTGTTCAGTAGAACAAGGGCTATCATTATTTGAGTCAAGAGATTCGACATATTCTCACCAGGTGGCGCTAGTGAGCACTGAATTTTTGTTTTGCGAATAGCTCAGTTGCCTGACCACTTAGAAATATGGTTTATTCGGCAAAGTTGTTCAGTACTACAAGGGCTAACATCATTTGAGCCAAGAAATTCGATATTTTCTCACCAGGTGGCACTAGTGAGCATTGAATTTTTGTTTTGCGAATAGCTCAATGGCCTGATCACTTAGAAAAATGGCGTCTTCAACAAATTTGTTCAGTAGCACAAGGGCTATCATTATTTGAGCCAAGAGATTCGATATTTTCTCACCAGGTGGCGCTAGTGAGCACTGAATTTTTGTTTTGCGAATAGCTCAGTGGCCTGACCACTTAGAAATATGGTTTATTCGGCAAAGTTGTTCAGTACTACAAGGGCTAACATCATTTGAGCCAAGAAATTCGATATTTTCTCACCAGGTGGCACTAGTGAGCATTGAATTTTTGTTTTGCGAATAGCTCAATGGCCTGATCACTTAGAAAAATGGCGTCTTCAACAAATTTGTTCAGTAGCACAAGGGCTATCATTATTTGAGCCAAGAGATTCGATATTTTCTCAACAGGTGGCGCTAGTGAGCACTGAATTTTTGTTTTGCGAATAGCTCAGTGGCCTGACCACTTAGAAAGCTGGCGTCTTCGGCAAAGTTGTTCAGTAGCACAAGGGCTATCATTATTTGAGTCAAGAGATTCGACATTTTCTCACCAGGAGGCGCTAGTGAGCACTGAATTTTTGTTTTGCGAATAGCTCAGTTGCCTGACCACTTAGAAATATGGTTTATTCGGCAAAGTTGTTCAATACTAAAAGGGCTAACATAATTTGAGCCAAGAAATTCAATATTTTCTCACCAGGTGGCACTAGTGAGCATTGGATTTTTGTTTTGCGAATAGCTCAGCGGCCTGACCACTTAGGAAGATAGCGTCTTCAACAAAGTTGTTCAGTAGCACAAGGGCTATCCTAATTTGAGTCAAGAGATTCGATATTTTCTCATCAGGTGGCGCTAGTGAACATTGAATTTTTGTTTTGCGGATAGCCCAGTAGCCTGACCTCTTAGAAAGATTGCGTCTTCGGCAAGGTGGTTCAGTAGTACAAGGACTAACATTATTTGAGCCAAGAGATTCAATATTTTCTCACCAGGTGGCGCTAGTGAGCACTGAATATTTGTTTTGCAAATAGCTCAATGGCCTGACCACTTAGAAAGCTGGCGTCTTCGGCAAAGTTGTTCAGTAGTATAAGGGCTAACATTATTTGAGCCAAGAAATTCAATATTTTCTCACCAGGTGGCACTAGTGGGCATTGAATTTTTGTTTTGCAAATACAGTGTCTTACCGATTTTGGCAACAAGGCGTGATTTTTAGGTTGCCAAATCGGGGATGTTGCCAAAATCTGGAAATATGAATTGCTTATGTTTTTTATCATTTTAATTTTTCAAGTATCAGAATAGGCATGGCAACTATTACGAATGATGTGAACAATGTATGGGAGCCTTCTTCAGTTTAGCTGTTGACCCAAAATCATAGACATCATCCACTAATTATATGCATCATCTGAAAAGCACACTTGTTGTACACAGTACAAGCGTGGTATTACTTTCAGTGACCATATGCGACTGTTCTAAAGTGCAAATGTGCAACTTTAAAGCAAGACCATATTGAAAGTAGCAGATTTCGAATACAGGATCCTTTTGAGTGAGTTTATTTTTGTGATTTCTTGAACAAAGAGTGCAATTTTGGTTACCACACGTTTTATGTAGTGAACAAGGTTCTTAGTTGAAAAAAGTAGAAGTGCATATAAATAAAAATGGAATGAAAAGAATTTGGAAAAAAAACTGAGAGATATCCATCAAATATTTACAGTAGCAAAGCCCGTAGAAAACTACACGCCTTTTTTGGATCATGTCAATGTCACCTTTTCAATGCTTTTTATCGAATCCGCAATGCGCCCAGAAAAGATTAACGGCGAGATCTCATTAAGCGTTATGTTCGTTTGCTGATACCGTTTTGATTCATTTTACGGACAGCTTCAAATTCCGGACACAGTACTTTGTATGGGAAACATTTCACACGAAATGTTTCAATTTTCGCCGTTCAAAAGTTCCCACTTTCGAGACTCGTTTCAATCAGCATTTTCGATAGATAGCACTGAAAATTTATAATGCTCAGCTGCCTTAGACGCCTCTTTAGTGGTTTGCCGATCTCAATCAATTCAATGTCTTTTCTATCTATGATTTGCATGAGCTTTCCGGAATTCGAATCAAAATGTCCGAAAAATGAGACAAAAGTAAGGAAGCGTCCGGAATAAGAATCATGAAAAGTTCACACATTTCTAATTATTTAAAATTATTCATGTTGCGGAATCAAAATCTTCATCCACCATTCAAAAGTTCATTGTTTTGAAGGCTCGATAATACGGAGGAATCATACAGAATGATTAATTTTCTATGCTTTCTGATGAGTTATACTACATTGAGGCCTTAAATGTCCGTAATATGAATCAAAACAGTACATTCTTCTTGTTTCTGGCGTTACGTCCCAACTGGGACAAAGCCTACTTCTCAGATTAGTGTTCTTATGAGCACTTCCACAGTTATTCACTGAGAGCTTACTATGCCAATGACCAGTTTTGCATGTGTATATCGTGTGGCAGGTACGAAGATACTCTATGCCCTGGAAAGTCGAGAAAATTTCCAACCCGAAAGGATCCTCGACCGGTGGGATTCGAACCCACGACCCTCAGCATGGTCATGCTGAATAGCTGCGCGTTTATCGCTACGGCTATCTGGGCCCCTCAAAACAGTACATGTTGGACTCGATTATCCGGAGTGTCGATTTTTTTCCAGTCCGGATAATGATGCGGTGGTATAGCCAGAAATTATTTCTAGAAACAGTAGGGGTCTTTACAAGAAAAAAAAATTGACCAGCATACACAAAAAAACACTTTTCCAAATCCCCGCTTTTCTTAAATATTTTCAAAACTGCAAAACCATTCATATTGTATATTGCAATACCAAATTATCTCAGATTTATGCATAAGAATTGAAAAACAAGAACATCAAAAAACAAATGATATTATGATATTTTTTAAATGTAGAGGCGCCTGCAAATGACTACAGTAAGCATCCAAGTATTCTCCTATACCACCTTCAAGCTGTCGCTAGAATGTGGTCAGAAAAACTATTGACTGTTGAAGAAGCGTAGAAGTTAATTTCCAAATGTCTAATCGTGTGACAGGCAGAGGAAATAACATTTTTTTAAGATTGCGAAGATCCAATTTTTTTAAGATTTGGATCCAAAGAATTTTGAACATGGGCTCTTCTTTTTTTTCGCTCTTTTTCAATGACTACGTCAAAGGCCATGCTTAACATCTAGAGTATGAACAATGGTTCTCAATGTTTTCCCTAACAATTGTTATTGAAATGCTGACACAAATACCTAAAACAGATCACTCACCAATTATGCAATAAATTTGTTTACGTATTAACTAATCAATAATCAAGAGATAACTTGAAAACATTTTCAGGCTCATCGGACCGCCACATCCGATTGATATGTTAAAAAATACAAGTGCAATAACAACAAAACATTTGCGATCACACAGTATAGTTTGTCATCTTAACATTTCGTTGCTTTTATTATACTAATATTCGAAGCTTTTATTATACTTTCTTTTACTGTCGATTACTGTCGTATTCCACCATTTTATGATGCTTATTGAACTATGTAGCAATAATTTGAACAGCTTGCCTATTTTATAAGACTTCTCCTATGCGTACAATAATATTGAATTATGCGAGTTCTACTCATAAGTACGTTCCACATTACGTTTATTAGATCGCAATTGTCACCACCATTTTCATTTTGACTTATTTCCACTTTGTTTACCCCGAAATGTTAGGTTTCAGTACTTAATAATAAATTGAAAATAATTTTTAATGTTTTGCCAAATTCGGGAAGAAATTGTTGCCAAAAACGGGTATTGCCAAAATCGGGGGTAGACAAAAGCGGGTGTTGCCAAAATCGGGAAGGCACTGTAGCTCAGTGGCCTGACCACTTAGCAAGATGGCGTCTTCGGCAAGGTGGTTAAGTAGTACAAGAGCTAACATTATTTGAGGCAAGAGATTCGATATTTTCTCACCAGGTGGCGCCAGTGAACATTGAATGTTTGTTTTGCGGATAGCTCAGTGGCCTGACCACTTAGAAATATGGTTTATTCGGCAAAGTTGTTCAGTACTACAAGGGCTTACATCATTTGAGCCAAGGGATTATATTGAATTTTTTGGCTCAAATAATGATAGCCCTTAAACTTCTGTACAACTTTGCCGAAGACGCAATCTGTCTAAGAGCTCCGGCTACTGGGCTATCCGCAAAACGAAAATTCAATGTTCACTAGCGCAACCTGGTGAGAAAATATCGAATCTCTTGACTCAAATTATGATAGCCCTTGTTCTACTTAACAACTTTGCTGAAGACGCCATCTTTCTAAGTGGTCAGGCCATTGAGCTATTCGCAAAACAAAAATCCAATGCCCACTAGTGGCACCTGGTGAGAAAATATTGAATCTCTTGGCTCAAATGATGTTAGCCCTTGTACTACTGTACAACTTTGCCGAAGACGCCAACTTTCTAAGTGGTCAGGCCATTGAGCCATCTGCAAAACAAATATTCAGTGCTCACTAGTGCCACCTGGTGAGAAAATATCGAATCTATTGACTCAAATTATGTAAGCCCTTGTACTACTGAACAACTTTGACGAAGAAACCATATTTCTAAATGGCCAGGCCACTGAGCTATCCGCAAAACAAAAATTCAATGTTCACTAGCGCCACCTGGTGAGAAAATATCGAATCTCTTGGCTCAAATAATGATATCCTTTGTGCAACTAAACAACTTTGCTGAAGACGCCATCTTCCTAAGTGGTCAGGCCACAGACCTATTCGGAAAACAAAAATTCAATGCTCACTAATGCCACCTGGTTATAAAAATTTGAATCTCTTGACTCAAATAATGTTAGCCCTTGTGCTACTGAACAGCTTTGCCGAAGACGCCATCTTTCTAAGTGGTCAGGCCATTGAGCTATTCGCAGAACAAAAATCCAATGCCCACTAGTGGCACCTGGTGAGAAAATATTGAATCTTTTGGCTCAAATGATGTTAGCCCTTGTACTACTGAACAACTTTGCCGAGGACGCCATTTTTCTAAGTGGTCAGGCCACTGAGCCATCTGCAAAACGAAAATTCAATGCCCACTAGTGCCACCTGGTGAGAAAATATCGAATCTCTTGGCTCAAATGATGTTAGCCCTTGTACTACTGTACAACTTTGCCGAAGATGCCATCTTTTTAAGTGGTCAGACCATTGAGCCATCTGCAAAACAAAAAATCAGTGCTCACTAGCGCCACCTGGTGAGAAAATATCGAATCTCTTGACTCAAATTATGTTAGCCCTTGTACTACTGAACAACTTTGCCGAAGACGCCATCTTTCAAATTGGTCAGGCCACTGAGCTATTCACAAAACAAAAATTCAATGTTCACTAGCGCCACCTGGTGAGAAAATAACGAATCTCTTGGTTCAAATAATGATATCTTTTGTGCTACTGAACAACTTTGCCGAAGACGCCATCTTCCTAAGTGGTCAGGCCACTGAGCTATTCGCAAAACAAAAATTCAATGCTCACTTATGCCACCTGGTTATAAAAAATTGAATCTCTTGGCTCGAATAATGTTAGCCCTTGTACTACTGAACAACTTTGCCGAAGAAACCATCTTTCTAAGTGGTCAGGCAATTGAGCTATTCGCAAAACAAAAATCCAATGCCCACTAGTGGCACCTGGTGAGAAAATATTGAATCTTTTGGCTCAAATGATGTTAGCTACTGAACAACTTTGCCGAAGACGCCATTTTTCTAAGTGGTCAGGCCATTAAGCCATCTGCAAAACGAAAATGCAATGCCCACTAGTGCCACCTGGTGAGAAAATATTGAATCTCTTGACTCAAATTATGTTAGCCCTTGTACTACTTAACAACTTTGCCGAAGACGCCATCTTTCTAAGTGGTCAGGCCACTGAGCTATTCGCAAAACAAAAACTCAATGCCCACTAATGCCAACTGGTTATAATGTATTGAATCTCTTAGCTCAAATAATGATAGCCCTTGTTCTACTGAACAACTTTGCCGAAAACGCCATCTTTCTAAGTGGCCAAGCCACTGAGCTATCCGTAAAACAAAAATTCAATGTTCACTAGCGCCACCTGGTGAGAAAATATCGAATCTCTTGGCTCAAATAATGATATCCTTTGTGCAACTAAACAACTTTGCCGAAGACGCCATCTTCCTAAGTGGTCAGGCCACAGACCTATTCGCAAAACAAAAATTCAATGCTAACTAATGCCACCTGGTTATAAAAATTTGAATCTCTTGACTCAAATAATGATAGCCCTTGTGCTACTGAACAACTTTGCCGAAGACGCCATCTTTCTAAGTGGTCAGGCCATTGAGCTATTCGCAAAACAAAAATCCAATGCCCACTAGTGGCACCTGGTGAGAAAATATTGAATTTTTTGGCTCAAATGATGTTAGCCCTTGTACTACTGAACAACTTTGCCGAAGACGCCATTTTTCTAAGTGGTCAGGCCATTGAGTCATCTGCAAAACGAAAATTCAATGCCCACTAGTGCCACCCTGAGAGAGACTCGCGAAGAGGAAAAATATCAACGTCATATGCAGCCCAGATTCCCCTCTCACGAAACGTCAAATGCAGCCCACCGTTTTTATGGCTGAAAAAGTGAAAAGTATTGTGTTCAAAGTAAACTGTTATTAAGAAGTTCAGTCGGCGGAGCAGTTTTTTCCAAAGTTGCTGATAAATCTAAGCAGAAGATTAATTATTTCTAATGTCTGCTACGTTTGCTGGCATGAAATTTCACTCAAACGGCTATTTTTGATTCGATGTGATGCAAACTCAATCATTTTTTGCTGAGAGGTTCATGTGAGGATTTGAACAGCATGCGCATAATTGGTATAAACACAAAGTGGAATAAGAAAAAAAACTCAGCAATCACAGAAAAAGAAGACCGTCTTCGCGAGTCTCGTCTCAGGTGCCACCTGGTGAGAAAATATCGAATCTCTTGGCTCAAATGATGTTAGCCCTTGTACTACTGTACAACTTTGCCGGGAACTCCATCTTTTTAAGTGGTCAGACCATTGAGCCATCTGCAAAACAAAAAATCAGTGCTCACTAGCGCCACCTGGTGAGAAAATATCGAATCTCTTGACTCAAATTATGTTAGCCCTTGTACTACTGAACAACTTTGCCGAAGACGCCATCTTTCAAATTGGTCAGGCCACTGAGCTATTCGCAAAACAAAAATTCAATGTTCACTAGCGCCACCTGGTGAGAAAATATCGAATCTCTTGGTTCAAATAATGATATCTTTTGTGCTACTGAACAACTTTGCCGAAGACGCCATCTTCCTAAGTGGTCAGGCCACTGAGCTATTCGCAAAACAAACATTCAATGCTCACTTATGCCACCTGGTTATAAAAAATTGAATCTCTTGACTCGAATAATGTTAGCCCTTGTACTACTAAACAACTTTGCCGAAGAAACCATCTTTCTAAGTGGTCAGGCCACTGAGCTATTCGCAAAACAAAAATTCAATGCTCACTAGCGCCACCCGATGAGAAAATATCGAATCTCTTAGCTCAAATAATGTTAGACCTTGTTCTATTGAACAACTTTGCCGAAGAAACCATCTTTCCAAGTGGTTAGGCCATTGAGCTATTCGCAAAACAAAAATTCAATACCCACTAGTGCCACCTGGTGAGAAAATATTGAATCTCTTGGCTCAAATGATGTTAGCCCTTGTACTACTGAGCAACTTTGCCGAAGACGCCATCTTTCTAAGTGGTCAGGCCATTGAGCCATCTGCAAAACAAAAATTCAATGCCCAGAAGTGGCACCTGGTGATAAAATATTGAATCTCTTGGCTCAAATGATGTTAGCCCTTGTACTACTGAACAACTTTGCCGAAGACGCCATCTTTCTAAGTGGTCAGGCCACTGAGCTATTCGCAAAACAAAAATTCAGTGCTCACTAGCGCCACCTGGTGAGAAAATATCGAATTTCTTGGCTCAAATTATGTTATCCCTTGTACTACTGAACAACTTTGCCGAAGACGCCATCTTTCTAAGTGGTCAGGCCATTGAGCCATCTGCAAAACAAAAATTCAATGCCCAGAAGTGGCACCTGGTGATAAAATATTGAATCTCTTGGCTCAAATGATGTTAGCCCTTGTACTACTGAACAACTTTGCCGAAGAAACCATCTTTCCAAGTGGTCAGGCCATTGAGCTATTCGCAAAACAAAAATTCAATGCTCACTAGTGCCACCTGGTGAGAAAATATTGAATCTCTTGGCTCAAATGATGTTAGCCCATGTACTACTTAACAACTTTGCCGAAAACGCCATCTTTCTTAGTGGTCAGGCCATTGAGCCATCTGAAAAACAAAATTCAGTGCTCACTAGCGCCACCTGGTAAGAAAATATCGAATCTCTTGGCACAAATAATGATAGCCCTTGTGCTACTGAACAACTTTGCCGAAGACGCAATCTTTCTAAGAGGTCAGGCTACTGGGCTATCCGCAAAACAAAAATTGAATGTTCACTAGCGGCACCTGGTGAGAAAATATCGAATCTCTTGGCTCAAATAATGATATCCTTTGTGCTATTGAACAACTTTGCCGAAGAAATCGTATTTCAAAATGGTCAGACCACTGAGCTATCCGCAAAACAAAAATTCAGTGCTCACTAGCGCCACCTGGTTCAAATAGGGCAAATAGGAAAAAGCGCCTCTGCTGGACTAGTTAGTTCTCAACTAAAAGGATGATTCTCATCCCCTCAATGTAAATCGTACTGAGTGCTGAAACTTCGCTGAAGATAATAGTGCGCTACACCCCAAATTGATGAAATCTCATAAGCCCTGGGAAGAATTTTTGCTTTAAAATATTGAGGGTTTGAAAATATGAATTTTGCAAATATGAATTTTGCAAATATGAATTTTGCAAATATGAATTTTGCAAATATGTAATTCTAAAATATAATTTAATTTTTCAATATTGAAACAAGCTCAGACGCCTAAGATCGAATATCGGAAAAATATGTTTCTATTTTCTTAGCCCATTACCTGCTTATTCGACCCGAATTTTTTTAAATAATTTCTCTTGGTCAAAAAATATATCTAGCGAACGAATTTTTGGATAATGTGTACTAACTTCTCAGATCATTCTTCTTAAATATTTAAGAATCTTTTTTCTAAAATATTTAAGGTTTTTGAATCCGAATTTTTATAACATTTTCTTGTCAAAAAAAAAACATCTGACGAAATAATTGAATGAAATAACGAAATAATGAACTAAACTATAAATAAACGTGGTTCTCTGATATTTATCGACACATAGCTGCATATTTCTCTTGGAATAACTGTGATTTTTTATGTTTACTCAACATCATACAAGTAAAGAAAACATTATTGTATTGACCAAAGTTTATATCAAGCATCTAAATCAATGATTGATAATCCATTTGGCAAAACTTCAACATTGCTGATATTGCTGTTACTTTCACGCGATACGCGACTGCTTCTTATCGAATTTTCATTCATAAAATGAGCGATCATCAGATCCGAAAAGGCATTTCATATGAAAATATATTGTTTCCAGTCCCTTGTACCGCGACTAATCTACTAATAACAGCGCGCTGCGTATTCAAAGATTATCTGATAGATGCGTAGTGTTTCAAACATGATTCTATATTGCTACGAGTCGAGCCGCGTCGCGATTTGGTTGTGCGCCATCTGGTTTGGTGACGATCTGACGATAGCATCCTGCATTCTACATGATTCGGCCCTGCCTATTTCAGGCGTGTGTGGCAGCGTTACTTCTCAAATGACGTTTCTCTATCCGCACGGCAGCTGGCTGGAAAAATATGTCGCTGCTAAGTGGGGTCACGCCAAATTTTTCAAAAATTTGGTGCAAAAAGGCTCAAATTAGGGCCCCCGACTATGCTTATGACCTGCAGGGGAATATGAGGGTGCAGGATATACAAAAATATGGGTATATTTTTGGTTTCTGAGCTTTGAATGAGAGGGTGAAAAAATCATTCATTTCAATACACTGATCCGTATACGCACGCGTTACGCGTTCAATTTTTTGAACCAGTTTATGGAAAATTGGGGAAAACCCTTGGGAAAAACGTTCATATTTTCAATTTATCACCTGAATCCAGTTAGTTACCCTTTATTTAGTAATTGAAAATATTTTGTAAATTTATATCCAGCCCAGTCGTTCCATATTTAGGCACATTTCCACGGTACTAAAGTATCAAATTTTCCGGGAAAATCGAGAACTGATTTTCCGGAAAATACCTCAGTGACAATGTTTGAGATCATTTAAACCTTTCTGAGTAAAAAAAAGTATATGTCACTGCTTTAAATTTCCTGAAAATCACGTAAATACCTAATTGGTGGAAAAAATTTCCCGACTTTGCTTGTTTCGCCGAAGTAAGCTGGAAAAACGAGGGAAAATTCTGGAAAAGTTTTTTCCACGATTTGAAGGAAACATGATCTCTCATAGCGTGAAAGGTTTTATACGACCCAATTCGGCCAGGTTTAAGCAGCCCAATGGTCTAAAGTCAGCATAACGCCTTCGCTCCCATACAAATTTCAAATCGCTCAAACCCATTAGACGATCGCCATAAGCATCGCATAACGCAAAAGGTGATTTCGTTATACGTACATTCTGGTTGTCTGGGACAGGTTCAGGGCTTTGGATGGTTGTGATGGCTATGACCGTACTTACCTCACCAGTCATGCTAAGGCCTGGGTGGCCTCTGCTGTACGTAGGAGACGTCTCCATTCGACTGGTTCCATGGCTGCCCGTCGCCAGCCACGCATTCTGCGTAGGGTCCGCAGATCGTCCTCAACTTGACCGACCCATCTTGCTCGCTGCGCGCCACATCGTCTTAAGCCGGTCGGATTGTTTTCAAGAACCATTTTCACCTGGTTGTTATCCGACATTCTAGTGACATGCCCGGCCCACCGCAACCTCCCATTTTTTACGAGGTGGACGATTGATGGTGGACAATTCATGGTTCATTCACCTTCTCCACGTTCCGTCTTCCATCTGCACTCCGCCGTAGATGGTTCGCAACGTCTTCTTTTCGAAAACACCAAGAACGCGTTGATCCTCTGCACGTAGGGTCCATGTTTCGTGCCCATAGATGAGTACCGGTCTAATCAGCGTCTTGTAACTGAACGGATTTTCTGAAAATCGCGCCACTCGTGTCTATCCCCGCTCTTCTTATCATCTTATACCTCTAATACAATGTTGAACAATAAACACGAAAGGCCATCACCTTGACGTAACCCTCTGCAAGATTCGAAGGGACTTGAGAGTGTCCCTGATACTCGGACTACGCACATCACTCGCTCCATCGTCGCCTTGATCAATCTTATCAGTTTGTCCGGGAAACCGTTTTCGTGCATAATCTGCTATAGCTGTTCTCGATCGATTGCATCACAGGCCAATTTAAAATTAATGGATAAATGATGTGTGGGTACATTGTATTCGCGGCATTTCTGCAACAGCTGGCGGATGGCGAATATTTGGCCCTGATATTGCCCAACGAATTCTCTAGCAATTGGTGATAGACGGCGGCATAGAATTTGGGAGTTTACCTTGTAGACGGCGCTCAAAATTGTGATCGCACGATAATTGGCACAATCCAACTTGTAACCCTTTTTGTAGATGGGACACACGACACCGACAATACTTCTTCCTTCCAAATATGGGAAATAACCCAGAGCAGCGCTGTTGCCAGTGCATCACAACCGTATGTTAGCAGCTTGCTCGGTAATAGGTCCACTCCAGCGGTTTTTTGGTTTTTCAACTGTTTAATCTCCGTTTCTATCTATTGGAGATCTGGAGGCGGAAGTCTTTCGTCGTCCGCGCGTGCTCCCAATTTTACTTCCGTACCACCTTCGCTACTGGCCACATCACCATTAAGGTGCTTGTCGTAGTGCTGCCGCCACCTTTCGACCACCTCACGTTCGCTCATGAGAAGATTTCCGTCACATTATCTGCACATTTCGTAAGCGGAAGGTCATGGGTTCGATTCCCAATCCCCCCACACAAAAAACTCCGTCCAGCCACCAGAAGATGCCGCACGAAGGACTGTGTATAGGGGAACACATCCATCCTTCGTCAGTATTGGATGGTGACTGAGACACATTGACCCTCTTTGTAGGCTGTTGCCTCACACGACACATATACATGGCAAAATGAACCACCGCACACCAATGGACTTCGATATGGATATGGATTGGACCAACGGCAGCACTCTCCTCTACCTGCTCGGTGTGAGAGAAATAGCAATAAGAACTAGGATATAAATAGATTCTGCAAATATGATCCTCGGCATAGTAGTGGCCAAGTGCACGGAGTGCCTAACAAATAAAATAAAAAAAAAAAAAAAAAAAAAAAATTATCTGCACATATCGGCTTGTGGCACAAAGCCTTTGCGCGAATGGTTAAGCTTCTTGTAAAACTTCCGTGTTTCTTTAGCGCGGAACAGCTCTTCCATCGCTTCGCGATCTCGTTCTTCTTGATGGCGCTTTTTTCTTCGGAAGATCAAGTTTTGTCTGTTCCGTGCCTGTTTATACCGTGCCTAGTTCGCTCTCGTGCGGCGTTGCAGCATTCTCGCCCATGCTGCATTTTTCTCATTCTTTAATTACTCGCATTCGCCGTCGTACCAGTCGTTTCTCTGATTTGGGGCCGCTGGACCTAGTGCTGATGTTGCGGTGCTACCTATGGCGGATTTTATGTGCTTCCAGCCATCCTCAAGAGTGGCGACGCCAAGCTACTTTTCCGTTGGTAGGGCCACTTCCAACTGCTACGCGTATTTTTGAGCTACTTCTGAGTCCCATAGCCGCTCGATGTTAAGCCGCGGCGTTCAGCTTCGACGCGTGTTGGTCACCATCGGCTACGACCGTGGTCATCAGGTAAAGAACAAACGGACAATGCTGTCAGCACCGAGGAGGCAGCCCCTCCTCTAGCACGATGTAGGTAGTGAAACCCTGGTTTGGTGGTTATCGAAGACTCTTCACCAACCGAGAAAAGCAAAAATAGAGCAAACGGATTGATTTTACGGCAAAAAACCGGCAACGAATAAAGGACAACGATTGGAAAAATGGATCTTGGAGCGTGAGAACTTTGAATGAACCCGCGCGTGTTGGGCTTCTGGTTCGTGAACTGCGGAATGTCGGCGTGAACGTGGCGGCTATCCAGGAAATACGCAGGCTGAAAACCGGAGAACGTGAACTCCGAGTGGTGGACCCCATCGCCATTATATCATTGAAGTACCACATCTACTACAGCGGTGGCGACTGAGCAGAGTTCGTCGAGTTGGCTTCATAGTGTTTTTTTTTTCTCTGTTGTGACATTACCCGTATCCTTAGTGTATAGTGCATGTCGCATTACTCCATTTCCATTGATAGGTAATGAAGCATCGATTTCTGTACAGTTCTTGTTTTGATTCCTCAGATATTGATACAAATCGACTATAATAAAATGGTCCCGCTTTTTACACCCTTCATAGAAATTTACATCTCAGCGAAGGCGCGTCCCTTAGCAAACATAATTGATCAAAATTATGAGAAACCAAATCGGTACTACTGATATTTGACCATGCAACGGAACTCTAGTCCCATCCTTGTTTCGTTTTTAGTTTAGTCCCAGAAAAATACTAGAAAAAAAGGGGCTTTATGCTAGCAGCAAAACCGAATCATGCTAGAAAATTTGTTAAGTAATCAGAATTTACCAGTGCTCACAGTCCTTGTTGAGTTAATACTCATGATTGTTATCCTGGCTTCATGTGTAGTCTCGGGACTGACCAACTCCGAGTCTTTAACCATCTGCTAGGTAAAATAGATTAGTTTTCAGAAACTGTTGCAAGTAACAAGGACTTTGTACCGCGAATCCTTGAATTACCAGAACATATTATCCTAGCCCGACAAACAAGATGAGACTAGGGTTCAAATTGGTAGATCTTACCCCGTAACGCACCACGAAAAGGTGATCTACCCGCGTTACGGGTTAAAGTGGTTGGGAAGCAGATGAAGCGAACTATTCGGTGGAAACCGGTAAGCGGCCGAATCTGTGTGTTGAGGATGAATATATCCCGTAATGAAATCGCTTTTACCGAAGTAAAATCTAAATGGATTTCATTTTTTTTTCAACGAAAATGGAGATATATGTTATGGTTTCATAATGCGAGGAGAACTTTTTAGAAACACATGGGTTTTCTTTGTAAATATTAAAGCATTCAATAATTGGCGCACCGCCTGCAGCTGTAGCCTAATTTATTGGCAATGAAGCAAACGCCGCGAGGTATGCAATGCCCATTGTTACAGCATAGCATAGCATAGACTGACTGTACATGTCAATGGTTGCTACTCCGTGATTGATCGGAACTGGTAAGAATTGCACTACGATCCAAATGAATAAGGGATGGGAGTTTCCGCTTACTCTCGAAGTGCAATTTTAGCAGATCTAATATTATTGATCAATAACGGCGCCGGCCAAGTCCTTACAGTCAGTTGGGATGGGGAAGGAATGTTAGGGTGTAATGATTGTTGCTTCTAGAGACCGAGAATACCTCTGCATCTCCACAATCACCACGGGAAGGGTGTTTATTAGTGAGGGAGGAAAAGATCTGGGAGTCACCTCTGGTCGATGATGTGATCCATGGACGAGGAGGAAATATACGACTTAAATTTAGAGCTAGTTTTGTATTTTTGTCTCGAGAAGTTTTTGGTAGAAGCTTTAAAAAATACGTCAACATCTATAATGTCGAACAATTCAAAAAATGTTTTCATTAATGACGAAAACTGAAAATTACATGTACCGTAAAACGGGGTAACTTTGATAGTTTTTTCGAAGAAAACTTCAATATTTATGCATTCTGTTTCAAAAAATTACAATTTATATTTGTAAAACAAGTACTGACATCCCAGCTATCGATTGCACTTGATAGATTGCCAAAAGATTTATTCTGAATGTATATATTATTTTTCATGTAATCGAAAGTCGGTTTTCTGTTTTGGGGTAACTTTGATAATGGAGTATCAATCGAACAAAATTGAATGAATTACGGAACATTTATAGGGCGTTGCATACCTCTAGGCGTTTGACGCTATATGAAAATTTCTGACTTATATTACAAAAAGGGTCCCAGTTTGTAAAACTGGGTTTCGCTAAGAGATTTGAGGCCGAATTCATGTTCTACTATAACTAGGCTGCCAAGGATAAGTGACGAACTGATTATGACTTCATCAAATAGTGATCGTAAAACAGATTGTTTGTAAGCGTTGCAAAAATGCTAAAATCTTATAATTTTTTAATATTTGCATATAAATCCTCAAATGCACTTTATTCCAACGAAAATAGCTTTGACATGAAGTGTCATACTGATACTCTTTACTTTTGCATTCGTTTTGCTTAACTGATTAACGGAAACATAGTTATTTCGTTTAGTATGGTGTGGGTCTCGCACTATCAAAGTTACCCGCATTATCAAAGTTACCCCGTTTTACGGTATATATTTTAAATTATATGAAACAGGAATATTGCCGACACTTGTAGTGACGAACTATACATAGTTTGTTTGAAAATTACATATGAGTATTACTGTGCATTTTGTCTCGATATGGTAGAGGTTTTAAAAAATACGTCAACATTCACAATGTCAAACAATTCAAAAGATAATTTTTAATAATGACAAAAAGAGAAAAATATATGTATATTGAAATTGTATAAGAAAAAAGCATAATGCCGACTCTTATAGTGACAAACCATACAAAGTTTGTTTTTATATTACATAAAAGTTACGCTTTCAAGAAAAAATGTGTTATCATAAGCATGAAACGAACTCACCAGTTGGTAATCCATCCTCGACTGAACACAAAACTGACACTGACAGCAAAACTTCTTGGCGTCCCGACAACAAACCGTCTTGTTTGTGCCTTCCCAAATACCTACCCAGCAAGACGCTCCAAAACAGAAACCGCGAAACCGTGAGCAAAATCTATCCGACGACGCAAAACCGAACCGTCCTGCTTGGGCTTCACGAAGCACTACCCAGCAAGACGCTCCAAAACAAGAAAAAAAAATCTCCAGCGACGAAAACACGCGCGAAACCGTGAGCCATATCTATCGGACGACGCAAAACCGAACTGTCCTGCTTAGGCTTCACGAAGCACTACCCAGCAAGACGCTCCAAAACAGGAAAACAAAAAATCTCCAGCGACAAAAACACGCGCGAAACCGTGAGCCAAATCTATCGGACGACCCAAAACCGAACGGTCCTGCTTGGGCTTCACGAAGCACTACGAAGTAAACGCCGCAAGGTATGCAATACGCTTCCAATCGCAAAGCGCAACATACTGTTAGCCATCTATACTTTGGTAGCGCAACTAGTCAGATGATGAGAGATTTGATTTTTCACGCATCCATCACATGCCGCTGTGGGGAAAATGTTTTATTTTCCTGATATAAGACGGTTCACAGTGAAACAGTTAGGCGGAAAAGGTAGGAATATCCATTCTGTATGTTCTACGTACGATTGTTTTTTGTATTATTGCACTACTTTCATAAAAATTGAGATCCAGCTGGTGGGAGCGCTAGTTTGAGGTTGGAAAACCAGGATATGTGAGGTTAGTTTCATTGGAACTTTCGCCTGAGCGATTTTTGCGCTTGAATAAAACACGCTTCGGGACATTCACCGCTGCCCCTAAAAATACCATTGGGTAGATAAATGAATTCTCTACCATTGCATCTCATTCAATTTCATACATAAGTGAATTAAGCGGTGAAAATAAATATTTTGTTCCGGATGTTTTGAAACCATGAATGAGTTTGACATTGCTCTCGTCAACCATCATCATGACGACATCAGCACACCCCACCGGACGAATTGTCGTATTGGGAGCGAATGCCCATTGTTACAGAAAATAAACAAAACTGACAGAACAAAATGCAGTTTTGCCCTTCTACTTGCGCTTTTTTTGATAATATCATTATTTCATCGAATTATCATGCAAACTCTTCGTTCGTTTTTTTTTTGTTTGGAAAGTTATATCACGCCGTCGACACTTACATTAGCGAGTCAACTCCATGCAAAAAGCAGAAATATATAAATTATGTGACAGAGTCACATGGAAAGGTTTTTAAAAAACTGAAAGACCGAACTGATCGGTATGGAGAACGAAACTAGAATGATTTATTACTTGTGAATTAATTGTTACAGAGGCCTAGCTTGGAAGAGGAAAGAGCCCTAGCTAAGTAAAAATATTGTAACTGGATCGCGTCGTCCGGTCATCGACGCGTGTTGCTGATTCGGCGAGGTGTGCCAACGTGTTATGATAGGAATGTTGGTTGCTAGGTGACTTCGTGGAAGTTGGTGGGCTATGGTTGCTGAGTGTTGGCTTGACGATTATACTGCTGACGGTCACTTTATAATTGTGATGGTTGTTCCAATGCGGCTAAGGATGTTGACACTTGCTGTTGTTGTAGTTGGAGGTTTTGGAGCTTGGCAGAAATGTCTGCTAGACTGGGGTCGGTTGTTAGAGTTGGGGTTTTAGTAGAGGATTCGATTGTAACTACTCCCCCCCTAAGTGAGGAACGTCTCGGTCCGATTTTGAGTATGAGTATGATGGTAATGATGATTGTGGCAGTTCCTGTGAGCGAAAATCCACCAAGTAGGCTCCAGAATTCGATGTTCATGTGATTCTGTTTCAGATAAACGTGTTCCAGTTTCTGTCGATTATTTATCGCTGTGTTGCTGATTTCTGCTATATCGTGTTGTTTGAAGAGATGCCAGTGAATTGAGGTATTGTGGATTCCGCCATATAGGATTTCTGTGTTGACTGTAGTTTCTGAATTTTTGAAGGTTTGGCCATTAAAATTTACCGTACAGTTTGAGAATTTGATAATGAAGTTTCCAGTGAGTCTTCTGTTGTCGGGTCCGCAGTTTGTCTCAAGAAGATGATGTTTGGCGTTCGAGATTATGATGGTGTTCTCGTTTACCAGTTGATGTGTGGTATCGTTTTTGAAAATAGAGTTACAACGAGAATGCTTGCCAAGTATGATTTGTCTGAGGCATTCGTCTTTAAGCTCATTGATATTGGCTGACCTTTGAACGAAATCCTTTGGGTTGTCTGTTGTGAAAAGTTTTGATCCGTGTCGTATAACGTGGCTTGGATAATACTTTATGATCTGATTGTCCACGATGAGAGGATAAATTCTAATAATTGTGGATGAAGAATTTTCTAATTTTGGGACATGCAAAATGTAGAGCAAGTCTCCATTCTTCACTGCAATTTTGGGGGTGACGAATTGTAAGGCTTCGTCAGGGAAATCGGTTTTCACTCCTTGGTCCTGGAGTGTTGATTTGATGACGTTTATCTCCCTTGTGGACAGCATCTTGTTGTTGGTAACGGCGATTTTTGTAAGCGTAATTGCTTCCTGAATGTTATCCAGTAATTCATTGATGACGTCGATATTGAGCATTGTGGTGATGGCATCTAGTGTATCGAGACCAATCTTGTTGTTGTTGAGTGATCCGGCTATTTGGTTGATTGTTTCAGTGAGTTGTATGATCCTGTTGTTAATATTTTCGTTTATCTGGTACTGTTGATTATTTTGTTTGATGAGGTCGTTCATAGTTGAATTGATGATTTCCAAATCGTGGGCGTCAGGTGATCCAGCAATCCATTTCCATGCCGTGCCTATGGAATCCCATCTTTTGCGTCTGTGTGTCCGTCGTGGTTTCAGCCCGTAGAGGGTTGAGTATATCTTTTTTATTCGAAATTTGATTACTTCTTGTAGTGGGTTAGTGGGGTTAAGGTTGTTATAAAAAGTATTTGTTATTATTTGTATACTTTCCTCTATTCTTGCTAAATTGATAGGGTGTATTAGTTTTAGGGATCCTGTTTGGGTTTTACAATCAGTTTCTTTGATCTGCACGATTGGATCATTTAAGGTATTAATGATGTGTAGTAGTGGTTCACCGTATATGAAATAGAAGTTTATGTGCAATAAAAGTGTGGCATACATCCAATTTATCTGTAAGTTAAAATTAGTGTTAGTTTTGTGTTAGTTTTTATTTTTTTGAAATAATTGTTATAATTAAGGCTTCCTCTTCCGTTTTAATTTGGACTTGTGTAATTTTATATTCCTCGTATCTATGACGGTTTTCTTCCTGTTCTGTCTAACTACTTGTTTCTTAAATTTGTTCTTTCGTTTGTTTGGAATTCCCTGAATTTTGTTGTATATTATGTCTTCTTTTTAGAATTTTGGTTTATCTTTCCTTTTTTTGTTATGATTTTCTATGGTTCTCTTTTGGTACTCTCCTAATTTGACCATGATTTCATCGAAAAGCGTGTCCCTATTTTCCAACATTACTTCGGGGTTCAAAGGCCCTTCTTCTTCCTCCCTAACGGCGAAAAACACTTCCACGGGTTTTCTCTTATGTGCGGAGTGAATGGATTCGTTGTATAATGAAGTAGCAATTTTGTAAAGTTCTTTGTTATTCAGATCTGGATATTTGCTCTTTGAGCATCTAAAAATTTCGCTGAGAGTTGAGTGAAATCGTTCAACGATTCCGTTCACCTCACTATGGTCTGAAGGTGTGTAGTAGGTCTCTATTTCAAGTCTTTGCAGAAGGCTACGAATTTCGACGGACTTGAAAGCGGTTTCATTGTCGCAGACGATCATTCTTGGTTTGCCATGTGTGGTAAACAATTTAACCATTCCCCTTTTTACGTCAGGGATACAACGAGATTTAATAGGAACTAACATGGCATACCTTGAGAATTTATCTACTGCCGATATAAAAAGACAAGGGGAGGAAATGAAAATATCTACATGAAATATATCCCAGGGTTTTTTCGGCATTGGTGTATACGCGAATTTAATTCGGTAGGGAGATCTTTCATACTTACTTTCCAGGCACGTGGTGCACAGATTGATGATGGTTTGTACCTTTTTCCGCATGTTTGGAAAGTAGAATCTTGTCTTGATGGCCTCATAATTTTCGTCGGCACCCCGATGTGCTTGCTGGTGGACGTCTTCCAGAGTTTTATCTTGATCTTCTTCAGAGGTGAGATCCTGTAGAATAGTCTATGTTAATACAATTTTAAAAGTTTTGTTCCTAGAGAAATAGTTTTTGTACGCTATTTGCAGTGTATTTAACCATTTTTCCGGGCATAATATACAATTTGTCCGGGTAGGGTGCATAAAATCCCGTAAGATTTTTATGGCATAGGGTATACCGAATGATGCTCGAGTAAGGGTCTGTCGAAATCTTGAGGGAAAGATTTCTTCGCGTACTTCGTTGTTCTGCGAACCTTCAGAAATTAAAATTTGATTACGATAATAATTTAGAGGTTTCTCAGTCATTCTAATTAGATCCTCGTTATCGGATTCAGCTGAATGAACCGTTTCAGCGTCCGATGAAGATTCTTCTTCTTCGTCTTTGTTAGCATTAATTTCTAGTGTGTTGCATTCCTTTTGTTGTGGAATTCTAGACAAGCCGTCGGCGATAACGTTTTGTTTTCCGGGTCTGTAATGGATTTCGTAGTCGAATTCCTCGAGCCGTAATTTCCACTTAATTAACCTGTCATTTGATCCTTTAAGGTTCAAGGCGTAGGTTAATGGTTTGTGGTCGGTGTAAAGACTGAATTTACGCCCAAATAAATAGGGTCTGAAGTACTCGCACGCCCAGTCGATAGCAAGCAATTCCTTCTCGATAGCTGAGTATCTTACCTCAGTCTCGGATAGCGTACGAGAAGCAAAGGCGATAGGCTTGTCTGATCCAATGGGACCCTGTGAAAATACCGCACCTAATGCGAAGTTAGAAGCGTCCGTCGTGAGGACAAATCGTTTTGAGAAATCCGGGTATTGTAGTACGTGGCTACTGATTAGGATTTCTTTGCACCGTCGAAAAGCATCAGTAAATTCTGGTGTGTGACGGATTGTTTCTCCTTTTCGGAGTTGTTGGGTTAAGGGTTTTGAAATTTTAGCAAAATCCCTGATGAATTTCCTGTAGTAACCAATTACACCTAGGAAGCTTCTCAGCTCCTTTTCATTCTTTGGTATTGGCCACTCTCGAATAGCTTTAATCTTCTCGGGATTTGGTTTTACTCCTTCTGGAGTAACTATATGGCCTAGAAAAGCGACCTCCTTTTGAAGAAATTCACATTTATCTATTTGAATTTTCATATTGTATTTCCTCAACGTTTCCAATATCAAATTCAAATTGATCAAATGTTCTTGAAGGCTGGTTGAATAGATGATAATGTCATCCATATAAACCAGACAACGAACGCCAATATGTTCTCTGAGAATGTTGTCCATTACTCTTTGAAATGTGGCATGGGCATTTTTTAATCCGAAGGGCATTCGAATAAATTCATAATGTCCGCCCTCGACACTGAAAGCAGTTTTTTGGATGTCACCTTTATGGATTTCGATTTGATGAAATCCGGAGGCCAGATCCAATGTCGAAAAGTACTGACATCGGCCCAGTTTATCCAGGATGTCGGTAATGTTCGGTATTGGGTATCGATCGTCAACCGTCTTCTCGTTGAGCTTACGGTAGTCGATGACTAAACGCCATTTCCTTTGACCAGAAGCATCGAGCTTCTTTGGCACTACCCATACGGGCGAGGAATATGGGCTTTCTGAAGCACGGATAATGCCTTGCTCCAGCATTTTATGAATTTGTCGTTGAACCTCTGCTCTATGACAGAAAGGATAACGGTACGATTTAGCATATACGGGTAGATCGTCTTTAGTAATGATCTTGTGGCGTATAGCATTTGTGAACGACAGATTTTCTTCTTCGTGATGAAAGACATCTCTAAACTTATAAAGGACTTTAAGCAATTTGGGCCTTTCCTCAGAATTTAAGTTGTCGAGTCTAAGTTTATCAGCGAAGGGCTCTGCTTTTGCTTTTGTGGTTTGGTCAGCCTTTTGTGTTCTGTTAACGTAATTAGGATTTGGGGAAATTTCTTCGAAGTTGAGAAGATCTGTGTACACAGCATCCTTGTCGATACATAACTGTAACTGTTTGTTGCTGAGATTTATCATCGGAAAAGTTGCTATACCGTTATGAGCACTATATACTCCTGAAGGTATAATCACATCTTGTCCTATGACAAGATCGTGTTCGATTAAGAAGTCTCCCTTCCTTTTTTCGAACTGGAAATTCTTTAACCAAAGTCTCACCTTCATGAAAGTTGAGTTGTTCTCTGGTTGGGAATTTTTTATGAAGAGGTATTTCGATGTCATTTATGCAGATCGTGTTAGAAGCTGTATTGATTACTGCACCAAGTGTCCTAAGGGATTCAAATCCAATAAGACCATCGAAAAAGTCATGGAATCTAAATAAGAAAAATTTTAACTTCGGTAGATCGTTTATAAAATTCACGAACGGATTGACGTGCGTGTATCGATCGATGCGATGTAGACCACTCAGATTCTTTATTTTCTGTTGTGGTCCTGTCCCGATGCTATGGGTTGGTACTAGTTCGGGAGATATATAATTATAATTCGCTCCGGTATCGATTAGAAATCTCAAAGGTCTATTGACACTTCTGGGTACTTCCAGATACGGGAGAAAATTATTACTCATTCCGGGATCCCTTGATCCGGATCCGTACAAAAATTTAATTCCTCATACTCCTCATCTTGTACGTAACTTTCCGCTGAGTGTTCCTCATTCGGAATGTTATGTTGAGGCTCAAGTTGGTTAGAACAGTGAGGCTGTTCTTCACCTTCGTGCATATTTATTTGAGTTCTGAATCTAGATTGTCCTGAAGGGTCAGGTTTTATATTTGGTGGTGCTGAAAACCGCGATTGGCCGTATTGTCCTGGCCCGTTCTTAAAGTTATTGTTCTTGGGTTGAGGGTAACCCTGGGAAGGATTTTGAGTTGGATTCATTGGTCTATTCGGGTTTTGCGAGGTGTGGTACCCTCGGCCGGTTTGTCCTGCAGAGTGAAATTTTGAGTTGTTGTTAAAGTTTTTTGTGACGTTAGAATCGTGGAGCTTCGCGAGTCTTTCACGTCTTTTCTGGCTGGCCACGTGTTGTTCTAAAGCCCCTTCATAGGCCTCTTGGAGATTCTTAGGTTTGTAAATTCGGGTTAAAGAAGATAGATGGTCTGGCAGGCCATCTATGAAAGCATTTGTAACCATGGCTCCATAGCTTAGCATAAGGACTTTGGCACAACTTTTAGTGTCATCGTTTGCGAGGATGTTCGCATTTATGTCAGCTAAGAGTTTTTTTGATTGTTGGTAGAAGCTTAATAGATCTTGACTACCTTGCTTCAATCCAGAAATTTTTGAAATGAGCGTGGCTAGATCACGCTTATCGCCGAGTTCGTCTTGGAGGGCTTTTTTTATATCGGCCCAGACCAATTTGACTTGCCCGCGAATGAGGATATCATTCGCTTCGTTAATAATTTTGTCTCTGATTATGCCAGTCCATAGGGGCATAACATGGTCCACTGTGGATTGGTCATTAATTACTTTCTCGCAGTATTTTATCTTTTGATCGACGGAGTCGATCCACGAGGACAGCATTGCTGGTTCCCCTGTGAAAGTTGGGATGAGTTTGATGGGATCAGGTACACTGAAACCGTCGAACTTCCTTTCAGCTGGCATCTGAGGGTTGCAATGTTGAAGCATGTCTGTTTTGGGAGGCTTCTAAGGCAGAAATCTGGAGCCGCTGTTGCTCCATTTTAGCCATCAGCTCGTCGATTAAATCTTGAAGATCTGCTGACATTGCTCTAGTTAGCATTTATTCTGAACAAAACTAAGTTTAATAAAGGCGTCAAATAGAGCCAAAAGAATTTTCCAAAAACATCGCTGAATACCGAAAAATCACTTCTTGCAAAAATTTGTTTTATCAATTCCAACTAGATATTTTAAATCACAATTGCTGTCATCAATTCACAGTTTACTCTAAATTTAGCACTTTTATTATCAATTATTTAGTTATTTGTATTAGATTTTCCAAAAATATACTGAATACCGAAAATCGCTTTCCAAAACAAGTTTTATATTTTCACCAATTTCACGAATTTTTGTTTTAAATCACAATTTTTGTCATCAATTCACAACTTCTGTCATCAATTCACACTTTTTGTCATCGATTCACAATTCACTTTAAGTCACCAGTTTTTTAGTTATTAGTTTATTATAAAAGGAAAATTATTATGAGAAAAAAGGATAGTTTTAATTTTAAAAGATACTCACAACAAATCGACTGGTATGCCACCAGTGATGCCTAGGCGGGTAAGCTGAGCTCCGGGTTGAGAGCGTTATAGTTCCTCCGGGGCCAGTGGGTTCCTTGCAGCACTTCCAGCGATCGCCTGATCACTACACTACACTAAGAACGATTTTCGAACACGCGCGACGAATAATTGATTATTGTTGGCGGATTTTCCTGATCGCGGCAGCACACTGTGATTTTTGATCGCGACTTTGGAGTTGACACTACATGGAATCACTATCCCCTCGGAAAACGACTGCGCCAATTATGTGACAGAGTCACATGGAAAGGTTTTTAAAAAACTGAAAGACCGAAATGATCGGTATGGAGAACGAAACTAGAATGATTTATTAGGGTAGGTGTACCAGTTATGGCCATAGTGGTTCCCTATTTCGCCATACGTGATAACTTGAGTTCATTCACATTTTGAAATGTTTTGTGTATTTTAGGAGTAGGATAAAGAATGTATCTTGTTGTTAAAACATTAAAAAATATTAAAAATGTGAAACCTATCGAAACTTCACATATGGCCAAATAGGGAACCACTATGGCCATAACTGGTACACTTTCCCTACTTGTGAATTAATTGTTACAGAGGCCTAGCTTGGAAGAGGAAAGAGCCCTAGCTAAGTAAAAATATTGTAACTGGGGTAGGTGTACCAGTTATGGCCATAGTGGTTCCCTATTTCGCCATACGTGATATCTTGAATGCCTTCACATTTTGAAAAATCTTTTGTGTTTTAGCAGTAAAACAAAGGATAAATCTTGATGTTAAAACATTCAAAAAGATTAAAATTGTAAAAGTTATCCAAATTTTGCATATGGCCAAATAGGGAACCACTATGGCCATAACTGGTACACTTTCCCTACTTGTGAATTAATTGTTACAGAGGCCTAGCTTGGAAGAGGAAAGAGCCCTAGCTAAGTAAAAATATTGTAACTGGATCGCGTCGTCCGGTCATCGACGCGTGTTGCTGATTCGGCGAGGTGTGCCAACGTGTTATGATAGGAATGTTGGTTGCTAGGTGACTTCGTGGAAGTTGGTGGGCTATGGTTGCTGAGTGTTGGCTTGACGATTATACTGCTGACGGTCACTTTATAATTGTGATGGTTGTTCCAATGCGGCTAAGGATGTTGACACTTGCTGTTGTTGTAGTTGGAGGTTTTGGAGCTTGGCAGAAATGTCTGCTAGACTGGGGTCGGTTGTTAGAGTTGGGGTTTTAGTAGAGGGTTCTATTGTAACTTATATGTGTGCAAAAATCTGGCTCAAAGTGTGCAATAATAGGATGCGGATGTTTTGAAGTGTGCAACAATTGGGTTTTGGCAAAAGTCAATCAAATCATTTAAAAAAGCACAAAAAAATGATGGAAAATCTGATTGCCGAATATATTTTCTGGTTCTGAGTGATATTCAGTTTAAGTTTAAGGGTATCTGACATATTTCACAGTCAAATTACTGAGTGCGTACCGTAATATGAGAGATTGTATTCAGTCTAACCTAGCTGGTGAGAGCACGAACGCGGAAAGCCCGAAAACGATACAACAATAATTGATGGATTTGATGGTTGTTTTGGACTCTCTTTCAAAAATCGGACCAGTGGGTTTGTATTGCGTTCAACCCCTATTTTGTCGCACACGCTCTTCAACGGAACGAATGGAAGTTACACCACTGAAAACAACGATGGTACGGTATTATATGGCAGGATTTGCAGTAAGAAATCAAACAACGTTTTTCATAATTAAGAAACAAAAATTTTGAAAATAAAATTTCTCATTTGGACCCTGGCTCCAAGACCATTTGGAAATTATCTAAAAATTTTAAAAAATCTCAGAAGCCATTAACGGCATCGAAAGAGGGAAACAAATTATTACTAACCAATTGCGAAAAAGCTCGTGCAGTTTGAAAGCGCGCACAATTCTAATTTAGGACTTACTAGTCCAATTGAAAATCAAGTCACTCAGGACTTTGAAAACATTCTCAATCAAGAGAACGTTTTCGAAAATTCCTGGGAGACTGATTTGGAGGAAGTGAAAACTATTATTGAAAAATTCAAAAATATGAAAGCTCCTGACGATGATGGCATTTTTTAACATCCTCATCAAGAAACTTCCGGAAAGTAGCTTATCATTCTTAGTTGATATATTTAACAAATATTTTCAGTTGTAATATTTTCCTGACAAATGTAAAAATGCTAAGGTTGTACCAATTTTAAAACCAGTCAAAAATCCTGCAGAAGCTTCTAGCTATCGTCCAATCAGTTTGCTTTCCTCCATCAGTAATTTAAATAAAAAATCAAATTGAACAGAATGATGGTCCACACCAACGACAATTATTTTTTTTGCCAATGAACAGTTCAGATTCATTAATGCTTAATTGTAAAATTTAAAAAAAAACTTTTATTTTCCAACATACATTGTTAGACTAATCTAAAGTTATCTGCCAAATCTTACACTCCAGGTTAATTATCAGAACTCCAAGTCTGGAAGACTTCCTGTATGAGCGGGTGTTCCTCGAGGCAGCATTTTGGGACCAATATTATACAATATTTTTACATCTGAATTACCTGAGTTACCTCAGGGATGTCAAAAATCTTTGTTTGCGTGTAACACAGGCAGTGCTGTTAAATGTCATGAATATCACGCGACTTTGACATTTGAATATAGCTTAATTCATCCTTCCCTGTGGAAAAAGTCATCGGAAAATGTTTTTCCAGGTGACCATTCTTGAATAACTATTGGTTGGTCATATTTGCAGATGCTGTATTCCGCATGAGAGAGCGCTATACGCATTTAAATTTTTCCAAAATTTAATCCATTTAACAGCACTGAACACAGGCACCTCCTCCAAAGGACGAAGCTTGCGTGTCATCTGTAGAGGATTGCAAAAAAAATGGATATTTTTTCCTCATAATTCACGCTATGTTTAAACCAGCATATTATTGAAATCGAATACCTCGGATTTCTTCCCGCTAGATATCAGTATTTGGTAGTGGTAAAAATTATTTAAAAGTGGTAAAAATCAAAATTTCACCGATGGAATATTTTTAAATCTTCCTATTATGAACTTATACATAATAGGAAGATTTAAAAATATTCCATCGGTGAAATTTTGATTTTTACCACTTTTAAACTACTTTTCATACACATCCTATGAAAATCGACGTTTTTCCTACACATTTCAGGCCATACAAAATGTATGGGAAAAATTTCACGGATTTGAAAGGTTCCGATTATGAAATTATAGACCAGATGCTGATATCTAGCGGGGAAAATCCGAGGTACTTCCGATTTGCATAATCTGCTGGTTTAGACATAGCGTGTACTTGCAAAAATGGATGATTTCTCCTAATGCTTCCAAAACTCAAGTTTTAATACATATTTCCACATAAACTTAAAGCACTTCATTTGAAACCTTCAAGTAGACGTGTTTTCACGATGAGAGGGGTTCCAATAAATTGGTCAGATGAAGTTAGGTGTCTTGGGCTCATGCTAGATAAGAATTTAACTTTCAGCCAAAGCCAAATGTAACAAATATTTAAAATGCCTTTATCAACTTAGTAAGAATAAGCATTTGATCTTCAAACAAATTTGGGTGATAGTGTTTTCTAACACGGAACACCTAGATATACGAAATAAATGTAATGTTTGGAATGGTACTGATGAATTAGACTTAACAATGGCAATGGGCCAAATCTTTCAAATGAAGGGAACCACCACTTTCAGATATCTGATATCTGAAGTTCTCATGTTGGTGTAACAATATTCCATATCTGTCTTTTCACGAGTGTTCCGACTTGTAATAAACATCCTATCACCGAGTCACTGGTTATCTCATTGCAGATGAAATGCGAACAATTCATTATCTCTGTGAGCTACGGCAGAATATTGAGTATGAGACTGCTATAGTACATAAACCCTTCTACCGCCTAACCCAAAAGCAGACCAGATGTCAAAGTCGAGAATTAGCTGCTTCTCGCTATCACGAAGCAAACATTCATAGGAAAACTCGCAACTCTGGATGGGGCTCGAAATGATAGCGCACACCGACATTGGAAAGTGAGAGTTAATTTAGAAGACATTATGTTTTATGTAGCGGAACTTGGTGCGGAATTAAATTGAATTTTCCACCCTACGTCCGACCCGCTCATTTGGAAAGGGGGCTTTCTTTGTTGCGCCTTTTGGCAACAGAAAAACAGAAGCCTGTTCTGGTGATAAAGCTGGTATGGTTTCGAAAGAGGTGGTATTTTCGGCAGCTTGAAAAAGTTAATGTCTTTATTGGGGTTCGTAGATCAAGTTGTGAGCTGGATTGAGCCCTTGATGCACTGTGTGGGGGTGGAAGAAGAAATTTATTGCCGAAGAGAACTTCGTAATCGTTGGCTGACATGATGCTAATTGATTAGGGAAAATTAGACAGAGTATATTTACATGTGAAAATTTATGGATGCTGGAATTTGACCCTGGATTTTATGGAAACCGTTCTGTGGAAAATTGGGAAATACAAATTAAATCAGCCTAATTATTAAGTCATGCCCATTATACCCTAATACGATGTGTTTCGGGATTGAATGATGTGTCACCAACGTAAACATTTAAAGTGAAAAAGTAATAGACCAAAATATTTGGTTTCAATAATAAAAGGTTTCATGATTCATATATGTCCGAAAGAATTGACAAGTTGTTGAGATTATCCACTTAAAAGAACACTAGACAATAACCCGTACAGCCGCAAAATGTCGTGCAGGAGCTAAATATGTGAGTACCACTTTGATTCCCACTAATTCAGGTTAAAAAGGTAGATGTTTACATTAGGATGATTAAAAAACCATAAACGATCCTTATTTCGTCATTTTTGATGAATGCATCGATGAAATCATTACAAAAAAGGTCTATCCTGGTTGATACAGTCATTGATGTTTTGTCCTCATTTTTCTACCCATCAATTTTTCATTCATCGGATGGGTTTAGCGTCTGTCTACCAGTCTTCGTCGTTGAATCGAAGCGGAGAAAACTAGACCAGACATTCACTGGCTGATTTTTGCAAATCTGTCCTTTAGGCATTCCTGTTGACATTGAGTGAAGGGTGACTTCCAGTCTGATTTATCATGGTTCTTGTTAAGGCTCCAGAACTGCTTGTTTTACTACAAAGCTATAAAAAATACCAAGCCTAATTTATTTTCATGCTTCCATGCACAAGTTCTCAAAGGTATTGCTCAACAATTATTATTTTGAATTTTGTTAGTTTTTAATACCAAGGGTTCAGTGGCTCGGAAAGTGGGTAGGACAGGTAGAACATGTACTACGCATTAAAACACCTGGGTCAGACAGTCAAAGGATTGTCCAACAAAAAAAAACAGCAGAAAGCTTGAAAAATAAATCAAACTATTTATCATCTGTTCAATATTCTATGGACAGGCTACGTGTCGCTACGCGCACGTTAGTCATTTGCAAAGGAACTTGATCGGCTGCCCATTTGAAAACTTCTATGCTCACCGTTCTTGTGTGTTCCTGTATAAGTTGGTGAAAACGAACACTCCGCCAATACTCCATCAAAAGTTGTTGCCGTTCCGAGGACGTCGCTTGCAGAATTTGATGATCCCTCCCAATATTTCAATGTGTTTTGGAACCGTATGTAATGTGAATATTGTACAATGTAAGAGTAGTTTATATGTTAAGTTTTTATTGTATTTGACTCGTTAAAAACGCAGGTGGTAAACAAAAAAAGGTTTCCTTTACGCCACTGGAAATAAACAAACAAACAATATACATACGAACTCGATCAACGTCGCCAGACATGATAAGGTATTTGATGCTGTTTCTGCATAATGAAACATTTTTCAAGTTTCTTTAGCTTCTCCTAAAAACTTTTGCGATTATGGTCACATCTGGGCAAATAAAAAAGCACAAATTCGCAGTATTTTTGGTGTTTATCCATTTGTTATCTAGGATTTGATCAGGAAATAAGAACAATTTTTTTAGCGATTTTTCAAGGATGCTTAGAAGAATTTCTCTAGATTTTGATCCAGAAAATCCATCAGAACTACAAAAGAGTAGTGAAAAAGTGCCGTGAAATTCAGTTGTTTTTGATCCTTTGACCTTGACGCTTGCCCTTGTGGGGGCGGGCGATGAGGGCAGGATTAAGCAAGTCGTGCGTTTTTCGCGTAGTGAAATGAAAAAGCGCCGCGATCGTTAGTAGTGTTTGATCTATTGATCGCGTCGCTTGCTCTTGCGTGGGCAAGTGACGAACACTTGTTCGGCATACAATATCGCGAATCCGATCAGGCGTGATTATATCATGGATCGTATCAACAACTATTGGTGACTCCCAGATCTTTACCTTATCCCACAAACCCAATACCCTATCCATGACAACTGTGGAGATGCAGAGGTATACTCGGTCTCTAGTAACAACGGTTGTCTAACTAACATTCCTTCCCTTCCTTGATGACCGTAAGGACGTGGCCGGCGCCGTTATTGACATTTAAAATTTGAGCTCTCAATGTGTGCATATTGAAAAATGGTAAGCTAATCCCAAGCCCCATTCGTTTATTTCCTGTACAACTTCGATTGTTCTGGTCAATCACGGAGTAGCAACTACGAATTGTACGGTCATCTCTCATGCTCTCATGCTCAGAAAATCCATCAGAACTACAAAACTAGCTCAAGGGATTTTTTTCTGTTCATCTGGATACCTTCAAGAATAAAAACAACACTAAACAAGTTCAAATAAACATTTTTATCGGTACATCCAACAGCTAACAGTTGTACTACGTGAAGAAATTAAAATTTTAACAAATATCAGATAAATAATGCCCATCAGATGTAATTATAGTTAAAATGACATTTCTTCTAAACTGCGTACTGCGATCAAAGAAAAGAAATTTTCTTAAAAATTGATGGAATCAAATTTTCCACGCATCGCGATAAGCGATGACTTTCCTTGTCAACAGTAAACCAGCCTATACTTGAAAAAGCTCAAGGAATTACTGTAAAAATCTTAGATGTCTGGAGCAATTGCCGAAAGTATCTTTTAAGAAACCTCAAGTTGAAATCTTACATATATCCTGAAAAAAAAAAAATTAATTGAAATCCCTAGGAATCTCTGGTGAAGTTAATGATAGAATTGAAGAAGACGTTTTAACCAGGAATATTGGAGAATGTCCCAGAGAAATCGATGGATGAATCTCTGGATAAAACCGTGGAGCAGTTAGAACTTTCTTGAAAAAATTCTTAAAGCTGATTTCTGAAATAATCTTTGAATAATTTCCTTTTCTGTGGTACTCCTTGGGAAAATCCATGCTGAATTCTAAATAAAATTCTTGGAAAAACTCTCTAGGAAATTTCATGAAGAAATTGCATGCAAAATAATCACTAAATGAACTTCTATAGACATTTCCGGAGTAATATCTGAACATTTGAGCAAAAGCTTGCAAAAATTCCTGATGAAATTTCTAGAAAAAATATGAGAAAACACATACAGTAATACTTGTCTTAATGTACGGAGGAATTTGAAAAAGAGTCTTAGATTTTTTTTTTCTTCAATCATTTATTTGATAGGCTCAATCGCCCGAAGGCATGCGGAGCCGATAAACCATATTTTTCATTAAAACTATTTAACAAGAAATATTTATGTTTATGCTTTTCTTGGCCGAAGAGTTGGTTCAGGTGTTCGGTTATCAACGCCAATCTGACTGTCGTTCAGAGAAGCAGAATCCGAACATATCTTCTTCCTTTCGTTTGCCTTTCTCGTTGGTAGCCGCCGCTTGTTTGTTTCACTGGATGAGTTCTCGTTGCCGTCGTCGTCATCGTTGCTACTGCTTTCTGTTTGATTGTCGGTCGTCGTAGGTACGGTTGTGACTTGTTTCGGCGGGACCGATGGTTGTTGGTGTGGAACTGATTGAATGGGAGGAAAGTCTTCGGTGTTAAAGCAAGAATTGGTTTCACTTCCCGATGGAGCGGAATTTGCTGGTGTTTGGGTAATGTTGGTGATGCCATTAGCTGCCGCCGGAACTTGCGGACATTTCTTGCCCGGATGAGTAGCCTTGTGGCACTGCCGGCACGTTTTGGACTGTCCTGGGTAGACGATGGAGGTTTCGAACCCGCCAATTGTAGCGAAAGATGGGATCGGGCGTCTGATTCTCATATAGAGAATCCTAACGCCATTATAAACGCCAGGAAAAAAGTTTTTCCAGCGCTCTCTGGTGATTGATATGACATCGCCGTATTTCAATAAATAATCAATCACGGTGGTATGCTTCATCGCCGGTGGCAGGTCTTGCACACGCACCGGCACAGCTTCACACTCCACAAAAACGGGAATCTTGAATCCTTTGTCTTCGTGGTATATCAGATGCTTATTATTGTGCAGGTTTTGATAGCGAGTAGCAGTCTCGCTATCATTAACTTCAATAAGAACGCAGTTTCGGATGTTGTGCAGCTGAATATTTTTGACGTCCTTCAGTTGGAGTTTGATTTCTTTTTCCAAGAACTGATGGACCCTAGCTGCATCCGGACGCACTGGTAAAATGTTGAAATCAACAACCAACGTATTCTCTCGCTTTACACTCATAGCGAATGGAAAAAAAATGCGAAAAGGCGATGAAACAGAACACGTCCGACGTTTGCGAGCGGTAGCTATCAACTGGAGAGTCTTAGATCTTAGACAAACGCCTGCTCTGATGAATTAAGAATCAAAGTCTTAGATCCTAGCTTCTACTAGGTTTTGATTTGTTTTCTTGCTTCCTGTTTGGTCTCTTTCCGGCCTCTTGTTGGTTTCTTTTAGGACTCTTTTTTTCTGGCAAGAGGTCTTCAATTTCCTATTTTTAAGGGAGCCCTGTCAAGACGAAAAGTATTTTTAGTCTTATGGTAACGACTCTAATGAAAATGAGGGGGTGAGAAGTGAAAGGGTGTCAGGGACAAATACCTAGACTTAAGAAAATCTACTTTGAAGTTTTTCCAGCTATTTTTCATTCTACCAGAAAAAAACAGCCAGTCTTCTAAAAATTATGTTGTTTTTTTTTTCTGTTGAGCAAAGAAATCATCAGAAAAAATCATCAGAATGCTTGGATCCAGTAGGATTTCCACAATTCAACTCAAAACCTGTAACCGTTCGACAAATTCGAGGATAGTTAACCGGCGATTTAAGCGCCACTCTCGCAATTGGAGAGACCGCCGGTCGATTTGGTTTGCCCGACTATTTAGACTTTTACCTCAGGGGTACTCGAACGGTCGCTGGCTCAAATTTGGAAAAAGAAACGCAATCTCTGAAAGGTAAAATGCTCCCACAACACGCTCAATCCCGCCTTAGACTCGTTCAACCCACTAAACTGAAGAACTTAAAACCTTTTAGGAGAAACCGAGGCAGCAACCTGAAAAAACTCGCAATTGAAGTGACCTTCCTTTAATTGCACGAAACGGTACGCAACTAAACCAAAAACTACTCGATTTTCTATTAATTGAAAATTCAACAATTTATTCGGTTTCGGGTTGGACGGTTTGGGTTGGGTTTGGATTGGGGAAACACTCTAGAGCATGGCCATGTCTAAAACTACCACATACCTGCGCAGGGTTTTTCTTCGTCGACTTGCTGAACTTGGCGACGACTCGAAACTGCCAGGAACCTCGGCGATGGCGGCGAGAACCTCCGTAACGATGGCGGCGAAGGGATTCGTTTCGCCGTCGCTGCAGGAATGGCGTGCAGCGCGATGAGCCCGTGCAAATATGGCCGAACTAAAGTTGCGAAGCGGGTGGCGGCTGGACGGATGGCCTCCGATTTTCTCCAGAGAGCTTTGGCTACGACGGGGTGTCGTGCGACCCGGGGTTGATCTTCTACCTCCGGTTTAGAGCCAACGTACCTCCGTACGGCCTCGCGTATGGCGCTCTGACCGTACGTGATGAAATGAACTCCTCCCCTTTGGTTCTGATCCGGAACGTGATGCGCAATTGGCGACGCAGTTCACGAACCGCGCTCTCGTTTAGCTTGGTCCGGGGTTGTAACGTTGGTGGACCGTCTTTTTTTTTTTTTTTTTTTTTTTTTTTTTTTTTTTTTTTTTTTTTCTTCTAAGCAATGGGGGGATAATCTGCTCAACAGACGCCGTGTGGGGTTAGGGACCATTTACTACATGCAAGCAGTAAACAGGACTACACCCCCGACCCACTAAACCATTTCCATTGCCGCCAAACCCTTCGTCTCTCCGGGACCACCAAGAAGGCATTGCTTCGGAGAGGGGCTATTGCACATCGCATCCTCCAGGTTAGCTGCGTAGCCATGCAGCAACGAACATCGATGACACGCTTAGAGGGGTCCACCTAGGTAGCATGCTGGCGCTTTGCCAGCTTCCCAGGTGGTCCTCACCTCCCGTTGTCCGCTGAAAGCGGGCAGGGTCGACCACTACGCCCGCGCCCAGCTGCACCGCAGGTATCAAGAACTGATACTGCGGGCTTCGCAATTTGACCTACTGAAGGCTCAGGCCCTATCAGCTAGCACCAGCTGGGATTGCTGACGAAGGGGCCTCCACTTGCCCCGAACAACCAGAGGCTCGTACCACCCAGTAGGCCGGCACTACGACAGCAGCGCTACCAGGATGTTCTCCCCGCGGCCACTTAATCGCTGTAAGGGTCGATTTCGACCGTAGGGCACCGGTATGACCTACGTAGCCGACTGCGAACCCTTGGACCACCTGTTGTTTAGCGTCTGCACTAGCCACTCCTCGAGTCCACTCGCCACCTCCTTTGCAGTTCCGAGACGATGTGGGTGATAGCCGATGAAACGGCATTCCAGCCAAACTCGTCTTCACACATCCTCTGGACCAAATTGTCCGGAGTCGTGTCCCGACCGCATGTGGCTAACATGCGGTCACGCATTGTGCGGAAACGCGGGCACACGAACAAAACGTGTTCCGCCGTTTCCTCTAAACCTGCACAAACTGGACATTCGGGAGAACCCGCATGACCGAAACGGTGTAGATACTGTCTAAAGCAACCATGGCCCGAAAGGACCTGTGTCAGGTGGAATGTTAGTTCCCCATGGCGCCTATTGACCCAGATATCTAACCTCGGAATCAACCTGTGAGTCCACACTCCCTTGGTGGAACTGTCCCACGCACGCTGCCATTTGACCATGGAGGCCAGTCTGGCAGTCCTGCGTATGCCTCTTGTGCCGCGCATTTCGAAGCACTCTATGTCTTCCATGATAAAGATACCAATAGGCACCATACCGGTGATGACGCAGAGTGTGACACGGTACGGTACGCGCTCGCAACCCTCAGGCACATTAGCCTATAAGTACTCTCTAGCTTGCTACGGTAGCTCTTGGTACTTAAGGCCGTGCCCCAAGCCGGGCCTCCATACCTCAGTATGGACGAGGCGACACTGGCCAGAAGCTTTCGCTTGCTGGCGTACACCGCAGAGCTATTGGACATCATCCGGGACAGTGCCACAATAGCTGTGGAGGCTCTCTTGCAGGCATAATCGACGTGGCTACCGAAGGTAAGCTTATCGTCGATCATCACCCCCAAGTGTTTGACGGAGCGCTTCGAAGTGATCGTGCAGTCGCCTACACTGATCACCGCTTGCTGCACCGACTTTCGGTTGTTGACAACAACCGCCTCAGTTTTGTGGTGAGCCAATTCCAGTTTCCTGGAGCTCATCCACTCCTCCACAATTGCGATCGAGTGGGCTGCAGTCAATTCCACTTCTTCGATCGATTCACCGTAGACCTCCAGCGTAATATCGTCGGCAAAGCCAACGATGACTACACCCGCCGGGAATTTTAATTTCAACACCTCGTCGTACATGACATTCCATAACACCGGGCCCAGGATGGAACCTTGCGGGACTCCTGAGGTTATGTGAAAGCACTTCCGACCCACCTCTGTGTCATAGACTAATACCCGATTCTGGAAGTAACTTCCGAGAATCTTGTACAGGTACTCGGGTATCCCCAGACGCAGGAGCGCATCGGCAATAGCCGCCCAACTGGCACTATTAAATGCGTTCCTTACATCCAGAGTCACTACTGCGCAGTAGCGAATCCCCCTCCTCTTACGCTGGAGTGCTATCTCAGCGGTTTTCTTAACCGTCAGAATAGCGTCTACGGTGGACTTCCCTTTCCGGAAGCCGAACTGGTTGCTTGAGAGACCATTTACACTCTCAGTGTACCTCAACAGTCTGTTGAGGATGATCTTCTCGAGCACCTTCCCCGCCGTGTCAATCAAGCATATTGGTCTATACGCCGACGGGTCACCAGGTGGTTTCCCCGCCTTTGGCAATAGTACCAGGCTCTGCCTCTTCCACGCATCTGGAAATACTCCCTCGTCCAGGCATATCTGCATAGCAGATCTGAACATACCGGGAGCCTCCAAGATTGCGACTTTGAGGGCCAGGTTTGGAACTCCGTCCGGACCTGGTGCCTTCCCCATGCTTAGGGATTTTGCAATCCCTACAAGTTCCTCATCGGTTACTCTATCCTCATCGCCAGCCCCAATCCCCGGCTGTCCTACAAAAGGAGGCCATGGGCTAGGGTTGTGGCGCGGAAAGAGCCCCTCGATGATCCCCTCCAGCATCTGTGGAGATTGCTCCGTAGGAGCAATTGCACCTCTTGTCTTCGCCATAACGATCCTGTAGGCATCACCCCACGGGTTCGCGTTGGCACTCTGACAGAGTCTCTCAAAGCAGGCCTTTTTGCTTGCCCTTATCTCGGACTTCAGCGCGACTTTGGCAGCGGTGAACACCGCCCGTCGTTCTTCACGCTCCTGCTCGGTACGTGCTCGCTGCATCCGCCTCCTGGCCCGTAGGCAGGCACGGCGCAGGTTCGCAATTGCTTGAGTCCACCAGTACGTCGGTGGTCTCCCATTTCTAGGGTGGACTTTCCTAGGCATGGTCGCATCGCACGCACGCGAAAGCACCGCTACCAGTTCGTCCCCGCTTAGGCCGAGTAGGTTACGCTCACGACGGAGCGCCTCCCTAAGTACTTCGTCATTGAAGTACGATGTCTTCCACCTACGAGGGCTTGGCCGTGACCTAGCCGCTTCCTCTACGCGCTGCCTGCTGTTGTTGTAGTCGATACTGTAGCGAACCGCCAGGTGGTCGCTGTGAGTGTAGGCATTGTCTACCCTCCAGTTCGAACTACTCGTTAGGCCAGGACTACAAAAAGTAACGTCGATAATCGACTCCGCTCCGTTTCGGCTGAAGGTACTTTTGGTACCAACATTAGCCAGATCGACATCTAGCACGGCCAGTGCCTCTAGCAGGATTTGACCTCGCTGGTTCGTGATACGGCTTCCCCATTCCACGGCCCAGGCATTGAAGTCACCCGCTATTACTACTGGCCTTCGCCCTGTCAACACGGTCGTCATGCAGTCCAGCATCTGCGTGAACCGCTCGGTCGACCAACTCGGAGGCGCATAGCAGCTACAAAAGAGGACCCCGTTTACCTTGGCAATCACGAAGCCCTCGTAGGTAGTAGACACCAACTCCTGGACGGGGTATTTACCCGTCGTCCATATCGCCGCCATTTTTCCGGATCCATCCACGACCCAGTTGCCGTTGCCGGCGGGTACTCGGTATGGGTCCGATATGATGGCGATGTCCGTCCCCCACTCAGCAACTGCCTGGTACAGCAGTTGCTGAGCTGCGTCACAGTGGTTCAGGTTCAGCTGCGTTACCTGCACTGTGACTTTTCGTTAATGGCTCGTTTGAAGGTTGGGCACCTTGAGCCTCCCGTTGGATGATTGTTGTTCACGGACTTGCCGGAACAAATCAAGCACTTGGGAGGGTTCTTGCAGCCTAGTGCCTTATGACCTTCCTCACCACAACGCCTACACAACTTGGTCCTATCAGGGCCTTTACAGCCCCAGGACTTGTGTCCTGGTTCCCTACACCTAAAGCAGATCACCGGTTGCTCATGTATGTTCAGTGAGCATACTGACCAACCAACCTTGATCTTGCCTACCTTAGCGGACTTATTTGCGTCCGCCACAGGTAGGTGTACTAAGGCCACCTGAGTACCTGCCGGACCTTTCCGTAGCTGAACGGCAGCGGTGGGCACCTGAATCTCGCACTGTTGCCGCAGTGCTGTGACGAGTTCTTCTGCGTTGGTGATCTCGTCAAGGTTCATCACCTTCAGAGTCACTGACTGCGTCAGAGCCCTCACTTCGACACCCTCGCCAAGGACCTCTTCCGACAAACTTTTGTAGGCGGCGCCCTTGCGCTCCTTGTCGCGCTTAAGCTCAAGAATCATTTCACCTGTACGAGTGCGTCTGACACTGCGTACGTCGGCTCCAAGATCTGCGAGCTTCGCGTCACTGCGCATCGCCTTCAGGACTTCCGAGTACTTGGACTCTTCCGTCTTGATGATGATCGCATCACCCTTTTCGCGCTTGGCACCTACCCTCCTACCTTTCTTAGGCCTGGTATCCCTGCGCTCCTGAACTTCCTGCTTCTCCTTCTTCTTCTTTCTCACTACGGTTGTCCAGGGGGCGTCCCCCCCCTGATCCGCCCTAACCTGTGGTGATTGAGGACCTCTCAAAGGTCGCAACCCCCTGTTCCCATCTTTCCGTGAGGGGCCAGCCTTTTCGGGCCCACCCTTCTCGGCTTTCCGGGACGCCTGGCTGGGGTCCGATTTTCCGGCACTTCTGCCGGTTTTCGGGGTTAATATCCGCCTGGCCTTGCGAGCGCCGCCGGGTAGCTCCTCCCCTGACGGCTGCCTCACGCGCTTCTGCGATTGCTTGTTGTAAGCATTCGCTTCTGCACTTTTGGGGCTACCCGCGAAGACGAAGGGCTCCGTCTGGGTAGACTTCGGCACCTTCAATTCCACGGGTTCTGCCGCAGCCACAGTCGCCATGGGTTCAGCATGGTTCTGCTTGGCCGCAAACATCGACTTACGAAGTCTGAACAGGGCCTGCTTGAGGTCCTTGCTGATGTTAGACTTCGAGGACGCAAAGTCAATTATGGAGTCGAGCTGCTGTGCAGCCACTTCCATCGCAGAGAGCCCATCTCTACTTTTATTGATGGCCCTCATCAACCACGCTCCATCCATAACCTCACCCGATGCGTTAGCCGGGGATGAAATATGGTTTCCAGCACTGGCACTACGTGCACTGCTGCCTCCTCCTGCTTCCGCTCTCCTCAACGGAGACCTAGCTAACCCACTTCTTGCGAAGGGGTTCGCTTCCCTACTACTGCTACTACCTGCACTACTACTATTATTTTGATTTTGGTTTAAGTTTGTATTCATGATTGGATCCCACGAGTAGCACGGGAAAAGAGGTCCACCACGCCAGAGCCCTGCATTAACGCGGTAAGGGACAAAATACTGTGAGGGGTGCCCAGGTGCCCCACAGGATCCGTTAACGGCCGAACATCTTTTTCACCCCTTCGACCATTCATTCCTCAGCACGGTTTTTCGCATCACACCTTGAATTGGGGTTACCCCGTTTGGTGGACTCTTACCACCGGAACAGGTCGTCCGTAGTTCTATTCTATACGCCGGAACTACACGGCTTTGGTGGACCGTCTACGACGATTAATTAGCGATCGTCGGGAATTTTCGCTCCTTTTTGCAAGGCGAAACACCACGCTCCGTTTGACTACCCCGAAGGGCGGGCCTTGGCGGTTGCACGGACTCGAAACCAACGTCCTCGGACGAAAATGGTGGCCCGAAACGCCACGGGGACCGTATTCGACTTCTGTCGACACTCGAAAAAACTCCAGCCTGTACCCAAAAAGCGCAGGGCGCTAGAAAGTCCAACGCGAAATTTATTTTAAAAACTAAATTTAGAAAACCGAGTTTATTGAAATTACCTTTTTGAGTCACAATTATAAATTTAACAGAACAGTTCGCGTTTGTCGGACACACCGACTCCGAAACGTTTCACTACCTTATAGAACAAACGAATAGATCAAAATTAGAACAAAGTACAAACGAAAAATCACTTCAATCACTCTCAATACCTTTTAGTTACAACGAATCTAACACACTTTAAATAAATTAACTTTAAAATTGAACTACGAACTTTTGAACTCCAGCCGTTTAAGAAGCGAAATGAACCAGTCTACTTCTTTGGAGCAGACAAGAAACCTGCTCACATAAAGAGCCTATTCTTTCAAAAAATTGCGCCCAAACTAATTTGATATGGCGAGAGTTCGTGCCTTCGGTAAACGAACATGGCTAAAACGAAAATGAACACTACAAAGGTTTGCACATCACTACACATATCCCATACTGGGTGACGTCAATTTAGTACACTTAGTCTAGACACAAACCTTATCGACAATATACGTAACACTGAGCTCAATCAAATTCTAGAGAGATTCGCGATAAGGGCCTATCTGACAAATCAATAACAATGAGAAAATAATCAATGAAATTCTCATGTACAATTTTAAATCCCAATTGGAGAAAATATACTCAAACTTTAACCTTTTCACCTTAATACACATTTCATAAACCTAGTTTTAAAATCCTCATCAATACCACACACATCTCCTACAATTCCCCTAGCTATTTCGTACTCGAAAAATCTTTAAAGGTTTCGCCTTAAACGTACTCGAGAATGCCAGTATCGCCCAATGTTATGAGCCTATAATCGATATTATTTTCAGTGTCGCCTGTCACTTTGCGCCGTGTTTACATTCTGGTTTCAATTAAGCCCGCCATGTACGCCTTGTTTATTTTTTGTTTGCAGTGTCGCCGTTTACTCTCGCCGTGTTTTGATTTCGATTTCAGATGCGCCCATTACTTTGATAAACAAAAACACAGGCGTAATCAATAAAGTGTGTGGTTTTGCATGACGTGAAGTTTCGCCTTCTACAAATTTGCGTTTTTTGAATAGTTAAATTATCGATAGGGGAAAAGTTCAAGTGCAGTGAATAGACAATCAAGCCACAATTTCAACGCTATATTTTCTTAAATTGTGTACATTTTGTCAGTTTCGCCTGATTCGCGAATCTTTCTAGAATTCAAATTCAGATGATTTTGCTTAAAAAGATAAAAACGTCAAAAGTTTACAAACTTTTTTATTGATCTTTTAACGAAAAAACGTAAAACGTTACATCACACCACCAGGTTTTATGAAAATTTGATCAGGCGCACTGATCAAATTTTCATAACTTTCAAAATGATCTACGTGAAAACATAAATAGAAATTACCTCCTGCAGTTGAACATTAATAATCATCTCACCAGTTTCTAGGATCACAAACAGAGCGCTTACTACCACTAACTCAGCTTAACTGCATCTTACGATCAGCACAATGGAACTTGTCCATCAATTACGCCAATCGTTACTCTAACTAAACCGGTTAACTGCATCATCAAATCGTATTTGACCCAACCGCAGTCAACACAAACTCAAAACTAGATAATCAGTTACTATCAGAACGCTTCGTCAGACTCTTACTACTGATATCTGTAAACGAAAATTATAAACTGGATAATCAAATTCATCAGAACACTTCGTCTGACACAGTAATTTGATATCCGTCCAAGCGAAACTAAAAACTGAATTCTAGAATCAGGAATTCTTCCTGACCAGTCTAGAATTCATACACGGCATAGCGCGCAACCCTATTTGCGTTCAAACGAAACTGACAGCATATGAACTTGCATGCAACTCACTGCCTGTCAAGCGCTCACTGACAACTGCGAGTGACATCTGCGAAGAAAAACATCGCACTGTCAGTGTCAATGATAAACATAACCGAAAACAACAGGAAAACGAACACAAAGTTCAGTTTCCTGTTAGAAAGTGTCGGACAAGCTGCTGGAGGACGTCGTGGGACCGAAAAAAAACATCTTAAATCGTTGATAACCCGGGGGAGTATGAGGTAATTATACTAAATATGCAAAAGATTAATCTTTTCTTCGTTTATTTCCAGGAAACTCGTCGTGGGATCAACTACAACCGACACCGGTCGGGAAAACTATTGAGAAATTCACACGTGAACGACCATGCATACTTGTGCACAGCGGTAACCATCACTAACGGAACAAGTCGAGTACCCGATCGCTGGAATGTTGTAATTGGGATGGCTGCCGATAATTTACCCGTGCTAACCCTTCGATGATCGACCGATTATCCAACGGAGCATCAGCATCGACGCTAATACTGTATTTCTTGCCAACATTGTACGGAAACACCGCGACGTGAGGCGTGACACTCCGAGGATGCCAGCGATTTTGGAGATAAGTACGCGTTCGGAATCGGATGGAAGACGAAACACGGCGATTATCAGGACACGTAAGCAGTACGTACGTCTACATTGACCTACCGATGAAGAACGACGAGCGACGAAAGGATTTTACCCTCCCAGTCAGATGGACTTGTTTCTCTTAACATCATAATCGCGATTGGATCGCATCACCGGGTGAGTCTTATTTTCATTATCTAACTATTAACCTAGGTTTAAAATTAACATAGAATTAAGTAGATTTGCAACCATTGTAAGGCTAGGTCAGATTGTAAACTAACAATAGGTAAGGGAATTTTCGCTAACCAATCCATTTATGCGACGCATTTTTCTTTCATCCTAGTGATGATTTTTGTACATTTTCCTTAACGGGAAAATGTCATAGCTTGTTCTCTAATTGACTAGAATTTCTTTAAAAAACTGGCATGAAATATGCCTAAGGAATTACCTTTCTCATCTATGAGTTCATAACTATCACCTAAAACTCTATTTACATATGCAACAACATATTTTGCATCAAGTTTTGCACAAAATTCTTTTGATTTGTTAGATAACACTGTATTTTTCTTTAGTACCTTTTCTCCTACTTGGTAAGTGGGTGCGCGTTTATTTGAACGTAAATTATAAAATTTTGCTTGTTTTTCATAAGCTTCGGCTAAATTTTTCCTAATTGTTTTGTATAATTCTTCCCGTTCATTATCGCTGAGAGCTGAATTTGCAATTTAATTCGAATTTCTCATTCTCTCATATTCAGCTCCATTTGAAATCATGTTTCTACCAAATGTTACGAAATATGGGGAATATTTGGTAGAATCGTGGACCGCATTCCTAATTGCACAAGCTATTTGCTGCAAATTGTCGGTCCAATGTTTGTGATTGCCTCGAAGCGTAGCCCTTATCGCTGTGGTGACAACTTTATTCACCCTCTCGGTGTTATTGACTTGTGGGTGGTATGAGGGTGTCAGCCAATGCTTCACCTCGTATTGCTTGAGAAGTGAGGCAAACTCTTTTGAGGTAAATTGACTACCGTTATCTGTCAATATCATCTCCGGTACTCCAAAAAGTAAAAATACGGCCTGTTCTAGAAACAGTACTAATGATGAAGCCGTGGCCTGCCTAAATGGTTGGACCATGATGAACTTAGAGAACACATCTGCTACTACAAGTAAACAGGTGCATCTTCCCTTCCCTGAAGTGGGAAAAGGGCCAACATAGTCTAGGGTTAAGAACTGCCATGGGTAATCGCAGTATTTTTTCTGAGATCCCATTGTTGGGGTTGGGTTCACATTTATTCCCTTTGATGTTTTACAGGCTAATCAGCTTTTACAGTACTCCTTTACTTCTTTGGACATTTTTGGCCAGAAATATTTTTCTTTAAGCGCACTGAGAGTCTTTTCATATCCCAAATGTGCCGTATTATGGACTGACTCGATCAGTGATAAGCGCTCTGCCTTTGGTGGAAAATATTTCCAGTCGAAACGTTTGTCTTTTAGCTTTCCAGGTTCCTCTACATACTTATAAATCTTATTACCTGCAACTTTAAAATTCTTGTAGTCGTGAGGACTTTTTAAAACATCGTCAACTATTTGCGAGTAATCTTTGTCAATAATTTGTATTGCTTCTATACGTGACAAACAGTCAGCTAAAATGTTATCTTTTCCTTTCCTGTATCGTAGCACAAAATCGTATGACTGCAATTTGAGAGCCCAACGTAATAATCGCGAATTAGCGCTTGCAGCTGTGATTGAAAACAGCCAAGTTATGCTTTTGCAGTCGGTAATCACAGTAAATGTTGTTCCTTCTATATAATGCCTGAAGTTCTCAACAGCCATTAGAACGGCTAAGCACTCCTTCTCAGTAGCTGCATATTTCCTTTGAGTGCTTGACAGTTTCTTACTGTAGTATCCAACAATACGTTTACCGTCCTCAAACTCTTGCAATAAAGCTGCTCTGACTGCCAATTGTGAAGCATCTGTCTCTATAATAAAGGGGCGGGAATAATCGGGATTTGCCAAAACTGGAGCTGAAGTCAAAACCGATTTAAGCCCTTCTAACGCCTTCTCCGCATCTTCTGACCATTTAAATTTCTTAGATTTCTTAAGTAAATCTGTGATTGGGGCAGTCAAATGGCTGTACCTTGGTATAAATTTCTGGTAGAAGCCCATTAGACCCATCAACCTTCTAACATCTCTGATGGTTTTTGGACGAGGATAATTGAGGATAGGCTCTAATTTAGCACTATCGATTGATAGACCCTTTTCTGTTAACAAGTACCCTAGATACTTAACTTGCTTTCTACAGAATCGGCTTTTTTCAACCGATATCGTCAGACCTGCCTTCTTAAGACGAAGTGCCACTTCCTTTAGCAGGCGGAAATGCTCGTCGAGAGTTTCTGTAGCTATTATTATATCGTCAAGATATACAAATACGAACGGCTCCAAATTAAATCCAATAGCCAGATTCATTAATCGATTCATTGTGAAAGGAGCATTTTTCAAACCAAAAGGAACCACCTTGAATCTGAATAGACCCTTAGGGGTTCTAAACGCGGTAAAGTTCCTTGAAGATTCCTTCAACGGAATTTGAAAATATGCATCTTTTAAATCCACGATGCTGAAATACTTTGCTTTCTGCAATCTGTGAAATATTTCAGCCATATTTCTCATGGGATATGCGTCCTTTCTCGTGACTGAATTGATTCTTCGTGAATCAAGACAAACGCGAATTTTGCCATTTGCCTTCTTCACTGGCACAAGTGGACTAGCAAACTCCGAGTTGCATTCTTCTATCACCTTTAAGCTTTTCCATCTTTCCAATTCCTCCTCAATTTTCTCCCAAATTTTTGGCGAGTAACGATACATCGGGAGATCTCTCATCTTTCCTTCGGAAACCAGTTCTATCTCATGCTCGATAAGCGTAGTCCTACCTAAATTCCCCGAACTGGTACAACTGAAATGTTTTAAGGCTTTCTGTAGTTTCCGGCGTTCCTCTGCCGTTAATGCGTGCTCGGTTTCCACAGTTTCAATCGCTTTCTCTGGATCGTCAGGTAAATCCAAGGTTGGAACATCCAAAGACGAGTCCTCCTCTGGTTTAGCCGTGAATATTTCATCCGGCTCCAAAGGACTAACCAGCTGAACCGAAAGAGAAATTGTTTCCTCACTAATAGACGACTGACCTGGCTCAATTCTCAAGTAATGTATTGTATTTTCTGTCAAGCTTGATGTCCACGTGAGTTCTAAGTCCTTAATTTCATTCTGAGATGTAATCATTGAACGAATTTGGAATGCTCTCCAGAAATCCATCCCTAAAATCAAAGGTTTCCTAATTTCTGGAACAATTAACGTTGGGACGACTTTTGTCTCAGTCCCTAAGGTGTACGGAATATTCACATAGCCTAAACACGTATGCTGAGTGTCATCTGCAGTGCAAACTTTAATATTAGATTTCAAAATTTTCAATCCGTGGGATTTTACAATATCTAGTGCGCTCATTACGCTAGCACCTGCTCCTGAGTCGAGCAGTGCAACAACCTCTGTCCCAAGAATGTTAACTTTAACATGTGGACACGCATTAGGGTTCACTCTTATTTCCAGAACCGTGTTCTGCTTCTTGGGAATTCCTTCAAATAGCGAGGTGGTTGGATTCCCTTGCAAGCACCTCGCAATTAGTTTGTTGGACGGACCATGTTTTGCGAATTTCGCTGGGAAAGTGGAACATGGTTCCGTTTACAATTTCTGGTCGTCCGTCCTGGATTCCCACAGGCATAACAAAATAGTTGTTTTGGTTCCCTACATTCCTTCCATATATGTCCTGACCCTCTGCAGTTCCAACACAACAATCCTGTAGCCAACCTAGGATTCTGTTGCTGGTTATTGCTAATTCGTTGATGTTGTGTTCCTAGCTCCTTCTTCCTAGGTCCTGTCATTATCCTATCAGGCTAATTTATTTTAACAGAAGGAACGTTTGGTTCATCTTCTGAATACTCATTGGCTGAATCTTCGACTCCCAACTGGTGAAGTTCTCTTCTACCCTCCTGAGTCCTGAAGAAACTTGGATCGTTGGCGTCAATCTTATGGTTGATTTCAATTAAGTCCTCAAGATCTTCAACGTCCACAACCGACAGCCTCGAACGATAATGTGGGCGCATATTTTCCCAAATCAGCTCAAAAAGCGTTCTAGATGAAAAAGGTCGCTGTAGACATTGGTTCAGCTTCTCAACCTCTGTCACAAATGCGATAAAAGTTTCGCCCTTCTTCTGCTTCAGTTCTCTGATCTGCGCCCGAATTCCTCTGTCCCTATTGGGATTTGCATACCGAAACCGTATTTCATTCTCGAACCTTCTCCAACTAGTCAAGTGGCTTTCCCTGGTGAACCACCAGTCGTAAGCTTCTCCCTTTAGCCTTTTGTGAACGTTCATCAAAAGTTCGCTCTTTGAAACTCCTTCATGTCTCGCTAACTTTTGGATCCTGTTCAAGAAATCCTCTACTTGAATGCTTTTACTATCTCCGGAAAAATTCAAATCCCAGCTCTCAACACGCGATTTTCCATAATGTCTTCTGCCATAATCAGGACTCGAAGACGAATATCTTCTTTGCCTCCTATCGGAACGTTTTCTTTCATTTTCATATTTTTCCCCAGAATCGTATTCACTCCCTGAACTACTGCTACTTCTTTGTCTTGATCTACCTTTCGATTTCCTGTCCTTAGACCTATCTATACTGCTTTCCGAACTATATCCGTTTCTTCTATTTTTTCTATCGAAACTTTTACTTCTTCGCGATGATCGGCTCTTATCGCTCTCCGGCGGCCGTTTACCGCTTCTCCTCACGTATTCTTTCTCATCTCTGACATCTCCATGGGACTTCCGGCTCTTAAAGCTCTCCGGCGGCCATCTGTCGCTCTTGGATTTGTTCTTCCTGTCTTTGCTACGTTCCCTGGACGATTTTAGGCTCTTATAGCTCTTCGGCGGCCCTCGATTATCTGATTCACTCTGACTTTCTTCATCCCTCGAATACTTGCGAGAATTCGGACTCTTATAGCACTTCGGCGGCCCCTTCTCCAAGTTCTCCCTCTTTTCTAAATATTTATTTCTAGCCTCATCATAAAGTTTGGCTTGCTTCCATATCTGATACTCCTTCCATTCTTCTTCTAATTCCTTCTGCTTTTCAACTTCATCCTGATGTGATACCTTTCTTTCTTGCTTTTTCTTATCTTTTTCCATTTGCTCACTTCCCCTAATCTCTTTCTGCTTCTCGTATTCTTCCTTTCTCGTTCTGTCCACCTCACTATCATCTGTTCTATCTCTTCCATCTCCCCCATCAGTAGTTCTACTTTCTTTATCCGTTTCTGTTTCTCCTTAATTAGCTTCCATATAAACTTTCTGATTTAGGCTTTTCAAAAATTCTTCAATCTCCCCACAAATAGTTGCCTGCTTATGCTTTTCTGATTCGTTGTCAACGATCGCGGTTTGTGTCCGAATAAAATAATGTCGCAGACGCGAAACCAACGCGAGATCAAACTTCTTGCTCAAATTCGACACGATCACTTTTACGCTTTTGTCGATCCGCAAAATCTCATCGCTAAAGTTGTGTTTCCCGATCAAAACTGATTTAGATTTCTTCTCTTCGAAAAATAATCTACGCAGAAATCTTCTTTTATCTTCTAAGGTCTCCCTGCGGTCAACCACTTGTCCACGCAACTTTAGATCAAAATCAACCTCTTCTTCCAACAAATGGTCTGCCACCGGCAGAACATACTGCCCACTCATCTCGAATTCTTCAGAACTCAAAGACGTGACAAAATATTATCAATTCAATTTCAAAAAATAATTTAATTCAAAACTTAGTCTAAAAAATAAACAATTAACTATTCTTTTATCCTAGAATAAACAAATTCAAGCACGGAGGCAACTTCTAAAAATTCAATTCAATTAAAAAATAAAAAGAAAAAATACTATAATTACTTAACCTATCAAATTCAAAATTCAATGTATTAAAAAAAGTAAAACTAAAAATTAAAAATCAAAAATTCAATTCAAATTAACTTTAATGAATTCAAACCTTAAACACTAGAAAATTAAAGTTAAAACAATTTCAAAATTCAATTCAATTTCACTTAATTCAAATAAAAGCACTCAAAATCAACTGAAACTATTCAAAATTAATTCAATTGAATAAAGTTTCGTAAACTTTTGACGTTGGGCGCCACTGCTGAACTTGGCGACGACTCGAAACTGCCAGGAACCTCGGCGATGGCGGCGAGAACCTCCGTAACGATGGCGGCGAAGGGATTCGTTTCGCCGTCGCTGCAGGAATGGCGTGCAGCGCGATGAGCCCGTGCAAATATGGCCGAACTAAAGTTGCGAAGCGGGTGGCGGCTGGACGGATGACCTCCGATTTTCTCCAGAGAGCTTTGGCTACGACGGAGTGTCGTGCGACCCGGGGTTGATCTTCTTCCTTCGGTTTAGAGCCAACGTACCTCCGTACGGCCTCGCGTATGGCGCTCTGACCGTACGTGATGAAATGAACTCCTCCCCTAAGGTTCTGATCCGGAACGTGATGCGCAATTGGCGACGCAGTTCACGATCCGCACTCTCGTTTAGCTTGGTCCGGGGTTGTAACGTTGGTGGACCGTCTACGACGATTAATTGGCGATCGTCGGGGAATTTTCGCTCCTTTTTGAAAGGCGAAACACCACGCTCCGTTTGACTACCCCGAAGGGCGGGCCTTGGCGGTTGCACGGACTCGAAACAAAATGTCCTCGGACGGAAATGGTGGCCCGAAACGCCACAGGGACCGTATTCGACTTCTGTCGACACTCGAAAAACTCCAGCCTGTACCCAAAAAGCGCAGGGCGCTTTTTAAGTCACAATTATAAATTTAACAGAACAGTTCGCGTTTATCGGACACACCGACTCCGAAACGTTTCACTACCTTATAGAACAAACGAATAGATCAAAATTAGAACAAAGTACAAACGAAAAATCACTTCAATCACTCTCAATACCTTTTAGTTACAACGAATCTAACACACTTTAAATAAATTAACTTTAAAATTGAACTACGAACTTTTGAACTCCAGCCGTTTAAGAAGCGAAATGAACGAGTCTACTTCTTTGGAGCAGACAAGAAACCTGCTCACATAAAGAGCCTATTCTTTCAAAAAAATTGCGCCCAAACTAATTTGATATGGCGAGAGTTCGTGCCTTCGGTAAACGAACATGGCTAAAACGAAAATGAACACTACAAAGGTTTGCACATCACTACACATATCCCATACTGGGTGACGTCAATTTAGTACACTTAGTCTAGACACAAACCTTATCGACAATATACGTAACACAGAGCTCAATCAAATTCAAATTCAGATGATTTTGCTTAAAAAGATAAAAACGTCAAAAGTTTACAAACTTTTTTTATTGATCTTTTAACGAAAAAACGTAAAACGTTACAAACCGACAAAAATGTCATTTACACCTTCTGCGTTTGAGCCCCTAAAATATAGTAACTTTCAATTTCTAGTCCCGGGATAACATTTTTCTTTGCTTCGTTGTGGACAAATTATTTATTAACCCATTTGTCAACCCATGGTTTCGACCGTGGACGCACATCTACAAGGGGTTATGCACAAATTATGTCACGCTCCAGGAGCGGGGAGGGGATCAAATCAAACGTGATAAGTTTTACATAATTTTCTTAGGACTCATAGAAAAAATGTGACAAAGGGGTGGCTGATGGCACAAATCTCCCAAATGGCGGGGAACGTGCCTCTGGAGCAAGCCTTCTGATACCTGATACCATCCTCGATTTGAAAAGTTGATTTTTGTGTGAAATTCACGATTGAAATTATTTAAGTTGGTTCCCAATGTTTGTTTCTTTATGGGACAGATAAGCGTGTAGAATTAGGATTGAACATATTATGTTGAAGAGATTGACGTTGTCAATTGCATCTTGAAGGATTACCTTAAATTATTTCCAACTAGGAGGGTATTTGGTAAACCTACAGGATGCATAGAAATAAATTTATTGCGTAAAGCAATGCGACTTTCTTCAAAAGTTAGGCCCCAAGCACAATGCACAGTGGTCCAGGAATCAGTTTTACGCGGAAAGATGCGTTTTGAGCTTTAGAATGAAACATTAGACAAAAACGGTCCTCTACAAAGTTGTTTGTATTAGTTAAGCCCTTTATTTGGTGTTATTGAAAATTAGGGTGGACCACATTTTCATAGAAATTGTGTAACTAACTTTCTTATTTGTAGAAATTATATTATACATGCTTCAGCAAAGTTATAGACCATTCAATTTCAAGCAACTTTGCCAAAAAAAGTTTTTTTTGTATCTCTTGAATTGATCGATTTAGAGCTTTTTTTTCCTGCAGTGACATAGGGTGGTCCAAACAAAACTGGTTTTCTGGCTCTAGAGTTTTCAATTCAAATTTCTCATCAAAGTAGTCTATGAAACACTTTTAGAGCTTTAAAAAGTGCGTAATTTGGTGAGTGAAGAAACTCGCTATCTCCTTTCGTTTAGGAGTTCTCAAAAATATGCCTACTTTGATTGTGAATATCTCTGATTGGGGCAAACATAAAAAATATCTTTTGACGGCATTCAAAAGAAAAAATAAAATTGTATATTATATCAAAAATTTACAGATGTGTTATTTTTGTAACTCTAATAAAATGCCTTGAAAAACAAAGGTTTTTAAGAAGAAAAACTTTAATAACTTTTGAACTAAAATAGATATCATCAATATTTTTGCATGAAAATTTGCGTTTTGTTAAGTTCTTAAAGTCGTTCATAGACCGTTTTGACGAGAAATCTGAAATAAGAAAGATAGGGCTCTGAAACTATTTTGAAGATTTCTTTATTATTTTACATTTTGAGCATGAAAATGAAATTTTAGACAAAAATGAACTTCTACAAAATTGTTTCTAAAAATGTAAGCTTTCATACTGTGTCATTTGAAACTAGGGTGGTCCACAATATCACACATATCATATGATCAACTTTTTTATTTGCAAAAACACTGGTATATGCTCTTAGGCAAAGCGGTAGAACTTGAAATTTTGATCATATTTGCCAAAAAAAGTTTTTCTGTAGCTCAAAATTTGACCAATCTAGAGCATTTTTTCCTAATCATCGCAGGGTGGTCCAACAAAAATAAGTTTTTTAACTCTAGTTTTTTTTTAATATTATTTTCTCGTCAAAGTTGTCTATGAACGACTTTTAGAACTTAACAAAACATCTGTAATTTTTTGATATAATATACAATTTAATTTTGTCTTTTGAACGCCGTCAAAAGATATTTTTTATGTTTGCCCCAATCAGAGAAATTCACAATCAAAGTAGGCATGTTTTTGGAAGAAAAACAATAATAACTCCTAAACGGAAGGAGATAGCGAGTTTCTTCACTCACCAAATTACGCATTTTTTAAAGCTCTAAAAGTGTTTCATAGACTACTTTGATGAGAAACTTGTATTGAAAACTTTAGAGCCAGAAAACCAGTTTTGTTCGGACCACCCTATGTCACCGTAGGAAAAAAGCTCTAAATCGGTCAATTTAAGAGATACAAAAAAACTTTTTTTGGCAAAGTTGCTTGAAATTGAATGGTCTACAACTTTGCTCAAGCATGTATAATATAATTTCTACAAATAAGAAAGTTAGTTTAATCATTTCTATGAAAATGTGGTCCACCCTAATTTTCAATAAAACCAAACAAAGGCCTCAACTAATACAAACAACTTTGTAGAAGACCGTTTTTGTCTAATGTTTCATTCTAAAGCTCAGAATGCATCTTTCCGCGTAAAACTGATTCCTGGACCATAGTGCAATGTGAACGGCAACGCGGTACAACGGCAAAACGGCAACCCCATCTTGATCTATACTTTACTTATTAATCCCATGTTGACTAAATACTTTTCAACATTGACTTGACAAGTAGAGTGTAGCTCAAGATGGGGTTGCCGTTTTGCCGTTGTACCGCGCTGCCGATCACATTGTGCTTGGGGCTTTACGTACAACCGTTGGTCATGATTTGAACTAGTCTGAGACTAAAAGCGGAAGGTCACTGTCCACCAGCAGTATTTGTATATGTTTTATGTGCTTACCGTCGAGCTAACCAATTGCACGCTGGGAGATTTGAATACCTGGGCCGTAAAAGGGATATCAGACCAACCAACACTAAAGGGTACAGTCTTCTGGAAGCTCTTCCAAAGCTTGGATATTCACGTTAGAACAATCCATACAATGAACATTCGAAAGTGTATCCAGAAAACACCACAATTATATCTTCAAAACGCAATTTTGTCCATTTCACGGCTACAACAAAACATTGAAATCTTTGGATGTATTCTGCTGAATATTACTATTGACAATTTCGTCAACACACAAAAACAATTTCGTTCATCTCAACAATCTCTTCATAAAAGAACATATTGATATGTTCACATTAAACGACAATTTCTTCAGCTCTGAACTCTGTTCAACTTAGATCGGCAATTTCACCTTACTTTTGAAAAAAAAAAATGGCAATTCGCTACTTCAAAGAAAAAAAAAACGATTATCTCTATACACGTTTGAACGCTTCTCGACTACCATTCTTCCATATGCTTGTGTTGAAAGTTTGGGAAATTTGAGAAACGAGCGTACACACCAAAATTTTATTGCTGTAAACCAGCAAATTTTTGCTGATTTTTTTTTGTGCTGTAAATTCAGCAATCGTTCCAGCAAAATGAAATTTGCTGGATCTTTCAGCAATGCGAATTCGCATAAAATGACAGCTGTTTTACTGATCATCCAGCAAAGTACATTTTAACTTGCTGAATAATCAGCACTTGATTATTCGTTACTCTTGTGAGATTTATTGCTGTTTTCCAGCAATTTCGGGCCGCCAGGGTCTGGTTGGTGGAACATTAGGTAAAGTTTGTCAATAAACTGTAAAAATTCTATTTTGTGACATGCTATAAACATTTATTTTTACAAGTATAAATAATCAAAAAAATTCTGCGGGAGGCAAGGGCAAATCCCCGTTTGTCGTTCCGGTATTGTTACCATCCTAGAAATAAACACTTGAGTTATTGAACAATAATTAGTATTTCCTTAAGTATAGTACTTACTCAGGTGTTCCGCGAGATAAACAAAAGAAACATGCGATTAATAGATATAATTTATCAGAAACTTTCATGTTGTTTTGCAAATGAAACCAATGGAAGAAAATTTTTATTTTTTTTTATTTGTCTCGATTGACAAGTAGAACTGTTGCTGAAGTTCAGTAAATATATTTGCTGGTTTACAGCAAATTTTCTAATCGATTGCTGGCTATCAATCATTTGTCATATGAATTACTGAAAACCAGTAAACCTGATGATGTTGACAAGTACCCAGCAAGTTAAATTGCTGAATTCCAGTAAATAATTTAAGAAGTGCTGTACATCAGCAAAATGGTGTATTGCTGAATTGGTTTCAGCAAATGAAATTGCTGGAAGTCTGATCAAAAATTTGGTGTGTACACACCAAATTTTTGATCAATCTTCCAGCAATTTCGTTTGCTGAAACCCATCCAGCAATACACTATTTTACTGATGTACAGCATTTCTGATTTTTTTTACTGGAATTCAGCAATCTAACTTGCTGGATACTTGTCATCACCATTATTTTTACTGGTTTTCAGTAATTCATATGGCACTTGATTGATAATCAACAATCCATTTGAAATTTTGCTGTAAACCAGTAAACATAATTACTGAACTCGTATCAGCATTTTTTATAGCCGAGAGTCAGCAAACAGTTTTATCTGTCAACCGATAAATTCAAAACAAGAAAAATTTTCTCCCACTCGTTTCACTTACCATATCTTCATGGAGCTTAAAAAATGTTTACCCCCATATTTATGTACAGTTTTCGAAGCATCGTATTTGGTAAGTACTAAATATTCAGTGTTATATTGATTGTTTGATAAACATTAAAATGTTCATTACTAGGTGGTGACAATGCCGTTAAGGTAGACGGTGCTTTGCCTCTCCACCAAAGTGCAGAATATGGTGTTCATTTTTTTGTAAAAATAAATGATTTTACATACAAGGCATTCGGACTTTCTATTGTTTTTATGGTATCGTTAACAAATATCACCTGAAAATATTCATTAACCGGGAGCTGGCGACCCGAAATTGCAGGAAAACAGCAAGGAATCCCACGAGAATTAAAAATAACCAAATGCTGATTAATCAGCAAATTGAAATTTACATTGCTGAATGGTCAGTAAACTAGCTGTCATTTGGATGAGAATTTGCATTGCTGATCAGATCAGCAAATTTTATTTTGCTGGATCGATTGCTGAATTTACAGCACAAAAAAATCAGCAAAAATTTGCTGGTTTACAGCAATAAAAATTTGGTGTGTAGGGCGATCAGTGAGTGGAATGAAACATCAGTGTCACCGCTTGGCGGCCAATGAGAGAAGCTGCATGTTCGAAAGGTTGTTGTCTGTACTTTTTGCCACTGGCGCCAACTGTTAGCGTTTTAGAACGATGTAAACAGTTGTTGCCCTATTATTGTGCTATTATTTAGCTCTATATGATATTCTGGTCCGGAAAATATCTGCAAAAATCTCAAACTGAATAGCTTCAAAGTGATTTGTTTTTTCAGCACCATGAAGAATGAGTTCTCACTATTAGATGACAAGTTTATGGTTGATAAATGCTGGGTATTTCGCGTAAAATTGCCGTATTTCGTTTAACTGAAGATATAACATATACCACTTTGTGAGGTTCTTAGCTTCCTGCCCAGCAACTCCTATCCCTCTTCGAGGTACTGGCTGGAGTACTTGAATTCTTAGGGAAGATCGGGGTACCAACCCCGGTGAGAACTTTGGTCGTATGCAGAGAGGAAAGAGGCGGTTTGTTTCTGCAAATCTGGAGTATCTGTACTCCGTGTTAGGAGCGGCTTACAACAGCGTCTGTTCCCCATGTCAGGAGCGGTTTATCATCGAGTGAAAGAGAAGGGCTCTAAGCTAAACTGTGCACTATGGTCCTCCGAAAATTTAGAGGAAATAGTACTCCGAAAATCTAGGGTGTTGATGTCAGGCCCTGCAAGCCAGCCTTAAAAAAAAGCAACGAATAATAAACGAGAGAATACGAACCGGGACAATCGGCGAAGACAACAGCGACGTAAAGGGACTAGCGATTGGAATTGTAAAGCCCTCAACTTCATCGGGTGCACACGCATACTCACACACGCATACTCGCGCTTCCAGCACAGCCTTCCATACTGATTCACCTGGAGATCACCACAGCAGACAGAATCACAAATCGACCACGTTCTGATTGATGGACGGCACTTCTCCGACATTAGCGACGTCATGACCTATCGTGGCGCTAACATCGACTCTGACCACTATCTGGTGATGGTTAAACTGCGCCCAAAACTTTCCGTCGTTAACAATGCACGCTACCGACAGCCACCCCGGTATGACCTAGAGCGGCTTAAGCAACCGGATGTCGCAGCTGCATACGCGCAACGCCTCGAGGCTGCATTACCGAAAGAGGGTGAGCTGGATGAAGCCCCTCTCGAAGGCTGCTGGAATAGAGTGGAATTATCCATCAACGATGCAGCTGAGTGCAACGATGAATACACGGGACGAAGTCGACGGAACGATTGGTTCGACGAGAAATGTAGGCAGATTCTGGACGATAAGAATGCAGCGCGGGCGGTAATGCTGCAGCAAGGGACCCGGGAGACATGGAATGTTACAGGCGGAAACGGGAACAGCAGATCCGCCTCTTCAAGAAGAGATGCATGGAGGACACAGAGTGCGAGGAGTTGGAACGGCTGTGTCGGTCTCAACAAACACGGAAGTTCTATCAAAAGCTCAATGCATTAATGCAGGGATAAGGATGGGAGCGACTTGACGGACGAACGTGAGGAAATCAAAATTTGAAAGCAGTACATTCATTAATACCTAAATGGAACTAAGAACTCAAGCAATGAAGGTCGTGACAATGGTGGAAATGCCTTCGTTGGTACTGCTGACGATGGAAACCAACTAGTTTCCACTTTGAGGGTGGTTAAGGATGCCATTCACCAGCTCAAAAACAATAAAGCTGCTGGTAAGGATGGTATCGAAGCTGAATTCATGAAGATGGACATGGAGAAGCTGGTCATTTCTTTGCACTGCCTGATAAGCACAATCTGAGAAACTGAACAGCTACCGGAGTGGAAGGAAGGGGAAATATGCCCCATCTACAAGAAGGGCGACAAGTTAGATTGTGAGAACTTTCGAGCGATCACCATTCTAAATGCATCCAGCAAAGTATTATCACAGATCATCTTCCTTCGTCTGTCACCTGTAGTAAACAAGTTTGTGAGAAGTTATCAAGCCGGCTCCGTTGATGGCTGATCCAGATATTCACTATACGGCAAATCATCCAAAAATCTCGTGAATAACAGATCCCAACGCATCACATTTTCACTGATTGGGTGAGCCACGAGCTACGAAAATCCAGTATCCAAAAGATGGCCAAAGCTGAAAGTATGTGATAGGCAGGGCATGTTGCAAGAATGCCGGACAGCAACCCTGTAAAGATGGTTTTCGCTTCGGATCCGGTTTGTAGAAGAAGGCGTGGAGCACAGCAAGCTTGGTTGGCGGATCTAGAGTACAGCGATTTGGCGAGTAACGATGGAGGGATGCGGCCACGAACCGAGTATCGTGGTGTGAAAGTTTTGAATCAGTGTTAGATTCTTCTGCTTCTTCTTGGCATTAACGTCCTCACTGGGACAGAGCCTGCTTCTCAGCTTAGTGTTCTTATGAGCACTTCCACAGTTATTAACTGAGAGCTTTCTTTGCCAATGTTGCCATTTTCACATTCGTATATCGTGTGGCAGGTACGATGATACTCTTTGCCCAGGGAAGTCAAGGAAATTTTCATAACGAAAAGATCCTGGACCGACCGGGAATCGAACCCAGACACCTTCAGCATGGCTTTGCTTTGTAGCCGCGGACTCTAACCACACGGCTAAGGAAGGCCCCAGTGTTAGATGTTTAGATGTGATTTAACTAATTAAATAAACGGGGACGGACCTGGTGTAGTGGTTAGAATGCTCGCCTTTCACGCTGAGGACCTGGGATCGAATCCCATCCCCGACATAGTCACTTTGGCGTAAAAAGTTATAATGACGAGTTCTTTCGGAAGGGAAGTAAAGCCGTTGGTCCTGAGATGAACTAACCCAGGGCTAAAAATAAAAATAAAAAAATGATAATAATAATAATGATAAATTTGTGCTTATACATAATAATACATTGGGTCGATGTACCAATTACCAATATCCGCATAGCTAAGAACAAATATTCGTATAAAATCGAAAAATAAAGCCTGCGGAATTTATTTTAGACCATCTGAAAGCTTTTTATCTTGGCTTTGTGGAAAAAATATGAAACATTAGAAAACTTATGTTTTTGTATTTATTATCGCTTGTGCCACTATAGAAACACATGTGCCTATAGTAGCACTATTCCTTATTTCTGTTCCTATAGTAGCACTAGCCTCACGGAATAGGCAAAACACAAATCAAAACCGTATTTTTACAAAACTTTTATATTTTTCCTTTGAAGTGTGGATCAAAAGCGTTCGATTGATGTAAAAAAGTTCCTAATTTATCAACTATTTTGTTTAATAACAAAATAGTTTCTCTTAGTAGTGCTACTATAGGAACAATAGGTTAACTATAGGTGCAAGGGAGCTAAAATTTTAAGCAAAACTATTTATTTTGATCATTTTTTGAACAAAATCGAGCTGTGTGTCAATGGTACTTAGATAAATAGCTACTGATCTTCATGTTAAAAATTATTTTGCTACGATTACCAGCGAAACGGCCGTAAAAAGCCAATAGTGCGACTATAGGGGACCGTCCACTAAGAGAACACCGACCCTAATACAGTTTTCACGTGCTTAGAACTTTTTTTCAAAATTTCTCTATAGTATTTTTTATATAAACCTACTTCATCTTTGGACCACCTTTGAATCACCACCTAAACCAACTGCGGGAAATTTCACAGAAGGAAGACATTGGAGATCGAATTTTTAAACATGTTTTGTCTCCTAATGTGATTGCTTGAAGTTGTTCCATGAGAAAGAAATGACATAGAAGCATTTTACTCCCTCCCTTTCCGTGTCAATGCACCTCAAGCCAGGCTTATGAAACATATTCTTTTTCCTTACTATAAACAGTTTAAATGATATCCTTCTTAGATAATTGACAATTAGGTATGGTGGAATTCGAACCCATCACTCGCAGCATAATTTAACTGTTACTTTGTGTTAACCCAACTTGTACTTTCATGGCTTTACGACTACTGGAATAGACTTTTATTCCTTCCACCTACAAAGTGACCTTATTTTATAGCCATGCTTGATACCGTAGCTTTGCGGTAGACCTTCACTAAAAACGAATCTATTGATTGGATCGATAGAGATCACCCAATACGTACTTTCTGATTTTAAACGTCATAATATACGCTCCAATAATCACTGCATACGAATAAAACAATTCCTTAGAATTTATCTTAGAAGCAGATAAGGCTCAAATGTCCTTGAGTCACGAAGTTCGAATGATTTATTTTTTTACTCATTTAATGATGGGTTGTATTTCGAAAGAACTTTGTGCAACCTGCGGTGAACCAAATTGTTCGATCCTTCTTTGACCCAAAGATTAATCTGTCCTCTGTTATTTTCTTCTTCCATTGCAGCTCGTACGCTTCTACAGTGATATCCTTACCAAGGAAATCATCCGATAGCCGAGAAAGACTCACAAAGGGGATGCAGCATCAGGAGCGAACGATGGTTTTACGTTCGGTTTTACTACATAATTATGTTACGATAATATAATTTGATTTCATTTGGTCCCGTTGACTTGCGCGCTAGTTGGCTTTCGGTTCGTTGGTTTACCATTCGTCTCATTCGAAGGCTACTATTTGGAGTAATCAAATTAATTTACTACATAGCAACAGCCCCCAAAATGACTCTTACTTGGTCGGCAAATGGGAGCTTCCTGGCATTAGGAACGGTATATTTATTCTGGGTGGTGATTTGATTCCTTTCGTCCTGCACCTGTATGCGACTGGAATGTGATGCGATAGTCATGAACAGTTTATTCCGCTATTGATTTGTTCTGTGAATCGCACTTAATTTAAAGGTAACTGTACAGGTGTTGTTTTACTAATTGTCTCATACATTTGAGCAATTCAAAAAAAAAATAAAAATTGAGACAATAAGATCTTGAAAATTTTATTATTGTGCAAATCGTTAGATCCTTACAGGTTTCTTCAACTTTTTCCAAATGACTGAATATTTCAATATTAAAAATAAGCTTATTTTGTTTTAATGAAATTACAAAATGTTTGCTCTTAATAATTGGAAAGTTAAGTGGAATACAGATTAAAAATATATTGAGAGTAATCATGTCGCTACCATTTCTCGCGTATCTTCCCAAAATGACCTATTTTCCATTGAGAGACTCTTTGTGTTAACTTTTTTTTTAACAATAAGTGAGCCACATAATCCTCTTCTTTTGCGTTTTTTTTTTGTATAACATTGGTCCCGAAATGCTGCCTTGAAGACACGAAGTCTTACAGAAAGAATTTCAGACTTGGAGTTCAGATAATTAACCTGAAGTGTACGATTTGACAGATAGCTTTGAATTATTCTAACAATGTAAGTTTTTAATTTTACGATCAAGCCTTCATGCCAAACACTGTCAAATGCTATTTCTATGCCTAGAAGAGCAAGACCAGAAGAAAAGCCTTCAGATTTTTTGGAATGGATCAAATTTGTTACATGTAAAAGTTGATGAGTGGTTGAATGTCCGAACTGCTCATAACCCCCTACAACCAATTAAGAGCCACTAAGCCAAATCAGCCTTATTTTAATTGATTTTTTTTTATCAACCGCTTCCAAATCACCTTGCAACCAAAACGCTGCCTTTTACCTAATCAACCAATTTTTATCACCGTAAAGACCACAAATTGCGTCCAAGATCCTCCTTAATGCCTGATTTGATTTATTTGATTGGAACACGCCCCCTTCGGCTGGCAATCTCTTCGCTAATGTACCGTCATTTAGTTGCGGCCAAAAGGTCATCGATACGATACGCTTTAATCAAATAAATTATTATCAGCCGTAAATACAAACAAACCTGCCCCTTTTTATCTCAACACTTGCACACGGCTAGACTGGACCGACCCTTTATTCGGTCCCAAGGAGTGCAGAAACTGTGAAGCAATGGTCTTGCGATTTGATCTCCATTTAGCGTCTCGACTGGCATGGTACCAATTTTTCCTTCTACGGTGTGTAGGGTAAGGTGGAACAAAAGTTCGACCTAAGTGGAATAATCAATATTTGCAAAGGAACTATAATGGATGAAAAGAAATAAATACCGCACAGTGTTACTATAACCTACTGACTTCATTTTTGCTAACTAAATTTAAGATAATATTTTTTATCCAATTATAGTAATAACAGTTGACATATTTTGAAACATGTGTGGGGCAAAAGTTCGTTGATTAAAGCGTGAAATGGTGCTATTTTTATGCCAGAAAAACCTTATTAAATCCATTAAGTAATGTTTGCACGAAAATCAATTAATTTATGTAAGAATTAGCTCAAAGCATTTCAACATTGGGCTTAGCTATGCCCAACATAAAATTGAACAGACTTTTCCTATTACTGTGCTCTATTTGATAAAACTTGGATTGGAAGTTACAATTTTCACATAAAAAAATAGCCACAACTGTTGCAAATATCAAACGTTTCCTATGAGTTTTACAGTGAAAGTCTTTTACTCAAATAGATCGAATCACCATGACATTTATAACATTTGTTTCGAATTGTTATAAATCTTGAGAAAAAAGTTTATCTCAAACTCAAACTCAAACTTTTGCCCCACCTTACACTATGTACACATCACCGATGCGAAACTGCACCTTCAATGCCTCTTCGTTACCCCGGCAGCAACTCCCAGCCACACAAGTCCCGACTCATAATGAAAATATATCTTAATAAATACGATTTTCCTTAAAGCAAGACGAATGGGCCTCCGAGATTTGGCCTGGTGGATGTCTGGCTGGACGTTGAAGGAAAACCAAGGAGGGGAGACTCGCCATATCGTTTCGTCAAAAATCGATATCGATTGTTGCTTTTGCCAAGACGGTATTCTTGGTGTGTGCTGCGGACAACTTCTCATTGACAGTCCTTGTTGGTTGTTTCGTTGTTGTAAGCTTTAAGACGGTGAGGGGACGAACCATTGCGTAAGGAATTAAAAAATATTAATAATCATCAAATAACAAAATATTGATATTAACCTAATCAGATGTTAAAACAGGTACCCAATTTTTTTTTTATAACACTTAAGCAGATCTCAGAACATTGAAGATTTGCACCCACTTTTTCAAAATTTAACGATTTCAAATTATGAAACTTTTATTTCCACATATTTTGCTTTTCAAATCTGTCTTATATAATTATATTTATAAGATACAGTTGTGCTTGTGTGTGCAGAAAACCGCAACTTCCGTTATCCGCAATTATTAACATCAACATCATGAAAACTAACATTAAAAAAAAAGGTCGCGTGTGTTTTTAAAATTCAATTCTACCGAATCTAACAAACCCGGCAAAGAATAAGAATAAAGGACAACGTCGGATTTCGGAACGCGAGAACTTTTCATGAACCCGCGCGTGTTGGGCACCTGGCTCGTGAACTGCGAAATGTCGTCGTTAACGTAGAAGCTAACCAGGAAATACGCTGGCCGAGAACCGGAGAACGTGAATTCCTACAGCGGCGTGGATAGAACAAAACATGGAGTTGGCTTCAAACTGATTGGGAAGCAAGTTCTTCAACTACAGCCTGATCAGCATATATGCGCCAATAAACGATAAGTTCGATGACATGAAGGATAAGTTCTATGAGAGCCTAGATAAGGCCTATGGAGAGTGCCCAAAACAAGATGTCAAAATAGTCATCGGCGACGCAAATGCGCAGATCGAGAAAGAAGACTTCTACCGATTTGTTATTGGAACGGAAAGCTTTCATTCCGTTGCAACTAATAATGGCTTGCGGCTTGTAACCTTCGCTGCTGCTAGAGGGATGGCAGTCAGCAGTATCTACTTCGCTCGCAAGAACATCCGCGAACACACCTGGCGACACCTGCTCCCAAATAGACTACGCAACAATGGTTGATGCGCGACATTTCGCAGATGTCATGAATGTCAGGACCTTTGGAGACCCTAACATTGTTTAGATTAAAATTCGGGCGCAGTAATCCAGCGTCACGAGTTCCAGAACTAACAGAAAGCTGAGTTTCAATATTCAGCACTTGTCAACTGATGGGGTAGCTGCACAGTACCGCTATTCCCATAGCATGACCCTAGAATGAGGCCAGCCATACCATACGGCAATGAAGAAGTAGGAAATGCCGAAGCTTATCAGATCTCCAACGAGGAGCTTATAGCAGCTGTGAAAGGGCTGAAGCTGAACAAGGTACCAGGTCCAGACGGAATCCCCAACGTGGCACTTAAAGCAGAAGTCCTTGCGTATCCAGATATGGTAAGGAAGGTTATGCAGAAATGCCTGGACGAAGGCCAATTTCCAGAAATATGGAACATTCAGAAACTGGTACTGTTGCTGAAGCCAGGAAAATCACCCGGGGATCCAGGATCATATAGGCCTATATGATTACTGGATACACTCGGTAAACTCTTGAAACGGGTTAACCTCAACAGGGTGATGAAATGCACAGAGAGCGAGAACGGGCTATCAGAAAGGCAGTTTGGATTCCGGACAGGAAGGTCGACGGCGGAAGCAATTCGGAGAGGGCCGAGCTGGAGAGGGCCGAGAAAGCATTGAAACAAAAGCGTAGAGGGGTTCGTTCCTGTGCCGTGTTCACGATAGATGTGAATAACGCGTTCAACAGCGCCCGGCTGGGAGACCATTGCCACAGTGCTGCACAGAATGCGGGTTCCCGACTACTTCTGCCAGATTTTAAAGAGCTACTTCCAAAAACCGAGTACTGAGGTATGAAACCGACACCCAGTGTTGGGAAACTCGTGCTCGCGAGTAAAAAAATACTCACTCTCGTACTCGTTTGCGAGTAATACTCACGCTGTGAGTCACTCATTCCTTACTCTAACTCACGCAAGAGTATGACGTCATAACTCACTGCGAGTATTACTCACGTAAAGAGTAATACTCGCAGTGAGTATGACGTCATTACTCTCGGGTGAGTGAGCAAATTACTCTTTGTGAGTATGGTGAGTAACCAATTCCAAAAGTAAAATAAAATTGTACGTTACGTGAAAGACTGTAATGTAAATAATTCATAGTGTTTACAGCTGCTGTCTACTTCAGTGTGTATTGTGATATGCAGTTTTTAGTATTGTTGTTTAAACTTTACTGAACTTAGAGTCAATTTTTAAACATGGATATAAGTTATACAGTGAAACCTCCATGAGTCGATATTGAAGGGACCATCGACTCATGGAAATATCGAGTCATGGAACAGCAATCCTTTGGAAAGCTGCTTCTAGGGACCATCATAGCAACCATGAAATTTTATTTTAGTACGGTTCCATGAGTCGATATCGAGTCATGGAACATCGACTTATGGAGGTATCACTGTAATGGCGAAAGTCCCGTTGTGTTCAAATACTTTTCAGACCAATTTCATTCGTTTAGTGGCAAAAATTAATACTGAAACTTTTTTTCTGAATGCGTTTATGTTACTGATATTCACAGTTGAATTGAAATATTAGTAAAAATAGTATAAGGTACCGTGGGGCAAGTGGGTAATGGAAATCGTATAGTTGAGATTCTTCAAATTCTAAAGACTTTAAATTAAAATAATTTAATTGTCGTATATATTTTTTAACTTGATTCCCACCAATTATAAGCAGCCCTGTCGTCCTGCTTAGTCGCGCTTAGTCGACGACTAAGAAGCTTTTTTCAGATTTTTGTAGTAATTTTCACCCGAAGTCATGAAAAATGTAGGTAGTGTGATAAAACTTTGCAATATCAACAGCAATCTAACGCCCTATAAGACATAAATCGAAATTTCCAACCTGTACTAACGCTCTGGAGTAATTTTACCTTATATCATATACAACCGCCCTGTAAAAAAATCAATCGAAAATAAACGATCTGTAACAACGCCCAGAAGTAATTTGACCTTATCTTATTTAGATCAGGTGTATTTTGACGTCCTGTAGAACACCAACTGAAAATTCAAGACTTTACCAACGCCCTGGAGTAGTTTGACCTCATCCTATGTAAACCAAGTGCGTCCTTAAGAGGCCTTGTAAGACATCAATTGAATATTTCAAGCTTAATCAAGGCCCTGGAGTGATTCCATCTACAACTTACCGCCCTGTGAGACATCAAAAGAGATTGTCAAGATGTGTAAACACCTTAGACTAATTTGGACATGTCTTACGTAGATTAAGTGCACCTTAATGCCCTGAATCGACTTAAAATTCAAAGTTGTATCGACGCCCTGGAGTAATTTTAACTTGTCTCATATAGTTCAGATGCAGCTGTAACGCCCTGTAGGCCCTGTAAAAATTTCAAGCTATTTGAACGCCCTGGATTATCTTGACCTCATCCTATGTGAATAACGTGCATCTAAACGTCCTGTATGGCACCAATGGAATGGGATGAAACCAAAGGATACTATAAGCTCTATCAACGTCCTAGAGTAATTTGACCTAATCCTTCGTCAATCAGGTGCATGATAACGCCCTGTAGGATATCAATTGAAAATTTCATGCTATATCGAAGCCCTGGAGTAATTTTATGTTTTCATGTTTCATGTTCATATATCCATTGAATCTAATTGGCCCGTAGGACATCAATTGAAAATTCAAGCTTTTTGACGTTCTGGAGTAATTTGACATAATCTGATGTAGAGCATGTGTGTTTTTACGCCCTGTAGGACGTCAAATGAAAATTCCAAGCTATATCAACGCTTTGAAATGATTTGACTTTGTCCCGTGTAAATCATGTGCAACCTCACATTTGACCTTGTCCCATGTAAATCTGGTCAAAAGAGATTGACAAGATTTATAAACGCCCTAGACTAATTTGACAGTATCTAACGTAGATCAGGTGTCTCTTAATGCCTCGTATCGATTCAAAATTCCATGCTGTATCGACGCCCTGGAGCAGCTTCACCTTGTTTCATATAGATACGCCCTGTAAGCAATTGAAAGTTCTAAGTTGTATCAATGTCCTGGAATAGTTTTACTTTTCCTTTGCATCTTGTTCTGTAGGACATCAATTGGAAATTACAAGCTTCATCAACGCCCTGAAGTAATTTGACTTTATCTCATGCATGTTAACGCCCTGTAAGACATTCATAAAAATCCAAGCGATCAGGTGCATATTAACGCCCTATAGGACATCAGATGTAAATTCCAAGCTGAACGCCCTGAAATAATTTGACCTCATTCTATGTAGATCAGGTACATCTCAACGCCCTGTAGGACATAAATTAAGATTTACAAGCTTGACAGTATGACATAATCGATCAAACTTTATCAACTTCCTTGAGTAATTTGACTTTTTTCCACATTGATCTTTGCTAGATCTGGAGTGTGTTTACGCTCTGTTGAGAATCAATCGAAATTTCCTAACTGTATAAACGTCCTGCAGTAATTTGACTTCATCTAGGTTATCTTAACGCCCTGTATGACATCAACAATTATCATTAGCACATTGATACATTAGCAATTATCAAGAAGTATCAATATCTTGGAGTAATTTGACATAGTCTCATGTAGATCCGCTGCATCTTAACGCCCTGTCTGACATCAATGGAATATTATTAGGTGTATCTACGCCCTGGAGTAATTTGACCTTCTGCAATGTAGATCACGTGCAACTTGACACCTTGTATGATATAAATCGAAATTGTCAAGATATATTGACGTCCTGGAGTAATTTGACCTTGTTTACGTAGAGCAGGTGTATCTTAGCGCCATGAAGGGTATCAATTGGTAATTCAAAGTTTTAATAACTTCTTGGATTAATTTGACATTATCCTATGTCGATCAGATGCAACTCAACGCCCTATAGGGGCTGTATCAATGGAGTAATTTGACGTCATTCTACATTGAACAGGTGCATCTAAACACCCTGTAAGACATCAATCGTAAATGTCAAGCTGTATCAACGCCCTGAAATAATTGATCTTGTCTCATGTAGAGCATCTTAAAGCCTCGTAGAACATCAATTGCACATTCTGAGTAATATCAGGGCCCTGTAGTAATTTGACCACCCTATGTATATCAGGTACATCTCAATGCCTTATAAGATATTAATTAAAAATTTCTAGCTTAATCAACACCCTGCAGTAATTAGGCTACATAGATGAAGTAGATTTTTACGCCCTGTAAACATCAATAAAAGGTGATTTAATAATGGAGTAATTTAACTATATTTCGAGTAGATCAAGTGTATCTTAACGCGCTGTAGAAAACCAATTTGTTTTTGCTTTATGACATTAACTAATGTAAATGTTGTGTTTGGTCCTTTAATTTTGTCGTCTACTCTTGGAATGCAATCTAGATCAATTGTGATTAGCGTATTGTGTATTCCAATCAACATATTTATTATAATGGTGAGTTCGTTCCGGTTGAAGTGTGTTGGATGAAAGCATAAAATTCGTTTTTGAGCATAACAGACTGAATGTAACCTTAAATGTTTATGGTAAAATTTATATCATTTTCGGCCATTTTTCTTGTCAAGTTTTCCTAGATCGGCACTTTTCGGAAGCCATACTTAGTATATTTTTTTTGAGTATTCTACTATTTCTTTTATCCTAAAACTAAATCACTATGACAAACTATTTCATATTACATCGAAAAACATGTTCTTTTTAATTGAAACCACTTTTGATAATTTATTAGGTAGGTTTCTGATGTATAAGCAACTTCGGACAAAAGTTCACTTTTGCAGGCACAACAACTTATTGCTTGAAACATGAATTGGTCGGTGTTGTGGCCAACAACAAGCCACCGGGGTGCTTCATGCCGCACCATACCGGTGGACGAACATGCATCATGTTGAGGCCACAAACACTTCAAAACCGCGATTCTGGCAACACTTTATACTTACCTGTAACATATGCTCATTCAGTCATCATACCTAAAACATACAAATATTAGTGTTGAAACGTTAAATTATTAATCAATCACTTACCTCTCGATCTTTCCAGATCGTCAACATATTGTTATTGTTTACCCTTTGCATTACACCTTTTTTTTGACAGTTCCAGAAGATTCTGCAGTAGTCTTTATTGTATAACAGTTAAAACCAAAATACCTTATTGTATGCAACAATAGGATACTAGAATGTTCCATACAAGCTCTATAGGAAAGAGCGGAGTATAAATATGACACCATTACATTGTACTTAACAGTCTAAAATAAATCCTGGGCTAGAATTTTTCCTCTCTCGTATTAATTATTCCCTACCGGATCGTATCCGCGGGAACAGTCGGTTTTTAATGATTTCAGGAAAACGTTCCCAAAGAATTTGGAATAACAAAATAATTGCCTTATTTGTTGTGGTATTTAAACCTACATATTTGATAGGACGTCTGAACTAAAATAGCAATAAAAAGACCAAAATTGATGAATGTGTTGTAGAAGCGATGTAGGTATGACAGGCAAACAGTTTCAACACTAAACAAATTGCACTCGCTCTGCGCGCGTGTGTAGAAACATGCGATGGATGGATGTGGGTTATGAAAAGGGTCTGCTTGGTCTGTGAGGATTTGAATTCTAAACTTGTAACCAAATGAATTATTGGGTCACCAAGTGGCTCCAAGCTTAGTTGGTAAAGCTCTCGTCTAGCATACAGGAGTCTTGGGTTCGAATCCTGGCCGAGCACGTGGATTTTTTTTTTCATAATTTCACCCATAATTTATCCATCTTTACCACGCGGAATGAGTTAATTTAATTTACATGATTATGTTTTTGATTTTAAGAGCTTTTTACGGCAGAATAATACCAAAAACATAAATGGTCATTGCTTGCAAACATTTGCATCAACTTTATTATTATTTTTACAATACAATATACTTCCATCAATACATTGTTTTGAAAGTGAAATGCCGAATATGGGATAACTTTTGTATTTTGAGATATTTAAGTGGATTTTGACTACGCGTCTATCAAAGGAATTTTATATTATCTCCGGACCAAGAAGATAAATGTTTAAAATTGACACATATTTTAAAAATAGAAGAGATTTTTGAGAACATTTAAAATATGGTTTAAAAATATTGAAAAACAAAAAAGTTATAATAGTTTAAACAACTTTTTGTAGTGGAAAATTATGCTGTAGGTAGAGGATTTATTTAAAATAAGTTTATTTTCAAGATAAATCTATGAACAAACCCCGGTAAGAAAAAACAAATTAAGCAGTCACTCATCATATTTTAATTATGCTTGTAGATGATGAAGTCATGAAAACTTAAATGGCAATATATCGTAATGATATTTAAATTAAAAAAAAATGTTTTAAATAAATTAAATCTTAATGATTTTCTTATAGTAGACATTGAACCGTCTCGGGAGGTGCTTGTCCTGCCCTTTGTTTAGTTCACAAAGCGTTGCAGTCCCATGTTATTTATTGAATCTCTTACCTGGGAAATAATTCAATTTTATACTTAATTCAATTGATTAATAAACTGAAACACTTCTTCTGAATTTCAGAATTTTTTATATAACATTGACACATGCAAAGAAGTCGTACAAGTTGTGGGAAATTTACAGACCAAATTCATATTGGTTTTCGTTTGTTTGGAATGTACATTGTGATATTTGTGATTCTTATATATTATAATATTTTCGATATTTATTATGAGAGGCCTGGGAGAAGAAGCGCCCTCTGGGCTATTGCAACGCCCTCCCTTTTGGAAGGGACGACTAAGAAGCTCAAATTTTACGACGACAGGGCTGAACATAAACAACTGCATATTTTTTCTCACAAAAGTAGGTTCAAGTGTAGGTTATCAGTAGGTTAGTTATGTCTATTTATATGCTAATAATTTTGATTTCAACTTTTGTCACCCGTTAAAAATTTGTGGGCAAAATTCAAAATCATAAGTTTTTCAGAAACATAATAAAGTAGGAATTTTTTTCTACTTCCCAGGGCCTTACAATATGCAAAAATAGTCAATTGGCAAATAAAGCTCATAGTTGATGAATATGGAAATGCTCATAAGTACATTAAGCTGAAAAGCAAAATCTGACCCAGTAGAGAAGTAACATCAGAAGAAAGAATAAATGAGCATTTACGATGCAACATGCACAGCGAAATACCTAACATCAATTACAGCTTGTGTTAAGAATTGATATTATAATAACGTTTTGCGTGCATCAAACAGTTTTCATAGTAAAATTTTCATCTTATCATTTGAATAAGGTCACCCCAAGAATAGCCTTACTTATTACTTATTATTAATTTGGGCCATTCGCAAGCTTTAAGCATATTTACAATATTTCAAGTGAGTAAAATTACTCACGAGTGAGTAAGTGTTAGTCGAAAACTCACTAACGAGTATGAGCTGTACAACTGAAATTCACTCCTGAGTATACTCACGCGAGAGTTCAAGCTGTACAACTCATACTCACGAGTGAGTTTGCCGTTTTCAGTGAGTACTCACGAGTTTCCCAACACTGCCGACACCGGCCCGAAGGAGTTAAGCATAACGGCTGGAGTCCTATAAGGTTCCATACTGGGTCCAACACTGTGGAATGCGATGTACGACGGGGTCATATCGCTGGAGCTACCAAGGGGGTCGAGATTGTCGGCTTTGGCGATGACGTCGTCCTAACGGTAATAGGCGAGACGCAGGAGGAAGTAGAAATGCTGGCAACGGAGGCAATTGGTCTAGTCGAAGATTGGATAGAGGAAGTCAAGCTGAAGACAGCCCACCACAAAACGGAGGTGGTACTAGTTAGCAATTGCAAAGCAATCATGCACGGTGAGATCACTGTCGGGAGTCATGCCATAGCATCACAGCGAAAGCTGAAACACCTGGGCGTAATGCTAGATGATTGGCTGAACTTCAACAATAACTTCAATTATGCATGTTAGAAGGCGAAGGCGAGCAATGTGCTCACAAGAATTATGCCCAACATACGTGGTCCTAGAAGCAGTCAGAGGCGTATTCTGGCTACTAAGATACGATGCGCCAGCCTGGGGCGTGGCGCTGCAGACCAAGCGGGATCGGGACAGCGCGTTCCGACTCATCACCATGCGAGTGGTGAGCGCGTACAGTACTATGTCGTCGGAGGCAGCATGCATAATCGCTGGGATGATGCCGATCTGCATCATCCTGTCCAAAGACATCGATTTCTATCAGCGAAGAGAAATCAGTCAGGCGTGGAAGTTGGCAAGAAATCGTTCGCTGGCCAATTGGCAGCAAGAATGGGATGCCTCCGCGAAAAGAATGTGGACCCACAGGCTCATCCCAAATCTAGCGGCCTGGGTGAACGGGAGCACGGAGAAGTGAACTTCCACCTGACACAGTTCCTGTCAGGTCACGGCTGCTTCAAGCTGTATCTGCAACGATTCGGCCATGCGTCTTCACCATTCTGTCCTGAGTGTATGGAGATTGAAGAAACGCCAGAACATGTTGTCTTCGACTGCCCGAGATTCAGGGTGGCGGCTGCTTTTGGTGAGTAATTCAGCGTAGAAGGTGTTATACACGGAATGCTTAGCGATCCCGACCTTTGGAATATGATAACCAACATGGTGGTGCAAATAATGTCAGCAAATCGTCGAAGCGCCTGTGAACCGGAAACACCCTTCCATCTAAATCGTAGGATCGACCTCCCCAGACAATTAGAAGCCGCATACGTAATAGCTCGTTGATTGACACAAGTTACATCAAACCCGCAAAACGTGGTGGATAAAATTGTAAGACTGGTGAGTTTCCTCGCATAAAACGCTTCTTTTTTCTGAGTTCATTTGTACATTTTGCTTCGTCCCGTACACTCCTACAAGGTAAGTCGATTCCACCCGTATCAGCAGTCAAATCAACATGGGAAAGTCAGCACAATTGGACTGCTTAAAATTCATCAACTGTGGATCACCTAGTAAACTTCAAACAGCTGTATCTCAACGAAATAATACCCTATTAAAGCCTTCGATTTTTTAACATATCAAGTTGTTATTTGTAGCAAAAAATGTTTTATAAAATCTTTCTCCAAAATTTTGGTAAATATTTAAAATTTCGTCCATTTTATGTGAAGTGTTTCGGTAAAATGGAAGGAGCACTTTCAGCAATTGTTGAACGGTGAAAATGGAAATGTAACGAGGAACAGGATGAACATATGTAGATGATGACGATCAAGCTGTGGACTAAAGTGCGGCTTATTTTTCAAAAGTTCTCAAAATCAAAACTTCGTGTGCTCTACTGAATTCAAATCACATTAAAAGTGCATTAATAAATAAATAAAAATAAAAGAGAAACCTCAAAATCTGAGCCAAAAATATTAACATTTAGAGGTGGCGCAAGCGTCTTGAAGTATAATTTTCAGGTTATTATAAATGACCTTCAGTGAAGTACACATAACTTTGTTATTGTTCAACCGATTTTAAAACTTTTAGCATCAATACCTTCAAAATTAAATTTGTTAAAACTTTGTTGAACACTAAATTTGTCTAAAATCAAAACAAGCATTAGTTAAAAGTAATTTATTCCAAATTTTCCTCATTATACTAAAAATTTAAACTTTGTTCGACCATAACTTCATGATTACTCAACCGATTCCAAATCTTTTTACATGCTTTTGAAACTAATTTAATTGCTTTTAAACCATTTATATATCACACTAGTGGTCCCGGCATACTTCGTCTTGCCATCAAGTAGGCTGTTGAAAAACGCTGTGTATCGTCCCATACAAAATGACAGTACCATGCACTCTCGTTTTTCCAACTTTCCCGGTGAATATCCTGGGATTTTTATACAGACAAACACGTCGGAACCCTTGACGAACAAAACGGAGAAGGAATCATTCATTTCCGTTGACCCGTTCGTAAGCCATTTCGTGACATACAAACATCATTCCATTTTCATTTATATAGATTTCACTAAAAAATGTCTTGACCAGGTTATTCAGCAAAAACTGCACAAAAACATTATTTTTTAATGAAAAATGCCAGTTTTGTCAAATTTTTGGCAGTTCAATATTGTCTCTTAAGCTGAAACTGATTTTTCTCATTTGTCAAACCTTTGGGAAGGACTTCGCAACAATTTTTAAATAATTTTGAAACAAAATTATGTTTGCATATGTTAAAAAATATATGCACTATTCAACTCGTTATTAAGGCAAGATGCTTTACATATTTAGGTATTATAGAAAAAATGCTATTTTCGGCAAAAAAAAACTTAAATAATCCAAAGAAATTTGTTTTTTTTCATTGAAAAATCATGTTCTTGAGTAGTTTTTGTTGAATACCTAAGTCAAAAATATTTTTTAGAAAAAAATTATGTATGTACAGTTTGAAAACAAATAAATTTGATTCAAAAGTATGTAAAAGATTTAGAATCGATTGAGTTTAAATGAAGTTATGGTCAAACATAAATGATTTTTTTTAGCAAAACGAGGAAAAATTTGGATAAAAGTATTTTTAACTAAGACAAGTTTTGATTTTAGGCAAATTCAATGTTCTACAAAATTTTTATAAATTTAATTTGAAAGAAAATGGTGCTAAAAGTTTTGAAATCGGTTGAAAAATAACAAAGTTATGTTTACTTAACTGCAGGTCATTTTTTATAACTTGAAAATTCAACTTCAACACGCTTGCGCCACCTCTAAATGTTAATATTTTTGGCTCAGATTTTGAGGTTTCTCTTTAAATGTGATTTGAATTCAGTAGAGCACACGAATTTTTGGTTTTGAGAACTTTCGAAAAATAAACCGCACCCTACTGTGGACCCACCAACCATAGGAGAGGTTAAAAAGGCTATCAGCGAGCTGAAGAACTGTAAGGCTGCTGGGAAGGACGAGATCCCGGTGGAGCTTCTCAAGCACGGAAGCAAGCGACTTTACCAGTTGATCCACCGATCTGAAGGTATGGGAGGACGAAGAATTGCCCACCGGCTGGTTGGATGGCCTCATCCTCCCTATCTACAAGAAAGGGCACAGACTGGAGTGTGCCAATCACAGAGGAATTACCCTGCTGAATTCGGCGTACAAAATTCTGTCGCGCATCCTGTTAAACAGACTGAGACCGCTCGAGGAGTCCTTCGTCGGCGAATACCAAACTGGTTTTCGTAAGGGCGTTCGACAACTACCTAGCTGTTTAGCTTTCGAATGATCCTAGACAAAATTCGGGAGTATAACTTGCAGACTCACCATCTGTTTATTGATTTCAAGGCGGCGTACGACTCAGTGAAAAGAAATGAGCTTTTGAAGATAATGTCTGAAAATGGTTTTCCGGCGAAACTAATTAGGCTGATACGTGCTGCGCTGGATGGTTCGAAATCAAGTGTTCGGATCGCAGTCGAGGTGTCAAACTCGATCGTGACGTTAGACGGATTGAATCAGGGAGACGCACTTTCGAATTTACTGTTCAACATTGCACTCGAGGGTGCTATTAGGAGATTTAAGGTGCAGAGAAATCACAAGGTCGCACATGCCCCTGGGCTTTGCGGACGATATAGACCTAATTGGAATCGATCGCAGGTCAGCGGAAGAGGCCTTCGTGCCTCTGAAGAGGGAGGATAGGCCTGACCATTAATTCTACCAAAACGAAGTACATGGTTGCATGTAGAGATAAAGTCAGGCATGGTGGTGTAGGTGCTGGGGTAGTGTTTGATGGGGATGTGTTTGAAGTTGTTGAAGAATTTGTTTACCTTGGAACACTTGTGACATGTGACAACGACGTTTCTAGCGAAGTGGAAAGACGTGTTGCAGCTGCGAATAGGGCCTTTTACGGACTACGTAACCAGCTTACGATCTGCAGCTTGCAAACGGAAACAAAATTCGCCCTGTATAAAACATTGATTCTTCCGGTGGCTAACTACGGGCACGAAGCGTGGACGTTGAAAGAGTCAGACCGGAAAGCTCTTGGTGTTTTCGAGCGTAAAGTGCTGCGGACAATACTCGGTGGGAAACTCGAAAATTGTGTGTGGCGCAAACGCATGAATCACGACCACGAATACGCTGGCTGTACGCAGTAGACGAGGACCTGACGACCCAACTGGGGAAGTTTCGCCCAAGACCAGCGAAGATGGAGCTCTACAATACGCCCGGCAATGGCATGACGCTACGCTGTAGCCATCAAGGTAAAGTAGGTTTCGGTAAAATGAGTCACACACTATGAAGCAGCAAATCATCCATACTTTTAGACGTGCAATAGTTTTTCTTGTCCTGTTTTGCTCGTAGAGGTGAAAATTCCTTTTTAATTTTGAATTGTAATTTATCGAATTTATCATTCAAAGGGGGTTGGTGCAGGCCTAACAAGCTAGCCGTAAAACTCATCAGTTCAGTAAGCATACAATGAAAATTCGTACCGGAACAATCGGCAAAGAACCAGGCATTGATAACGGACTAACGATTGGAAACTTGGATGATGGAACTGTAAGTCTCTCAATTTCCTGGGAAGTATTCGCATCATTTCCGAATTATTGAGGGCCCGCAAGTTCAACATCGTAGCGCTGCAGGAGGTTTACTGGAAAGGGTCGACGGTACATACATATAGGGATGGCTAAAGGCCTGCTTCTCAGCTTAGTGTTCTTATGAGCACTTCCACAGTTATTAACTGAGAGCTTACTATGCCAATGACCATTTTTGCATGCGTATATCGTGTGGCAGGTACGAAGATACTCTATGCCCTGGGAAGTCGAGAAAATTTCCAACCCGAAAAGATCCTCGACCGGTGGGATTCGAACCCACGACCCTCAGCTTACTTACTTACTTACTTATTTGGCTTTACATCAATTATCTTGATAAAGCCTCGCCAACAATATTTCGCCAATTCCCTCGGTTCATGGCCGCTCTCTCCATCCTCGACTGTGACCCACGCTCTCCAGGTCCTGGTGTACCTGGTCAATCCACCTAGCTCGCTGCGCCCCACGCCTTCTTGTTCCGACCGGATTCGTGGCGAACACCATCTTTACAGGGTTGTTGTCCGGCATTCTTGCAACATGCCCTGCCCAGCGTATCCTTCCAGCTTTAGCTACCTTCACGATACTGGGTTCGCCGTAGAGTTGAGCGAGCTCGTGGTTCATCCTTCGCCGCCACACGCCGTTCTCCTGCACGCCGCCGAAGATCGTCCTTAGCACTCGGCGTTCGAAAACCCCAAGAGCTTGCAAGTCCTCCTCGAGCATAGTCCACGCCTCATGCCCATAGAGGACTACCGGTCTTATGAGCGTTTTGTACATCGTGCATTTGGTGCGGGGGTGAATCTTTCTTGACCGCAGTTTCTTCTGGAGCCCATAGTAGGCACGACTTCCGCTGATGATGCGCCTTCGTATTTCCCGACTAACATTGTTGTCAGCCGTCAACAAGGATCCGAGGTAGACGAACTCGTCCACCACCTCGAAGGTATCCCCGTCTATCGTAACACTGCTTCCTAGGCGGGTCCTGTCGCGCTCAGTTCCGCCAACCAGCATGTACTTTGTTTTCGACGCATTCACCATTAGCCCGACTCTTGTTGCTTCGCGTTTCAGGCGGGTGAACAAATCTGCCACCGTTTCAAATTTTCTCCCAATAATATCCATGTCGTCCGCGAAGCAAACAAATTGTCCGGATCTCGTGAAAATCGTGCCTCGACTGTTAAGTCCGGCTCTCCGCATGACACCTTCAAGCGCAATATTGAACAACAGGCACGAAAGTCCGTCGCCCTGTCGTAGTCCCCGCCGAGACTCGAACGAACTGGAGTGTTCGCCCGAGATCTTCACGCAGTTTTGCACACCGTCCATCGTTGCTCTGATCAATCTTGTGAGCTTCCCGGGAAAGCTGTTCTCGTCCATGATTTTCCATAGCTCTATGCGGTCGATACTATCGTATGCCGCCTTAAAATCGATGAACAAATGGTGCGTAGGGACCTGGTACTCACGGCATTTCTGGAGGATTTGCCGCACGGAAAAGATCTGGTCCGTTGTCGAGCGGCCGTCGATGAAACCTGCTTGATAACTTCCCACGAACTCGTTTGCTTTAGGTGATAGACGACGGAAGAGAATCTGGGATAGCACTTTATAGGCGGCGTTTAGGATGGTGATTGCACGATAATTTTCACACTCCAGTTTGTCGCCCTTTTTGTAGATAGGGCATATAACGCCTTGCTTCCACTCCTCCGGTAGCTGTTCCGTTTCCCAGATTCTGACTATCAGCCGATGCAGACAAGCGGCCAACCTGTCCGGGCCCATCTTGATGAGTTCGGCTCCGATACCATCCTTGCCAGCGGCTTTGTTGTTCTTGAGCTGTTGAATGGCATCCTTAACTTCCCCCATCGTGGGAGCTGGTTGATTTCCGCTGTCCGCTGTGCTGACGTAGCCATCGCCTTCGCTGTCCTGACCTTCTGTGCCTGTGTTCTCTGCGCCATTCAGGTGTTCATCGTAGTGCTGCTTCCACCTTTCGATCACCTCGCGTCCGTCCGTCAAGATGCTCCCATCCTTATCCCGGCACATCTCAGCTCGCGGCACGAAGCCTTTGCGGGATGTGTTGAGCTTCTGATAGAACTTCCGCGTTTCTCGAGAACGGTACAGCAACTCCATCTCTTGGCATTCCACCTCTTCCAGGCGGCGCTTTTTGTCCTGGAATAGGCGGGTTTGCTGTTTCCGCTTCAGTCTGTATCGTTCCACGTTTTGCCGCGTACCATGCTGCAGCATTGCAGCCCGCGCTGCATTCTTCTCCTCTAAAACCTCTTGGCACTCCTCGTCGAACCAATCGTTTCTTGAGCTCCGTTCCACATATCCGACAACGCTTTCGGCAGCGTCGTTAATGGCTGCTTTGACTGTCCTCCAGCAGTCCTCAAGAGGGGCCCTATCGAGCTCGCCCTCATCCGGCAACGCTGCCTCAAGATGCTGCGCGTACGCATTGGCGACATCCGGTTGTTTCAGCCGCTCGAGATTGTACCGGGGCGGGCGTCGGTACCGTACATTGTTGATGACGGATAGTTTTGGGCGCAGTTTCACCATCACCAGATAGTGGTCGGAGTCAATGTTGGCGCCACGATAGGTTCTGACGTCGGTTATGTCGGAGAAGTGCCGTCCATCGATCAAAACGTGGTCGATTTGCGATTCTGTCTGCTGAGGTGATCTCCAGGTGTACCGATACGGGAGGCTGTGCTGGAAATAGGTGCTACGAATGGCCATGTTCTTGGAGGCGGCAAAATCTATCAGTCGTAGGCCGTTCTCGTTCGTCAGCCGGTGGGCGCTGAACTTTCCAATCGTCGGTCTGAACTCCTCCTCCTGGCCAACCTGAGCGTTCAAATCTCCTATGATGATCTTGACGTCGTGGCTTGGGCAGCGGTCGTACTCGCGTTCGAGCTGCGCGTAAAATGCGTCCTTGTCATCATCAGTGCTTCCGGAGTGTGGGCTATGCACGTTAATTATGCTGAAGTTAAAGAATCGGCCTTTGATTCTTAACTTGCACATTCGTTCATTGATCGGCCACCACCCGATCACGCGCCTTTGCATATCACCCATCACTATAAAAGCTGTTCCCAGCTCGCGTGTGTTGCCGCAGCTCTGGTAGATGGTATGATTACCTCTAAACGTTCGCACCAATGCTCCTGTCCAGCACACCTCCTGCAGCGCTACGATGTCGAAACCGCGGGTCTTCAGTACATCGGAGAGTATGCGAGTACTTCCAATGAAGTTGAGAGATTTGCAGTTCCACGTACCGAGTTTCCAATCGCTAGTCCATTTTCGTCGCTGTGGTCTTTGCCGATTGTTCCGGTCCGTATTCTCTCGTTGACGTTCCTGTGCTGATGTGTTTTTACGGCTGGCTCGCAGGGCCTGACACCAACCCCCTAGATTTCCGGAGGACCATTCCCCCTAAATGTTCGGAGGGCCATAGTGCGCAGTTTAGCTTAGAGTCCTTCTCTGGCACTCGGACGATGATCAGCCGCCCCTGACATGGGGAACAGACGCTGTTGTGAGCCGCTCCTAACGTGGAGTACAGACGCTCCAGGTTTGCAAAAGCAAACCCCCCCTTCCCTGTCAGCATACGACCAAAGTTCCCACCGGGGGTTGGTTACCCGATCTTCCCCAAGGTTACTCGTACCCCGGCCAGTACCACGAGGAGGTAGGGAGCCTTGGTCTTGCTAAATAGCTGCGCGTTTACCGCTATGGCTATCAAGCCACCACCTACACAGAATATAATGCTTGTCTCTTTTCGTTTTATGTTTTCGAACCTGCGTGTAGAAGAGGAATCATTTTGTACTTCATTTGTAGTCAGACTTTCGTAATAGACAGATCAGTAAAACAGTAGTTTCGAACTAATAAAGAAAGTGTCGTAGAATTATCAGTATTTTATAAAGGTGCAGTTCGTAATTGACAGTGCAGTTAAATAAATCGTGTAGTTTGTGAGAAAACCGTGGTCCGCAGTTTCTTATACTAACCCGTAATTGCGCGAATTTCGGTATTTACCTGGATTGTCGTCATCGTCGCCGTCGTCGTCGTCGTCGTCGTAGCACCTAAAGGAAGGAAAGGAGAATCTGGGGCTCAACTACGCAACCGACAAGAGCCAGATTCTGATCGAATCTTGGTGGAACGCATACGGTAAGGTCACAACAAAGGCCGTTTCTTCAATTACAGCATAATCATCGTGCACAGCCCTCACTCAGCAAGAGACGTTGACGACACGGACGCTTTCTACGCGCAGCTACGTGAATACGGCAGCTGCCCAAGCCGTTATCGGAGACCCTCAACGCTCAGTTAGAGAGCCTTAACGCTCAGGTTGGCCAGAAGGAGGAATTTAGACCGATTATAGGGAAGTTCAGCGCTCACCAGCTTACGAACGAAAACGGCCTTTGACTGATTGATTTCGCCGTCTCCAAAAACATGGCCATACGTAGTACCTACTTCCAGCACAGCCTTGCGTATCGGTACCCCTGGAGATAACCCCAACAGACTGAATCGCAAATCGACCACGTTTTGATTGATGGACGGCACTTCTCCGACATTATCGACGTCAGGACCTATCGTGGCGCTAACATCGACTCTGACCGCTATCTGGTGATGGTTAAACTGCGCCAAAGACTTTCCGTTGTGAACAACATTCGGTACCGACGCCCGCCACGGTACAATCTGGAAAGACACAAGCTGCCCGAAGTCGCAACTGATTACGCGCAAAGCCTTGAAGCAGCCTTGCCGGAATTGGGAGAGCCCATCGATGCCCCTCTTGAGGACTGCTGGAGTATTGTCAAAGCGTCCATTAGCAACGCAGCGAAAGGTGCTGTTGGGATCGTGGAAGCAAATCGACGGAACGGTTGGTTCGACGAGGAGTGTCAGACGGTTTTGGACGAGAAGAATGCAGCGCGGGCGATGATGCTGCAGCAAGGCACCCGTCAAAACGTGGAACGATACAAACAGAAGCGAAGACAGCATACCCATATATTCCGGGATAAAAAGCGGCGCCTGGAAGAGTTGGAGTGCGAAGAGATGGAGCAGCTGTATCGTTCTCAAGAAACACGTAAGTTCTACAAGAAACTCAATGCATCCCGCAAAGGCTTTGTGTCGCGAGCCGAAATGTTCCAGGATAAGAATGGAGGTATCTTGACGGACAAACATGAGTTGATTGAAAGGTGAAAGGAGCACTACGATTAACACCTAAACAGTGGTGAAAAGGAAGACCAATACAGCAGGAGGAATGGCTTCATCAGTACGGCGGATGAGGGAGATGTGTCAACTCCCACAATAGGTGAAGTTAAGGATGCTATCAAACAGCTCAAGGACAACAAAACAGCTGGAAAGGATGGTATTGGAGCGGAACTTATTAAAATGGGCCCGGACAGGTTGGCCACTTGTCTGTACCGATTGATAGCCAGGACCTGGGATACAGAGCAGCTATCGGAGGAGTGAAAGGAGGGAATAATGTACCCAATATACAAATAGGGTGACAATTTAGAATGTGAGAACTATCGAACGACGACCATTCTTAATGCAGCCTATAAAGTCCTTTCCCAGATCATCTTCAACCGTCTATCGCCATTGGCAAGCAGATTTGGGGGAAGTTATCATGCCGGTTTTGTGGACAGGCGATCGATGTGTATAATGTGTCATAAATTGTTTGAAACTTTACTGATATTACTTAAAGGAAGTTAAATGTGTCTTTCTAGTTCAGTATTAAACACAAATTTCTTGCATTACAATAACAAAATTTGTAATAATAGCCTTATTATCCAAAAGGCTGAAAACACTTAATTTGGACAAATTTCAAAAGAAAGTCAAATTTTCTATTTGACAGTTATTTTTAATGGGCTGATATCAGGTATCCAAGATAGTCTATAGATTACCATCATTAAGTGAAATGAGACGTATTTGAGGTTTTGTGCGACCTTTGTATGAAGACCCGCCACTGTGCGACTGATATTTTTTTTACTATACCTCCTGTTATGTCAGCCACTTAGCATTTCCGGTAAGGTTATTGTATGTTGATAGGTTATATATTTTTTTTCCGTGAAACTAAATTTATGAAATTTATGAAGCCGTCTCAAACTAACAATTGAGTAATTATGAATTTACCTACTTAGGTGTTCGTTGCTGGGTAATCTCCCTTTGAACGGTGGAGAATAAAATAAGTGCAATGTTCCAAAAAAGATTAAGTTAATTTTTAATCGTCCCCAGATTTCCGTCAACAGTTTGAGTGTATATTATGCTGTAAATATAAATCCAATCTTCCGTCGCCGGTTGATATTTTGCGGCAATAAAATATTCAACGTCAGAAGAAATTTCCCGGATAGTTTAATTTGAATTCTGCACCATTCCATGAATCACTTTTATACGACAATTCTATTAACCATGCCTCAAAGTAGTCCCCGGAGATTGTCGCCATAATGGGACGGCAATGCAAACTTATTTCGGCAGCTAGCCGAGCCCTCTGCGCCAAAGAGCTGTAACCCGGCGATGGCGATGGAAAAATGATGATGCATATAGAAACTATATCAGATGGTCGTAAATATCATGGCTTCAGGGTGGACGAATGGTGGCGACCCAGTAGTAAAATTTATGCTTTTTAAAAATTAAAATGGAGCGATTATGCTACAACGCCGTCGCATTTATGACTCAGGGCTCACAATTTATGACCCTACAGAATAGACCATCCTTCGACATTTGATTGCTGCTTAGTTACTTTGGATATTGAACGTTGCACGTTATGCTTATTGTATGGACAATTGATTGTAGTATGATAGATAGTTTGATTGAAAGATGTGGATTTATTAAGTTTCTATTATCGAATTGCTAAAATTTTGTATGAATGTGGTAAAACTTAACAAATGATGCGACATGTGAGAGTAATCTCTTTGTTTAAAGCTAAACCTGATAATCCATGTTTCGAAGAATATTTTACAAAAGTTCTTATCAAGGCCTAATTTTCATCATAAACAAATAGTTTTGTTATTCCTATGAATATTGGTCGTTAATTCTAGTGTAACAATAACACAAACCCACTATTGTTCCCACTATTTCCATAAATGGTATTATAGTGATAATTGGTACCATCTACCATAGTTATATTAAAACAATGAACAATAAACATTGTATTATAGTAAAACTAATATTTTGGATTTTCTGACAAAAATTATGGATTCTGCTAAACAAATGTCGACCATTGAAAAGAGCAAGCTGTTGTTTGCACTCATCGCTAAGAATGAGTCTCTATGTTTGTTTTACGCAGCAAATCAAACCGAGTCCCTACCTTCTGACTTAATTTTATGAGCATATAACAAACGTGATGAACAAAATTTCGAAACTGACGTTAAAGTATGCCAGCGATACCCAAAGACTTATTACCAAAATAGTTCCCTTCCATATCTTCGTAATGCACCCTACATAGACAGTATGAATTTCTTCCCAGTATGATGTTATTAAATATTTGTATTGGCATACAAAAAAGTATTCAAAAGAGAAAACCGACGATCTTCATGCTACATCCCTTCCAATATGAGCTATTTGAACAGAAGGAAAACTCCCATCTTCTCTCAGAAGCAAAAACTAATTTGTATTGTTTTCGGTGTACTTTTCCTCTAACAAGAGAACAAGTTTGCCATATCTGCTATCTCGTAGCTTCCGGCAAAGTTTTATGATACAACCGACGACAACGACGCAACCAAAAAAAAAGTGACGTGCGTGTTCTAATAAACAGAAGAATGTTTTTCCCTTCCACCAACAGCATGACTTTTTTTTTGCCCGGCAGGATACGACAGCAAATATTGGATTTTGTAGATGCGTGTACGCAATTTTGGAAGGAGCTTTTCTCCAGGGTTTGACATTGCTGATTGAAGATATTGGAAGTTGGCTTTTTGTGGGTGGTGCACGAGGTTGTTCTGTTCTTGTGGTGGCAGTGCTCTAGAGATTTGTTCTGTGCTTTTTACTATGCAACCATGAATGTTATGTTGCCAAAGTTTCTAATTAGATTTCACATTGGATACAAAGGAAAGTGATACTTCAGCATTGAGTATTCAGAAAGATTGTGTGCAAAACTAAAGTTGGGGCACTGTGGAGCAAATAAAAGCCTCATGATATATTGTTACGGAGAGCAGAAGGTTCTTTGAAGATTATGTATTGATTAACATCTCCTGAATTAGTTCCTTATACCTGTTCCCAAATTAACATACCATCATAAAAACTATTTTATGCTCTTCCCCGATCACGTTCCAAAATATGTACAAACAAAAATGTTTTCCGAACATTCGTGATCATGAATTCAGGTTTGACAGATATAGGATGGACATTTCTCAAAGCAAGGTCGAGGAGGCATTTTTAGGTAGGCACATAATCGTGTTTTAGATTTACTAATCGTGGAATAAGGTCATCCTACTGCCTTTGCTGCTGAAATATTATCCAAGAAATTATAACTAATCATAAAGCTGATACAAATATTATTTTTCTTTTTAGTCCGAGACCACGTGGAAGGTACGAGGGGGGGGGGATAAAAATAAATAAGGAACAAAAAAATAAAAATGGAAAAAAAGTAATTTTTTCGAATTTTTATTTTTAAAGATAGTTGTTAAACCTTTTTCAATAGTCATCAGAATCATTATTTTACCTGTTTTCCACTTTAAAAATTAAAAAAAAAACTAATGTCATAATTGATTTTTTTCTCCCCTTCAAAATTTTCGGATTTATGAAGGGGGGGGGGTGACATAAAAGAAATAATATTTGTAGCAGCCTAAATAAATGAGACATAATACAACAATTCCACTTTTTCTTAGAAAAATTCGATTGTTTCACAATATTTTTATTTCATTAACTTATAGTTCCATTGTTCCAAAATAACTTTAAAATTTAACGTTATCCTCAAACATTGTTAACTGATATAAGTTATTAAAATTTACCATTTTAATGGCTTTCGACTTTAGAAAGATCTCGAAGAGCTCTCAAGCATTCAATTATATGGTTTAGGGACAAAATGTTGAAAGACAAAACGTCGAAACCCAAAACGTCGAATGCCAAAATGTCCAATCCCAAAACGTCGAATAGACAAAACGTCGGATTTTTTCATGCGAAGATTTTGGAATTGAAGATGACTAGGGTCGGTGTTCCCTTAGTGGACAGTCCCCTATAGTCGCACTAGTGGCCGTTTTGGTATAAATCTTTTCAAAACATTTTTTGACATGGAGGTCAGGAGCTATTTAACTAATTACCATTGATACACAGCTTGATTTTGTTCGAAAAATGATCGAAATAATTAGTTTTTTTGCTCCCTTGCGCCTATAGTAAACCTATTGTTCCTATAGTAGCACTACTGAGAGAAAGTATGTTTTATTTCACAAAATAACACTGCGGAACACGTTTTTGTCTCAAGCATTAAAATACCCTATTCACTCAATTAAGGGTTGCTGAATCCATTGCCGTTTTCAAAATGATCATAGCACGTCTAGTTTTTGAGATATTAGCTGTTGTAAATGCAAAAATTGACTATTTTGGCCAACTTGCATGCAAGTTTCCCAGCTTGTAAGGCAATTTATTAGCTTAGTTTGACACAGAATTCAAACTTTATATGTATAACAATACTTATCGGCAAAGTTTATAATATTTTCGATGCGGAAAAGTAATTTTTTGATGGTTTAAAAAAGTATTGTATTTTCCCATATAAGAAAAACGACAAATTTTGTATGGAGATAGCAAGCATGTCGAAAAAATCGGTTAAATCCAAATTTAATCGCGCAATTTCATCAAATTTAATCCAAAATGAAAATTTAAGTGCAAAATAGCATGGTTAGTGAATTAGATCACAAAAAAGTTTGATAAATTATACTTTAAATTTTATGTAAACATCAATAAAACCCGTGTTTTATACAACTTTGGTGACCTGTAGCTAAAAATTGTGACGTGCTGAAACATTTCTGAAAATGGCATCAGATTCAGCAACCCCAAATCTACTCGAGACACATAATTTTATCCTTGAGACACGCAAAAATGTCATTTTTGTTACACTGTGTAATTGATGAATTAAGAACTTTTTTTACATCAAACGAAAGCTTTTGATCCACACTTTGTAGGAAAAATAAAATAGTTTTGTAAAAATACGGTTTTGATAAGTATTTTGCCAACGCCGTGATGCTAGTGCTACTATAGGAACAGAATTTAGAAATAGTGCTACCAGGTCCGTCGCACTCGGGCTCAGATTGAGTACCACTTCTAGTACTGCATTTGGTCCCTCGGTAGTGCAAAAGGTACCCAAGTTTGACAGATCGCAGTACACTTTTCACGGCATTCTAGATTACCTTATGAGCCATAAAATTTTGGGCAATTGCAAGGGACATGGAGGTCTTTAATTTGTCTTTGGTGCTACTATAGGCACATGTATTCCTATAGTGGCACACGCGATAATAAATGCAAAAATTTGAGTTTTCGTAGTTTTCATATTTTTCCCACAAAACCAAGATAAAAAGCTTTCAGATGATGAAAAAATAATGACTATAGCGTTTTTTTGCGATTTATTGAATGAAATTTTCGTTCTTAGCTATGCGGCTACAACGTTGCCAAGGAAAATATGGTTGCGATGCGTACGGCGTTGGATACTGAAAAATTTGCAATGCTCATCAAAGTGAGCATGGAACATTTTTTTAAATATCGATCTTACATCCAGTTCGGACCAGAGAAGAAGCACTGCAGCACTTCAAGAGGAAGATTTAAAATGAAGCCTGAGGTAAATAGGTCTTTTTCATACTTTTATCAATGTTATGTAAAAGTATGAAGAAGACCAAGCCGTTAAGCTTGTATTCGCCGCACGTCTAGACTCACATAACGGAAGAGGAAATGAATCCCGAAAGCAGTTCACTATTTATTTGTTTTCTGTTCTACGTGAGCAAACAAAATCTGTTTTTCCGACAGATGCATCAGAATGTGGAAACTCCAACAATTTTCTATGCTAAGAGTATAAGTATTAAGCCTAATTTCAATTTGTTGTTAATTTTAATGAGCTTATATGTTTTTATTATTTTTTGACGTTGGATAACGTCTTACGGCAACATATTGGGGTACAATTTCGAAAAACGAAAAATCGCTCGCGTCACGAAAAGTGGTTAGATTTTGACTGTTAATAACTTACTAACGCCCGCATAGATTTTCAAGATTCTTGCACCAATCGATTGGAAATCTTTCTACGAATCGACTCCAATAATGAAAACTATTAATTTTCATTACTAAACTATTGATAAATGGGTAAATATCAAGGCATGTTTTATTTTTCAAAGAAAAGCACATTTTTCTTGCTGTTATAAGGTTTTTCATTGTTTTTCTTGTCTGTTTTCAATAATGTTAAAAATGCCAAACAACTGAATGCAGGAAAACAAGCACGACGGTCAGCCTCTTTGGCTCATGTGCCAAAATTTTCTAACAGATGTGTTTTTAGTGCTAAAAATCATCCCTTAAATAAAAAATCGGGGAATCCCATTTCGGGGTGAAATTGATCACTTGTCAATGAGATTATTGTTATTTTTTTGCAACGACTCTCCATCAAGAATATGAACTTCTGAATCCGAATATGCTTGCTAAATTCCTCATAAATTATTTAAAGAAATAATAAATAGTTAATTTCAAGAATTGCGATGAAAACGCCGAAATTTAGGCAATTTCCTAAGGAAATCCCTGATATCTAACAGAAATTTATTTTTTCAACCGTATGAGCTAATTGGTACGAGTTTAGAAGATGAAATCGGGCTCGGGCATATATTTTAAGCATCCTTACAAACTTTACTTACTTTGAATAATGCCGTTGTCGTGTAAATGCATGCTAGAGCGATCAGAGTATCAACTTGTCAAACAAAGAGCTAAAACTAATCAGCAACAGCTTAGTTGATGTTTTGAATAGGTAAGAAATTGTCGATCGAATCGAAATACGCACTCAGAGAAGACTGGAAAAATGCTACAGCCGCCCGACTCGAGCGACGGGAACGTAGGTAAATCTTTGTTTGCCATTTATCTCCGTTGAAAACTTATCAACCAAAATTATAATTGATAAATAAATAAACAATTAATAGTAAAATGTCTCTGGTTGTAACTCTTTTACGTCGCATGCATTGTTGTGGCTCTGAAGAGGGCCCTTTTGTTTGAAATTGTGCTGCAATTCTATTTAAGCGCGTTCTCCACGGATACGACGAGTCAGCTGGATGTCCTTCGGCATGATGGTGACACGCTTGGCGTAGATCGTGCACAGGTTGGTATCCTTAAACAAACCAATCAGTTAGACCACTCGCTTCCTGCAGGACCATGATGGCCGAGCGCTGGAATCGTAGATTGGCTTCTACATTTCCCCGAATACCACGACAAAGCAGAAGAAGTTCTCCATGGTGCGGAACTTCAGCGAGTATCAAAAAGAGATCATGCCAATCATCGTGACTGGCAACTTTAACATCGATTTGAGCAAAGAAGAGAACATGGAGTTCGTAGACTTCATGGAGAAGTACCTCCAGCTCAAACTGGCTTCGGAACCCACTAAAGCAACCAATCTTAGTGGATCATGCGTGGGCCTAACGTTCAACCGGAATATTTGTTTGGGGAGCAAGAGTTACCACTCCTGCTTCTTCTTCCATCGACTGATTCTATCCCTGATTCCAACCAAACTATATCATAAAATGTCCATAATAGGTCAGAATTGACATGCAACAAATAGTATGAAAAATGATTGGATTTTTATCAATAGAAATCTTTCATAAGTTCTTGACGGTCTCAAGCCAGGAAATAGAAGAAGCTAACGTTATCCAACGTCAACTTGGCGATTGTATCTCGGAAACAACCTCTTACTTTTTAGTGAATATTTAACAGTTAAATAAATTACATAAAATCATTGCTGCACCTTTAAAGTGAATAGTATTTCTGGTTAAGCTATCTGTTAATAAATAGTGTATTATTTATTCTTTTAAAATACACTCATTCTTTTAACAAATAAGTGATATAATCAAATTAACAACTGCATTTTTAGGAATTAGTAAATTCTTTATTCTTCAGAAATTTACTCGTTCTTCACTCGAATAGGAATAGTTGACTCGATTTTTTATTGCACTTTTCCGAAGCAGAAATCCTTCATGAGGATATCCATTAAGTTCTTATATATAGTAGTCTATACTTAAAAAAAACTTAATGAATTCCGAGCTTAATTTTCAATTTATTTTTTACTGTCGTTTCCGAGACCAAATACAAATTACAATTTCACGATGTTATCATTGAAAAAAGAATATACTATACTGAACGGAATAAAGTTGGAGACATGTATCTCGGCTTCTAGTGCACAGTCTAGTGAAAATTTCACCGCAGCTTCAAAATTCAGAGCTTTTCATGATCAAACATTGAGTAATCGCAAAGCTGCAATTTTGACTAAAACGATAAAAGTCTTACATTCAAAATAATTTTTAAATGGAATTACTTAGCGCTATATGCTATTGAGTATAACTGATTGTTTTCAAAATGGGAGATTTGCAAAAAAACTTTAAAATTTTGTTTGTAAATAATTGTGATTTTTCAATAAAGTAAATCTCTTTTTATTTTTGAACTGCGGTGAAAATTTCATGTCAATTGGACCATAAGAAGCCGAGATATATCCATTTTGTATAAAAAAAATGACAATATGTACTGAAATCTGGTCAATACTGTATTTTTCACTTTTTCTACTCCTCAAAACATTCTTTAGTATTTGGATTTTACGTTAGATTTACCAAACATTTTTATATTTCACCGTTTTCTTAATAAATCAAATAAGTCAAAATCAAATAAGTCAAATGAGTAAGACATTACTCATATTTTTCAAAGGCCTGTTCTTTCGACGTTTTGGGTTTCGATGTTTTAGCATTCGACGTTTTGGAATTCAACATTATATGTTTCGGCATTTTGTCTTTTGACGTTCTGTCTTTTCCACGTTTTGTCCATTCGACGTTTTGTCATTCGACGTTTTGTCACCCAACCCAATTATATGTCTGTTATTGGTCTGTTAAGCTCCTAAACTTTCGTCCCTGCTGCCCCGGTAGATCTTACCTCGTAACGCACCACGTAAAAGTTATCTACCTGCGCTACGGGAAAACCCGTTATGTGTACGTTGTCTGTTCTGTTGACACATTTTAGGAGCAAAGCGCTTGCTTTATGGCCTTCAGTATCGGATTTTCTGCACATTTACTTCTGTCGGGACCACTGCATTTTTAAGATTTTTGCCAGCCTGCTGAGTTGCGGTTAGTCGACGACTAAGAAGCTTTTCTCAGATTTTTGTTTATAATTTTCTCCCGAAATCATAAAATAAATTCACATAAAGTCATAATGTCCTTTAAGAAATCTACAGACATTTCCAACCTGTTCCAATGCTTTGGAGTAATGTTACCTCAGACAGTTAGTCAAGTCATCGTGCAAAAGTTTGGGTTCACCTCTCAGTATGATGCAAATCGTGCAAAAGTTTGGGTTCACCTGAGCCGCATGCACATAATTTTTGTCATTATCTCTGCCATTTTTTCAACCGATTTTAATAGTTAAAAGTTTTTTTGAGCGCATATAATGGCGCGTACAAGATTGGTTCGAGATTTCACAGATTTAAGTAAGTTCAGGTGAACCCAAACTTTTGCACCATACACCATACTGAGAGGTGAACCCAAACTTTTGCACGATGACTTGACTGTTTCATTGATTTTGAATACTTTTCAGATTTTTCCGCCAAAATTTCGTGGGGTCTCTTCAATGAATATAAGATTACGATTCTAATGACACTTTGATTTAAAATTTTGGTCGATCCAATGCTGAGGAAATTAGATATGATTTTTCAGTGTGTTTTTTGAAAAATATCACAACTTTGAGTAAAAATTCAGTGTACAAAATTCAAAAAATGTTTTTGGAAAAATACATACGAAGTAAGAATAAATCTCTGCCTTTCGAATGCGACTTAGAGAGTTTCAATTGGACGTGTAATCACAGAGATATGAACAGAACACTTTTGCTTTTTTTGAGGGGGTGAACCCAAACTTATGCGCGGGAGTGTATATGATACCTACCATGATACTTTGATGACTACAGCGCAGCGCCACGCCATTGCCGGACGTATTGTAGAGCTCCATCTTTGTGGGTCTTGGGCAAAACTTCTCCAGGTGCCCCGATCGTTTAAGGTCGCCAGGTCCTTTTCCACTGTGTACCGCCAGCGTATTCGTGGCCTTCCTCGAAGCCGATGACCTCAACCTGGTTCCCTGCTGAATATTATTTTCGAAATTCTTTCTTCCAACACTCGCACTAAGTGACCAGCCCACTGAAGTCTACCATATTTTACACGCTTGATAATATTCGCATCTTTGCACACTTCATACAACTCGTGATTCATGCGCCTGCGCCACACACCATTTTCGAGTTTCCACCGAGTGTTGTCCGCAGCACTATACGCTCGAAAACACCGAGAGCTTTTCGGTCTGATTCTTTCAACGTCCACGCTTAGTGTCCGTATAGAGCCACCGGAAAAATCAATGTTTTATATGTAGTGACCCTCGCCCTACTATAAATGAGGTACCAACCGTCAAGTACTAAATTAGATTATTATGGTTAAAGGCTACTTCCTTCCACGTTGAGTGAGAACGGTCTCTTTTACCATCCGGCGGTTGGACCGATCAGACGTCTATAATTATTCTCTTTAACCCAGTGAAACTGTTTTAAGTGTGTCCGCATGCAGTTATTGGCTAACCGAAGATATAATAACTTGGCGGCGAGAATAAAACCTCACAGTAAAAAGTAGATAGGTAGCGAAAAAAGTTTCGCGCAGTGAAAGTTGTGCAAGTGTTAGCAACCTAACCTCTAAATGTCGAACACGGACTCGCAAAGTGGTGGTGCAAGTGGTACATCTTCGAACACTGTGAAAATGGAAGAAAATGCTGTTGCGGTCGTTCCAGTCATTCGAGCTGGCGTGTTTGGTCAGTTTGTCGTAGGGAAAAATTTTGTGGAATACATTAATCGTTTGGAAATGTTCTTCCTTGTCAACGGACAAGAAAGACAAGAAAGTGCCGGTGTTAATTACTGTCACCGGTCCCAGTCTTTACACTGTCTCTGTAAGACTGTGTGCACACGAAGATCCCCGTGTCAAGCCCAACCAAGTCCGGTAGATCTTTTAAAGCAGCATCTCTCACCCACCACCAATGTAGTCGCCGAAAGATACAAGTTTCGGCAGTGCGAGCAACACTCTTCGCAGTCCATCACGGATTTTATCATCAGTTCGAAAACAATGTCTCAAGCAGGGAAGCAGCACTCAACCAAAACCAAGAAATATTCAGTCTAACGTCGTCATTGTCGAAGATCGCAGCAGTCTGCCAACAAAACGGAAGGCAAAATAAGAGAAGCAGTCAATCCAGTAGTCAGAGGAAAGTACCTGCCTACCAAAAGTCTTAGAAATCGTGTTTTCGCTGCAGTCGGCATCATGATCCAACCACGTGTCCTGCTCAGAGTTGGATGTGTTACACGTGTGGCAAGCAAGGCCACACGTCAAAAGTCTGTCAGTCAAGAAAGTCGTCAACGAGTCAAGGTCAGGGAAAATAGTCAAAAGGAAACAATCGTGTAGCGGAAATGTCTGAAGCGCTCGAGGTTCTACGGTTGAACCTAATTGAAGTTCCAGAAGCAACAGTACCAGCATCAAATTCGTATCGTCCTACCAGCCCGGAACCATGTGTCCAGGAATATCGGTCCATTCCCGGAGATAATGCAGTCTGTCCGAGTGGCCTGAACCGCCTAAACCTTCCGGAATTCGTACCCCTAGTGTGCGAAGGTCAACGTCTTGAATTCGAGGCGGACTGCGGAGCATGTCGTATTATAAAAATCATTTTTTTTAATTTTCCTGTAATTCTTACTGCTCAAGAATATCTTTCTGTTTCAGGTCAAAAAATACATCCGTTGGGTTGTGTCACATTACGCGTCGTCGCTTCATCTAGAATATCCGGTCGTCTGGGCCTGATAGTGATTCCCGCCGATCGAGATAAAGCTGCTCACTTCCGTGTTTTAGAAGCTCGACCGGGATCTCGTCCTTCCCAGCAGCCTTACAGTTCTTCAGCTCGCTGGTAGCCATCATCAATGTTCATCCTGTTCCTCGTTACATTTCCATTTTCACCGTTCAACAATTGCTGAAAGTGCTCCTTCCACCTGGCAGCTACCGCAGTTTTATCGTTCAGCAAATTCCCTTCTCGATCATTGCATATGATATGGTATTAAGCCGCGCACCATTGACCGTTGCATAGAATCTCCGCATATCATTATGATTCATGCTTTTCTGAGCTTCTGCTACCACACTTTCTTCGTGCTGCCTTTTCTCTCTGCGGTGGTTTCGCTTTTCTTTGGCTCTCACTGTCCTGTACCGCTCTCTGTTCTGTCGGGTACCGGCCACAAGCATACGGCTTCTGGCGACATTCTTTATATCTGTCACTCTCTGGCACTCTTCATCGAACCAGTCGTTTCGTCTTCGTCGTTGACCAGTGCTAATCCCTTCCCGCGCCGTTGTTGTTACAGGTTCGTGGATAGGGTCCCACAGACTGTTGACATCTCCAGCAACGTTGATTCTTCCCAACTGCTCGTCTAGCTGCTGGCGGTACTGTGCAGCTACCCCACCAGTCGACGAACGTTGAATATTTAAGCGCAGCGTTCGGTTTGTTCTGCAACTCGTGACGCTGGATAACCGCGCCCGAATTTTAGCTACAACGATATAATGATCCGAGTCGATATTAAGGCCTAGGAAGACATCAATGACATCTGAGAAATGTCACCCATTAACCAGCACGTGGTCTATTTGGGAGCATCGCCACTCGGGCGTCGTCAGATGTTTTTGCAAATATTCTTTCGTGCGAAGTAGGTACTGCTGATTGGCATCCCTCTAGCAGCAGCGAAGGTTACTAGTCGCAGGCCATTACTATTGATAACGGAATGAAGGCTTTCCATTCATAGGGGGGTCCGTAGCCTTGAGGTAACGCTTTCGCTTCATAAGCGAAAGGTCATGGATTCAATTCCCAGCCCCTCCAAAAAAATAACCCGTCCAGCCACCAGAAGACGCCGCACGGAGGACCGTGCTTAGGGGAGCACATCCATCCTCCGTCAGTATCAGATGGTGACTGAGACAAACTGACCCACTTCGCAGGCAGCTAGCCTCAAACAACTCAGGAACACGGCAAAACGAACCACCGCAAGAGCAATTGACTATGGCTTATGGAAATCGATTGGACCAACAGCAGTGCACTCTCCTACCTGCTCGGTGTGAGAGCAAAAAGAGCAGAAGAGAATGAAAGCAGATGTAAATATAGATTAGCTAAAAATAGAACTGTATCGGTAAGGAAGATACAGATAAACTGATTCCGGCACAGTAGTGGCCACGAGCACGGAGTGCCTTAAAAAAAAGAAGGCTTTCCATTCCAATGACGGGTCGAAAGAAATCTTATTTGCCGATCTGCGCATTTGCGTCGCCGATGCCTATCTTGACGTTTTGTTTTGGGCATTCTCCGTAGGCCTTATCCAGGCTCTCATAGAAATCATCCTTCATGTCATCGAGCTTATCGTTCGTTGGCGCATATATGTCGATGGGGTCCACCGCTCGGAATTCGCATTCTCAGGTTCTCGGTCAGCGTATTTCCTGGATAGCTGCCACGTTCACGCCGAAATTCCGCAGTTCACGAACCAGGAGCTTAACAAGCGTGGGTTCATTCAAAGTTCTCACGTTCAAAGATCCAATTTTCCAATTGTTGTCCTTTATCCGTTGCCGGATCTGTTGCCGTAAAATCAATCCGTTTACTCTTCTTTTGCCTTTCTTGGTTGATGAAGAATCTTCGATAGGCCACCTAACCAGGGTTGCGCTACCTATATCGTGCTAGAGGGGCTGCCTCCTCGGTGCAGACACGCTACAGCATTGTCTGTTTCAGAGGCTGAAAAATTACTTCAGGAGAGATTTTCTAACCTTGTTCCAATTCCTGGAACAAAAAAATATTATTCATTTATTCCAAAAGACGAACGAAGCATTTTTGCGAGTGAATTCTCAGATGCACATGAAAACCAAGAAAATACAGCATGCTTTGTTCTTAATACTACAAAGAAACGAAAATCATTAAAACCAATCCCATATCGTTTCTTTCAGATCTTTTAGAAAATTTGCAATTGCTTTGATAAGAAAACCTTGTTTTTCTGATGCTTCGATTGAAATATGGGTTTTCAAAGAAAAGGCTAATATGGTCATTTTTCACAAAATTGACCATAACTACGGAACAAAAAAAAAGTACATCCTAAAAGTTACTAGAATTGAAGTTTATAAAGTTTCCTTCTCAAAAATATTTTAATAAAAATTTTCCGCGAGTTCGGGCATAGATTTTCCAGCTTTTCTTTATGAATTTCCCTAACGGTGGAAAATTTTGTGAAAAACTTTTTCCAGTTCATTTTATTTTTTTGGATTTCTGAGAAAATTTGCTTAAATTTTCATACAAAAACTTTGTTTCTACAATGTTTCGTTCTTGAGTTATGATTTTTCAAAGAAAAGTCTTATATGGCACATCTGGACATTTTTCACAAAATTGGCCATAACTCAAAAACGAAAATTCCAAAAATTTCAGTGATTAAAGCTTATAAAATTACCTTCTCGAAAATATTTTTTTTTAAATTTTCCACGAGTTCGGGCAAAGTTTTTCCGGCTTTTCTTTACGAATTTTCCCAACTGTGGAAAATTTTGTGGAAAACTTTTTCCAGTTTATATTTGTTTTTTGATTTTTGAGAAAATTTGCTTAAATTTTCATATAAAAACTTTGTTTCTACGATGCTTCGTTCTTGAGTTATGATTTTTCAAAGTAGGTAGTGTCAAGGGAAAACAAAAAATTTCCACCTGAGTTTTCCGGAAAAATAGGCGACCCTGAATTTTTCTCATTTTTTTTTATTCATATATCCATGAGCCCTGCCTGTGGAAAAAGTTTCATGAAAATCTGAGACCCTTCGGCCCAATTTGTACGATAATAAAACAAAATCCCCTGGTCACACAAACATTCTGATGAAATTTCTAAAGAAAATCATTAAACACATGTTGCAACTATTGACGTAATCCTCACATAAACTTTTAAGAAGACGATTTGACAAATGTCTTGTCAAATTCTCTGAGAAATCCTTATTGAAACGAGGAACCACGTTTAGCCTCTTTGCGGTTTCGCAATTCAGACATGAGGGATCTGAAGTTCCTATTTTAAGACACTGAGTTAGCCGCTATCAGCCCTGAAGTCGTATCGACATTACTCGTCAATATTTGACATTTTTATTAAGATGCTAAAAACAACCTCAACAATTGATAAACTGAAGATTCATCAAACCAATCCTGATGTTTGTTATAAGTTTATTACTATTTGGTTTTTGACAAGTTACATGTCGATAGTATGTTGGCCTAGCGGCACTCATTCCTACTTTGAAGGGCCCCCGAAGCTGACTCTCCACCTAGCCCGAAAGCCCTTGCTACGCCACTGGTTGTTTGAGAAGAAGTTCGCGATCTTTAAGAGTTTCCGGCAAAACGCAGCAGTCCCTTCTCTTTGCGATTTGGAGTTCAAGATCTACTGCTTAAATTCCCCAAATTCGAAACAACTGACCACAATAGGTGGCACCTGGGAGGGTGAAACCAATGCAAAATTTCTGTACGTCATAGTGAGCCGGGATTCCGCTGTCACGAACTGTCACTGTGAGCCCAGATCTCAAACATTGGACCAACATGGAAAAAGCGGGTAACTGATTCAAACACATTTTCGCATTTCATAAAAAGTGACAAAAATCGAATGAAAATCAATTAATGCACACAATGGATCGATGCACGAGTTCACTATTTTGACGTTTGAGCGGTGCCGAATTCACTCGTTTCTATGGTAACATAAATAACACGACACCGCTAAAACTTCAAGGAATGAACGCATGCATTGGTCCATGCAAGTAATTTCACGTGAGTACCTTTCAATCTGATTGAATATAAAGCATTGAAAAACGCATCGTCTTTCTTTTTCCAATGAAAAGTATTTTAAGTGCATAGAAAACTGTGGCCCTTTTTCCATGTTTGTCAGGAAAGTTCGAAAGTACACAACAAAAGAAAACTAGCGATTTTTCCCAAGCCTGCCTTGATTGTTGTTGGCAAGCTGGAGTTATCTTGCAGTTCAAACAAACATTGTTCTATATTTCGTGTGTAGTATCTGTGACTCCCTCCCAGGGTGGCACACTTTGCTTCCTCATTTGAATCAAAGAGCCTGGGCTGGGGACTGCTTCGATTTGGTGTTCGGAAAATTTGTCTAGAGCATCGAATTTATTGCTCATTCCGATGCAATTATCAACATTATCCAATCCATGTCACCCTTGGAAGAAAGTTCGCACTCCGGAGTAACGTCCTTCCTTCCATTCTTGCCACGTTTAGTCCTTTTGTTTGTAGTTGCACCCATGTTTAGTGAATAAACGAAAGAATACGAGACCTCCTAAGAAGTTTTTTTTTTCCAAGACGGTGTCCAAAAAGGATAACCACCGCTAGCTTTTGTCCAACGAAGAATCGAAGGCACGGGTCCAAACAAGGATCGTAAAGGGATCAATAGTAGAAAAAAAAAAGTACTGAAAAGTACTGTTTTTGTGGCACTGAAAAGTACCTACTGTTTGATTGCCTTAGGTAGTTTTTAAAAAACTTCCAAGAGCAGAGAGAATTCGAGTACTCCCAGCACGAAGGTACGATGCGCACTGCCACTTCATTGACTAATTGTGTCTGCACGAAGCTATACCATCCTGTTGATTTAATCCAAATAATGAAAAACTTCCAGTATAATTGATCCCAAGTGGTAATCACAAAAGTTACCATATCGACCCATCACAACTCAATTCCCACAGTACAGGTTATCTCTTCGTGACAAGAAAAATCAACCCAACCCAATTCGCTCCAGTGCCAAACACCGGCAGCCATGATATGAATGAATGCCCACGTGGGAAATATTACCGACCGATTCTGCACCGAGAGTCAAACATTATGGCCCGATAAAAATGCACCTCTTCGGTCATTGTCCCAATACTGAATCGGTGGGTTTCTTGTTCCGCTTTGGCCGCCTGAACCCACAAACGATTATTACGTAATTAATTGCGGCAAATTTATCATCCTCCCCAGAAGAACACCATTCCAGTGGGGACAAAACTACCGGGAATCGCGCATCCATGCTTTTCGAGTTGATCCGGGAACCATCCCTCGGCAGTCGGTGCAGATAAATGATGAAAACAAACAGAATGTTTTCTGTGTAAGCTACCAGGAGCCCAAACAGTCGGAGGAAAAAGGTATCAACGAATAAATGCTGCTAGCAGGAAGAGGGTTCCACTTAATGAACTTTCCCAGAGCGCCACCGACCTCCGGTTGGTTTGTAGATAAAACCGATTGTGTTTGATTTATGCGAGGAAGTACCGTCTTCCGGCGGAGATGCCCTCTGCTAACTGGGACTCCTGACGACAAAGAGAACATTCTAGGTACAACGTGTGCAAAATTTGCATTGCAATGGCGCAACTTGCAAACAGAGTAAAAGAGGGTTTTTTGATATCTGATAAATGAAGAGGAAATTTGTTTGTGTTTTAGTAGTGATTTTTTTTTACAAACTATACACTGTGAATTGCTACTGCCTCTATTCATATCTATGAGTTTGTGTCCAACATTGGAAAACCAAGGGGTCGCCAGCCTTTTGTCATGAGAAAACAGCCTTAGCATTGTCTTCTAAAGGTCTTCAAAGCCCTGCTAAAACAACCCATCAGGTAGATTATTCTAAATAATAATCATCATCATAATCAACATTGAACAGTGCGCATCGTACCTTCGTGCTGTGCATACACGAATTCTCTCTGGTCTTGGAAGTTTTTAAAAACTACCTAAAGCAATAAAACAGTAGTTTTCAGTGCTAAAGAATTCTTCGGTGCTAAAATTAAAAACGGTACTTTGCAGTGCTACTAAAACAGTACTTTTCAGTACTATTTTTACTACTTCTTCTTCTTCTTTCTGGCGTTACGTCCCCACTGGGACAGAGCCTGCTTCTCAGCTTAGTGTTCTTATGAGCACTTCCACAGTTATTAACTGAGAGCTTACTTTGCCAATGGCCATTTTTGCAGGCGTATATCGTGTGGCAGGTACGAAGATACTCTATGCCCTGGGAAGTCGAGAAAATTTCCAACCCAAAAAGATCCTCGACCGGTGGGATTCGAACCCACGACCCTCAGCTTGGTCTTGCTGAATAGCTGCGCGTTCACCGCTACGGCTATCTGGGCCCCTAATTTTGACTACTATTAATCCCTTTACGATCCTTGTTTAGACCCGTGCCTTCGATTTTTTGTTTGACACGTTGGCGAAAGTTAGCGGTGGTAATCCTTCTTGGACTCCGTCTTGAAAAAAAAAAACCTATTAGGAGGTCTCGTCTTTTTCCGTTTATTCACTTAACATGGTTGCAACTACAAACAAAAGGAAAGTTGAATCTTTGAATTCACAACTTTCTTCCAAAAAAGCGGGATTTAAAACGTTTAGGTACACGTGGCAAGAATGGAAGAAGAAGATCGCGAACTTCTTCTCAAACATCATGAAGAGAAGAAGCACATTTTTTTTTACTTATGACGACAAATCTGAACGTTTGTTCAAAGTCGTCTTGAAAGGTTTCTCAAGTGACTATAAGTCACCTGAAGAGATCAAAAATGGAATAAATGATTTACTTGGATTTTCCCCAGTCCAATAATCATTATGAAAAAGAGAACCCAATCTGGCATTGTTCGGAAAGAGCTTTCTCAAGAATATTATTTGGTTCACTTTAAGAACCAAAAACACTGGATGAAATTACCAGAACCCCACTCAGTGCCGTCGGTGCCAAAAGTGGGGTCATGGTACTGAAAATTGTCGCATGGATGCTAAATGCATGATTTGTGGTGGTTCTTCTCACGCCAAGGACGTCTGTCCAGTGAAGAAAGATACCGATAAGTTCATATGTGCCAATTGCGGGGCCAAGTCAAATTTTTGGGCTTGCCCTCCCCTTTCATACTATGAGAACCCATTTTAATTGTTTCAAATCAAATGGAAAAAACCCTGCCGTCACAGGAAACTTCGACTCCGCCTCTTCGTCTACCGAAAACACTAACGGAAAATCATCACATAATGTACCCGCTTCAATTGATATGTATGCCTCTGATTTTAATTTTCTAACTGAACTATTGAATCAAATTATTGATGCAATGTTCAAAACCACCACTACGACTGGAGCGGTCCAAGTTGTTGTAAAACTTACGAATCAAATTGTTATTGGCTAACGTTTTTCTAATGGTTCCAATAATTTATAATTCCAATATTTTAAATTGGAACGTTCGTTCTTTGAATGATAGAGAGGACGAGCTTTTAAATTTTCTTTCAGCTAATAACATGCATATAGCATTTATTACTAAAACGTATTTTAAAACTGGATCTAAACTCAAAAGACATCCTTACTTTTTTGTATATCGTAATGATCGACTTGATGGGGCATGTGGGGGAGTTGCAATCATCATTCATAGGCGTATAAAACATCAACTGTTTTCATCATTTGAAACTAGAGTTTTTGAAACTTTAGGTGTTTCTGTTGAAACACAGCTTTGTAAATATACTTTCAAAGCTGCCTATTTGCCATTTCAATGCTCTGGACAGCAAGTTAATTTGCTCGAAACTGACTTGCGAAAATTGACTCGCAATAAGTCGAAATTTTTTGTCATTGGTGACTTTAATGCCAAACATCGGTAATGGAATAATTCTCAAAGTAATTCCAACGGCAGAGTTTTATTTGATGAGTGCTCTCCAGGATATTTCTCAATTCAATACCCTGATAGCCCTACATGTTTTTCCTCTTCTAGAAATCCATCTACGATTGATTTGGTCTTAACCGACTCTAGTCATCTTTGTAGCCAATTAATTACTCATGCTGATTTTGATTCTGATCATATCCCTGTTACATTTCAAATATCCCATGAAGCGATTCTCAATCCTATCAGCTCCACTTTCAATAATTTTCGAGCCGACTGGAATATATATGAAACATATATTGACTCTAATCTTGATGTGAACATTTCTTTAGAAACAAAACATGATATTGACAATGCTCTTGAAACTTTAACAAATTCCATTGTTGAAGCCAGGAGCATTGCATTTCCAATTTGTGAAGTAAAATTTGATTCCGTGATTATAAAAGATCTTAAACTCTTGGTCCGTCTTAAAAAAGTGTGGAGAAGGCAATTTCATCGCACTCGCGATCCTGCTATGAAAATTTTATGGCAGGAATTGCAGAAAGAAATCAAGAAACGTTTTTCACAATTGGGAAACAAAAATTTTGAAAATAAAATTTCTCAATTGGGCTCTGGCTCTAAGCCCTTCAGGAAATTATCTAAAATTTTGAAAAAACCTCGGAAGCCAATACCGGCATTGAAAGAGGAAAATAAATTATTACTAACAAATTGCAAAAAACTCAAAAACTTGCTATGCAGTTTGAAAGCGCGCACAATTTATAATCAGGACTTACTAGTCCAATAGAAAATAAAGTTACTCAAGAGTTTGAAAATATTTTCAATCAAGAGAACGTTTTTGGAAATTCCTGGGAGACTGATTTGGAAGAAGTGAGATCTATTATAAAAAAAAATCAAAAATTTGAAAGCTCCTGTTGATGATGGAATTTTCAACATCCTCATCAAGAAACTTCCAGAAAGTAGCTTATCATTTTTAGTTGATATATTCAACAAATGTTTTCAATTAGCATATTAGCATATGACAAATGGAAAAATGCTAAGGTATTTCCAATTTTAAACCAGACAAAAATCCTGAAGAAGCTTCCAGCTATCGTCCAATCAGTTTGCTTTCCTCCATCAGTCATTTTGAACTTGAATGATGGTCCACATCAACGAAAATTCAATTTTTGCCAATGAACAGTTCGGATTCCGCCATGGACATTCGACCACTCATGAACTTTTACGTGTTACAAATTTGATTCGTTCCAACAAATCCGAAGGCTATTCTACTGGTCTTGCTTTTCTAGACATAGAAAAAGCATTCAACAGTGTTTGGCATGAAGGTTTGTTCGTAAAATTGAAAAACTTTAATTTTCCAACATACATTGTTTGAATAATTCAAAGTTATCTGTCAAATCGTACACTTCAGGTTAACTATCAGAACTCTCTTACCTCAGGGATGTCAAAAATCCTTGTTTGCGGATGACACAGGCCTCTCCGCCAAAGGACGAAGTCTGCGTGTCATCTGTAGTCGATTGCAAAAAAGTTTGGATATTTTTTCTTCATACTTGCAAAAATGGAAGATTTCTCCTAATGCTTCCAAAACTCAACTAATAATATTCCCACATAAACCAAAAGCTCTTTATTTGAAACCTTCGAGTAGACATGTTGTTACGATGAGAGGGGTTCCAATAAATTGGTCAGATGAAGTTAAATACCTAGGGCTTATGTTGGATAAGAAATTAACTTTCAAAAATCACATTGAGGGCATTCAAGCGAATGTAACAAATATATAAAATGTCTCTATCCCCTTGTTAATAGAAAATCAAAACTTTTTCTTAATAACAAGCTTTTGACATTCAAACAAATTTTCAGGCTAGCCATGTTGTATGCTGTACCAATTTGGACTAGCTGTTGTAATACCTGGAAGAAAGCTCTGTAGAGAATTCAAAATAAAATTTTGAAAATGATTCTGAAGCTTCCACCCTGGTATACTGCCGTGAATAGCAAGTCAGTCCCATCTGTAAAAAGTAGGCATTGAGAAATTTGGATGTGAAGTCCCAAATTCGTTTTCTATACGGATATTCAAAAAAATCCAGAGAATGTGAAAATGTTCAAATCTTAATGAAAGTTTCACAATATGCTTTTTACTACCTTATCTTTTCAAGAAAAATATAAAGATGATCAAAACACGGTTCGTTTTTGTGTTACACGGTGCGGAAATCTGTAGTGGGACTGACATGCGATTACTTTTCATTATGGGACAATTTGACTTGCTGTTTTTTTCCTATTTTTTTCAGAACAAATCATATTATATTGCTGTGTGCGTTTGAAATGCAAATATCAAATGCGGGAACACCAAATGCGGTAAGATTTTCAACAAGGAAGGCGAAGTCAAAATTTGATTTTCTTTGCTAGGTTGGCGGTGATATGCATCATGGTTGCTAAGTATCCTTTGGTTACTTTGTGTTACCGCATTTGAAGCTCAGTTAGACTGGATTTGCACGTCAAACGCAAACAGCAATACCATTGGTGCAGCTGAACGAGCATTAAAAGATATGCTGAAAACCGAGCTCAACTCAATTTTGACGTAAATGCAGATGGGACTGACTTGCGATTCACGGCAGTATAGTACCAATAAGTTACATAGATTATCCAATGATGAGACATTGGAACAAATGTCAAATAAAATAATTAACAATTTCAGGCAAAAACCATTACAATCTTCTTTCGCCATGATTAATTCTAAATATATAAAGGTTAAGTAAATTGAAAACATGTTTTTTTTTCTCTCAGAAGCAGGTGAAATTTCACCAGTAAAAAATCTGAACTGCTACGGCAAATGCAATGTAATATATTGTTAACAAAATGTTAATAAAATCTTAAATTTTTTCTACCAAATTAGGATGATTGCATTGTCTAATGACACAGAACACCTAGATATAAATAATGAATATAATGTTTAAAATGATACTAATAAAGAAATTAAAAAAAATGTAGGTGCACTTTTTTGGCGTGCCTTGTTGGTGCAAAAATAAAAACTCACAATCTATACCGTGATCGAAATTGACTAGTATTGGCTTACCTGAATCGACATCTGAATGTCAGAGACAGTTTGCGGTGTTAAAAAGTAATATAAATGACTATGACTAATCAAATAAACGAATCAAGTTTGTACCCAGTAGGGTAGATGTACCAATAGTGGAGGTACTAAGCACAATTGAACTTCATTTAACCGCCCATATTCAAGAAGCGCAAATAATGTAGATGTTAATGTTGTAACGACCATTGACATAATAAGAAAAATTATTCCACCGCAGTAATCCACGGTATGTCAGTGAAAAATAATACAAACACTATTGGTACACGGTTCCTTTAGTTGCGGTATGGTTTTATTTTGTGTTCCAATAGTTGCGGTATCCGCTGTTTTCTAATGTGATTCTACACTATGGGAACACTTCACCACAACTATTGGTACAAGTAAGAACCATTTTAGTGAGATTTTACCAGTTTTAAAGCAATTTGAACGCTCTTTTCAGCTATTATGTGTATCAACAAGCTAATACGTTCATTGGCAGTGTCGGTTCTGTGACTAATGTAATAAAATCAGTGAAAACGACACTACCGCAACTATAGGAACACCCACAACTAAGGGAATACTTACCCCATACAATATGCAGAAGGCCAGCATATCCCGAACTATGCGGCGCGAACCTCTGGTAGGTCAAGAGCAGATTATGGATAGCGCAGAACTTACTCATACTGTGGACAATATTAATGTATATTGAACGGGACTGATCAGACTATTTATTGTATAAATATTACCATGGTCTCGACAGATAATTTTATTGAGATATGAATAATAAATTTAACTGATTTTAAGGTGAAACATCTCGGAATCCAAAAATGGCCGTTACAATGGCCGACTTGTGCCCCTACTCACGTTTTCAAATGTACAAAACTGGAGAAATAGTTGGTAAACGTTTCTGATCTTCTTCTTTTAAGCTTTCTGCTAGTGCACAAAGCCAAAATAAAAAGTTCACTGTTGTTGGATGCTTCTTTCGCGTGATTTGTGCCTTTGAAGTTTCAGTGCAATCTTCGAAATTGATTCCAAACTGTTTCACCTCAATATATCTACAAAGTCGTTTACAAAGAATACTTTGGAACAATAAAAATTGTGCAGCCAAAATCGTACCGTGTCCAAATCAAACGGGCACTGTATGTCGCAAAATGTTGTTTCTTCCAAAAGTGGATCATGATCTGAATGAGTTTGCGAATCACTGAGCTAGTCTGCCCCAATAATTTGAAACTGAAGTAATTTCTTTAGCCAATTTAAATCTATTCGAACGAGTTCAAGAGAAAACATAGCCTATCTCGTATTATCTCAAAAGCCGCCAATTGCAAAAATCTCAACAAAGTGTTGGCGAAGCTGTCAAAAATAGCATCCTTTGTTTATTAAATGGAACCCCGCTGGACACAGAGCACTGCTTCGTCACTTCTGAGTCTGGTTCAAAACAGGAATTTCAATTCAATCATTGGTTATATTAATTGGAAGCGTATATGGTCGAACCGGGCAGTTCTCTGAGTTCAGTTTATTTTTGCATCATGAAGGTAGTGGTTGCTCTGTTGGTGCTTTGCGTGGCAGCTATTAATGGAGCCGGTGGACAGTCATTCTTCGGAAGCGAGCCGTCCGATGATTATTACCGTAGGAACGATGTTTTCGGTGAGTATGGTGAATATCGGAATACGTGAATTAACTCAAAGCTAAAATGCGAAGATGACGCTATTATGAAAAGTGTATCCCACTCTAACTTACCAGCCATAAGTTTGGATGAAACATTGCCACAATAATTTTTTTCAAGTTCAACTTTCGCAACCTACCCTCACATTTGATCACCAATAGTAATATGACTGTTTACAGATTGTCCATCAAGATATTACCCACCAGTGCCTTTTCTGAACGCATTTTCAGCCGATAATGCTCCCGCTGTCGCCGGTGGCGTAAGGGCTTTCGATGGAGAATACCAACATATGGTACATTTTTTCGAATATATTCTTAGTTATCGATAGTAATACTTTCGAATACTTATCTAACAGGTTGCAATCGGATGGGAATTCAACGATGGTATCAAATATTTATGTGGAGGTAGCATTATTCACAGCAAGTTTATTCTGACAGCAGCACATTGCTCCCTTCCAGTCAATGGGTATTTATTGAAAAGGATTAAACTCTTTTAAATGTCTTATTAATTTATTATTTCAATTAAAGCATTTCTCCGACTACTATACGAGCTGGAGATACTGACTTAAGCAGTGAGGAAAATGATTATCTTGCTCAACAGCGAACGATTTTACGTATTGTGAGACATTCGTTGCATCGTCATAGCAGAAGTTATAACGACATAGCTCTGATTGAATTAGAACAAGATTTGTTGTTCAATTTGCAAGTATCCTCCGCTTGCTAAGGGTATGCGAAATACCGAAAGATTCCGTCAAATACGTTTCGAAACGAAATTCCGCGGATTTCCACGGAACTCGCACAGGCGAAATTTGTATTTTGCTATTTCGTTTCGTTTCGCCAAATTGTTAAAATATTTCCACGGAAAATTGAGAACAAACGGAATAAAACGGAATTTCGCGAAATTCGAGTTTGATTTCGAACAAAAATAAAGCAAAGCGTTCGCTTCTACTCCTAGCAGCTACAGTCAAAAATGGGTCCGTATCAAGGATCAAATCGACTCATATCATGGATCAGAACACTATAACAGCAAATTATCTGCGAGGCAAACGAATGGTGTGCTAGTGAAAGCATACGTTTTGGCGTTTCTTTAGGAATCGTCTTTTCTTAGATTCATAACTGTGGTATGGGTTCTCGATTGGTTACTCGATGGCCAATCGATCAAGTGTTCAGTTTGAACCGCTGTCGGGTTCGTTAGATTTGTGCTCTTGAAATCCTGAGGTATGCCTTCGATTTATATCCACCTTAAACAAGGAAGATGCATACATTATTTTATATCAAAAAATGAATCTAGGTTTATTCACACTGTACCACACCACCAACTCCTCTCTCCTCTTATAACGTGACATAATTTCCTCACGACCCCCAATTAAAAAAAATGCGAATCTTGATAATATATCATCACAAGTATTGGAAGCAAAAAACCGCAAGGTAAAGGTCTTAACCTTTTCAATACTGACATCAAGTTTCAAAATTCTCTAGTTTCGCCATCGTTCGATCGATTTTGATGATTTGTTTTAGTAAAAATCACAAATCAGTTATAAATTTGATTCATGCATTGCATGCACCATCAAAATTAGTTCCGGATTTAGATTCAAGTTTGGTGGGGTACCTGGGTATTTCACAATAGAAAAGCGCAAAAAAATTTTGTTTCGATTTTCGACATCTAAATCTCGAGGAAAAAAAATAAGCCAAACATTAAATTTAGCTCATTGAAATACGGATAATCTGAACGAACATGGGCGAACTTGTCAATCTTATTTGCGGTTTCTCTATGCTATGTAGTCCAGGTTCAAAACTTTTTTTTTTCGAAATTATCAAATATTTTTTTAAATACTCTCGAGGCTCAAAATTTAGTGAAAATGTGATTTTGTAGTCAGTTTTAAACAAAGAATCTGAAAATGAGATAATATCAACAATCCTTAATTCTTCCAGAAATCGTCCAGAAATTCCTTCACAGATTTTGGAATAGGATCATTTCTCCATTATTTGCTCTACAAAATAATAGAAATACCTTCAGTATTTTCTACAAGGTTTACTTTAAAAGTTTGCATTCATCCAGATTTGATCCCTCCAAGAATTAATTCACAGTTTATGCAAGGCTTTTTCAGAAAATGTTTTAGGAACTTCTAAATTAACCCAAACAGGCAATCCTGGTTAAGTTGCTGTCGCAATATCTTATTTAGAGTTTATTACTTTTGCAGTTCTTTTAAATTTATCTTGATTGATTTTTTAGGTAGGTGTGGATGGATTTTTTTTTAAATTTAATTTAATTCAAAACTCCAGCAAATACTAAAGCAAATATTCCAGTGATTCCTCTGTTCTACTTATTTTTCTTCTTCTTTATGGCGTTATGTTCCACCTGGGACAGAGTCTGCTTCTCAGTTTAGTGTTTTCATGATCACTTATCGACTTGTGTCCCCAATCACATCCATTCAAGCCACAAAGCAAAAAGTACAGCAAAAAAAATGAATATCATTATTCCATGTTTTATGGTATATATTAGCATAACAACACATCCACATGATTAAAATAATTGTAAGGCATTTCTAAAAATCAAATTAATTTTGGGATCCTCTCAATATTTTTGAGATTGTTTTAAATGTTTGTAATTGCTTTTTGTCCCAGTGGGGACGTAACGTCAGAAAGAAGAAGAAGAAGAAGAACTGCTTTTTGAGTCACTTCTTAGTTGAAACATTTAAATTAAACCCACTCATTGCCTTGTGTGAGTGTCAGATATGTTGAAATGAAACTTTATAAAGTTATTAAGAAGATTTCAAATAAACAGAAAAGGGTCTTACTAAAACATGTAAGGATTCCGCTGAGCAACGCTAAGGTTTCCATATGGTAAAGGATTTGAAAAGACGTTTGTTATGCCTATTGTCAAATTTCCAGCTTTTGACAAAAAAAAACAACTTAAACGTGTATTCCGCGAAACAAATTCAAAAATTTCGTTTCGTTTCGAAAAATTCCGTGAGATATTTGATTTCGTATCGAGTTACACGAAACATTTTTAAGTTTCGTTTCGTTTCGTCATTGTAAGCGCAAGATATTCCGCGTATCGTTTCGTTTCGTATCGACATGGAAAAAATCCATATCGCATACCCTTACCGCTTGCATATGGCTTGAAACATATATTCCTTCAGAGCCACTTCAAATCGTTGGATTCGGCGAAATGAAACTGGCAGATGGCCCAAGTATGACACTTCAAAGAGGTCATGTAGATCATCATCCAATAGACGACTGTGACAAGAGGCTGACAACTAGGCGTAGAATACCTGATGGATTACTAGAAAGCCAGTTTTGTGCATCACACGAAACAATGGATACCTGTCAGGTATAATTCTTCCCATGAATTGATTTATTCAATACATATTTTTCTTTGATTGCTAGGGCGATTCTGGAGGTCCGATTGAAGTGCGAAAAATCGATATGTTCAGCCGTGAAATTGCTCTCATCGTGGGTATAACATCATTTGGAACGGCTTGTGGCAGTGGTTCGATAGGAGTTTATACGAAAATTTCACCATACGTAGAATGGATAGAAACGACAACGAACCAGTCATTTAGCTATGAAAAATGTGCATCGCGAATTGAGTTCAGTGAATTCAAGCCACATGGAATTATAGAACTAACATCAGACAAATCACTTCCATACTTTCATCTGTTGAGAAATCGTTCAAACAATCAAGAATTTGACTGTATAGGAACTCTAATTGATGATCAGTTTGTAGTTACATCGGCACTTTGTGCAACGCATAAAGCAGGTGCTCCTAAATTCATCTACATTGCGGATCACGAAGAGTACGTTGAAATTGCTGAATGGATTCCACATCCTCAGTATCAGAAAGATACCCAAGCAAATAACATAGCTTTGCTAAGGTTGAGCAAATTCCTCAAACGGGGTCTGAAGCCGACTTGCTTAGCGACACAAGAACAATCAAAGGAAAATCTAGCTGTATCTTTCATGTTAAATTCATTTGTAACAGAAAATGGGTTGAGAAAATTCGCATACTTCAAACGTACATTTTGGCCAGAGGACAAACAATGTTCAGCCAATTTAAACGAAATTTGCAAGAGAAGCACTCTCCCTGTCATCCCGACAATCTGTAAGGTATGGTTTGATTATTGTATTATAACAGAATTACGGCTAAGTTGACGAATTTGTGTTATTTCAGGTCACAAACGGTGCACCAATTTTAAAAGATTCTCCTGAGGGAATTCCACTCCTCTACGGAATAATCGATGCGGAGGGCAGCAAATGCGACGGAGAACTCCGTGGTACATTGATAGAACCTTACATGAAATGGATAAGAAGCGTATTGCAAGAGTATCTCAGAAAAGAAGTTCTGATTTTTGTTTAGCTTTCTATAAGGAAATATCCTCCGTGCCCGGAAGTTATCATTATCGGAAATTGTAGAAAATACAGGAAATTAGTTCAATCAAGATACTGTCATTGAAGAAATTTAAGCTAAATTAGATAGTTAATATGTAAAAATACAATGTTAAAGTTAAACGGGAATGATCACTTAGCGATTTAAGCCTTGATAAACCAGCCAGCGGAACGTAACAATCTTGAAGTGTATATGTATTTTGGAGAAAATATATGTGTTTGGAAACGAAAAAAAAATCAAAAGAATTAAGTCGTATTTCAATTGATTGTCATTAACATTTATTTGAAAGTGTAAATAACGTGTAAGTAACGTCGGAAAACAACTGCAGCAGAGAAAATCGAAGACGTATCATTTCCGAAACTCGTGCTTACCATGAACTCCACAAGATCTTGCGGTCTGCTAAACTTCACCTTCGTACTAAGTGTACCATGTATAAGACGCTGATCGATCCATTAGTCCTCTACGGACATGAGATGAGGAAAATTCTGGAAGAGCACCTGCAAGCGCTAAGAGTTTTTGAACGACTTGTAGTTAGGACGATCTTTGGCGTGAGAATATGTGAAGCACAAATATGTACCACGAGCTTGCGCAACTCTACGATGAACCCAGTAAATATCCAGAACGTCACCAAAGTTAAAAAGATACGTTGAGCGGGGCACTTATGAGAATGTTGGACAACAAACCCACAAAAATAGGTGTTCACCTTGAATCCGGCCGGTACAAGATGAAGAGGGGCGTAACGAGCAAGGTGGTTTGACCGAGTGGAGCACGATCTTGGAAGTGTGGGGCGATTGAGAAACTGGAGGCAAGCAGTCATAGAACGAGTTCGATGGCGTTACATTGTGGCGCAGATCATATCCTTAAGAACATAGTGCCATCAAAAGTAAGTTAGTAGGCGAAAGATGAGTAGGTATATTTCTTGATCTTCTGTCCTCCACTTTTAAACAACCTGATATTTTTTTTCAAATCAGATGAATCAAAATTTAGAACAACTTCGAAACATGTTGAAATTGACACCATAGCACTATGGTCCAGAAAGCGATTTTATGCGTAACACTAATGAAATGCCTCTAGAAACAAATATTTTTCAAAAACTTTTGAAATAAAAGAGATATTAACAATGTTTTTGCATGAAAAAGTTCAGCTGCATTTGAAAAAGAAGCAACAAAGTAGGCACAACAACAAACGTTAGTTATTTCTGTTGCATGACGAAGATCTAGATGATCCTTGTCTGTAACAAAGACGATTGCAATATTTGTCCACAGCTTTTGTTTTCGTTATTTTCGCTTGTTTTTTAGATTTGATTACAACTTGTATGACACGAGCTGGGAACAGCTTCCATCGTGATGGGTGGCATGCAAAAACGCGTGAACGGTTGGTAGCCGATCAATGAAAGGATGTGCAGGTTGAGGATCAAGGGTTGATTCTTCATCATTAGCATAGTCAACGTGCACAGCCCACTCTCCGGAAGCACTGCCAATGCACACATAAAGGGGCGGCCAAAACTAGTGAAAACTTTTTTGAGATTTTTATGTTTTTGTCATTTTAAAATAAACCTCATGTATTATATTGTTATGATCCCTTATTGAAATTGAACTAAAATTTAAATTTCTATGACTTTTGTGACGGCATATCGGCAAAAGTCTAAAATTTAAAAATATAACAACAAAACAAAGCACAAAATTTATAATCTAGGAATGCAATATTTCCCCAAAGTTACGCACTATCTGAAAGCTCATGGTTTAACACTTTTGTCGAGCATGAGGATGGAAATTAATATTTGGTTGATGTTTTAATACTATTGAATATTACACTTCAGTAATTTTGATGATTTTGAACATGAAAAAAAACTCTTGTCACGTCATGTCGCCGCCATTTCGAATATTGCACATCAAAAAACATCATTATATCTCACAAAAAAACGTTTAATTTTTTTGCAGAAATTTGCTGATTTGCAGGTTAGAGCTTTTAGAATAATTGTATATTTTACATATGTTTTGGCTATATTTTTCAAACAAAATTCATTTAAGGCGAATTCATTGAAATTTGGACGCGCCGATTTCGAATCAAAGAAAATCAGTTGATTTTGCACTGACACAGCTGAAAAAGTATCAGCATACTTCATGCATGTAAGCGCGTACAGTGATACTTTTTCAAACCAATATAAACTATCAAGACTGAGTTTTATCATTTTGAAATGCAAGCTGAAAAGTCATCATTGTTGCCTAAACGAATGACGGGCTACTTAGCCTTAAAATATATTTAACCACTGTTCATACACATTTTGATCACAATAGGTCAAATACAAACAAAATTTGTGCTTTCAGCCCAGTTTAATAACATTTTTAATAAAAAAAACTTAAAAAAGTTACGTAATATATGAATAACCCCGTCTGAAACCATAAAAACGCCAAATAACATATTCAGATTACATATTTCATCGATTAAGGCGATAAAACTAGTTTTGGTCAAACTTCATTTTTTTCCGACCATTGTGCACTGATGATGATAAAGACGCGCAGATTGAACGTGAATACGATCGCTGCCCAAGCCTCAAGATCATCGTAGGAGATTTAAACGCTCAGGTTGACCAAGAGCAGGAGTTTAGTCCGACGATTGGAAAGTTCAGCGCCCATCAGTTGACGAACAGGAATGGCCTTCAATTGATTGATTTCACCGCCTTCAAGAATATTGCAGTTCGTAGTACCTATTTCCCACATAGCCTTTTATATCGATACACAGGGAGATCACAACAGCAACAGCACAGCATCTCGAACAAACGTTGCCGGAAATCTTCCCTCAGTTCTCAGCGGATTCATTTTTTTTATTTGTCACTGTCTCGAATTATTGAAATCCCACAGACTGCTTCTTAATCTAAATCCTTAATCTTATTCTTAAAAACATACTTAGACACATTAAAATCGAACAAAGCACTAACACTATTAAACAGACGAAGGCACTTGGACAGCGGGTTGTTGAATCCATAAGACGTTCTATGCCGCCTGATGAGTAGCAAGTCCCGTTCTCGCAAATGGCGATTGGGCGCGTAGATGGACTCGCTGGACTCTCTCCAACCGGACGATTTGTGTCGTGTGATGCGGTGACCACACACAAACTGCGTATTCTAAAATACTACGAACTAAAGAGCAGTAGAGCGACTTGGGTACATATACATCCTTAAAATAATTGGTGGTGCGACGAACGAATCAATCTCATTGAAGAGCTTTGTTTTGCCCACGAAGGAGCAGTTTTTGTCCCCGAGACGGAGGAAACATGCCGTTTTAGCTGACGTGAAGGCAGACTACCTCAATTGATTTCTAAAGGAATTTCTCCAGGGTTTCTTTCAGGAATACCTTTTATAAAGTGCTTCATGAATGCTCCTCGAGATTTCTTCAAATATGTCAGGGATTCCTTCAAAACAATGTTCCTAGTGGTTTCTTCATGAGATTTTTTTAGGGATACCTTCAAGAACTCCCCCAGGGATTCATTCAGAAATTCTCCCTGGAATTTTGAATTGAGGAATTTCTTCCAATGATCATTTGAAGAATATGTTGATTTGTGTACTACTTAGTTCTAAAATTCGTGCATAGCGTGTAAGCGTGTATTTGTAGGAAAAACAATATTCAGGTACCAAATGGAAACAGATAAGGAATTCCTTCACTCACCAAATAACGTGATTTTCAAAGTTCTAAATATGCTTCATATACTATTTTAATGAGATATTTGAATTGAAACACTGGAAAACTCATTTTCCATGAACCACCCTATGTCTACATACGAAAAAAAGTTCTTGATCGGTCAATTTAAGAGCTAAAAAAACTTGTTTTGGTAGAGTTTTTTGAAATTTAATGATGTACATGTAGTGTCACGCCATTGCCGGGCGTATTGTAGAGCTCCATCTTCGTTGGTCTTGGGCAAAACTTCTTTATTTGCCCCGAACGTTTAGGGTCGCAAGGTCCTCTTCCATTGCGTACAGCCAGCGTATTCGTGGACTTCCCCGAAGCCAACGACTTCTACCTAGTTCCCTTCTGAAAATTATTTTCACATTTTTTTTTTCTTCTGACATTTGCACAAAGTGACCAGCCCACTGAAGTCTGCCGTATTTTACACACTTGATAATATATCTTAAGTAATTGTCAATATCGATAGTGCTATAATTATCCACGAGTATCTCTTTCAGTTAACGGGATTTTGACCAGAGTCTGTTTAGGCAAGTTTTGACAGCGCGTTGGAGAAATATACTTGCTCTGACATCCTTTATGAGAGTCATACACTTGTTTTCACCCTCCCTCTCCTTCTACCATTCGATTTTTTAAATTTTTATGCTTCTGCACTCTAAACTAAACAAACACATTCGATGCGTGAAGCTTATTATAAGTGTTTCTTTTTTATCTCTGTTTGTTCACACATCTTGCTTAAAATGTGAACTACTCTTTTAGTCAAGAAGGGTTAAGTAATTGATATATTTTTCGGCCGCTATGTGAAAACCCTTGCTTATTGTCTGCATTAATTAAGTCGGGGCCCAGATAGCCGTAGCGGTAAACGCGCAGCTATTCAGCATGACCATGCTGAGGGTCGTGGGTTCGAATCTCGCTGGTCGAGGATCTTTTCGTAAAGGAAATTTTCTCGATTCCCAGGGCATAGAGTATCTTCGTATCTGCCACATGGAATGCGATGTACGATGACGTACTGAGGCTGCCCCTTCCGACGGGTGTTAAGATTGTTGGCTTCGCCGACGATATCACCCTAGTGGTCTATGGTGAATCGATGGAGGAAGTAGAGTTGACAGCAGCGCACTCTATTTCCCTGGTTGAGGAATGGATGAAGTCTAGGAAACTAGGACTGGCCCGTCACAAGACTGAGGTGGTGGTGGTCAACAACCGCAAGTCCGAGCAACGGGCGCTTATCTCGGTAGGTGATTGCACCATAGAGTCCAAGCGATCCCTTAGGCATCTTGGGGTAATGATCGATGACAAGCTGAGCTTCGCTAGCCACGTTGAATATGCCTGTAAAAGGGCATCTACGGCTATAGCGGCGCTTTCGAGGATGATGTCTAACAGCTCTGCTGTAATTGCCAGCAAACGCAAGCTGCTCGCAAGCGTGGCGCTATCCATACTAAGGTATGGAGGACCAATCTGGTCAAAAGCGCTTAGAACGAACAGAAACCTAAAGCGGTTGGAAAGCACGTACAGGATAATGTGCTTAAGAGTAGCAAGTGCATACCGGACGGTATCTAAAGAGGCCGTGTGCATCATAGCCGGGATGACGCCCATCGGGCTCATCATCAAGGAAGATGTTCAATGCTTCAACCAAAGGGGTACCAGAGGAGTCCGCGACACGTGTAAAGAGGAAACGCTCAGAAGCTGGCAGCAGGAATGGGATAACTCCACTAAGGGTAGATGGACCCATCGACTAATACCAAATGTGTCAGATTGGTATGGTAGAAGCCATGGGGAAGTGAACTTCCACCTGACGCAGTTTCTGTCAGGACATGGTTGCTATAGACAGTACCTGCATAGGTTCGGGCACTCAGAATCTCCTGCGTGCCCCAATTGTGCTGGTGTAGAGGAAACAGCGGAGCATGTCGTGTTCGATTGCCCCCGTTTCATTGTTGTGAGAGGTCGCATGCTCACTACATGCGGAGGGGACACGTCCCCCGACAATATTATAGAGAGAATGTGTGCGGATGCCGAGTGCTGGAATGCAGTAACCACGGCTGTCACTCACATTATGTTAGAATTGCAGCGTCTATGGCGCGCCGACCAAGAGTTGGCTGCAGAGGATTAGCCCTGCCGAGGCTGGTCCCTTGTAACATTGTTTAAGTCGGCTAGGAGAAGCAGTTTGCCTAGGCTACTTCTGCTACACGTGTTGTGCTATATGCACTGGTCCCTTCCCGAAGAAATACCGTAAGGTGGTTCCGGGGAGATGAGGGTCTGAGTCCAAGGGTCATGTCGATGCACTGTTCACCACTTGAGCAATTCTAAATGAATTGCTCATGCACAGTGCATGGGCTGGTTTTAGCGGGTCGTCGTTGGTGCGTCATCCCCGCATTCCCTGAGTTATCTTCTCAGGGGATCTGTTTGCAGATTTCCCCCTTGTAAAAAACAAAAAAAAACACGATATACACATGCAAAAATGGTCAATCGGCAAAGAAAGCTCTCAGTTAATAACTGTGGAAGTGCTCATAAGAACACTAATCTGAGAAGCAGGCTTTGTCCCAGTTGGGACGTAACGCCAGAAAGAAGAAGAAGAATTAAGTTTAGATTGTGTTTATGTATGCTGTCAAACGTGCATATTTTCATAGGCAGCGGTTGCTTTCAAGTTTGGTTGAATTAGTTAAAATGATTGACGATGACGGTAAGGTAGAAATAGTTTAGAAAAACCTAGCAAAAAACTAACCGAACAGGCAAAGGAGCTGTTACGTACCTTAGCTACACAAATACTTAAGAAAAAAGTGATTCAGAGTGGGGACGGACCTGGTGTAGTGGTTAGAACACACGCCTCTCACGCCGAGGACCTGGGATCGAATCCCATCCCCGAGATAGTTACTAAAAAAAATTTCAGTGACGACTTCCTTCGGAAGGGAAGTAAAGCCGTTGGTCCCGAGATGAACTAGCCCAGGGCTAAAAATCTCGTTAATAAAGATAGAAAAAAAAAGTGACTCAGAGTGAACCTTCGGCTGATTTCAATACTTTTAAACAAAAGATATTCTATTCTGCAAGAAAATAGAATAAGACTAATAGAATTATGTTTAAGCCAATGCATTGCGCAATTGGAAATGGTCTGACACACATATTTTGAAAGATCAACCGTGTGATATTGATTTCTTTTCAACTGTAATAGTTTTTTTTTTTTAAGTTTTGATGATTCTACTAAGTAAGATCTATCTGCCTACCTTGTTCTACGGTTTGGAATAAACCTCGTTTTCGTTATGTTTATGGCTCAATGTTTCAACATCTATCATCAATGTAATCTAATATTTCTTCACTAGAGCCTTTTTACCGTTAGTATCGCAGTTATTTCTATTCTTTTCACCCAGCTAGAATTGTCACATTACCTGGCCAAATTCAATCCAGCTTTATACGCTAGCATGCCATAAAATTTGAATCACCCACTTCTGACGTTTCTTGCCTATACTATAATTTTGTTTATGGCAGGATCAAAGCAAGCTTGATCCGTGATGTTTAAAATTGGTATTGAAACGTCAAAGACCTTCAATAATGGTTTTGAAAATTGAAAAATATATTCTATTATTCAATAATTTACTAATTCATCTGTTATTTTAGGTAAATGAAAAGCGTATGAAAACAGCAACTTGGAGAACAGATTACCATTAATTCTAAACAATTTAATGGCTGTACGAGCTGGACTAAAAGAAGAGGTTGAAATGTTTTCTTTAGTGAGACTTTCCCCTGGAAAACGAATTTTCCATCACCACTGAACGCCTTGTTGTATTAGTACAGTGTTTAGAGAATAGAAGTTTAAAAAAATCAAGCTGTTTTATCCGAAAATAGATAAAAAAAAACTCCAAAGGCGCAGTGATGACGATTCTTGGCCGAGTTGTTTCTTGTGTTCTACGTCGGTGTTCGAATCAAGCCATACTGTGGAAAAAATATAAACCTTTTAATCCCCCACTATTTTATTGCACGTAAATAATCGAATATGATATCGAATTATTTCGAGTTTCCATCATGACTGTCGGTATTTATTTGGCTAGAGGAGTATATTTTCAGCCTTAGCAGTTTATACAGTTTGTTATATTATAACATTTAACCTTTAAGTTAAATAATAACCGGCCTTCCTTAGCCGAGTGGTTAGAGTCCGCGGCTACAGGGCAAAGTTCACGGAAAAGTTTACGAATCTATGTAGAATTGAAGACGAGCAGACCCATGGACGGACTCGTACTGACCTCATGCTATGCTAGAGAATTCAACAATGATGAACAAATCAATTGAATTGGGGCATTCCTATGAAATCTCTCTTCGTATTCCTAAAAATAAATGTAATAAGTTACTAGAAAGATAGTAAAATTACTGAAAATAATAAAATGATGCTTTTTAACTACCATGATTTGTACAAACAATTGTAAACAGTGAAAATTCTTGACAGTTCAATCAACAATCTTAAATTCCAGCCTGCTAAGAACATGCTATAAAACTTGTAGACAAAACATGTCAAATTCAATTCACCCCTCGCAGTTCTATAGCTAGCGTAAAAAGCTGGATACCCCACCCTACATCAATTGAACTACACTCACACTATGTAGTTAAAAGTCACAGTTTTTGTGTCAAGAGTATTGCCTATTGTCAATCCATCGCTTTCCACCGGGTCAATCAAACTCGAAAGCCGTGGGTCATGTTTATGTATTCCCCGTTGAATCTTTGATGGCCGAAAAGGTTTAAAACCACAACTTTCCCTCCTGGTCCTAACAATACAATGGAACACCATAACAAAACGAATTCGGTGGAGACTACAAGGAGCACCGCATCACAAGTCACAGTCCGTTGTCGTTTTTGGATCAACAGTGGGCGGCGGTTGGGTCGGAAAAACTGCTAGAATTTATGACTTTGGTGAAATGAAATACAACATTATGATTCAATTTTCATTTGGGCTGGTCTTTTTTGCCCTGTTTGGTTAGACCAGTCCAGGTCGAGAACGAGCGCAAAAACGGTAGACGTAGAATGAAAAAGCTTGATTCAATTTCCACTCGCGGTTTCCATAGTTGTCCGTGTTCACGGGAAACCATTGTTGCATCATGTCGGGCGGAGGGAAGGGTATGCGATATGCTTTTTTTTTTTTTCAAGGCGATACCAAAGGAAACGCTAATAGTTATTTATGCAACAAGTTGCAAAATGATGATTTTTTCAGCACGATTCGTACATTTATCCAACGAGGCTCGCCGAGTTGGATAAATAAAAGACAATTTACACCGTCTTCAGCCAAAGGCTGCACAGACTGAACAATCACGAACATTAGACAACGGACAACACAGAACACCCAGTAGCCCAGTGATGAATTTTTCGTTTGACGAAAATTTTCCACCGACTGGAGCGGGAATCGAACCCACGCTTCGTGGCACAATACACCCAACCGACTGACGCCGCTAGCCGCAAGACCACGAAGACCACAAATACGAAGAGTGCTGAAAAAATCAAGTTTTGCAACGAGTTGAATACAACATTTTTTGCAATTATGAAAAATGCCGTTTGAATTGGATTGTTTCTAGGATCATAATCGTATTACAAGAAACCCCACGTGGACGTCCATGCGTAGTAATGGGCTCAGTGCTTTTCATTCAGGTAGGCTGTGATTCACACACAGTAGAAAACTGTCACAAATGTTCACGTTCCCAATTATACTGATCGGCATTCTCATGGAACGACAGACCAGGTGAGTTGCTGCGAGTAATTTCCAATTATTTTGTTGCTATTAATGTGCAAAACTGATCAAACTGTAGCATGAAAAATCGGTTTAAATCAAAAAGAAGCTGACTCTACTGAAACTTTCTCTACGTCCGTTGAACGTTCAGTTTTCGAATAAAAATCTCCTGAGTCGGATCCGGACCACCCAACGGTATAGAATCAGTAGCTGTGGCAAGTTATTGAGAAATTTTAAAGCACTATATGGTTGGCGTTTGAAGAGACTCAGACATTTGGAAATAGTACTGAAAAGTGCTACTTTTCAGCACCGAAAAGAGTGCTGAAAAGTAGCACTTTTCAGTACTGATTCTTTTGATAGTAAAAGAAGGCCATTTTGTCGTTCATTCTCCCATTGAAAAGTAGGATGCTTTGTAACGGAATTGCAAGTTGCAAAATGCTTTTTTCAGCACGAGTCGTACATTTATCCAACGAGGCTCGCCAACGCAAAAACATAATTTTAGTTCTGTTAATAACGAGACAAAACGAAGTGAGGCAATTTATACTAGCACTCAATACAAAATCAATGATGCTTGGTGAATATCAGTAAGGAGTCTGCTGCGGTACATGTCAGTTCAAACGTAAAAAGGAAAGTTATCACTAACATGGCAATACTAATAGCAGTCATAACTGAGACCTGTTTGAAACCTGGATCAAAACTTAAAAGAGATCCTCTTTTGTTTATCGTAATGATTGACTGGGTGGAGCATGTGGAGGAATTGCTACTCATAGGCGGATAAAACATCAACTATTTTCGTCATTCAAAACCAAAATTTTTGAAACTTTGGGTGTTTGTGTTGAAGCACAGCTTGATAAATATACTTCGTGGCTGCCTATTTGCCTCTTTAATACACTGGTCAGCAAGGTAATTTGCTTCAAACTGACTTGCGGAAATTGATTAGCATTGCATTAGCAAATTTTTGCAGTGGAACAACTCGGAAAGCAATTCCAACAGCAGGATTTTACTTGATGAGTGCTCTTCAGAATATTTCTCAATTCAATACCCAGAGAGCCCTGCTTGTTTTTCCTCTTCTTGAAACCCTTCTAGTATTAGTTTGATCTTAATCGACTCCTAGGAGCCCTGATTGCTTACTTTTGCCAGATACGCTTATTTTGACTGCCACTTATAGCCTCGTATCCACTGACAATGACACAGTGGATATGTGTAACGGACACTGAAGAAGGCTACAAGTGGTAGTCGAAATACGTCTATCTGTCAAAGATAATAAATTTTGGCAAAATTAAAAGTTACAACGTACTCAAATCTACTTTTTCGACTCTCTTTATAGAGACTTCATTGCTACTATGTCATGAGACCCACGAAAAATTGCAATGTGACTGTTATGCGATTACATTTAGCAATATGACAAAACATTTTGGGATTTTTTTTTGCGAATTCTCTAAACCTAACTTACATACAGCTTTCATGAGTTTGGTCAAATGTATTTATGATGAAATGACGTTTTACGGTATTAACTCGATATCGTCATAAATACAAACGTAACCAGTATACAATTATGGGCAGCTCACATTCTGAAAACCAAACATGCTTCTTTTTCTCTTTTTTTTCATGAGAAGATTCGCAACATCGAGCAATTATGAATTGGAAGAATTGGAATATCGTTTCGAACGGAGTTTGGGGTTATCATTCAAAATATCGCACACCCTTATGTGGTCGGAGCTCATCGGCCAGGTGGTCGTTGGTGAAAGAGATTTATGGCTGCTGATCACGGCAACCCTCGAGACAGTCGTCTGCTGGGGGCTCTTACTGGGGAAGAATCAGTAGGACCCGTTGCTCCGGTCCGGAGGACTTGACTGCTAGGAAAACACCTGCTTTATTACCGAGCGGTTGCTCCATTGGTGTGCGTGCTCACTGATGTATGATAATAAGTTCTGAAAGGCTGTGCCCATTGTTTGTTAAATGGAAAGCACTTGGAAGTTATTGGAGTGCTTTTGATTTGATACGAGGAAGCTTTTCTTTTGTTGATTCGCGATGAGAACGCTGCAGCTCGTGGGTAAGACTAAGTAGAACAGTTCAGTTGCATCACGATAATCAAACCAGGGCCAAATGCAATGCACTGGTAAGTACTCCCAATTTAGATTAGTGGTCGATAGTTAAGGAACTTATTGACTGGTAGCACGAAAGGTGATTCTGGTTATCAACTTCATATTTTACATAACTGATCAATGTAGCGTGGATTTATGAAGAATGTTTAAGTGGATATCTAGCTGACCAAAAGATGTGGTTCATGACAGCTTCTTCTTCTTCTTCTTCTTTCTGGCGTAACGTCCCCACTGGGACAGAGCCTGCTTCTCAGCTTAGTGTTCTTATGAGCACTTCCACAGTTATTAACTGAGAGCTTACTATGCCAATGACCATTTTTGCATGCGTATATCGTGTGGCAGGTACGAAGATACTCTATGCCCTGGGAAGTCAAGAAAATTTCCAACCCGAAAAGATCCTCGACCGGTGGGATTCGAACCCACGACCCTCAGCTTGGTCTTGCTAAACAGCTGCGCGTTTATCGCTACGGCTATCTGGGCCCCATAACAGCTAAGCTGACTATATATTTTAAGATATAGTAAATTCAACCTAATTTAACCTAAATATGTATCGAATTTATCGTGACAATAGAAGATTGCAACGATTTTTGTCTAAAATTATTAGTTATTTTATTCAACATTTGTTTCAATGTTTCAACACTGTATATTGTACTTGTTTTTAATTATGAATCGTTATTAATTACGGCTATAACAAGCCGAGTGAAAGTTTAACAACTACCGAAAAGCTAAACATTACATATACTTTGCAATTGGGTTTAATGGACAAATTGATGTGAAGTTTTGCGAAAAAGTTACACGTCTTCTCAATGAGAATCGAACTCACGACTCCCTGATCTCTAGTTAGGGCGCGTTACCCCTACGCCATGAGAGGACTCATGGACGCAGAAGTTAACCTGAATTTGATTTCAGCTCAATAATCACGTGGTCCTTTTTCGCAAAGTGCACCTCTTTCGGGAGAATTAGAGGCCCATCCATTGGATATTGAATGGCAGAGAGGGAGCTTCGGAATATATTATAAAATTTTATTTTGAATCTTCTGCAAAGTTTTATTTACTAGTTTTAAAACAGCTAGTCCATATTGGTACAGCATACAATATGACTGGCCTGAAGATTTGTTTGAAGATCAAAAGCTTATTCTTAAAAAAAAAAATTGATTTTCTGTTAACAAGTGGATACATACATTTTATATATTGTGTGATTTGTCAAAGTTTAATTTTTATCTAGCATGAGCCCTAGATACCGTCAGACGGTGCTACTTTTGATTCCGGGGGCTACTTTGGACACTCACGTTTTTGACTTATTTGCAGCATAAATAACAGTCTGAGCTATTTTGTGTCTTCAGCACTTTTATTAACCAACATATGCTCTACAACCAGACATGAATTGTTTTTGGAACAACATCATCAATAACAGGATATATGAGAAAGTATATAAGAAAATTCCGAACATATATTCACAAGGCACAAAACATTTGTTTTGTAAACATTGTTCGAATTTTTCATATATCGTGGAAAGTTTTTGGGAGTGTCAAAAAACTATCGAATCGTCATGTTTCATAGAAATTTGTGATAATTTTATGTAAAAATTGTTGTTTTGCAAAATAAATTGATCAAAGGTCTTAATTTTACGACTTATATTTAATTTTAAAGTGTTGCTGAAGAGGCGAAACAGCTTGTCGCAGTACTTGGTAGTTGCATCATTCGTTTGTATCAACTTAAACAATCAAGCGTTCGTACTTGACAGTTTCGTTTAAAAGGAAGTAAACTTGAAATTTCATACTGGAAATTAGGAACTATGAACGGCATGTTTTGCGGAAAAGTATTATATAGGTGTATTTTTTCGCGCATATCAATTTTCTTAATTATGTTTATCAACGAAAAAGTTCAACTACATCATAATAGAAGATAATGTAAAGAATTAGGTCATAATTTATACGAAATAATCAGTTTATTATCAAATCGTATTGCTTTCTAAAAATGTCCAAAGTAGCCCCATTTTTGTCTTAAAGGACACATATTATTCGCTATTCATGGTTTATGTGTGAATATTATAACCTGAGTTTTGGAAGCATTAGGAGAAATCTTCTATTTTTGCAAGTATGAAGAAAACATTTCCAAACTTTTTTGCAATCGACTACAGATGACACATAGACCTCGTCCTTTAGCGGAGAGGCCTGTGTCATCCGCAAACAAGGATTTTTGACATACCGTAATCCGGGGGCAAATTGATCACTGGGGTGAATTTGATCAGGTCGGTACCAAAAACATTTTCTCCTAACGATGCTGACGGTTTCGTTTCCACCACAGACATTCCATATTTTCTAGTTTATAGATGTCTAATGATGATTTTGCACTATTTCATTTTTATTAGGGTCAGTTTTGCATTGAAATATTCAAAGTTTTTGAAGGTGTAAGATATACAGTTGGAAATGTCGATGCTAAACAATCCACTGGTACTATGCCTGCATGTTAACTTTGAGTGTTCAAAATATTGTGTAAGCTCAAGTATGAACTACTGAACTCATTTTTAATATCATACAGCATAGCAAGGAACCCATAAAACCGTTTATTCTCAAATAATGTGCTTATATCAAGGGAAATTGCCTACATTTAGGCGTATTACGCATATTTTGAAAGTTTAATTTTGCAATAAAATGATGAAATACTCGAGTTATAAGAATTTTAATATCATTTTCAGATTCAGGAGACCCAAATTTAGTAGATAGGGATTTTTTTTATTCTTAAACCTTTGTTAAATGGTGATCAATTTCGCCCTTATGTGTCATTTTATTTTTTTAATATTAAAACTATTGTTATGACATGTTAAATATCATTTCACGAACAGTATATGACATAAACTGATAAAGATCAATGGAGTACTGATTTTGTCGATTTTTTTTTGACAATATTTGAATTCCGAAGGATAACACAATAAAAAGTTGTAAAATAGTGATCAATTTGCCCCCGGATTACGGTACCTGAAATAACTCAGGTAAGTAAGATGTGAAAATATTGAATAATATTTATCCAAAAGTGCTGCCTTGAGGAACACCACTGCCCATAACGACATATTTGTAACATTCGACAAAAGTAGGCATTGAGTAAATGGAATACCAAGTTTGCATTTTATTGCAGTATGGGAGGAAACTGAAATTTCAAAAAAATCACTAAGTATTTAAAAGTGCTTATTTGAGGCTGAAATTTTGTACAACTTATACCGCCTATAGGGTGAGTAGCCAGAGAATAATTCTGATAAAAATTTCGTTGCTACTGCATTTTAAGGCTCATGTGTAATCTCAATGTGACTGTTATGCGGTTACAATTACTAATGTGACAAAACAACTTGTTATTTTTTTCGATTCTCACAGATTTCATTAAGTTGATCAAAAGTATTTGTCATTTGATGGCTCTCTCCGGTATCCAGCTTTTTACGCTAGCTATAAAACTGCGAGGGGTGAATTGAATTTGACATGTTTTGTCTACAAGTTTTATAGCATGTTCTTAGCAGGCTGGAATTTAAGATTGTTGATTGAACTGTCAAGAATTTTCACTGTTTACAATTGTTTGTACAAATCATGGTAGTTAAAAAGCATCATTTTATTATTTTCAGTAATTTTACTATCTTTCTAGTAACTTATTGCATTTATTTTTAGGAATACGAAGAGAGATTTCATAGGAATGCCCCAATTCAATTGATTTGTTCATCATTGTTGAATTCTCTAGCATAGCATGAGGTCAGTACGAGTCCGTCCATGGGTCTGCTCGTCTTCAATTCTACATAGATTCGTAAACTTTTCCGTGAACTTTGCCCTGTAGCCGCGGACTCTAACCACTCGGCTAAGGAAGGCCGGTTATTATTTAACTTAAAGGTTAAATGTTATAATATAACAAACTGTATAAACTGCTAAGGCTGAAAATATACTCCTCTAGCCAAATAAATACCGACAGTCATGATGGAAACTCGAAATAATTCGATATCATATTCGATTATTTACGTGCAATAAAATAGTGGGGGATTAAAAGGTTTATATTTTTTCCACAGTATGGCTTGATTCGAACACCGACGTAGAACACAAGAAACAACTCGGCCAAGAATCGTCATCACTGCGCCTTAGGAGTTTTTTTTTATCTATTTTCGGATAAAACAGCTTGATTTTTTTAAACTTCTATTCTCTAAACACTGTACTAATACAACAAGGCGTTCAGTGGTGATGGAAAATTCGTTTTCCAGGGGAAAGTCTCACTAAAGAAAACATTTCAACCTCTTCTTTTAGTCCAGCTCGTACAGCCATTAAATTGTTTAGAATTAATGGAAATCTGTTCTCCAAGTTGCTGTTTTCATACGCTTTTCATTTACCTAAAATAACAGATGAATTAGTAAATTATTGAATAATAGAATATATTTTTCAATTTTCAAAACCATTATTGAAGGTCTTTGACGTTTCAATACCAATTTTAAACATCACGGATCAAGCTTGCTTTGATCCTGCCATAAACAAAATTATAGTATAGGCAAGAAACGTCAGAAGTGGGTGATTCAAATTTTATGGCATGCTAGCGTATAAAGCTGGATTAACTCAGAATTTTCAAAAATGTCGAATGTGACAAATATGCAGTTATAGGCCAGCTCATACAGGAAGTATTTCAGACCTGGAGTTCTGATAATTAACCCGAAGTGTACGATTTGATAGATAACTTTTAATTATTCTAACAATGTACGTTGAAAAGGAAAGTTTTTTTTTTATTTTACGATCAAACCTTTATCCCAAAAACTGTCAAATGCTTTTGTCTAGAAGAGCAAGACCAGTAGAATAGCCTTCAGATTTATTGGAACTTTCAGTACACATTAGTGCACGAGAAATTTTAACAGCAATTGGAAACGAATGTCCAGCTTTTTAAAGTGTTCTATGATCACTTTCCCCATTGCAAATAGCTCGAAAACCTGAATTGCGTAACAATATCGCAAAACCATGAACCATTCTGACGAAAATCATTCTTCAAGTGAACTCTCGATACCGCACCTCACCGTTCGAAATTCGAGTCGCGTTGCAAGCACACCAATTGTTTCCTAAAAATCGTATATATTTATGAGCTAAGCAAAACAAACAGAACATCATTAATAAATCATAAACCTGGCTTCTACACACGGTGAAAACGGCCCACCCATCAGATTCCCAGCCGCACCACAGACCTTCCGCATCGTCGCGACCCTTTTTCAATGCGTCCTTGTGTTCAACGATCGTGGTGGATTCTGCGTTCCATATTGCTACACACCTCCAGCCTTCATCAGAAGTAGTGGAAAACGATGTCATTCCACAGGTTCTGAACGTTGTGCAGCTGAATACCTGCGCGCCAGAACAATGTGCACACCTTAAAATTTCCCCCGTGTTCAAAGGAATACAAAAATGGATACACTAGGGAGCGTGCAGTATGGGCCATAGAAATATGCGAAAATTTTACGTATTTCAATTTAGCTCGTTCAATCGATTGATTTATTATGTAAGTGCGCATCGTACATTTGCGCTGTGCGTACACGAATTCTAACTGCTCTTGGAAGTTTTTTTTAAAAACTACCTAAAGCAATAAAACAGTAAATTCAATTTTTGCCAATGAACAGTTCGGATTCCGCCATGGACATTTGACCACTCATCAACTTTTACGTGTAACAAATTTGTTCCGTTCCAACAAATCTGGAGGCTATTCTACTGGTCTTGCTCTTCTAGACATAAAAAAAACATTCGAAAGTGTTTTTCATGAAGGTTTGATTGTAAAATTAAAAACTTTAATTTTCCAACAACATCATCTAACATTGTCAGACTAATTCAAAGTTATCTGTCAAATCTTACACTTCAGGTCAATTATCAGAACTCTAGTAGGCAAATTCGGGCGCGTATTTTCTTCGAAGAAAAGAAAATTTTCTTGCTGGTGAGCAATGAATGAAAACTTCTTCTCTTCGAAGAAATTGTTCGCCGGAATTCACCTACAGGTCTGAAAGACTTCCTGTCGGTGCAGGAGACGGCAAGCTGGCAACCCGGCCAACCTCCGCTTTTAAGGCGACGCTTCCTTCTGTCAAAGCTTCGCTGCAATATTGATGTAGATGACAGATGTCCATCCAAAAGCATTGGAAGAGTGTTTCCGGTATTCAGTTTATACAGTCCGCCATACAGTTTGCCAGACAGGTCATTTCAGTGCTAAGTTGTAGATTATAACAAGTGAATAAATTACACAAGAAGTAATCTGAATTAAAGGATTTCCAGTTGAGAATTTCCTGGAATCCTCGAATCAAAGTGCGCATTAATCGAGTCTGTTTGCAGTGGAAATAACAAGTGTTCGTATTGATTGAGGTTAGTTACACATTTATTTGCATTTTACAGTTAGAAGTTTCATTGGCGAATTCTGTAGATGATTCCGAGGTCCGTTGACCGCTGAGCACTGGTCCGGTCGTCTATTTCTCCGTTAAAAATACCTGGAAAGAAAAGAAAAGTAAGATAATTAATTGAATTTTATGATAAATTTATTAAAACTAACCATACTTAGTATGTGGTGCCTCGTGTAAAGTTGAGATCGAATCGTCAACGACGGACATGGTCCAGTGTGACCAATGTGATGTGTGGAAACACTACACGTGTGCCAAGGTCAACGAAAGCATCGCTAGCCGATCGTTCGTGTGCGAGAACTGTACCGCACAGCAGAACGCGGTCGACCAAAGTGCGGCGGACCAGAACGCTAGCGACGAGATATCGGTGCGCAGTGGATCTAGTCGCTCAATCCATCAATCAATTCCAATAGTCAATCCATCGCAGCATACGAAACGCGTCCGAACGATGCGGGACCCTCAGGTAAGCGTCAAGTTTTGAATAACCTTTTTAATATAAACGAATACGCCTCCAAAAATTGCCCCACGCCCAATAATCCAATTACCCGAGAGCAGCCGCCTTTTTATGCGCGCCCGGAAGAAACGCATACACTTTCCACAAACTCTCACGAGCAGCTGCGAGAATCTTTCGCGCGTTCTGGTGATGGGATTTTGTTCAATAGTGAGTTTGATCAAAATTCAACCCGTTTACTAACGCAAAACCTCCCTTTGCGTGCGGTTGATTCGTCTCTGCCCCCTCGTCATTCAACAAACTACCAATTCAATCCAAATCAAAATCCAGAGCGCCCCACACAGCAGCAGTTAGCAGTAAGGCAGTTCCTGGCTAAGGATCTTCCTCGCTTCTCTGGCGACCCAGCTGAGTGACCGATTTTCATTTCCAACTACCGCTACACCACAGAAGTCTGCGGCTACACGAACGGCGAAAACATGCTTCGGCTCCAGCGTTGATTATCCAGCTCAGAAGTCCGACAAGCTGGAAGGACTCATAGACTTCTGGATGGCGGTACAAACATTGTGAGACCACATCGAAGATGCGAATGAACACGCTCACCTTTCCAATCCATCACTTCTCCAAGAACTCGTCGCCAAGTTGCCCGCGGATCAACGGATGACGTGGGCAGGGTACAAACGAGGCTTCCAGAACGTCGACTTAAGAACGTTTGGCGATTATATGGCGGCCGTAGTGCAAGATGCAACCAGCGTAACGACATTTGAACCAGAGGTGAAGCGGATCAACGATTGTGAAGGGGTTGTGAGGGGTTCATCGATTCCCATGCGATGGAGACACCCAAAAGAAATGGAGATTCGTCGTACGCTTTCAAGGAAACGCCGAAGCAGATCATCTGTGCTCACTGCAACAAAAGTGGGCACCGATTGCGAGAGTGCAATGCGTTCGATCAACTGAAGCTCGACGATCGCTTGCGACGGATTCGTGAGTTAAAGCTGTGTCAAAGCTGTCTGTTTAGCCACGGTCAGAGAGCATGCCACATTGGGAAGACTTGCGAAATCGACGGTTGCCAGTATAGCCACCATAAGCTTCTTCACTCTTCTGGAGACCTCCAAAGCCATCGGCTCCACTGCTTCAGGTGGCGCAAAACCATACCCACCGTCAATCTACCTTCTCGACTTTGTTTCGGATCATCCCAGTGACGTTGCACGGTCTGACATGACATTGGTGGAGAATGACTTGATTACGTCATTGGGGGTCAAAGGTACCCCGCTACCGCTATGCCTAAGGTGGACTGGGGACACCTCACGAATCGAAAAGGGATCGCAACAGGTCACGATCGAGATCGCTGGAATCGGGCAGAAAAGGCGACACAAGCTACTGAACGCGAGAACAGTCAGCAACCTTGGACTTCCCCGCCAAACTTTCCAAATGGAAGAAGTGGAGAAAAGGCACTAGCACCTGAAGGGCATTCCAGTCTGCAGCTACGAGAACGTAGTTCCCAGAATTCTGATCGGTTTCGACAACTTCCGCACAATTCGTGAAAAATTTAAACGCTAAACAACTTCGCGAGCGGTATCCTGAGGCGGTAAATGCTATCATTGACGACGACTATTTGGCGAGTTTCGGATCCGAGAAAGAAGCAGGAAAGGTAGCCCAAGATGTACGATACGTACACGGTAACGGTGGTTTCAAACTGCACAACTGGCGTTCGAACAGCACTAGGGTACTGGAACAACTAAACGAAGTACAGCCCCAAGCAGCCAAGCTGCTGAACCTAGTCGACGGTGGGAAGTCCGAGAGGGTGCTTGGAATGCTGTGGAGTCCGTTGGCCGATGAACTGAGCTTTCCAATAAGATGACCGAAGATATACAGACTCTGATCCAAACCCAAACGCGACCGACAAAAAGACAAGTGCTACGGTGCGTCATGACGTTGTTTGACCCTTTGGGGTTGCTCTCACCGATTATAATCTACAGCAAAGTTCTGATCTAGGGCATATGGCGAGAAGGCACTGGGTGGGACGAACAAATAAGCGATGATGTCAACGAGAAGTGGAAGAGATGGGTAAGAATGATTGTGTACAATGCGGAAATACGAATCCCTAGATGTTACTTTCACAAAGCCACTAAGGAAACATACCAAAAATCGGAGTACCATGTATTCGTCGATGCTAGCGGGGAAGCGTATTGCTGTGCGATTTATCTACGCACGTGACCATCTTCATCTGCCTGATACGAGCCTCGACAATACGTTTATGCGAAGGACAATCCCAAAAGATAGACTTATGGTTGATCTCGCATTTCGCGCATACATTTTTTTTTTGTATCTTCCTTCACAGGACAAACGTCCTTAGCGTGAGAAAAACCTCCGCAAATCATACATTTAGCATTCATGCGGCAATGTTTGATATTATGACCTCACTTTTGACACCAGCGTCTCTTAGTGGGGTCCTGGAAGTTTCCTCCAGGTTTTCAGAAATGTTCCCATGTCACACGGATAACGAACATAAGTCTAGTTGTTTTAAAAGCTTTGAACAACAATTTTGCTTTTTTTCTTCAAAATGTTTGAGAAGAAGTTCGCAATCTTTAAGAGATTCTGGCAAAATACTACAGTCCTCCTTTCTTTGCGATGTGAAGGGACACCTTGATTCCCCTAATGAGGTTCAAGATCTCCTGTCCATATCCCTCAAAATTCGGAACAACTGACCACGATAGGTGGCACTCTTTGTTTCCTCACTTGAATCAAAGAGCCTTGGATCAAAGGCCGCTACGATTTGATGATCGGAAAATTTGCCTAGAGCATTGACCTGATTGCTCATTTCGATGCAATTATCAACTTTATCCATTTTACCCTTGAAAGAAAACACATTCCAGAGAAACGTCATTAAGTCTTCGTCTTAAAATCCACTTTTTTGGAAAGAAGCTGTAAATTCAGAGATTCATCCTTCCTTTTGTTCGTGATTGCAACCATGTTCAGTGAATAAACGAAAGAAGAAGAGACCTTCTTAGAGGTTTTTTTTTCCTCAAGAAGAATTACCAATGCTAGCTTTCACTAACGGGTCCAACGAAAAATCGAATGCACTGGTCCAAACAAGGATCGAAAAAGAATCAATAGTTAATAAAATAGTTCCGGAAATTACTGTTTTTGTAACACTGAAAATAACTATTTTCGTAGTACTGAAAAGTACTGTTTTATTGCTTTAGGTAGTTTTTAAAAATTTCTGAGAGCAGAAATAATTTGTGTACCGTAAAACGGGGTAACTTTGATAGTTTTTTCGAAGAAAACTTCTATATTTATGCATGCTGTTTCAAAGAATTACAATTTATATTAATTTAGATATAATTTAATTTAGCTATCGATTGCACTTGATAGATTGACAAGAGTTTTATTCTGAATGGATGTATAATTTTTCATATAATCGAAAGTCGGTTTTCTGTTTTGGGGTAACTTTGATAATGGAGTATAATACGAACAAGATTGAATGAATTACGGAACATTTATAGGGTGTTGCATACCTCTAGGCGTTTAACGCTGTATGGAAATTTCTGACTTAGATTGCAAAAATGGTCCCAGTTTGTAAAAATGGTTTTCGCTAAGAGATTTGAGACCGAATTCATGTTCTACTATAACTAGGCTATCATGGGTAAATGACGAACTCATTATGACTATATCAAATAGTGGTCGTAGAACAGATTGTTTGTAAGCGTTGCAAAAATGCTAAAATCTTGTAAATTTTTAATATTTGCATAAAAATCCTCAAATGCACTTGATTGAAACGAAAATAGCTTTAACATGAAGTGTCATAATATTACTCTTCACTTTTGCATTCGTTTTTCTTAACTAATTGACAGAAACTTCGTTATTTTGTTTAGTATGTTGGGGGTCTCGCACTATCAAAGTTACCCGCATTATCAAAGTTACCCCGTTTTACGGTACGCACAGCACGAGGGTACGATGCGCACTGATATATTTCTCTTCCATTTTCCATATTAAAACTACCGTTAAACATAATATTAAGATTTTCGCATTTTTATGGGCCATACTGTATAATACTGGCTGGTGAAGAAGGGTCAGGTGCGCAGAAATGCGACGGAGGAGGCAGTGTCGAGTGAATTATTCATTCTTCATTTTGGTGGATGAGTTCAGGGAGCTCACCAAAGGCCACGTGAGTTTGCTGACTGGTTCTCCTGGCGTTGTTGTCCCGGGACGTAGCCTTCAGGGGATCTGAGGCGGTGGTTGAAGGGTGGCTCAATTAGAGGACACCGAGGGTAGGAGTAATCATCATCACCGTTAACGCACCACCAAGTACACGGAAGAAAGATACACAGACACAACCAGGGCTAGTAATAGACGGATTCCGGCTCATAGGAAGCTGAGTTACATTCCGTCGCACCGTAGTCTTCGAAGGCTTGGTTAGGGGGGATGTTGCCAAATGCATTACATTTGATTGAACTTTTAGTGGTTTTTCCTGACCGGCTCTGCAACCATTTTGAAATTTAAAAGTGAGGTATTTTATGAGTTTAATGTATAATTATTATCTACTGCTGAATATGCTCAAATAGTTTTTTTTAAATGTTTAATAACTAACACAAATTTTGCTTTTTAAAGTTGAAATATTTTTTTCGTTATGATACTATGCGATTTTGAAAATATAAATTTAAGGAAGTAAGCAGAATTATCGGTTTTCGTCAAATTCATAATCATGAAATGATATCACGGATCCAGGGGCATGAAAATTGTTTTTTTTGTATGCCTGAAGTGAATAAATATTAAATAAATCTATATTTGGTCAAAATCGGTGATGGTCGATAACACATTTGTACTATTTTTGTGTTTTTTTTTTTGTGAATAATACAGCTATTTTAGGAAACCTTTGACAAGCGCACTTGGAACCACAATCCCCACTGTCCCAGGCGATGCTTCGTTCTCGGATGCTGTTGACGGTTGACTCGTGCTGGAAACACGGAACTGTGGCTGTAGGGAGAGAAACGAAGGAAAATTATAATTTCATTCACCTGTTGCCCTTTGGTGGTAGGTTTTTCAGGAGGGAGCAACTTTATCAAAATGGGGTAAAATGAGAAAGCACAAAGGGGACGTAACGATTCCGACATGGTTTGCTTTGATTGATCAACTCAATATGGCGAAACCTTCTTTAAGACGTAGGATAGGAGTAACAAGGATGATAAACAGTTCAAAGAAATGGTCTGCTCTTTTCAACATTGTGTTTACTTTTGGGGTTACTTAATTGCAGTAAATATGTTATTCATTCTTGACAATACTATCACTCCATACTTGAAATTTATAAAACAATTCATAATCCCCATTTATGATTAAAAGATTCTCTCCTTAGAGGCCTTCCTTAGCCGACTGCAAAGCAAAGCCATGCTGAAGGTGTCTGGGTGCGATTCCCGGTCGGTCCAGGATCTTTTCGTTATGGAAATTTCCTTGATTTTCCTGGGCATAGAGTATCATCATACTTGCCACACGATAAACGAATGCGAAAATGGCAACTTTGGCAAAAGAAGCTCTCAGTTAAAAATTGTTGAAGTGCTCATTGAAGTTGAGAAGCAGGTTCTGTCCCGGTGAGGACGTAATTACAGGAAGAATATTCTTTCATCTCTCATACTACGTGCAAATCTCCCTAACTCTGGCCCTAATTCAATATGTGGTACATCGATATCGAGTTAGATAGCCACAGTAAAAGTATTGATAGCTACCTCGATGTTCCCTTGGTTTTGGAAATAAACAGAAGGAGCCTTTTCATTCTTGTTAGGTCTATCTGAAAAGTTCAGCGAGAAAAAATCAATCAATAAAATATTCTCTACACGGAGAAAAATGGAAATACTAATTAGGGTACTTATTATCACATCTACCGCATTTAAGCTTTTTAATCTTTGTTCATCATATACAATATGCATCACCAAATTTATTTTTATACTTGACTATGCATTTACGGAAATTATTAATGGCCGTGCATTTGTGTTGATCGGTGCTAAACTTGGGACTTCATTATTTTTGTTTGTTTTAGTTTTGATGCTGCAACTCTATCGACGAGGAGCAAAAATTTAGAATTTTCATAATTGTAGCTTTAAAATGAACGTGTCGTTGAAAAGATTAAAGTGGCAAGCAGCAGGCTATTGTGCACAAACTTGCGTCGGAAAGTACTCCCCGCGAAAACACGGTATGTTCCGAAGTAATATACAATCAGCGTCGCACCAATCAACTCCATTGCAACTTTTTCAGACTTCCCTTTCGTTTCCCGATTATCTGGCATTTCATTCGTGTGCAAGAGAACATAATTATCAACGAAGGATCCTCGAAAGCTCAGCTATCACCGGAAACAACCAAGAGGACTCCAGGAGGATAACAACTTCACCTAGTTGGGACAGCAGCAGGTGCAGCAGTTTGTGCACTATCCAAGCGTTTTCATAGTTGCTTTCAATTAGTGATAAAATGTAACCCTAAAGAAATTGCATGATGAAATAAATTAATATTTATCATTTTGTTTCATTCAATTGACTTTTTGTTTGTTTTCCGTAATACTTTGAATGTAAACAAAAGCGAACTACAATATTAAACATTCAAGACTAATATCATGCTAATATGCATTAAGATTGATAAACGCAGTTTATACTTAGGATGATTAATCCAAAGATATGCACCGCATAGTGTAAATAGACCGAATATGGTTTTAGAATGACTTATAAGCTTTTCAGTATTTAATTATTTAAGCGTGTACAGAGCTCTTTAAGTCTGTGAACCGTTTCACCAATTCGTTTAACTTTTAGTTAAAATTTGACAGCTCGATAGTTATTTCCCCTCCGGTTAGAAATAACCCTGATCTGGAGCATGGTTAAACTTGACAGTTCGAAAGTTATTTTTTGCTCCCGTGAATTTGAGAATAAGTAACCATCTGCCAACTTAGTTCTGAAATAACTACTCGACTGTCAAAGCTCAAATGGGTCGACCGCAATGTTTAATTTAACCATTTGAGGGGAAGATAACTATCGAAATGTCAAATTTTAACTAATAGTTAAACGAACTGGTGAAACGGTTCACAGCCTAAACCAACATTTTATTATATTCATTCATTTGAAACGGAACGAATCACTCCTGTGTTCAACTTCAAATGTGACAATATTCACAGTTGAAGCACCAGTTCAGAAACGACCTATATTTCACGATCTCTTTACCAACTCCTATCAAAACATTTAAACCACTCGCAGAAAGGACCTTCAAACAAAACTCATTAAAACAGCACAACAAAATAATTTAATTACTAAAGCCACAAGCTCCGTTTTGTTTGCCTCCATTTGAATGCCTGTAATGCTTTTGTTCATGGAAAAAGTGTCCCAAATTTCAGAAGTCCAATAAACAAACGGAAACACGTCAGCCGTCGGCCCCGCATGGAACTATATCCGACATTTGCCAAGTCTCGAGAGAGCTTGTGAGGGAAAAAGAGCAGATTAAAAAGCTTCCGTAGCTCGTAAAATACTTGCCGATATCGGGAAAACTTTTAGCTGGATCATAAAATTGTTGATAACTTTTCTGACTCATGACTTTGTTCGGAATCATCAGATTGTGCAGGTCGACTAAAGATGGGTCGAAATGCGCACAATTGAGCGAGATGAACGCTGATGAAGAATGCAGAAAAAATGAATTTGTTCTGCTATAGTGTGTCAAATTAGAATTATTTGGATGTTACTTGTATTTTATTGACAAAACGCGACTTTAAAAATGCATAATCCAGATAATGCAATAAATAGTAATTCTCAAGATGTGACTTTTGTTTTTTGCGTCCATTATATTTATCTATCCCTATTCAAGTATAGCATCGGTGCTAACAAACTCCGAGTTTACGCAACTAGGGTTATCATGCCTATTACCACTTAATCCAGCCGATGGTGTTTAAAAAAAAAAGAACGCTTAACTGGGCGCGTTAACCAATTACGCCACAGAACGGGTAACAATTCTGCAGCGCAATCGGCCAACCTGAAACCAAAGTCCGTCACGACCCCAAATTCTCCTTCACAACCCTACATTTCCTTCGGCTCTCTTCCTATACCGTTTTGATTCATATAGTAGGGGGATTAGGGGCATAATGAACATACGGGGCGAAATGGACACCCCCTCAATATCTGAGAATATGCATACTTCATCAAGATTTCATACACTGCATGAAATCCTAATTGCATTTGAAATGTTTAACGGTATATAAGTTTATTTTTTGCTTCAATTGTCCTTCAAAATTTGACTTAAAGTTTTTCTCAGTTTGAAATTGGCACATAAGCAAGGCCGTGGAAAAATCTAATTTTTGAGCAAAGTAACGAACCCAGAAAAGTTCTTTCTAGTTATTATGTTTGAGGAAGAGTCCTTTTACAGATTGGAACGATTGACAGTCATTAAATATAATGGAATCACTAAATTTCATGCAGGTGTTCATTTCGCCCCGATACCTTTTTACCAGCCTTGTTTTCGACCAAATTTTCTATCTCGCTTTTCTGACTAATGATATGATTTTTATCATCATGAATGAATGTAGCACGTCGTACTAACATCAAACTTCAAAAATAGCCGCGGGTAAATTAAATATATTGCCATTTTATGGTCTTAAAACTAACATTTGCTTAACGTGTCCATTATGCCCCTAATTCCCCTACTGGCACATAATAGTGTTTTGGGTTGAGTATGTTTGAGCTCTGATCCTCTACCTGTCCATTTCATTCAAATATTCTGGGCCTCGTAGCCGTGCGGTTAGTGTCGTCAGGCATTTAATCGCATCGTGCTATGGGGTGTGGGTTCGATTCCCGCTTCAGCCGTTGGAACTTTTCGTCAGGAATGTTTCTCGGCTGTGCCACTGGAGCTTGTCCGTTGTCTCTAGTGTTAAGTTACAGTCTGTACAGCTAAATGGCTGAAGACGGTGTTCGTGTCTTTTTTAAGAAGTTTTAACCATAAATACATAATTATATGATTACTGATCTTAAAATTTCTCAATTTCAATTTTGATGTGGAAACTTATTGGCTTCTCTTGGTGAATAAGAACGGAAGCAGCTTAATTATGGTTAAGCATTTCGACCAACTGCACTTCGGTCATCTTTAGACGTATCGAGCTGATTCTAACTTAAGCCGCTATAGTCATTTTTCTAAATATAGAAAGAATTGTTGGAGGCGTGACTCCAGTAAAACATCAACATTTATAAACAAAAAACTACTAGAAAGATGTATGTATAATTAGCTACAAACATCTTTAATGGGATGTTGGTAGCTATCTGTAGAAAAAAGTGGGTAAAGCTATATTTTGCTTCATAAAAACCTATGTAACTATCGCAATTGAGCGTAGTTCTCAAAGAAGTTTTAGAAAAAAGTGCGTAAGCCTCGAAAAATCTACACTATACTCTTAATGGTGAATATAAGTGGACAGTTCGTTGAAAATTTGTGAGGAAATGTAGGTTAATTTTTCCTAATATTACTAAAAACCGTTGCGAGAATGAATCCTTCATCGTTTGCTTAGAAACAATCTATTTTTTCAAATTATAACCGACTTCAGCCAACTCTAGTCATTAAACCCTTTACTTGCAGCATCGTTTTTTAACAACAAGAAAATATTTAAATCGTGATATTTTTTTTTCTTTCCAATATTTTTTGAAATTCGCATTCGATACTTGTCAAAATAATAAATTATTTCACTCTATAAGATGGGGAGACGTGAATAAACCTAGCTTAATTTTTTTGACATAAAATGATGTACGCATCTTCCTCGATTGAAATGAAAATGAATCGAAGTCCTTACAAATTCAAGAGCACAAAATTAAGGAATCAGTGGATTGTCGTTCAATGCTGTTATCAATTTATTTTGCGAATTCGGTTAGGCATGAATATATCATGGATCACATCACCAACCATAGGTGATTCCCAGATCCTTACCTTAGACCCAGTTGAGGGTCGTGGGTTTGAATCCCGCCTTTGGAGGATCTATTCGTATTACGAATACAAAAATAATCAATAAGCAAAGAATGGTCTCAGTTATTAACTAAGATATAGGCTCTGTCCGCCAACGTTACGCCAAAAACAAGAAGAATAAATCGTGATTTTGGCCAGATTCTCCTTCCTTTGTCATTCTTGTAGCTAAAAGCTAACTAAATGTTGTTGAATAATAGGAGTTTTATATTGATACTGTAAAATTGAAGAATATTAATCCAAGTAACAATTCAACAATTGGAAAAATTAATAGAAACATGAATAAAATATACTAATTGGAAGGATTTGCAGTAAACTTTCATCGATAGGATCATCTCGCAATAGATTTAACATTCAAAAACTCAATTGAAAGATAAATAACTAAAAAGAATTTAATCTTCAATTGAATCTTTATTGAATACATCATCATACAGTGGCATAATAGAAAAACAATCTGAAACCTCATCAAACGCAACCCAATTTCCTAGCAAAAGTTTTTCGCTCCGAAATAAAAACATTGCATTGTTTCATTCCTGAGCGCGAAGCTGTTCTAGAATTTTAATAAAACTCAATGAAACATTTTTGCACGCGTTTGCATTCCTTCACGAGAGTGGGAAACTTCCCTGAAACAAGTTGTATGCCTCTTCTTGCATCGAATGTAACTGCAGTGCAGAAGTTGCCTTGGGTTATTTGATTCTTTTTTTTTTTTCCAATCGACCCTAGAACCTCTGGCGCCCACCAGTATTGTTGGGTCGGTGATGGCAGCTTATCGCCCTTTGGTACGCTTTTTTCCTGTCCGATAGAACGAACGGAAACAGAGACATTACTACAGTAGCAGAACCGTGCCGATATGCAAAGCGAAATGCGATGCATTTATTTGAATTTTCAAATACTTTGAATTCCTGATTTCCGCTTCCGCTGCTTGGGTGCTTCTCGTCTGCCGTTTGCTGTTAGATACACTCCAGTGCAATAGTTTGGGGCTAGGCCTTGAAAATAAACAAACAAAAGTGTTTTATCGATATCTCTGTAAACACACGTTCAATTGAAACTCTCTATGGCTAATTTAAGAGGCAACGAGTTTATTTTATCTGGTGTGTATTTTATTTGAATATGTTTTACTAAAATTTCCCTTGCATTCGTGATATTTTTTCAAAAGTTAGACTTGAAAACATGGTTAGTTTTATCAGCATTGGATACAAATTTAAAGTAACCGTAATCTTGTATTCTTTGTATTGGCAAATTTTGGCGGAAAAAATCTAAAAACTACTTATTATAAACTAATAAAGTATTCGTTCAAGTAAACGGGGAAAAGCTTTGGTTTAACCCTTAGTATCGTGCAAAAATTTGGGGTCACATGAACCGCATGCAAATCATTGTTGTCAACATCTCTGTCATTTTCCACCAATTAAAAAAAAAGTTTGTTGAAACGTAAATAATGGAATGTATATGATTGATATGAGAATTTACAGAATATTCAGTTCTAGTGACACCAAATATGCACGATATACCATACTGAAGTGTGATCTCAAACTTATACACGATGACTTTTAAAACTCTTTTGATAATTTTAAAAGGTATTCAGATTTTTTCGTCAAAACATTGCAAGTGCTCTTCAGAAATTATGATATGTTGTTGTTTTAATGCCATACTAGTTTCACATTTTGGTCGATCCAATGCTGAGCAATTTAGCCATGTTTTAATGTATTTTTTTTTTAATGTCACAGCTTAAAGTAAAATTTTGATAAACAAAATTTATATTTTCATTGTTATACATACGAAGTAAGATTAGCTCACATCCTTTCGAATGAACCATAAGTTTCAATTAAACGTGTAAGCCCAGAGTTATGGAAAGAACGATTTTGTATGGTTCTTAGGGGGTGACCCCAAACTTTTGCACGGGACAGTACTTACCATGGTTTCCTTCTTGATGTGGCTTGGATCAGATATTCATAAAGCAGACCAACGACAGCGGCTTTCGACGAGGTCTTTGATAACAGTATGCTAAAATTCCGTAAAACATAGACTAGTGGTGGTAATATGCAATGGTTGACTTGCGGTACCCGGTGGTAGGTGGATTTGTCGCTAATGTATATGCTAATGAGCCGAGAGGCGTCCCTCCGAGAAGGTGGCTGTGGTGTTTTGCAGTAGTGGTAGTTGTGGTTGTTGAGGTGGAATTCTTGATGCAGGTGCGCTATTAAGATGGGCTTATCTTTACGAGACAATCTGGAGACAGCTGGAAGTCGTTTGCATTCGTTTGGAATGATAATAATGCAGTAAATTGTTTTCGAAATGAGCAAAAGAGCTTTCGAAAGTGTTTATTTCTTATGGGAGCGCAATTCATCTTGGGAAAACAATATTCTTTCAGAAATGTTTCTTTTAAAATTCAAAAGTGAAGTAATTTAAAAATTGATTCAAATTTGAACATTGCCACTTTTGATCATATTTGACGTTTATTTTGCCAACAAATTTCCACTGGGGTTTTACTTTTTTAAGTTCCAACACTGGGGTTGTTCCTATCCGGCATTTTGGGAAGGACACGGAACACAAAATACACCCAAAATTTGAGTTCAAAACCAGAGGTATGACAAAATCCCAAAAACCAGAAAAAAAGTTTTTTTACTTAAATCTAACATCTGTCCTGAAGAAAAGCGTTCGGTACTAAAATTGGAACAGGGCTTCAAGACGCTACACAGCTAGAGAAATCTAGTAAATGCAAATTTTTTTTCATGCACGTATTTGGAACATCAATATAAACTGAAATGTCCACGATCAATCTCTTATTTGTCAGTATTGGAATGCACTTTAAATTTATACGATTATGTGAAATTGCAGCACTTAAAAATAATAGAATACTTTTAATTTAATTGTAGAATATGACGTTTGCATGGATTTATAAAATTGTTGATTCGGTAAATATTAATGCTCAGTTTCGGTAGTTGCACTAGTTCATTACCTTTTTAAGAGGGCCATAGAATTCAAAACGATCGGCACTAAATTTGCTTTGTGTAGGGATATATGAGGATATATATGAGATACGTGAAGAAATACATAACATTTATCGAAAAAAAAAAAGCAAAAATGATGACAAACTGTTTAGCAAGCGTGCGTATGAGGAGTCGACCTATTTGTGTTAACCATAACGCTTCTTCTCTTATTTTGAAAAATTGCATGACTTCAGCAGTAGTTAATAAATAAATAAATAGCTAATAAAACATTGTTTTAACGAAATACTATGCACATAGACAAACAGACGTAACACTCTTATTATTTTCATCGCACAGTGGAATAGCGCCCAATTCTAATACTCTATAGTTGGCCGACAGGCCATTCGTGGGACTCGTATAGTTTTTGTTCGAGTTTTACGTTTGCTCACTACCGCCATCTCGTTCACCGTTTGCCAGATGAAATATTTTCAGCATTGGGCGTGGATGTTCACGTGACCATGTTTTAAATTGATAATTGTTCTAGCTGTTACGTCTGTTTCTCTGTGCTGTGCATGCTATCAGTCCTTTCACACTAGGAACAATTGTAGATTTGGCTAGGGTGCAAAGTAAAATTATATTTATTTAATAAATATGTATTTTTTCTCAAGAGCCGATGTTTAAAACGTTTGATTGTGTTTGAACGTGAAGTAAAATATGGAGCATACTTGGAGAAATATATGATATATGTTCTTAAAAAAAATTGAGTTAAAAAATTTGGTTTACATAGATTTGTTTGAGTTTTTTAGGGCATCCAGAACGTATGAAGTTTTATTATTGGCTTAAAACAAGTGTTCAAATTTGTGCCAAATATATGGCATAATTTGAAAATAAAATGCCGCTGTTGAGGTGATATCAAAATGAAAAAAAAAAATAGTTGATAATTGCTCTGGATTTCAATATATTTCGCAATGGTTTCATCTACTGTAGTTTTGCGTTAGATGTTTGTCTTGTACACTTTCAAATAACTTTTCTACAGTTGCCCTAATATTGACAATTTTACAAGATTTTTTTCAAGACTTTCATTTTCCTTTCAAGAGCTTGTACATTGGTATTCCAGTAGATCATGAAGAACCCCTAAGTTTCTACAAAACAATTAGGGGCTTTGTATAAACCACGTTATTTAATTTTTGATTTTTACGAACCCATACCCAACACCCTTCAACCGGATCAAACAAGAAATTTCTTCAATAATACCGAAAATTATGAGAGCAGGTGAGTACTGTTAAAGCCCTGTAGGCAAATTATTTTATATCATCGTAATATCCATTACGTGAAACGCCAGTTCGCCGAATGTCAGTTCTCCGAATACCCCGTTTTCGATTAGTCTATTTTCCCAAGAAGTTTTTGGTAATCATAATTATCAGAACTTCATACATTTCAGAGTAGTTGAACGGATCGGTCATCTGGCATCCGCTCTTATTTATTTGATTGGTGGTTCTTTCGAGTTTCACCATCCTCGGTATATTTGGCAAATGGTCAAGAATGACCAAACACATCTTATTTTGATTGCTTATCTTCTTTCTAATTCACCACACTTTCACTGCACCTATATGAACTGTATCACTTTTCGGAAAAACGAGCTATTCAGAAAAAATGGCATTCGAAGATAAGTATCATTCGGGGAACTGTCGTTCGCGAAATCTACATTTGAGGAAAAGTATCACAATTATTTGGTTAATATGGTTAAATTTAATGAAACTGAATATAGATATCATAAAGCAAAATATAAAACACCCTTCAACCGGAACGAACTCTCCATTATAATAAATAAATGTATCGGCATGCGCAGTACGCTAATCACCATATACCCTGATTGCATCGACAGAACAGATGAAATAATTGAAGGACCAAACCTTTACTGTTCACTTGATTTATATTAGTTATTTAAGCAAAAAAAAAAGGTTTTCTACAAAGCGTTAAGATACAACTGATCTACCTGGAACAAAGTTAAATTATTTGATTGATTGATTGATTGATTCTTTACAGGGTGTTAAGATCCACTTCATCTATGATCTGTCACAAATAACCTTCCCTTGCTACGACAATCAGGTTAAAGTGACATTGATAGCACAGACATATAGACGTAAAAGCTAGATCCATTATCAGTTTAAAACATAGTCACGTGAATATTACCGTCCAATGCTATTAACACTGTGCTTTGCCAATTGGGAGCTAGATGGTGGTAGTGCCTGGTCTACAAAGGATAAGGTCAATATACCCCAGGGCGTGGATATTGATCAGACTGTGCAATTGATGTCATACGAGGTGTTAAGATTATCTACATGAGACAAGATCAATTACTACAAGGCGTTGATATATCTTTACAATTTCGATCATTGCCATACAAGGCATGAAGATGCAGCTGATCTACGTGGGACAATATAAACTTATTCTAGAAAAATGAAACATCTTGACTATTGCTTTGACAATCTACAGGACGGCAAAATGCACCTGATATACATAGGATAAAGTCAAATTACTTCAGGGCATCAATGCAGCAAGAAAATTTCAATAGATTTTGAACAGAGTGTTAAGATCTCGCAAAGAGCAATGTGGAAAAAGTGAAAATAGTTCAGGGCGTTGATAGAGCTTGATCGATTGATGTCACACAAAGCGTAAAGATATGACTCAACTACGTAAATTAAGGGCAGCGCTGAGTTGTGTCTGATCTACATGTATTGAGGTCAAACCACTTCAGGGTTTTGATATGGCTTGAAATTTAAAATGTATATACTACAGGGCGTTAAGCTGCACCTGATCTACATAAGGTAAGTTTTAATAAATCCAGGGCGTTGATACAACTTGGAATATTCAGTTGATGTTATACAGGTTGTTCAGATTCATCTGATATACATAAAATAAGGTCAAATTAATCCAGGGCGCAAATACAGTTTAAAATTATCAAATATCATACAGGGCGTAAAGATGTATATGGTCTACAAAAGGGTTTCTCCAGGGCGTGGCTAATGCTTGAATTTTCAATTGAAGCACTAGAGGGCATTAATATGTAACGGATCTACATGGGAAAAGCTAAAATTCTCCAGGGCGTTCATAGAGCTTGGAATTCACGAATAATGTCCTATAGGACGTTAAGATGCACATGATCGACATGGGATTATGTCTAAAATCGCCAAGGCGTTAAGGTGATTATAGAACGAAGCCACACCTCAAATTTTCAAGAGCACAAGATTTGAGAACCAAACAGCGCTCCACGTTGAAAATCTATCCCATTGGTCACAACCAGCAAACATGCAATGTGATTTGGTTTTCAACGCAAACTGTTGTAAGATACTCTCGTCTTGTGCACTTGAAAATTCAAAGTTTGGCTTCGTTTTATAATCACCTTAATAGCGTTTGGAATTTCTTCTGAGATCATAGAAGACGTAAGATGTACCTGATTCACATAGAATGATGCCAAACTAATCCAGGGCGTTTATACAGTTTGAAATTTTTGAATGGTGTCTAACAGGACGTTAAGATGCAGTTGGTATATAAGTAATAAATTCGATTTACTCCAGGGCGTTGATACAGTTTAGAATAAATAATCGATACAGCAAATTTAGATCCAATTAAGACAAGATTAAAATAGTGTGGGGCGTTTGTACATATTGCCAATTTATTTTGATTTCCCACAGGGCCTTGGGATGGTACACAAATTATGTCACGCTAAATTTCAACTTTTTCGACCCCCTCCCCCCCCCTTTGTCACACTTTTTGTATGAGTCCTCCGAAAATTTTGTAAGGCTTGTCACACTTGGCTCGACCTCCTCCCCCCCCTTGATACGTGACATAATTTGTGCATGACCCCCCTGAGTTACGCCTGATTTACATGGGACAAAGTCGAATCACTCCAGGCCGTTGATATTGCTTGAAATTTTCAATTTATGTCCTACAGGGCGTAACGATGCAATTGGACTACATAAGATAAGTTAAATAATTCCAGTGCGTTGGTAAAGCTTGAATTTTGAATCGATGTCCTACAAGGCGTTAAGATGCAACGGATCTGCATGGGGAAACTAATCACTTCAGTGCGTTGATTCTGCGTTGAGATATATCTGATCTTCATGTAATGAGGTCAAATTACTTCAGTGTGTTGATACAGTTTGGATTTTACCATTGATGTTCTACAAGACGTTAAGATGCACCTGATATGTCAAACTGCTCCAAGGCGTAAAAGAGCTTGCAATTTCTATTCATGTCACACAGGGCGTAATATAAACCTAATTTACATAGGAATGATGGAATCCCGTAGCCTCGAGGTTACACTCCCGCTTTATAAGCGGGAGGTCATGGGTTCGATTCCCAGCCCCCTAAAAAAAAAAACCTCGTCCAGCCACCAGAAGACACCGCATGGAGGATCATGCATTGGGGAGCACATCCATCCTTCGTCAGTATCGGATGGTGATTGAGACACACTGACCCTTTTCGTAGGCAATAAGCCTCAAAACAACATGGAAGCACGGCAAACAGACCAGCGGCCAAGTGCACGAAGTGCCTGAATAAATAAATACAAGGAATAAAATAAAAATTACGACGGGACTTCGTTCGTGCTGGACGACGAGAGTTACTTTCTCGAAGACCCACATTTCACAAAAGGTCATCTACCATTCTAGCCTTGGTGTACGAAAATAATTGGCGGGTCAACGATACGAAAAAGTTGACCTAAGGATCCGGAAGTGTATCTGGAAGATGAACGTCAGTGCCGTCCAGTTATCATGTGACAACATCGCGTCTAAGTTGAGTCGTACGGCTGATCAGGGCCCCTTCTCCAATATTCATTTGAAGAACAAACATTTTGTTTTTGACTTTACTAGGGTGATGTGCTAGTATACATCGTATTTAGCTTTGATCAGTGAAAACCTGCAATTTTCTCAGTATTGCAGTGATGCTGATACAAACCGATGCCAAAGAATTCTTTCCCAAAACGGCTTTCGCATTGAACAATAAGATTTTGATAAATCTCGATCGTCTTTTTGGAAATAATGCAATGGCATTAAATCTTGTCGTATTCTCAATCCGTCGTATCGATTTCATTTCTGTCGCAATCAGTTTTCAGATTCGACTCACAACTTACGGCTCACTGTGATTTAGTGAGTGGTCAAAACACAACACATCAACGCTATAATAAAATGTTTTACTAGAATATATAGATCTACGGGTATCTCCCTCCATTCCTTCAGCATGAAGCAATATATTAATTTTCTTTAAAATTAATTGTTCGTCATCAAAATTCAGCTCAAACATATAAACACTATTCCTTTTTATCGAATAATGCTCACAGTGCAGCGAAAACAACACAATCAAAGGAATCGTTTTTTACGTCAAGCACACACATTGAAACGCACAAGTTTTTTTCTCAGTACGACGGATTGAACTTTGTTTACATTTTTAATTATACACGATCGTTGAGGAAATTTCATAAAATTTCGTGAATTATTGAAGTTTTGAGGCGTGTGATTGGAATGAAATCCTTCAGTGAAGAAGTACGAAGGTTTTCCATAGTGAAAATAAGTGCCCACCGAAGTAATTCACACAGGAGGACGGGAAGAAACTTGCATCATAAAGTGGTGTGACTGGTGTCGATCGCTAAGCATTTCTTTCTAATCGTGTTCGTCCATGCGATTTCGGTGAAAAAGTACAAAGTAGATGATTGAACTGAAGTTATTAATCAAAAGTAGTTTTATTGCGTTTTTGGTTTACAAGTGTACGAACCATAACAGCTTTCACAAAATTACACTGAGAAAATTAATGTATGTTGCAGGTAAGTTGGAACATCCGCCGTAGTGGACCATTTTAAGTTTGATACGACGAAGTAGAACGAAACCCTATATGACTGAAAAAGTCCCTATTTCTATTGAACACCCGTTATGCGATCCAAGGGATAATCGAGTTAGATATGAAAACCAATTTTTTCTATGGTTCTGTAACCCGATATCGAGATACAGAATATCGAGTAAGGGAGTGTTGACTGTATTAATCGCTGAAATATATAGCTTGAACATAATTTATGGTTTGCATCTGCTGTTGGGGTTTCCAGTTCATATAGAAACTGTTATTTTGTTATTTTTTCAGTATGGGCCTGCACCAACATTTCTATAACATTATCAAACAGAGCGTGGTAAATTTTACATGCATAATAAAGCATATATCAAAACATGAATGTTGTGATAGGGTAAGGTAATGGTTTGGAAACCAATATTAGACAGTTATACCTTCATGATCAGATGTACTTGACTTGACTTGATAAATCTAAATCTAAATTGACCCTGAAACCGGTTACATATGGTTTATTTAAAACATCTGTGTTATACATGTCAATAACCAAGATAGATATTGAACCATTCGTTACAGTCTAGTTAAAAATCAGCTTGTTTCAACTTGAAATCCCCATTTTTTATTGATCATTTCAACACAACATAATTTGAAAAAAAAATATAGAAAATAGGATTTCTTTATTCGAATTACAGCTGGTAGATGAACTTTCACTTGAGTTAAAAAACTATTTATTTAGCAACCAAATTTTGATCAATCTATCGAGCCTCTCTCACATGAGTCAAAACAGGAAAGTGGCTCTATTTGATTCGCGAGCTTCCAAAAAGCTCCTTGCCATGTCAGAAGCCTTTACCTAGACGACTGGAAGCTACGCAATCAATTATGCATGACAGTTTGAAAGGTCCATAAAAATTTGTCCACCAACCTAAACTGCGAGGGATGTTAATCGCCCGCTCAAAAATAGCGGCGCAGATAGGAGGTCTTTTCTTCGACCTAAACCGATGATGGCGATGATGATGGGTGCGAAGAAGCGTCTTCACCTTCACGCTATCTTTTCGTTTTAAATCAAATCGTGCTGCATGCGTTCCGAAAATCTAACACAGGAAAGCAGTTTTGCAGTGTTTGGGCCGCGCGCGTTGAAACGTGAAAGCTCTCTGTCAATAGAAAAAAAGAATGATGGACCAAACGAAAGGCGCACATTTTGGTAAATGTAAATAGCCTACCAGCCCACAACTTCGATGGACACGAATTAGCTTTATGGCGTCATTATATTTTAAGGGACTGTCTGACTGACTGATCAACTGAGTGTTATCTGGGATGGGTGTCGCATCGTCGCACAGAGGAGTTACTGGAACAAATAACTAGCTATAATTTCAAATTTGAAACAATGAGATTTTTGATTCAGCTACAGAGCATCCCGGAAGTACTTGTAAATGACCCGATGTTGCAAAAAATGTATCAATATGCTTCGTTTCATACTCCCGCCGAAAAAATCTTGAAGATCATGATATGGATTGCAAACATCGAATCGACGTCTTCTTCTAGGATCCTAAAATCGGCTCTAGAATATCCCGGATGGAGATGGCCCAATGTTGCATACAATAACTCAATTTTCATTTCATTAACCTAACCTATCCTAGATGTATAGGGGAACTGGGTGTAAAATGCGCCTTTGGGGTAAAACGCGCCACCCTTGTTTTGAACGAACGACGTGCTTTGGGACGCTGTTTTTCACCCGAGATAATGGAAAATGTATTAAAATGCTATTAAATTATTGTAGAATTTTTGAGTGTTTTCCTGGCAAAAATCGTAAAAAACTCAATAAAAACGTTTTTTGCTGTTTTCGTAATAATTTTGTGTTATTTTCTAGGCCATTTTTCAGGCCGATAAACAACAAAACTTTTGAAACTATCACTGAGAACCGACTTGTGCACTCCCATAGTTCGTATTCCATGCGAAAAGAGTGCTGAATTTATCCTCATAAAGCGTATTGAAGGACTTAAACTTTTATCAACTCGTGAGGCAAAACGGCCACTCCTATTTCATAACACCAAAACAGCCGTTTGAATTCAAATTCCAGCAAACGTAATGCCTAGCTGTAGTTACGTGCCAATTTGAAACTTACAAATGCACATTTTTCGAATCAGCATTTAAACTATAATCGAACAAAAACATCTGATCAAACGGCCTTATGTATGCAACGTATTTGCAAGCATGATTGCGCATGCGTGCGCGCTAACGACTATCAGGTGGCGCGTTTACCCCGCAAAAAATAAAAAGGCAGATAAGCATGCATTTTATAAAAACTAATTTATTATTTCCAGAAAAAAGAAAATAGATGGCTGTTTCTACTATTTGATAGAAAACATGTTTGTCTTTGAGATAATGAATAACAAAATAATAACAAAATAATAATGTTTTTCATAGCTAAAAACGCTTCCTTCCTTAGAGGGCGCGTTTTACCCCCAGTTACCCTAACACGTTTATCGTGGCAATAGAAGATTGCAACGACTTTTGTCTAAAAATTTTAATAATTTTATCTGACATTAAAACAAACTTTGTTCTAATGTTTCAACATTGGATATTCTAAGTAACTCATTAATACTATACCAGGGAGGAAGCTTCAGAATCATTTTCAAAATTTTGTTTTGAATCCTCTGCAGAGCTTTCTTCCTAGTATTACAACAGTTAGTTCATATTGGAACAGCATACAACATGGCTGGTCTTTGTTTAGAGATCAATGGCTTGGTCTTAGGACAAAGTGTTGACAACACAATTTTAAGAAAATAAGAATTGAACCATAAGTGTTTTTAATCAATATACGGGCATATGAAGATCATTGGGGGCAGAAATGGTGACTATAATTGACCTCAAATTACTCCTCTGTGCGTCGTAGATGATGCGCCACGGCATGAAAGTGGCACTGCAGTCAGAGCTAATGGCGCGATACCGGCATTGGGCCTCGGAAGGAAACCGGTTCAGATAACTTCTTTTATTAGAAGATAAAAATGCGCACCGAAGAAGGTTGTACTACGCCCTCTCGTCGTTTGAGGGACATTTCGAAAAGCATTCGTTAAATGCTGTTTGCTTTGGTTTTGCGTTGGAGGTGAAAGTTTTGAAATATTATGCTGGCTTTGTTTGATAAATTAATCAACTTTAGGCAGGAGTTGGATATTCCTAATGAATTACTCAACAAAATATTTGTGAATCGTGAATCTGGTTGGCTTCTCTATTTTAACTAACAAAAGATGTTACTGACAAACTAATTTTGAGTGAATTGATTCAGGACTAAAATTAAAAGCGATTACTCATGAATACATCACATTGTACCATTTGTGGTTCAGGAAAGTTCTTTTTCGGGTAACTGTATTTCAGACAGCAGTACAAAAAATTGAACTCTATCTCAACTAACAAACTGTGTACAAATGCAGTGGACATCCGAAATCAATACCGATGATAATTAATAACCGCGACTGACCATTCATGATAATGCATGTTCCTTGTAGCTGTTAACACAAACACACGTGTCTCTATTTATTTTAGCTCATCGACGTAACCGAACTCCAATTTTTCCCACATGACTGGGCAGGTTCCGAATCATCAATTTTCCAGCCCTTGGCCCATCCACACGAATATCCCGACTTTTTCGCCTTTGTCACATCTATCGTATTCCGGCCCACATTCCGGTGCCCTATGAGCCATGTCCTGTAATCGTGTTCCGTCACGATGACGACAAAATTCATACCGTGGAAATCGTTTCTTCCTGGTTCCACAGCCGGGTGGTGCTCTTCTCTAACCATTGCACAATGGCCGGAAATAAACCAATTTTGGCCACGACTATTTTAATCTTTATTTTAACCTTAGTAGGTTGTTTGGTGTTTTGATTCTTGCAGGAGGGATTATTAATATACTAAGCAACTTTTTTTAAATCGTATATTTATATAGGGGCCCATATAGATGTGGCGGTAAACGCACAGGAGGACCAAGCTGAAGGACGTGGGCTCGACTGTTGATCCAACCACGATACTTGTTTGGGCCAGTGCCTTTGATTTTTCGTTGCACTCGTTAGTGAATGCTAGCGGTGGTAATCCACCTTGTACGCCGTCTTAGAAAAAAGCCTCTTAGAAGGTCACGTCTTATTTCGTTCATTCGCTGAACATGACTTTAACCGCAAACAAAAGGAAGGGTGAATCTCTGAATTCACAACTTCCTTCCATAAAAGTTGGATTTATAACTGCCACTAAACGTGGGAAGAATGGAAGAAAGGACGTTGCACCGGAATGCGAACTTTCTTTCAAGGCTAAAATGGATAATGTTGATAATTGCATCGAAATGAGCAATCAGCTTGATGCTCTAGACAAATCTTCCGAACACCAAATCGAAGCAGTTTCTAGCCCAGGCTCTTTGATTGGAGTGAGGAAGAAAAGAGTGCCGCCTGTCGTGGTCAGATGTTCAGAATTTGGGGGACTTAGGCAGGAGATCTTGAACTCCATTAGGGGAATCAAGGTTTCTTTCCAAATCGCAAAGAAAGGAGACTGTCGCGTTTTGCCGGAAACTCTTATAGATCACGAACTTCTTCTCAAACACATTGAAGAGAAGAAGCACAAATGTTTTACTTATGACGACAAAACTGAACGTTTGTTCAAGGTGGTCTTGAAAGGTCTCAAAAATGACTAAAGGTGAAGAGAATCCAAAAAAAAAAAATGATTTACTTCGATTTTTTGCAGTCCAAGTATACATTATGAAAAAGAGAACCCAATCTAGCATTCGTCGGAAAAAGATTTTCAAAGAATATTATTTGGTTCACTCTAACAGAAAAGTTCTAAATAATATGAGAGCTTTAGAAATAGTCATATATCTAGAAACCTGGAGGAAATTTTCAGAACACCACATAGTGCCTTCGGGGTCAAAACTGGGATCATGGTACTAAACATTGCCGTATTGATATTAAATGCATGATTTGCGGAGGTTTTTCTCATGCAAAGGACGTCTGTTCTATGAAGAAACATATCAAAAAGTGTGTATGCGCAAATTGAGTTCATCGTAGAGTGGAGCGAGCTCGTGGTTCATCCTTCACCGCCACACGCCGTTCTCCTGTACGCCGCCGAAGTTCGTCCTTAGCACTCGGCGTTCGAAAACCCCAAGAGCTTGCAAGTCCTCCTCGAGCATAGTCCACGCCTCATGCCCGTAGAGGACTACCGGTCTTATGAGCGTTTTGTACATCGTACATTTGGTGCGGGGGTGAATCTTTCTTGACCGCAGTTTCTTCTGGAGCCCATAGTAGGCACGACTTCCGCTGATGATGCGTCTTCGTATTTCCCGACAAACATTGTTGTCAGCCGTCAACAAGGATCCGAGGTAGACCAACTCGTCCACCACCTTCTTCCTTCGGGTAGTCGTTCGAATCTTTTTATTTGGAATAAATTAACCAAAATCCTATACCAATATAAAAAAATCAAAATACGCCAACTTCTCGTAACATGGCATACCATGATTTTGAATTTTTAACTAAACATTTTAAACAAATGATTTGATATTTTTGCAAAATGTCACGTTTTCGAAGATAAATCGGCTGGAGTGAAAAAAAGTTTTGAGCTGAAGATTAAGTGGATAATTATTCCAAAACTATCGAGGTGAAATTAGTGAACTGAACGGGATTGTGATGGAGTAATGCATAGAATGATGAACATTAGTAAGTGAAATAAAACAAATCATTATAATGGAATTCAGTGTGAATAATTCTGTGGCCTAAACTTTACAAAGAATGTTCTGATATTATGCTTCCCTCAATAGAAGAAGTGCAGTGATTTACTAAGTTTGATTGTTAAGTAAAAAAAATAGAATTGGATATCGAAGATGATTCAATATTAATCGTGCCCGCGGCCATTTTGGGCTCACTTTGCACGTGCTGTGTACTGTAAGTATGATTTATATAAGTGTTTCCGAATGAGTTCGGTATTGAATATACGGCGCAAGCGGTCTAGAGCTAATATTCAGCGTTGGAGAACAACTAGGTGTACATCGGATTAACACAGTTGCCGTGGTCATGGGTGAGATCTTACCAACATATTCCATATATTGAGTATTGAGCTTCATTTAAAGTCTCTAATCTTGAACTATATGTTAAATTGTATAGTAATTGTTTAAATTGAAATCCAAAATCTAACACATTAGGAAAATCATTCAGTTTTGTTACGGTATTAAAAGCGTATGGATATGCCGCTGAAGTTTTTTTTTTGGCAGTATTATTCTGGTTCATGCTTCATGCTGAACCTCAATTTTGATATTCTGCCTATGTTTAACTGCCTACTTTTACAACTGTATTTCCATACAATATTGCTCAAAGAGAAAGGGACAGTTTTCATTCGTTTCAGAGAGCGAGTAATGGTGCTTAAGCCAAGGCACTAGAGCCAGGCCATAGGCCAAAATACCTATGTCCCATCCCAGGAAAAGGAAAACGTACAATAATGGAGTGTGCACTAACGTTCTTGGCAAAGCAATTCCCAACGATCTTACCTATACCTAATGATTTATGTAATGTTCAAAACCACCAAAATGGCTGAAACAATCCAAGTTGGTGTTAAATTTACAAATAAAATTGTTTATTATCTATTTTCTTTTTATTTTTAATTGGAACGCTCGATTTTAATGGTATAGAGGACGTCCTATTATTTTTTTTAACAGCTAATTTTATACATATAGCAGTTATTGCTGAAACTTATCCAACCTCAGAAGAGATCCAAACTAGAGGGTTCATCCAGGGACATCCCGGGAAACGGGAAATCCTGGGAATTGACAAATTTCGGGATTTCCCGTTACCCTGGATTTAAGTTCTGATGTCCCGGGAATCCCAGGATTCCCGAAATGAAAGTTAAATTTGATTAAAACCATATAACTACAATGCAAAACAATGACATATTTTCTAAAACTCTATCCTTATTCGATAAATTTGATAATAATAAATTTGAATATTCGATCACATAGGAAGGCAACAAGAAGAAAAGAGAACAAATATGTAATTTTATCATTAAAATATTAAATTACCACATAAGAAAATACACTTCAATGCGTCTAGTTGCAAAGGTTGTTTATTACTTTTATCTTTAACAAAGCCGTTTTTGTAAACCTAAGCTAAGAAAGCAAATCTTAAAGTACAACTATACTTCAGACGATAATATTTAGTCATTAACTCTTAGCATTATGAGCTACAATACCTGCAAAAATCTTAAATCGTTGGTTGTGTTCTTCAAAGTTTTGATCACTTTGCAGCAGCCAGTCTGCAGCATTTAACTATTTAACGTCAATTTTTACCATCCTATTATTTATTTAATAGAGAACATGGGAAATTCTTAGCTAAGCTTACGGGCTTTGGTTTTTGTTAAATTACTTAATCAGAACAAAAAAAGTCATGTATGGTCGGCGTTAAGTCAGAGGGGACCAAGTACAAAACTTGGGAAAATTGGATTATTCTCTCATTAGATGCGAAATTACCTTACTTCCGTTTCACTTCGATCAGATTTTAAGAATGCTGTAAACTGCGCGAGATATGTAACAAATTTACTTTGGATGATCAATAAAACTCGATAAAAGTGTGCAGTCAGAGTGGACCAAGTGCTTATTACCATATCAGCGAAAATGATCAGCGCGCTGAAAAATGCGAGGAAATTGAAAACATTTCTAGAAATTTGTCAGATTTCTTGACTTCGAATGATTCTTCTATTTATCCAACAAAAGAAATTTGTAAATATTATTAAATTCGATGCATTTGATTTTGATTTTTAACCATTTATCATATCATATATCGATGGGTGGTCAGAAAATGCAACAATTTTTATGCAGACAGAGTGGGCCTTGTGTTGAAAAGCAATACACTGATTGATTATTGCATTTTTTGAGTGTATGTATGGAATGTGCTAGAACCCGCTTATTGGACCAGTATATTTTGGTCAGTACTCAAGATTTTCACTTGGTCCACTCTGACTGAACACATTTTTGAATATTTCTGGTCATTAATACTCTGACCCTGCAAAACCTTAATTTTCTAGCTATTGTAATGCCACTGATTTCAGTATTGACGATATGGATTCTTAAAGAATTTACGATACTGGTGTCGAAGGGTCTTGATAATCTGTTTTTCTTAGAGATATGCACCCAGTTTGACCATGCAAAGATTGAATGATTGTTATTTTCCTAGAAATTGGTCAGTCAGAGTAAACCAACTCACTGAACGGTGGTTTTTAGTTCAGTCAGAGTGGACCAAGTGCACATAGTCCATCAGAAAATCGTTCTATCAGAGGTTTGGATTATGATTTTTTATGATTATCGCTTCACATCATTTTGTTTGAAAGTAACACAAAGATGTGTGGAAATATTGAACCAAATTTTAAACGAGTTTAAAAATTACAGAGCGTTAGACTTTAAACCCATTTTTCTCCAAATATGAAAAATGTCACTTGGTCCACTCTGACTTAAGGCCGACCATATAAAATGTGATGTTATTATTCACATTTGGTCGGCGTTAAGTCAGAGTGGACCAAGTGACATTTTTCATATTTTGAGAAAAACAGGCTTAAAGTCTGACGCTTTGTTATTTTTAAACTCGTTAAAATTTTGGTTCAATATTTCTACACATCATCATGTTCCTTTCAAACAATGTAATTATTCTTCTTTTCTGGCGTTACGTCCCCACTGGGACAGAGCCTGCTTCTCAGCTTAGTGTTCTTATGAGCACTTCCACAGTTATCAACTGAGAGCTTACTATGCCAATGACCATTTTTGCATGCGTATATCGTGTGGCAGGTACGAAGATACTCTATGCCCTGGGAAGTCAAGAAAATTTCCAACCCGAAAAGATCCTCGACCGGTGGGATTCGAACCCACGACCCTCAGCTTGGTCTTGCTGAATAGCTGCGCGTTTACCGCTACGGATATCTGGACCCCGTTCAAACAATGTAATGTGAATTGATAATCATGAAAAATCATAATCCAAACCACTGATAAAACGATTTTTTGATAGATTATGTGCACTTGGTCCACTCTGACTGAACTTAAGACCATAATTCAGTGAGTTGGTTCACTCTGACTGAACAATTTCAAGGAAAATAACAATCATACCATGACCCCACAGTTATGGATCAAATAGTGTGGAGTCCAACCTATAAAATTCAATAAAACAACATGGAAAACGTAAAATTGTAATTTAAAAGCACGAATTGAATCGTTTCAAATCGGAATTTCGGTTAGTAAACTATTTTGAGTGTAATATTTACAAAGGATTGCATACAAATTAAAAATTGTATCGGTTTGTAAAAACCATATTATGGATCAATGTTCATGTTATGGATCAAATTGAGACATATTACGGATCAGTGCGCAAAATCAAGAGATTTTCAACTCAATGCATCTGTATTGCATGATTTGGCGAAAGTTAACAATGCGTGACATATTACTGCAAAAATAGCAGTGTTAGAGCTGGAAACAAGGAACAAAATCCTTTTTTTTGTGATACTGCATTGTAGTAACTGAGATATGAACTGTCTCCTAAACAATGAAATTTACACACCTTTATGTTTTATGAGTCCGATGGCAAAAATCATACATTATTTGGAAGCAGTGAATCAATTGTCACCCAACACGCAGCAACAAAAACATTGTCATTTCCTATTCTTGTTGCAACAATTTTATTCCGCAACATCAGTTTATCACCACTTGAACAGAATATGACAAAGATCGATCACCACGTGCGCAGCGATTTTCTGGGCTTCGCATTGCAATTTTCGAGAACTTTCTCAGTGTTGGTAAACATTGACACATTATCGAACAGAATCCATAAAAAAATTGGTTTTGTGTTTATAATAACTGATAAATTGCAAGTTGAAAAGGTTGCAACAGTGTTGCCTCTGTGATTGTCATGATAATTTTGCTTTTGATTGTATCCTTATCCGAAACAGTATGAACAAACGGTTGTGAGCAAGCTTGCTTTGTTGTTTGTTTTTCGTCTGATTTGATGACAATTTGATTCACTGTTTGGAAGTGATCCATAACCGTGGTAAATAATCATTTCCTGGCCCATTTTATGGATCACTAGTTAGAAGTGCTAATATTCGATATTTAGAATCAACAATCAAGAAAAATGTTTTTCAAAGATGAACTTATACTAAATCAAAGCGAACAAGCATGTTTTATGCTATAAAATTCGAATTTTACCACCTGTGGGATCTTATGAATGCTGATGGCACTTCTTACAGAAAACGACCATATAATGAGAGCTGCGTGGTACCAATTAAACATTTGTCAAAAACACCGTTGTTTAGCGGTTGAATGTTGTGCTTAACATTGCAAATGGTAGAAGACAAACAGTATGACATTGGAAAATATGTTTTACGTCAACGTTTATGTTTTGAGCGAGTAATCCGATGTTGAACGCCAAAGTGATCCGTAACTGTGGGTGATCCAAAACTGTGTGGGCATAGTATAATGCTTGCATGGCCAATCCTGGGTATCTTTAAGATACCATATCTTAAAGATAACAGATTATCAAGACCTTTTGACATCAGTAGCGTAAATTATTCAATAATCCATATCATTAATCCCGAAAATTAAGGTTTTGCAGAGTCAAGGCATTGAAGCCCAGAAACATTGAAATATGCGTTTAGTCAGAGTGGACCAAGTGAAAATCTTGAGTAGGGTCCAAATTATACTGGTCCAATAAGCGAGTTCTAGGACATTCCACCAGTTCTAGGACACCATAGAACTACCAGAAACTTCTATCGGACTCTGGAATCGACTCAAAAAATGCAATAATCAATCAGTTAATTGTTTTCTTACACTTGGTCCGCTCTGTCTGCACAGAAATTGTAACAATTTTTGACCACCCATCCAAATATGGTTAATTGTCAAAAATAAAAATCAAATGCATCGAATTAGGTAATATTCATGTTTTTCTATTGATGGATGAGTAGAAGAATCATTCAATGTCGAAAAACCTGACAAGTCTCTTAAAATGTCTTTCATTTCCTCGCATTCCTCAGCGCGCTGAACATTTCCTCTGTTATGGTTATAAGCATTTGGTCCACTTTGACTGCATACTTATACCGATTTTCATTGATCATCCAAAGTAAATTTTTTACATACCTCTCGCAGTTTACAGCATTAAAATCTTATCGAAGTGCAATGAAGGTAAGGTAATTTCGCATCTGATGAAAGAATAATCCAATTTTCCCAAGTTTTGTACTTGGTTCCCTCTGACTTAACGCCGACCATTTCATGTTGGAAAGCCACATTCTCTGATAAATTCATTTTAAAAACATCCCAAGTAGCACACGAAACATCTTCCAAAGAGATGCTTTTCAAAAATGATTTCAATCGCTTATCAATAAGAGCATCTGTAACTTGCCTGGTTCTAGTTCGGTTGCATATCAATATCAAGGCTCATAAAGTTTCATTGTCATTCCAATGAACATGCATTTCACTCCTTGTTTGACGTTCAACGTTTTTGAAACGACAAGATTTGCTGTAAATGTCATTTGCAAATAGCAATGAAGTCAAGTTTATCAAGATGTTTTCAGCAACTTTTCAAACAAACTCTTGAAACTTCTCCCAAAAAGTCGTTTTTAATGTTATATTTCAAACTACTTTCATTTAAAACATCCGCAACTTGCATTCAATTTTCGTTCTCATACCCACAACTCAAGAATATTCATCCCAATTGCGAGATAGTTGCTCACAACTACGTGTATGACAGCAAGAAGTTTGTTTGTTTCCATCCAGTTGTAATATGGTTAAGTTGCACCTGACGTATCATCTAACAACGCAAACATGCTCTGGAAACAGTTTGTTTGTTTGAAAGGTGTTTCTCATTTGTTGCGCGAACGTTTTTACGAAAAGTTTAGATTATTTAAGGCCGTGGTCTAATTTAGCTGGTAATGAACTTGTATTCCGAAGGGTGCAGTAGAGTTATAAGCAACAGGCTTTGGTTTATGGGCCATGTGGTCGCTTTTATAGTGCATTAGCGAAGCAATTGTTCAAAGATCTGGTGGAGTAGTGAGTAGAAGAGAGGATTGGTGATCTAGAGGTCGGAAGTTCGATTCTCGTTCATCGTTTTGTATTCATTTATTTTCTTCTAAGTTTTTTGAAACAAATAAGCAAATTCGATTTAACTTAAATATGTTGCAAACAGACTCCGCCTCTTGCGCTCTTTGCGTTGCTATTCAGTGCAATTGTAAGTCATATTTCAACAATTGACAACTCTGATTAGTTTCAAGAGATAATTTTGTTCCTGAGTTGAAACGAACTGTGCTGCTTGGGATTGTATTGTTATTTTTCCAATTCAAAGAAAATACTTGCTTTATTTCTTCTAGAAACCCCTCTACGATTAATTTGCTTTTAACTGACTCTAGTCATCTTTGTTGCCAACTGGTTACTCACGATGATTTTGATACTGATCATGTCCCTGTTACATTTCATATATCCCATGAAGCGATTCTCAATTTTATCAGCACCACTTTCAATTACTTTCAAGCCAATTAGAATACATATGAAACACATATCGATTCTAATCTTGATGTTAACATTTCTTTGCAAACAAAACTTGATGGAGTTGACGTGTTAGTTATAAGTGAACGGGGTTGTGTGTTTTTTTGCGGTGATGGAGGAAATTGAATTTAAGTCAAGCGTTGCCAGAATAAACTCTACTTTTGAGTGCATAAATGAAGAAAAATCCTATTTAGTACCATCATAGTAGGCTGTGCACGTGTTGCTTTTTTTAAATTTTCGGATCCGCATTCTTCATTATACGACAAGCAATAATAAGTAGCAAATCAATTAGCTCATTACGCGTGGTAAAGATGGATAAATTATGGGTGAAATTATGAAGAAAAAACGGCTTGGATTCGAACCCTGGACTCTTGTATGCTAGATGAGTTAACTAAGCTACCGAGCCACTTGGTGACCCAATTACTTAGAAGGATACAAGTTTCGAATTCAAATCCTCACAGATCACGCAGACCCTTTTCATAATCCATATCCATAGCCGTCTCATGTATACAACACACGCGCGCAGAGCGAGTGCAATTACTACGCGTAATGAGTTAATTAATTTGATAACCATGTGGATTGGATTATCGAACAGCTCAATATAAGCGTCAATTAAAATAAGTAACAGTTGGCGGTGACATGTGATCCGGCAAATTAATCCAAATCTAAAATGTATAATTGGAATTCTGATAAAAATGTAGAGCTTCCCGAGCAGAAGAAAATAACTACTGAATACCAAATTGAGGTATTCCATACCAGATAATTTCCAATACTTACAACCTGAATGAGGTATAAATGAGCCCTGCATAAGAGGTAAAATACCTCAAATAATACCTTCTGCATATTCTACAAATACCAAGCTGATAAGTAGATCAGGTATTGTAATACCTAAATAATACATGATGGATTTTCATATAAAAGCGAAATTTTTCAATATTAGTTCAATACCTCCAGCAGTCCTCAATAGCTACCGAATACCAAAATGAAGTATTTTTGTAGTGTGCTATTCCTATACCTAAAAAACAATGCGCTCTCGGGCTAGGCATTGGATATATATAGAAAGCGTTGTGTTTGGATGGGCATCTAATTCTTCCGAAAGAGGTGCACTTTGCGAAAGAGGACCACGTGATTATTGAGCTGAAATCGAATTCAGGTTAACTTCTGCGTTCATGAGTCCTCTCATGGCGTAGTGGTTAACGCGCCCCAACTAGAGATCGGGGAGTCGTGAGTTCGATTCTCACTGAGAAGACGTGTAACTTTTTCGCAAATCTTCACATCAATTTGTCCATCTAATCCAATTGCAAATTATATGTAATGTTTAGCTTTTCGGTAGTTGTTAAACTTCCACTCGGCTGGTTGGCCGTAAACCACGATTCATAATTAAAACAAGTATTTCTAAATGTTTTTAACGTATTTTTCTAATACCATTTTAATACCAAAATGAGGTATTGACAACTGAACAATACCTAATTAAGGTATGATACCAAAATATGGTATGCATTAGTTATTGCGAGTTATTCTTTCCTCCTCGGGTTGTAAAAGTGATATTTACATCGTGAATTAAACGCCCGAAGGGGGGGCTTGAGCGTTACGACTCATACTATTTTTTTTTAAATTCCATACAAAAAGCGTTACATAGGCGGGGAGGGGGTCGAAAATTTCCAATTTTAGTGTTACGTAATAGATGGAATCCGTCTAATGAGTTATATAGAATATCCAATGTTGAAACGCTGGAACAAATGTCGAAAAAATAATGAATAATTTTAGACAAAACTCATTGCAATCTTCTATTGCAACTATATATGCGTTACTTATCTAGGTTAAGTTAGGTTGAGTATATTTAAAGGGCTTTTTCCCCTGAAATGCTACGGTCAATGGAATGTTATATGTTGTTAACAGGACGTTTAAAAATTCTCAATTTAGTTTTACCAAATTAGGTTGATAGTGTAAGGGTTCTGTGAACACCTAGACATAAGAAATGAATGCAATGTTTGAAAGATGCTTATAATGAATTTAAAAAAAAGTACTATTTCAATCAATTATCAATAATTAATAAGATATGTTTTAAATAAAACAGTATAAAATTTCCAAAATTATTCTTCATAATTCCGACCGCTCCTTTGTATGAAGCTCGACCATTGTGCATTGACTTCTGTCGGGGTGCTTGTTTGAGTTGTGATGGTAGGTATTCCTTCTTCCTCCGACATCGCACCGGGAAGCTGACATGTTTGGAAGACTGCTTTCCCTTTTAAAAAGGGGGAGACTTCCGACGCGGAAAAACAGTTCTGAATTGGGGGGCTGGAGCGACGACAGCCACGTTTGCATTCCAGATTTTCAATGCCATCGGACGAGTGCGACGGTATGTTTTTCTGCTTGCCTTGGCACGGTAAACAAATCTGGCGAGACACCCACCGAGCTCAGCCACAAATTAGAGGAAAATTTGATTTCATTGTGTCAATACGTAATCAATTATTAACAAATTACCTTAATTGAAAACGTACAGAAAAGTTGGCGTTCGCTGTTGAATCGGTATGGCCCAGAATACCTAGGTCCTAGGTTGAAAACAGAGCGCAGTGGTATGAGAGCGACAGCAAACAAAGTCCTGGTTCCATATACAGACCGTTACGATCCCGAATGCCGCTACAGAAGCACACACGTTAGATATAATATTTACTTTTTCGTCTGAGCGAAGGTCACGCATAAATGATTTCCCCACCAATAATGTCCGGGCGGAAGCAGTGATATTGTTTACCGTATTATATCGATAATTGAATGAATTACCATTAAAGCGATGCAATGATATTACCTTTATGGAATATTTTATTTTCTTTTAAGGCATTTTTATGAAAACTTCAATGAATTTTCACAATTTTATGATAGTTCATATTTTTCATCAGTTTCAAAACTTTGTAGGGTCAGATTTGTTTCCCTTTTGCTCTTAAAAATATATCATTTCTCCTAATGCTTCCGTAACTCACTTTATAATATTCACACATAAACATCGTTATTGTTTGTTATACTTATTAAAGCATCAGTACTTAACCATGAAGTATGCTGCTGATCCTGAGTTGTGTTTGGTGGTACCCTGTGTACGTACAGCTTTTCTTGCAATTACGGAGTACCAACTGCGAGTTGTCAATCATTCTCATGCTTTTGAAAATAAACAGCTTGAAATATTGTAATAGTGAAAAACAAAGCATGACTTTTACTTCCATATCCTTATTGTAGAAACATTGTTTTAATTCAAATTGGCATGGTATCCATCGCGAACGTTTTAACCTTCATACATGTTGATATTGAAGTCCGTGCAATGTGGAAACAATAAACCACCATTTATCTGACCTAAACCTGAACGTACTCATTTGTTTGCCAACTGGGAACTGACCCGCTAGATCCACCATAAGCCAACGTCCGAAAAACGAATGCTTCAGCAGAATAATATTTACAGCATAAATATCGAACATCTATTTTTATTAATTCCGGTTCGCGGCACATTTTGCATATGACGGAAACAGAAAAGCACACAACCTTGTCGTCAGCTGCCGTCCGATGCATATTTTCCCGTAGTGACACAGATCCATCATTTATCAGCAAGGCCAACAGCTGATGGTTTGGTCAGTGTCAAAATGGTGACTACACTTGAGTAATGGGCAAAGAGAAACGAGTCAACTTCAATAAAAAAAAGTACCATTTCAGTGTAGTAACAGCAGTTTCCAGCAACGACAATCTCCCCTTACCCTCATCTATTCATCGAACTCGACAAAATTGCAAAATCACGTTCAGTGCTGAAGCACCCTCACAGGTTGTGTTGGCACAGATTTTTCATAGCATGTAAATCTTCATGAAACAAATGCACGAATCGGAAAATATACGTCACATATGTAGCAAAAGACGGAATCATATCTGAATGGAATTAATAAAAAAGCGCTTGTACTGGCAGGACACGAACGGATTTTTCTACCGGAACTAATAATATTACGTAAAACCGTACCATTTTGCGAATCAGATTCGCTTGCCAATTTCTTACCATCGTTAAACGGAAACGACTGCTGTCTGTTTATATGATCGCCATTTGCGTTAGTCAAGTCCAATTATTTTGTGCAATCGGTCACGGCTTTTCGAGATAATCAAAACAACAGTTTGTGCCTTCGGGTGATAAAATTGACCTTTCCAACAATTGGTATATTGGGCACGTGTGACAAATATGACATGGGCTTTAGGGGAGGGTAGCAGTTTTCCATTTGATTTCATACTCTTTTAGCCTAAAAACTGCTTAGGGGACATATCGATTCGCCTTAAATTTGCTGAACGAACAAAATCTTTCCCTAAGCTATGGTGATTTTTCGATCACAATTAACCTTAGGAAGGACCTTGAGGCTTTTAGACCCATTACAAAATTCAAATCAATGTAACTTTTGATTGGAATGACCCAGAAATTTGAAATTTTCCGTTAATTATTTTTTTGTGGGAAATTTCATTTTTGTGAAAACAAAAGTTTTGAACGACTCCTAGGGGGGCTTCTATAAAAAAGTTACAAATTGTGACTTAAGGTCGTTTTCGTCCCGAGAATTCTAACAAATCGCAAAAATATGTGTGTTGAAAAAATCACACGTCTTCTCGCTGAAAATCAAGCTCACAAGTTTTTCTTATTTTGTTTCAAAAAGAACAAGGTTCAAGTAACCGATCGCTCTGAACAAAATGTTTGCATAAAACGTTACAGTCGCCTCTATTTAGATTATTCAAACTCAACCCGCTGCAAAACTGATATTGTTAATTACATCGATATTTCATGCATAAGTAGCCCGACATAAACAGCTTCATTACATTAATTCTGCTAGCTTTTGAATTTAACTGCTAATTAAGATAGTACTGCATGCACTGAAAATAGCGAAAAGCAGCAAACTAATTTCACAAGTCACTACACTTGCCTCGTATTTATTATTATGACTTGCCATCCGGGAAACTTTTTTCCCTATTTTCCAAAGAATTCTTCCCTTCCTCCATTCGTATCTGACTTTGCTCGCTCCCGGAACTAATACAAGATCCCACCCCTCTGCAATGTAGTTCGCTCGACCGGTGAAGTCTCTCTATTACCATTCACTAGCTCTACCATTGACTCTCGGTCCATACTCGGTCCCATACATGCGATAAGAAAATGCATCCGCATGGTGTTGGAAAGTAGCGAAAAATCGCGGGAAATTTCACCCGTTTTCAATATAAATTTTGATACGATGCAATTTCTAGCACTTTTCTTCTCTCTTCCGAAGACCCTCCCGGAACCCATCCGACGATGCACAATGTGAATGGAAATGAGACCAAAAAGCGCGAAAATGCTTCCACATTCCACGGCAAGCGAGAAAAGTAGGTTCTTGCAGCACAAAAAGAAGCTGCTGCGAAAAAATCAAGCCAGCAAAAAACTTATTAAAAATATGAGCACAATAATATTATTATAGCCTTTTGCAAACTAGCTTCATACAAGGGGTGGATTCGAAACTTGTTCAAAGTCGAAAAAGCAAGAAACTCTACACAGCAAAAAATAAATTGTAATATGACTCCGTTTGTTTGTGCATCATTACATACTTTAAAAGTTCAGAACCAATCGACGACTGATGAACCTATCGATAGAACCAGTTTAAGGAGTTAACAAAAAAGATGTTAGATATTTACCAGTCGAATTGGGTATTACAGTCGAGGTGAGATTTTCATCAGATCCAGCCATTTCCAGTACATGCTAGTAGTCGGAGTTGAGCGCGACAGGGTTCGCGGAAGTAGGCTGCAATAGATGGAAATACGTCAGAAATGGCCGACGAGTAGAAACACCGCGTAACAAAAATGACATTTTTGCTTGTCTCAAGGATCAAATTATGTGTCTCTTGTAGATTTGTTATTGTTGTATCTGATGCCGTTCTCAGAAATGTTTCAGCATATCCCAATTTTAAGCTACTGGGCGCCAAAGTTGTATAAAACACTGGTTTTATTGATATTGACATAAAATTTAAAGTATGATTTATCGAACTTTTATTTGATCTGAACCACTAAGCATGCAAAATATAACTTTAACTTCCATTTTAGATATAGGGAAAGTGTACCAGTTATGGCCATAGGGGTTCACTATTTGGCCATATGCAAAATTTCGATAACTTTTACATTTTTAATCTTTCTGAATGTTTTAACATCAAGATTTATCCTTTATTTTACTGCTAAAACACAAAAGATTTTTCAAAATGTGACGGCATTCCAGATATCACGTATGGCGAAATAGAGAACCACTATGGCCATAACTGGTACACCTACCCTAATTGAGTTCAAATTGAACGAATCGATTTTTTCAGCATGCTTTCGGTCTCCATACAAAATTTTTCGTTTCCCTTATATGGCAAAATACAATACTTTTCCAAACCATCAAAAAAATATCTTTTAAGCATCGAAAATATTATGAACTTTGTTGATAATAATTGTTATACACATGAAATTCGAAATCTGTGGCATATTAAGCGAATAAATTGCCATACAAGCTAGCAAACTTGCATGCAAGTTGGCTGAAATAGTCAAGTATCAAATTTTCAACAGTCAACATCTCAAAAACTAGACGTGCTAGGATATTGTTGAAAACGGCAATGGATTCAGCAATCCTTAATCTAGTAAATAGCGGTATTTTGGTGCTTGAGACAAAAACTTGTTCCGCAGTGAAATCAATAAAAATTGAAAATAGATTTGATCTTATTCATTTACGTCTGATTATTGATACATAGTCAATAGTTAAGTAGCCAGGTTTTTATTGATTTTTGCTGTGTACGTTTGAAGAAGGAATCAGTGGTGAAGTACGAAAATCGCGCTGGTAGAATCCCACTAGCCTCATAGCACGATTTTGCCCTGCATCTAAAAAATGTAGATTCGCATGACGTTACAAAAATAAGGCTTTATTCCTCGAACAGGAAGCACTTTCATAGCATACAGCTGCAGTCAAACCAAAGCATCGCGACGACGACGATGACGACACTCTCGCGGAGTGAAGTTCTGCCACACGTCCCTTGGAGACGATGGCTCAGCATAAGCACTCCCTCTACCCGAGCAAGAACGGATTACTCGTGCCGATCTATGTATACCATTAAGTATTGTTTAATAGTCCAGGCATTGTGCGCAACTAATGGTATTGATATGGTATTGAAAATATTGTTTAAAACCAGTGAATCAAATTGTCATCAAAACAGATGAAAAACAAACAACAAAGCAAGCTCGCTCTCAACCGTTTATCCCAACTTTTGCGGATTGGGATACAATCAAAAGCAAAATTGTCATGACAATCACAGGGCGCAACATTGTTGCCACCTTTTCAACTCGCGATTAATCAGTTATTTTAAACACAAAACCAAATTTGTTTTATGTACGCTGTTCGATAATGTGCAAAATATTTACCAACACAGAGAAAGTTCTCGAAAATTGCAATGCGAAGCCCAGAAAATCGCTGCGCACGAAATGATCCATCATTACCATATTCTGTTCAAGTGGTGATAAACTGATGTTGGGGAGTAAAATAGTTGCAGCAAGTTTAGGAGATGACTATGTCTTTGTTGTTGCGTGTTGAGTGACAATTGATTCACTGTTTAAAACAATTAAAAATCTTCAAGGTATTGGGAAGCTATTGAGGACTGCTTGAGGTATTGAAATACTTTTGAAAAATTTCACTTTTATGTGACAATTCACCTAGTACTATTGAAGTATTGCAATATCTGATCCAATTATTAGTCTGTTGTTTGTAGTATATGAAATCGATTTTATTTGAGATATTTTACCACTTATGCAGGGCTCATTCATATCTTATTCAGGTGGTAAGTAATGAAAATTATGTGATATACACAGCGCAATTTTTTTTCTACCGTAATTTCGGGTGAAATTGATCATTTTTCACGGTTTTTTTAGTCTGTTTTCTATAATGTTAACAATGCCAAACAACTAAATGCAGGAAAACAAGTACGAAGGTGAGCCTCATCGACTTATGTACCGACATTTTCTAACAAATGTCATTTTAGTGTTAACAAATACCTCAAAAATAAAAAATCAGAGGATCTCATTTCGGGGTGAAATTGATCACTTGTCAATGCCATTATTGTTAGTTTCCAAAACAACTCTATATGATAAATTTGAGCTCCCTGAATCCGAATATGCTTGTAAAATTCTTATCAATGCAATATTTATATAAATAACAAATAGTTAAATTTCAAGAATTACGCGGAAAACGCCTAAATGTATGCAATTTTCTAAGGAATTCAATGATATCTAACAGAAATTCAATTATTTCAACCATATGAGCAAATTGGTACGAGTTTTGGTGATGAAATTTGGTTTGGGGATATATCTCAAGCATCCTCCCAAACTTTCAGGTTTATACCATGTTCAAATCCTTGCTTATAAATAGAAGTTCATAGGTGTTTGTCAATACTGCACCTTGCATGATTTTGAAATTTTACGTTATTTACATAGTAATAAACATTTTTTAACGCAAAAAACTTCACAACACACCATTCGACAATAGTTACGACAAGCAACGTTCATTTACTGCAACTTACATTGATATTTGTGCTCCATTCCGAATAAATAAAATCGAGTGATACGATGATCAATTTCACCCTTCTGATCAATTACACCCGATTTTACGGTACTCCGGTAGCGTCGCACGTCGCTCAACAGGACTTGGTTGCCAAGGATATGAAGCTGTTGCTTTTCTGGGGAAAGTATTCAAGCAATTACTGTTATTACGGGAAAGCTCGGATAGGCACTTTTCCTCGGAGTTTGCACCCGCACCATAGATAGACACAGCTGGAGGTTGCTGTTCCGGGAAGGAGCAAATGCAACGCCTCGCTTTTTATTTTGCTTCGCTAGAGATGCATTCCTGCAGCGTGGTATATTTTTTGCCAGAGAGCAATTTATGATATTTGAACTGCAATAATGTAAGATTATGGGAAATTTATGGTGCGGAAAATTTTAAACTGCAATTTCGTGGCGAGCAAACCATGGCTTAGCATTTCCGGAATGGCGCTCGCGACGGACGGATGACTTCCGTCCGCCCTATGCAAGGGATAAAGGCAGTGGCGGTGCAAGCAGATTTGAATTTGCGTGATTTTGCGAATCGTTTTTGCACTTTGATGGATGCTTTTTCCTGAATGGGACAAAAAATCCAGTTCGATGAGATTGCGAATCGGTACAGCCTGATTGACTGAAACCTTCACACAATTTTACACACCTTGCATAGTCGCTCTTATCAGTCTCATGAGCATCCCGGGAAAGCTGTTCCCGTCCATGATTTTCCATAGCTCTACGCAATCGAAACTGCCGTATGCCGGCTTGAAATCGATGATGCGTTGGAACCTGGTATTCACGACATTTTTGGAGGATTTGCTATACCGTAAAGATCTGGTCCCTTGGCGATCGGTCGTCAACGAAGCCGGCTTGATCACTTCCCACGAACTACAGGTGACAGACGACGGATGTGACAATACTTTGAAGGCCGCATTTAGAATGGTGAGCGCTCGAAAGTTCTCACAATCTAACTTGTCGCCTTTCTTGTAGATGGGGCATATTACCCCTTCCTTCCACTCCTCTGGTAGCTGTTCTGTTTCCCAGATTGTACCTACCAGCCGGTGCAGACAGCTTCTCCGGGCCCATCTTCAAGACTTCAGCTCCGACACCATCCTTACCAGCAGCTTTATTGTTCTTGAGCTGGTGAAAGGCATCCTTAACCTCCCTCAAACTGCGGGCTGGTTGGTTGCCATTGCCCGCAGTACTGACGAAGGCTTTTCCTCCGTGGTCCCGTTCTTCATAACCTGTGCTCTCACCGCGATTCAAGTGTTAGTCGAAGTGCTGCTTCCACCTTTCGATCACCTCACGCTCGTCCGTTAAAATGCTCCCATCCTTATCCCTGCACATCTCGGCTCGTGGCACAAAGCCGTTGCGGGATGCGTTGAGCTTCTGATAGAACATACGTGTTTCATGAGACCGGCACAGCTGTTCTTTGCTGCAGCATGACCGCCTGTGGTGCATTCTTCTCCTCCAGAATCTGCTTACATTCCTCGTCGAACCAATTGTTCCGTCGACTTCGTCCCACGTACCCGACGTTGTTCTCAGCTGCATTGTTGATGGCTGCTTTCACTGATCTCTAGCATTCCTCGAGAGGGGCTTCATCCAGCTCACTATAGTAATGCAGCTTCAAGGTGTTGCGCGTACGCAGTTGCGACATCCGGTTGCTTAAGCCGCTCTAGGTCATACCGGGGCGGCCGACGGTACCGTACGTAGTTGACGACGGAGAGTTTTGGGCGCAGTTTAACCATCACCAGACCGTGGTCAGAGTCAATGTTAGCGCCACGATAGGTCATGATGTCGATAATGTCGGAGAAGTGCCGTCCATCATTCAGAACGTGGTCTATTTGTGATTCTGTTTGCTGTGGTTATCTCCAGGTGTATCAGTAGGGGAGGCTGTACTGGAAGTAGGTGCTACGAATGGACATATTCTTGGAGGCGGCGAAATCAATTAGTTTTGAGCCGTTTTCGTTCGTCAGCTGGTGGGCGCTGAACTTTCCAATAGTCGGTCTGAACTGGGTGACCCATTTCGCATAAAGACATTTCGCATAAGGACGTTTCGCATACGGACGTTTGGCATAATGGACGTTTCGCATAAATCAGTTTCATACAAAAACAGGTAGTATATTAAAAAAAGGCATATAATTCTGATTATGCCAAATGTCCATTATGCCAAACGTCCGTATGCGAAACGTCTTAATGCGAAATTTCCTACCCCTGGTCTGAACTACTCCTTCTGGCCAACCTGAGCGTTTAGATCACCTATGATGATTTTGACGTCGTGGCTTGGGCAGCTGTCTTACTCGCGTTCGAGCTGCGCATAAAAAGCGTTTTTGTCATCATCAGTGCTTCCGGATTGAGGGCTGTGCACGTTTGGTATGCTGAAGTTGAATAATTGGCCTTTGAGCCTCAACTTGCACACTCGCTATAAAAGCTGTTCCCAGCTCGTGTGTGTTGCCGCAGTTCTGGAAGATGGTATGGTACCTTTAAACGTTCGCACCATTATTGATCCCTTCCAACATACTTCCTGATACGCTACGATGCTGAATCTGCGGTCCTTCAGCACGTCGCAGAGCTGCTGGCTGTCACTATCAACGCTTGAAATTTGCTGATTTGTACAGGCCGACTGCGATACAATTCGGATCATTCATATCACATCAACATCATGCTCTCTACTCCATCACCAGTGCATTGATGGCGATAGACTATGGATATCACTGATGGCTCAAGTGTGTGTGTGTGTGTGTATACAATCCACCTCCCACTGACCGGCAGTGCTTTTATGGAAGAAAATTGTATGCATGTATTTATTGATACCCTTCGATATCTTCATATCTGCAGACAATTTTAGCCCAGGAGATGAAAGGTGATAGCTCTACTGAAATTCCAACGACCCATTTCAAGAATGGCAGTAAATACACACACATTCTGAGGTCATTTTCATATACAGTAAGCCCCGCATAAAAACACCCAGATATCAAATGGATATCTGAAATATTTTTACACTTCCCGAATCGAAAATTAAATGTTCGACCCTGGCACGTATTTAGTTTCATATGGAAATAGGTAGGTAAATAATAATAAAGAATGATTTTACCAGGATGTAATGCTGTTTCTTCCGTCGCAGCACTGTGCTTACCGCAAAATACAACGCACTTTTTCACTGCACTGCGCGCGAAACACGATTAATCCTGCTTGACCGCTCCACCCGCCCCCGCAGGAGCAAGCGTCACGGTCAAAGGATCACACACTACTAAATAAGTCCGCGAATCACGCCACTTTTCTCCCCCCCACTGCACTGCGCGCGAAACACGATTAATCCTGCTTGACTGCTTCACCCGCCCCAGCAGGAGCAAGCGGCACGGTCAAAGGATCACACACTACTCATATCACTGATGGCTCAAGTTTAGCCTTAAATTAAGCAAATAAAATGGCAATTTATCAGTACGATATTCTTGATACTGCTGCAGACGGATTGAAACTGTGTGTTGGTCACTGAAAAAACATTAATAGCATGGGTAATTACCACGTGATCACTCATTCTGCAGTGATTGTGATCTAGAGTGCGATGTCGCATCACAGCTGTTGGTTGTCAGATCCAAGTGATATTGATAGTTCGCAACTGATATTGATAGTTTTAGTCCATCAGCCATCAGCTGATATGACCGATATTGTGCAAATCTGGCACGTCGGCGAGAATGCTTGTCTCCCGAAGAAATTGAGAGATTCACAGTTCCACGTACCGAGCTTCCAATCGCTAGTCCCGTACCGAGCTTCCAATCACTAGTTACGTCGCTATGGTCTTCGTCGATTTCCCCGGTTCGTATTCTCTCGTTGATTATTCGTTGCTTGACATTTTTACGGCTGGCTTGCAGGGCTTAACACTAACCCCCCGTTTAGCTTAGAGTCCTTCTCTGGCACTCGGACGATGATCAGCCGCCCCTGACATGAGGAACAGACGCTGTTGTGAGTCACTCCTAACATGGAGTACAGACGCTTCAGGTTTGCAGAAGCAAAAGCAAACCACCGGCTGCGAGCGGTGGAACGAAGGTTGTCAAAAGACGAACGTCTTCGAAAGCAGTATAGCGACTTCATGATCGAATATCTGGAGCTCGGTCACATGCAAATGGTGGACGAAAGTGAGGAAAAGGCAGTTAGATGGTGTTTTCTGCCCCAGCATCCAGTTATCAAGGATTCGAGTACGACAACGAAGGTTAGAGTTGTTCTCAATGCGTCCTGCAAAACGTCTGCGGGTTTTTTTTTATACTAGGGTACAAAAAAGCTTCAGAAGCCTGACCTGTTGTGTGTTGGCACGGTGTGGGACTCACGTTAGGCGAGCTTAACCACTAACAAACTTTCCCTACTGCTCCTGTGCCTTGATCCCCCCCCTGGAACTACATCTGGCAACTTCATTGGGGGAGGGCTGTGCTCATGCACTTCGTCAATTTAAGCCTCTAGCTGTTCTGCTGGTTCGCTTGTTAAGTTGAATGTCGTCAAAAACGCTGCTCACTACGACATTTCTACGGTGTCTCTGCGACTACTCGTTTTTCCCAACTGGTGGTTAGATATCTCGCCGAAGCATTGGACGGACATTCCAAGTGCTTTCATGCTGGCACATGTTCTGCACGATGTTGTCCGGATTTAGAACGTTGGCGGTTTCTGGCATCATCTCGCGTCATATACCCCTGAACCGAGGGCAGTCGAATATGACATGCGCTGGGGTCTCCTCGATATTTGGGCAGGCCAGACAATGTGGAGACTGTCCGAATCTGTTTAGATATTTCCGGAAGCATCCATGGCCTGACAAAAACTGAGTCAGGAAAAAGTGAACTTCTCCATGTTTTCTTGACGTCCAGACCGGCACGTTAGGAATTAGTCTGTGCGTCCGCCTACCTTTCTCCGAATTATTCCATTACTGTTGCCACCTGAGCAATGGAATTCCGAACACCATAAGCTACGGAGACACTAAGGCCGCCACATCCGTAGAAGCAGCGAACCTCTTTGCGAGCTACTTCCAAAGTGTGTACAGTACAACATCTCCTCAAGTTTTCCCTGGTTGCTTCCACAACGTTCAAACGTACAACATACATTTCCCGCCTTTCCAGTTTTCCAATCGAGAAGTGTTGAATGCTTTACTGAATTTGGACGCCACGAAAGGTGTTGGAGTGGATGGGTTGCCTCCTCATCTGTTGAAAAGCTGTGCTACTTCTTTAGTAACACCGTTGACCATACTTTACAATCGGTCTCTTCGCGAGAAAACGTTTCCGGAATTATGGAAAACTGCTACAATGATTCTTATTCACAAATCAGGCAGCATTCGTCTTGCGGACAATTCTCGAGGAATCTCAATTCTCTGTTGCCTCGGAAAACTCTTGGAGTCCATGGTACACAAAGTAATGCTGTCTGCTGCTAACTCGGTCATTTTGAGTACTAACATGAATTTCTACCTCATCGTTCAACAACTTCCAACCTGCTATGCTACACAAACATGCTGTATCGTGAGGTTGAGCAGCGAAAACAAATTGACTCAATCTATGTTGATTTTTCAAAAGCATTCGACACTGTACCCCATCGTTATGCCGTTGAAAAATTGCGTCACATGGGGTTTCCAGATTGGTTAACAGACTGGATTCTGCCCTACCTCACTGACAGAAAAGCTTACGTCAGAATCAACACCTCTCGATCCACTGCCTTCAGCATACATTCAGGGGTACCACAAGGCGGTGTGCTGGGACCACTAATTTTTGTGCTGTTCATCAATGACTTGTGCCGACGATTTTCGTCTGAAAAACTATTGTTTGCTAATGATCTTAAAATTTTTCGAGTGATTAACTCCATACTCGACTGTGTCGCTCTACAAGACGACATTCATTCGCTTCTACAATGGTGTAATGAAAATGGTATGACAATCAACATCAACAAGTGTAAAGTTATATCGTTTTGCCGCAGCCTTACCTCAATTGACTATGCTTACGCTATATTCGGGACTTAGGAGTAATTATTGACTCTAAATTGCGTTTCAATGAGCATATTTCCGCTATTACAGCGAAGGCGTTTTCCGTGCTTGGATTCATCCGTAGAAATGCATCGCAGTTCACTGACGTATATGCACTGAAAGCCTTGTTCTGCGCCCTAGTGCGCATTTATTTTAGAATACGCTGTACCTGTGTGGGCATCATATCACACGTCTCAAGTGATTCGGATAGAAAATCATTCATCCGCTTCGTTATTCGGCGCCTCCCTCGGAACGACCCGGTTAACTTACCGGATTATTCTTCCCGCTGTGAGCTTGTAGACCTTGAGCTGCTCTCAGATAGAAGGCTAAAACTTCAAAGACTCCTTGTACACGATATTCTGACGAGTAAAATCGACTGTACTGATCTTCTTGCAGAAGTACAGCTCAATGTACCTTGTCGTAGACTGCGTTATGCACCACTCATTGCCATCCCTATGCACAGAACGAACTACGGATATAATAACCCTCTCACCTCTTGTTTAAGGAATTTTAACTCTGTTTGTGAAATGTTTGATCTAAATTTGTCGAAGAACTGTTTTAAAGCTAGGATTAAGAATATAGGTTAGTCATTTAGTCTGTACGATATTATTATCGAAGATGATTATACAATAATAATAATAAACCTCGCCATTGCATCCATTTTGATGCTATTCCTCACATTCCTTGTGTCCCTTTGGTGGTAGCATGCTATGTGGTCAGCCAGAGTGATGCAGATGGGGACCATTCCGGCGATAGCGCACACTGCCTCCGACGATATAGTGCGGTAGGCACTTACAACCCGTTTAGCCATGAGCCGGAACGTACCTGCCAGCATCTCGGTAACATTTGGTCCCCAAACGCTGCAGCCCAAGCCGGGACTCCGTACCTCAGTGTAGACTGTAGACGATGATGCGGTTGCCAGAAGACGCCTCGTACTGTTTCTTGGTCTTCCAAATGTTGGGCATGATCCTAGCTAAGGTGTTAGCTTCTTTCGCTGCCTTTTCGCAGGCATAGTCTACGTGGCTGTTGAAGTTTAGCCTGTCGTCGACCATTACTCCAAGGTGCTTCAGAGAGCGTTTAGATGAGATTGCGTGTCCTCCGACGTTGATTTCGAGCAGATGAACCGCTTTTCAGTTGCTGACCAGCACCACCTCCGTTTTGTGATGAGCCAACTGCAGCTTAACTCCAGTCATCCACGATTCAATGGTGTCTAGCGATTCCGCCGTTAGCATCTCCACCTCTTCCGCAGTCTCGCCAGTTATCGCAAGAACGACGTGATATGCGAACCCGACGATCTCAACTCCGATCGGCAGTGACAGGGTTAGTACTCCATCGTACATCATGTTCCACAATATTGGACCATGTATGTATCCCTTGGATCTTCAATTGACATCCATCCCTGGTTTATGTCGTTAACCAGTACCCGGTTCTGAAAGTAACTTTACTTTACACAGATACTCTTGAACCCGCATTATGTGTAAGGCTGCGGCGATAGCTTTCACGTCTACGGGTGTATCGTTGAACGATGTAATGTATGCTGGACCAGTCATTCAGCAAGATCTGAGGTCGATCGTTCTCCGCAGTAGAATTCGTCAGGTGATCGTCGTAGCTGATGTCGAGAAAATGTTTCGGCAAATATGAGTTTGGAGGACACGCCGCTACAATGCATCCTATGGAGTACTCCCGACGAGAAGGTGGTACCGTTTGAGCCCCTAACTGTGATGTACGGCACCAAATAAGCACCATATCTCGCCGAACCTTGAAACAACTGGCATTCGATGAGCGAGAAAGGTTTCCATTAGCATCACCTACAATCAAAAAAGACGTGTACATGGACGACGTTATTTCTGAAGCATACGACATCGAATCTGTGATCGAATTGAGGCGACAATTCAACGCAGTGATGGACAATTGTGGATTCAAATAACGAAAGTGGGCTTCCAACCGTCCTGAAGTACTTGAAGGTATTCCTTGCGAAAATCTTGCGCTACCAGATTCAAATGGTATTGATTGGGACCAGAATTCAGAGGTGAAGGCATTGCGCTGTGACGGCAAATTAATTGTAAAATGTTGTTAACAAAATGTTAATAAAAGCTAAATGTTGTTAAACAAAATTATGAAGATAGTATTAACTAACACAGATCTCCAAGGTGTAAGCAATTAATATATGTTTAGAATGATGCTCATGAAGAATTAAACAACCGCTAAAAGCATATTATGAACTTTCCTGAACTTCCAGAAAATAATATACAGCGACGAGCGATGGGTGCCAGTACCTGTTTAAAAAAAATAACACCTGAAAGCACTTATTAACTTTAAAAATATCCAAAGCATTGATGTAACCCTGGATTACAGTACTTAAAAAATACATTAGAATGTTTAACGACGTATAAAAGTTTTGATGCCAATCGATTCCATAATTCGTGATCGAAATCATTCACAAGATGCGTCTGTTTGTCTGCCGTTTTTTTCATCTCCGTGAGTTCATGTTCTAATAAGCCTCCCCAGTCAGTTGTCTTTGTATTCACCCTACAGCGACAATGCATCGTGTGTGGCATCTTTGCTTTCTTATTTCCTCTTAGATTCTTTTCCCCATCGAGCAAACATGTACCTAGTACTGAAATGTTATTACTACTGCTGCCGGGAACCAATGGAAACATTTATCCATCAGAAGGGTGGAGACAGCAACCAATGTCCGAGGTCATGTTTTAGGATGAGCGGGTCATAAATTGTGGGCCCCCTTGAGGGTGTTCCTCGGTGAAGGCAGTTAGTAGGTCAATGGCATACAGTGGTCCAATTTCTCCAAAAATGAAAAACTGGCAAAATTACATTTCCAAACATAGTTCAAAGTTCATCATATCTTAACGACAAATATCTGCACATGTCCGAAAACCTTAATTTTTGTTTCAAAACTCGACAATTCAATTTTCACTGTACAAATTCGGGTTTCAGCATATTTCTTTCTGATAATAACTCATTTTTATCATTAGAGGGAAATGTCTAGCTCAAAAGTGCTTTCAAAACTATGGAATCGATTTTAAAAGATTCCCTTGTCAAAATTTACCTAAACTTTAGTTTTTTTTATATTTCAGAGCTTCAAAATGTATGAAAAACAGTATTTTTCTGAAGTCGAGTCTAGTACACGACACTGAAGACGGCCTTACAGTTGAGGTCGAAATACGCGTATCTGTCAAAGGATACAAACTCTAGTGGAATTAAATGGTATAGTACTAAATTCGGTTTTTTCATCTACTTAGTATTTTTCTAACAGAACCAAATTTTATGATCATTCCGAATAGAGGCTTTAGCCCTAGATCATGTCCCGAAACACTTAACATGACTAAAATAGTAAGATATTGAGAATGCGGAATTTTTGCCGTAATTGTTTAAACCTGGACCACTGTGCGGCTGGTTGTTTGTGGTGTCGTTTGACTCGGTTGGTCCACTTGCGATATTGGCTCCGTTTGAAGGATGATAAAGAAGATCGTTAAATATTTTATGTGTTCCATAGATTACTATTTATTCTTTTTTCAGGCAATTAATTATGTAATTAATTACGGCAAGAGGTTGTTCAATAGTAAATCAAATGGCCAAGATATGGTCGCAGGAGGTTAAATTCTGAGGCAGGAGATGCTGCTTTGTTGGCTTGTCTCTTTCGTCATAGTGTGAGGGCATGTTAGGGGTGGGAGGACAGGAAAGATCCGGCGTGTATTAATGTCAAACTCGAAGACAAATTTGCTTCTTCTTTTGGTGTGACCAGCCAACTATCGTGGGATGGCAAACGCGAACCACCAGAGGACGACCGTTGAAGCTTTTATCTGTGCTGCTGACACATATATGGAAAGAAATGAACGGGAGGTGCTCAATTCGATTTAAGGTATCTGATAAGCGATGAATAAAACATGGGTTTTCACAACTTTCTGACTACTTCGCTACACTGAAGACCGTCGTAAAGCTGATGATGGCCAAAGACACAGTTCTCTAAAGATCTACGCAGTCTTGCCGGAAAGCTTGATTTCATTATTTTCTAATCATGAATGATCGTTTCGTGAGGTTACTGCTAAATACCGGGTTGGATTATATGCGCTCTCGAATTATTTGTGTTTACTAAGCACTTGGAATGGTCATTGGACGGATACCAAACACATATTGTTGGTATGAAAGCTTTGCGCAACAACACTTTTACGATTTTTGTGACCCTTGAATAAAGATGATGGCTTGTTTATGATGTTTGTTTGATGATGCTTTTGAGATTAACCTTTCAGTCGTCACGCGGTTTGTCGCCGTCAGAACCACCACGCTGTTATTGTTTACGATAAGCGAGGTTTTTTCACCACTGTTGTACAAAATACAACAGCGCGACGACTGAAGTGTTAAAGAGCTGTTTGATATTGGATGTTTTCAATGAAAAGGCGAAACAGCACTCATTCGTTAGGGTGACATCCCCCAGTACTAGAATCTCATTCCGATAGTCCACAATAAAGTCCATCGCCCTGTCATAGTCACCACCGAGACTTGAATTAACTAGATTTGTTACTAGTGGCTTCTCGTACTCATGTTGCGTACACTAGAGCAGCGAGCTTGATTTGGCGCACGGGGGTCATCTACACCTAATACCTTTAGGGTCGTTGGGGGACCACTTAGCGTCCACGTACGGACTTCAAATTTTTACTTGATTTTTTTCTTACCAAAACGAGCACTTTACAATGACGAACTTTTAACATTTCGCATTTTCGAAAAATAAGGGACGGTAATGTGACCAGATGTGTTTTTGAAAAAATCCGGGACGCTTGTCAGATCTCATCCCTAATGAAACGCTGCCTATATTTGATGTGAAATTTACATCAATATTCATTCTAAGACATGTAATATATACTAAGTTAATTGATATAAAGTATATGATTTACATTGTATTGTCTAGTTGAAAAAATGCTCTGTCCCAGATAATCCGGGACGTCTGATCACTTTGAGGGACGGCCTACTCCACGGGTATCTTGCAAGGATACCGAGAAAATTCCATTTTCAGCGAACTGCATTTTCTAACGATTGACCGAACTTACAATACTAATTTGGGAATGGATCGTCAAGCATTCGTAGAGGTGGCAGAAGAACCCGCTACTGTAAGCGCTGTCTCACCCGTTCTGTCCTCCAATAGGAAATATAGGTCTGTATCAAGGATAGAAAAAAATCGACTCTAGTGACAAATGACAAATGTATTTGAACAGTCTAAGAGGGCCGTCGTTCTTGAAGCAGCATGATTTCAACACCTCACTACGCGTGCGTATCACAGATACCGTTTTGACTCGAAATCCGGACACTTGAGCACCAGGTCAACTTCGAATATGGTTTTTAAAATTGATAATTTGTATTTCCATAAAGCACTGTGACTTATTATGAAATTTAATATTTATTATTTGGCATGGTGTAATAAAAATTGCGATTAATTATGTAAAAAAGGTTCAACTATGCAAATACAAGTGATGTGTCTTGCTTCGAAATCCGGACATTACTATTAAATTGCTTCGAATTCCAGACACCTCTTTTTGACGGTTTATGTGAATATTTTGTATGGAACTTAACTTATCAGCTTTAAATTTCGGGTTTCTAAACAGTTTACTATACAAAATTACAAAAGTCACAAGTCAAGAAAAGCACTGAAGTCACCACAAAGAACGTTTTGGAACAACTGGTGCACAGCAATATATTTTGCCTAAATAATGCCCGAATGATTTACAGAACATAAACGGCATACCAAGAGACAAATCGCGGATTAAAAACGACAAAAATCCTCCAAAAAAATTAAACTTCGCTTTACGAACTATTGATCGTTAGCGTACATGCCGAGCGATCCATTATTCGTTGAGCGTAGTTTGTTGTGATTACTTGACGACAGAAGGTTTATCGTTGTTGCTATGCATTCACGATAAAGAGCAACCGCGATGCATCGTGGATTTTGTCATGATCACTAGATTTCCATCCTTGGTCTGTATGATTTGAACGAGAAAATTTGTGACATTCCTAGATTCTACTATGTCACAGCCTACACGATTGAAAAACACTGAAATAATACAACACATGACTGCATGCTCATGTGGTTTCTGTTAAAATGTTTGTTTGTGCTTTTGGAAATGATCTAGCTTAAACGGAATTGTTCTCAATAGCAAAAAATGTTGTATGCAACTCGTTGCAAAACTCGATTTTTTCAGCACTCGTTGTATTTATTCAACTCGGCGAGCCTCGTTGTATTTATCCAATTCGGCGAGCCTCGTTGTATAAATGTACAACTCGTGCTGAAAAAATCATCATTTTGCAACTTGTTGCATAAATAACTATTTCATACACGCAAAATAAAAATCTCTTACAAAAATTGCAAGGTCCCGCCTAATACAATCTCTGCATAAGAACAATACAATAATTGTAATGTGCCTACCGGTAGCTCATTGTATTATAATGTTTTACTTCATTTTATCCAACACATGCAAACATCCCCCTTTAAACTTAAAAGCACACAGGCATGTCTAAAAATAACTTCGATTCTCTTCATGACGAAGTGGGATAGCATTATGTGATACATCAGCTCTACAGTTTGCTTTCCTTCTTTCGTGTCTAGTTGACATTCGAATACAGTCGGGTCTCCAATTAGGTGCACTACTACTACGCGAACATTAGAACTTATGAGAATCAATTTTATCTCGTAGGTGCTAAGAGATAGCTCAATGCTGTCTTCGATGGAGTTTCAGTACTCTTTGGGTCTACCTTAAAGAGTTAATGATCATCCTGTTAGTTGAGAACTTGGCCTTTAGGGGTACTGTTTCCAACATAATTTATATAACTATAATATATATGTATGGGTCCTCCACAGTTAATAACAGTGGGGCTCATACGAACGCTAAGCTGAGAAGCTGGCTTTGTCCCAGCAGGGACGTAATGTCAGCAAGGAAATAATGAAAGGAACATGTAGACGCAAAATAAAAATCTAATAAGTTACCATGGGGCAAGTGATGTAATAGAAAGTGTATAATTGAGATTCTTCCAATTCTAAAGACTTTAAGTTCAATTAAATAAGGTCATGTTTATTTTTTAGCTTGACTATCACCAAATATAAGCGGTATGCTGAAATTGATTTTTATGTTAAATTAAAAAAAATACAGACAAAGCTTTTAAAAAATGTATCACTTCATTTCATTTGCCTCATAAATGGAGCAATTTGAAAGTTTATCATTTTGAACAATAAATTTGAATACTATTTGTTATATTTTCGATTTCTATCAACTTTAACATTTGTTAAGGAATCCCAAATGAATAATCACATTGATAACTTGTAAACAAAGATGTTATGTAATGTTATTCTTGTCAGTTAAGTTTTCTTCGACAACAACATTACTACAACATTTTCAATGTTATTTCTTACATCATGTGACAGCAATTGCATTCCTGCTCTGTAGATTTTTATTTATCTGTTAATTGTTTTTACGAAAGTTGGATTTGACGTCGGATAACTCTTTGAAAGAAACCGTTTCTTCGTTTCTTGGAACGGAATCAATAAATAAAGTATTTAGAACCTTTCTTATATTAATAGATCTATACCCCATTTTATGTTTCGAAATAGCTTTACGTTATTTCCATGTGTTCTCTTATATTGGATTTTTTCAATCAACGTCTTCTTTTCAATTGGCTGTCCGAAGTAGACACATTAATATCGTAATGTTTGGCAACCTCTCTTAGAGAAGTTCTATGATTTCTAAAAGCTTTGAAGGCTTGAGTAAAGTGCTTCTTGGATTATCAGCACGTTATTTTTTTCTATGATAATTGCAAACCTTGTTTACTTATAGCTGCATAAAGAGCAAACACAAATTCAATTTCTTATACTACACTTTTCACTTACCCCAAGTGATTAGAAAATTGACGGTGTTTTGATCTAGTTATTTTTAGTTCAACGTCAAATTAATTCTAAAACTTTTTTTATTTCTGTTTAAAACTGTCAGAGAGGCAACTTAAAAGTGGTACAGAAAATTATTTTTCGCATCTTTTTTCAACTGAAAATATTAAAATAAGATTGCACGATGCCAACTTGTTACGGAGTAATAGTTGACAGGTAGACAATTCTTTCTTATTATGCAATAATGGTTGAAAAATCTCAAGAATCACTTACCTATCGTAATTATATAAATGGTGTCAAAGGTCTACTCAATATTTAAAAACGTTAATTCACATATTCAGTAAAATATTAATTTCACTTCCCCTATTTACCCACTTGCCTCGCGGTAGCTTACAAAAGATGCAAGGTCCTATCTACTACAATTCCTGCATAAGAATTATACAAGAATTGTATTGTGTCCTCCGGTAGCTCTTCATATTTGAAGTTTTATTCCATTTTATCCAATACATGCAATAGCGTTGGGCAAATTTAACCAGAACATCGATGTTACTGATTTAATCGAATCATTTTAATCGATGTTTTCAAATCGATTCGATTTTAAAGCTCGTATGAAAATCAACAAAAAAAGCTCCTAAAATAAGACCAAATGCTATTGTATTTGAGTATTTCATTCCTTCAATTTAATAACGTTTGAAATTAAAGATTATACATTCAATGCTTCAAAACTAGGTTTAAGATTTATCAACTCATTGTTAAATTCTAATCAATTTCATATTTGTTGAATCGAAACAAAAAATCGTATGAAGAAAATCGATTCATTCGATTTTGAGTGAAATCGATTAATCGAAACGAAAAAAATCGATGTTCGGAACATCGATTCAAAATCGTCCATCGCCAACATGCAAACATTCCCTAACAGCGTGGAACGCACGAATCCATATCTAAAAACAACTCCGCTCCACTTTTCAAATCAGTCGCGCCTCCTATTGAACGCATTGTCACAACACGAACTTCAAAATCAGTTAATTTGGGATTTCATCGTTTCGGAGGTTTTTAGAGGTTTCATTATCGAATAACTCGTATGTGATATGAGATAGCACAGTACTATCTCTGAGAAGTTTTAATAATCAGTACGTTTTAATTTTAAGAGTGAAAATCATCCTTTAAGTTGAGAACTTGGCCTTATATGATTTTATAAGATTCTTATGCTGCCCATAACTGCATAGTTGTCACATTCAACTTTTTTGACAATTTTGGGTTCATACCGTGGAGAGTCATCAAATGATAAATACTTTCGATCAACTTACTGAAATCTGTGAGATTATTCTTAAAATACCAAGGTGTTTTGTAATTGTAACCGCATAACAGTCATATTGAGATTATAATGAGCCTCATAATGTAGTAGCAATGAAAATTCAATCAGAATTATTTTTTGACTATTCACCTAGTATACGATATGAAATGTACAACATTTCAGCCTCGAATAAGTACTTTTGAGTTCATGGTAATTTTTATAAATTTAAGTTTCCTCCCATACTGTCGTATAATGCACACTTGGTATTCCATTTACTCCATGCCTACTTTTATCGAATGTTGCAATTATGCAGTTATGGGCAGTATGGGACATGTATGTAACATATAATATCTATACTCACTAAGTTGGGCTATGGAACTCCGTGTGCTTGGCAATTTTTTAAACTGAAAAAAGAAAAAAATACTTCGCCTGTAAGGTTCATATTAATCTATTTAGAAGCAGCACTCTTACTGGCCAAGTTCTCAGCTAAAAGGATAATCCTCAAGTCTTCAAGGTAGGTCGCGTCGTGTACTAAAACATCGCCAAAGACAGTACTGAACTATCTTCTAATACATATCAGATATTCTGGGAATATTGACGAAGATGAAATCCCATATATTGTCTGTTTCCTTCACAACAAAACGCGCCGTCAACTTTCGAACAGACTGAATAAATCGTCGCCAGCAAACCAATCAAAGCAGGTGCTTTGCCTTTGTGTTGGAAAGACTGGTAAAACGTCAAATTCACAGCGGTTGCTTGGCTGGCGACGATTTTGGCGACGGTTTTACCGGCGACGATTACAAATCGTCGCGTCCGATAGGGTGCAAAATTTACAATATAACGCTGATATTTATTACGCTCCTCAACCGTGTGTTTAATTGGAGACCTAACTGTAGTTACTATCACTCTCCGCTTTCGCCAACAGCAGCCGGTCGTTGTTTATAATAGTCTTCAAACTTGATCTCGTTAAGAGACTAATATAGCCGTGATAGATGGGGCGCCATATGATGGATAATAATGCTAAGACTCCCGGTTCGATTCCCGACCGCGAAATCTAAATCTTTTTTAATAATTTAAACGCCTCATGGCTGCGACATTACGCAGCCAACCTGTTTCTCATGTATCTCGAACTCGGCGTGGACACAAGCGTATTTTTCCGATTTCTTTCGCTTCTTTCCATGTTCTTTGTTATACAATGCCTTGTATTGTCGACCATTACAATTTCTGTATATGCAACGATCTAATACAATTTCTGTATTAGAATCATGCAGAATTGTAATGAAATCTTACAGGCTCGGGTTGCGTGTAACGTTTATATTGACATATTGTGTCTTGGGCAAAGTTGTAGATAAGGCAACTCTGCCGAATACATGATTTTTCTATCTTTTATTCTTTTTGATATCTTCTTCTTCTTCTTCTTTCTAACGTTACGCCCCCACTGGAACAGAGTCTGCTTCTCAGATTAGTGTCCCATTAGCACTTCCACAGTTATTCACTGAGAGCTTACTATGCCAATGACCATTTTTGCATGTGTATATCGTGTGGCAGGTACGAAGATACTCTATGCCCTGGGAAGTCCAGAAAATTTCCAATCCGAAAAGATCCTCGACCGGTGGGATTCAAACCCACGACCCTCAGCTTGGTCTTGCTTAATAGCTGCGCGTTTACCGCTACGGCTATCTGGGCCCCCTTTTGATATATATGCCGCGATATACAGTCAGTGACATAAGTTAGTACCCAGGTAACCATAAGCCGTATATTGGGCCTAATCCCCCATATACGGCTTATATAGTGCTACTTAACGGCTTATTAGCATTATATCAGCCGTAAATCAACATTTTGGCCCAATATACGGCTTATTGGTTATCTGGGTAACCAAATGCTGTTTTTCCATACAAAATGCCCAAGTTTGGGGTGCTGTATCTCAGCTTCTAGTAGTCCGAATTGGCTGAAATTTGGATGACACACTACAAATAGCTTGCAATTTTGCCTGTAAGGGATTTATTACATTGCAGTCATTTAACATAGAGTTTCAGAGGCTTGTTCAAAGACAAAAGTAAGTAACCGAGAGACTAATTAATTCAATTCTAAAACGGTAAGTTGTGGGTGGTTGGTCTGTTCCACAAAGTTGTTCAATTTCAGAAGTCACACAAATTTGCAGAACACACATTTTCCACGACTTACCGTTTTCGAAGCGCACATACAACAGCACGCTATATAATAGAAAAAACTACTAATTGAACTTTAACACTTCACTTTCACTTTCACAAATATTATTAAAAATAAGTGCAGTGAAGCTATATAATAACAATATGTGGCACAACTACACAGCATGTTGGATGTAAACATTGCGTTTGATGTTTCACGCTCTTTTACAGCTTTTTGATGTGGTGTAAGCGTGGTTACAAAATCTTTTAAATATTACGTAAACCATTTTCGATGTAGTTTTCTACGTTATTTTTTCTTTGCTTTCGACATATACTGTGGTGGCAGCAAGGACAGCGTAGAGACTTACGGATGCAGAGATCGTGAGTTCGAACCCAAGCGGTGGTGTATCCTATGGTGTATTCTAATTGTGTAATGTTGGGAACATTCAATTCAGATACTTATGAATTGAGTTCCTGAAGCTGTGAAACAGCTTGAAAATGATATTTAATCGATAATTCAGTGAAGCAGCAGAATATATACAACAGTTGCGAAATGGATGCAAAGGTGCCATTCGAAGATGTTATATAGGTACTTTCCCGACTATGGGTACATAACAAAATTAAATTACCGTATGATATTATGATCTTCTTCTTCTTTCTGACGTTACGTCCCCACTGGGACAGAGCCTGTTTCTCAGCTTAGTGTTCTTATGGAGCACTTCCACAGTTATTAACTGAGAGCTTACTATGCCAATCATATTCTGATAAAATTTTATTATATTTTTGTTATATGCCTCTAGTCGGGTTGTCCTATAACAGTCGAGACAAAGCAATGATCGGTATGCATAAGAGCTGCCAACACTGCTGAAAAATAGCTGAGTAGATTTCGCTAGATTTGCTGGTAAGATGATCGCAGGCCCAGATAGCCGTAGCGGTAAACGCGCAGCTATTCAGCAAGACCAAGCTGAGGGTCGTGGGTTCGAATCCCACCGGTCGAGGATCTTTTCGGGTTGGAAATTTTCTCGATTTCCCAGGGCATAGAGTATCTTCGTACCTGCCACACGATATACGCATGCAAAAATGGTCATTGGCATAGTAAGCTCTCAGTTAATAACTGTGGAAGTGCTCATAAGAACACTAAGCTGAGAAGCAGGCTCTGTCCCAGTGGGGACGTAACGCCAGAAAGAAGAAGAAGAAGAAGATGATCGCATAAAAGCTTTCGTTCGAACGTACAGCGCATTTACTCAGCATAAAGCCGTATAAGGAAAGCTTCGCGAATGTTTACATCTGCACTAAATGTTAGTTGGGTAACCATTGAGCTTAAAAAATGTTTTGAGACAGACTTTATCAACGTATTATAAACCTTAATTCTAATAACTATGAAAAATACTCTACGCTTGAAACAACAGCCTTTGATCAAAAGATAGTAAAATCACTTATGAAAATTTAAGCAAGTGTAATGCATATTATAGTTTGAATAGTACAACTACAAAGACCGAACAATCATGACATTTGCCCACAAGTGCAGCGAAAACTCAACAATCAAAGTACCGTAATCCGGGGTATCATTGATCAGCGGGGTAACATTGATCGGAATGACTCACCTCATCAAAAGTTCGTATTATCATTTATTGATGAAACATTTTCAAATCATGAATTTTGCTTCTCTTTCTTATATTCATAAGCTAATAAAAGTTAATATTTTTGTGAAAATTGCGTTTACCTTCTGCGTGAATTTGTCAACTTTTCGAAATAATTATTTTAATTGTTAAGGATGACACTATCGAAGATTCATGTCTCACATAAGTTGCAAACGATATAAGCAAGCAAAATGTGGTTCTTACTAAAAATGACATCGCCGAAAACGATTCCGTTGTCAACACTCTTATAAGTATGCTCAATTAGGCAACATTACTGAATTACTGTTAGGAATGTAAACTTCCCTTAGGAAATTGCCTACCTTTAGGCGTATTCCGTGGTTCGAGGTGTTTTTAATTTTAAAATAACTCCAAAAGTAAATGACTTGTAAGCGTTTGGTCTTCATATTCGGCTTCAGGGGCCATGATTTAAGTAAGTAACGACATTTTCTTTATTACCGAATGTTGTTTATATAGGTGATCAATGTTACCCCATATCAACTAAATCAAAAAATCGCCTAAAACATTTTTTTCAACATGCTTAAATCTTTCAATAAACAAAATAAAGTATATAGTCTCGAGCTATGGTTGGCAGTACTTGTTTTAAAAATATAAAACCTGCAACATGTGCATTTTCAAACGAAATATTGAAGAAACATTCAGAAAAATGATCAATGTTACCCCGGATTACGGTAACCGTATTTTTACGTTGAGCATCGTGCACACATTGATGCAGACAAGCTTTTTTTCCCAGTACGACTTTGTTTACACTCTCAATTTTACGCGATCGTTGAGGAAATTTGTGATTGAAATGAAATCCTTCAGTGAAGAAGTACGAAGGTTTTCCATAGTGAAAATAAGATCCCGAAGCGAAGTAAGTCACACAAGGGGGGTGGGGAAAAACTTGTATCATAAAGTGGTATGAGTCATACCAGACTCATTTCCCCGAAATTCGAATTGTGAAGCCATGAACTGTTATAACTGTGCGTTGTATTCCTGAGATGGAGGGGGAGGTGGTTGGGCTTGAGTGTTGCACATGGGATCCGACAGTTTCGATCTCGGTGGGCCGCAATTCAAGTTTCGGTGAAATGATTCGCACTCACTCACTCACTCATTTCATTTCACCGAAACTTGAATTGTGGCTCCTCGGGATCAAAATTGATCGATTTTGTGTGCAGTACTCAAGCTTAACCATCTGCTTTTCTATCTTAGGAGGATAGAGCATGGCTGTAGTAGTTCGTGGCTTCGTAGTTCGGAAAATGTTATTTTCGGGGAAATGAGTCTGAACAACACTGGGTATGACTGGTGTCGATCGTTAAGCATTTCTCTCAAATCGTGTTCTTCCATGTGACTTCGGTGAAAAATTGCAAAGTGGATAATTGAACTGAAGTTATTTAACGAAATACAGTAGTTTTATTGCATTTTTGGTGAGCAAGTGTATGAACCATAAAAGCTTTCACAAAATTACAATTGGAAAATTAATCTATGCTGCAGGCAAGCTGGAATATCCGCCGTAGTGGCACATATGAAGTTTGATACGACGAAAAATAGCGCTTACGACGAAGTAGAACGAAACCCTATTCGTTTCGTTTCGCTACGCACAGTGTAGAAAAATGCGCATATCGTTTCTTTTCGTATCGCCATGGAAAATACTCATACACAGTTAAAAATAATGAAGTTTAAACGTCATGTAAACTTCATTTATGCGATGTAAACATGATAGAATCCTGCTGGGTTACATGACATATAATTGAAGTTTACATGACATATCATGTAAATATCCATGATGTTCCACGCTCCATTTATGTGCATTAGGGTAGGTGTACCAGTTATGGCCATAGTGGTTCCCTATTTCGCCATACGTGATAACTTGAACGTCTCGACATTTTGAAAATTTTTGTGTGTTTTATTAGTAAGATATAGGATATATCTTGATGTTAAAACATTCAAAAAGATTAAAAATGTGAAAGTCATCGAAATTTCACATATGGCCAAATAGGGAACAACTATGGCCATAACTGGTACACTTTCCCTATATGTCTCAGAAATTTACACGTTTCGTTCGAACTGTGTATCGCATACCCTTACGTGGCCTTCAATAGGCTGGGATTCTAATCTTACTTGTTCTTCTTCTTCTTTTTCTTTGCATTAAAGTCCTACTGGGACAGATTAGTGTTCTTAGGCGGCATCCAAAAATTACGTAACGCTCGAAGTGGGGGGAGGGGGTAGGCTCGAGCGTTACGACTCATACAAAATTTTAAAAATTTCCATACATAAAGGGTTACGGAGGGGGGGAGGGGGTCGAAAATTTCCAATTTTAGCGTTACGTAATAAATGGATGCCGCCTTATGAGCACTTCAACAATTATTAACTGAGAGCTTTTTTTGCCAAAGTTGCCCTTTTTGCATTTGTTTATCATGTGGCTGGTACGACAATACTCTATGCCCAGTAGACTGATGCAAATTTTGAAGTTTTTGCTGTCCTATGCTTAAACGGTGTCAATTATGATGAAAATCATTCTCCCAAAATTTGAAGTGATTTGGAAGAAATTTGGTTGTACACAGGCCATTTGAAGTTTCTATGGTAATTACTATGGAAAAGACGAACCTTTTGTGTTCAGTCCTCTATCTGCTCGTAATAATAATTTATGGAAAAGTGAACAAACTCTACTCATGTGAAATCTTCCCAGCTACAACTTTGCCGAGGACCACATATTGGTGGGACTTAAGGATAACTTGTTATTATTGATAACAAAGTGTAAACCATGCTGAGATGATCATTCAATTACTTTCAGAGCAACACTGCTGTTTTGCTGTAGAACATAGTAGCCTGGATTACTTTGATCTATTCTACCCGCCAGGAGCACCACTGTTGCCTATCGAGCAGTTGGTTAAGCATGCAAAATGTAAACCTAGTTCATGATTAGGTATAGCAATTTATCCTTAAGTCCTATCAAAATGTGGTCTTCAGCAAAGTTGTAGCTGAAAGGATTTCACATGAGCAGAAGTTGCTCACTTTTCCATAAAATATTATGTCGAAGAGATAGAGGCGTGAGCACAAAAAGTTGGGGTTTTCCATAGTAATCCTCATATAAACTTCAAATGGCTTGTGCACAGTCAAATTTCTTCCGAATCATTTCAAACTTTGGGAGGATGCTATTTACCATAATATAAATTGTTTAAGCATTGGGGAGCCAAAATTTTAAAATTTGCATCACTCTAATGCCCAGGGAAGTCAAGAAAATTTTCATTACGAAAAGATTCTGGACCGACCGGGAATCGCACCCAGACACCATGGCTTTGCTTTGTAGCCGCGGACTCTAACCACTCAGCTTAGGCCCCATCTTTCTGGTATTGATTTTCAAAAATGTCCTATGTAAAGAGGAGTTATTGCAGATTATCTGTTACAAAAAAGACACAGACACCGTCTTCAGCTATTTTGCTGAACAGACTGTCTTAACACTACGGACAGATATGATCCAATAGCACAGCCAAGAAGCATTCCTGACGAAAAGTTTCGATGGATGAACCGGGGGCCCACAATGTAATAATTCTCAACTCAAGATATTTACAAAGTACAGTCAGGTCTTCTTTAAGACACTGCCACCCACTTTTCTCCCACGTCAATAACTCAGCAGATTTCAATACGATTTTTTGTTTGATTAGACGACAGTCGGGAGATCTTAAACAGTCAGACTAAATTGACAACTGTACATATACCTATACCTATAATTGATCCACGTGCCTTCGCGGAATGCCTAACTCTAGAATGTCACAACACACAGTGGTTGCCACGTGCACCATAATACGCACGAGCTGTCTAATGGAAAATATACATGCATTCGTTTCCAACATTCTCGACAGAATTTTCAATGTAATGAAATATTAGCAAATCTGAGCTATCTTACCTTCCTGGAACAATTTTCAAGAGTTTATCATATTCATTAGTCTACTTGGTTCGCGATGAGATAAGATTCAATAAGTGGAAAGTATTTCCGAAGAAGAAATGCGTGCTCCTTTCCAAGGATACGGTAGGAAGTGCCTTTCTTAGGAGAGGTTGAGACTTTTAGGATACTGGATGGTTGATGAATAATAAATGAACCAAAGCATTTCTTCCATTTTATACGTAGGCCCTTCTCAAATTAGCGATTTACTTTAAGGGACTCAATTACTCACCGATATCGTTTGTTTTTTCATTTTAACTTTTTTCACTGAGTCCCGTTGTTTGTTTTTGGTGCTACGTTGGAAAATCATTTTATTGGAGCGTGGCTTCATTTCAAATTCAGAAGTTTGTTATTTTTTCCGCGGAGAAATTTCTCGGATATGTTTTCAAATTTTCAACCTACCCGGATGGAACGATAAACACAGTAACGTAAAAAGGTTGAATGTATTACACTGAGTTTTATGTCAGTAATCATCGACCGCATTTCATTTACTTCAGTTCGACGTAACAATTATTATCATACGAGAAAAGAAATTTTGCAAATTTGGTAAAATTCATCTGACATACATCAAGCGAAATTTTCAAATCTTCACTATTAGTGGGGAAGAACATTCTAAATAATGAAATTTGGTAATTTTATAACTAAGCTTGTAATGTATAAACTCATTTTTGCAAATCATTTCCATTAATTAATCAACTCCTGAACACGCATACGTCTTCGAAACATTTCCGCGAGCCGTTGGAGCTCAAGTATCGTTTTTCTTCCCGGAAGTTGCCAAACTCGCAGCTATTTGTGGACCACTAGAGATGAAGTAATAAATGGTCCCCAGACAGCAGGAGTATTTTATTCGCCCACAACCATCACTCGCAGTTATTTCCCGAAACGCGTTAAGCATTGTAGAATAAAGAATTAAGATGGAACCCAACAACGTTGTTCCCGTTCTTAGCGAAATCGCTCTGGGAATATTCCAATGTGTGAAAACAAACTTTGACGGTTAGCTTAGAAGCCAGTGCCACCGTCACGGCCAGTTTCGGGCAGTATCATCCTACCGAAGCGCGATTTGGTGTTCACAGTGTGCCTTAAATTGTTAATCAGTCAGTCACACAGCTCGACCATCTTCCATTTGGTTTAAATTTTGCACATGTTTCCAGTATGGTAGAACAAGTGTTTTGGATAGATAAATAGATCATTTTGACTTATGAATAGCTTTTGAAAATGCCCTATGAGTTTTTGCATGCAAAAGTTGTAGTAAGACGTTTAGTATTTTTGAAAAAAATTACATAAAACATAGTTCGTTAAAAATTCGAAAATAACACTTAAGTTTTAAATAACACAATAACAATTCGAGTCTAGTACACGACCCTGAAGACGGCCTTACAGTTGAGGTCGAAATACGCGTATCTGTCAAAGGATACAAACTCTAGTGGAATCAAATGGTATAGTACTAAATTTGTTTTTTTCATCTACCTATAGGTATTCTACTAAACAGCTCGGAGATTTATTAACAATAACCGTGTTTTAATATTTTTTATTTATACCATAGGATATTTAAAGGAATCAGATGCTTGGAACAAAATTAAAGGATGGGGAATGTATCTTGAAATTATTAAATTAACCACTACGATTCTACAACACAAGCTTTTGATATACAAACAAATTTTCAGACCAGCCATGTTGTATGCTGTACCAATATGGACTAACTGTTGTAATACCAGGAAGAGAGCTCTGCAGAGAATTCAAAATAAAATTTTAAACATGATTCAGAGGCTTCCTCCCTGGTACCAATGAGTTACAATGACAACATGTCTACTTGAAGGTTTCAAATAAAGAGCTTTTGGTTTATGTGGGAATATTATTAGGGGGAGATCCCCCAGTACCGGACAGCACCCAATACTGGACAAAGTCAAAACATTGAGAAATCATCGTCCAATCAAGATGGTGTATTAGTAGTAAAGGAAGCTATTATGGAGACTAATGTTTGCGTAGAATAACACATCCTTGAAATATGCATGCCTTTTTAAAAAAGTACAAAAGATTGAAAATTTCAAAAAAATTGACGTATTGCCTTAATTTTGAGCCTATTTAGTAATTATTTTGAATATGAAAAAATACTTTGGATCACGCAAGCATATTCGAACATGATCCTAATTTGATAGTATGAATGTATTTTGTACCATAATTGGACTAAATATGGACAAATTACAATTTTGTTTAAGCACCTCCTGTTCCCCAGTTTCGGACAGCCTTATTTGTTATATGATATCTTTGTAATTATTGCACGAGTGTCTCAAAATACATTCATTTTTCATGGATTCCGTCGATCATGGTATCAAACATGCAATAAAATTAGGAAAAATGAACATTCAGAACAACATCGTAAAATGTGCTATTTTTCATCATATAAGAAAGAGGTTTTTGATGGACATCTTGCAAACTATGATATACTCAAATTGTTTTTGTAAATGTTGCAAATGCATTGAATTGGTAATTATATACTATTCCTAAAGTAAACACATTCAATGATGTTCAAATTTACAGAATTCGAGGCATTTCCAGATTGTGTCCGGTATTGGGTGCCACCTTTCAAGATCGATCAATTTGGTACTAAAATACATCATCAAAATGCAATGTCAAAATTCATACTTATATTTTCAAATTTATTTTTGTACACTATAAAAATGATAATATTTATCAGAAATGGGTAACACGAGCACATAAAACCAATATTTTTCGAATCATGAATTTAGTGGCTTAAGTGTCCGGTACTGGGGGATCTCCCCCTAGTTGAGTTTTGGAAGCATTAGGAGAAATCTTTCATTTTTGCAAGTATGAAGAAATATCCAAACCTTTTTGCAATCGACTACAGATGACACGCAGACTTCGTCGTTTGGCGGAGAGGCCTGTGTCATCCGCAAACAAGTCAGCTGTTATTACAGCAGTAGCCTAAATAACAGCATCAGCTGAAAAACACACCACTATAGGGAAGTCACCTCAACTTATTTTCCTTTACAACGAAATATTGGAAGAGGTCAAATCCGAACACACTAGTGAACAAGACCTTGGCGGAAGAGTTAGCAGAGAATCCCCCTGAAAACGACCCCCATGCTCTGGCATTACAATCTCCCCCAGCTAAAGCCGAAGTCAAAGGAAGTTGCTTTAGGCATTCCAACGTAGTTGGCTGGAAATTTTTCGATATTTTTCTGACGTTCATCAGGAATATGGAGTTGACCCAGCTGAAGCAGCAGCGGACCTGGAGGCGTATCGTTGGTACCTATCGAGTGAGCGTACTAACCGACTTCAGCAATTGCGGGACAATTCGCACAAATTCTTCTCTCCCTCTCCAAGACCGTCAAATTTTCGCATGTAAGGACGCCCACTTCCACAGAAGAAATTTATAAAAACATTTTAAGCTCATCCTTTTCGGTTATTCTTGCAACTGGAACAAGCTGGGATAAAAGCGTAAAAAGCGAAGAAGTCTTTGGAAGCGGCTTCAACATATACAGAGGCGACCGGAATTTTTCAGAGTCCGGAAGAAAATCAGACGGGGGAGTACTCGTTGCTTTATCAACTAATTTTAATTCTGAAATAATCAACACACAACATTTTAAAGAATTCGAACAGGTCTGGGTAAAGTCACACATAGCAGGTGAAACACACTTATTTGCCTCAGTGTATTTTCCACCTGACCATGCGCATAAAGGCACGTATGAAAATTTCTTACAATGTGCCGAACAAATTTTATCACAACTCCCCCAGAGGTTAAAGTTCACATTTATGGTGAATTTAACCAACCCAATGCTGATTTCATTCGGGACATTTTACTCCCAGTCGTTGAGGACAATGAAACATTGCAGTTTATTTTCGATAAAACTGCAAATTTAGGACTAAATCAAATTAATCATATTAAAAACAGACAAAACTGTTATTTGGATTTCTTATTAACAAACATTTACGAAGATTTCTGTGTAACTGAGTCATTGAATCCATTGTGGAAAAATGAAGCGTTTCACACAGCAATCGAATATTCTTTATTCATCCATAAAAAATCAAGACCCAACGACTATGAATACGAGGAAGCCTTTGAATACAATTCAGCTGACAATGAAAAAATTAAATGTAGATTAAATAGTGTTAGTTGGTAAGAGATAATCAGAAAAGAAGGAAATGTCGAAACTGCTGCATACATATTCAATGAAATTGTACTAGAAATCATAAAACAAGAAATTCCTTCCAAGAAAATACGGTGAAACCTCAGTACAAAAAATCCAATATGGTATACCAACCACATAAAAAATCTAAAAAATCGGAAGTAAAATGCACACAAAATTTATACAAAACACCAGAAAGATGAAAACTTAGCAAAATATTTGGACATTTGCAATCAATTGAATCCTGCCATCAGTAATGCTTCCTGAAGAATACAATTCAAAAACTGAGCTTGAAATAAAGTCCTGTCCAAAGAACTTCTTCAATTACGTAAAAACAAAACTAAAATCTGACAATTTTCCATCCGTTAAGCACCTTGATGAAACAAGTGGGTGACAACTCAGAAAAAAAAATGTAATCTACATGCCAATTTTTTCCAAGAAATCTATACCGTGATGAATCAAAATCCGGACAGGATCAATATCCGGTCACTCAATCGGTACATATTGATTTAACGCTGAAATTTAACAAACATCTGGTAATATTTGTTCGTATATTTAGATTTCAACTAATTTCATCATTTTACAATAATTTGCTTTCTAGTAAGCTTTGCAATAAAAATTTTAAAAATAAAAACAAATTCGCAACTTCAGTTTTACATTTTTCCTGCGTCTTTCTTGTTCTTGTTGTGATTTTTCCGATAAACTTTTCAGAATTGGTTCATTTGCAGAAGTTTGAATAAATATTAGTTTTACTGCTTTTTTGGTTCAAAATAGTGAATGTGATGATAGATTGAAAACTATTCTTCATCTTTTTCTTTCTGGTGTTACGTCCCAACTGGGACAAGCCTGCTTCTCAGATTAGTGTTCTTATGAGCACTTCCACAGTTATCAACTGAGCGTTTTCCTTGCCGATTGACCATTTTTTGCATGTGTATATCGTGTGGCAGGTACGAAGATACTCTATGCCCTGGGAATCGAGAAAATTTCCTTTACGAAAAGATCCTCGACCAGCGGGACTCGAACCCACGACCCTCAGCTTGGTCATGCTGAATAGCTGCGCGTTTACCGCTACGGCTATCTGGGCCCCCTGAAAACTATATTGCGGGAAAAAAGAGATTGTAAAAATTAACTAATCCGGATATTTGTAGCACGGTACTACATTTTCAGAAGTAGACCGCGATCGCAATTATTTTGCTTATTTCTGACAAATAATCTCGAACAAATTACGCCAAAAATGGGCCTCTAAATCAACATTGCGAAACTATTGACTTTACCATGTCTCGGCAAAATCTAAAAACATGCTTCAATTCCATTCGAAATCTCAACAGATAAAATAAAACACAATGAAATATACATAACATACACTACATTTTTTTCAATATTTTTTATAAATTTCATGATTCATACTACATCTTTCAGATGACAAATTCTTTTAAATAACTGTTTCTGGCACACCGCGCATTTTCTTTTTATAGGTCTCTAAGCGCTCTAGCTATTCTGTCGTCACGAAGTTTTGAGTTTAGTAGAAGAAAGTGGGATGTTGGGATCAGTTTGCGCTGACTGAAAGCGTGCGAATAAATCAAGTGTCGCGGTTTCATCTATCATGCGGCTTGTGTTGGCTCCAAATGGCACGGTTCGAATCTGTTAATCGTTTCAGCTGACCAGGAAACGATACCCAACCGGAGACATGTTTTGGGATGGGCGATGAGTTGATTTTTGATGCTGTTGCTTGGGAGAGCATGGCCGGTAATCTCATAGATTGAAGGGGTGTCACGAATATTTGCGACAAAATATCGTTTGCAGCTACTGTGTTGAACTATGTTCTATGTGTTTATTCAAATACCATTTTATGTATAACGAAGGGGCCTTTCTTGGCCGAGTGGTTAGAGTCCGCGGTTACAAAGCAAAGCCATGCTAAAGGTGTCTGGGTTCGATTCCCGGGCGGACCAGGATCTTTTAGTAATGGGAATTTCCTTGACTTCCCTGGGCATAGAGCATAATCGTACATGCTACACGATATACGAATGCGAAAATGACAACTTTGGCAAAGAAAGCTCTCAGTTAATAACTGTGGAAGTGCTCTTAGAACACTAAGCTGAGAAGCAGGCTCTGTCCCAGTGAGGACGTTAATGTCAAGAAAAAGAAGATGTATAACGAAATTGTATGTGGAAACCGCTGGGCCAAAAAAAAACATTTTTGTAATACAGTCGACTCTTCACATCTCGATGTTGTACATCTCGATATCTCTCCCTATGTCGAAGATTGCTTCGGTCCCTTCATTCTGCATACGATTTCTCTCTCCATATCTCGATATCCTCCTTATCTCGATATCTCCATATCTCGATGTGTTCCTGTTGATTTTTTGTTCCCAATTTTCTCTCTATATGTCGATATGAACATTATCAAAGGTTACTTGACCAGATTTAAGGTTACTTGACCAGATTTAGAGCAATTTGGAAACTCGAAATGAAGTTTGTTTGTCTATTATTTTCCTAGTAACGGAGTGATTTGGAGATGTGGAGAGGTGACTGTATGTGCTTCAATTCTGTTTTTTTTATTACTTTTCAATGAAACAAGAATGTTGACGACTCTTGTAGTAACGAAACGTCCATAGTTTGTTTTAAAATTGCATAAAGGCAGGGCGGGCAATCGTCAGATTCGTCACAGTGCGATGACGAAATAAAAAAAGACATCGTCATCCAGTATAATAACTCTAGCAGGTCGTCGTCTCGTCATCGACGAAAGAATGCACGACTAACTTCAATCCAAAATCGTTAACGAGCAAATTTTTCTTCACTCCGCTTGCTACCCTTACACACAAGAAGAAGGCGTTCACTGTATATTCGCTTGCTTCGCACCAACCAACGAATGCCATCATATAGTTGCTTGTATTGGCAAATGAACCCGCTCTCCTCATGATTCAATAATAGCTCTGTTGGTAAGCGCGTGGTATTGACGATTCAGAGAGCGTTTGTTCAATTCCAGTTGTGTTTTGTTATTTTGTTTTTGTTTTATTTTTTCAAAAAAAATGCTCTTAACTGTCGAAGACACGATTCATATTTTTAGTCGGCTCAGTGCTCCCGAACGAAGATTCGCCCCTAACGAAGGAATTGTGTTTGTTCGTCATGACGCCGAGCCATGTGCTCGGATCTCTGCGGTAAATCGTCATCCGACGCTGGTTGAGTGACGATGACGGTGCTTCTTTTAGTTTCGTCGCCGACTTTTTCCATTTGACGGTGACGATTGTCTGCCCTGCATAAAGGTAACGTTGCCACTATAGAAATATTTTGTTATAACCATGAAACGAGCTCACCAGCTGACAATCACGAATGATCTTGATTTCAGTGGAGCATGCACCGGAACCAAAAAGACCTCACACTACCTCATCAGAATCCTGACACGAATGGTTTTATAAAGTCGCCATATTTTCCTGATGGATGACCACAGAAAGCGAACGCAGTTTGAATTATTCTACACATGGAATGAAATAATGGAATGAATGGTAAATGCTCCATGTCCCAGTATCTCACTCAAGGTGAAAGGTATTTCGTGGTTTGATTAACCGATATCCTAATGAGGGTGCAAATCTTGATCCACCTCGCATACTGTCCAACGGTGTAGGTCATTAAACGCCAGCAAATAGTTGCACACGAGTGAAGAACAGTAAAGCTCAACTCCGGGTCACGCCATGACATCTCATCTATATTGCCGTCGCTGAGCTCGCGGCTTCCAAGGCTTGGAAATGAATAAATAAACACTTATTTATACATTTGTCTATGATATAGCAATAAATTCCAGTTTACGATACCATTATAAAGTCGCATTTCGGAATTTATTGTGATAATAAAAATCTCTAGTTGGGGAGTTGGTCTGCACTCTAGAGTGGCACAGTGAGAGGACTAGGAAAAAATCGACACCGACTTGGCAGGATAGATGCCAAACGACTTTGCTTACCGGCTCTCCGAATGAAGCTACAATAAAAACCGAGAAACAACGCACAGTGGCGCTTGGCCGGACAAAACTTGCGTTCTCAAAATCACTAGTTAACATTTTTGATACACTACTACACTATTGGGTGACAGTTTTCCAAAACTAGTATCTCCTTGGTATTACCGTCCTCACTGGGACAGAGCCTGCTTCTCAGCTTAGTGTTCAATGAGCACTTCCACAGTTATTACCTGAGAGATTTCTTTGCCAAAGTTGCCATTTTTGCATTCGTAAATCGTGTGGCAGGTACGATGCCCAGGGAAGTCAAGATAATTTCAATTACGAAAAGATCCTGGGCCGATCGGGAATTGAACCTGAACACCTTCAGCATGGCTTTGATGTGTAGCTGCGGACTCTAACAACTCGGCTAAGGAAGGCCTCCGAAACTAGTATCTTGAGTATATGTTTTTATCATACAATATATATAGTATAGTTTTTTGCAATCTTTCTTTTATTTTTTTTCTTAAATTTCCAAAAACACTAACAATTAAATATCTCAAGAACCTTCAGACTTGCCCCAAGAGGTGAAAAATTTGTTTGATTTTATTATGTAGCTAGATCTTCGTTAAAAAAGAAATAAAAAAACAAATCTGGATAATCTTTAATTACTGAAATTTAAACTTAATTGAAATTACTGAAAAAAGTTAAAGTTTCTCTGGTTTCAGTTTCAGTAAACATTTTGTCATCATAAAAAAAAAAAATTATGTGATATCAGTAAGAAGGTTGTAATTGGATGAAACAAAAACAATCTGGGCACATTTCGCTGGAAAATCGAATATTCATTTTGACGGTTTTTTTTTCAACAGGTTGATCTCAGGTACGAAGAAAGTTTTAAATGAATTTTAACACATTTGAGGTTTTTGCCAACCTTTGTATTCAGACGCGCCACAGTGCATCAATCCAGTCAGTGAGAGTATTCCTACTACCCTACCTGGAAGACTGCAGGTGGTGGCTAGTAGTGGTGCATCGGGAGGCTCATCGGTTTCAAATGGAGCTATAGCACACGATAAGTCTCCTGTTTTTCTCCCACTATTTATATCGGAAAGGACAGCGCTGGCTGCAACGAACCAGCCAGAAGAATGGACTTCAGTGCAATGTTGCATGACTTTTGTACTCTGACACCAGTTCGAGGAAATAAATGACTCTTCGGGCTGTTGTTGAGTGGGAAGGAAGAGGTTCGCAGAGTCAACGATACTTCTTCAGTTTGCCCCAGCACTGATACGTACCGATTTGCAGTTGGCGCGTTGTTTGTTAGTTGGGATTATTTCGAAAAGTTGAATGAAGTATTGGTTTCACAATTCATATGAATAAAAAATTAGTGTTAACCTGTAATATACACATCAGTGGATTACAACAGAATGATAACACAATTGATGTACATAATTGAATAATACAAAACACGTTATTGTTTACATATGTTAGGTGTGTCAGTTATGGTCATAATGGTTCCCAATTTCGCCAATTTACAGGGGCCTTCCTTAGCCGAGTGGTTAGAGTCCGCGGGTACAAAGCGAAGCCATGCTGAAGGTGTCTGGGTTCAATTCCCGGTTGGTTCAGGATCTTTTTGTAATGGAAATTTCCTTGAGTTCCCTGGGCATAAAGTATCATCGTACCAGCCACACGATATAAGAATGCGAAAAATGGCAACTTAGGCAAAGAAAGCTCTCAGTTAATAACTGTGGAAGTGCTCATAATAACGCTAAGCTAAGAAGCAGGCTCTGTCCCAGTGAGGACGTTAATGTCAAGAAGATGAATAATTTACAGAATCGATACCCGTTCTGTGGCGTAGTTGATTAACACGCCCAGTCTAGCGTATTGGGAGTCGTGGGATCGAAGCCAGAACGATTCCATTATTTTTCACAATTTAACGTTGTTCAAATTGACGCGATTCCGTTTTTTTTTTCATTCTGAAAGGTTGTGTATGTTTTAGCAGTGAGATATAGGATGTATCTCTATGTAAAGACATGCGAAATGATCAAAAATGTTAAGTTTATAGAAATTTTACATATGACCAATTAGGGAACCACCAGGTCCGTCACACTCGTGCTCAGATTGGGTACCACTTCTAGTACTGCATTTGGTCCCTCGGTAGTGCAAAAGGTACCCAAGTTTGACAGATCGCAGTACACTTTTCACGGCATTCTAGATTACCTTAAGAGCCATAAAATTTTGGGCAACTGCAAGGGACATGGAGGCAGTGGTGGAAAGAATCATGCCGTTTACGCAAAATGAACCAATATTAAGCAGGATCCACGCTCACACGCTCACGAACCAACAGCGACCGATTTGGTCACAGATTCTTGCATCGGAGAACCAGAACAAAACAAATGTAAAAAAGAGCGTGATTGCTGGATGAGCAGAGTCTGCTCACAGCCGTTCTTTTTTCCTTTCATAACTAATTTTGTGAATAATTGGATGGATTATGATTATAATAGATAGATTACAAACTAATGTACGACAGTATTGAGAAAATTGACCGATATGTGGTGTTATTGTAGAAATATCACAGGGAATCGGACGCGTGATTGCATGTCAAAATAAAATGATGCGATGCCCTTTACAGTATATGTGTTCGGGCGATCGTGAGCAAAGAAAGCAAGAACGCAATCGCACAAAATGAACCACCGATGCGGTGGCATTTTTCTGGTGTGCATGAACAGACTCTGTTCACCGTTTTACAGCACTGCATGGAGGTCTTTAATTTGTCTTTGGAACCACTATGTTTTAAATCGTACACTATCCCTATTTCGTTTCAAGTGTGTTATACAGCTCTCCATAACTCGATATTATGTATATCGATACCTAATCAAAGAATCATAGTATAAGTATATACAGGGGCCGTTCATTAGTCACGTTATCATTTATGTGCGGGAGCGGGTTTATAATCTGGCCAAAGACTAAACACATAGTTTATACATAGAGTAAGGTGGGGCAAAAGTTCGACCTTAGTGGTATAATCAATGTTTCCAGGAAAACAATAGCAGTTAAAACAAAACAAATACCATACAGTGAACCTTCAACATATTGGCTAGAATTTTGCTGAACAAACTTGTGTCAAAATATTTACCCATTTTTAGTTATAACAGTTTCAAAATTAATTGTCTTATTCGAACTTTTGCCCCACCGGTGGGGCAAAAGTTCGAATCTAGTGTGGGGCAAAAGTTCGCTGGCTAAAACACAAAATATCGATCCTTTTATGATAGGCATACTTTACACCAGCCGTAAACTTAAGTTTGACGAAAAATACACACTAAATTTTCATCAAAAAATTGCCCAAAACTGGGTTAATTGTAATATACACAAAAATAGCAGTTTTTCACAAAACTATGTGGAAATGTAAAATTTTGGTGACAATTTTCACACGATCGGACAAATTTAACTAAATTTGAAAATAATATATGGATTTTAGGCAATTTGTAATTTTTTCCGCGATTTTATACATGGGTCGAACTTTTGCCCCGCTGATTCGAACTTTTGCCCCACTATGGGCCGAAAATTGTTTTCAAGCATTTATGCAAAAACTAATACACCTCAAAGCAACCTTATGATAGGCCTAGAAACGCCCTTACATAAAATATTGAAAAATATTTTATCTTCAATTGGTTCCATGCTACGAAAGTTTGACCAAAAATTACAATATTCACGTCGAAAAACAACAAATAGCCATAACTTTTCCAAATCTCAATCGATTTTTATGATATTTGGATTGAAAGTCTCTTACTTGAATAGCATTCGACCCACCATGACATGTATAAGATTTGTTTTGAATTGAACTGGAAATCTTAAAAAGAAACTCTTACCCCACTCGAACTTTTGCCCCACTTTACTCTACATAAATAAAACAAAATCTTAGTGTAGACAAAAAACCAAAAGATAGGTGATAAGGGTACTAAAAATCTTAATTAAATGACCAAGTAGTTTAGCCCATAGCTGTTGGGATCTGTTGGTAAATGGTTGGGCATGGCGAACCATTGGTACCTCGCGTACCTGAAGGAATAAAAAAGACCCCTCTGTGCGGTCCTTGCCCAGCAACTCCTATCCCAACCCCCTCGCGGTACTGCCCGGAGCACGAGTAACCTTAGGGAAGATCGGGTAACCAACCCCCGGTGGGATCTTTGGTCGTATGCTGACAGGGAAGGGGGGGTTTGCTTTTGCTTCTGCAAACCTTGAGCGTCTGTACTCCATGTTAGGAGTGGCTGATCATCGTCCGAGTGCCAGAGAAGGACTCTAAGCTAAACTGTGCACTATGGTCCCCCAAACATTTAGGGGGAATGGTCCTCCGGAAATCTAGGGGGTTGGTGTCAGGCCCTGCAAGCCAGGGAACAATCGACGAAGACCACAGCGACGTAAAGGGACTAGCGATTGAAAGCTCGGTACGTGGAACTGTAAATCTCTCAATTTCATCGGGAGCACACGCATACTCGCCGACGTGCTGAAGGACCGCGGATTCGGCATTGTAGCGTTGCAGGAAGTGTGTTGGAAGGGATCAATGGTGCAAACGTTTAGAGGTAACCTACCATCTACCAGAGCTGCGGTAATACACGTGAGCTGGGAACAGCTTTTATAGTGATGGGTGATATGCGTGGGGGCCCAGATAGCAGTAGCGGTAAACGCGCAGCTATTCAGCATGGCCAAGCTGAGGGTCGTGGGTTCGAATCCCACCGGTCGAGGATCTTTTCGGGTTGGAAATTTTCTCGACTTCCCAGGGCATAGAGTATCTTCGTACCTGCCACACGATATACACATGCAAAAATGGTCATTGGCATAGTAAGCTCTCAGTGAATAACTGTGGAAGTGCTCATAAGAACACTAAGCTGAGAAGCAGGCTCTGTCCCAGTGGGGACGTAACGCCAGAAAGAAGAAGAAGGGTGATATGCAGAGGTGCGTGGTCGGGTGGTGGCCGATCAATGAGAGAATGTGCAAGTTGAGGATCAAAGGCCGGTTCTGATGATGATGATGATGATGAAGACGCTTTTTACGCGCAGATCGAACGCGAGTACGACGGCTGCCCAAGCCACGACGTCAAAATCATCATAGGAGATCTAAACGCTTAGGTTGGCCAGGAAGATCGGAAAGTTCAGTGCCCACCGGCTGACGAACGAAAACGGCCTACGACTAATTGATTTTGCCGCCTCCAAGAATGTGGCCATTCGTAGCACCTACCTCCAGCACAGCGTTCCATACCGACAGACTCGGATTTGGGGGGTGCCGAGGGGGCAAATGCCTCGGGCCCCCCGATTAAGGGGCCCCCTCGCGATGCTAACTATAGTAAAACACAGTGAATTAATTATATTTTACAATAATTCTAATTTTTAAATATAAATCCGATACTATTTTTTACAGAGATATTATTACATGAGATTCTGTTATTTTATAGTCAGTAGTTAATTTCATACGATTTGTATTCGAATTTTCAAGTTACAATGAAAATTCTACTTTTTTCTGCTGAAAACCGTCGAGGTTTTTCTAAAAACATTAAAACTATTCTCAGGTTGATATACATCACCTGACACAGCTTTCAGGAAAGATACTGTCAAAATAACAGTGCTCTTTGTCCTGGAATAATCTTGGCAAGACGAGGATACTCGGTTTTCAACACATATTCTTGATTTTACTACCAGGGTACTGAAACTAATATTCTATCAATCACGCCAAGTTCTACCGGAAATTTGTAATTTTTTATCAATATTTTCATGGTTTTGTTTAAATATTTCAATTTTTAATAATAACTTAGAATTCAGCATAAGATTGATCCGAATCGGCAGAATTTAAATACATATTTAATTTCTCGGTCCCTAAATTACTAGTCCAAGTGGATTGATTATCAAATTAATTTTGCTCTGGTTTTTGCCAGAGGGCTATTTACAGAGACTATAGAAATCATATGTAAATGTGCAAAATAAATGTGCATAGTAAATGTGCATAGTTCTTCCAAACTGTTGTTAATACCTGGAATATTTACATTATAAAGCAAGGCTCATATAGCTAATTCTGGAAATTGTTAGTTGACCGAGAGTGAAGCTCATGTGCGTTTATGAAAGCAATTGCTTCTTATCTGCAAAGACTAATTGAATAAATTATTGAAGCAACGCTAGACAATCTTTGTTCGTTTACCGCTACGAAAGCCAAATAATGTATTTAAAAGTACAAAGTAAGGAAATCAGAAAATTTCTATACTATAAAATGATGTAACTAATAGATTAATTGATTGCCTCAATAACGACTGTCGTTCAAGTTCATTGAATGGAAATATCTGCAGCAACATTGAAAAAATTTCAATATAATTTTTGCTATTGTTATCCTAGCTATAATTGTCTCGATTAATTATATTGTCTTGATTTGAACTTGATTTTTTTTCCAATTTGGACTTGATTCAGAACATTTTAGTCAACATTCAATTTTATTGTCTATTATTTACGAACTTTCAAGTGTTTTAAACAGATGTAATTTGAGTAATATTACCTACAATTTCGTGGAGGTTTTCAAATTTTTTTTTTTACGAAATACTAAATTTTTCTATGCTTAGCGTTTCCCTCTCCTCCTTTACCAAAGGCCCTCGTCAAGAGATCCTACCCGGGCCCCCCGAAGCCCAAATCCGGCACTGGATACATGCAACAATGTCATTTTTGATATGTTGTGTTATTTGCGTTTATGTATTACCTCTGTCGTAATTCCAAGCGATAGATTTTGAACGATAATCCCATCATTCACCCACCGCATCTATCCTTGTAACAATCATCGTGCTTTCTAGTTGAATTCCGTGTGGCACACCAATAAGCTTGGTTTTCGAATGCCAAGACATTGCTCCACTCAATGCTGGTGGTGCATCTTCAGAAAGGCATCTCTCTACCGGGCCCCTTCTCCGATTTAATGCTTATTGTGATCATTATTCCGCAATAACGATCGCACTTAAACTATCGTTCTGCAACCATTGGATAGAGAGGTGTCAGAGCTTTGGTGCCTTGATATGTAGTGGAAGACAGAGCAATATTGGACTTATGCATGGTCAAAAGTAGTATTGTTTTGATTCATTGAACAATCAATTTCAGAATCCACATAAATGTTTTTGTTTTTTATTCGGAATTATTAATGGAATATTCAAAGTTCTTATTCTTGGTATTACGTCGTCCTCACTGTGACAGAGCCTGCTTCCGAGCTTAGTGTTCAATAAGCACTTCCACAGTTATTAACTGAGAGCTTTCTTTGCCAAAGTTGCCATTTTCGCATTCTTATATTGCGTGGCAGGTACGATGATACTCTTTCCTAGGGAAGTCAAGGAAATTTCCATTCTGGACCGACCGGGAATCGAAACCAGACACCTTCAGCATGGCTTTGCTAAGTAGCCGTGGAGCTCAATTTCAAATTTCAAACTGCGGAAAAAAGAGTTTTTATTCCTGTGCTGAGAGCAAAGGGAAACGTGCCTTTTGGCAATTCTATTCAATTACACACTTTGAACACATTACTGTCTAGCTAAAGGAAGATGCTAATTGAAGAGATTCTTTGTGAGTTAAGTTAAAAATGGCAATTACAGAAGCATGTGAAGAACATTAATACCGAACAAGTCTCTGGCTGACATTAGTAATTAGCACTTATTAGCGCAGTTGATGCAGATATTTGCCTTATGATGTTATGCGCTCCGAAAGATTCACGTATGAGTCTCCATCATTTCTACTGGGAGGAATGATCGCATTTTGGGCCGAGAATTTCCCAACATAAATCATCAAGACGGTATCTTCAACCAGTTAAACCAACTGTCAAAACTGTTTGAATACTATTTTGGGTCGTGGAACAAACCCCAAAAAAGTCAGCACATGAAAAGTCCATTTGCTGCTAGATTATCATTTCAAAGTGGCCCCGATGAGCCAGCAGATTTGACCCTCCCAGCACATTCACCCGGGACATTCGGTTTACCACGAAGGCTATGAACCTGTCATTGGTAGAGAAAGCATATCTCAATTTTTCGATCAAGGCGACTAGAAATGGAAACACCTTCTGACAGGTGAACAACACTCACCCATGCTCGAGTGGTTCTGCTGTGCCTATGAGTACCGATGCGAGAGGCGGCGCACCAGGAATGCGGGATGGTGCCTGCTCCAAAGCCCGCGAGGACACATTTTTGCATACCTTCCAATCACCTGCGGGCGAACCCGAATAGGAAGGGGGAAAAAATATTATGATGTTAAAATAGATAACCATCACTAGTTCATTCAAAAACGGACAATAACATTATTTGAAACAATCAATATTTGGGAATTAATTAAAGAGCCAAAAGTTCAAAACAGCATTTAAGAACGCAGTCAACTTTCTATGACTCGATATTGAAGGGACCATCGAATCAGGAAGGTATTGATTTATAGAACACAAAACCACTACTGTTATAAAGTTTAGAAGTTTTGAAATTAACATGTACCCGAAGAGAAACGTGTCAAATGTACTAATTAAAATAGAAACTATGAAAAGAAATCACGTGTTCCTGTGGAGATCGAACCCACGACTCCCTATTCGCTAGAAAGGCGCTTCAACCTACAAGCAGCGGAGCCTCTTGAGAGACCCCAACGCTCGGAGGCGCATTGAACTTAGGACGATCTCTGGCGGCGTGCAAAAAAACGGTGTGTGGCTGCGAAGGGTGAACCACGAGGTCGCCCAGCTCTACGGCGAACCCAGTATTAAGAAAGTGGCCAAAGCTGGAAGGATACGCTGGGTAGGGGATGTTGCAAGAATAAAGGACAAGACTTGTAAAGACTTCGAATCCGGCCGGAACAAGAAGCGAAATTTGATCTGGTTGGTTGGTGTAGAACCAAAAAAATTAAATAATAATATCGATTTACCAGTAAAGAAATATATTGAGGTTTTTTAAATTTATTTTTTTTGTTAAATTTATTCAAGCTATGATTTATGTCTAATAATTTTATTTGTAAGTTTCTGATAAATCACAGAATATTCTCCTTCTTTAAATGCTTCTTAATTTCACTGCCAATACATATTGCTGGTGCGGCTTCAGCTTCCTTCTTTGGGAGGGCGGTGCTCACCGGTTCAAATGGTAACATTGATTGATCATTGTTTTTTCGTGGATTCAAATCAGCCAATCTTAGTCAAACACAGAGAGACGTGTGGCCGTAGCCATCGCTCGCCAAGGTAAATGGACGGGGCGCGTGGTTGTTTCCCTCGGATGTTGGTGCTAGGTTATCGCGGCCTGTCATCGGATAAGAGAGTCACTGGAATGGAAGTGTTACAAACAACATAATCATCGTATGGACATCATCACTTCATCTTACCTGAGTGTTTCTTTTGTTTCTCATACGATTGGCATTCGATTTATTCTTTGATTAATATCCTCCATATTAGACTGCACAGATTGGCTAAGCAACTATGCTTGATTCCGTTCTTAGACACTGATTTCCTTATTCTAGAATCAACAAATAAACAACATTGAAGTCTCTTCCACCTAATATGAGGAGGAATTCTGAGTAAAAAATTATATTCACTGGATTAATTACTGGAGAAACCAATGCAAGATATATAAGACGAATTTTGTTAAAGTACCTAGGTTAAATCCATACATAGTACTTTAGGTATTTTAGGATAAATTCTTGGATCTTTTGGAAATTTTAAAATTTTTTGATATCTTTTTTATTTTTGATGAATTTTTTAAGCAATCCTTATAATAATCCCGAGGAGAAATTCTATCTAACATTATTGACAAAATCTCTGATGGAATGGAGAAAATATGAAGATGTCTGGGTTTGATTCCCGGTCGGTCCAGGATCTTTTCGTGATGGAAATTTCCTTTCACCTCTGGCAAAGAAAGCTCTCAGTTAATAACTGTGGAATTTCTCATAAGACCACTAAGCTCAGAAGCAGGCTTTACCCCAGCGAGGACGTAATACCAATAAGAAGAAGATCCTTTTACGTGATACCTGACGTCATTTTCAGAATAATCCGAGAAGAAATGCCTGGAAAAATAAACAGTGCAAATTCCTTAACAATTTTCAATTATCTAAAAAAATTGCACTTTTTGTTAAACATACCCAATCAACATTCCTGGAAAAATCATATGGGTTGTATCTAGATACTACTAAAGATACATTATTGAATAATCTATGGAGTATTTTTAAGAATCTCTGCCTATGACAGTGCACAGTGGTTCAGGAATCAGTTTAACGCGGAAATATGCATTTCGAGCTTTAGAATGAAACATTAGACGAAAACGGTGTTCTACAAAGATATTAATACAAACAAAGGTCCCTTGTTTGCTGTTATTGAAAATTAGGATGGACCACATTTTCATAGAAATGGTGTAACCAACTTTCTTATTTGTAGAAATTATGTTATACATGCTTCAGCAAAGTTGTAGACCATTCAATTTCAAGCAACTTTACCAACAAAGTTTTTTTGTATCTCTTGAATTGGTCGATTTAGAGCTATTTTCCTACGGTGACGTAGGGTGGTCCAAACAAAACTGGTTTTCTGGCTCTAGAGTTTTCAATTCTAATTTCCCATAAAAGTAGTCTATGATACACTTTTAGAGCTTTGAAAAATGCGTAATTTGGTGAGTGAAGGAACTCGCTACCTCCGTCCGTTTGGGAGTTATTGTTGATTTTCTCTCTGATTGAGGCAATCATAAAAATTATCTTTTGACGGCATTCAAAAATAAAATTGGATATTATATCAAAAAATTACAGATGTGTTATTTTTGTAACTCTAGTAAAATGCTCTGAAAAACAAAGGATTTTAGGCAGAAAAACTTTAATAACTTTTGAACTAAATAGATATCATCTATATTTTTGCATGAGAATTTGCGTTTTGTTAAGGTCTTAAAGTCGTTCATAGACCACTTTGGCGAGAAATCTGAAATAAGAAAGATAGGGCTCTAAAACTATTTTGAAGATTTTCATAGTATGTATTTCTCTATTATTTTGTATTTTGATACTGAAAATAAAATTGTAGACAAAAATGATCTTCCACACAATGGTTTCTAAAAATGTAAGCTTTCATACTATGTCATTTAAAACAAGGGTGGTCCACAATATCACATAAATCATATAATCAACTTTTTTATTTGCAAAAATACTGGTATATACTCTTAGGCAAAGCAGTAAAACTTGAAATTTTGATCAACTTTACCAAAAAAGTTTTTCTGTAGCTCAAAATTTGACCAATCTGGAGCATTTTTTCCTATTCATCGCAGGGTGGCCCAACAAAAATAAGTTTTTCAACTCTAGTTTTTTTTTAATATTAGCTTCTCCTCAAAGTCGTCTATGAACGACTTTTAGAACTTAACAAAACGCAAATTTCATGCAAAAATATTGATGATATCTATTTTAGTTCAAAAGCTATTAAAGTTTTTCTGCTTAAAATCCTTTGTTTTTCAGGGCATTTTATAAGAGTTCATGCAAAAAGATTGTTGATATCTATTTAATTTCTAAAGTTATTAAAGTTTTTGTGATGAAAAATATTTGTTTTTCAAGACATTTTACTAGAGGTACAAAAATAACACATCTATAATTTTTTGATATAATATACAATTTTATATTGTCTTTTGAATGCCGTCAGAAGATATTTTTTATAATTGCCCCAATGTTACATTCATTTATTTAGTTAACATCTACACAGATAACACTGAATCAACAATTTCACGCCACAATACTCGGTTCATGGCCGCATCTCTCCATCCTCGGTTCTGCCCCACGCTCGCCAAATCGATACGCACTTGATCCGCCCACCTAGCTCGCTGCGCTCCACGCCTTCTTGTACCAACCGGATCCGAAGCGAACACCATCTTTGCAGGGTTGTTGTCCGGCATTCTTGCAACATGCCCTGCCCATCGTATCCTTCCAGCTTTGGCCACCTTCTGGATACTGGGTTCGCCGTAGAGTTGGGCGAGCTCGTGGTTCATCCTTCGCCGCCACACACCGTTCTCCTGCACACCGCCGAAGATCGTCCTGAGCACCCGACGTTCGAAGACTCCAAGTGCTTGCAGGTCCTCCTCGAGCATCGTCCACGTTTCATGCCCGTAGAGGACTACTGGCCTTATGAGCGTTTTGTACATGGTACATTTGGTGCGGGCGTGAATCTTTTTTGACCGCAGCTTCTTTTGGAGGCCATAGTAGGCCCGACTTCCACTGATGATGCGCCTCCGTATTTCACGGCTAACGTTATTGTCAGCCGTCAGCAAGGATCCAAGGTAGACGAACTCGTCGACCACCTCGAACGTATCCCCGTCTATCGTAACACTGCTACCTAGGCGAGCCCTGTCGCGCTCGGCCCCACCAGCTAGCATGTACTTTGTCTTGGCCGCATTCACCACCAGTCCAACTTTTGCTGCCTCGCGTTTCAGGCGGGTGTACAGGTCTGCCACCTTTTCAAATGTTCGGCCGACGATGTCCATATCATCCGCGAAGCAAACAAATTGACTGGATCTCGTAAAAATCGTTCCCCGGCTGTTAAGCCCGGCTCTCCGCATAACACCTTCTAGCGCAATATTGAACAACAGGCACGAAAGTCCATCACCTTGTCGTAGTCCCCGGTGAGATCCAAAAGAACTGGAGTGTTCGCCTGAAACCTTCACACAATTTTGCACACCTTCCATCGTCGCTCTTATCAGTCTCGTGAGCTTCCCGGGAAAGCTGTTCTCGTCCATGATTTTCCATAGCTCTACGCGGTCGATACTGTCGTATGCCGCCTTGAAATCGATGAAAAGGTGATGCGTTGGGACCTGGTATTCACGACATTTTTGGAGGATTTGCCGTACAGTAAAGATCTGGTCCGTTGTCGATCGGCCGTCAACGAAGCCGGCTTGATAACTTCCCACGAACTCGTTTACTACGGGTGACAAACGACGGAAGATGATCTGGGATAATACTTTGTAGGCCGCATTTAGAATGGTGATCGCTCGAAAGTTCTCACAGTCTAACTTGTCGCCTTTCTTGTAGATGGGGCAGATTACCCCTTCCTTCCACTCCTCCGGTAGCTGTTCTGTTTCCCAGATTGTGCCTATCAGCCGGTGCAGACAAATGGCCAGCCTTTCCGGACCCATCTTTATGAGTTCAGCTCCGATACCATCCCTACCAGCAGCTTTATTGTTCTTGAGCTGGTGAATGGCATCCTTAACCTCCCTCAAAGTGGGGGCTGGTTGGTTTCCATCTTCCGCAGTACTGACGAAGGCATTTCCTCAGTTGTCCCGTCCTTCATTGCCTGTGCTCTCAGCACCATTCAGGTGCTCGTCGAAGTGCTGCTTCCACCTTTCGATCACCTCACGCTCGTCCGTCAGAATGCTCCCATCCTTATCCCTGCACATCTCGGCTCGCGGCACGAAGCCGTTGCGGGATGCGTTGAGCTTCTGATAGAACCTACGCGTTTCCTGAGACCGGCACAGCTGTTCCATCTCCTCGCACTCCGTCTCCTCCAGGCGGCTTTTTTTCTCCCGAAAGAGGCGGGTCTGCTGTTGCCGTTTCTGTTTATAGCGTTCCACGTTCTGCTGGGTCCCTTGCTGCAGCATGACCGCCCGCGCTGCATTCTTCTCCTTCAAAACCTCCTGGCACTCCTCGTCGAACCAATCGTTCCGTCGACTCCGTCCCACGTACCCGACGTTGCTCTCAGCTGCATCGTTGATGGCTGCTTTTACTGTTCTCCAGCAGTCCTCAAGAGGGGCTTCGTCCAGCTCACCCTCATCCGGTAATGCAGCCTCGATTTGCTGCGCGTATGCCGCTGCGACATCCGGTTGCTTGAGCCGCTCTAGGTCATACCGGGGCGGCCGTCGGTACCGTACGTTGTTAACGACGGAGAGTTTTGGGCGCAGTTTGACCATCACCAGATAGTGGTCAGAGTCGATGTTAGCGCCACGATAGGTCCTGACGTCGATTATGTCGGAGAAGTGCCGACCATCAATCAGAACGTGGTCGATTTGCGATTCTGTCTGCTGTGGTGATCTCCAGGTGTATCGGTACGGAAGGCTGTGCTGGAAGTAGGTGCTACGAATGGCCATATTCTTGGAGGCGGCAAAATCAATTAGTCGTAGGCCGTTTTCGTTCGTCAGCCGGTGGGCGCTGAACTTTCCAATCGTCGGTCTGAATTCCTCCTTCTGGCCAACCTGAGCGTTTAGATCTCCTATGATGATTTTGACGTCATGGCTTGGGCAACTGTCGTACTCGCGTTCAAGCTGCGCGTAAAAAGCGTCTTTATCATCATCAGTGCTTCCGCAGTGAGGGCTGTGCAAGTTTATTATGCTGAAGTTGAAGAACCGGCCTTTGATTCTTAACTTGCACATTCTCTCATTGATCGGCCACCACCCGATCACGCGCCTCTGCATATCACCCATCACTATAAAAGCTGTTCCCAGCTCATGTGTATTGCCGCAGCTCTGGTAGATGGTATGGTTACCTCTAAACGTTCGCACCATTGATCCCTTCCAACACACTTCCTGCAACGCTACGATGCCGAATCCACGGTCCTTCAGCACGTCGGCGAGTATGCGTGTGCTCCCGATGAAGTTGAGAGATTTACAGTTCCACGTACCGAGCTTCCAATCGCTAGTCCTTTTACGTCGCTGTGGTCTTCGCCGATTGTCCCGGTTCGTATTCGCTCGTTGATTATTCGTTGCTTGATTTTTTTACGGCTGGCTTGCAGGGCCTGACACCAACCTCCTAGATTTCCGGAGGACCATTCCCCCTAAATGTTCGGAGGACCATAGTGCGCAGTTTAGCTTAGAGTCCTTCTCTGGCACTCGGACGATGATCAGCCGCCCCTGACATGGGGAACAGACGCTGTTGTGAGCCGCTCCTAACATGGAGTACAGACGCTCAAGGTTTGCAGAAGCAAAAGCAAAAGCAAACCCCCCCTTCCCTGTCAGCATACGACCAAAGTTCCCACCGGGGGTTGGTTACCCGATCTTCCCTAAGGTTACTCGTACCCCGGCCAGAACCGCGAGGTAGGGATAGGAGTTGCTGGGCAAGAGGCTAAGGACCGCACAAAGGGGTCTATTTTATTCCTTCAGGTACGCGAGGTACCAATGGTACGCCATGCCCAGCCATTTACCAACCTCCCAATGTTACACTACACAGCTTCGGATTGTTGTTTGAACTAAGCTCTAGTTCAATCGAAAGTAAGACGGCCTCAATTCCGGTAGTGATTGACATCGATTACCATCCGATAATATTTGGGGTAGGGATTTCAGAACCTTGATTGAACTAGATCCTTGATTGTATCCTGTTCTTGGGTCGGAGACAATTCATCCAAACTTCTCCTCGTCATCGTCATTTTTAGCAGTAGAAGTTCTTTGTAGCAAGCCCGCCTATTCCGGGACAAAAAGCGCCGCCTGGAAGAGGTGGAATGCCAAGAGATGGAGTTGCTGTACCGTTCTCAAGAAACGCGGAAGTTCTATCAGAAGCTCAACACATCCCGCAAAGGCTTCGTGCCGCGAGCTGAGATGTGCCGGGATAATGATGGGAGCATCTTGACGGACGGACGCGAGGTGATCGAAAGGTGGAAGCAGCACTACGATGAACACCTGAATGGCGCAGAGAACACAGGCACAGAAGGTGAGGACATCGAAGGCGATGGCTACGTCAGCACAGCGGAAAGCGGAAACCAACCAGCTCCCACGATGGGGGAAGTTAAGGATGCCATTCAACAGCTCAAGAACAACAAGGTCGCTGGCAAGGATGGTATCGGAGCCGAACTGATCAAGATGGGCCCGGACAGGTTGGCCGCTTGTCTGCATCGGCTGATAGTCAGAATCTGGGAAACGGAACAACTACCGGAGGAGTGGAAGCAAGGCGTTATATGCCCTATCTACAAAAAGGGCGGCAAACTGGAGTGTGAAAATTAACGTGCAATCACCATCCTAAACGCCGCCTACAAAGTGCTATCCCATATTCTCTTCCGTCGTCTATCACCTATAGCAAACGAGTTCGTGGGAAGTTATCAAGCAGGTTTTATCGACGGCCGCTCGACAACGGACCAGATCTTTTCCGTGCGGCAAATCCTCCAGAAATGCCGTGAGTACCAGGTCCCTACGCACCATTTGTTCATCGATTTCAAGGCGGCATACGATAGTATCGACCGCGTAGAGATATGGAAAATTATGGACGAGAACAGCTTTCCCGGGAAGCTCACAAGATTGATCAGAGCAACGATGGACGGTGTGCAAAACTGCGTGAAGATCTCGGGCGAACACTCCAGTTCGTTCGAGTCTCGGCGGGGACTACGACAGGGCGATGGACTTTCGTGCCTGTCGTTCAATATTGCGCTTGAAGGTGTAATGCGGAGAGCCGGACTTAACAGTCGGGGCACGATTTTCACGAGATCCGGACAATTTGTTTGCTTCGTGGACGACATGAATATTATTGGGAGAAAATTTGAAACGGTGGCAGATTTGTTCACCCGCCTAAAACGCGAAGCAACAAGAGTCGGGCTAATGGTGAATGCGTCGAAAACAAAGTACATGCTGGTTGGCGGAACTGAGCGCGACAGGACCCGCCTAGGCAGCAGTGTTACGATAGACGGAGATACCTTCGAGGTGGTGGACGAGTTCATCTACCTCGGATCCTTGTTGACGGCTGACAACAATGTTAGTCGGGAAATACAAAGGTGCATCATCAGCGGAAGTCGTGCCTACTATGGGCTCCAGAAGAAACTGCGGTCAAGAAAGGTTCACCCCCGCACCAAATGTACGATGTACAAAACGCTCATAAGACTGGTAGTCCTCTATGGGCATGAGGCGTGGACTATGCTCGAGGAGGACTTGCAAGCTCTTGGGGTTTTTGAACGAAGGGTGCTAAGGACGATCTTCGGCGGCGTACAGGAGAACGGCGTGTGGCGGCGAAGGATGAACTACGAGCTCGCTCAACTCTACGGCGAACCCAGTATCGTGAAGGTAGCTAAAGCTGGAAGGATACGCTGGGCAGGGCATGTTGCAAGAATGCCGGACAACAACCCTGTAAAGATGGTGTTCGCTACGAATCCGGTCGGAACAAGAAGGCGTGGGGCGCAGCGAGCTAGGTGGGAGCATATGGGAGATTGGATCTTCGAATATTTTTAAGATTTGAATTGCCCTACTGTACATCTTCGTCAAAATATCCCAAGCGATACGGTAGTTGGCCTTCGTGATCGCCAATGGGTCTACCAGTGCCTTGCACTCACCTGCCAAGCATCCCTTTAGGTAGTGCAATATGTCCGGCAAATCTGTCTTCAAATGAATGAGCGACTTGTAGAGATCGCGGAAGCTTAACCATCGATGTTGCCGTCGAAAGTCTGCAACTTGATTCGCTCGATGATTGGATGAAGGGTCGTATGCTGGTTTTGGATGGACTGGTTCAGCCTGTATGACTCCACCAATTCATTCATTTTGTCCATCAGCAAAGATTTGATATCGATGTACCGTTTTGATTCATATTACGGACAGCTTCAAATTCCGGACACTCTACTTTGTATAAGAAACATTTCAAACGAAATTTTTCAATTTTTGCCGTTAAAAAGTTCATACTTTCGAGACTCGTTCTAATAAGCTTTTTCCATTAATACCTATTCTCTTCAGTGGTTTGACGATTTTAATTGATGATTTGACTTTTATATCAATTATTTCCATGAGTTGTCCGGAATTCGAATCAAAGTGTCCGGAATATGAGACAAAAGTGAGAAAGCGTCCGGAATAAGAATCATAAAAAGAACACACATTTCGAATTATTTAAAATAGCTCAAGTTATGGAAGCGTATTCTTTACTCAAAATTCGAAAGTTTAGGGTTTCTGACGCTCGATAACGCTGAGGACTCATACAGAATTATTTATTTTGTGTGCCCTATCCTGAGTTATACTTCCCTGAGGCCTTAAGTGTACGAAAAATGATTCAAAACATTACTTACTATTGGGGTGGTAAATAACTGGTCAATGCGTACCATTGGTACATCGCGTTCCTGCAGGTATAAAATAGACGCCATTTGTGGTCTTTAGCCTCTTGTCCAGTAACTCCTATCCCTACCTTCCCGTGGTTCCACCTGGGGTACGAGTAACCGTAGGGAAGATCGGGTAACCAACCCTAGTGGGACCTTAGTCGTATGCTGAAAGGGCAGGGGGTTCCTCTCTTCTGAGGGTGTAACTTATCAGAGCTTCTGTTCTCCATGTTAGGAGCGGCTGATCATTGTCCTAGTACCAGCGTGGGACTCTAAAGAGTGCTGTGCACGATGATCCTCCGGAGAGACAGGGGGTTGGTGCAGGCCTTACAAGCCAGCCGTAAAACTCATCAGTACAGGAAACATACTATGTAAATTCGTACCGGAACAATCGGCATAGACCCAGGCATCGAAAACGGACTAACGATTAGAAACTCGGATCATGGAACTGTAAGTCTCTCAATTTCTTGGGAAGTACCCGCATTCTTTCCGAATTATTGAGGGTCCGCAAGTTCGACATCGTAGCGCTGCAGGAGGTTTGCTGGAAAGGGTCGACGGTACATACGTATAGGGATGGTTATACCATCTACCAGAGCTGCGGCAATAGACATGAGCTGGGCACAGCTTTTATCGTGATGGGCGAAATGCAGAGGCGCGTGATTGGGTGGTGGCCAATCGACAACAGAATGTGCAAGTTGAGGATCAAAGGCCGTTTCTTCAATATCAGCATAATCAACGTGCACAGCCCTCACCTAGCAAGTGACGATGACGATAAGGACGCTTTCTACGCGCAGCTGGAACGTGAATACGACGGCTGCCCAAGCCATGATGTCAAAATCGTTATCGGAGGTCTCAACGCTCAGGTTGGCCAGGAGGACGAATTTAGACCGATTATAAGGAAGTTCAGCGCACACCAGCTTACGAACGAAAACGGCCTTAGACTGATTGATTTCACCTCTGAAAACATACGTAGTACCTTCTTCCAGCACAGCCTCCCATATCGGTACACTTGGAAATCACCCCAACAGACTGAATCGCAAATCGAACACGTTTTGATTGATGGAAGATACTTCTGGGACATAATCGACGCCAGAACCTATCGCAGCGCAAACATCGATTAGCACCACTACGTAGTGACGGTTAAAGTGCGCCAACGACTCTCCGTTGTGAACAACATTCGGTACCGACGCCCGCCACGGTACAATTTGGAACAACTAAATCTATCTGAAGTCGCAACTGATTACGCGCAAAGCCTTGAAGCAGCGTTGCCGGAAAAGGGAGAGCTCACCGAAGCCCCTCTTGATGACTGCTGGAGCAATCTCAAAGAAGCCATTAACAATGCAGCGGAAGGTACCATTGGGTTCTTGGAAGGACTTGGTTTGAAGGACAATTGGTTCGACGAGGAGTGTCAGACGGTTTTGGAGGAGAAGATTGTAGCGCGGGCGATGATGCTGCAGCATGGTACCCGTAAAAATGTGGAACGGTTCAAACAGAAGCGAAGACAGCAAACCCATCTATTCCGAGATAAAAAGCGCCGCCTGGAAGAGTTGGAGTGCGAAGAGATGGAGCAGCTGCATCATTCTCAAGAAACACATAAATTCTACAAGAAACTCAATGCATCCCGCAAAGGCTTTGTGCTGCGAGCCGAAATGTGCTGGGATAAGGATGGAGGTATCTTGACGGACGAACGTGCGGTGATTGAAAGGTGGAAGCAACACTCCGATGAACACCTAAAAGGCACAGAGGAGGAAGATCAAGACAGCAGGAGGAATGGCTACATCAGTACGACAGATGAGGGAGACGTGCCAACTCCCACAATAGGTGAAGTTAAGGCCCAAGTAAAAATGGTGCAAAAGTCAAAACTTAAAAAGAGGTTTTCTCTTCTTAAATAGACAAATCGAAGAAAATAAAAACACACAGCCCTTTTATTTGCCAAATAAAAAGGCTGTGTGTTCTTATTTTCATCAATTTATTGTTTTAAAATAAGAAAAATGCTTTTTCAGTTCTGACTTTTGAGCCATTTTTTCTTGCACCTTAAGGATGCTATCAAACAGGTCAAGATCAACAGAGCAGCTGGAAAGGATGGTGTTGGAGCGGAACTTATTAAAATGGGCCCAGACAGGTTGGCCACTTGTCTGCACCGATTGATAGCCAGGATCTGGGATACAGAACAGACTCCAGTGTGGCTCTTGGGATTCCAGTATGGATGCTGGGTTTCCAATGTGAATCCTTGGATTTCAGTGTCAATTCTGAGATTCTAGTGAGGATTTTGGAATTAAAGTGTGCATCCTGGGTTTCCAGTTTGGATATTGGTATTCCAGAGTGGATCCTGGGATTACAGTGTGGATCTTGGGCTTCCAGTGTGAATTCTGGTATTTCAGTGCGGATCCTGGGATTCTTCTGTGGATACTATGATTCCAGTGTGAATACTGGGATTCCAGTGTTGATTCTGGGATTCCAGTGTGGATCGATGGATTCCATTGGGGATCTTGGGATTTCAGTTTGGATTCAAGAAATCCAGTGTGGATCCTGGAATTGCAATGTGGATCCAGGTGTTTGAGTCTGGATCTTAGAGTTTCTCTGTGAGTCTTGGGATTGTAGTGTACATTGTTTTACTGTACGGTGGATCCTAGGTTTCTAATGTGGATATTGGAATTTCAGTGTAGTTTGTTGTAGTTAAGTGTGGATCATGTTTCTGTTGTGTGGTTCATAGTGTGTCACTGTGGATCTCGAGATTTTAGTGTGGAACCAAGGATGCCATATGGATATTGGGATTCCAGTGTGAATTGGGGCGTGTTATTGCAGTATGAAACCTGAGATTTCAGTGAAGAACTTGAGATTCTAAAAAGGATCTTTCGATTCAGGTGTGGGTCCTAGGATAGAAACACGATTCCAAACACGGTTTCCAAAGATTATAGTGTGGTGCTAGAATTTCCAGTGTGGATCCTAGATTTTCTGTGTAGATATTGAGATACCCGTGGGGGTTTTGAGTATCCAGTGTGAATTCTTGATTCCGAATGTGAATTTTGAGATTCCAGTAAGGATCCTGAAATTCCAGTGAGGATTTTGGTATTCCAGTGAAATGATCAAATGAGAGTCCTTGGATTACTGTGACAATTTTGGGCTTTCTGTGGTAAAATTATAGAAACCTTGTGAGAGTTATTTTAAATTGTAAATGTTGTGGAATTTAAGAAAAGGTAAGCGAATAGTTTGAAAACGGATTGGATATCTTGAGGAAAAGCTAGGATTCTTATGAATGTTTTATTTTAAATCTGAAAGGATCCGGTGTGAGTTTAAGAAATCCGGTCCTTTATATTCTGTGGAAATTGTGTAGAAATTTGTGAGAGTTGTGAGAATGTTATAGGAATCCCGTGTGGTTTTTATGAGGATCTTGGGAAAACTCTGATGAAAATTCTGTTAGTTACGCTTCTAAGGTCAGCATTTGATTCTCTTCGCTCATCCTCTACTTCAAGTTTCGTTGAATACTTTCCAAACTGTCTCATAGACATAAAAATTAATTTATTTTTTTCATATATAAAGCATATTCCTCCAATTATGAAATGAAATGAATGTTATCAACACAACATTTTATTTCTCAAGAACCGTCGTAAATTTTTTTTCGAAATGTATTGCATAAATACAGTTTGAATTGAACTAATATGTCCTAAAGGCGTGTTGGGAATTCGATGCACGAACAGAAAAAAAGTTTAATATTTCAAACTGTTCGACAATAAAACTCGATACTTCATAAATTTCTAACGATCTTGAAATCTGATACTTTATCATATAATTAATTTTCCAGTTTTGCTTTATTCCCACTGAGGAGACATGCCATTTGCTGGTGCCCAAGCAAGATCCACCTCGAAAATCGGTCAAATAGAAGATCGGCCGTGTGGTAGCGGTGAGAGCAGGCGCGCGTCAAACTGATTTCTGCTTCGCTTTTCAACACTCACATCTTAATGTTTTCATCAGACCAGACTTTTATCACGCATCGGTGTTTGTTTCACTTCGTTGACAAATTGTTATTATACCTTTATTTAGAAGCGCCACCAAGAATGAATACAACGCCTCCATCCACGGTGTTGTAGTTTAATGTCGCTCCAGAAATTATGTCGTTAAACCCACTTCCTCGCTCGAAGTGCTCGTCTTGAAGAATCCCCATTGAGTTCATCGATTTGCATCGTTTACTTTTCGGCGGTGGTAAAGTGAAACACAGACGATGAATCGCGTACAGGAAATGTGAAATCTGTTCCACGCCACCTGGAAACAACTGCTGGGAGATTAGATGACTTTCTGCGTTTATATTATGCCAACAACACCACAGCAGACTAACACAGATTGTTCTGCTTCCGAACAGTAGTTTCTAGATCACCATCATCAACGGAAAGCAACCGTGTTTGGGAGCTGTGATTAAATTGGGTCATTTCCTGTAAGTGATCTGATGTTTCAATGTTGAACATCGTAATAACTTGATTAGTGGAAACAAACGCTTTTGATGCAATTATTTTCATACGTATGAACCAACATAACAAAGAAGTTTAGACGTGGATTGTTTCGTCGTTTGAAATTTACGTTTTTGAAACTTTAGATGTTTCTGTTGAAACACAGCATGGTGAATATTCTTTCATAGCTGCTTATTTGCCTTTCAAATGCTCTGGGCAGCAAATTAATTTGCTCCAAACTGACTTGAGAAAATTGACTCACAACAAGTCAGAAAAAATTGTCATTGGTGACTTTAGTGCCAAACGTCGGTCATGGAATAATTCGCAAAGAAATTCTAACGGCAGAATTTTATTTGATGTGTGCTATTCAGGATATTTCTCAATACAATATTTATAGATACATACTGAATTCTACATGTTTTTCCTTTTCTAGAAACCCTTTTACGATTGATTTGGTCTCAACCGACTCTAGCCACCTTTGTAGCCAACTGATTACTCATGCTGATTGTGATTCTGATCATATCCCTGTTACATTCCAAATATCCCATGAAGCGATTCTCAATCCTATATGTTCCTCTTTCAAGTGTTTTCGAGCCGACTGGAATACATATGAAACATATATCGATAGTAATCTTGATGATAACATTTCTTTACAAACAAAACTTGATATTGACAATGCTCTTGAAACTTTAACAAATTCCATTGTTGAAGCCAGGGGCATCACAATACCAAAATATGAAGTAGAATTTGAATCCGTGATTATAGACGATGATCTTAAACTCTTGTTCCATCTTAAAAACGTAAGGAGGGGGAAATTTCAATGCACTCGCGATCCTGCTATAAAAATTGTATTACATGATCTGCAGACAGAAATTAAAAAATGATTTTCACAATTAAGATACAAAAAATTTGACATCGAAGTCTTAATGAATAAATAAAACATAAACGCACATTACAACAAATTAATTGACAAATTTGGTACTTGAAGCGCAGCGATGTTTCACCAAAGTCGTACAGATTCTCAACCAGAGTAAAAGAACGAATCTTCGAACATACTGGATCGTTGTAACTGAACGTTGTTGGGTGAAACTTGCTATTTGTATCGGTTGCACCATACAAAACACTGGTCGATCAAAGCTTATAAGACCTGTACTCGAAAAAATGCATCCGACAAAATTTTTCGCCAAAAATGATCTTCAAACAAATTTTCAGGCCAGTCATGTTCTATGATGTACCAATATGGACTAGCTGTTGTACCGTTTTGATTCATATTACGGACAGCTTCAAATTCCGGACACTCTCGTTTGTATGGGAAACATTTCAAACGAAATGTTTCAATTTTCGCCGTCCAAAAGTTCTCATTTTCGAGGCTCGTTTTATTAGGTTTTTTCCATAAATATCATTGCAAATTTATAATGCCCAACTACCTTAGACGTCTCTTAAGTGGTTGAACGATTTCAATTGATGATTTGACATTAATGATTATCATGAGCTGTCCGTAATTCGAATCAAAGCGTCCGGAATATGAGGCAAAAGTGAGGGAGCGTCCGGAATAAGAATCATGAAAAGGCCACACGTTTTGCTTTATTTAAAATTATTCAAGTTGCGGACGCGTATTCTTTACCCACCATCCGAAAGTTAAGGGCTTCCGACGCTCGATAACGCTAAAAAATCATACAGAATGATTTATTTTGTATGGTCCAAGCTGGGTTATACATCACTGAGGCCTTAAGTGTCCGTAATATGAATCAAAACGGTAATACCAGGATGAAAGTTCTGCAGAAAAAAAATTGAAATTGAGCCTGTAGCTCCCTCACTGGTATAGAACTTAGAAGTTACGTAGAATTAATTAACCTACGAAAAATAGCAAAGTGCAACTACGGAAGATCTTATTGAACACTAAGCTGAGGAGCCTATTTTGTGCCGGTTTAATTGCTAGAAAAAAGGACGTAGAGCCTATATTGTATAACTCTTACAATCATCATAGTTGATTAGATCATCGATACAATGTCATGTTGTCATGTGTCACATAACTAGAGAATCTTCCCTTCCACAGCAATCAATCAGCATCTTTATGCAAACGGTAGAATCTTATTGTACCGTATACAATACACAATGATTCAAACCATCTCATTGATGATTGAAGATCCATCGAGGTTCAATCCCTTTCACTTTTCAATTATCGCAAAATCACAATGCCATCCTGTCATTGAACAACCATTAGCACTATAAACCACCGAGTCGTGTGCTTCAAAATCATTCAACATAACTAGCAGTGTGCAGCAGCACGCTATTCCACATGATCTGCACACCTGACAATATTGACGACCGCGTGATGACAGCGATGGGATGTTCTTACGAACAACAAAGCCAACATATCTATCAGCAAGCCTCTGTCAAAGGCTGTTCAAACGGACCAACAAATGTACCGCCAATTGCTCCACACTGCACAGTGGCTCAAAGCTGGTTAAAGATTGAATATGCAAATTTATCTTTTTCTTTCTTACGTCCCCACTGGGACAGATCCTGCTTCTCATCTTAGTGTTCTTATGAGCACTTCCGCAGTTATTAACTGAGAACTATCTATGCCAAAGGCCATTTTTGCATGTGTATATCGTGTGGCAGGTACGAAGATACTCTATGCTCCCCCGAGAAAATTTCCAACCCGAAAAGATTCTCGACCGGTGGGATTCGAACCCACGACCCTCAGTTTGGTCTTGCTGAATAGCTGCGTGTTTACCGCTACGGCTATCTGGGCCCCGCAAATTCATTCACGGATATTTTGTCTTGATTTCTTCATTATTGAATAATTATTCTCCAAAATTTTAGATTGATTGACTAGTATTTCGATTTTTCACGTCAAGTCAAACAGTAACGATTTTTCAGGTCAAGTAAGTGTAAAAACAACTCTTTAGATTTTTCCAAATTTTGTGATTGTTCTTCTTCTTCTTTGCATTACGTCCTCACTGAGACAAAGCCTGCTTCTCAGCTTAGTGTTCAATGAGCACTTCCACAGTTATTCAATGAGTGCTATCTTTGCCAAAGTTGCCATTTTAGCATTCGAATGTCGTGTGGTACAGTAGTACGTTATACCCAGGGAATTTAATGAAATTTTCATTACGAAAAGATCCTAGACCGACCGGGAATCGAACCCAGACACCTTCGGCATGGCTTTGCTTTATAGCCGCGGACTCTAACCACTCGGCTAAGGAAGGCCTCCAGGAGATTGTTGTTCTATCGAAAATTATATTTCTGTATTAAACCATGACCAAATGTGTTTCAGTTGGTCACACTCGAAAGAATATACCTTGTTCTTTGTTTTGAAGGTATTCTGAATCATATTTGACATGTTAACCATTGAGTTTTTTGAAATATTGACATATTTTCAAAGCTTTTGTGAGCTATCTAGGACACGTCTCAAAACGGTCGTTCACTTTTCAATGTGTTACTAAAAGTTTGCCTACGATATAGCATGCAAATAATTTTATACCAATAAGTTTTGATTTTAATGCGATTTAATTGATCTTGATAAAGAAGTAACCTATTTTCTTCCAGTTCTGAAAATACATTCAACTCTCCATAAATAGGACCATCGAGTCAGGGAGGTATCGAGTTATAGTACACAAAATCAGTGAAACTGCTATCCAAGGGACCATCGAGTTAGCCGTGAAAACCAACATTTACTATGGTTCTCTAACTCGGTATCGAGATATGGAATATCGCGTAAGGGAGAGTTGACCACTTTTTGTTTGTTTCAGCGTTTATTTCCATCAAATTGCCTTCGAAAATCATGTTGTGTCAATGAATAGATATTTTTGAACACTTCAAGTGAGACTTGTGTATTTCTGGCCAGCATTCATATTGAGTGCGGCCACTTTGCACTGGTGTCATCTAGACTGTCTCGTTTGATTTGGAGTTTTGCCTTGAGCTGCTCTATTGCGACGAGGCGGCGATACCGATCTCATTAGATGAATTGCACATCCATTCCAGCACCGAATGTCTTATCGGGTCGCATGCCCTTACAACCCGATCAGAAGAGCAAAAGAGAATTGTGACAACTGGTGTTATTCATTTGGAAAAAGTGTAACAGTGCCTTATAATAAAGCTGATTAGGTGCTAAAATAACAACATTTATCACAAGAGGTATACAGGCCATACTATGAAAAAATATATTAGACAAGACGTAAATTTCTTGTTATGGTACTCTATAAATAAAATGTGTGAACAACGTAAATTTGAAATTATTTCCAGTTACAAATGCGTCACTCTTGTACAATTTCTTCCAATGTGACGGAGAAATGGTGTACTCCAAACAATCTTATGTTCAATGGGACGGAAAATTACATCAATTATGCCCTAATCTACGTCATTTTACTCGCTTTAATGTGTCTTACATGCTTGACGTAAATTTACAATATTGTTTCTAAGTGATCCAATTGAAACAGGTATTGATATGATCATTTAAAATTATTACATGTTTAGATAAATACGGTTCAAAACTTTGACTGAAATATAATTCGAATAATTATTAACTCATTTTTGACTGTGATTCCTCAGTCCATATGGCTTTCTCAGTCTAGGGAAATCAAAACGGAAAGTAGTTTATATATGTATAATGATGATTTTGAACTGTTTCGTTTTTACTTGAACTGACTTTGGTCAATCACGGAATAGCAACCATTGATGTGTGTAGTCAGTCTAAGCTAAAGCTAAAGCTAAAGTCTAATGATGATTTTGAACTGTTTCGTTTTTACTAGAGTTAGTTTTACATAGAAATATTCACACTTTTTGAAGGTGTAAGCAAAACAGTTGGAAATTTCGGTACTTAACAATTCACTGGTGCTATGCCTACATGTGAACTTAAAGTTTTTAAAATGTTGTGTAAGCTTCCTTAGCCGAGTGGTTAGAGTCCGCGGCTACCAAGCAAAGCCATGCTGAAGGTGTCTGGGTTCAATTCCCGGTCGGTCCAGGATCTTTTCGTAATGGAAATTTCCATGACTTCCCTGGGCATAGAGTATCATCGTACCTTTTTTTCTATCTTTATTAACGAGATTTTTAGCCGGCTTTACTTCCCTTCTGAAGGAAGCCGTCACTGACATTTTTTGTAACTATTTCGGGGATGGGATTCGATCCCAGGTCCTCGGCGTGAGAGGCGTGTGTTCTAACCACTATACCAGGTCCGTCCCCTCCTATCATCGTACCTGCCACACGATATAAGTATGCGAAAATGGCAACTTTGGCAAAGAAAGCTCTCAGTTAATAACTGTGGAAGTGCTCATAATAACACTAAGCTGACAAGTATGTTGATGCTTTCGACTGATTATAGTTAACACCGGGGGATTGTCGGCTTTCAGCATAGTGATAGTGATTAAAACGTAATGTTTTTCTACGCCCGACGTTTCAATGGGCTATGCCATCTTTTTCAAGGGTAAGAACGTATTTTTCTAACCCTTGAAAAAGATGGCATAGCCCATTGAAACGTCGGGCGTAGAAAAAACATTACGTTTTAATCGCTATCACTAGACTGAAAGCCGAAAAATCCCCCGGTGTAAGCTGACAAGCCTGCTCTGTCCCAGAGGGGGCGTCAATGCCAAGAAGAAGAAGCTTAAGTATGAACTACTGAACTGATTTTTAATATCAAACAGCATACCAAGTATAGTTTTTTGCTCATAAAACCGTTTGTTCTCAAATTATGTGCTTATTTCAAAGGAAACTGCCGACATTTAGGCGTATTAGACAGATTTTAAAGTTTAATTATATAATAATATGATCAAATACTCGAGTTGTATGAATTTTAACATCATTTTCAGATTCAAGAGGCCCAAATTTAGTAGATAAGGATTTTTCTTTATGTTTAATCCTGTTTTGTTGTATGATGACCAATTTCGCCCCAGTCTGTCATTTTAATTTTTTATATTAACACTTTTTTATGATATGTTAGATATTATTTTATGAAAAGTCGATTACATAAACTGATAAATATCTGTAGTACTGATTTGAATTCCGAAGGACACCACAACAAAAAGTTGTAAAATAGTGATCGAATTGCCCCCGGTTTACGGTACATACATGGTCGAGTAGATGAAGACATAAGAGCGAGAGAGATTTTATTTCTAGTTGTCAGCTTCGTGAGAAGTGGGCTTAATTTTCGTTCCATAAGCTGTCAGTGCATGATGTCAAATATGTGACTGGGATCTAACAGCAGTCCAAACGTTTGTATTAGATTATCTGTTTGAATTTATTAGAATTTTTCTAATGTCAAACAACTGATTGAACGGCTGTCAGAACCTAGCCAAATATTTAACACCATGGTTCATTCAAAAATTTCATTATTCTGAATAGGACATTTGTTACACTTTTGTAACACTTTCTGCATGAATATTTTACATATTTTGTTAGGGTTGTAACACAAAAAAAAAAAAATCGTTGATATAAATATAAACACTTGATGTTATTATGTTTCAATTTTGTTATGCCTTGCTGATCGGAAAAACACAGCTAACAGCATGGCACTTGCACTTAGGCTTGTCGGCATCAGCTATAATCATTAGTTTGCCGCAATTGAATCTACTTTGGTTTGCTTCATCAGGACATAATATGTTTTTGTACAGGTTTCTTACATCATGTTATAAACAGTGATGCCAAGATAAACATTGCTATAGCTTAAAACTATTCCTTTATTTTGAAACAAACCGTCATCACTGCAACTCGTCAATAGATCCGCAATCTGACAATCAATCAATTTGTACCTGGCTGAAAAACCGTCGGTCGAGTGAACCAAGTTCAGCGGAAAAATAGTGCTAGCATGCAAATTTGCCATCACGCCCTCCTACGTGCTGCAGCAAATGAAGCATAGCAAGGCACCGATTGCAAGCCAAGCGAATTGCCAACGTTACACGAAAGCGCTCCGTAGAGTTGCACCCCGTGGTTCCTATTAGCGATTGTTTCGTCGTCCGTCGATCGTTTGGCTGACAACAGACAATTTGATTTATTGTCTTGTTATGCTCTTTTCGGAACACCATCCACGTCACGGGCGGATGGTGGTGGCGGTTTGTACCGTCTGGTGACACCCTGATGCGCGCATTGAGTCGTCTCGCGGAGTTGTAGAACAGCGAAGATACCTAGTCATTTGACACGAAAACACCGAGCAAGATTGCAGTGTTCGAAGCGGTGACGTCTCGCCGAAGTTAAGAAATCTAGACCGAGCTGGTAGGGCTACGATGAGGTAACGTTGGTGACAATGGCGATAAACTAATTAGAAATTCCTGATTGAGAGTTGGGTATAATGGCAAAAAGTGGTGACACTAATGAAGTAACGAACTAACTGCTAATGTTGATAATAGGGCCAATGGAGAAACACGTCAATAGAATGACTATGCTTGTAGGGAAATAATAAATAGGGAAAGTGTACCAGTTATGGCCATAGTGGTTCCCTATTTGACCATATGTGAAATTTTGATAACTTTCACATTTTAAAACTTTTTGAATGTTTTAACATCAAGATCTATCTTAAATCTAACTACTACAACACACAAAAATTTTCAAAATTTGAAGAAATGAAAGTAATTACGTATGGCGAAATAAAGAAGCATTATGTCCATAACTGGTACACCTACCCTAATAAGATGCTGTTGAGTTCTGAAAAATTGTGCTTCTCCACATAATAAAATTTTAAGATAGTTAAGGCCATCCTTAAACGAGTGGTTATAGTCCGCCGCTACAAAGCAAAGCCATGCTGAAGGTGTCTGGGTTCGATTTCCGGTCGGTCCAGGATCTTTTCGTATAGGAAATTTCCTTGACTTCCCTGGGCATAGAGTATAATCGTACCTGCCACAATATATACGAATGCGAAAATGGCAAATTTGGCAAAGAAAGCTCTCATTTAATAACTGTGGAAGTGCTCTTAAGAACACTAAGCTGAGAAGCAGGCTCGGTCCCAATGAGGACGTTAATGCCAAGAAGGAGAAGAAGTTGTGAAAATTGGCGTTTTGAGCCCAAACTTCATCTGACCAATTTATTGGAACCCTTCTCATCGTGACAACATGTCTACTTGGAGGTTTCGTATAAAGAGCTGTTCTTTTTTGAGGGAAAATTATAAGTTGAATTTTAGAAACATTAGGAAAAATATACCGTTTTTGCATGTGTGAAGAAAAAATATCCAAACTTTTTTGCAATTTACTACAGATGACACGCAGGCTTCGAACCTTTGGCTGAGAGACCTACGTCAATCGAAAACAAAGATTTTTGATATCCCTGGGGTTACTCATAAAAGTCATATGTGAAAATATTGTAAAATATTAGTCCCAAAATGCTGCCTTGATGAACACCAGCTCTTACAGGAAATCTTTCAGACTTGGAGTTCTGTAGTCGTTTCGATAGATAACTTTGGATTATTGGTAAATTAAAGAAAAATAAAGAATGCTTTCGACATCCTTAGTAACTTAATTTTCAATTTAACTAGTGAGTCTTTAATTAAAGTTGAACGCGCTTTCAACCTGCATTGCAAGTTTTTCAGCTTTTTCGCAATTAGTTTGTTATAAATTTGATATATCTTAGAAGAAAACGAAACGGAAATACCTATAAATTAATGAGAAAACCAAATTTATACAGTAACACGACACTGAAGACGGCCTTACAATTCAGGTCGAAATACGCGTATTTTGTAAAGGATACGAACACTATTGGAATTAAATGGTATGATACGGAATTTATTTGTTTTTTGTTCATTTAGAAATAATTTCTTTTCCTATTTTAAAGCCTAAATTTGCTCTCATTTTTTGTTTTTCAAAATTTCAAGCTCCAATTGCGAAAGATTATTTTACTTATTTATTTTTTCATAATTGAGAAAAATGTTTTCTTATTTCTTTTTGCAGATTCTGCCATATCATCTTCATAGCAGGATCGCGAGTGCTTTGAAATTGTCTTCTCCTCACGTTTCTAGGACGGATATGCTCCATCCAGTCAATCATAACGTTAAACAAAAAAGTTTGGATCGCTTTCTAGTTTGGATCCAGGTTTCTGATAAGTTTCAGTAATAACTGCTCTATGTATATTATTAGCTTTTAGAAAAAATCTTTACCATTTAAAAACTAGCATTTCCAAATATTTAAAAAAAGTGTGGATTCATTAGAGAAACGAAATCCAATAAAAATTTTATTAGTAAATTTTACATCAATTCAGATTACTTTTGCCATCGTGGTTGTTTTGGACATTCATTTGATTAAATTGATCAGTTAAAAATCAAAATCCAAGGAGACATATTACTAGAAGTATGCACATTTTCTGATGATTTTCCGTTAGGGTTTTTGGATAATGAAGAGGCGGAAAAGAAGTTACTTGCGGTGGCATAGGCAGGGGCATTTACATTGACCTGAAATTATTACAACGGTTATCCATAGGAAGAAAAGGGGAGGAGCTGAAGTTACTTGCAACAAAATAAGCGTAGGAAATATCTTGGGTATTTAATGGAAATAAAATTAGTTTACGAATGAGCAAACCGAACGGAATAACCTAATGGGTATGATTATTAAGCAAGCGATTAGTTCACGATGAAAATGAGAATTACTGAAGATTCTGCTTGGCAGAATTTCCCAAAGAATAAAGAAAACGTTGGAGTTCATCTGTATGGTACGAGTCTCAACGATTCGTTTACTGATAGGACATATATGATTGAGCCTATTCAAGTGTAAACCTTAATCATTGACGTCAGAGAGGTCGCTGACTACGCATGTAGATTTGAAGTCCTATATTCAATGAGGAATCTTATTATATGTATTGGGTAAAAACCATAATAGATCATAGTTATTTGACCTAACATCAGAATGAACTGCAGTGAGGAGGCGTTCATTGATCACAAACTAGCTTTATTCATTTGTATACTCATACGTCAAATAATTGTCAAGTTCTAGAATGCATATCTTAGTTTGCTACGAAGGATACATTTATCTTAAAGATGTAGATGGTTCAGCGCAAATTTCAATATCAGCAATTTTCAAAACTTCATAGCAAACAAATGTCATTACGGAAAATTACGTGAATGATACTTACAAAGATAGAAGCGTCAATATAAGCCACATTTATGAAGTTTTCAACAAATCATCAAACATTATGGAGATCTTTGTAAACCTCGGCCCTGGAAAACTTCTTTTTGTCATATAGCATGCTTTTACAAAATGCGATACATTTCCCACACTAAATGGAATGATTATTTTTTTCCGACTCTTCCTGAGGTTTAACTTAACCCTCTAATACCCAACCCCGCCTTTAGACGGGGTACACATTGTAATTTTGTGTATTTTTTGTAGAGCGGAAATCAGAATGATTTTATTTTTGGCGTTAACCTTAGCTCATAACACGCATATAAGGAAAGTGCCTGAGGTTTGTCTGACGTGTAATACAAAAAAAATCGTACCTTCGTTTTTTTTTCTACAATCAATCTTCCATATAAGAAGAGCCTGGTATTCAAATAATATTTAAACGGGTTTTCCGTCAGTTACACGGAAAATTAAAAATATTCCACAAAAAAAAAATAATGTTTTCAAAAGCACCGAAAAAAAATTAAAGCTTTATTGTCGCCAAAACTAAGAAACCTGAAGAGGCTTCAGGACAAAATGAAAAAGGATGCGGATGTTTAAAAATAAAAATTATAAAAATATAAAAACAAAAATCATTAATTTGTGAATAACAATAAATCATTGATCAAAACGTGTTCAGAACGATTTTAGATAACGAAAAATGATATTCAGATTCAAAATAAAAAATTGGGTATTAAAGGGTTAATTTATTCTTCACACGAACAAATTAGGGTACTTGAAGAATTCAACAGTGAAGGAATTATACGTTGACCCATTCTCGAGCCAACTCGTGACATACAAACCATTTTATTTCTTTGTATTAAGTATCTTCCAAATACTTCACAGATTAATTTTAATTCTCAATAATCATTTCTTAGTAGAATATGATTAAACTAATCGGTTTGTGCATTCACCTTATTCACAAAATGAGAAATAAGGCTTCACACGTTTATGGCTTCGATGATACATACTCCTATTAGTTTTCAAAACCTAAAACACCTAAAACAACCTTTTTTTTAGATTTCTTTATTGGTATCATTCCAAACATTACATTCATTTCTTATATCTAGGTGTTTTGTGCTATTAGACAACACTATCATCCTAATTTGGTAAAACAAATTTAAGATTTTATTAAAAACATATTACATTTCATTTGCCTTAGCAGTTAAGATTATTTACAGTGAGTTGATTTCACCTGCTTATAAGAGAAAAAAAATAACATTTTCAATTTACTTAACCTAACATGACCTTAACATATAACGCATTAATCGTGGCAATAGAAGATTGTAACAATTTTTGCTTGAAATAATTAATGATTTTATTTGACATTTGTTCCATTGTTTCAACATTGGATATTCTATGTAACTCATTGGTACTATACAAGGGAAGAAGCTTCAGAACCATTTTCAAAATTTTATTTTGAATTCTCTGCAGAGCTTTCTTCCTGGTATTACAACAGCTAGTCCATATTGGTACAGCATACAACATGGCTGGCCTGAAAATTTGTTTGAATATCAAAAGCTTGTTCTTAAGACAAAGTTTTGATTTTCTTTTAATAAGGGATTAGAGACATTTTTGAAAGTTGAATTTTTATATAGCATGAGCCCTAGATACTTAACTTCATCTGAAAAATTTATTGGAACCCTTCTCATCGTAACAATATGTCTACTTGAAGGTTTCAAATAAAGAGCTTTTGGTTTATGTGGGAATATTATTAGTTGAGTTTTGGAAGCATTAGGAGAAATCTTCCATTTCTGCAAGTATGAAGAAAAAATATCCAAACTGTTTTGCAATCGACTACAGATGACACGCAGGCTTCGTCCTTTGGCGGAGTGGCCTGTGTCATCCGCAAACAAGGATTTTTGACATCACAGAGGTAGCTCAGGTAAGGCAGATGTGAAAATATTGTTTAATATTGGTCCCAAAATGCTGCCTTGGGGAACACCAGCTCTTACAGGAAGTCTTTCAGATCTAGAGTTTTGATAATCAACCTGAAGTTTACGATTTGACAGATAACTTTGAATTATTCTAACAATGTATGTTGGAAAATTAAAGTTTTTTTAATTTTACAATCAAACCTTAATTCCAAACACTGTCGAATGATTTTTTCTATGTCTAGAAGAGCAAGACCAGTAGAATAGCCTTAAGATTTGTTGGAACGGATCAAATTTGTTACACGTAAAAGTTGATGAGTGGTCGAATGTCCATGGCGGAATCCGAACTGTTCATTGGCAAAATTGAATTTTCGTTGATGTGGACCATCATTCTGTTCAAAATGACCTTTTCAAAAAGTTTACTGATGGAGGAAAGCAAACTGATTGGACGATAGCTAGAAGCTTCTGCAGGATTTTTGTCTGGTTTTAAAATTGGAACAACCTTAGCATATTTCCATTTATCAGGAAAATATGCTAATTGAAAACATTTGTTAAATATATCAACTAAAAATGATAAGCTACTTTCTGGAAGTTTCTTGATGAGGATGTTAAAAATTCCATCATCACCAGGAGCTTTTATATTTTTGAATTTTTTAATAATAGTTCTCACTTCTTCCAAATCAGTCTTCCAGGCATTTTCGAAAACGTTCTCTTCATTGAGAATATTTTCGAAGTCCTGAGTAACTTGATTTTCAATTGGACTAGTAAGTCCTAAACTAAAATTGTGCGCACTTTCAAACTGCATAGCAGGTTTTTGAGCTTTTTCGCAATTAGTTAGTAATAATTTGTTTTTCTTTTTCAATGCCGGTATTGGCTTCTGAGGTTTTTCAAGATTTTAGATAATTTCCAAAAGGGCTTAGAGCCAGGGTCCAATTAAGAAATCCTATTTTCAAAATTTTTGTTTCTTAATTGTGAAAAACGTTTCTTGATTTCTTTCTGCAAATCTTGCCATGTAATTTTCATAGCAGGATCGCGAGTGCGTTGAAATTGCCTTCTCCTCACGTTTTTAAGACGGATCAAGAGTTTAAGATCATCGTCTATAATCACGGATTTACATTTTGGAATTGCAATGCTCCTGGCTTCAACAATGGAATTTGTTAAAGTTTCAAGAGCATTGTCTATATCAAGTTTTGTTTGTAAGGGAATATTAACATCAAGATTAGAGTCAACATACGTTTCATATATATTCCAGTCGGCTCGAAAATAATTGAAAGTGGAGCTGATATGATTGAGAATCGCTCTATGGGATATTTGAAACGTAACAGGGACATGATCAGACTCAAAATCAGCATGAGTAATCAGTTGGCTACAAAGATGACTAGAGTCGGTTAAGACCAAATCAATCGTAGATGGATTTCTAGAAGAGGGAAAATATGTAGGGCTATCAGGGTATTGAATTGAGAAAAATCCTGAAGAGCACTCATCAAATAAAATTCTGCCGTTGGAATTACTTTGAGAACTTGCTGTCCAGAACATTGAAAAGGCAAATAGGCAGCTATGAAAGTATATTTACCAAACTGTGTTTCAACAGAAACACATAAAGTTTCAAAAACTTTAGTTTCAAATGACGAAAACAGTTGATGTTTTATACGCCTATGAATGATGATTGCAACTCCCCCACATGCCCCATCAAGTCAATCATTACGATAAACAAAAAAGTTAGGATCTCTTTTGAGTTTGTGAATGAGCATGATTATGATCTTCCTGATGGGTATGATTCATGATCAAGCGATCGTTAAATGAAAAATGAGTATTGTTCGATATTCTACCAGGGAAACTCCGGAAACGACCATTATCGTTACGGATATTATCTTTCATCTGCCTGGCACGAGCCTCAATGACTCTTTTGCGTGAAGGGCAATTCCAAAAATTTGACTTATTTTTAGCCCCGCAATTAGAGCATATGAACTTGGTGCCCAGACAACCAAAATGTACGTATAACCAAATCACCTTTTGCTTTATGCGATGCTTATATGTGCAAAGTTTCACGTATAAGATGTCGCGAAAAGGCCTTATGCGTACAAAAGTGGAGGCGATTTAGGTACATATTTTATATGATGAAACATAACATGCAATGCGAGTGTGTAGATTTTCTTGTGAATTGGTCTATACTCTTATGCGACTTTATTTATGATAACAAAGTTTATTTACAGCTGCTACGACTTTCTTTGTAAAACTATGCGGAACGAAACGAAATGTACATATGAACTCATAAAATAGCGTTTTATGCTAGGAAACTCATCGATCAAACGATTTCACCCACCATTTAGTGCGGGAGTGATGCCGTTTGTACAAATAAATGACTTTCGTCGTATACTGCTATGCGACTTCTGGTTGTCTGGGTGGTATCTTCCTTCACTGGACATACGCCCTTGGCGTGAGAAGAACCTCCGCAAATCATGCATTTAGCATCCATGCGACAATTTTTTGTACCATGACCCCACATTTGGCACCGACGGCACTGAGTGGGGTTCTGGTGATTTCCTCCTCTGAAATAAAGATAAATTATAACAATTCAAAAAAATATTTTCTAGTGAGTTTGTGGCTACAATGGTGGCTAGACTTCAAGAAAGCTTAATAGGTTCTCTTATTATTTTTTACTGTATAAGAGTTCTTAGAACACTTAGCAAAAATTCAGGCTTTGTCCCAGTTGTCACATGTCAAAATAATATATTGAAAATTTGACTAAAGCAACTCATCCATTTAGGTGGTTAAAATCTGCTTTGCTCCACACGACTCATCACTCGATTCAAGATCAAATTCTGAGTGTACTCACAAAATTTGAGCTCATTTGGATGAAAACTCAGACTGCACAAGCCATTCAAAGATTATATGGGAATTACTATTGAAAAAGCAAGCAATTCATTCAATCGGTCATAGTATTTGCCCATGGTCACTTGAGGGTTAGATCTAAGCAAATGACCGCAAATTACACGAGCACAATAAGAGATATACTACAAAATCGCACAAACCTTTTGTTTAATTAAACATATACCTCTGATTTTTTTATATTTTGTGTAAAACTAGCTCAGCGTCCCAGTAGTAAAAAAAACTTTTAAAATCGATGGTTGCAAACACCATGAAAATAAGTTTTTCCGATGAAATCCAATATGGCGGTCAATTTTTTTTTCAGTTGCTTATTTTCATAAAATTTAGAATATACAGAGATTTTTATCCATAACATAGCGTAACTTATACATATCACCATTATTAAAATTATAACACATTATTAAACTTTCCGAAATGTTGCCTAAAAACCATTCTATGGTTCCAACGCATCTTTCGTAGTTGTTTTTTAATGCTGTAAAGCTCTCTTTTCTTTTTTTATAAAGATTGAAACTAATTGCCCTACATACAATAAACAAAGCCTTTTTTTGTCTACTTTTTTTTTGGGATTTATATTCCACGATAAAATATTCTCCGCGTATTTTGAGGTGGTTCCTTAGAACTTCTTTTGTCCATTCCCAGACTTGCTGTGCACCAGTAGAGCATTCCATAATGCGATGTGTGTTATTATCGACTCTTAAGGCCCAAACGCAATGATAGCGGAACGGTAACGGAATGCGGAACCGGTTCGCCAGCATGAATCACACCATCTCGACTGAACTGTCAATGAATGAAAGTGAACCAACACTGAGTCGACTAGCATACTATAGTTCATACTGGCGTACCGGTTCCGCTTTCCGTTGCCGTTCCGCTGTCATTGCGTTTGGGCCTTTAAGCACGTTTCCCAGTTCAAATTTTGAAAACAGCCAATACCGTAATTGAATATTTTTTTCCTTTTTAGGAATTAAATCGTTTACAAAATAGTAAAGCCTGGATTTGTCCTCTAATGATATGAAAGACGAGTTAAGGTGAAGGTGAAACGAAGCCAAACTTCAAATTTTCAAGAGCACAAATCTGAAGAACCGAACACCCGTTTGAGCTGAAAACTCTATCGATTGGTCACCACCAGCTAGTGACCAATCGATTAAATTTTCAGAGTAAACGGATGTTTGGTTCTCCAGATTTGTGCTCTTGAAAATTTGAGGTTTGGCTTCGATTGATCTTCACCTTAATGTGTTCCCAAACATTTTCCCATTCTATTAGGGGAAATTTTTCATCAACTTTCGGAACGAAGTTCCTCTTATCAATAAAATACCAATAAAGCAATTTTGCAGACGTCAAATCAAAGCTTTCTTTTAAATGTTTGGCTTCCATTATCCACTCTTTTGCGTTTCGAGTGAGCCTGCCTAAGCAATTAAATGCCAATAAATAGTTTTCTTCAGGATTCATATCCTCATCAGAATCGTAATGTATGCTCCTAATGAAATTCAATATTACCGCCATATATTTTTTTTTTTTGCAAATTAAGCTCCTATGTTTTCTCTTTATAAAACCATATTATTGAAAAAGGGTTGTTGAAGAAATCTTCGAGTTATGGCAGTTTGAGTGAGGGAAGAATTGCCAAAAATCGAGGGGTCCTCAATAACTGTTTTGATTATAACTACCGAGGGGTTCATCAATTTGGCCAATCGAATGCAGTTTCTTTAGTTATTCGACAGGAGCTTTCGAATGAGCATCATTTTATACATTTTGAATTCCAAGTGTAAATAGTGGGCCGGTCTCAGCGAGAATTGGTCAGGTAAGTAAATTAAATTTTCTTTATGAAGAGATCCTGGAGCAACCTGGCGTCGAAGCATGGTTTTGCTTTGTAGTCGTGGACATTTACATTAAGCAAAGGATGGTCCCTGAGAGATAGTTTATCTCTCCTTTATTTGACTGACAAATATCAATGCGGACTGCCAATCAAATCAGAAACACACTCTATGCAACAGCTAATCTAATCGTTTAAAATTCATTGGCTGACGATGTAACGAACGAATCTATTCAACGTGGTAAGTGGGTCGCCACTATGTGGGTACTCACGAACGATTCTACTGCTGCCAGGTTGGTAACGAATCACGACGAAAGGCACTCGACGAGCTCAACGTGAGTAAATATCACATGCTCCCGCAGGGAAAATGTGACTTTATTTCACTCCAGAATTAGCTTACCCTTTCAGAACCGAGTCAGATCGGTGTGTAGACGTAGTCTCTTGCTTCGTTAGTTGAGTGCACAGTTGAGTCGGTGGGTGGAATCGCTCTCGGGGGAACACCTACAAGTCGGAGAATATGCTTATTAAACAAATTCAATCATTTGGATAAATAAACTGTTTCAATGAACCAAGTGAAAGTCACTTTTGCCAACTCTCTCGGTAAATGTGATTTCATGATGAAAACAAGTTCAGTCCAAGCCAGATAGGGGTATGAGTAAATTGTGTATGATAGACAGCCTCAGTTTGCATACCAATGAAATGTCGTAGAGTTCTATGGTTTCCCAGTTCAGGCCGCTGGATGCGATACGTTCCAAACCGTTCCAAGGTTGCGAGCGTTATGACATCCGGTGAAATGATTTTCTCTAGAACTTTCGCCCCATATTGGTAACACTAAACGTTTTCACATGGACGCTATGAATTGCACAAGACGACAAGCCATCAACATGTCAAACGCTTGAGGCAAAACAAACCACGGGACTCTAGAGAACTGTTCAGATGGTGAATATGAAATACATACATGCCTTTACGTAACCATTCATATCGAAATTGCTTGACTCGGAAGTGAAATGAAGCCTACCAGTGTCGGTTATAGGCCACCTAGCTGCCAGAGCGGCAAATTGATGCTGCTTATTCGAAGATTGAGCGGCTTTTGCGGAAGCTTTGCCTTATTGGATCACTTTGATAAGCCGTAAGGTTTCCCTCTAAGGCGGTGTGAGATGGGCGAAAGGGTGAACATAATCACGATTGGGTTGCCAAAGCATTACGTCCCCACGGGGTCAGTGCCTGCTTCTCAGCTCAGTTTAATGAGCACTTCCACAGTTAATAACTGAGGGCTAATTTGGCCAAAGTTGCCATTTTCACATATCATGTGGCAGGTACGATGATATTCTATGCCCAGGGAAGTCAAGGAAATTTCCATTACGAAAAGATCCTGGGCTGACTGGGAATCGAACCCAGATCATTCAACATGGCTTTGCTTTGTAGCCGTGGACTCTAACCACTCGGTTAAGGAAGGCGATTAGGTGAAATTATCTAATTACGGAACAGCTCATCAACATCTTAGATCCGGCTAGCGTGTCCTGGTGTCACGTGGTTAACCAACGTGAATGTACTTGTGACTCTGGTACGGTAATACGATTATCAGATGGATATATCAACCAGTATATTTTCAGAACCTATGTCGATATTTACCATCAGTTTTTGAAGGTTTTGAAGGTTTTGAAGATATTGGTGCCACTAATAAGCAAATAAAAGTAAGGATTTTAAGCGAGTTATATATTCTGATCCAGATAAGATGGAAAAATGGAGTTGTTGTATTTTGTACAACACTGGTGAAAAAACCTCGCTTTTTGTTCACAACAGCAGTGTGGTGGTTCTGACGGTGGCCAACCACGTGACGACTGGAAGGTTGATATCCAATAATTTAATCCAGAATCACTTAAAAATTAAGCAAATCAGATCGGAAACTCTTGAATATGATGTCATTCATGAATCACTGAAATATGAGGTGAATCTGACATGATAAGTTAAATAAGTAGACCAATCAAGAATCTCTTAAAAATTAGAAAAAAAACAGTCTTAAATTATTTGAATATGAAGTGAATCAGAGCTGAATCATTAGACAATGAAGTGAATCAGTCCTAAACTGCTAGGAAGACATGAATCACTTGAAAATGGAGTTAAAAATAAATTACTTAAAGTCGAAACGAATCATATCTGGATTATTTGAAAATGAAGTAATTCAGACCTGAATCACGTGAATATGAAGTGAATCTGTCCTGAATCACTTGAATACAGTGGCGTAGGATAGGTAGGACATGTACTACGCACAAAAACATCTGGGTAGGACAGTCAAAGGATTGTCCTACCCACGATTAAAAAAAACAAGATCAGCAGAAAGTTTGAAAATTAAATAAAATTATTTACCATCTGTTCCATATACATACAAACTTGATCAACGTCGTACTTATTGTTTTGGAGGATGGAATCATTGGATGGATCATTCTTGATATAATTTATCAAAGCATAGCTAAATCTCTGGACGATTTTCGGAGCAATTCCTATATAACTCCCACATCACACTTTCTAGCAGTTCTTGGTTTATAACAATTTCTGAAAGAAGTTCTAATTCCTTGTAATTCCTGAAAACGATTTAATCGAATTGCTACTGATATTTTGTGAATCATTCGTAACAATATTCAGAGTAGATTATGACGATTTTTTTTTGCAGAATGCTTGCTGATAATCAATAATCAATTTAATGAAGTTTCTGCGCAATGAAAATTTTTTAAAACATCTTCAGTTTTTATTGAAAACTTTTGCGACTAGCCGGTTACTTCGGTGCAGAAAAACAACTTGAAAAATTCACAGAAATTTTGCTGTTTACCCATTTGTTATCGACAAATAGATTAGAAAATGAGAACAACCCAAGTAACAATGAAAGCTGAACAACAAGAGTATTTGCTGAACAATGGCTGATTAATGGTGTACAAGGCTGAACACCGTTACAGCTGAACAATAATTGGAAGAAAAGCTTATTAAACACTCTTATTCAGCAGTATACTCAAAGCTGAATATCAAGTTGAACAAGCTATTTTCCATCTACAATTTTAACTTTTGTTCAGCCATCCTGAATTATATTGATTAAAGGTTATTTAAAGCTTTAATCAAATCAACAGCCATTGTCGAACAATTGTCCAGCTGTAGGTTGACAAAAATAAACACATCAGCGTTTGGGTAAAACACTAAATTAATTGTTAAATAACGGTTTCATTGAACTAACCGAACAACAAATTTTCACATCCCGAAACGGACATGCCCTAAACACACACGGGCCTAGCGTTTGTCGAAGAAAATCACCTAGATTCGGCATCCAACAAAATAAAACAATACACTTGCTCACCACAAAAATTTCTTTGTCACATTTTCATTAAATTGTACGGAATCGTAATCATTACCAACTTTCGTTGACAACAATTAAACAGCAGCAATTGAAGATTATCGAGAATTCAATTTTAAAACAACAATCACAACACACAAAACTCTAACTTAAGTGTTTTTGCATAGCTTTGATATCCCTTCTTCAGCCTCAATGCAACCTTTAACATAGCCCTCATTCAGACAAGTCAATAAGTTATTCCCTTGCTTTTGATTATGCTCACACAGTCTCATGTGGAGCAGATGTCAAGGTAAGTGGTTATAAATCAATGGATCCCAGTTCAATTCTCAATTGTTAATATTTACTAATCTTCATCTTTAAATTCCAGCACACATCTTCCCTATGTGTTTGAAATTGTAAGTTGCGTTGATAAAATCCAAAACTATGAACCTGTACATATTTTAACATTTTTTGGTTTACTGTTGAATAATGGTTGAATAAGCGATTGTTAAGCTTTCGAAGGCTGCCATCTGTTCTAAAAATAGAATTATCGTTATTGAAAGGGGGTTGAACAAGCGCATGATAGACCTTTATTCAGCCTTCCATAAAGTTTCAATTAAGCTTAAGGCTGAATAAAATCGCCAGAATCAGATGTTTAACAGCTGAACAACAGTGTATGCAGGCTATGAACAGCTTTTGTTCAAACAAAGGCTGAATAGAATTAGTTATAAAAGCGTTTGAACAGCTTCAAATTGTTACCTGGGAATCTTCTAATTCTTTGCAGTGCTTTCTTCCTGGTATTACAACAGCTAGTCCATATTGGTACAGCATACAACATGGCTGACCTGAAAATTTAGCCCTGGGGTAGTTCATCTCGGGACCAACGGCTTTGCTTCCATTCCGAAGGAAGTCGTCACTGAAATTTTTAGTGATTATCTCGGGGATGGGATTCGATCCCAGGTCCTCGGCATGAGAGGCGTGTGATCTAACCACTACACCAGGTCCGTCCCCTAGGTATTACATTTGGCTTGAATGCCCTCAATGTGAGTTTTGAAAGTTAAATTCTTATCTAGCATGAGCCCTAGATACTTAACTTCATCTGACCAATTTATTGGAACCCTTCTCATCGTGACAACATGTCTACTTGAAGGTTTCAAATAAAGAGCTTTTGGTTTATGTGGGAATATTATTAGTTGAGTTTAGGAAGCATTAGGAGAAATCTTCCATTTTTGCAAGCATGTAGAAAAAATATCCAAACTTTTTTTGCAATCGACTACAGATGACACGCAGACTTCGTCCTTTGGCGGAGAGGCCTGTGTCATCCGCAAACAAGGATTTTTGACATCCCTGAGGTAGCTCAAAAAAGTCACATGTGAAAATATTGTATAATATTGGTCCCAAAATGCTGCCTTGAGAAACACCAGCTCTTATAGGAAGTCTTTTAGACCTGGAGGTCTGATAATTAACCTGAAGTGTACGATTTGACAGATAACTTTGAATTATTCTAACAATGTATGTTGTAGATGGAGTACCGTGTACCTTTTAATTCCGCTCCTAAATGCTTATCTTTGTCAGATACGCATATTTCGACTTCCACTTGCAGTCTTCTTCAGTGTCAGTTACTCGTATCTACTTGAGAAGATCTCAAAGAATTACTGGAGAAATTTCTGTCGAAATCTTAGAAGGGATCTCTGGAGCAATTGCTGAAGGTATCTTTAGAGAAATCCCTAGTTGAAATTCAAATCTTATATAAATCCTGAAAGACAAATTTAGAGGAAATCGCTAGAAATTTCTGGGAATGCTATCTAAGAAATTTTAGAATACTTTTTGACCAGGAATTTTAAATGATGTTCCAGTGAAATCTGCGGACCTCAGTAACACTAATTATGTGTTTTATAACGGGATGTTCAATTTCACATGCTCATTAGGGCCACCAAGCGAGAGAATTACGAATCAAACTGTTTGACGTCCGGATTTTTTCGACTGTCTGAACAACTTTGCCGAAGACTCGAACTTGCTATTTCATCAGGATCACAATATAGAGGTAGCTTAAAATTCTCAATTTATCATGCTCACTATCGCCTTCTAGTGACAACATTTAGAACCAAATTGTTTGCATTTTGGTCCTTATTATCAGCATTTTTTGACCTTATAATCAGCTTTGTCGAAGACTCGTACTTTCTATCTTATCTGAATCATGAGATAGATGCTCATTTTTATCTGTTGACAAGCGCCCCTTATCCAATCTAATTATCTGTCTTCCGTATGTCCTTGACATTTTGAATAACTTTGCCGAAGACTTCAACTTTCTATCTCATATTGATCACGAGCGTTATCTTGCTTAAAATGTTCAATTTTAAATGCTCACTAGCATCACCTAGCGGCAAAATAACGAACTAAACATGCTTGAAAGGCTCAACATTACATGGTCACTAGCGCCACCAAGCAGCAAAATTGCGAACCAAGCTTTCAGAATGCCCTTGATCTGCTGCATCTCGAGATATAGCACCATGAATGTTCCTGTTTTGAGGTGATGCTAAACTGTTCAGGGTGATTCAATGTTCAGCTGAGTGTTGCAATACTTTCAAGCAAGTCCATATTTTTGACGGGTAGTGTAACTTCGAATAACTTATATAGCCTTCAGTGGTCTTCAGGAATTCATCCAAATGATTTTCAATGATTTTTTTTTTCCTAGGGTTCCCATGCTATTTTCATAAGGTTTGTGAATTTATCAGATAAATGGAACTATTCAAGTTCAATCGAATGTAAACCTTAACGATAAAACCAAATAAAAAAAACTACGTACCGTTTTCATCCAAACAAACACCCTTTCGATAGCAGACGCACTGTTCTAGCACAAATTCCTGCCACTCAGCACTCATTAGCCGTTTAATTAGTAATCCCCCAAACGTCTCATTAAATTCGAATCTATTGCTTTCGTACTAAGCATAACTTGGTTGACACCGCATGTGTGGAGTGGGACATTTTTGTCCTCAGAATAAGAAAACACCACATGAACGTTATTTTTCGCCTACCTAATTAATCAAGGCCTAGGAGGCAACATTCACATTCCTTTTAAGATCGCTCCCATATAGTAGATCCCTCTCCTCTTGCTAAAACCACAGAACCTCAAAGTCATGAAAAACGAAACCGTCATCTCGCCAAGCTGCTGACTTAGATCGGCGGCAGAGCGGTACCTTTGAATCAAAGGAAAATCCTTGGCATCTTCTGTCACAATGCGTTAGCGAAATAAATTCCGAGTAACCAGCGTATACACCGAGGAGGGTAACCTTTAGACTGGATTATACCCGCTCGTGTCAGTTCCGGCAGCTGGCGGTACCCGAATAAAACATAACATTCAATAGTTGAACCTATTTAAACACCATGATACCTATGGTGAACAATGGAATCTATAATTTATCAATTGTTGAATGTTTCAACAAGGTTGAAACATTTATTGTTTTAACTGTAAATTCACAATTGGTTTATTGTTTAACTTTTCGGTTGTCAATTAAAAAACAAAACAGATTGCAAGTGAATTGTTAAAACCACGTTTCATTTTATGGTTAACCTGTTGGAAAATAAAATCTATCGTGTTTTAAAAATATTTTTATCTGGGTAAACAAGCAAGTGAAATTACTAGAGCGTACGAGTGCGTAGCGCATCCGCCACGGGGGATACGGGGTTTCTTTTCCGAGACAATTTTCTTACGGATTACCAGTGAGCGAGAATCATCAGACACACTGTCACTATCACTTGGCGGCAAAGTATCCGTTCATTCATGATGGGTTTCGTTTGATTCTTGGTAATTACAGCAGCCGACGCACTCAAAGCCCTCAAGACGCGTGTGTGACTTTGTTGATGTAGGATGCCAAATTAGTCAGGATTTATTCAACTGGGATGTTTAGAAGCTATAGTGTTTTCCTGGGACCAGCTTTTACAGAGGTTGAATGTCACGCTAGCCAGAGATAAATTGCAAATGCATGATTTTTAATATTACGTTGGTTTTGGTGCACAAATTATAATTGCATGCTTGTGAATTACGAATCGTTGGAATGTACTAGACTGCTAATAGGGTTTTCAATCCGGAAGTTTAAGTCTGAACATTTTTCAACCGGACATATGTGTTACTTAGTTACAATTTTTACAATTTAAGAAACGGAACCTTTGACATATCTACATATCTTTGACATATCTTTGACAGATACGCGTATTTCGACTACCACTTGTAGCCTTTTTCAGTGTCAATTACTCGTATCCAATAGTGGACACAAGTACCTGACACTGAAGAGCACTACAAGTGGTAATCGAAATACGCGTATCTGTCAAAGGGTGGAATTAAATAGTACTAGGTACTCCAATCTACTTTTTTTGATTTTTTATTTGTCTCCATCCAAAAAAATAATCCAAATGATGTATTCTTGCATTCGTTCGTTACTTAAAGTCTAAAAATGTCTTAAACCTGTCGGATTTGTTGCTTAAGGTGTAAAAATTGCTACTAGGGAACATTTATTTCCGGTTAAAAAACATGTACAGACCAGAACTTCCTGTTTGGAAAACCAGCTAGTGGCTGGAAGCCAAACTCATCCTTTCGATCATAGTGAAAACCGCATCTGATTATACCTATTTCTTTCTAAACTTCAGCCAATTGATATAAAAGAAAAACTTTCCTGGGACTTTAAGGGTTAACCAAAGCACAATGGTCCGAACCAACATTTTAGCAGGAAAAAAATATTTCCTCTCGTCGATTGAAGACGTTTGATGTTTTCCGATAAGTTGTTCGTTCCATCATACTACCATTCACCGTGCCTTTAAGAAGAAAATTATATATTTTTTTCCAATAATTTAATACGAACTAGAAATATAGAAGCGTACGATTACATCATGATTCATAACAAAAAAATACTCCAAAAATATGTTTACAAATGTCATGTTAAGGACATTGAAAATCGAAGCCAAATATGGCGCCTGATATGACACCTACCGCACCTTTTCCCACTTTCACCCCTTTGCCAGGCAACTTGCTCGGGCGATCGAATGCAAACATATTATGCGAATTAAATTCCCCTTACGCACCTGGTTGAGGCATAAAATTACTACAGCTGGTTCGTGCATATATATTGTATCTGCTAAAGCTCCGTTTCTCACTTTATTTCAATAGAAATTCTAAATTTGTGCACTTTTATCACTTTGCTAAAATATGTTCCTTCCAACTTCTGTTATTATTCTTCATCGCACCATTAACGTTACATATTTTTTAAGGCATATTTACACTCAATAAAAAAGATTCTCCAGTAAAATTAAAACCACTTGACTCGTTGATTTATTATTTTTCATAATTACAATTAAACATAATGTTTAAAGCTTAAATCGCGAGAAAGTGCTTTAACATTTTCACTTCAATTTCACTCCTACAAAATGTAAACATTCACACCGGCGACTGCTTGCTATTGTGCTGTGTTTTAGCATTGGTGGCTTTCTTAGTAGCGATGGATTAATTTTACAATTGCATTAATGAAATGCTTTCTCCCTCACAAACATTATCTCTGAAAAAAGTAGTTGTTTAACAAATACTTATGCGGAAGTCTATATGGCTTCCTTTTATAATGTCCTTAACCCCTTTACCGGCAGCTTCATTTTTTACCGCTAAAAAAATATTCCAACCGCGATAACTTTTTTATTTATCAGTATTTTTGTACCATTTTTTCACAAGCTCTCAAAAAACTCTTCTAGTTTAAGAATCCATGTCGATACAAATCATTGGTGATCTATTTTTGAATATTTTCCGATGTTTCTTGGGGGACCGACATTTTCCATATTAAATGTCTTTGGCGGCAGCCATTTTGTTTTTGGTCAATTTATCAAAAAAAAAAATGTGATCTAAACAATGCCAGGTTATAAGGAGCTACTCTGAAAAAATCATACGAGTCGATACAGTATTCTTGGAGAAATCTGAAAAATATGTTATGAGGTTTTTAGAGTTTTCAAGATCTGTATTTGTCCAGTGTGGTACCAGAAACATGAATGCTCATTACTCAATAACGGCTGCACCAAATTGCTTCTTTATTTTTCTCAACATGCTCGCATTTATGTATCATTCCGAGGAGTGAATATCCGAATACGATGAAAAATCTGCAGCCTGAGGTATTGAAGTGGGTTATGGCTACGCGTCGGTACCCCAAGGAATTTTGGAATATTTTAGGATCCAGATGACCGATGATCAGTATCGATACATATTCTAAAACTAGAAGAGTTTTTTGAGAGCTTGTGAAAAAATGGTGCAAAATTATGGAGAAACAAGAAAGTTATCGCGATTTGAATATATTTTTAGCAAAAAATGAAGCTGCCGGTAAAGCGGTTAAGGTCGCCTCGTATCGTTCTATGTCAACATTTACCGTGCATATAGTTTTCGTCATGATTAAATTTTGTATATTGAAGAAACGTTGTTAGTAGAGCAACTATGTTGGTAGTTGAGTTCGCATTCATTTTTAAGGGTATTCAAATATGGGGCCCAGATAGCCGTAGCGGTAAACGCGCAGCTATTCAGCAAGACCAAGCTGAGGGTCGTGGGTTCGAATCCCACCGGTCGAGGATCTTTTCGGGTTGGAAATTTTCTCGACTCCCCAGGGCATAGAGTATCTTCGTACCTGCCACACGATATACGCATGCAAAAATGGTCATGGCATAGTAAGCTCTCAGTTAATAACTGTGGAAGTGCTCATAATAACACTGAGAAGCAGGCTCTGTCCCAGTGGGGACGTAACGCCAGAAAGAAGAAGAAGAAGGTATTCAAATATAAATTTACAATAAAAAACATAGAAAATTGAAAAAATGATTAAATCTTTATTTTTTCGGTAATTGAAACCAAACATTTCAACAAAATTCCATTCACCGTGCTTTTATGAACCGACTGACACTCAATGAAAATTCTAATTTGTATAAAATCTCATGGCTCCTACGATGAAATATGTCTTACCTAAAGTTTCCACAGCGAAAACTTGTTGGGATTATAAACATTCTATACCCTTATGTTAAAATGAAAAATGTGATTTTTTGGCGTTTCCACTAAGAGTTTTCTCATTATTAGAAAAATTCACATGATTTAAACTACATAAGCAAAGCTTTTAAGAACGCATTATGCCAAAAACTAATTTATTTAATGAGTTTAAGTTATTTTGCTAATAAAACAATAACACAGCATAACAAAAATGACATTTTTGCGTGTCTCAAGGATCAAATTATGTGTCTCTAGTAGATTTGAGGTTGCTGAATCTGGTGCCATTCTCAGAAATGTTCCAGCACGTCACAATGTTTAGCTACAGGTCGCTGAAGTTGTATAAAACACTGGTTTTATTAATATTTACATGAAATTTAAAGTACAATTTATCATACTTTTTTGTAATCTAATCCACCAAACATGCAAAATAGAACTTGAGCTTTTATTTCAGACGTAATTTGATTGGAATTGCGCGATTAAATTTCGATTAAACCGATTTTTTTAACATGCTTGCAGTCTCCATACAAAATTCTTCGTTTCTTCTATATGGCAAAATACACCAATTCTCTAAACCATCAAAAAATAACTTTTCCGTATCGAAAGTAATACAAACTTTGATGATAAGTATTGTTACACACATAAAGTTTAAATTCTGTGGCAAATTAAGCCAATATATTACCTTACAAGCTGGCAAACTTGCATGCAAGTTGGCTGAAATAGTCATTTTTTGCATTTTCAACTGTCAATATCTCTAAAACTAGACGTGCTATGATATTTCTGAAAACGGCAATGGATTCAGCAACCCTTAATTTAGTGAATAGAGGTATTTTGGTGCTGGAGACAAAAACGTGTTCCGCAGTGTAATTTGTGGAAATTGTATGAATATTCTGTAGGATCCTGTATATGTGCACAGTGAATGAAGGCCGCATGGCAACTGGTGACTTGACGGTAATTGAGTTTTGCATCTTTTAAGAAAGAAATTGAAAACGGTAGCCCTTATTTAGGATTTAATTTTGACTCAAACATTTTTTCTAGTAAATTTATGGTTACGCTGCAAACATTTAAAAAATGTTTTATGAACAACTTTGACGAAGACACTTTTGATCTAACTCCTCATTTGAGCTAAGTAAATTGATTGTGAGACTTTAAATTTAGGGTGAACCCGAAAAATCTGTTTTTTCATTGGTCCAACTTTTTTGTTTTCAGTTAAACGTAAGTGAAGAAGAGATGTACCGTCAAACGGGGTAACTTGCAACAATTTTCAACTTCAAAGCAATATGGATGAAAAAATTGAGAATTCAGATGAGACAAAAACCATCTGGTACCCTAATCGCTACGAAAAGAATACCACGCGGTATTAATTTTATCAGTATTTAGTTTTCTGGAATCAGGAGAGACGAAAAATATGCATTTTTAATGCTACCCCTGATGTGGGGTAACATGCAACACACAGTGCTACCTAAAGTACACTATTAAAAATGTATCCTTTATCGTGTTATTATGGTCATTCAATAATTTTCTACAGTAAAAGCATGACAATTATCAGAAACAGGCTAGTTTTCCCTTAGAAAACTAAATATTATTGATTGAATTATGAGTATTGAACCAATTTGATTGAAAACTTCGTTGGCATTGCATAGGGTGTCCACACTGGAAAATTCTAGCATATCATAAGTCTTGACAGTTATTGGAAAGCCATCAAAACGTTTTAATGCAACTTTTCTACAAATACAATGGTATTTTAGGTTTTACTTCACATACATAATTTTTTAGACATATTTAAATCAAAGCGACGTATAACATATTGATATGTATGTTTTAAAATGGTCCCTGTTGGGTTTTGGCATAACTTCCATCACATTTCATGCAGAGAGTTCCTAATGACTGATCTGTAAGTTAATTTTTATGCAGATTTCCTAAATTATTCTTCATTTTCATGAAGAAAATAAGACTAAATCTAATAATAATACGATTTATTCAAATTGTCCAAAAATTAATACAAAAAGTGTATTAAATTGATTGAGGTACAAACATTTCAATGTTACTGTACAAATATATGTTCAATTTTGCTTTTTCATGTGTTTTCGATGACAAACGGCAGGAAATATCGAACAATTGAGATCGAAATTGCTGTTGCAAGTTACCCCACAAGGGTAGTCAAAATCGTTTTTGAATTTTTATAGTGTTTAAGCAAAAAAATATCAAAACTTTTATGTTGTCAATTTGTACACTACTAAGTACTGTAACTGATAGCAAATGCCTCGAATGACATATTTCTACCGTTTGTGTGGTACGAAGAACGTTTTTCAACATTTGTTTTATACAATCCAAATTTTAATATGATTTTCACCTCCAGCAAACTCACCAAAAAATAAACGATACCCAAACCCTTGTCAAAACCTTCTGTTGTATACCTAAGGTCAATAAACGGCGGAATAAATCATAATAATTTAACTCAATGCTGAACAAAACGTCTATTCGGTTACATGTCGAAGTGTTGCAAGTTTCACCCCTGTTGCAAGATACCCCGTTTGACGGTAGGCTTATAGTCCTTGTGATCTTAAAGTTATAATCAAATTTAAGTGGAAAAATCCGAATTCTTCATGGAATTGATTCCTTTTTTCTTTTTTCTTCTGGCAGCATTCAAAAAACCATACAAAAGGCAACTTTTGCTGTCAAAACTGTTTGAACAACATTAATGTAAATTTAGATAATTCACTTCAAAAAACTCGAAATTCAAATGCAAATCAGAAGATTTCTTAAGCTGATCGGCGCGCAGCACTCAGAAAAGTTGTAGGTTTTGACTAAATCAACAATTTTTAAAGAAATTTGAAACAAAAAATGTAGAAATTATGACATGATTCATATGTAGGTCCCATTGTTTTTATAACTATGAAACGTTAAATTTTATAGTAATTCACTAGCCGCTTCCATATACTTGGTTTTGTAAACTTTGTATGATTTTACAATTTCAATATTATATTATCAAAACTCAGTGATATTATTCACATATAATTGGACCTTCCTTAGCCGGGCGGTTAGAGACCACGCCTACAAAGCAAAGCCATGCTGAAAGTATCTGGGTTCGATTCGCGGTCGGTCCGCGATCTTTTCGTAATGGAAATTTCCTTGACTTTCCTGGGCATAAAGTAGCATCGTACCTGCCATACGATATACTCTCAGTTAATAACTGTGGAAGTGCTCATAACAACACTAATCTGAGAAGCAGACTCTGTCCCAGTTATGATGTAATGCCAAGCAGAAGAAGTCAAAATGAAAAAATGGTGCCACTACAACTTTATAAACTGTAGGCGTTTCGTCATTGTGGCTGCTATTATTGTCTTGGGTACAGAAGGATGGAAGTGATGGAATAAACTAACATCAATGAGGAAGCCAAGGTCACCAACAAGTGTACTGGTTTGAAAATTATGAAAAAATAAAAGTAAAGTTACAGTCACCCCACAGTTATGGATAGCACACAGATATGGATCAGAGTTGGATTCAAACGGGAATATCTCATCAAATAGAGTTGCAATGACGCAGAACACATTTTCTATATGTGAATCATAAATATGTACAGCATCGAAATCAATTATAATATGCTTAAGCATATTTTTGCCGTCCGTAGGAAATAAAATGTCAACCGCATTCCCAGAGGCGTTGATTCATAACTGTGGGGCGTTGAAAACCATACCACAGTTATGAATCAACGATAAGACGATTCCGAAACAAACGCCAAAAAGTATGCTTTCACTAGCACAGCATTCGTTTATCTCGCAGATAAATTGCTTTTATAGTGTTTTGATCCATAATATGAGTCGATTTGATCCATAATACGGATCCTCCTCTCTCGCTGATCCACATCTGTGGGATAGACATCATTTGAAATATCGAAATCGACACTTTTTGGTAAATAACCGCGGATTTTGAGGTGTATTCTCAAAAACAACTATATTCTGCAGTGCCAGAGAGGTAATTTTGTTTTGTACAGCGTCATCATGTTTTTTAATCACATTTTGTTCTGAAAAATGACCCTTAGTTGATCCATAACTGTGGGGTGACTGTATATTACTACTACTTGAATAAATTTGTTTTACAGAATTTACAAAAATAACGTTCACAAGTTTTTGCAGTTTCGATGAGCATCCTGAAAAGATTTCGTTGAGAGTCTGGAAGTATTGCGGTAAAAATCCCGTAAAGATTCTGTTGTGCCTTTTAAAAAATTTTTGATGAGAATTCTTGAATGCTTTTGATGATAATCCTGGAAGGATAATTATCCTGTGATGATTCAGATGAGATTTCTGAGAAGACTCTGATAAGAAGAGAGAAGCAGAGAGTTTTCTGATGAGAATCCAGAGAGATATCTGATGGGAATCTAGAGAGGATACTGATGAGAGTTCTGAGAGGCTTTATCAGAAACTGATTTTCATTAGCCTTCTTACAGAACTCTGAATGGAATTCAAATTTAAAAACCAATGCATTGATTTCCCGCAAACAAGAAGACATACTATGTTTCTAACGCAGAGTTCCGATATGATTATAAAATTATCCAAAATGAAAAACCGAATTTAGTACAATTCCATTTAATTCCACTAGAGTTAGTATCCTTTGACAGACACGCGTGTTTCAGCCTCAACTATAAGGCCGTCTTTAGTGTCGTGTACTCGACTCGACTTATAAGTTAGTCAAGATTAGTCGAGTCGAGTCTAGGTATTCCACTAAAAAACTCGAAAATGTATTAACTCCAATTTTTTTGTCTTTACGAAAGACTTGGATTTGATATCCTTTCACGGTTCACTTTATTACAAAAAAATAGGTTGTAACAGGTACGCCTAGCGTACGTTACTTTGTATATATTCTTATTATTATTATTGCGTATTAAATTTGTATATACAACCTTGAATTAAATTTAATGTATTAGGAGAATACAAATGAATTCGAACCAATCATACCATTTTGTACAGCACTGTTAATGAAATGCTTAAGAAGTAGAACTTCGCCTGGAGGTTATGCAACCTGTAGGCATCGTTACGCAACAGAATTCGCGAGGTCAAGGAGAGAAATGGTCGTTAACGGCTATGATGCTCGGATCTAAGTCCGAAGGTCATCTTCACTTCGTGTCCTTGGATTTGATGGGAAAGTGGGAAGGCAAGATCTGATGCAGCCTGCATGAGCGAGATGCGATTCAATCTTGGGAGTATCAATAGCCAATTTTATCGTACTCGTTCGGCTGAAGCATTTCCGGCTGATCCATCTTTCGAGGTTTCTTATCTGAGGACATTACAGTCACTCGATCATTTGCCTGGAGACTCGAAAACGTTTAGGAAGTGTGGCTCTGCCAATAACCGCGGTGTTCGAGGTAGTGAAGTTTAACAGTCTGAAATCTTTTGAAGTGCTAATTCCCCGTGTTTCATTGCAGTGTTCTGTTAGTCCAATTAAAGCAGAAGTTCGATAGCAAGTTACGTTTGTGCTCAGAAAAGCCAAAGCAGAAAGGTAATGAAATCATGTGCGTGCCATGTGCGTTGTTCTTATTATCTCGTTGTCGTACAGCCGTACGACGGCTTTCTGTGTCCAATTTAGGAACCGCTCGTTCAACCCGTTAGCTACAACTCTCCATCGAGTCCGTCCGTTGGCAAATTTCCTGGCCGACGGTCATCCAACGGTCAGAAGGGGCCGCGCCGTCACCATCGCGCCCAGGTGGAAGCCGTTCGAATCCACGTGAAGTAGTCGAGGCATAAGGATCCATTCCGGCTCCGATCCGCCCTGCTAGGTGAACACCGACATCACTAGCAGCGAGCAGCAAGCGTTTCCACCAACCCCCATCTCTCCACCAACTACACCATCCGTCCAGCAACCCATATCTAGCATGCAGTAGCTGATCCCGCAAAAGTCGATCGCACCCAAAAATAACAGGCCTGTAAGTACAAAGAGCTCTTTTTTCCATATTGTCCGTGTGCACATGTGACGACGAGATAACTCGTCAATGAACCCCTAGCAATTGTGTGGTTCCCGAAATTCTAGCCTGCGGGCTATATTTGTAGCGCTATTGTTTTCGGGAGTTGATATGAGAACGATGGAAACGAGAAAGTAGAAAAGACACGCACATGTAGGGATAGATATGATTAGGTAGAAGTGAAGCTTATTAGAATTGAATTCGATTATTAAAAATGTAAGTTTGTGAACTCGATTATACTTTTTTTGAATTCCTCATTAAAACCCTTTTAGATCCCTATCCGTTTTTGATTCATGGTGTTGTTAGCATGGTGAAAGATTTCAGGTCGCGCGCTTAGTTTTGAAATTTGAATTCACTGAAAGTGTGAAGTGTAGAGTGAAGGGCGAACCGGTTCCATGACGGTGTCGACATCTGGTGTATTTGGCGGTGACTTCCAGTGATGATAACCGAAAGTTTCCTCGGAAAGCTTCAGTACCGTTTCGTTTAGGGTGATTTTGGCTATTATGCTCCTTTGATTGGAATGCAAATCAGTAAGTCTGATGTGGGTGAATTTGGGGATTGCTGGACCATTTTCCTATCCTTTCCAAGGAACGAATTGAACCAAACCTTAGGTTAGGTCTCATGCCGGGCAATTTAACATTGGCGAATGGTCCTCATTAGAGGTGGCGCATAAGCTATTCGCTTAACCAACGGAAAACGGCCAGTAATCCATGTTTGGAGAGAAAAGTTTAGCTCTTTCGGAGTAGACCGCCAGTCGTTCCCAAACGACAATTTGGCGTGCTACATTTTGGCGCCCAACTACAAGTACGAATCCAAATATGAGTAATTAGTTTTTTTTTTATTTCGGTTTATTGAGTTATTTAGAGTTAAAATTAAGGTTGTGAATTCGGAATGTAATATAATTCATGCTTAAGTTTATTTGGGATTTTGCTTATTCGGATATTCAGGACATTGAACTATTTTTTGAAGTTATTATCTAAGTGCGTTTGATAAGTTAATTTTCCTTTCTTATAATTTATTTCTATACATTTTTTCATTTCCTTTATTACATTTGATTTAGTTTATTATTGTCTGTACATAAATTTATATTGTTAATAACCTTGAAATAACATTGAATTTGATATTTTTTCTTAGCATAATGGGTGCAAAGTTTCCTCACGCTGATCATCTGCTTGATGATGAAGTGGATTATGAACTAAAACTGCGAAACTTTGTGGAGGATTTAGGAAAGGATTTGAAGGTTAAACAAAGGTTGCTGAGAAGAATTTTTCTTAAAGATGCGAAGGAAAATCGTGAATATCGATCTCCGTATTCTATAGATCAAGAATTTGAATTGATTGCGTCACGTGTCAATGGCATAAGATGTAAATTAGTTAAAAACTCCGATATAAAATTGATCTCTCGTTTAAAACATTATTATTGGCGTGTACAAAGGTGCAACGCAGATAATGAAGAATCAATGAAGATGAAAGAGTTGTTGTTCGGCAATATTTCGAATCTACTGTCGGAACAAAAAGCACTTGAACCATTATTGAATGCCAATCCTGATGACAGTGGGTCACTAGAGGAAACGGACACGGAATTTTCCGAATCGGAGAAGGCTGTTGGTGGCACCAGTGTAATACAGCCTCCCTTATTGGAACCTCAATTGACAAACCCTTATAATCTGTTAACTTTCGCAGATATGGGAAAATCCCAGAATACTAAGGCTACAGGAGCGATCAAAAAAGGGACCGTTGAAAATAATTTGGTCTCGATAAATAACGATAGGGATGAGGAAAATGAAACGCAGAGAATGAAAACTAGAATAGCCGAGTTAGAAGCTCAACTGCAATCTTTAACTGCACTTTTGACAGCGTCAGTAGGTCAGCAGAATCAAATGCAGTATGAACGAAATGAAAGACCGGAGTTGAGACAGCCAAACTTGGGCGATCTAGGAAGGCAAAATATCGAAGAGAGAGATGACAACAGTAGCGAAGCGTTCAGTCAGAGAGGAATCCGATCGGCAATCAGAGAGGATAGGGGTCAATACGACAGGAAAATGGAAAAATGGAATCTTCACTTCAGCGGAGATTCGAGGTCAACTTCGTTAGAAGACTTCATTTATAAAATCAGAGTTTTGGCTAGTATGAACAGAATACCGGATAACCATTTACTTAGTAACATTCATTTGTTATTAAGGGGAGAAGCGTCCAATTGGTTCTTTACATATTATCAGCCAACGTGGACGTGGAATATTTTCGAAACAAGAATCCGATTCAGGTTTGGCAACCCGAATCAGGACCAGGGTAACCGGCAGCGAATTTACGATCGGAAACAACAAAAAGGCGAAACATTCATTGCTTTTGTTACAGAGATCGAACGCCTGAATAAATTATTGACTAAACCCTTGTCGAACCACCGGAAATTTGAAATCGTGTGGGAAAATATGCGGCCACACTACCGCTCAAAACTGGCATGTTTTTCCATAGGAGATTTGGATCAGTTAATCCAAGTCAATTATAGAATTGATGCCAACGACCCATCATTACATCCGGTAGGACCGAAGTACGCAGTACATAACTTGGAGAATCAAGATGTGAGCGATTCGGATGATGAGGAGGTCAATGCAATAGGCAGGAGACCAAGTAGATCTCAAAATCAAGAAATGACACAAAACAGAAATTTCCAAACCGCAGGAAGAGCAGGACAGCCAGAAACTAGTACAAGAGTTCCAATGTGCTGGAATTGTAGACAACAAGGCCATTTTTGGCGCGAATGCAGGGAACAGAAAATCACGTTTTGTTACGTGTGTGGAAATCCGGGGAAAATTTCGTCCACGTGCGATAAACACCCACGACGAGCCACGGCAAATCTAGTGGAAACGGCCACAACAAATTCGGGAAACTAAGGAAGGAATGCGGTAACGGGAACACTAGCATTCCTACCAATCCAAGCGTTCCCTCTCTTAATTCGATTCCGTTCACAGACCCACTTGAAAGTCTTTTAGAAATTAAGATCCAAACTAGCCGTTGTCCTCACATCAAGGTTAAGATTTTTGAAGAAGAAATTGAATGCCTATTAGATTCAGGAGCAAGCATTAGCGTGACAAATTCTAAGCAGTTAATAGAAAGTCATGGACTAAAAATCTTGGCCTCCCCTATTAGAATTTGCACAGCTGACAAAACTCCTTATTCCTGCATGGGCTATGCAAATGTCCCAATTACTTTCAAAGGACTAACAAGGATAGTTGCGGTAGTTATAGTACCCGAAATAACTAGGAAGCTTATTTTAGGAGTAAATTTTTGGGAAGCCTTCAAAATCAAACCAATGATGACCGGATCAAATGGTTTAGAGGAAGTAGCGGAAATGAATATAGTAGAGGAAATGTTTCCCCCAGATTCATTTCACTTTTTCGTCCACCCAATCGACACGTTACCGATAATAGGTAATCCAACACCAGACGAATCCCTAGACATACCAAGATTAGACCTCCCTGAAGCGTCCATAACTACACCGGAAACGGTAGAAATAGAACACGATCTAACCTCAGACGAGCGTCAGACATTAGAGGACATAATTAGGTTGTTTCCGTGTACAACCGATGAACGTTTAGGACGTACGACATTATTGAAACATGAAATTGTACTGCGAGAAGACGCGAAACCAAGAAGACAACCAGTCTACAAGTGTTCGCCGACAATCCAAGCAGAGATGGACAGGGAAATAGAGCGTTACAAAAAACTAGACGCTATAGAGGAATGCTCGAGCGAATGGGCCAACCCTCTAGTTCCAGTTCGCAAGGCGAACGGGAAGCTGAGAGTGTGTTTGGATTCGCGGAGAATAAAAGCCTTGACGAAGAAAGACTCATACCCTATGCGTGACATGAGGGGAATCTTTCATCGTTTGGGTAGCGCTAAATTTTTCTCGGTTATAGATCTGAAAGACGCGTATTTTCAGATTCCTCTGAAGGAGGAATCTCGTGATTTTACAGCGTTCAGAACGTCAAAAGGATTGTATCGGTTTAAAGTTTGTCCGTTCGGTTTGACTAATGCTCCATTCAGCATGTGTCGATTGATGGACAAAGTAATAGGGTTCGATTTAGAGCCCTATGTTTTTGTCTATCTTGACGACATAGTCGTTGCAACTAAAACACTAACCGAACATTTAAGACTGTTAAAACTGGTAGCAGAACGTTTGAGAAAGGCTAATTTAACAATTTCACTGGACAAGTCGCGATTTTGTCGCAAACAAGTGACCTATCTTGGCTACCTATTGAACGAAAAAGGAGTCGCCATTGACAGTACAAGGATTGAACCAATCCTGAACTACAGCAGGCCCAAAAGCGTGAAGGACATTCGACGCCTTCTTGGCTTAGCAGGGTTCTACCAAAAGTTCATTAGGGACTACAGTAAGATAGTTGCACCAATATCAGACCTCCTTAAGAAAAATCCTAAAAAGTTTTTGTGGACAGAAGCCGCCGAAGAGGCGTTCCAAAACTTAAAATCGGCACTGGTTTCAGCACCAATTTTAATGAATCCGGATTTTTCCCAACCATTTACCATTGAATCCGATGCATCGGACAATGCTGTGGGAGCAGCATTGGTTCAAAATGTAGAGGGAAACACAAGAGTGGTTGCGTATTTTAGTAAAAAACTAAGCAGTACGCAAAGAAGATATGCGAGCGTGGAGAAAGAATGTTTAGGCGTATTGCTAGCCATTGAACATTTCCGCCACTTTGTGGAGGGAACGAGGTTCAAAGTAGTAACCGATGCAAGAAGCTTACTTTGGCTTTTCACCATCGGTATTGAATCCGGCAATTCAAAGTTATTGAGATGGGCCCTCAAACTCCAATCCTACGATATAGAATTGGAGTATAGGAAAGGCAAGCTTAATATAACTGCGGACTGCTTATCGCGATCACTAGAAACGATTACCACAACGCCTCTCGACCCCGACTATGACGACCTAATTAAACAAATCACGAAAGACCCTCAAAGTTTTCCAGATTTTCGAGTGATTGATAACCGTGTTTTCAAACTGGTTAAAAATCAAGGAAAGGTAGAAGATTCACGGTTTATGTGGAAACAGTACCTTCCATCATCCGAACGCGAATCGATAACCGAAGCGATCCACAATAAAGCTCACCTGGGATTCGAGAAAACCTTGGCAACAATTAGGGAGAAGTATTTTTGGCCAAAAATGAGCTCACAGGTTAAAACATTTTGTCGGAACTGTATTACCTGCCAAACTAGTAAAGCCACAAACGTTAACACAACAGCTCCCCTAAATGCTCAGAAGAAGACTGCAGAATACCCTTGGCAATTCCTTACTATGGATTATGTAGGTCCACTACCAGTATCAGGAAAGGGTAGAAGTACATGCCTTTTGGTTGTAACTGACATTTTTAGTAAATTTATAATAGTTCAACCGTTTAGACAAGCAACGGCCGAATCATTAGTTCCGTTTGTTGAAGATATGTTATTTAAATTGTTTGGGGTCCCAGAGGTCGTATTGACCGACAATGGAACCCAATTCATATCAAAATCCTTTCAAGATCTGCTTAAACAGTACCACGTTACCCATTGGCGAACGCCAAACTACCATCCTCAAGTTAACGATGCGGAAAGGGTCAATCGCGTTTTAACAACCGCCATTAGGGCGTCCATAAAGAAAGACCACAAAGATTGGGCAAATAACGTCCAGACGGTAGCAAATGCAATTAGGAACTCCGTGCATGAGGCAACACGCTACTCGCCCTATTTCATAATGTTCGGGAGAAACATGGTATCGGACGGTAGAGAATACCGACATATGAGGGATAACGCGCAAGGAGGCGTGAGCCTGACCAACGCGGATAAGGACAAGTTATACACGGAAATCAGGGAAAACCTAAAAAAAGCTTTCGAGAAGCATTCCCGTTACTACAATTTGAGGGCAAACTCAAATTGCCCTACTTTCGAATTGGGAGAGAAATTACTCAAAAAGAATACGGAGTTGTCGGATAAAGGGAAGGGCTATTGTGCCAAGCTGGCCCCTAAATACACTCCAGCATTGGTGAAGAGAAAGGTAGGAGAACACTGCTACGAATTAGAGGACGAAAAAGGCAAGCGTCTTGGCATTTTCAACTGCCGTTACTTGAAGAAGCTCGCCTCATCGTCCAAATAAGCAGGCTAAGTTTGAGCTATGCAACCTCTTGGAGGTAACGATGCATCTTAGAATGCTTCAAAACACATTTTTGGCATCAAATCTCACTCCTTGATAGAGCTGAGATGGTGTGGGAACAAGCTATGGAACCTTTTCGAAGGACACTATGCACTAGCAGTAGTGCACTGAAATCCACACTGTGGCATAGTGAACCATCTCCTCGAATATCGAGTTGAGATCCTTGGATGTAAAGCTATGTATACTCACAGAGTGGACCAAGCAGTTAAAACCTGCACAAAAACACAACCGGCCATTCTTAAAGTGCTCCTCGTTGAGTTGAGCCGTCCCACAACAACTATTATCTACTGGTGACGAACTTCAAGAATGTGTTTGGACAAATGAAACATTATTCCGAAGGTTTAGAGTAGGGGTAATCAAGAAAAGCAGTAGAATCTCCGAAATAGAGCTATGAACCAAATGCGACAATGAGATGAGAGCAAAAACCCTGACGAGGCAACGAATTTAACCGGATTGGACAATTTGGACGAAGGAAGGTGAAGGGTTGTCCCTGCCTAACCTGATAATATTCGAATATTAGTCGTTAATTCCCCTACACTTACATACTATATTAGTTCTTAAGATTAATTTTAGTAATTAAACTTAATTTCATACCCGATTTGTAAATATTTCCATTACTCTTCAATGAATTCCTCGATTAGTTGTAAATCCATGTTAGTTTTGTCCTTGTTTCTTCGTTGTATATAGAATTCCTTTGTAAATAGTACTTCGTAAGGTTCTGCGGTGGAATCTTCATCGTCAGGTCATTTTTCCATTCATGGTCCAGAAATCTTGTTTGGTTTCGGTACCGTAATCTCTCCAGCAGTTCATGGTCTGCACAATTTCCGTCGAAATAAGCTCATCCATTCGTCAGCCATAGCCATCGTCCAGTTATTCTTCATCCTGATTGGTACAATAGCCCGATTCCTTTTCCATCATATTTTCCAGCAGCAGCAACCAAGCAAATCCACCACGATAATCCCACGTCGCAGCTCCTAAAAACACAAACACAAAGCAATTAATTCACGACTGGGAGGAGGTATTTGAATACTCCCCCCGTAAAGCACCATACACGAACAATTCGTGAATAATTTCACGAGTTTTTCCGCAAATTTGCAGCACATCGCTGCGTAAAGGCTCGTTTTCCGAAATTTTCACGTTCACTTTGTTTTGATTTGCCGAGTTGAGTTTGACAGTTTGACCCGAACCGGTTCTCGCGCGGTGCGTTTAGTACTTGTACCGGTATGAATCAGTGTGAAGTTAATGTGAAGGATTATTTAAGGGTTATGTTGTGGGTTTATTTCTTTTCAAATTTCGCCTTATCAGATTTGAATCTGGTGTAGAAGTTTGATTAAGATTTAGTTATTACGTTGTTCAGTAGAAGTGGACAAATTGCCTGAAGAAAAGCTTCGGGGTGGGCCATTTCTCTGTTTAACAGTTTTATGCGGTAAATTCAGTGAATGGATCGGTGCTCAACGCAATGATTGGGGTAGATCCAGAAGCTGAATGAGCCTGTTTCTGAGTTATTTGGGGTTATGTTTGTTTTCATTCAGTTCAGATGTAACTGACTTGAAGACAGTATCTGGGAAGTTTGTTTTGAAGGTTTTCAGTAGGGGTGCATGGTACAAAGCGAACCGTTTCGAATCCGTAAGGGATAATCTGTCAATTTTTTGATTGATTCCGGTCATTGTATTGAGTATCCGACAGTTTCAATATAAATGTGGTATGTTTCGAAATCTATGTAAGTAGTTAGCATTCGCTGGAGACCGGAGTCGAAAGACGCTGATGGTCAGTAGTAGGCACGATCGTTAGAACGTGTTCTATAAGTAGAGGAGGAGTCAACTCTCGTAGTTGATGATGATAACATATGACCCCGAATGTGAACATACTTTCAGAAATTGAGTAACTTACCTAGAAAGTGTAAATATTTAATTAAATTTTCCCTACGAAAATTTAGTTAAATCAATTTAACTAAATTTTCGTACTTAAGCATGGAGTGATGTAACAGGTACGCCTAGCGTACGTTACTTTGTATATATTCTTATTATTATTATTGCGTATTAAATTTGTATATACAACCTTGAATTAAATTTAATGTATTAGGAGAATACAAATGAATTCGAACCAATCATACCATTTTGTACAGCACTGTTAATGAAATGCTTAAGAAGTAGAACTTCGCCTGGAGGTTATGCAACCTGTAGGCATCGTTACGCAACAGAATTCGCGAGGTCAAGGAGAGAAATGGTCGTTAACGGCTATGATGCTCGGATCTAAGTCCGAAGGTCATCTTCACTTCGTGTCCTTGGATTTGATGGGAAAGTGGGAAGGCAAGATCTGATGCAGCCTGCATGAGCGAGATGCGATTCAATCTTGGGAGTATCAATAGCCAATTTTATCGTACTCGTTCGGCTGAAGCATTTCCGGCTGATCCATCTTTCGAGGTTTCTTATCTGAGGACATTACAGTCACTCGATCATTTGCCTGGAGACTCGAAAACGTTTAGGAAGTGTGGCTCTGCCAATAACCGCGGTGTTCGAGGTAGTGAAGTTTAACAGTCTGAAATCTTTTGAAGTGCTAATTCCCCGTGTTTCATTGCAGTGTTCTGTTAGTCCAATTAAAGCAGAAGTTCGATAGCAAGTTACGTTTGTGCTCAGAAAAGCCAAAGCAGAAAGGTAATGAAATCATGTGCGTGCCATGTGCGTTGTTCTTATTATCTCGTTGTCGTACAGCCGTACGACGGCTTTCTGTGTCCAATTTAGGAACCGCTCGTTCAACCCGTTAGCTACAACTCTCCATCGAGTCCGTCCGTTGGCAAATTTCCTGGCCGACGGTCATCCAACGGTCAGAAGGGGCCGCGCCGTCACCATCGCGCCCAGGTGGAAGCCGTTCGAATCCACGTGAAGTAGTCGAGGCATAAGGATCCATTCCGGCTCCGATCCGCCCTGCTAGGTGAACACCGACATCACTAGCAGCGAGCAGCAAGCGTTTCCACCAACCCCCATCTCTCCACCAACTACACCATCCGTCCAGCAACCCATATCTAGCATGCAGTAGCTGATCCCGCAAAAGTCGATCGCACCCAAAAATAACAGGCCTGTAAGTACAAAGAGCTCTTTTTTCCATATTGTCCGTGTGCACATGTGACGACGAGATAACTCGTCAATGAACCCCTAGCAATTGTGTGGTTCCCGAAATTCTAGCCTGCGGGCTATATTTGTAGCGCTATTGTTTTCGGGAGTTGATATGAGAACGATGGAAACGAGAAAGTAGAAAAGACACGCACATGTAGGGATAGATATGATTAGGTAGAAGTGAAGCTTATTAGAATTGAATTCGATTATTAAAAATGTAAGTTTGTGAACTCGATTATACTTTTTTTGAATTCCTCATTAAAACCCTTTTAGATCCCTATCCGTTTTTGATTCATGGTGTTGTTAGCATGGTGAAAGATTTCAGGTCGCGCGCTTAGTTTTGAAATTTGAATTCACTGAAAGTGTGAAGTGTAGAGTGAAGGGCGAACCGGTTCCATGACGGTGTCGACATCTGGTGTATTTGGCGGTGACTTCCAGTGATGATAACCGAAAGTTTCCTCGGAAAGCTTCAGTACCGTTTCGTTTAGGGTGATTTTGGCTATTATGCTCCTTTGATTGGAATGCAAATCAGTAAGTCTGATGTGGGTGAATTTGGGAATTGCTGGACCATTTTCCTATCCTTTCCAAGGAACGAATTGAACCAAACCTTAGGTTAGGTCTCATGCCGGGCAATTTAACATTGGCGAATGGTCCTCATTAGAGGTGGCGCATAAGCTATTCGCTTAACCAACGGAAAACGGCCAGTAATCCATGTTTGGAGAGAAAAGTTTAGCTCTTTCGGAGTAGACCGCCAGTCGTTCCCAAACGACAATTTGGCGTGCTACAAGGTAAGTCTGAAACTTCACCACAATAAAGTCTAGGTCTCTCGCGTTCATTTGCTGGAAAAACCCAAAAAATCGGTCGGGGGTCTACAGTTTTTTTTGTTTGATTTCGAGAGACTTGCATATGTATATGTTTGTATTCGCGTATCTGTGTGTTTCTGTACATTGGGGCCCAGAAAATGATGCAGTTCAAATACAAATAAATAACGAGTGGACATTTTATTACTAACGTAAGAACAAGATAATTGCGAATTGTGTGGACAGTTTCAACTTAGACATTGAAACATGCCATGTGCAGAAAAAAAAGCTTGATCTCATTGCAGGTTTTTTTGGATTGTTAACTGATTTTCTCTTAGTAATGCCGTTTTTATTAGAGCTCCACAATATCGGAAGCGGGAAAATCAGCTCGACGACCATTGCCACTTCCGATTGCAATGAGAACTTCTGTCTGCTATGGTATGTTAGGGTATTATGGCAACTTGTATTCGGATATGAGAAGTCGGGTTATCCTGGGGGCGGTCTCTCAGAAACATGTGGTTGTTGGATGGGTAAAAAAAAGAACGCCGTGTGCTGGCTGGAGGTAAAGGAAGCCGCTCTCTGGTAATGGTTTCAGCTAATTGTTGTGGGTTGCTGGAACGGCGAGAGGTCATAGGACGGAGAGCAGGAGAAACTTCATATGAGAAGGGATGAATTTGTGATTAAAATGTTAGCAACTGTGTGTACGATAAACCATTCAACGGTACTATTTGGACCTTTCGTCCATTCGACCTTTTGTCCATTCGACCTTTTGTCCATTCGACCTTTTTTTCCATTCGACCTTTTGTCCATTCGACCTTTTTTCCTTCGACCTTTTGTCCTACAACCCTATGGTTCGTCCACTTATACATCAAAACTGCAATAAAACTATTGTATATCGATAAAAATCTTCAGTTCAATTATCCACTTTGCACTTTTTCATCAAAAACGCATACTAAAACTTTTATAACTCACGAACTTTGAGAAATTCCCTCAACGACCGCAAACAATTGAGAACGTAAACATTTTTTTTTCATCCGTCCATGTCAAATTTCAAGGATATTCTTAAAACGAGGCACGGTGTCTTTGTGGAGCAACTTTATTACAAAAAAATGGTAAGTCTGAAACTTCAAACTAAAAACAATTGGACTTTGCTCTTTTATTTGTGATCAAAATCAAAAAAATCGATCGGGGGGGGGGGGGTGTCCAGAACAATTTTTTTGTTTTGTGTAAAGTATTTATGGATATGTGTTTTTGTAACGACGCACATTGCGTTGAACGCATCGAGATACGGGACAAACTGCAAGATCAAACCATTTGAATACCTTGGCATGCAAGGTAAAGTTGTGCTTGGTCAAAAGAGCTGTAAGAAGCATAAATGACATATGATATACGCATAATCGCAAAACTGTCTCAAGCATCATTTTAATTATTTTCCACGAAAGGCCTTGAAAATCGAACTTAAATTGGTCATAATGATGTATCAGGTATCAGAAGGCCGGCTCCAAAGGCACGTTCCCCACCAGTTGGGAGATTTGTGCCATCGCCATATTTGAGCCTATTTCATCATCTACCCGATGGGAGAGGAAAGGGAAGGGAAAGATGGGAGGAAATAGGAGTGGGGTCCCTTGAAGAGGGAAGATCGCATAAGCGAAATGAGAGCATGTAGCTCCATACCACAATGGGTTCGAACAGCGCCCTAAAAAGGGCACTGCAAAACGCATGAGCGTAAAGAGAGCCTATAGCTCATTACCACACCGGGTTAAGAATAACAGGATGTCCTGAAGATTCAGGCTTCTGTATTCAGTTTCACTTAATAAGTGTTTACCAAGTAATTGGAATCGCATTTGCGCAAAAACTGGACAGTTACATATCAGGTGATACGAGGTTCCATAATCGGAGTCACAACTATCACACACAAATGAGTCAGCACGCTGAATATTTGCCATGTGATAGTTGAGTCGGCAGTGGCCTGTCAACGCTCTGACCAAGAGACTGTAATTCTGCTTTGACAGATTTGTTAAATACTTCGCCACCTTTGGAGATGGCTCAGTAATATACAATTTTGTTTGACGACACGACTCCAAACTATTCCAATATTGCTTGTGCTGAGTTGCCGCCCAAGAGTTTATCTGAAGCTTCACCCAGCACTTCGAAATTGGAATAGCCGGCTCAGGGCCAATGAAGTCATGCGATGCTCCATCACGAGCTAGCTCATCAGCCAATTCATTTCCAGCGATGGAAGAATGGCCAGGTACCCATACAAGGTTTACAGAGTTGACTGAATTCAGTTCCTCAATTTGAGTTCGTCATGCGATAACAAGCTTCGACCTTGAGTTGGCCGAAGCGAGAGCTTTTATAGCAGCCTGACTATCTGAACAGAAGTATATGACTTTACCCATTACGCGCTGTTGAAGTGCTGATTGCACTCCACACATAAGAGCAAATATTTCCGCCTGAAAAACGGTGCAGTTTCTACCAAGTGAGTAAAACTGATTCAGCCTTAGCTCACGAGAATATACTCCTGCACCAGCTCTACCTTAAAGAAGGGAGCCATCAGTGTAACATACTATATTGTTTGATATACTTCTTTCCAAATAGCCAGACGTCCACTCTTCCCGTGAAGGGAATTGTGTGGTAAATGTCCTGTAAGGAAAGTTACAAGCGATTGTGAGATCACTTGGAGCAAGGACAATTTTGTCCCAATTCACCAAAAGTGGAAACAACGAAGTGTGTGTAGATCTACGATTCACTGGATTTTTCTCCAGTAGATCCAGTACCCATAAACGGTAAGAGCAAGAAAGTGCTTCTTGTTTAAGATATATGTGTAGTGGCGCAGCGTCGAAAAGGGCCTCGAGCGCTGCTGTGGGAGTTGTAGAGAACGCACCAGACATCGCCATCAAGCACATCCTTTGGAGATGGCCCAATTTTGATCGGATTGTTCTCACTTCGCCCTTTTGCCACCACACAAGACATCCATATGCCAATATTGGTCGAACAACTGTTGTGTAAATCCATTTGATATATTTGGGTTTGAGGCCCCAAGTTTTACCAAAGGTTCGCCGGCATTGACCGAAGGCCATAAAAGCTTTTTTGACTCTGAAATCAATGTGAGCTGTCCATAAAAGTTTGGAATCTAGAATGACTCCGACATACTTTACTTGATCAGTCACATTAATCTCAGTGCCAAAAAGACGTAAAGGTCGAATTCCATCGCGGTTTCGTCTTTCCGTAAAAAGAACAATAGATGTTTTATTCGGGTTAACCGAAAGGCCATATTGGCGACACCAACTCTCGACTACCTGAAGAGCACTTTGCATCAGGTCGAATAGGGTGCTTATGCACATACCAACTATCAGAGCTAGATAGTCGTCGGCAAATCCATATGTTGGAAAACCGCTATTATTGAGTTGCCTCAATAGCGTATCTGCTACGAGATTCCACAAAAGGGGCATCCGCAAACACTCAATTTTCGAATCGCTGCTTGACGCAATGTCGAGAAGAGATGTCGGTTTTTGAGCATTTGATGAATCCAATTGGTAATCATAGTAGGTAGCCCATGGTTTCGTGCTGCTTCCAATATGGCATCGAAAGACACGTTATCAAAGGCACCCTCAATATCCAAGAAAACACCCAAGCAGGATTGCTTCTGAGCGAATGCTTTCTCGATATCGTATACAACTTTGTGTAAAAGAGTCACCGTGGACTTTCCAGATTGGTAAGCATGTTGATTCACATGAAGAGGCATGTTTGCCAAATAAACATCACGGATGTGATGATCGATAATGCGTTCCAGACATTTCAGAAGAAAAGAGGTCAGACTGATTGGTCTAAAACTCTTCGCTTCCTCATACGACGCACGTCCTCCTTTTGGGATAAACTTTACAGTAATATCACGCCAGGATTTGGGAATGTACCCGGTAGCAAAACTGCTTACAAGTAGCTTTTTCAAAACATGTTTGATAGACTCAAATCCCTTTTGGAGCAGAACAGGATAAATCCCATCCGCTCCTGGAGATTTTAAAGGAGCAAAACTATTAAGTGCCCATTGAATCGATTCAGTAGTTACGATACTGCGAGCCGAGGCCAGAGACTCGTAACTACATGAAAAGACATTTGGTTCATCCGTAGATGCTATGTCCACACATCCGGGGAAGTGTGTATTGAATAAACATTCTAAAACTTCTTCATCGGAAGAAGTAAAGTCATCATTAGGTAAGCGAATTTCGTTCACTTGGAAATCCTTAGATTTTGCAAGGATTATGTTCAGCCGACTGACTTCACTCAAACTGGAAACATTTGTACAAAGGTTTTTCCAGCCGGATCGTTCAGCAGAACGAAGAGCCTTCTTGTAAGCCTTGCGAGCCGACTTGAACGACTCTGATCCAGCTGAACGGCGTCTGTTCCAACCCCTTCTACATTGTTTCCTGAGTCTAGTCAGATCGGAATTCCACCATGGGGTCCCTCTTGTAGTCTTTACAGACCGCAGAGGACATGCTTCTTCAAAAGCTTCCATAATGTAGGATGTTGTAGTATCAACGGCATCATCCAGATCACTTGGATTTTCAATGGACGGAGAATATCCATGAAATTTGGTCGCAACCAATTCAATATAGAGTTCCCAGTTTGTTGACCGGGGATTCCTAAAACGCAAAGTCTGTGCAGTTACATTTGAATGTTCAAAGAAGATGTAGCGATGATCAGATAATGATTCCTCATCTGATACATGCCAATTCGTCAACTCGTGACTGATTCTATTCGAGCAGAGCGTTATGTCTAACACTTCTTCTCTATTAGAAACCATGAAGGTCGGGCGATTGCCTATGTTAAGTAATCCAAGGTCTGTACTACTTAAGTATTCCATCAGACTGGAGCCTCTCAAATTGATATCCGAGCTGCCCCAGATGATGTGATGAGCATTGGCATCACTGCCCACAATCAGCGGAAGGCCTTTTGTTACGCAGTGTACGACAACTCGTTTGAAGTCATCCGTTGGGGATGGTTCATCATGTGGTAAATATACCGAACAATAGACGTATTTCCTGTTGAGGTCACCAACAGAAACATCGATTGTGACAGCACATACATCATTCATTCAGTAGGCCTTGATCTGGAAGGACGTGTTTTTGCGAGCGACTGACATTTTTCTCTCCATTTCAGGTGAGAAAATTTTCAAGCCATTGAAGATTGGATTCGAGCTTTTTGGGATTCGATTGAAGAGTGGCTGATTTTCATTGATCCTGTGTGCTGCACGGTCGTTGATCTTTTCCTGTTTGGTGCGGTTTTGACAAGATTTTCAAGCGGGCGTGTGTTCATCGTGTTTCAAGCTCGAAATCTTCTTGCAAGCTAGAGAATTCTTTCCCTGTGTGGTGCGGTAGAAGCTTTGCCTGTGTGGTGCGGAAGAAGTTACTGCCTGCGTGGTGCGGGAGCAGCTGTTGCTTGTGTGAAGAGTTGAAACTTACCAAGAGCTTGAAGCTTGAAGTCTCATCTTCGCGCGAAAAATCAAGTTTGGAACTTTTAAGTATCTTTTTATTATTATTTTCATATATTATTTCCGTTAATAGTTTTGATTTTATTTTAAATTTTATATTTTTGCACCCCAATCATGGATGTTGATGTGCATAATTCTATTTTGAAAGATGGTGATCCTCCACCAGGACCATCAACCTCTTCTACAAAACCATTTCGTGTAAAAATATATCCATCTTCTTTTGCTGGTCCATTTGTGGTATTTTTTCGGAAATAACAAATACCAATAAATGTGTTACTAATTTCGTCCAAGATTTATGAAAAATACTCTTCTGTCAAGGAAATCAAAAAGATTTCACTAGACAAATTACGAGTTATTTTTGGTTCTCGTGATGATGCTAATTCACTTTTGCAATCACAACTTTTTACAGGATCTTATCGTGTATATGCACCATGCAATTTCTGCGAAATTAGTGGTGTTATATACGATGAATCCTTAGAATGTGACGAAGTTTTAAGTCATGGTATTGGCATTTTTAAAAATAAAGCTATTTCTCCCGTCGATGTTTTAGATTGCCATCGTTTGTCCAAACTTTTTTTGAATGACAAAGGTTCTGAATATGTTCATTCAAATTGTATGAAAATTACATTTGCTGGATCAGTACTTCCGGACTTTGTTAAAGTAAACAATGTAATTTTTCGTGTTCGACTTTTTTTTTCCGAAAATTATGCATTGTGAACGATGCCTTCTTTTCGGACATACGAATCAATTTTGCTCCAATAAGCCTAAATGTTCTAAATGTGGTCAATCTCATTTATCATCAGAATGTAGTAAAAATTCTGATTTTTGTATATATTGTAATCAAAAACATAACCTTTTGAAAGATTGTCCTGTATACAAAAGTAATGAATCCAAATTTCATCAAAAATTGAAAAACAGAAATCAGTTTTCTTATTCTGAAATTTTGAAAAACTCGGCGGATTGTACCGCTCCAAATATTTATGAATCCTTAACTGATGATGAATTTGATGACACATTGAATTTAGATAATTTTATTTATAAACCTCCATCAAAAAGAAAAAGAATTCAAAAAGTTTCAAACAAAGCTCAAGTTAAAATTGATTCAAATGCAAAATCATTCGATGAAAATTTCCCGCGATTGAGTTCTTCATCTTCTCGTATTATTCCAGGTTTCCAACGTGTTGAATCTGATCCATCAAATAGTAATGTAAATGCCAATACGTCTAATGATAACAATAATGTTAACGAAAATTCTTCAATTTTAGCAATTTTGGAGGAATTAGTAGAATTGTTGGGATTTAGTGATTTCTGGAAAAAAATTATTAAATTTATTTTACCATTTGTTGCCTCTTTGCTTGATAAATTGAATGCTTTCGGACCCATCATTGCTTCATTATTTTCATCGTAATGGCTTCGAATTCCAATAGTTATTTGAATATTTTACAATGGAATTGTAGAAGCATAATTCCAAAAATAGATAGACTGAGAGTAATGCTTGAGCATAACAAAATTGATATTTTCTGTTTAAATGAAACTTGGTTAACTGAATCAAAAATTCTACGAATTCCATCATTTAACATAATTCGAAAGGATAGAGATGTTCCTTTTGGAGGAGTTTTGATTGGTATTCGAAGTGGTATTGAATTTAAATATGTTAATTTATCTTTGAATGTACATTTTGAATATGTCATTATTTCTGTAAAACATATGGATTATCATTTTCATATTATTTGTTTATATATTCCTCCTAATATAAATTTTTCATTATTTGAATTGAAAATGATTTTAGACAGTGTTCCTCACCCATTCTATATTTTGGGTGACTTTAACGCACATAATTATTCTTGGGGTAGTGATAAAATTGATGGTCGTGGATCCTTATTATTGGATTTGATTGATGAATATAATTTAAACATTTTAAATGATGGATCGTTTACTAGAATTGCTGTTCCTCCATTACAAAATTCATGTATTGATTTATCTTTGTGTTCAAATAATTTATCTTTTAAGTCAACTTGGAGCATAATTAATGATCCCAATAATAGTGATCATCTCCCAATTTTGATTTGTTTTAGTCACTGTTCACAAAATAATCCTCATCCTCAAAGAAATTCTTCTATTCCTGATTATTCAAAAAATGTTGACTGGGTTAAATTTTCAGATTTAATTTCTGTTTCACTAATTAATCTTAAAAATTCAAATTCCCCAATCGAAAATTATATTGAATTCATTAAATTGATGTTTAATTGCTTACTTAAATCTCAGAAAAATAACATTTTGTGTAATAATAACAAAAATAAACGTCCTACATTTTGGTGGGATAATGATTGTTCAATTGCTTTAAAAAATAAATCGGAAGCTTTTAAAAAATTTCGTCGTTTAGGATCTAGAGAAAATTATTTTTTTATATTGTAAAGCGGAAGCTTGGTTTACTCGTACTACTAAATTTAAAAAAAGGAATTATTGGAAACATTTCATAGAAAATCTTGATGGAGAAACTTCATTATCCACATTATGGTCTGTAGCAAGAAATTTAAGAAATTATGATAATTCTCCTCCTATTTTATTGGAGTATTCCGATAAATGGATTGATCAATTTGCATCTAAAATTTGTCCAGATTTTGTTCCTCAATCTATTAATTTTAAAACAAAGCAATCAGTCAATTATTTCCCGGAGCTTTGTTTGCCATTTTCATTACATGAATTGGATTTGGCGCTGTCTATTACTAATAACACTGCACCAGGTATTGATAATATTAAATTTATCGTTCTCAAAAATTTACCCTATGAAGGGAAAGTTCATTTACTTTCAATTTACAATTCATTTCTTATGCAAAATATTATTCCATTAGAATGGCGTTCAATTAAAGTAGTTAGTATACTTAAACCAGGAAAAGATGCTTCTTTGGCTGATAGTCGTAGACCTATTAGTCTTTTATCATGCATACGTAAACTTATGGAAAGAATGGTTTCAAATCGTCTTGAGATATGGGCTGAACATAATAATATTTTATCACTTTGTCAATTTGGTTTCAGAAAAGGACGTGGTACTCGTGATTGCACAGCACTTTTGGCTTCTCAAATTCAACTTGCTTTCAATAAAAAACAGGATACTATTTCTACTTTCTTGGATGTGTCCGGAGCTTATGACTCAGTACTCATTGATTTGCTTTTTAATAAAATGAATACTTATAAAATTCCTTTAATATTATCCAATTTCATATACAACTTATTTTCTTTCAAAGTTAAGCATTTTTATCACAATGGGTCGTCTAAATTCACTCGTATTAGCTATTTTGGCCTTCCTCAAGGATCTTGTTTGAGTCCCTTTTTGTACAATTTATTCACATGTGATATTTCATCTATTATTCCAAATGGATGTATTTTGCGTCAATTCGCTGATGATAACGTTATTTCTGTAAGTGGACATAATAGAGAAATTTTACGCCATTATATGCAAATTTGTTTAGATAATATTGGTTCCTGGGCTCACGATAATGGTTTTACGTTTTCAGTGCAAAAAACTAAATATATTATATTTTCACGTAAACATTCTACAGTAAGTGTAAATTTATTTCTTGATGGGTATGAAATCGAACAAGTATATGAATACAAGTATCTTGGTATTTGGTATGATTCAAAACTAAATTGGAATTTTCATATTAAATACATTCAAAAAATTTGTTTTAAAAGGATTAATTTTCTTCGTACTATAACTGATACTTGGTGGGGTGCTCATCCATCCGATATGATTATTCTTTATAAAACAACAATACGCTCAGTTTTAGAATATGGTTGTTTTACTTTTGGTTGTGCAACTCAAACTCATTTTTCAAAACTTGAAAAAATTCAATTTCGTTGTTTAAGAATTTGTTTGAAATTAATGAATTCTACTCATACAAAATCTGTTGAAATTTTGGCAGGAGTAGCTCCACTCAAAATTCGTTTTCATGAATTAAATTGTAAATTTCTTGTTCAATGCTTCACAAATCAACACCCTCTTATAGAAATTTTAAGAGATTTACACAGAATAAATCCAACTAGTAAAATATTGAACTCGTTTAATCATTGTTTTTCAGAAAATATATTACCTGTTTTATCAAATACATTTTATAATTGTGATATAAATGTACATTCTTTTCAGATCTTTGTTGATAAATCATTACATTGGGAATTGAATCAAATACCAAGTCATATGTGTATTCAATATGCTAAATTATTTTTTGAAAGAAAATTTTCTGCTTTTGATCAAAAATGTGTGTATTACACAGATGGATCATTGATTCAAAATAATGCAGGTTTTGGAGTTTATAATATTGATGTAGTCCATTTTTACAAATTGAAATCTCCCTGTTCTATTTTTGTAGCTGAATTGGTAGCATTGTACTTCACATGTAATATAATAAAGGATTATCATCCAAATTTGTTTGTTATCTGTACTGACAGTTTAGGTTGTATTAATTCTATTGGATCTACTAATTTTAATTTCAAAACCCATTATTTAATTTTATTGATAAGAAAATTATTATGTGATTTGCATTCTCGGGGGTTCATAATTAAATTTGTTTGGGTTCCATCCCATAGTCATATATATGGTAATGAACAAGCTGATTATTTAGCTAAATTAGGAGCTACTCGTGGAGTTATTTATGAACGTGATATTTTCCATACAGAACATTATGCTAGAATAAAAAAACAGGCTTTGGATTCTTGGCAAGTTGATTGGGATTCGAGTGATAAAGGTCGATGGTGTCATTCAATTGTTCCTATTGTTGCTGAAAGTCCCTGGTTTAAAAAAATGTCTGTCGGTAGAAATTTCATTTGTATGTTTTCAAGGCTTATTTCTAATCATTATATTTGTAATAGTCATTTATATCGTATTAACATAATAGATTCTAATTTATGTGATTGTGGAGAATCTTATCAAGATGTTGATCATATAGTTTTTCATTGCAAAAAATATAATTTGCCTAGAAAAAAAATAATAGAAAAATACAAAAATTTAGACATAACAGTACCCATATCTGTTCGTGATATTCTTGGTAGCAGATCACTTTCAATGATACAAATTTTATATAATTTTTTCAAAGATATTTGTTAAAATATTTGATACTGTTTTGCTTTTTTTATCTCTCGTTTCAGAAATCAAGAAATAACCTACTCTTGTTCACTTCAACTATTTCCCATTTTTGGTTACTGGAATTTCCTTTTCAAGAAATCGGCTCTGATATGGATCATTTCCGGTTGAGCCTATAGTTTTAAGATTCTTTTTGTATCGTTATTAGAAAAGATAAAGAGGTTTTGTGCCCTTTTGAGAACGATTTCGAAATGATATCACTCAAAGGGGCTTTTCCCTCTTTCAAAATTTTTCGTTAAATAAATAAATAAATAAATAAACAGCACATACATCTCTGGTAGTTAACTCAGAAATGAGTGTAGCAACGATTGCTTTATTAACGAGCACGCATGCGCGGGGCATGGAGCGCGAGTTTGCCATTTCAAGCTTGCTAAAAGTAGCAAAAACTGGGTCCATAAGGTTACCTAGATAGAAGTTCCCTCTACGAAAGTAGGGTTCTTGAACTAGCGCCACTTGGGCTGCACCATTTTGCATGAGTCTGCAAAGATTGATCGTTGCTGTTCTTTTATGCTGAAGATTGATCTGAGCTAACCTAACCGTAGCCACTACCCAAACTAGGCAGGATTAAGCTTTTTGCAATCTCAGCACGAAAAAGACCAGCAACGAAAAAAACCAGATCGGTATCTATTTAAAGTCGTCAAAGGCGAAAGAGCACAGAATACACTGTGTAAAACGCATAATGCGAATCCATATAGGTGATAATTTAAATTAAATGTCAACATATTCATAATCCCACCCTTATTAAGCCTCAAGATAGAGACTGAAGAAGGGCAGCCGATTATCTCGGAGAAACACAAGGTCACCTGCACCATTGCTCCGGGTAGCACAGGAAGGACTCAATACTGTGGAGGGCGCCCTGGTACCCCACAGGCTCCGTTTGCGGTTAGGTTTTATGTAGACCCCCCTAACCATTCATTCATAGGCACGGTACGCATCACACCATAAATTAGGGGTCACCTGTGAGGTGGACTTTTACCACCGGAACAGGCAGTCCGTAGTGTTAATTCTTAGCCAGTTGATACAACCGCTACCGACACTACGCGGCTATCTAGGCTGCTCGGGAAAAGGAGGTTAATATTGATGATTAACTCCTGACGTACCCAAGCAGCCAAACCATTTGAATACCTTGGCATGCAAGGTAAAGTTGTGCTTGGTCAAAAGAGCTGTAAGAAGCATAAATGACATATGATATACGCATAATCGCAAAACTGTCTCAAGCATCATTTTAATTATTTTCCACGAAAGGCCTTGAAAATCGAACTTAAATTGGTCATAATGATGTAAGAAGTTTTTAGGAAATATTTCTCGCATAACTTATGATCTCGTCCTAAGGTGAAGATGCATCGAAGTCAAACCTAGAATATTCAGGAGCACAAATCTAGAGAACCTGACAACCTTTTATGTTGAACATTTCATTGATTGGTTGCCATCAGCATGTGACCAATGAGTTACCGGTTGTCTGCTTCTCTACAATTGTGCTTTTGAAAATTAGAGGTTTGGCTTCTATGTATTTTCACCCTAAAAACGATTAGTAACCGAGTGTGTAGCTCGTTGTGATTAAGCAGATAAACAGACCAAAATAAAAACTATTACCGCTGGGAGCTAGAGAAGGATCTTCTCTGCATCGTAGCAGTGTGAAATAAGGTGTAAATCCATTCGTTTGCTCAATAATAACAAGCTACACACCTATAGCTTTTAGGACGAGATCATCAATTATGCGAGATTTCTCTTTTTACTCGTAGATACAAAAGTGACTTATCCGCCTTTCAAATAACACAATTTCAGTTATATATACACAGTTATATATACACTCCCGTGCATAAGTGGGCTCAGGTGAACCCAAACTTTTGCACAATGACTTCAATGACTGTTTCATTGATTTTGAATAGTTTTCAGATTTTTCCGCAAAAATTTCGTGAACTCCCTTCAAAGAATATAAAATTACGGTTCTAATGACACCTTGTTTTAAAATTTTGGTAGATCCAATGCTGAGGAAATTAGCTATGTTTTTTCAGTGTGGTTTTTAAAAAATGTCACAACTTTAAGTAAAAATTAAGTATACAAAATTTCAAAAAAATGTTTCGGAAAATTACATAGGAAGTAAGAATAACTCTTTGCCTTTCGAATGCGGCTTAGAGAGTTTCAATTGGACGTGTAATAACAGAGATATGGACTGAATACTTTTGTATGTTTTTCAGGGGGTGAACCCAATCTTATGCACGGGAGTGTACATCCAAACAATCCAAACGATTCAAATTTTAAAATTGTTTGAAAATTCAATCTCTCATATGATCCTTAACATGTTTACCATAAAAATAGTGTTCTGCGAAGTTTTTAGCTTTTTAGATGGTGATTTAAAAGTGGCCCAATGATAATGTAGGTTTATATGGAAATTAGTATGCAGAAATTTTAAGAGATATTCCAAACACGCTGGTACTGTAATGTAAGTTGCAACTTATCATCCCATATTGAAAACTCATTCTTCAAACCTTAATGAAGAATGTTGCTAAAGATACAAATCCCTTTGAGCTAATTTTGTTTGGGATTTTTGTACATGTTTGCAGGGCTCTAATCCCATATAAAGATTGAATTTCTCTCTCCGGCAAATTTATTTATAATGGTTTGAAGAATGAGTTTTTACAATGGGATTATTAGTTTGTACCAGGGTTGTTAACGTTAATCAACGATAAACGCCGTTAACGTTGATTGTGCACTGGATCAACGTCAACGACGTTGCGTTAATTTTCATGGCTGTTAACGTCAACGTTAACGTGTTTGCGTTGAATCAACGTCAACGATCACCGCTAACCCAAGCGTTGATTTTATGTTTCGAAAAGATTCTCAGAGAATGTTTCGAAAAATCAATAAACAGCACGTTTCTATGCTGATACCCCGTATCCATGGAGGATTGATTAAAAAAATCTAAGTTCACAGTGCAGGCACCCAACAGTCTCTTTGAACGTCAGTTTGTGATTGGTTGAAAGAACTTTTACAAATTGCAAAGATTTTCCTTGCAATATGTATCCGTCCTATGACCTTATGTGTTTATGAGCATTTCAATTTAATTTCTAACAAAGGATTTTCCCTCTTTTGAAGTTTTGCTGTTTTAGGGTTATGCATTAGAGTTTTATCTGACTGTTGTTCTAGACTGATTGAAATTAGCATCACGGAAAAATAATCATCCTTTTTCTGGAATTAGGTCCCAACTAGGGTAGAGTCTGCTTCTCAGCTACACTAGCATTTACTGAGAGCTTTTCTGATAATTTGATCATTTTTGCATTTGTGCATCCTTCTTTTTATTAGGAGATGATCTGCAACCCGAACCGTTAGAAGAAAATGACAGTATTATCTGAATGACAGCTGCAGTTACAGCATTCCAGCACTTCCCAGTAAACACAAACTCGTATACGATAGCGCATATGAGTACAAAAGTGGAGGCGATATACGTACATGCGCCATTAGGCTGCATGCAAAAAGTACGTATATCGCCTCCACATTTGTACTCATATGCGCTATTGTATACGAGTTTGTGTTTACCTCGATGCACTTAGAGTTACATAATTATCAGGAAAACATAAATGAACTAACGAGTCTCCAACCAAACCGCTTTTCAACGCATCAGAATCGTAGTGTGCTGCGCTAGGTTCACAAATATTCTGAAAGTGCACGCTAGGGAAGATTAAACACATGCGTTGCTCGGTGCTACCCTCGCCATCGGTATCCAAGTTGTAAAACAACTGCTCAGTAACGAAGAGTCTCTACAGCTATTTCTACCTTATTATGCAGGTGTCTAGATGGTCTACATGATACGGTCAAAGACGCTCGATCCGGAAGCTTCAATTTCGATTCTCGTTTTAAAATTTTGTCTTCACATCTATTATTGTGCTAGCACGTGCTGTTTTTGAACAACGCATGTGACGAAGCGGAGACGCATTGAGAAATTACCCTAAAAAAGTGAGGAACACCAACATAGGCCTCAAAATGTACAGTGCACGGGTGAGCATGAAAGGAATGTGGCTCTTGCACATAAGGCTACAGAACGTACACAGCAACTCTGGATCCACTACGACCTAAAAAGTCTAACAAAATTTCACCGCGAAAAGATCGTTGACCAGCTGAAATTGAACCTCCCTTAGTATGGTCTTTCTGAAAATATGCGCGTTTTCTTCGCATCTATTTTAGCTGTAGCGCTTGTGATAACTTGCTTTTTTATCTAAAGAGTATAGCCTTTTGTTTTTCCTTAATTGTTGTCCATTCGACCTTTTTTGTCATTCGAACTTTTGTCCATTCGATTTTTTGTCCATTCGACCTTTTGTCCATTCGACCTTTTTTGTTATTCGACCTTTTGTCCATTCGACCTCTTGTCTATTCGACCTTTTGTCCATTCGACCTTTTGTCCCTTCGACCTTTTGTCCATTCGACCTTCTGTCATTCGACCTTTTGTCATAGATTCTACCTAGAGCGGCAGAACAGCTTTCACACAGTTACCGTAATCCGGGGTATCATTGATCAGCGGGGTAACATTGATCGGGATGACTCATCTCGTTAAACGTTCAAATAAAGATTTATTTATGAAATATTTTCGAACCATGAATGGTGCCTCTCTTTCGTATATTCATAAGCTAATGATAATTAAGGTTTTTGCCAAAATTGCGTTTAGTTTATGCGCAAATTTGTCAACTTTTTGAAACAATGATTTCTATCATTTTCAATGACACTACCGAAAATTCATGTCTCACATGAGTTCTGCAGACGATGTGATCAAGGAAAATGCGGTTCTTACTAAAAATGGCATCGCCGAAAACGATTGCGTTGTCAAATCTTTCATAAGTATGTTCAATTAGGCAACATTAACTAATTACTATTACGAATGTAGAATTTCCTGTCAAAATACAGTAGGGCTCCGTTCTACTTCGTCATAAGCGCTATTATTCGTCGTATCAAACTTAAAATGTTCCACTACGGTGGATATTCCAACATACCTGCAACATGGATTCATTTTCCAAGTGTAATTTTGAGAAAGCTGTTATGGAACGTACACTTGTACACTTGTACACTTATCAACGTGAATCAAAACGTCCCAGTGGGAACGTAACGCCTGAAAGAAAAAGAAGATAAAGATCTTTTTGAAATACAACAACAGCCTAAAAATCTAATTTCAATATCATCAAAATCGAATGAATCATTCTTCTTCCAGGCGGTGATCTCACGTTCCGGGTTTAATTATTTACAAACCGTAATTGTAGCATAAAATGAATGCAAATTAAATACACCTCAACGGATAAGGGGTCACTTTGGGATAGAGCCGGGTTACTTGTAACGGCGACAGACAATATGCACAAAAAAGGGACAAGAAACGAAAAAAATAAATAAAGAGAGGACTAGTCAGTCACCATCGGGGACAACGCGTGCTCGCTGTGGCATGATGGAGTACAATATCATATCGTTTGCGCGCCATGGCTGCTGGGAATGACAGTTGAAATTAAACACCTGTATAAACATCAACCGAATGATACCGATTCGGTCCCTCTAAATCGCCTCGCGTATTAAAAATTTCATGGGGATGGTATGGTTTTTGCTGATGCTTTTTCGTCGCTTGACTTGTTAAGTACAGAGCACTCGGTACCGGCTTGCAAGCGAAAGAAACTGCCTGTTGGTAGGGTGTGCTTTCCAAAAGAAGAAATTTAAAATAAAATCTTTATTTAATCCATAATTTTCAGACCTTCTGATGAAGGGGTACCCTAATACACATACCTTAAATATTTTTAGGAGAAGCGGCTCTTGAAGAAACACATTACTACGACCGAAAGAGACGAATGATTGTGGTGTCACCTTTGAAGCGACCAGCTTTTTTGCTCCGAAGCATCTATGATGAATAGCCTGGTTAGGAGAAGAGGTGCGTGAGAGATTGTATGAAAAAAAGTCTGAAGAGAGTTCATACGCATAGGACCAGAGGGAAAGGTCACACCACCAGAAAATATGGTAATGAACGTGATTAGACTGTATCAACAAAGGATTAACATGCATTTACGATTGTATCGCGCGGGACGCAATACGACAGGGATGGGACAGTTACGAGAGGTCGTGTCGAAAGATGCCGCATTAAAGGGGTTGACGATTTCGTCGGTTTCGGTGCTATAAATTAACCGAAGATTTGTATCCGAGATTTAATTTGAGTGCGATACATCAAGGTGGACTAAAGCCGACGGGTTCGGGATTATGACAGTTTGAAAGAGGTTGCACACACTCTCTACCAGCCATACCTTGCACGCTGACGAATGAAGGGGCCAAACGTGTTTTGATTTTATTAAAATTTAAAATTACTGTAATTTAAAATGCGCAAATGGTGCCAGTGAGATACGGAGCGATGAAATTTGGAATCTCATGGTGCCCATATGGATTGAGAGCCGGTTTCATACACCATGAAGCACCGAGAGCAGTATAGTGGCTTCTCGTTACGAATGAATATTTATGAATTAAATATGCGCAACATCTGCCACTTTTCCGTCAAGCAGACTGGGGCGACGCCGTGAGGTTGAAAAGACAGAATGTCAGCACACCCGTTTTGATTTCTCTGTCGGTGCGGAAATGAACTCTTTAAATAAAACATATTAAAACACTGATTTTTGGCAGACCGAAGTTATTCTGTTCAAGAAGCAAAAAAGGGCCAATTAGAAGGGAATCGAATAAGAGGGGTGAATATCATTTACTGCCCAACCGTATTGAAAACATATAAATTCACGAATAAATTCATAAACTAGGGTACCGTAATCCGGGGGCAAATTGATCACTGGGGCGAATTTGATCAGGTCGGTACCAAAAGACATTTCCTCCCAAGGATGCTGAAGGTTTCGTTGGCACCACAGACATTCCATGTTTTCTAGTTTATAGATGTCTAATGATGATTTCGAACTATTTAATTTTTATAAGGGTTGATTTTGCATAGAAATATTCACACATTTTGAAGGTGTAAGCAATACTGTTGGAAATCTCAGTGCTATACAATCCACTGGTGCTATGCCTACATCACAACTTTGAATGCTTAAAATGTTATGTACGCTCAAGTATGAACTACTGAACTCATTTTTGATATCATACAGCATAGCAAGTATAGTTTTTTGCTCATAAATCCATTTATTCTCAAATAATGTGCTTATTTCCAGGGAAATTGCCTACATTTAGGCGTATTAGGCAGATTTTCAAAGTTTAATTTTGCAATAAAATGATCAAATACTCGAGTTGTAAGAATTTTGACATCGTTTCCAAATTCAGGAGACCCTAATTTAGAAGATAGGAGACTTTTAATTCTTAAACCTATTTTGTTATATGGTGATCAATTTCGCCCCAGTGTGTCATTTGAAATTTGTGATATTTAAACTATTTTTATTATATGTTAAATATTATTTCATGAAAAGTCGATTACATAAACTGATGAAGCTCAATGAAGTACTGATTTTATCGAAATTTATTTGACAATATTTGAATTCTGAGGGACAACACAATAAAAAGTTGTAAAATAGTGATCAATTTGCCCCCGGATTACGGTACTTGCTTGTTTAATACTGACAATTCTTGATGCAGCTCTACATTCACAATAAACCTATTTTTTATAATAAGGTCCTTCTAAGCCTTGTGGTCTCGTCCACAGTAATAAATCAAAGCGAAACTGTTGCTTAAGTATCGCTTTGCTGTTTTACTGTGGACTAGAGTGTCAATCTAGGGAAATCGTGGGACGTCGCGGGGACAAAAAATGTTGGGATTTGAGAAAAATCGAAACTTTCAGTATCCCGCGATTCAATTCCGGAAATTTAGGAATTACTGGGATGAATAGAAAGTTTATTGAAGTGCCAATCATTTAAATACTGAAAATCAAAACAACGCTGAAGTTATCTGGAATTCACAACACTGTCAACGATCAATTTAGGGATGAGACAATATTCATATATCTAGTCACTACGGTATAAGAAGTTTTATTATACATTTTGTGCTATACTATTTCTTTGGTTTGTTTTGACTTAAACCTCTTCGTTCCAATTTTCCTCGGACTATAAAGTAAAATCATGCATTTTACAATTAAGGCCATGTAGGCCGTCATTGAAATTGGTACGCGTCGTTGATGATTATTGCTAATCCATCTCACGATTTCGAATCAAAGAAAATCAGTTGGTTTTGCACTGACACAGCTAAAGTATCAGCATACTTTATGCATGTTAGCGCGTACAGTGATACTTTTTCAAGTCAATATAAACTATCAAGACTTAGTTTTATCACTTTGAAATGCAAGCTTAAAAGTCATCATTGCACATTGGTCCGCGGAACGAAATTAAGTGGAATAAATTAATGACTTGAAAAATATAATAGATAGGGTTTTGGTGTTTTCTGAACATTTTTTTTTGTATGGTCAAGGCGCGTTATATGCAAAAGTGTCCTAAGCGTCAAATTTCATAACTTTCGAAATTCGCTCTCAAGCTTTTTTATTTCAAAAGAAAGCGGAACAAAATGTTCTACAATATTGAATATTATAGAAGAAAACTTTGTGGAACATTATTTTTTTCTAAATCTAATAGTTTTAGAGATATACCGTCAAGCTACCATTCACCGTGCATTTAAGAAAAAAATGCACTTCCAAAAATTATATAATTTTTCCAAATAATTTAAAGCGTACTAGAATACCACTACGTAGCGTGCAATTATATAATAATCCAGGGAAAAATATAAAACTAGTGATGCATAACAAAAAATTACTCAAAAATTATGTTTGAAAATGTCATGTTAAGGTCGCCTCGTACCGTTCTATGTCACCATTTACCGTGCACACTAGTGCACCATTCACCGTGCGTATAGTTTTCGTCATGATTTAATTTTGTATCTTGAAAAAACGTTGTTGATAGAGCAATTATGTTGCTAGTAGTGTGTGCACTCATTTTTAATAGTATTTAAATCTTCATTTACAACAAAAACTATAAAAACTTTCAAAATTGGCCAAATAATTATTTTTCCATTAAAATCGTTATTGGAAATTTGACTGTACTGTCCAAACCATTCCATGTTCACTTAATAACTAAATATGAAGTAGTTTAATGACGACATAACAATATATCTAATATTACCGAATAATTTCATGTCTTTTACACTAATTCACGGTAATAGGAACCATATATATTGAAAAGGATCCATTCACCGTGCATTTGGGTTTTGACTGAAACTCAGTAAAAAATTCTAATTTGCATAAAATCTTATTGCTCATACGATGAAATACATCTTACTTATAGTATCCACAGTGGAAACTTGTTGAAATTTTGAAAAATTTGATACTCTATCGTTAAAATGAAAAATGTGAATTTTTGGCATTTCTACTAAGAGTGTTGAAAAACCTCATTCTCAAACAGAATTCACATGAATTTGACTACATAAACTAGGTTTTTCAAAATGCTATTTGACAAAAACTACATCATTTCAATAGTTTTATCTTATTTTGCTGACAAAAGAATAATTTGTGAAAATTGTATGAATATTCTGTAGGAATTTGTATATGTGCACGGTGAATGGAGACCGCACGGTGACTGGTGACTTAACGGTAGATCACTTTAGAACTTTATGGTCAAAAATCGGGATTTCTTCAAGACTAACGAAAATATCAATTTTCCAGGCCTTCTATGTTCTGAAGAGTTTTAGATATGAACAAAATAAACATTTTCTCTGAAGTCGTCATACCTCTAACATTTTCATATGAAAAGATAAAAGCGTTTTTGTAGTTTTTTCATCCAATTTTGCAAGCGTAACTTTTCAAAATGGCACAAGTGAAATCATTTCCCGCTACTTGAATAAGCATATCTTAAAGTGTAATTTAAGAAACTTTGGTGATAGTACTTTTCGATTTTCTCTAATATATGTGTTTTCAATTATCCCTTAATTTTACTTAGAAAATCGATTTTTTCCACTTCTTGAGATATTTATTCAGTTGAACATTTTGAAATACGTTCATAAATAATGAATCATTCCTTGCATGAACAAGAAGTTTGTAGATGTTTATCATGAATATTTTTAATCAATACCGGTAATAAAGGTTCGGCCTTATAATTACCTTGACTTTTTATTATAGAATTGTCTTATCTTATCTATCACTTATAGTTTTCATGTTTTTTATTTATTCCACTTAATTTCGTTCCGTGGACCAATGTGCATTGTTGTCAAAACGAATGACGGGCTACTAAGCCTTAAACGATGAATTTTGTTTTAAGTAACGTTTTGTCTCAAATGCCGAAAAAAACTCATATTTCGAACAGTTGGTTTTTGTATGACGATTTGGTTGAAAAATTTGCTGAAATACGTCAACAAATTGTCAGGAAAGGGCAGTCATTTTAAATTCAGTTATAATGTCTTTCAATCGTTTGTATACTTTGCGAGTTGTAATTATTCGTTAAATAGAGGTCAGTAAAACTAGCTCACATTTATTTGTGAAATTATTAATTTGAATACGTTTTATTCGTGCTGTTCAGAATTTGAATCAAGACGTTCAGAATATGAAGCAGAATGAACACAGTGTTCCCCCTTTGAATCAAAATGTTGCTCCATACTTTTACGCTAAAACAATTCTTATATAAATTAAATCAATATTATTATCAGCACACTCAACACCTCACAGTTAATTTTTGCAAAGAAATTGAAATTTTCACCTAAGTGAATTTTATGCCTATCAGATGCATTTGAAGTCACTATTGGCTTTGAGTGTTCTGAATATAAATCGAAACGGCACAATTTTTTTTTTTCACTTTTATCGTGATTAAGATGAAAAAAAAATCTCCACAAATATTGTAATTTATCGGGCTAAACGATAATTTAAGATAAGAAGAACAAGTTAGTCACACCACGAATATAACACAGCGAATAGATACTTAGTTTCGAACTTCATACTAAGCTTATCGTTCTCTTCAAACCCAATTGTAAAAATATTATCAAATGATACATTACTTTCATTCTAACCAAAGGGAATTTCCTTAGAAAATATAAAAAATCCCGGGATCCTGATATTTCCCGGGACAAACTTAAATTTTTATCCTAAATTTCAGAACGACAAATTTGTACTATCTACTGTGGACAATACCAAATCCCGGTACAAACAAGAGCATGAATTTGAATATAGGTTGCCAAACTTCCATAAACAAGACTAAAAGTAAGTGAATTATTGAGGTGGCCTAGTATAGACATGTAAGCCGCCGCGCCACGCTGCCGCTGCCGATCCGTTTTTCATCACTCCGATGCCGAATGAGGTATCGGCGGCGCGCCATATTGTATTATGTATGCTCACGCCGATGAATTATTCGGCTCGTAAAATTCGATACTTTTACAAAAAAAAACCTTTTAATGTATTCGAACCCTTTGCGCAGAATCTCAATGAAGAGAATCGAAAAATAGATGTGAGTACTTTGTACCTTTCGATTCTGTCCTAATTATTTATCTTTGACAGACACGTGTATTTTGCCTACCATTTGTAGCCTTCTCTTTTTCAATGTTGCTTAAGGATTCACTATAGGGATTCTTGCAGAAATTCATCAATGTGTTCAGCCAAGAATTTCTCCATGTATGTATCTAAGGACTTTAGGAAATTTCAGAGATTCTTCAGGGATTTATTCTGGAATAAATACACGAATTTCGCCTTGATATCTATCAATGTTTTTGCTCGACCTTTCTCAGATATTACTTCAGAATGCCTATACGACTAGCAATTACTCTAACAAGAATGCTTACAGAGATTCCTTCATTAACCATTCCACGGATCTCAAAATATTCCTTGATAAAAATCAATTGATATTTCTCCACAAGTTCCTCCAAGTTACCACCAAGGCATCTTTATATGTGTTCCATCATATATTTCCCAAAGATTTGTAGCTAGTGTATGCCCAGTAAATATTTCCTAAGAATTTTTTTTCCATATATTTGTTTCAGGGAATCCTCAAGTGATTTCTTCAAGAGTAATTTTACAGATATTTCTAAGATTCCTCTGACTTTTCTGAAGGAACTCATTTCATATTTTTGTTTCCATTTATTCTCGGATATTTTTATTTTTTTTTTCTGCAATCTGTAGTAATTCTTCAAAAATCTCAAAAAGAAGAAAAACAATCTTTGAGAAGTTGTCACGGATCCCTAAAAGTTTGCGGTTCATCGGTTAGGAAACCCTGGGCAACGTTGAGCTATGATGAAGCACCACATTACTTCAAAACAATATGCAAATCTTAAAGAAAAGAGAAATCTAAGCCAATCCTCAAATTTTCAAGAATACAAATCTTGAGAACCAAACATCCGTTCACGCCAAAAACCTCATCGATTGGTCACGAGCTGGTGATGACCAATCGATTCAGTTTCCAGCTCAAACGGGTGTTCGGTTCTCCAGATTTGTGCTCCTGAAAATTTGAAGCTTAGCTTCGATTAATCTTCACCTTAATACCAATCTGTTATTGATTTGTAATGCAATGATGAACTGCGTGTTGCAGTGGCGCAACCAAGGGGGGGTTTTGGGGGTCAAAACCCCCCCCCCCCCAGAGCAGAAAAATTTATATGAATTACCATATTGCAAACTGCAAACACCGGAGAAGAAGGTTGTATTGACAGTTTTATACTTATAATTTGTAACTTTCTGATTAATAGGCTCGGAAAAGTTTCATACAAACCTAATTTTCTCACTTTTACTAATAAACAAACTGCAGGCTTTTAGAAAGAAGTTTGTTAAACATTCAAGTAGATATATTGGGATTCTTAACAGTAGTTTGTTGTAACATCTGAAGCTTCAACAATCTTTCAATTGGCGCAGCATTTAGCCGTATTTTACGACCCTCAGGGCACGTGAATTGTTGGAGTAGCATTTCTTTTGTTTTTAATGATTACGAATAAAATCCTGGTCTGAAAAAAGCTGAAAAATCACAAATGGATACTGTTCCTTCATAAGGGCTTAACTCGTGAGCGATTTCTCTTCATCGATCCTCTCTTTCGCTAATAACTTTGCAAACTCAAAACAAATCTTATATTTCTTGTTCATGAAGCAACATTTAGTGACTCTTTATCCTTTAGCACAAAAATATTTTACGAAAATTTAAAAAGTTTTTCGCACAAAATCAATAAAAGCAACGGTGAAGAGAAATCGATGAATGCAGATAAGCCTTCATTCTCGTCTTTGAAATGTATTTAAGGAACAAAATAGGCGAAGAGTGATTGAACGCTATAACTAATGTATGTGCATCAAATTAAAACTATAAGTGAACAAACAATTTTTGATGAACTTTTGAACAAACCATAATGAATCAAGATTTGAATCAGCATCAAAATATTCAAATTTCATGTAATTTTTTTTTGATCGTTTATATTTAAAAAATAAAATTGATGCTACAAAAAAATAACTCAAAGCTTCTTTCATCTACTACAGGCGTATTTTGCAAAGTTTTCAAAAATTGCACCAGGTACGTCAGACCCTTTTTAACTGGTGATGTAAGTTTATATAAATAGGTATGCCTGGAGTGGACGTGAGAAACTTAATCTAGCAAATTTTGTTTCGTCGTTTTATATGTTATTCTAGAAACGTTTTCATTTTTTCTACATTGACTTCCGTTTTATCGTCCAAAACCCCCCCTAGAGCCAAATCCTGGTTGCGCTACTGGCGTGTTGTAATCACTATTTTAGACGGTTGAAAAAACATCTTCAGGATAGCTTCAAAACTTCAAAGTACACACTTAGATTAAATTACTGGGGTCGGTAAAATTATACTGGGTTTTGGTCAGTAAAATGAAAACTGTCGCCACGCGTAATTGAAAAGCAAATTTCACCATGTTTTATTTTTTATCAATATATGATATAAAAAGAAAGCTCTCTGCAAAATTTCAGTGAAAAATCTCTGTTTTTCGGTTTTTGACATTTAATTTTAGTTTACTGACTTTTTCGGTAGTTACAAAACCCAGTTATTTTTACCGAACAGATTGAGTGTGTACGCTATCAATGTGGAAGACAACAAGCTAAAGCATTCCAAAAAATTGAAAAGATGCATGAGTACCAAATACCGTAAAACGGGGTAACTTTGATAGTTTTTTCGAAGAAAACTTGAATATTTATAGATGCTGTTTCAATGAATTATAGTTTATATTTTTAAAACAAGTACTGGCATCCTAGCTATCGATTGCTGTTGACAGAATGCCAAAAGATTTGTTTTGAATTGATATATAATTTTTCATATAATCGAAAGTCGGTTTTCTGTTTTGGGGTAACTTTGATAATGGAACAAAATTGAATGGATTACGAACATTTGTAGGGCATTGCATACCTCTAGGCGTTTAACGATATATGGAAATTTCTGACTTGGATTACAAAAATGGTCCCAGTTTGTGAAAATGCTTTTCGCTAAGAGATTTGAGACTATATTCAAGTTCTATGATAACTAGGCTGTCAACGATAAGTGGCCAACTATTCAAAACTACATCAAATAGTGCTCGTAGAACAGATTGTTTGTAAGCGTTTCGAAAATGCTAAAATTGTGTCAATTTTTAATATTTGTATAAAAAGCCTCAAATGTTCTCGATTCAAATGAAAACAGCTGTTACATGAAGTGTCATACTAATATTCTTCATTTTTGCATTCGTTTTGCTTAACCGATTAACAGAAATTATGATATTTCGTTTAGTATGTGGTGCGGTACGCACTATCAAAGTTACCCGCATTATTAAAGATATCCCGTTTTACGGTACTTATTTTGAATGTCGAGTGTCAATCCTGCTTTCATCCTACATTTGTTTATGTAGTTCGTGAATATAACAATGCCATAATAATTCATCAATTATATTTATATAAATTATACTTCATGGATATGATAAAACATCCGCTAAGGCTCACTCTTGGCATTTATGCAGAACATTCTAAATCGAATCTTTAGAGTTTCTATAGACATTTTTACATGGATCTCCTTCATCGACTTCTCCCGGTATACCACCAGAGATACTTCTTCGACTACCGTCAATTGTTCATCCAATGACAGGATTGATGGTCTAAATCCATTTCTGCTCCATAATCCAAGGCCAGTTCTTTTTTTTAAGTGCCTAAATATAGAAGATCATCAACACTTAGGGTTTCAGTGCTAGTAATGGATCCCTTAGTAGTTGAAATTCCTTTTCGGCGCTTTTTTGCAATGATATCTTAGATGGATATACGTTTTGTGCAGCCTTTCCAAGTTCCATGTCTTTACTTCATAGTGCGCTTCTAAAACACACAAAACATTCAATTTAGCCAGTGAAATACTCATTTGGAAAACAGTTGTCCTTATGGAATAAAAAACAAATATTATGGAATGTTTACAAATTTGACGTTTCCTATTATGGACCCTCCATTTGATTCCCATGTACTTTAGCTCGCTGACATCATGCCTATTATGGACCCGCCTGTAAATGCCTATTATGGACCCTCTTGCGTGATTTCATTCACAAAACTGTTCAAATTTCTGTATTTATGCACCTTTGACCAAATATTTTGCCTGAAACTGCTTACTAACAATGCAATCGAAGTTCCCCCGGTGGATTTTCATAGGAATAAGGTTGCTTTGAGTGTTAATTTTTTGTTTTTCTATAGGGGTTCCATAATACGCACTCCCTATACACTAAGGATGTCTGTTTGCAATCACGGGCGGCTTATCAAGCTCAAGTTCAAGCTTTCATTTCTTGTTTCATATTGTGCTCTGCAAGATAAATCCACGTAATGCGATTATCTGAACATGTCGATATACCGTCGCAGTGATAATGAAAATCACCAAATGTTTCAGATTTAGCAAATTTGAAACATTTGTGTCCTTGAAGGACGAAAAAAATCGAAGCCCACTTGAGTTTTGACGTTGCGTTTGAATTGCGCGCATATCTTCTGCGCGTTACCGCCATCGCTGGATGTGGATTTAATATAAGCGCCGCAATATTTCTCAAGCAAACAATATGTGGGAAACTTATAGATATAATTAGTGCCTACAACTTTGCTAAAAGCACGCCAATAACGTTAAAATCTTGTGAGTTACAGAAAAATTTCGAGTTTTTAATGAGTATTTTTGAAGTAAATTTTCTCAATCTTGAAAGATTACGTTCTCACAGTTTTAACAACAAAAGGTGCCTTATTTTTGGCCTTTCAAATGCAGCTAAAAAATATCCAACTGACTCCATGCGTTATGGGCATTTAAAAATTTCAAAGTATTTCACTAAAATTTGCTTATAAATTACTTCAAAATGGCAAGAACTATAAACTTGCAATGTTCTACAAAAGTATGTATTATTATTACAATTTGACCATAATAACTGAATTTTTGAATGTACTGTCATTTTTCAATTAAATTTGTTCTATGCGCAGTTTAAAACAACTTAATCAGCTTCAAAAATATTTGAAAAGTTTTTAGAACTGTTTGGTATTCATGAACTAATGGAAAAACAAAGATGGATTTTTAGTAAAACGAGGAAAAAATGTAGAAAACTATCTTTAACTTATATAAGTTTTATTTTTTAACTAATTTGATGTTCTACAAACTTTAATCCAATTTGGGGAGAATGACTGGGGCCCAGATAGCCGTAGCGGTAAACGCGCAGCTATTCAGCAAGACCAAGCTGAGGGTCGTGGGTTCGAATCCCACCGGTCGAGTATCTTTTCGGGTTGGAAATTTTCTCGACTTCCCAGGGCATAGAGTATCTTCGTACCTGCCACACGATATACACATGCAAAAATGGTCAATTGGCATAGAAAGCTCTCAGTTAATAACTGTGGAAGTGCTCATAAGAACACTAAGCTGAGAAAGCAGGCTTTGTCCCAGTTGGGACGTAACGCCAGAAAGAAGAAGACTTATATTTAATAGTTATAATAGAACTTGAATATGATCTCAAATCTCTTAGCGAAAACCATTTTTTCAAACTGGGACCATTCTTGTAGTCTAAGTCAGAATATTCCATATAACGTTAAACGCCTAGAGGTATGCAATGCAAAGGTGAGTCAGAAAATCGTTTTTGCTTCACACCGCTCATTCGATTTTAGACCGAATTCTGAGCGTCCTGTCAACATTTGAGCTCATTTGAATGAAAAATGAGACTGCACAATCCCTTTAAAGGTTGTAGGCGAATTACAAAGGAAAAAGAAAGCAATTCAGTCAATCGATTGAATGAATTGCTAGAGTTACCCATAGTAATTTCCATACAAATTTTGAAGTGCTTGTGCAGTCTCAATTTTCATCCAAATGAGCTCAAATTTTGGGAGGACACTCAGAATTCGGTCTAAAATCGAATGAACGATGTGGAACAAAAACGATTTTCTGAACTATCCTAATGCAACGCCCTATAAATGTTACGTTATTCATTCATATTCATTCGATTTATACTCAATTATCAAAATAACATGAATTTCGATTATATGAAAATTTTAATATCCATTAAAATATTTATCTTTTGGCAATCTATCAATTGCAATCGGTAGCTAGGATGCCAGTACTTGTTTTAAAAATATAAAATGTAATTATATGACACAGCATGCATAAATATTCAAGATTTCTTCGGAAAGGCTATCAAAATTACCTCGTATTACGGTGCTAAACAATCCGCCGTTCGCAACCCAACATACAAACTTCAAATTTTGAAAATGATATGTAGCCTTAAGTGTGAACTACTGAACTCATTTTTGAAATCATAGAAGCATAGTTTTTTTGCTCATAAAACCATTTATTTTTAAATAACGTGCTTATTTGAAAATAATTTGCTTACATTCAGGCGAATTAAACAGTTAATTTTGGCAATAAAATTATGAAAAACACGAGTTGTAAGAATTTTGACATCATTTTTAGACTTAGGAGACCTAAATTTAATAAAAAGGGAAATTTTCTATTCTAAAACCGGCTTTGTTATTTAGTGATCAATTTCACCCCAGTATGTCATTTTCAAATGTTGTTATTTTATATATAAAAAACGATTACATAAACTGAAGTTCTGATTTTGCCTGAATTGAACTGACAACTTTGAACTCCAAAGGATAATGTAACAAGTAATTGATAAATAGTGATCAATTTGTCCTAGATTACGGTACTTAGATAAATAGCTTCTAAGCTTCAAAGCAATAAATATTTGCTACGATTTATAGCGAAACGGCAGCAAAAATCCTTTGGTGGGACTGTCAATGTACAAAAAGTGCACAGATCCTAGCCGTTTGGCTTTAGGGTCTACGAAAAAAAATCTGCTCTCAATTATCATAACATTATTCATTGGTACGCTAATCATTTCACCACACCTCGTCAAAACAATCCAATAATTCTGAATCCGAACAACAACCGGATAATCAAGAACAACATTTTTTCCTGTCAAACAACAGCCATCACTCATTATTTACGATATTGTTTTCGTGTTTATATCGATTGGACCGCATTATCTACCGGACTTATGACTATCGGTCTTTCCCTCGGGGAACAGCATCAATTGCAGGCGACAACCATTTCCCATCTTGGACCAGGGCCTGTTTTGCTCACCGCAAAAGCCCCCCTTTGGAACCTCTTTCCTCTTGAAAACCGATAAAATATGGCTTGTCTTATTGGTTTACCTCTGGGCCCGGTTGATCCTTGTCGCTTCACACCTCGCATGTGGTTCATATTTCTGTACCCACCACCAAGGACCATCGGATCCCACCGGCACAGTGGGCAGAATCATCGGACTTTTTTGGAATCTGCTGAGTCAAAAACTTCAAATGATGCATTTCCGAAAAAAAACTTCATCTTGTGATCCAGTTTTCACATTTCCCCCTAAATTGATGCTTTTTTCAGTTGTTTAAAGTAATAATGTTGGATCTGATTTGCATCTTGTCCAAAAATGGTTTATTTTGAACGATTTTAACCAAAAATTAAAGTTTTTAGGGTTCTATATTTTAATCTAGAATCATAAAATCATTTTCAAGTTCAAAAGGGATGTTCTTCCTATATATAGATTCATTTTATTGGTATCATGAACTTCAGATTCGAAAGAATTGTTTATTTTGCCACATTTTACCAATGTTTGAGGGTGTTTGCTGTACGTCCAACAATCGTTGAGTTTTCCAAACGTAAAAGGTGTTCCAATTCCAATTCCAATCCGTTCCAATTAAAATGTTACTAATTGCATAGGTGCCAAAGCTCACTGAGTGATTGTTTTGGCCATGGTTTACTGTTTAGATTAATCATGATTTATTCGTTGTATGTTCAACAACCTCAGCTTCTTTTATCTTTAAATGAATATATCTATTCAACACATATATTGATCTTTTTAATATTATTTTTTCCGTCGGAAATCCATCATTCAAGACTCTAATTCAGACACTTATCGGTGTAAAGTGTCGAAAATGGGCAACAATCTAATTCAGTGGCTTTTAAATTAATCGAATTCCAGGTCCAGTTTCACCCACTGTGCATCTGGCCCAACAGAGGGCTCGTTATCCCACCTTTGGAGGTCATGTTCAGCATCGGCCAAGCGTCGAAGGAGAACATTGCCATTCGGATGACCAGGGCGCGCGATAATGAATTGTAGCTCATAAAAATGTCGCCTACACGTGTAACATTGCGCGCTGGTTGTTACCTTCCAGAAAAGCAAAGCGGTCAACATCGGGAGAGCCAGCACTGAAAAAAAGGGTAAAATAATTTTATGGTATCTTGTTAAAAGATGGTGCTGGTGATTAGGCGAGAGCAATATTTGCGATTAATAGCTCTGTGGAGATCATTCTTATTTGCAATACATTTTAAATACAATTGCGTTAAAGTATCTGATATAGTATTTGCAAGTTTTATGTGTTAAACTAGTTTATGGACATGTTTGAATGTAAATATCAGCTGTCAAATAATACCATCATAACAGTCAGAGTGAACAACTATTAACTGTAGTAAGTTATATCACATTAAATTGTTTCATGAATAACGCTGTAGTCGAGGTCTCAAATGTTTTTAATTTTTAAACATCAATGTAATTAGTTTTAGTGGATGAATTATTTTTTAAGCTAAAAAAGAAGAAAAACAATCTTCCTTCTTGGAGCTATAAAATGGAAACTTCACTATATAGCTCTAAGAGAAAGATTGTTTTTCTCATCACTCATCACGATTTTTATTTATAGTTTCGAAGTCAGAATAAATGTGCTACAGCAACACTAGAAAAATCATAGGAATTGTAACACTCTTGAAACCAGATTTATAAAATAAATAGTTCAGTGTTACTTATAAAATATCCTGGGTTTCTCCAGACATTTTGCAGGAATTCCATCGTTCGTTATAAAACTGTAAAAATAAATTCAAAATTTCTGGTAAAGCGATCCTTTAGGACTATTATTGAGAAAAATGCAGAATTTCTACTCATATGTACTTATCTTCTCACTAAAATGTTTGATGTGGACTCCTACAGACATTATTCGCAAGAATCCTACGACAATTTGAATTTTGATTTTCCCAAATATATATCAAATTTATTTAAAACTAGGCTAAAAAACTCTGAACTCTAACTTTCTCTCTGAGGCAAATTAGTATCAAAATTATTTCGAAGAATTAATACAGTTACTCTTTGATTGTCTTCAGAATTACTCAAAGTATTCTTTTGCGGATTCCTCAACAACTCTTTCTAAAACCTCTAAGAAGACTAATAAGGGAGTTTTTCAAAACCTTCAACGATTCTTCCCAAGTTTAATCTGAAATTTCTCCTAAAATTGTTCCAAATGCTCATACAGTTTGATTTGACTAATTTCTCCTGAAATTTCACGAATCCTTCTCCCAATGATTTAAAGTACGCTGGAAACTGTCTTCAAATTCTTCAAAAACATTTTTTCCCTGAAATATTTCAGAGAATAACTAATTGTTCAAAAATTCTCTCAAGATTCTCATTCAGGAAATTTCTGAGGATTTCTTCCAGGGTTTCGAACAAAATTACTAATTCAAATACACTTAAAATACACTCAAAATGTACTCATGATATGTTTCTAAATATTGTTGCAACAATACATCCATCTCTTTTCTTTCAGTGCTTTTAACAAGAATTTCGTCAGGGATTTATTGAGGGATTCTTTCAGGAATGACTCAAAATGTTGCTTCAAGAGTATATTCATAAGGGTATCTCAAAATTCAAATTTTTCAGAAAATTTGGTGCTCAACCTCCAAAAAATGTTACAATCAAACTTTTGTACGATGGAAACTCTGACATTTAGAGGATGACCCGTTAAGATTTTTGTAAATGTTCGATTTTCGTGAGTAATCTATATAAATAAAAATGGAATGTTATTTGTATGTCACGAAATGGCTTGAGAACGATTCAACGGATTTACCTGATCCTTTGACTGTTTCGCCATTTATTGTGTGAGTAAAAAAATGAGGATTAATCTCCGGAATAGATGAAGAAAAAGCAGGAGAAAACTGATCTCTCACTTTGTATGAGAGTTTTTATAGCATCTTTTAACAGCCTACTTGATGGTAAGTCAAAGTTTGCCGGAACCGCTAGTGTCAAATAAATATTTCTAGTTCAGCAAAATTTCGTAAAATCCATAGTTTTCAAATATTTTTCAGATCTCCTGGAGCTGAAGTTATCTAGGAAAAATCATTTTACTTTATGTTTTGCATGAGAATTTTGCACACTTATATTTTGTTAGCACAAAACCTTATAACATAATTGTTAGTCAACCAAAAAAAAAAAGCTTGATTAACTTCGCAAGAAAACCGCATATGTTACATTTAGTTTTGATATAATTTTCTCATTCAATTTGAATATTTAATGCTTAAGCCTCTATCCTCTATGCTGTACAGCAGATGCATTATTTTATTTTTTTTTTTTTTTCAAAGTAATCGGAACAACTGGAACAGTGCGAGGTTGACTCTTTTCGAATAAACTTATTTAACATTAGAATGTTTCGCATAATAAATTTGACATGAACGAAGTTTAACATGAAGTGAAAAAGATGACGGTTATAATATTTCAACGAAATTAATAAGATAAAAACATGTCCTCCAAATGTTTTATTTGTTTTTTAAAGACACCGCCACGTTAATGCTTCCAGTGGACGATTATGTCCTTTGAAGGAAGCATCACACTATAGACAACGGACTAGCATGCAACGCCCATTAATTATTCGATTTATTCGAAGATTTTACTACGAATTTCATCAGATATTTCAGATATTCCTCCAAGGATCTAAATTAATCTAAATAAGAAAAATCTCTACAGGAATACTTTTAGAGATTTTGTAAGAAATTCCTCCAGGAAAGCTTCCAGTTATTCTTTCATAGGAAACTGCAATGAAAACTTCACTAGGATTATTAGTTCCCCAAGGATTCTTCAAGAATCTTTTCCACGAATTCTCCCAGGGATCTCCACAATTTCGTCAGGAGATTCCTCCAGGGATTCTTCAAACAGTTTCTGCTCATATATCTTTAAAAAATTCTTCGGGAAATTCTTCCTCAGACTCCTCTTAGAACACCTGTAGGAAAATCTCTACAGAGAATCTTACAGACATGTATCAAGGCTTTCTCAAGGAATTCCTCCAGGGAATAAAAAAGACACGGACACCGTCTTCAGCCATTTAGCTGCACAGACTGTAATTTAACACTAGACAACGAATTAGCATGCATCAGTGGCACAGCCATGAAACATTCCTGACGAAAAGTTTCAATGGCTGAAGCGGGAATCAAACCCGCACCCCATGACACGATGCGATTAAATGCCTGACGACACTAACCGCACGGCCACGAAGCCCACCAGCCCTCCAAATGACACAACGATATTATCTTCAAGTAATACTCCAGTTACTTCTCCAGAAATTCCTCCATGAAGTTCTCCAAAAACACTTGCAGGGATAAGCCCAGGTAGTCCTCTCGAGATTCTTCCTGTTATTATTCCAGAAATTGATTCAGGATTTTCTGCAGGGATTACTCCAGGAATTCTACCAGGAATTTTTCCAGAATTTTCACCAGGATTCTTTTAGGGAATCTACAAGAAATAAAACTGCGGAATACGTGTTTGTCTCAAGCATTAAAATACCACTATTCACGTCTAGTTTTTGAGATATTTGCTGTTGAAAATGCAATATTATATATTAACCAACGTATATGCAAGTTTCCCATCTTGTAACTTCAAGAATTCAAACTTCATGTGTAGACCAATACTTATCAGAAAAGTTTAAAATACTATCGATGCTCAAAAGTTGTTTGTTGTTGTTTAAGAAAAGTATTGTAATTTGCCATATAAGAGAAACGAAGAGTGTTGTATGGAAACTGCAAGCATGTTGAAAAAATCGATGTAAGGACTGTTCATTTTATAAAGTAGACAGTTGTGATAATAAAAACTCTCTTAAATAATTGAATTTCACACGAATATGGAACAACGATTAGAACGGTCGATTTTTGGATGTTATCAAAATCAATGATTGTAAGAAATTGGCTGGAAAATTATATATTTTTTATTTTCAAAATAGGCTTGTTCTTCGATAGCATCATCAATCTGAAGCCTGATGGGAAAAATCAAGTTATTTTTGGAACAACAATTCTACAGATATTATAAAATCATTTTTCCCCTATATTTTTTACAGAAAACTGTTTTTAATTTGAAGGGAACTGATATGAGTAGAATTTTTTGGTTAAAATTATTCCCTGACGGGAGTCCTAATATAGTTTTATTATGAAAAATAACTAACTCCTTCATAAAGTTACTTATTCAGTCCCCACGTCAAATTTAAAGCACAAGAGAAACACAATGTCTTTATTCTCAGAAGACATTGACAATCATCAAAATTGGCAACACTGCTGTAAAAAAAAGATTTTATTTTCCACATATTATTTTCATAATATGTTATTCTGAAATTATCAATTGAAATATTTGGAGAAAACCTTTTATAATTTGCTGTAGATCGATAAATATGCGTACACGATTTTAAAAGTATGAGACTTTTTAGTAAAAGTTCCATAAACAGTGAAATTTGTGCTTAAGACTATGGTTGAAACGCACGATTTAGCTTTCGTTTGTACAAATATAGTTTCTTTAGTTATCTAAACTAGTTTTGAACACGCCTCTTACTTTTCTCTTTTGCTGGGAGTGAAACAATGGTGTATCAGCAAATTTGGCCATAAATGGGTAAATCACTAGAGTTACCTAATGTCAGAGAATGGTGGAATACAATTGATTTTTTTTAAAGCTTTACCTTCAGTAGACAAGTAAAGAATACAAACATACAATTTGTTCATAAAAATAGAATTTTTGTTTTGCGAAAAATAATGTTAAACTTTGACTAACAGCTTTCCTTAGGAGTTTTTCGAAAAACTATTTAGCTCTTCAACCTAAAGATTTTCTAAGATCTAATATGTTCATAGCATTGTAGAATAGTAGTTGAACAATGCACAGAAATCCAATTTCGATTTTATCATTAAATAAAAAAGATATAACATAAACAAAGTATCCACTTCATAAAATGAACAGTCCTTATTCTAAATTTTATCGTGCAATTTCATACAAATTATATCAAAAATGAAAGTTGAAGTCCTATTATGTATGCTTGCTGGATAAGGTCACAACAAAGTTTGATTAATCATACTTGAAATTAAATGTAAACATCAATTAAACCAGTGTTTTGTACACCTTTGGCTACCTATAGCTAAAAATTGTGACGTGCAGGGACATTTCTGAGAACGGCATCAGATTCAGCGTCCCCAAATCTACTAGAGACACATAATTTGATGCTTGAGACACGCAAAAATGTTATTTTTGTTACGCTGTGTAATTTTACGAAATCCTAAAGGCGTTCCTCAAGTCTCTCTTGGTGATACCTCCTGAAAGAAATTCTGTCTGAGATACTACCAAGGAAATCACTAGATAAATTACTGCAAACGTTATTCTTGTAATCTTCCAGGGATTCCTCAGAAAGTTCTCCAGAGATTCGTTGTACGCTTCCAAAAAATCCTCCAAGAATTCCTCCAGGGATTCCCCCTGAGATGCCTCTAGAGATAAAAAGACACGGACACCGTCTTCAGCCATTTAGCTGCACAGACTGTAACTTAACACTAGACAACGGACAAGCATGCTCCAGTGGCACAGCCGAGAAACATTTGTGACGAAAAGTTTCAATGGCTGCAGCGGGAATTGAACCCACACCCCATGACACGATGCGCTTGAATGCCTGACGACACTAACCGCACGGCCACGAGGCCCACAGATACCCATGGATTCCTTCAGTTTATCCAGGTAATCCCTTAGGGATCCCTTACCAAAGGGGTAAGAAAAGAGAAGTAATAAATTTTGTTACTCAGTTAACGCATTTTATTTTTAACAAAATATGTTATAATTTTAGCTGGTTAGTAGTTAAAATAACAAAAATTTTAACTCAATTTTTTACACTAAACAAAATTAAAACGGAATATGTTATAAATAAAACAAAATTGTAACTCATTAAGTTTCAAATAAAAAAAAAATATAAAACTCATTTTGCTATTTTTCATAACTGACTTATAACAAAATTAGTTATTTTCCTTACATTAATCAGAGCGCACATGTGCTTCTACGAAAAATGAAACAAAATTTGTTATTTGTATCAAGTTCTGCTTTAATTCAGATATGGTTTTGCTGCAATCCTCTGGTTAGGTCTCTTCAACAATTTCACGTAATCCTCATTAATTCCTTCAGCAATTTATTCAGGTAATCATTCACAAATTCCTTAAGCAATTTTTGCAGAGACTCCTCCAAAGATTACTCCAGGATAATCATTGATCCCTCCAGCAATTGTTTCAGAAATTTCTGCAGTTATTAGGCTGATACAAATATTAATTTTCTTTTATGTCCGAGACCACTTGGAAGGTACGAGGGGGGGGATAAAAATAAATAAGGAACAAAAAATTAAAAATGAAAAAAAAAAGTTATTTAATCGAATTCTTATTTTTAACGATAGTTGTTAAACTTTTTCCAATCGTCATCTGGATCATTATTTTACCTGGTGTTTACCGTTTTGATTCGAAAGCCGGACACTTAAGCACCTGGGCTGCTTCAACCTAATATTTCTCAAGGAAATTTAAATAAAGGGATGAAATATTTTATTGAAGTATGAAAACAACAGTTTTTTGAAAGCAAATATGCGTTAAAAATAACGAGTAAAAAGATATAAACCACTAAAAATACACTTAATGTGTGGCATGTCTTGCTTCGAAATCCGGACACTGAATAATGTATGCTTTGAATCCCGGACACTTTTGCTTCGAAATCCGGACACCCTGAAATTATCAATAAATTCTTTGAATTTTATGGATATTTGAGAGAAAGTTTTTTGACATGTTCTACAAACAACAAAGACATTTGATACAATTATGAAAAGACAATTGATGTACTGTAAAATTCAACATATCAACTTTAGACAAGAAGGAACAGTTCACGCTAAGATAAGAACCTATTTAAAGTTCAATGCCTCTATAACAAAGTAATTTTTAATCTAAGCAGTTAACGCTTGGAAATGAATAACATTCGATTGATGCTAAAATTGATTATTTTAAAATGTGTACTACCCTATGCAGTAAGCATTCAAGTGTATGGAAAGCTTTGTATCCTCTGTATCAATAGAATTAGTTAAACTGATGCACCACGAATCGAATCGCAGGTGTTTAAGCTTTATTCTTTTTTTCTCACTGGATGAGGAAATGACTACCGAATAGCACTTTTTAAATATTCATTCCTTACCTCTTTTCACACAGCATGCATTCGTTTAATTTGGAATTTGAAAAACAAAATATTAGCAAAATATTTACAGCACCATCACGAAATATAGTGCAGGACTTAAACAACTATTTGTGTTTAGTTGAACACTCACTCACTCACAATCCATCACTTCCCTAAGCTTTGTAATGTTTTCAGCCACTGTAAAACAGTCATTAACACTATTATTACAATTATTTTTTGCAACAAACACTATGAATTGAAAGTAAAAGTATGGTGCGTCCGGTTTTCGAAACGGTAGAATTTCATGCTTCAAAAGCCGGACATCAATCATTTCTAACAAATGCTGGAAACATAAGTAGTTTTTGTCACTTTTCACTGTTTGCAAACATCACTGGACACAATAATATAGCTCAATTATGCTCAATATCACATCAAAGCGTTTCAATACTTTGAAATTACAAGATTCGTTCAAGCAGTGAATCTAAGGCTTCGACCTAACCAGCGCGAAAACTAACGTTGAATATGACACGATTTGTTTATTGTTGTTTTTAACAATCATTTTACCAGGTTACTATGATGAAAATTGTGTCAACATGTAGAACTTAAAATTGGGCTCCGATTCGTATATAATTGTTTAAAATTAAAATGCATGTGAATGTAAAAATAGCTAAAATTGTACTAAGTGTCCGGCTTTCGAAGCGTCCGGGAATTCGATGCAAAACGGTACTCTAAAAATTAAAAAAAAACCTAACTGATGTCAAAAAATGATGAATCTTTTTTTTTCTCCCCTTCAAAATTTTTGGATTTTTGAAGGGGGGGTGACATAAAAGAAAATTAATGTTTGTATCAGCCTTAAGTAGTCAATTACTCTTAACACGGGTTTCCAGATTTCCTCGGGAATCTCTCCAGAGACTCCTGCAAGAATTTCTCTAGTTATTCGTCCAGAAAATTTACCAGGGATTGATTGCTCAATGGATACTCCAAGGTATTCTCCTATGGATTTCTCTTCACGAATTGCTACAGGAATAGCACCAGGTAGTGAGAGGTGGGTAATGCAGAAATTTCTCCAAAACATTTCTAGAGGATTACCTGGATCAATCCTTGCAGTAAACCATTTAGTGATATTCCTGAAGGTATACCTGGGAGAATTCTTAGAGGAAACTGTTGAGAAAATCCCAAAACAATTTTTTGTAGAATCCCTGGAGGAATTCGTAGTACAATTCCTGGAAAAAATCCTAGTAGAATCCACGGAGGAGTTCCCAATAGAATTCCTGAAGCGATCCATGGTGGAATCTCTGGAGTTCTTGAATAGTTCTTGAAGGATACTTGCACAGATTTTCCTGAAGGAATCCTTGGAGGAGACTCTGGGCGACATTTCTGAAGTAATATCAGGAAAAATCATCGAAAATTCTTGGAGGAATCTCTGTAGGAATTGAAACAGCCCGCAAGAATTCATCGTTGGTTTTCTGAAGGATTTCTTGGAGGAATTTCTAAAGCAATCGCAGTAAAGATTTTACTAGAGGAATCCTCACGAAATATCTTCTCTCTCACGAAATAGGCCTCTCTGCACCTTGCTTGACTGTTCAATGAAAAACGAGCTGACGAGACGTTAGGGGATCGTTAAACCTATGGTTATATCTGGTAAAAGATGATCTAGAGAAATCCCTGAAATAATCCTTGGAGGAATCCCTGGAATAACTCATGGCAGAATTCTTGGAATAATTGCTGAGGGTATTCCTGGAGCCCTATTAGAACCGGTCTAAAAGTCTAGTAGCGAAAAGTTCTTCCTGGGAAAATCGATTACATTACTTTCGATGAATCTCTGGTAATATCCCTGGTAGGATCTTCGAAAGAATTCCTTAAGAAATCTTCAAAAGAGTCTCTGAATAAATTCTCGGGGGCATTTCTGGCGATATTTTGGGAGGAATTCTTGGAGAAATCCTGATTTTCTTGAAGCAAATCCAGCAGGATTTACTAGTGCCCTATTTGAACTGATCCTGAATTGGGATGCCCAGATAGTCGAAGATTTTGAGCAGAGCGAAGCTGAGTAATTGAATCGTATCGTTGGAGGATCTTTTCTAGTTGGAAATGTTCTCGACTTCCTAGATTTGGTATGGTGTCCGTTTAGATCTGCGAGCCGTCGCATGATAGAACTATATGATGGTCTGAAAATGTCCACATCACACCTTACCGAAACTGGTTCTGAAATGCGCCGACCAAATCCAGACAAACCTTATTGTTGGTCGTTTTTGTAAATTGTTATTATTTTATTGTTCCCAGAATGGCTATACTCACAAAAAGTGTCCGGAGCTCCATATCTTCCATATGAAGCTAGAGGATCGAAAATTGGTTCAAAACGGATTTTTAAAAGCGTTTCAAAGTTATGGGTCATTGTTAACCCTTAATGCATAATGTGTCATTTTTTTTGTAGCGTCGCTCCTAGAGGTCGCTGAATGCTCTTTCTAGCACAAATATGTTCGTTTTCAAAAGTTCAGAAAAGCCAGAAAATTTTAGAAATCTATCTATTTTCTTTGCAAAGTTACAGCTCATTAACAATGCCGATTGGCCAAAAATGACCCCAGTTGTAAGTATGATGAAAGTTATTGGTATGATGCTTTCGGCAAAGTTTTCCTTACAAAATTCCCCATAATTCAGTTGTCGTAATTTCCGGCTGCGTTCCTGGACCGTGGCAACAAGGAAGCCAGGAACAGTCGGAATATTTTTTCTCTACAACTTTCAGCAAGTAATGTTTACTAGATAACTCTTGTGTGAAATATTGAATATATCAGTCTCCGCCTTTTCGATTTCGCTCTTATGATTGAAACGAAAGAATACCGTAGACAGCAAGTAACCCGAACAGAATAAGGGAAAATTGATATTTTATGATAACTGATTTACGAATTGATTCAAAGTCATCACTCAGGATATTTCATTTACGTTTATTTTAATGATTTATCCATGACAAGTTTCTTCTCTACACAAGTGTCAAGTTTGATACCCACTTTTGACGATGTAAAACAAAAATATGATGAAAAAAATCATGGTTTTTGAACATTCCAAACATCAGTCTGTCAATTTTTCGTGCAAAACATGCAGCTAAATAATTTTTACAAGATAGTTTAGACCCCAAAAAATATAAAAACTATAGTTTTTATGAAATTTTGCTGAACTAGAAATATTAGAAATATTTGTTTGACATTAGTCACGAAAACATGACTTTTTTTTTATCTCGGCAAGTAATCCTCTAGACGTCATTTTTCAGAGTTTCCCCTATATAAAAGCTTGATTGTAATATCCTTACTATTTGGAGGTTAAGCATTTAAGTTTCGATATTAACTCAACATTAATGAATCGTTTTGGAAATATGAATAAGTAGATATATTAAAAAATAGACCAGTAACCTATATTATAGACGTCATTGTATACTTTGAGGCGTTCATTCCCTCTACCAGCAGATCGATTTTTCAACATAAAACTCATTCAAATTGCGATAATTTTTTTTGTGTTTTATATTTTTGTCAAAAGTTCCCAAAAAACATCTTTATATTCAGAATCTGTGTCAATATTGATCATTAGTCACTTTTCTGAAAAAAAAAAATCATGCAAATCGGGGGAATTGTCTCCAAGAAATATCAAAAAGTAATGTTTTTCGAACCTTATATGGCTTGAGTTGTGCCAATAACATAATTTCTTAAAAACTGTTCACTAAAGTGTTCAATTGTTTCACAAAAGACTCTTATCAAAATATTGTTACGAAAAGCGAATACCCGAACACGAGAAAAATCTGCAGTCTGAGATATTCACGTGGATTATGGCTTTGCGAAGTTTCGAAATATTTCGGCATCCAGATGACCAATGATTAAAATTGACACAAATTCTAAAAGTATAAAAGTTATTTTTGACAATTTTCATCGGAATCTGTAGAGGACTTTCTGGAGTAAATCTCCTTAAAAAATTGAATGGAATTGCTGAAGAAACCCCCAGATCGTTTTTTTTTTAGAAACAGAGAAATACCATAACAATTCTTGAAAAGGTTATGTAGGTAACAAAAGACATGGAGAATAATTTCAATATGTTTCACATGTCGAACAACAGTTTTATTGTTACATTTTTTCGCTGAATTTTGGTTACATATATTTGCAAAAACATAAAGTCATTTCATACAGAAAGCATTTTTACATATGTTTAAGTTCGCAGCCTTTAATTCTCTTATACTAGCGGTGGGAATCTTCTGCCTTAAATCATGTTTCCTGATGACCACATAATTAGTTCGCAACAACACGGGCATCTACGACGAAGCATCCGTGGGACTGCTGGCTCTGGTCAACCAAATCCATTTCGATGGTCACACTGACCAGCGGATAGATGGCAGTCACGGGCATACTCAGATGATAAGTCAGATCCTCTCCGGCCGAGATTGGGCAACGGGACTGCACCAGCCAGTTGCAAGCAGCGGCACGGTCAGCTGGCAACTCATAGGGAGCAGTGATACCCAAAGCAGTGGCGGTCACACGGGTTTGCAAGTTGGTAGCGTCCTGAACTGTAATGGAGAATCATTAATATCCAATCATAGTATTCGAGTTGAAATCAGTTCTTACCAGCAGTGAAGTCCATAGCCATATTGGCATCGCGTCCACGGGGCAACAGGCACGGCATCTCTACACATCCTTCAATCCGAACTGCACGGGGTGGTGGACGTACTCCAGCGCATGGCCGGATGGAAACCTGAGGCCACGATTCGTGATCGATGTTGTCGGCATTCTGCAGCATTACAGCTGGGACGAGTGCAACCAGAAGCAAGTATTTGAACATTGTTGTGTTGGGATTGTGAGAGAGTTGTTCACTGTATTTCAGAGAAAGTTCGACTGATGACTCTTTCTCACCGGTAGACTTAGTTTTTATATACCGGCCGGGAGCTACCAGAACTAGATAAGCTTGGCTTATCAGTTGTTAAATTGCGAAAGGTCAGGTGTTGGTAATACTCCAAGTGGACACCTGGATATTTACTAGTTTCCGTTATCGAACAGGTGTGCAATTTTCGCGTTGCTTAGCAAAAGCAAAATGGAATCATCTTTGTTTTACGTGCCTTTAATTGATAACTGATAAAACGATCATGCTAATCATTGGTTGGATTCAACAGTAGGAGACACATTAGATCTGATTGAGCACTTCGCTAATTCCTATTACTTTTTCTAAACTTCTTAATGCATTATTATTACAAATTGATTTATGATATCATGAGGGGTCGTTTAATAGGTACGACACAAAGCATCGATTATAACGAAATTCAAACACGCCCTATTTATAAATGTGTCTGTAAAACGTGGTCTGTTTTGTGTCAACAAACAATTTTGTGGCACAAATTTCATTGATATAAGATTTTATAGTATAACCGTGTTGGTATCTTTGAACATATGTTTTGCCACCATACTATATGGAAATTTGCCTATGTGAAGACATGCAAAACATCATCTTATCCTATCTTGCGATACGTCCCAGCTTAGATTAACTTCAACAGTTATAACCTGAGAGAGGCAAAGAAACCAGTTGACTATTTTTACCCTCGAATGTCATGGGACAGGTACAAATATATTCTATGCCCTAGGAAGTTGAGAAAATTCTCTTCATGAAAAAAAAACCTCGACCGGTTATAACCTATATCTATAGATGCGAGCCCATGAGTGGTCTTGCAGAATAGCGGCGCGTTTACCGATACGGCTATCTGTGCCCATAAAACATGCAAAACATCTATCTCCCAATGAATTGTTCAAAAATACCCTTTTTATTTAGTGACTCAATTTTTTTTAATACATGAAAAAAAGTAAAATTGTTGAAGACGAAAACATTAATTGAGTTAATTACAGCCCTCAAGGGAATATAACTGTTTCAAAATCTAATATAGGTCTAATTCGAGTAGAAAATAGCTTGCTTTGTATATGTAATGACTTTTTTTCTTTCAATGACGCAAGACTGACTTATTAGTATAAAGTTTGAAAGATCAACGGCATCCTACCGATTTATATATGTGATAAATAAGGTGAAGATGAATTGAAGTCAAACCTCAAGTTTTCAAGAGCAAAAATCAGGAGAACCAAACATCCGTTTAAGCTGAAAACCAAATCGATTGGTCATCACCAACTAATGACCAATCGATTAAGTTTTCAGCTCAAACTGATGTTTGGTTCTCCAGATTTATTCTCTTGAAAATTTGAGGTTTGGCTTCGATTCATCTTCACCTTAATACAAAGTTTCAACATATCCGGATATTCCATTAGCAGGAACAGTTCATTAAAATTTTCAATTGACTGTAGAATTCAACGATATGATATCTAACTCAAGGATAATTGTGGATTCCATAGAGAGACATTCAGGGTAAACGCGCTAATTATTGCACGCCCATAAGAAATGCATGGGCTGTGCAATGATCATTGGCGCGTCTTTTGCCTGTGCAATAAATGGCAATCTACCCTTTCTATCTACCTATAGTTATTTATGAGCGAAAATCAGTTCCTACATAAAAATGATGTATAACAATATGTAAAAAAAAATGGGATACCTAAAATAATTAGGTTTTTATTGGAATTTACATAGGAAACTTGAAATAATACACAGAGCTGAAGCTCGTAACGATAACATTAGCTCTCTAAAGCGATATATACCTTTCCTTTGAAAAACATTTTAATATTATAACTATTCTCTATAACTACTTTTCTCTGTTATGACGTTCTTTTACTATGTCGTTATAACAAGCTTTTTTTCCTTTGTGGGGACCACTGCCACCATTAAGTTATTCTATTCAAACTAACATTGTTTTTATCTTCCAGGATTTATCGAAAAAAGATCTCTAAAACTTTACTAAGTTGGTTAATTTTATGACAAATAAATTTGTTCATTCAAATAAGTTCAGAATTTGATGTTGTAAGAGAATATGTGATTTTTTTTTCTCAAAAGAATAAGTCTTATACTTACACACCAGGAAAATGTGTGTAAAAAGGATAGAGCAGGTAATTAAAAATACATAATACAGTTTTTGGATTTCAAATGAAAACATTTCGAAAAAAATCGAATAAATGGTGCGTTGCATACTGAATTCAAGTTGTGCTTTAACTAGGGTGTCAAAGATAAGTGTCGAACTCTTTATTTTAACATCTAAAAGTGATCGTAGAACAGATTGTTCATATTCATTCATTCATTTATTGGTATAACATTGTTATTACAATAAAACCTTGTCACCAATTCCACGCCATTTAACTTGATTCGCAAGCTGCCTCCCTCCATCCTCGGCTGCGGCCCACACTCGCCAAATCTTGCAGCACTTGCTTAGCCCACCGTGAACGTAAGCGTTTCCAAAAAGCCAAAATCTGATCAATTTTTAATATTCAAATATTAAGTCTCAAATGTTCTCGATTGCAACGAAAATAGCTCTAACATGAAGTGTCATAATAAAACTCTTGCATTCATTTTGCTCAACTGGTTAATAGAAAATATGTTGTAACGTTAAGTTTGTTGTGGGTCCACACTACCAAAGTAACCTGCATTATCAAAGATACCCAGTTTCGCGGTAATTTTTATTTACACGAATTCAAAATTAATAACGATTTGACCAAAGTAAAACTTTACGGTATTTTTGACAAGTGGGGAATACTTCTGGTTTCAAAAAATCTGCGACAAATGATCTAAAGACTAAATGTCGAAAAGACAAATGTTAGGAAGACAAAAGATCGAACCATCATTATAGGATATTTATAGGACTAAGGGTTGAGGACAAGAGATCGAAAGCCCTTTTTCGAAGAAGGGATCAATATCGTCTAGGCAAATCATTTTTGACCTTCTGTCTTTCGACATTATTGTTTTCCGATCTTCTGTCCTTAAACTAATTTCCATTTGAAGCATTTTTGCTTCCTTCACTGGACAGACGTCTTTGGCGTGAGAAGAACCTTCGCAAATCATGCATTTAGCATCCATGCGACAATTTTTTGTACCATGACCCCACTTTTGGCACCGACGGCACTGAGTGGGGTTCTGGTAATTTCCTCCAGGTTTCTGGAAATGTTCCCATGTCACGCGGACATCAAACAAAAGTTTTGCTTTTTCTAAAGCTTTAATATTATTTAGTTCTTTTTTGTTAAAGTGAACTAAATAAAATTCTTGAGAAAGCCCTTTCCGAACAATGCCAGATTGGGTTCTCTTTTTCATAATGATTACTTGGACTGGGGAAAATCCAAGTATATCATTTATTCCATTTTTGATCTGTTCAGGTGATTTATAGTCACTTGAGAGACCTTTCAAGACAACTTTGAACAAACGTTCAGTTTTGTCGTCATAAGTAAAAAATTTGTGCTTCTTCTCTTCAAGATGTTTGAGAAGAAGTTCGCGATCTTTAAGAGTTTCCGGCAAAACGCGACAGTCTCCTTTCTTTGCGATTTGGAAGGAAACCTTGATTCCCCTAATGGAGTTCAAGATCTCCTGCCTAAATCCCCCAAATTCGGAACAACTGACCACGATAGGCGGCACTCTTTGCTTCCTCACTTGAATCAAAGAGCCTGGGCTAGAGGCTGCTTCGATTTGGTGTTCGGAAAATTTGTCTAGAGCATCGAACTGATTGCTCATTTCGATACAATTATTCATTTCACCCTTGGAAGAAAGTTCGCATTCCGGGGAAACGTCCTTTCTTCCATTCTTTCCACGTGTAGAGACAGTTTTAAAACCCACTTTTTTGGAAGGAAGTAGTGAATTCAGAGATTCACCCTTCCTTTTGTTTGTTGTTGATACCATGTTTAGTTAATAAACGAAAGAAGACGTGACCTTCGAGAGGTTTTTTCCAAAGACGGTGTCCAAGAAGGATTACCACCGCTAGCTTTCGCCAACGGGTCCAACGAAAAATCGAAGGCACGGGTCCAAACAAGGATCGTAAAGGGATCAATAGTAGAAAAAATAGTACCGTCGGACGGGGCTACTTTTGATTCCAGGGGCTACTTTTGATTCCAGGGGCTACTTTGGACACTCACCTTTTGTATTTATTAGCAGCGTAAATATTAATCTGAACAATTTTGTGTCTTCAGCACTTTTATTAACCAATATATGCTCTACCACTAGGCAAGATTTTTTCTTGGAACAACATCAACAATAACAGGATAAACAAGAAAACATTTCAAAAATCCCGAATAAAAATTCACAAGGTATAAAACATTGGCTATACAAACATTGTTTGAATTTTACCCATGTCTTGGAAGCTTATTGGGAGCATCACAAAACTATCAAATCGTCATGTTTCATGAAAATCTTGTGATTTGTTTTGCTTAAAATTGTTGTTTTATTAAAATAATTAATCAAAAGTCTTATTTTTGCGACCTTTTTTTATTATAATGTTTTGGTTTGTGTATTTTACAACATAAAAAAATAAAATTATTGTTTGTTAAAGTGAATAAACATAAAACACATATATTTCAATACGAAACAATGCAAAATTCACAACATAATCTCTAAAAAACTATTTTTTGTCATATTTTACATGAATTTGTAGTACAGAACAGTTGCATCCTTCAAATGCCTAAATTAAACTACTCTTAAGCCAGCTCTAAACTGCTAAGAAGCTAAAAGCATATTACAAAAGCAAACTAACTTCTTTACGATCTTGTTAAACTTTTCTTCATTGATTGCGTTTTCAATGAAAATTACTTACTGGTTTTAAATTATTTATTAATACCAGTAAGTAATTTTCATTTTCCGGTATTACTGTGATCCTTCAACATATCGTTCATATAACAGTAAGAATAAAAAAAAAGAGTTTTTGTACATCACACATTTATCATCGCAGTACCTAGTAGTTACGTCGTTCGTTTATGTCAACTTGAAAATCGAGCATTCGTAACTGATAGTTCAATTTAAGAGGATGTTGAAAATTTAAGTTTCATACTGCAAACTGAGAATAGTATAAGGCATGTTTCGTTGAAATCGCGAAACGCAACATACTGTTAGCCATCTACACTTTGATAGCGCAACTAGTCAGAGGATGAGAGATTTGATTTTTCACGCATTCATCACATGCCTCTGTGGAGGAAAATGTTTTATTTTCTTGATAAAAGACAGTCAACAGTGAAACGGTTAAGTGAAAAGGTAGAAATATCCATGCTTGATGTTCTACATTCCTTTGTTTTTTAAATTATTCCACCACTTTCATAAACATTGAGATCCGGCTGGTAGGAGCACTAGTTTGAGGTTGGAAAAACAGAATATGTGAGGTTAGTTTCATTGGAACTTTCGCCTGAGCGATTTTTGCACTTGAATAAAACACGTTTCGAAACATTCTCCACTGCCTCTAAAAATACCATGGGGTAGAGAAATGAATTCTCTACCACTGAATTTCATTCAATTTCATTTATTATTTCACTTAAGCTTTGAAAATAAATATTTTGTTCCGAATGTTTTGAAACCATGAATGAGTTTGACATTGCTCTCGTCAACCATCATCATGACGACAGCAGCACACCTCACCGGACGCATTGTCGTCTTGGGAGCGAATATGTGTAATTGATTCTAGCTTTGCCATTTCTTTCATTAAGTTTATCGATGAAAAACGTTCCATAACATCACAGTGGACGACAATCTATTGAATCAGTTTGAAAGTTATAAGGAAAAATCATTTCATTAGCAAATTGTGAAAATGTCCAAAGTAGCCCCTTTTTTGTATTGAAGAACACACTTTTTTCGCTTTTCAAGCATTTTTGTTATTTCTTGATGGATTTGCCTCATATTTTGCACATTTGTTACGTACATATACAACTTAAATATAGGCAAAAATTATCAACATCTATCCATAATTCTAAGAGTTACAAATCCTCAAAGTTAAAGAATGTGAAAATAATGTCAAAAGAAGCCCCGTTTGACGGTACTGAAAAGTACTGTTTTAGTAGCACTGAAAAGTACAGTTTTTAATTTTAGCACTGAAAAGTACTGTTTTTGTAGCACTGAAAAGTACTGTTTTATTGCTTTAGGTAGTTTTTAAGAAAACTTCCAAGAGCAGAGAGAATTCGTGTACGCACAGCACGAAGGTACGATGCGCACTGTATTGCCACGATTAATGCGTTATATGTTTAGGTTAAGTTAGGTTAAGTATATTCAAAGCGTTTTTTTTCTCTTATAAACAGGTGAAATCTACTCACCTGTAAAAAATCTGAACTGCTAGGGCAAATGAAATGTAATATGTTGTTAACAAAATGTTAATTAAATCTTAAGTTTGATTTACCAAATTAGGATGGTAGTGTTGTCTAATAACACAGAACATCTAGATATAAGAAATGAATGTAATGTTTGGAATGATACTAATAAAGAAATTAAAAAAAAAATTCCGTTCCATTGCATTGTAAATTTTTCCTGAATAAAACTCATAGTGCATTTTTGAATATTTCTTGGAACTATCCCATAAATAAAGTTCATTGGCTGTTGTAATATGCTGACCCTGCAAGCTCGCCTTTGTAGCCCTATTTCGGAAATGGTCACCCTATTCAAAAAATCCAAAAACACATGTATCCTTATTTTGGATAAGGAACAAAATAGCAAATTTTCACGGAATTCTGTGACCCACTAGATCTTTTTTTCATGGAATGGCTGATTTACCTATCGCATCGCATGGTCCATTGCCATGACACGTAGCGAAAAAAATCCACTCTGCAGTAACATCAAAATCTTTTAGCATACGACATAAATTATAGGTTGTCATTTTATTTTTATATTGACTACTTTATCCATCTGAGAAAAAATGATTTTTTGCAAGCCAGGAATCTTATTTTGATAAATTGCACGCAACTCTATATGAGTAAACGAACTGCAACGTGATTATGTTTAGTAAATTCTGCAATGGCCATGAAACTTGTAAATTCTAATCCGGAAGATTTATCTTTGTAATAGATGGCAAAGGGATGGATTGTGTACTGAGCATTTGCCCAGTGAAAACCCTGAATGGCATCTTGTATAACAAAAGAATTTTTTTCTAAAAAAATCACATATTACTATGCACTCATTTCATTTTAAGTTGTTTTTCAAATATTCCAAATAGTTTCCTTGCTGTTCAGCAATAAAATTATGCGGCGATTGCTCATATAGGTTATCTACTAAAGTGTCAACAAACTCCTGTGTATCTAATTTAACCAGGTCCATAACACAACGATCTGATTGGCGCCACTGTTAGAATTGCAAGGATTCAATATGATTATTACTTAGAAGTGTAATTAATTCCAAAGTCAATGTTTCTTTACCCGGGCAGTGATTACAATTGTGTAACCATCGGTTTTCTTCAGGGTTCTGACAAAGAATCTTTAAAAATAGATCATGATAAGAATAAATACTATTTTGCAGCATTTTTTTTTATTTTTAAGATATAACTCCCCGAAGATTCCCTTGGGTATCCCTGAAGAGCTCACGGCTTTCAACCACTCCCGGGTAACTAGCTCAGTAACATAAGAACCCTGAACTGTGTCGCAGGGTCGGAATGTTACTGGGTAATCGGAGAAACTACGCGAACAAAGTATGAAAACTCCAGAAATTTCACATTCTTGAGCTTTTATTGAGCCCATGTGTGGGTTTGACATTTTTGTGTGGCGTGTAAGCGAGTTTGGGAATTGCTGTACTCACTGCTGCAGCTTGGTGATATCTTGATATCTTCTCCATCGCGTTGGCCCACATTGCTGCTCCTGCACTACCGTGTGGCCAGAAACTCACAGCGATGCTGCTCGGGCTTGGTGGAATGGCGCATTTCCTGCATTCAGCGGGCGTAGCTGATGAAGATCCGGCGAACAGGCGTCTTCCTTCCTTGACAAGATCAGCGCGGCCCAGGACGAGATCGGAATGAACGTGCCGAGAAGGGAACCTCCTTCACAATTAAGGCCGAAGGCCTGAGGAATCCGTCGAACGACGGACGAGCGTAAGTCCTTTGCTGTTAGGCTCGGAAGTCATTGAGACCGTTCTTAATGACGGGTACGAGGTCCTAAAGTGGATTAATATTTTCCGTTAGGGTGGTCAATACGGTAAATCCGATCTAATTACCTGAACGGAGGCAGGCTGTTGTTAACCACCATTTTTGTGCGACTATTGGGCGAGTCATTGAAATCCCCTTCAAAAATGTAGTCAGTTTTGGTTACAGCGGCTCGAATTCTCACTACACGGATAAAAATCTGATCCCCACACCATGATTTACAAATCATGAAATTCATCAATTGGTTAGGTCATAATATCAGGATCACAAATCATGGTTCCTGGAGTCATAATCATGATTCCTCATAAGCGTAACAATCTCATTCGTATCGATCACTTTCTTGGCTCGAATCTCAATGCATGCTATTTTAAACTTTTTTTTTATTTTGTCGATCATAAACGGATGCGCGACTCAGCATTTTTGGCATTTGAATCATGATTCCGAGCAATCAGTTACGAAAACATAACGTGTGTGTTGCGTTACGGCAATCTGGCTCATGATATCATGAGTCCAAATCATAGTGTATTTTCATAAGACAAAAACACGCTGGAATCATGATATCATGAGCCATAATCTTGTTTTTGGATTCTGATTTCTACCCGTGTATAGTGTTGCCTACTGCATTTTATAATTTAAAACGTGGATTTTCATAAATACATAGAATCATACAAACACGAAAACCTAAAAATTGGAACCAACCGGTTACAAAGAGTTTGGAAAATCAGTTTGACATTTTGATAATAAATGCAAACACAAACAGTATGCGTACCACTCGTACCGGCTAAGATACAATGTTTGGACCGATTGCAAGCAAACATCGAGAACACAATTTTAATTGAAGGGAATTGCTATTTGAATATTGCGTATGTCTCTTGTAAATAACAAAGAACTAGTCTAAGTTGTACGTAAACTTTAAGATCTTTGTCAGATTTAATTATGTAGTCCCGTTTTCCGGGACATGCGTGGCTTATCTCATCGCATTCACTTCAAAAGAACCGCAATATATCTCAAAAATTAAAAAACATACATTGCTTAAAAATTTGACAGCAAACGTAAAATTGTTTGAACTTTCAAGAAAAAATGAGAACAGCAATAGCCTCTTTGGTTCCGAAGCCTTCAAAAGACGAGAAAAGGTTTTATTTTTATTTTTCATGTTAAAAACAATTTTTGTGAAATTTTATACTTTTCATGAAAAGTGAAAATCTTTAGCTTTCATTTCGTCCAAAAAAATTAAAAGTCGGTAAAAGTTATAATTTCTAAAAAAAATAAAATTTTGCAAAGTCGCGGTTTTTCTGCTCACCCTAATTCGGAAATGGTCACCCTCATCAAAAAATCCAAAAACACGTGTATCCTTATTTCGGATAAGGAACAAAATACCAACCCACTAGATCGTTTTTTCATGGAATGGCTGAATAGGTCACCAGTTGCCTAAATCAATAGAAAAAGTGCAAAAGATCCTAACGGTATCGATTTATGTTTTTATGGAAATATTTAAGGATATATTTTGAACTGATTCAAATAATGACATGTATTCCTAACAGTGATTTAACTGTGTTATATATGAAAAATCAGCCAGAGAATTTAAAAGTTAACGCGTTGTCACATTTTTCACATACATATTGACTAATCTACACTAACATCTATTCGATAATTTTATGACATGTATAGTTTAAAAATGCATCCGCAGAATCGCATAGCTATTGATTTCCCAAGAATTTCAATATGTCACATAGAATTCCATACTGATTCGTACGGTATAAGGATGTGGTTAAGACGTTGAAACATCTCGAGAATTAAGTTGAATCTTTTCCAACAAATCGCACCAACAAATGTTACTTTGCCATTAGAGTCGAAGGAAATCGAACTTCTACTTGCCGTTCAATCGTAAAGCAATTTACAAAATTGACTCCCATTCCTTTTAGCAGAATTAAAATCCTTTTTACCACCATTGACTGCACTTTGGTTCCTGGTGGGTCATGTCGTCCCATATCGTTTCCCGAAGCTTTCGGTACATTTCCTGCTCGAGCGGAACTTTTCCACAGTTTTAGGGCGCACTTATGTGGTACAAATTATTTACATTGCATCTTCCGCTGGCACCGTTTGTACATCAGCTATTCCATGAACCGAGATGGTGCTTGGTTTCCCGAGGAAAAGAAAATTGATACAGAGTACTAAACAAAGAGATTTCATAGCAGAAAATTTTCAATGCTTACCACCTGAATAAGATAAGAACGAGTCCTGCATAAGAGGGAAAATGCCTCAAATAATATCTCATGTATATTCTATACACACCAAACTGATAATTAGTTTAGGTTTACCTAAATTGCAATACCTAAATAATAAAAAATGATTGATATCTCAATAGTTGTTCAATACCTCAAGCAGTCCACAATAGCTTCTAAATACCTCAATGAGTTATTTTTAATTGTTTTAAAAAGTATTTTGAAGACCTTTCTCTTCTAGGCATTACGTCCTCACTATTTATGCCAGAGCCAGCTTAGTGTTCAATGAGCACTTGTACAGTTCTTGACTGAGAGCTTTCTTTCCCAAAGTTGCCATTTTTGCATTCGTATATCGTGTGGCAGGTACGATGATACTCTATGCCCAGGGAAGTCAAGGAATTTTCCATTGCGAAAAGATCCTGGACCGACCGGGAATCGACTACAGGCACCTTTAGTATGACTTTGCTTTGTAGCCGCGGACTTTAACAACTCGGCTAAGGAATACCCCAATTTTCTCAAACCTTATTCATACCAAATTAAGATGTGGACAATACCTGGACCACTGAATAACACTTAATTAAGGTATAATACCAAAAAATGGGGTGTGTAGTTATATCTATTAGATAGGTGTAAGTTATTCGTTCCTGCTCGGGTTTGGTATCCTGGCGCAGATTCCATCAGGTCCAAAGGAAATCGTGTAGTTACGGGCCATAAGATGTTGGTGGGTTTGCTTCCACGACTCAGGAAAAAAAACCGGTAATGAAACAGTAGAGTGCAACTCCCAACCCTGTTTTGATGTAGGAATGTGACTGAAAAGATTCTCAAAGTAGCTAAGCTACACCATGCACGCTCATACGGGCACTGAATTGCACCATATCGGGAGAGCACGTTGTTTCTGTTACGTGATGTAATGAAATCTGCAAAGTTTCACGTAGCCTCGGTGGTGTAAAGTGAATTTGCCATTTTTTCAATTACGACCGCCGGATGTCAGAGTGGGAATAAAAGACGAGTTTCCGTAGCAGTTGCCGTTCCAAGTGTAATCCCTACCGTTTGCACAAACAGTTGTGAAGATGCGAGTTTATTGACCAAATTCTTCAAAATCTTCCACTGGGAATGATACCAGTTGGTATGGTAAACCCTTTGTCTGTGTTCTGGGGTCAATATGATTCCTTAGTTGTTATTATATTTTTCCACATTTTGGTGTGTCTCAACGAAATAAATATTTTGTAAAATTTTCTTGCGATTTCTGTTTTTAAGAGTCATATTGGTGATGATGATTTGAGTTGACATCTATTGTAGCAAGATATCAAACGACAGCAATAGTCTGTTCTAACGAAAAAAATTATCCATGACTGAATAACTTTTAATGTTTAGCCATACTCCTGTCTAAACAGCCAAAAACTAATGGCAGACCCGTAAGTGGAGAAACGCGAAACCTCGTCAACTTCAGGTTAATTATCAGAACTTTTAATATGGAAGACTTCCCATATTAGCTGGTGTTTCTCGAGGCAGCATTTTATTGAGATCAATATTTGCCTTGATACCTTGATGGTCTCAGCGTACCGTCACGCCATTGTCAGGCGTATTGTAGAGCTCCATCTTCGTCGGGTTTGGGTCATACTTCTCCAGTTATAAATAAAAAGATAGTGAGTCTGCAAGTTATACTCCTGGAATTTATCTAGGATCATTCGCAAGGCAAACACCTGGTCTGTTGTCGTGCGGCCATCACGAAAACCAGCTTGGTTTTCACCGACAAGGGACTCCTCGAGCGGCCTTAGTCTGTTGAACAGAATGCGTGACAGTGTTTTGTACGCCGAATTGAGCATATTAATAATTCCTCTGAAATTTGCACACTCCAGTCTGTGCCTTTTCATGTAGATTGGTCGTATGAGGCCATTTCTTCGTCCTCACATACTTTCTGAAGTACTCGGTGGATCATCTGGTAAAGCTGCTCACTTCCGTGCTTGAGAAGCTCTACCGGAATCTTGCTCCCTGCACCTGGCAGCCGCCACCGCTTCATCGGTCAGCAAATTCCCTTCTCGACCTTGCAAATCGCCGGCACTGGTACGGTATTGTGCCGCGGTCATTGACCGTTGCAAAAAAATCTCCGCATATCTTTTCGGTTCACGCTATCTTGCGCCTTAGCTACCACATTTTCTTCGTGTTGCCTTTAGAGTTACATTTTTCTTAGGAGCTCAGAAATGTACTGCCGAGCCTACCACCAAACCGTCTCTCAGCTCATCGAAATCCTAGTGTGCTGCGCTGGATGGAGGCTCACGAAAATTCTAAAAGCGCGCGCTAGGTGATGTGCTCTCGGGGAGACTTGTCTTATGCGCTGCTTGGCGCTACGGATCGCCATCGGTATCCAAGTTGTGATACAACTGCTTAGTAAACATTATTTTCAACTCATTATACAGGTGTCTAGATGGTTCACTTTGACATGGGGGGTTTTTTCTCCACCGAATTGTCTGAAACATTGCAATAAGAAGCGTTTTAGTACGCTTCTGTTTCCCAGCTCTCCAATGGAATTTTAAGACGTTTGTTTCCGTTTTGGAAAAAAAAGGAATTGTAGAAGATTGGCTTGCTCTTCTGTCTCCCAAACAATTTGTATGGAATGAAATATTGCTGCAAAAACTTAAAAGTTGATTTTCTCAAAATAAGGATTTTGTCACTTAGACCTTTTTGCTTCCAGCCCCCAGCATAATTGAACAGAGTAATTATTTCCAAGATAAGACCAAGAAACACATATTTTTATTTGTCTAGTTTTGAAATGTTAATGCTTTTCTCTTCAACATTAGCCATTTTTATAAGCCAATTCTGAGAAATCTAATTTGAAAGTACATCTAAACTTCAGTCAATAATTTTCAGTTATTAAATGTTAGCATGATATTCTACAATACCTTCAATTATCTTTGATTGTTTCTTTTGTTCTAAAGTTTTGATGAGTTTTCAAATGTCTGAAGCTTTAATATTATGACTCAATTTTTTACTATACTTCCATTCATAAGTGTTATAGATAACCCCTAGTAAACCCATAATTAGTCAAGCTAAGTTTTGATTTCTTTCAAGAGAATATGAAAACCAAACATTATATATGATTTGGTATAGTGATTGAAAAGCTAAATTGTCTTTAAATTTCATTTAAAAATATTGTATTGTTGAATTTGTACTTCCATTTCTACCAACATACTAGTTTTATGGAAAATTTAAAAAATTCTTCATGTCTGTCACTCTCTAGCACTCTTCTTTGAACCAGTCGTTTTGTCTTCGTCGTTGACCGGTGCCAATAATCACTTCCGGCGCCTTTGTCCAAACTGTAAACAAACAGAATTCAAATTTCAAGTGGTAAACAATACACACCAATCATTGTAGAAGCAAGCCAACGATCGGGCAATCATGCAATTACACACGGCACATATGGAAGACATTCATCACTGAGCTACATTCTGTCACTCCAGTTGTCTCACTCAGCCACATTGTGATTGTATCTGTCTGTCTCTGTCTCGACTAAAAGTTGAACAGTCCTCAGTTGACCCTTCTGGTAAATGCCAGAAGGCTATCGCTGACCTGTAAGTCCGCCGCGTTTAAATTGCGTGACAGCGAAAAATATCACAAATTGTCTACATCTCCAGAAACGTTGATTCCTCCCAACAGATCGTTTAGCTACTGGCGGTACTGTGTATCTACCCCATCAATCGACAAGCGTCGGATATTGAAGTGCAGCGTTCTGTTAGTTCTGGAAATCGTGACGCTGGATAAACGCGCCCGAATCTCAGCTTCAACGAGATAATTGAGCTTACTCTAAGAATAGAGTGAGATGAGAGTTGTTGGACTCGTACAACGAAGTGACAATACTCGACTCGAATGAAGTAACTTGCCATGTAAATCAAAAGGTGAGTAACTTCACTCGAGTCGAGCACTGTCACCTCGCTATATGAGACCGACAGCTCTCACCTCACGCTACTCGTAGAATAAGCCCAAATGATCCGAGTTGATTTGAGGGTCTCGGAAGTTCCTGACATCTTTGACATCTGAAAAATGTCACCCATCAGGCATCGTGCGAAGCAGGTACTGTTGATTGTCATTCCTCTAGAAGCAGTGAAGGTTACTAGCCACAGGCCATTATCATTTGTAACGGAATAAAAGCTATCCGTTCCAATGACGGGTCGAAGTAACTCCTCTTTCCCGATCTTCGCATTTGCGTCGCCAATGACGAACTTGACATCTTGTCTTGGGCACACTCCGTAGGCTTTATCAAGGCGCTCATAGAACTCATCCTTTATGGCATCAAGCTTATCGTTCGTTGGCTCATATATGCTGATCAGGCTGTAGTTGAAAAACTTGCCCTTTATTCCCAACACACACACTGAAACAAGCGTTGCAGTAATGAGAACCATGAACGTGTTTTTAAATTTACTATTCCAACCACGATTGAGCTATCATGAACGCTTTTTATTTGCATTTTGTTCCCTCTCAATCCAACCGCGTCGATAGCCGAGCGGCTAGCGTTCGCGCTTGACAATCGCCAGATCCTCGGTTTGATTCTGGTCTGCTGCAAGTTTTTAACCATGATATAGTAATTTTTACTATACAAATGGTGCCATGGTAAAATTGAATGCACAAAATATTCTAAATAAATGCGAATTTAGTCTGCACAAATCAAGTGGCGTTGTGTATTTAATTTAACCCTCTGATATAGTATTTTCAACCGCAACGCTGTTCTCAGTGCAGTTTCGGTCGCTCACCGGTTTCCACTGAATATCTCGCTTCATCTGCTTCCCAATCATTATAAAGCTAACTCCACGTTCTGCTCTGTCACCGCCGCTGTAGTAGATGTGGTTCTTGAATGAAGTGTTGATGATGGCGGGACAGCTGCCAGCCATAGTGTTATTATGCTCAATTGTATAAGTGCCCTAGTGTAGATGTGTTTGTGAAACTCAGAGGAAAACAATATGCACTGTTTTTTTTTTTGAAAATACCCAGAATCTGCATACAAATATTTGAAATTGGGTAATACTTCCACATGCATTTTGTTGAGTCTGGAGAGTGTGTGCATGTTTCTCGAGGGAAAACTAAAACAAACTGTGTATGACGAGCGTATGCGAATGTTCGTGAGTTCAAATGTCACTAAGCTATAGACCAATCCTATTGCCTGTTAGGGGTATGCGAAATACCGAATGATTCCGTCAAATACGCTTCTAAGGGTATGCGAAATACCGAATGATTCCGTCAAATACGCTTCGAAACGAAATTCCGCGGAATTCCACGGAACTCGCACTGGCGAAATTTGTATTTTACTATTTCGTTTCGTTTCGCCAAATTGTTAAAATATTTCCACGGAAAATTGAAAACAAACGGAATAAAACGGAATTTCGCGAAATTCGAGTTTAATTTCGAACAAAAAAAAAGCAAAGCGTTCGCTTCTACTCCTAGCAGCTACAGTCAAAAATGGGTCCGTATTATGGATCAAAACGACTCATATTATGGATCAGAACACTATAACAGCAAATTATCTGCGAGGCAAACGAATGGTGCGCTAGTGAAAGCATACGTTTTGGCGTTTCTTTAGGAATCGTCTTATCTTAGATTCATAACTGTGGTATGGGTTTCAATGCCCCACAAATATGAATCGACGCTTCTAGGCATATGTATGACATTTTATTTCCTACGAATGGAACAAATGTGTTTAAGCATGTTATTGTTGATTGCGATGCTGTATAGATTTATGGTTCGCGTAGGAAAAATGGGTTCTGCGTAATTGCTACTCTATTTGATGAGATATTCTCCGTTTAATGCAACTTTGATCCATATCTGTGTGCTATCCATAACTGTGGGATGACTGTAGTATTGACTGGTCCGCAGGATATGATAAGCTGCACTGCCGTTGTAAAGTTTCCAAAAACGCCCATTTGCCTAAATTCCTCGCGGCGAATAGCCCAGGAAAGGAACAACTGCGTTTGATGAACTACCGCAATGTTATCTTCCATAAGAATGAAGAGAGCAAAACCACGGTTTCCTCCGGGGAACATCGCGTGTCCTTTTGAGCAAATCCGTTAATATATCGCAAAAAATTGTTTGTATACAAATGTCAAAAAAAAAGCTGCGGAGCGTGAGTCCCTGATATTCTGGATTTGCTCAGGTGGTGCAGATTATTGATGCGCGCATTAGTTCTCTCTCTTGCTTTCCCGCTATGACGTCACTTTTGACTCTGCATAAGAACAGCGGGAGAATAGAAGAGAAAACTAATAGCACGCACCAATGAGTAAAGGCTCTCCGCGATTTCGTTGTTGTGTCATAAAACTCTACATGTAGCAGCGAAATCGCAGAGATTGTTTGTCGCTGTTGCCGTAAAAAAATCGCGTTGATTTGGGTGATCCAAAGCCACACCTCAAATCTTCAAGAGCACAAATCTAAAGAACCAGACGTCCATTCAAGCTGAAAAATCTATCGATTGGTTACTCGATGGCCAATCGATCAAGTATTCAGCTTGAACCGCTGTCGGATTCGTTAGATTTGTGCTCTTGAAATTCTGAGCTATGCCTTCGCTCTATATTCCCTTACCTTAAACAAGGAAGATGCATACATTATTTTATGTCGAAAAATGAATCTAGGTTTATTCACGCTGTACCAAACCACCAACTCCTCTTTCCTATTATAACGTGACATAATTTCCTCACGACCCCCAATTAAAAAAAAATGCGATTATTGATAATATATCATTACAAGTATTGTAAGCCAAATGCCACAAGGCAAAAGTCTTAACCTTTTCAATACCGACATCAAGTTTAAAAATTCTCTAGTTTCGCCATCTTTCGATCGATTTTGATGATTTGTTTTAGTAAAAATCACAAATCAGTTATTAATTTGCAAATATAAATTTGCATTGCAAGCAGCATCAAAATTGGTTCCGGATTTAGATTCAAGTTTGGTGGGGTACCTAGGGTACCGTAATTTCGGGTGAAATTGATAATTTTTCACGTTTTTTCTAGTCTGTTTTCTATAATGTTCACAAAGCCAAACAACTAAATGCAGGAAAACAAGAACGAAGGTGAGCCTCATCGACTCATGTACCGAAATTTTCTATGAAATGTCATTTTAATGTCAAAAAATATCTCGAAAATAAAAAATCGGAGAATCTCATTTCGGGGTGAAATTTATCACTTGTCAATGCCATTATTGTTAGTTTTCAAAACAACTCACTATGATAAATTTGAGTTCCCTGAATCCGAATATGCTTGTCAAATTCTGAACAATGCAATATTTATATAAATAACGGATAGTTAAATTTCAAGAATTACGCGGAAAACACCTAAATGTATGCAATTTCCTAAGAAATTCAATGATATCTAAAAGATATTCAATTATTTCAACCATATGAGCTAATTGGTACAAGTTTTGATGATGAAATCTGGTTTGGGGATATATCTCAAGCATCCTCTCAAACTTTCAGGTTTATACCATGTTCAAGTCCTTGCTTAGAAATAGAAGTTCTAGGTGTTTGTCAATACTGCACCGCGCATTATTTTGAAATTTTACATTATTTTCATAGTAATAATCATTTTTTAACGCAAAAAACTTCACAACACACAATTTGGCAATAGTTACGACAAACAACGTTCATTTACTGCAGCTTACATTGATATTTGTGCTCCATTACGAATAAATAAAATCGTGTGATAGGATGATCAATTTCACCCTTCTGATCAATTACACCCGATTTCACGGTATTTCACAATAGAAAAGCGCAACATTTTTTTTTTTCAATTTTCGCATATCTAACATTAAATTTAGCTCATTGAAAGACGGATTGTCTGAACGAACATGGGTGAACTTGTCAATCTTATTTGCGGTTCCTCTATGCTATGTAGTCCGGGTTCAAAACTTTTTTTTTAGAAATTTTCAAATATTTTTTAAAATACTCTCGAGGCTCAAAATTCAGTGAAAATGTGATTTTGTAGTCAGTTTCTTTGTTTAAGAATCTGAAAATGAGATAATATCAACAATCCTTATTTCTTCTAGAAATCGTCCAGGAATTCCTTCACAGATTTTGGAATAGGATCATTTCTCCAGTATTTGCTCTACAAAATAATAGAAATACCTTCAGTATTTTCTACAAGGTTTACTCTAAAAGTTTGCATTCATCCAGATTTGATCCCTCCAAGAATTAATACACAGTTTATGCAAGGCTTTTCCAGAAAATTTATTAGGAACTTCTAAATTACCCCAACAGGCAATCCTGGTTAAGTTGCTGTCACAATATCTCTTGGAGCTTATTACTTTTGCAGTTCTTTTAAATTTATCTTGATTGATTTCTTAGTTATGTGTTGATGGATTTTTTAAAATTTAATTTAATACAACACTCCAGGAAATACTTAAGCAAATATTCCAGTGATTCCTCTGTTCTACTTATTTTTCTTCTTCTTTCTTGCGTTGTGTTCCAACTGGGAAAGAGTCTGCTTCTCAGTTTAGTGTTTTCATGATCACTTATCGACTTGTGTCCCCAATTACATTCATTCAAGCCACAAAGCATAAAGTACAGCAAAAATAATGAATATCGTCGGACGGGGCTACTTTTGATTCCGGAGGCTACTTGGACAGTCACCTTTTGTATTTATTTGCAGCGTGAATATTCATCTGAGCAATTTTGTGTCTTCAACACTTTTATTAACCAATGTATGCTCTACCATTAGGCATCATTTTTTTGGAACAACATCAACAATAACAGGATAAACAAGAAAAAATTTCAAAAAAGTCCGAATAAATATTCACAAGGTATAAAACATTGAATATGCAAACATTGTTTAAATTTTCCCCATGTCGTGGAAAGTTATTGGGAGCATCACAAGCATCACATCACAGCTATTCAGCATGACCAAGCTGAGGGTCGTGGGTTCGAATCCCACCGGTCGAGGATCTTTTCGGGTTGGAAATTTTCTCGACTTCCCAGGGCATAGAGTATCTTCGTACCTGCCACACGATATACACATGCAAAAATGGTCATTGGCATAGTAAGCTCTCAGTTAATAACTGTGGAAGTGCTCATAAGAACACTAAGCTGAGAAGCAGGCTCTGTCCCAGTGGGGACGTAACGCCAGAAAAAAGAAGAAGATGTTTCATAAAAATCTTGTGATTTGTTTTGCTTAAAATTGTTGTTTTATTAAAATAATTGATCAAAGGTCTTATTTTTACGACTTTTATTTTAATATAATGTTTTGGTTTGAATATTTTGCAACATAAAAAAATTGAAATAAATTTTTGTAAAAGGAAATAGACAAAAACACACATATTTCAATACCAAGTTCACAATAAAATCTCTAAAAAAAATTTCCATCATATTTTACATGAATTTGCAGTAAAAACAATTCAATTGCTAAAATAAACTACTCTTAAGCCAGCTCTAAACTGCTAATAAATTTAAAGGATATTACAAAAGCAAACTTTGAATTCTTTACGATCTTGTAAAACTTTACTTCGCAGATTGCGTTTCCAATGAAAATTACTTTTTAGTTACAGGTATTAATGTGATCCCAGTAAGAATAGAAAATAACGTTTTTGTACGTAACTCATTAATCATCTCAGTACCTTGTATAGTTAGATCGTTCGTTTATGTCAACTTGAAAATCAAGCATAGTTCCATTTGAGAGGAAGTTGAAAGTTTAAGTTCCATGCTGCAAACTGAAAATAGTGAATAACATGTTTCGCTGAAATTTGTTTTATATGTGTAATTGTTTCGAATTTTGCAATTCTCTAAATCATGTTTGTCAATGAAAATACGTTCAATAACATCACAATGGACGATAACCCATAGAATGAGTTTGAAATTTATAAGAAAAAATCATTTCATTATCATATTGTGGAAATGTTCAAAGTAGCCCCTTTTTTGTCTTGAAGGACACAATTTTTTCGCTATTCAAGCATTTTTGTAATTTCTTGACGGATTTGCCTCATATTTTGCATACTTGTTACGTACATATACAACTTAAATATATGCAAGCATTATGAATATCTTTCCATAATTCTAGGAGTTACAAATCCTCAAAGTTGAAAAATGTGGAAATAATGTCAAAAGAAGCCCCGTTTGACGGTATCATTATTCCATGTTTTATGGTATATATTAGCATATCATCATGATTAAAAAATTTGTAGGGCGTTTCTAAAAATCAAATTAATTTTGGACTCCTCTCAGTATTTTTGAGATTGTTTTAAATGTTTGTAACTGCTTTTCGACCTTAGTTGCTACATTTAAATTAAACCCACTCATTGCCTTGTGTGAGTGTCAGATATGTTGAAATGAAACCTTATAAAGTTATTAAGAAGATTTAAAACAAACAGAAAAGAGTTTTACCAAAACATGTAAGGATTCCGCTGAGAAACGCTAAGGTTTCCATATGGTAGAGGATTTAAAAAGACGTTTTTATACCTATTGTCAAATTTCCAGCTTTTGACAAGAAAAAAAAAACTTAAAGGTGTATTCCGCGAAACAAATTCAAAAATTTCGTTTCGTTTCGAAAAATTCCGTGAGATATTGATTTCGTATCGAGTTACACGAAACATTTTTAAATTTCGTTTCGTTTCGTAATTATCAGCGCAAGATATTCCGCGTATCGTTTCGTTTCGTATCGACATGGAAAAAATCCATATCGCATACCCTTATACGCTTCGAAACGAAATTCCGCGGAATTCCACGGAACTCGCACAGGCGAAATTTGTATTTTGCTATTTCGTTTCGTTTCGCCAAATTGTTAAAATATTTCCACGGAAAATTGAAAACAAACGGAATAAAACGGAATTTCGCGAAATTCGAGTTTAATTTCGAACAAAAAAAAAGGCAAAGCGTTCGCTTCTACTCCTAGCTACAGTCAAAAATGGGTCCGTATTATGGATCAAATCGACTCATATCATGGATCAGAACACTATAACAGCAAATTATCTGCGAGGCAAACGAATGGTGTACTAGTGAAAGCATACGCTTTGGCGTTTCTTTAGGAATCGTCTTATCTTAGATTCATAACTGGTCGGTGTTCAGCCAGACTGAACCAAGTGTTTTTTCATGGTTCCAGAAAAAAACGTTTCCTAGGCATGCTAAATATCCAAATATTTGTGTTATTTGCTGTAATAATGGAACTTATCTGTTTATATGATACATCTGTATAAAAATAGCATAGGAAAAATCACATTTGATTGAGTCCTTAACGTATCTTTAGAACGCCATAATATCATCCGACCAACTGTGGTATGGGTTTCAATGCCCCACAAATATGAATCGACGCTTCTAGGCATATGTATGAAATTTTATATCCTACGAATGGAACAAAAGTGTTTAAGCATGTTATTGTTGATTGCGTTGCTGTATAGATTTATGGTTCGCGTAAGTAAAATAGGTTCTGCGTAATTGCTACTCTATTTGATGAGATATTCTCCGTTTAATCCAACTCTGATCCATATCTGGGTGCTATTCATAACTGTTGGATGACTGTAGTATTGTCTGGTCCGCAGGATATGATAAATTGCCGTTGTAAAGTTTCCAAAAAAACGCCAATTTGTCCTAAATTCCTCGCGGCGAATAGCCCAGGAAAGCAACAACTGCGTTTGATGAACTACCGCAATGTTATCTTCCATGAGAATGAAGAAAGCAAAACCACGGTTTCCTCCGGGAAACATCGCGTGTCCTGTTGAGCAAATCCGTTGATATATCGCAAAAACTGTTTGTACACAAATATAAAAAAAAACTGCGTAACGTGAGTCCCTGATGTTCTGGATTTGCTCAGGTGGTGCAGATTATTGATGCACGCGCATTAGTTCTCTCTCTTGCTCTCCCGCTATGACGTCACTTTTAACACAGCATAAGAACAGCTCTCCCAAATCAACGCGATTTTTTTCGCGATGGCGACAAACAATCGCCGCGATTTCGTTGTTGTGTTATAAAACTCTACATGTAGCAGCGAAATCGCAGCGATTGTTTGTCGCTGTTGCCGTAAAAAATCGCGTTGATTTGGGTGATCCAAAGCCACACCTCAAATTTTCAAGAACACAAATCTAAAGAACCAGACGTCCATTCAAGCTGAAAACTCTATCGATTGGTTACTCGATGGCCAATCGATCAAGTGTTCAGCTTGAACCGCTGTCGAGTTCGTTGGATTTGTGCTCACTTGAACAAAGAAGATGCATACATTATTTTTTTTATCGAAAAGTGAATCTAGGTTTATTCACGCTGTACCACACAACCAACTCCTCTCTCCTCTTATAACGTGACATAATTTGCTCACGACCCTCAATTCCGGATATATATTCTCTGGTTCCGGATATATATTCAAGTTTGGTGGTAGGTACCCACAATGGAAAAGCGCAACTTTTTTTTTCGATTTTCGCACATCTAAATCCCGAGAAAAAAAAATGAGCCAAACATTAAATTTAGCTCATTGAAAGACGTCTGCACGAACATGGGTGAACTTGTCAGCCTTATTTGCGATTCCTCGATCATTTCTCCAGTATTTGCTCTTCAAAATAATAGAAATACCTTCAGTGTTTTCTACAAGGTTTACTCTAAAAGTTTGCTTTCGTCCAAATTTGATCCCTCCAAGAATTAATTCACAGTTTATTCAAGGCTTTTCCAGAAAATTTATTAGGATCTTCTAAATTAACACCAACAGGCAATCCTGGTTAAGTTGCTGCCGCAATATCTCTTGGAGTTTATTACTTTTAAATTTATCTTGATTGATTTCTTAGGTATGTGTTGATGGATTCTTTAAAATTTAATTTAATTCAATACTCCAGCAAATACTAAAGCAAATATTCCAGTGATTCCTCTGTTCTACTTATTTTTCTTCTTCTTTCTGGCGTAATGTTCCTACTGGGACAGAGTCTGCTTCTCAGTTTAGTGTTTTCATGATCACTTATCGACTTGTGTCCCCTATTTCATTAATTCATGCCACAAAGCATACAGTACAGTAAAAAAATGAATATCATTCTTCCATGTTTTATGGTATATATTAGCATAACATCACATCCACATGATTAAAAAAAATTTAAGGCATTTCTAAAAATCAAATAAATTTTGGGCTCCTCTCAATATTAAATATTAAATGTTTGTAACTGCTTTTCGACCCACTTCTTAGTTGTAACATTTAAATTAAACCCACTCATTGCCTTGTGTGAATGTCAGATATGTTGAAATGAAACCTTATAAAGTTATTAAGAAAATTTCGAACAAACAGAAAAGAGTCTTACCAAAACATGTAAGGATTCCGCAGAGCAACACTAAAGTTTCCATATGGTAGAGGATTTAAAAATACGTTTTTTATGTCTATGGTCAAATTTCCAGCTTTTGACAAGAAAAAAAACTTAAACGTGTATTCCGCGAAACAAATTCAAAAATTTCGTTTCGTTTCGAAAAATTCCGTGAGATATTTGATTTCGTATCGAGTTACACGAAACATTTTAAATTTCGTTTCGTTTCGTCATTATCAGCGCAAGATATTCCGCGTATCGTTTCGTTTCGTATCGACATGGAAAAAATCCATATCGCATACCCTTATTGCCTGTGTGGTAGTGCAATGTTGACAAAATTTTCTTTTTGTTTTCTGTCAGAACTGCTTTTGTTTACTGTGAGAAAGCAAACATAAACAGATTTGCTGGCGAGCATTTACTTCCCTGTTGGACTGACGTTGAACGAAAGTTCAAATGACGTCAAGCAAACATCGATACGCTTTCATTCTGAAGAAATCGAGTTGTGTAATATTGATCGTGCGTTGCTATTCAAGGCAGTTTGCTTGTAGACCCCTATATGGCATTTGGTGAACAATCTGCATCAGTCATAGAAGAGATACAAAACGCTATGAGCGGATCACTGGCTTGTTGTTGGTGATGAGAGAGTACAATGATGGAGATCTTGGAAAGCCATTTTGTATGTTGACTAGAATTGAGATGCGTTATAGGAATCGCCTATCATGACATTCGTTCGTTCGGATTTGCTTTTCGTTTTGCTAGAATAACAGAGGCAACATAAGGGGGGCCGTATAGTTAGGATTTTGTTGATATTTTTGAGAAGGAAATGTGAATTTTGGTGGTTTGTTACATTATTTTTGGCCGCCTAGAATCTTGGTCATATACTATTGAAATGTAGGGGGTAGTGATGTTTGTATGGTGTTGAGGAGTACCGTATGGTACCGTATGGATGCCTATAAATATTAAGCAAGCTTTTTATGTTCTTACTCTGAAATTATAGCTAGAGCGAGGTATTCAATGATTTTTGCAATTTGCGACTACAAAGTAAAAAGAGATTCCACAAGGCACTCACACTTGCGAAAAAAAAACTATTGAGAAATTCACACAAAACCGAAGATAACATCAACAACTTCGTAGTCCAGAGTTGATTCTTGCTGTATGCACATCGGTGGTGGACAATGTTTTTTGAACGAGGTCGTTGAGAAGGGATGGATGGTTGAAGTATGGATAGCGTCGTAAGTGCGAATCGATTATGCATGTTCCACATGTGGCCAGAGATTGTTGTGATAGAAACCATTCTCACTAGGTTTTGAGCAGGATTTTTATATTTTACTAGTGGTCCCGGCAAACTTCGTCTTGCCATCAAGTAGGCTGATGAAAACCGCTACGAATCGTCCCATACAAAATGACAGTTTTGTTCACTGTCGTTTTTCCGGCTTTCCCGGTGAATGTCCTGGGACTTTTATACACACAAACACGTCGGAACCCTTGACGAACAAAATGGAGAAAGAATCATCAAATCCGCTAACCCGTGTGTATGCCATTTCGTGACATACAAACACCATTCCATTTTTTTTATATAGATTGAAGTGATTTCATTTTTTGACTGGAGTACCGTGATGCATCATTACCCGGACACTTAAGCAATGCCGAAACTTTAAACACTGTTTTGAATATGTTTTTGTCACTTCTGGTATCACTGTTATTGTTATTCACATAGATACACATTAAAACTTTGAATCTTGGACAAAAAATTAACTCGAAAATGCAATTATAACATGTAAAACGTTAAATTAATGAAGCATATCGTGTTTTTAAATCCGGACACATGCATCAAAATGCCGGACGCTTTTGAATCGAAATCCGGACAGGTGCGTTTGGTTTGAAAATACAAATGAAAAATCAATAAAATGCACTTCACTTTAACTGAAAATCCCAATATAATAAAATTAGATGCATGCATTTGCATACGGGGATCAAAATATTGGGTAAAGTTATTTTTGTTTTACCTACACCGCTGTCAACATCCTGCACTTAAGGTTCACGGGAATGATTCTCAATACTAGCACTTTTCTTCCGTAAATCCATTCACAAGAGATTGATCACAGTTCTTGTAATGTTACTATACAACTTTTCGTCAATTCACATTATGTTTGTTTTTCTAAAAGCACTAAATATAAGGTTTCCATTAAACGTCCGGGTTAATGATCACTTGCCTATGAATCCGGACAGCACTTGAGGCAGTCTTTCTTCACACTAAAAATGCTTATTTTCATAGGTTTTCCCACTCTTTCGTGCACACACTTGAAAATTATTATACCATACACTTCTTAGAGACGTACAGTACCAAAATTGTGTAGTTTAGTAACTTAATCTTAAATAAGTGGCTGATTTGTTGTCGAAATTTTTACTATAGAATTTGGTTCTTTGCAGGAATGACGCCGAGCTGGTGCAGCCAAATTGTTTTTATTTTTAATATTTTATTGCCAAGGATTACTAGATGAAACAATGAATTAAAATGAACAGCAATATTGAAGGTTGAAAATATTTATTACAAAACAATATTTAATGTTCGATTTCATATTTAATTTATTAATTACAACCAGAGTGTCCGGATATTGGTACCGTCCGGATTTTGATTCACCATGGTAGTCACTTTTCTTTGTTTTTATGGGCACTTCTTCATCGAAGTTCTTGAAACAGGACAACAGGACTGTGTATTCGAGGTTTTACCAAATGGATTTACGTTACAGGATTTGATATGTGACATGGCTTTGCTAATGATGTGTTAAGGATGTTTTATGATCGTTTTTCAGATCTCAACTAGGCAGTTCATAGGACATAATTATGATAGTCCGAAACTTGAACCTTGGAAAAAGGAATGTTTAAAGCTTGAGTTCGCAGAGTAGAGAGTCGTTACATTGTTGGCTGCTATCAGAAAGATTGTTGAGTTCCGCGGGATAAAACGGTATTGATTCTTCGAGAGGCACATGCATTGTGAGCGGTTGTTGGAAACAAGGTGAATGTGGATTGTGCTGTTCAAAGAAGTATACGCATTCTGTTGTAACAGATCACTGCCAGTTCCCTCAGTCGATAGCATTCCTCCGAATCAAATACGTTTTGTCTTCGTCGAGTCGTCTCCTGAGTGAAAAGTGGCATGTGTGGGGCGAGATGACAACAGTGTGTTTATGTCGTCTCGGCCCGATCGTTGCTCATCGTCAATCAGTCATAGTGGAGTGGATTACAAAGGAAGACGTGTGTTCCCTTCTGGAGCGATTTTCAAATCTCTCATGTTCCAAGATCCTCAACTTAAAATATTCGGACATAAACCCAGAGCTCTTCTCAATCTATCGAGTAATGTTTGATCTATTGGTCACGTTGCTTGCTCCTGCGGGGGCGGGAGATGCGATCAGGATCAATCAGGCTTTGGAAAATTTAACGATCATTGATACACAAGCCATAATTTCATCCCATTATCCGCCTGTATTCATCCAACACGCATAACATTTATCGTTCATGGAAGATAACAAACCATGAACGCAAACATGACAGACACACACCACCCACTGTTTGGCGCCGATTACTGTGTGTCAACACTTGTTACATTCGCTGACCTATTCTCATTCTGATCAAGAAACAGAGGAACTTGAACACTCTCGTGCCACGTACCAAACGAAAAAGTGAATGTTTACATTCATAGGGCTCTCCGATTGCGATGTGCCAAGAACTGTTATGGTTCGCGAACTGTAACACTCTCCGAATATGGTTCGATCGGCTTATTCGGATCAAAATCCAAACTCTGGGATCAATCGTGTTGCGCGTTACTCGCGTAGTACGATAGATTGTGTCGTGGATAGCTGATCGTGTGAGTAGTGTTCGATCCTTCGATCGTATTGTTTGCTCTTGCGAAGGTGAGCAATGAACAGTGTTCATTGAACACTTGTTCGGCGTACAATGCGGTTGTCGAATAATTGCGCGGATCCGGTTAGGCTTGAACATATCCTGGATCGCATCACCAACCAAAAGTGACTCCCAGATCCTTACCTTTTCCAACTAACTCAATATCCTTTCCATGACAACTGTGGAGATGCAGATGATTTTTCGGTCTTCGGTGTTGTCTAACAATTGTTGGATAATTGTTGGACTTTCTAATTTTAAGCTTTTGATTTATACACATTGCGAATGGTAAGCTAATCCCAAGCCACATCCAATAAATCTCTGTGGAACTTCGATTGCTCTGGTCAATCACGGAGTAGCAACTACGAATTGAACGGTCATCTATGGTCAAAAATATGTCTGAAGAATATACTTCGTCCTAAGTTTCTAAAAATCGCTAATTTTGGCTTTTCTTCCCAACAACTCATCCCCGATGAGTGCAATATGCTTTCAATTTTTTTTTGCATATGACTGGATTCAATTTTCTCAGTAGAAAAATCAATAATCATTAACAAATCGCGAAATTAATACGCTTTTAATTTTGGGACCATATGACCTCAAGGTACAGACAACGTAACTTATTTTTTGTACAGACAGGCGGATAAAATGCAGCATTTTCTTCTTCCAAGTTACTTAACCGATACTTAATCCACTCAGCAAACAACATGCTGACAGCTCTTCGTGTGACAAGAAAAACTTGAGCCCAAACGTGCTGTTTGGCGTGCTCCATACACCTTGCTAGCGACGAAATCTAGGTTAATACCGGATTATGCAGCAACGGCCCTCTGCTGTGTGTCGTCTGATTGCAGCATATTTTCGAGGATTTGTAAATATCTAAGATTCATTCTACCGTGATGATGTGCTATTAAGTTAGCGTGGGCGGCGAGTTTCCGTCTTCTTTAACCTAACTGTTTGTTCAATTTTTGATTCCAACTAAATTGACTAGGCTATAATTTTCTCCAATTTCAACTTCGTAATATCAGTTTAATGAGACTTTTAATTGGCATAAGCAAACATTACCATAATTGCAAAATTTTCACTTTTGCCGTTTTGTGCGGTTGATAGCAATGTTGGCTTCAATCAAAATAGACCATAAAGTACGCAGTGCTCTACTTTGCTGCTGCTGCAGCTCAAGGTTGCCGCAAGATGGTGGAGCAAGAGGCGTAAAAACATCAAAAGGTTAGTTACGGGTTCCCCTCTCACTAGCTCTTCCCCAAAAACCCCCCTCTCGGAAGTTAACAACAATCGTTCTGTAGACTCCCAGGTTGATCTCCGATGCAGTTCATAGTCAGCGTAAGGCAAACTCTGACCGCACCGGCAAAACCGTGATGCCAACACGTTACTAGCACGATGTAGCAAAAAGCAACTTTTGCTTTTATGCACTTGCAGCTTTAGAACCCTCTCAACTTTATGGCTTTGCAGCGTATTCAGGGATGGCACGCAGGAGTTCCCTTGCATGGTGGTTATTGCGTAACAAGGATTTGTATTGTTTCACAGGTCTCAATCAGGCCACAATGAGAGTGATAACAGTACGTTTACTTCTTGACTAACATGACTAATAATGATCCAACTATACTTATCTGGTACATATCACTAAACGAATATATCAATGTGTTATTGGGTAACGATTGGAACATTAAGGTAAGTAATGCTTGTTCGGTGTTTCAGTTTTCATTTCTTTATTTTATGCATTGCAATTGCGATAGTCAACAATAATCAATATTATGTTTCAACTTGTTACTAACAAATGACCCGTTTGTGGAGACCATGTAGAAAAAAAAATCTGTTCTGAAATTAGGGAAGACCTATCATGAATTCACAAGCTAGCAAGAATATGCCGAAACCTTGATAATCGCGGCCAGCAACTTAACTTCAACCCTGGTCAACCTCGACCAAACCACGTACCACGTAGCAAAAGCGAATCGTATGTTTTTGGTGAGAAACCAAATTACTAATTACTGGCAGTTTTCGAATGGCGGTACGAGACAGATTACGATGAGAAGCACACCGACCGTTGCGCAAGGAGGAAAAGGGGGCCTTACCTAGTTGCTCCGGGTTGCTGCTGTGCAAAACAAACTTCCGTCACCGAGTTTGTACCAACAACTACTGGTGTGCTCCCTGCTAACCGGAATGCCAAACAGTCATAGAGAAGTGCACAGATAGGTGGGTTCAGTTGGATGCTTCGGTCGTTACTATAGTCGTCCTCATCGTCGTCGTCGTCGTCGTAGAGTTCTCTCATTTAAGCGACCAGGAGGGTCCCTTCGGTTATAAGTGCTACCGCGCTGCCATGCATAAAAACATAATTTATGGTAGGAAGTTTTTACATGAAGGATAAGTTTCGTGCCACTGGAGATGCGACAGCGAGCTGAGGCTGCTGTTTTGCTGGCGGCTCCTTTAAGCAATGATTTTCTCGCTTGCATGATAAAGCTTACGTTTTTGTTGCGGTTCCAACAGTATGTTGGCTAATTTGGAATAAACGGAAGCGCAATGTAGTTTTATCACTTGGAGGTGTTGTGATTGTTGTTTGGGTGGAAAATAAGCTAGGAGATTTTTTTTTAAATAATGAGTTCCATTCAATGTCTCTAAATCGATAAAATATTTTCTTTTCTATTGATTTGTTATATTAAGGGAAAATTGCAGAAAGAAAAAAACGACAAATTGTCTAGGGGGCGGTATATCACGAATCTATTTATCCTATATTTGGTCACCACCCCGGGACATCGAAGCATACAAGAAGAACATACAACGCATTTATTTGCTCCTTATCGATGGGCAAGCTGTCTCAGAAATAGATTGACACATTTCCAATCGAGCCTTAACCATCTTGGGCTGATTAAGCTGACGTCAAATGTTCCATTTGTGCGTAGCCCAAAATCGACTAGCGGCAGCATGGTTTTACCAAGATTAGTCTCCATTCCTACAGACAAAATTTGTTGTGCGGAAACTAAACTTGCTCCAACGGTCGAAAGAAAGTGTAAGAAGTTCACCACCCCAGCTGGTGATTGAGCATCTTTGGGGCTGGCTTAGCCTTCAATCAAATTTGTGCCGATCGGTCGAACCGAATCTGAGCATCATGTCGCCAGTAGCAGTTTGGAAAGGAAACGTACAAACCTAAACAGTAGCTTCGGCCAGGACGCTGTGATGATTTAATTAATTATGGAAGTCAGTCAGTTGCTGACAAATCGTTTACAAAATGCTAATCAGGACCAATGGGCATCCACTGTCTTCGACGAGATGAGATGAGATTGGTTGAATGAATAAATTATCGATGATGAATGACATGACAAGTAGTTTAAAGAGTTGCTTGTTCTTCATTATGGTTCAACGAAACCTTCGCCAAAAGAAAATTAGTAGCACATTAGCTTAAACAAAGAAAAAACACTTCAAGTCAAATATACGTAGAATTGAAGCTCTGTAGTCGGTGATGTGTAAAGTTCATTTCAGGTTATACACTGTAATTTTAATTTTATGATAGTCTTGAGGTTTTGTCTAGAGCTTTGTTAATTTTTATTTATGGCCATTTTTTGACAATCCTACTTGAATCACGAGCACTTGTCACTCAAGTTGCCTGAGGCTAAACATTTAAACATCAAATCAAGTTCTCGATATTCGGCTTTTATTCTGACTTGTTTCCAGGGCAAGTTTTGTTGGATTTCTTTAATCTCTTTGTTGAGGTATCTTCATTTGATGTTCCAGGTCAGCCTGTGCTGCAATGTTCTTCTGTTTTCCTGTGCGATACAAAAAAGAATCAATTTCGAAGTTTTTCTAAGGAGTTAACATTGAACTCAAAATTCACAACACGAATCCCCAAACGATTAGGATGAGAATTCATCGAACAGTGAGGATTTTTCCTGGTACTCTGTCTCTCCTGCTACTATGCTCACCCTCACTCACGCTTCAAAAGAACTGTTGATTGACCCTTCCGAACAAAACAGGCCTCGCGGACTTGTGATGGCAAGTTGATATAGTTTTCCTCTGTTGTCTTTGTCGATTATTTTCCGATGCCTCTTTGCTTAGTATTTTTTTGCTGCCAAACAAAGAGGCAACGAAAACACGCTGCTCTAGAGTATGCTATTGAAGGGTTGCAGTCTAACACTTGCTTGTTAAATAAATGAAAAGCTGTCAACGCATACAAACTCTAGTGAGAATAAACGGTATAGCTTGAGCTTGCGCTTGATTGGCCGCCTGTGGCTGCTACTTCAGTATCGCCAGATCAGCTGCACTTACACAAGGAACCAACCAGATGACTGCTTGGGACCAACAGACACCCTCAGTATATAAGTGCTGGTGATCTTCTATTTTTAGGTGCCTGCCACGTCAGAATGCTGACCAATGAGGGCAAGGGGGAAGAATTAATGATGCATTAAACTGGCTCCCACGGTAGACCGTATATACCACTGCGTTTACACCAGTTCATGCGGGAAGGTGTTGGGCTTGTATAATTTGTATGACAGAGTGACTTGCTGTTTGGTTTCATGCGCAAGGAAAGGCGTGCTATAATGATGAAAGAATGGAAGCGTAGGGAAACGATTTTTATTGTTCATCTCGGGTTCTAGCAAAAGCTATGAACTATGATAGATTAACTGTGATAAATCAAGAGTGGAAGATATAAGCTACCAAGTACGAGGAAAGGAAAGGCCTGTGATTGAACCCATGACATTGTGCTTATGAAGCAAAAGCGGTAGCCATAATACCACCATCCTGCTTCATAATATACTTCAAGATAAGCTGCTCGACGTCTCTCACTCGTCCTGGAGTCTAGACTGTCCCATCTTTGCGAAGCGCCTAAATTCTGCACGACAAAGGATTAACTTCTCGGCATAGCAATTAGACGAAACTGCTCAGCTGTACGCATCCCGACTCAACCCTTCTTCGATGGATGCTACGAATTCCCTCCAGTGTGAAAACCTGGCTGGGCCAGGTAACTATAAGAACAGTATATGTCCTGTCGGGGCTAGGAAGGATTCTACACTTGAAGTCAGCAATCTCCAACTATTTCAGTCGTCCTAGATCTCATTGCCAACATTGGCCCCGGAAGATGTTGTCCATCCCGACGTACTGCTACAACCTGGATATTATCCGACGGCGATGGATTTGATGTGTGATGCCCAACCTAACGAACTAGGTTTCCCAGGTAATGCCATGAACAGTATATGTTCTTCCGAAGCACCAAGAGATACTGCACCAGCCATAAGAGGATCCCAAAATTTTCAGAACCGAACGTGTTACTCAAGCGAGGAGGAAAACAACAACAACTTCAGCATTTATTACCAGAATGTCAGAGGTTTACGGACGAAGATCGACGATTTTTATATTATGACGCAAAACGGAGACTATGACGCAATTGTTCTAACGGAAACCTGGCTGAATAACGAAATCAACTCTACTCAGCTTTTTGGCAGTGAATACACGGTATATAGGAAAGATCGTGATCCAAACATTTCCGGAAAATTACGAGGAGGCGGAGTTTTAGTAGCTGTTAGGAGAGGAGTTCATCCTGCCATTACGTAGGAATTGATGACGACCATGAACACATTTTCGTCAACATAGATGGTGGGGTGCGTACTGTGTGTAAAGGTGTCGTATACATCCCGCCTGACCAATCTAGAAATTCTGACGTCACCTGATATGTCGTTCAGCTCTATCTCGTCGGTATCTTATTCACTCAAGTTGCATGATTTGCACCTTCTCTTCGGGGATTTCAATCTACCGGATGTGAGCTGGAACTTTGCGTCAACGGGATACGCCTATCCTGAGGCTTCGGAATCCATCTCTTCCAGTCTGAATTTCCTGGACGGCATGTCATTGCTCAATATGAAACAGCTCAATGTCACAAAGAACTGCTTGAATCGGATACTCGATTTGTTTTTCGTTAACGACGAAGCCTTGCCGATGTGTACCCTTATGGAACCACACGAAGCACTAGTTCCAGTTGACCCAATGCATCCTCCTCTGCTAACATCCTTGCAATGCACCGCTCCAAATAAGTTCAGCGATCAAGATGTCGTTCGGATGTTCGATTTTGCGAAAACGGATTTCGTTTCATTAAATGAGACCATGCGAGAAATCGACTGGTCAACATTGAGCCTCGCCACCGATGTTAACGTAGCTGTTTCTATTTTCAATCATACTCTGCTGCAACTGTTGCCATCATTTGTTCCTGCTTCTCGCCCCCGTCAGAGTCCTCGATGGGCCAATAATCATCTGCGACATCTCAAGCGAAAGCGCTCCAAGGCATTGAGAAAATTCTCTTCCAATCGGTGTGCTGTTAATAAGAGAAGATTCAATGAAGCCAGCCGAAGATACAAAAAAATATAGTCGTGAATTGTACAGCAGGTATGTGAACCGCACACAGAGTGATTTGAAGAACCATCCTAAACGTTTCTGGTCATTTGTCAATAAGAAAAGGAAAGAAACTGGGTTACCATCCACCATGTTCCTTGGCGATGAATTTGCGGATACTACTGTGGACATCTGTAACCTGTTCGCGACGCACTTTTCCAGTGCTTTCGATGATGGAACGACAACAGCTCAACAGATCGAAAATACTCTACTCGATGTTCCATCTGATATCATCGACATAAATATCGATAGATTCGACGAAGCAGATATCCTAGCTGGAATTGCGAAGCTGAAACCATCATCAGCTCCTGGTCCAGACGGAATCCCGTCAATTATATTCAAAAAATGCGCAGATACTCTAAGTGGTCCTCTTAAAACATTATTCAATTTATCGATTGCACAGTCAGTGTTTCCAACAGACTGGAAAAGATCGATTATGTTTCCTGCCTTCAAAAAGGGAGATAAGCGCAACGTTACAAACTATCGTGGGGTAACATCGCTAAGTGCGGGATCAAAATTGTTTGAGATCCTGGTTAATGATCGTATTTTCCGAGCAGTTAAGTCGTTTATTTCGCAAGATCAGCATGGATTTTTTGCCGGACGTTCAACCACTACGAATTTGCTACAGTTTTCGTCGTTCTGCATTAACACAATAGAAAAAGGTTCCCAAATCGACACTATATACACTGATTTAAAATCGGCTTTTGATAAAGTGAACCATGATATCTTGTTGGCAAAATTAGAGCGTCTAGGCATGGCTCGCAGGCTCGTGGATTGGCTAAGATCTTACTTAGCCAATAGACAGTTACGTGTTAAGCTGGGCTCCACAGAATCTGATACCTTTCACAGTAGCACTGGGGTCCCTCAAGGCAGCAATCTGGGCCCAGTACTATTCATCATATTTTTTAACGCTACCCTCCGGATGCATATTAGCTTACGCCGATGATCTCAAATTATACTTGACAATTGAATCATACCGAGATTGTCAGAAATTACAAAAGTTGCTCGATATTTTCGTCGACTGGTGCAGACGGAATCATCTGACTGTGAGTATAGGTAAATGCTCTGTAATATCGTTTACGAGGAAGAAAAATCCCATTAACTGGACCTACTACATTGACAACCACCCACTGGACAGAACTAATGCGGTAAAGGATCTTGGAGTGTTGCTCGATACAGCGCTTAATTTCAAGGACCACTACAGCCAGATCATTTCCAAAGCCAACCGCAATTTGGGCTTTATTTTCAGAATTTCCAACGAGTTCCGCGATCCATATTGCTTGCGTTCGTTGTACTATAGCTTAGTTCGCTCCATTCTTGAATCCTCAGCTGTTGTGTGGTGCCCATTAGAGTGATGCAAATTTTGAAATGTTTGCTCCCCTATGCTTAAACCATTTTAATTATGGTAAATAGCATCCTCCCAAAGTTTGAAGTGATTCGGAAGAAATTTGACTGTGCACACGCCATTTGAAGTTTATATGGAGATTACTATGGAAAACGCCAATCTTTTGTGTTCAGCCCTCTAACACGTCATCATAATATTTTAGGTAAAAGTGAACACACTCATCTTATGTGAAAATTTCCCAGCTACAACTTTGCCAAAGACCACTTTTTGATTGGACCTCATGATAAATTGTTATTCTTCATCATAAAGTTGGTTTGCATGTAGCATGCTTCATCAACTGTTCGGCAGGCAACAGCGGTGCTCCTGGCGGGAAGCATAGATCAAAGTGATCTAGGCTACTATGTTCTACAGCAAAAAAGCAGTGTTGCTCTGAAAGTAATTGAATGATCATCTCAGCACGATTTGGACTTTGTTATCAATAATAACAAATAATCCTTACGTCCCATCGACATGTGGTCTTCAGCAAAGTTGTAGCTGGGAAGTTTTCACATAGGATGAGTGTGTTCACTTTTACCTAAAATATTATGATGACGTTTTAGAGGGCTGAACACAAAAGATTGGCGTTTTCCATAGTAATCTCCATATAAATTTCAAATAGCGTGTGCACAACCAAATTTCTTCCGAATCACTTCAAATTTTGGGAGGATCTTTTTCATCATAATTGACGTCGTTTAAGCATAGGGGAGCAAAAACTTCAAAATTTGCATCAGTCTAGTGCCCACATCACAATGTTTGGATCGAGCGGATTGAAAAAGTGCAGTCCAAATTTATCAAGTATGCACTTCGATTTCTACCATGGCGGAATCGGGATCAGCTACCACCCTACGAGGACAGGTGTCGACTTCTTGGAATGGACACCCTTGAAAGACGTCGGAAGATATCCCAAGGGCACTTTGTTGCAAAGATTCTCTTGGGTGAAATTGACGCTTTCCGGATTTTAGCTCAGGTCAACATAAATACTGGACAGAGAATACTACGACAGCGGAGTTTCCTGAGGTTGCCTTACCATCGGACAAAATACGGACAGCATGATCCTATTAGGACTATGTGTGAAGCTTTTAATGATTATTTTACCATGTTTGATTTTAATATTTCTCCTAGTTTGTTCCGTGAACGTTTGACTAGATCAACTTTTATGTTTTGAATCTTTGTTAGTATGTTTTTTTTTTCATGTAGACCAATGAGTCCGATGAATTGTATCAAATAAATAATAATAATAATAATAATAATAATTTTTTTTTTTTTTTTTGTATTAGTGACACTTTACACCTGAAGGGTGCATTCGTGTCAAGGAGGACGAAATCTAATTTATTTATTTACAAATTCACATATTACATTCAAATATCATTTCACATCTTACTGTACAACCCTGTATCATGTAGATACTTTAATAATTTTTCGTTACTTCCCTTGCTATTGTTCAAAACTTCATTAAGGCTAAGTGAATCCATAGCGTATTTTCGTCTTTCTACTTCATATTTTCTGCAGTGCAGAATGATATGCCGCACATCAAGTAACGTTCCGCAACAGTCGCAGGTTGGCGGTGGTTCCTTTTTTAGGAGAAAAGTATGTGTGAGACGGGTGTGTCCAATTCTCAGTCTGGTTAGGACGCGTTGGTCGGCCGCATTGCCACTGTCTAGCCACCTTCGCGTATCGTGTTTAACCTCCCTCAGCTTGTTGTCCCTAGTCTCGAACCACTGACTATTCCACCGGTTCCGTATGGCTTGCTTCGTTGCTCTCAATGCATCTTCGCCGGGGATGGGGGTGTCGATTGCCGGTTGCTGTCTTGCTGCGTTGGCCAGGCGATCAGCCTCATTATTACCGGTAATGCCGGCGTGTCCCGGGATCCAGCAGAACTGAACATTTTTGTTTCGCACAATGTGCTCGATCTCTTGAATCCACGGGTGTTTGGAAAGTCCTGCCTCCAAAGCCTGCAGACAACTGGCCGAATCCGTGAGTATCGCTATATCGTTTCGGATGTTGGGGATAGAGACTGCCATCTTAATAGCATACGCCTCTGCAGAGAAAACGCTGCATTCTCTCGGTAGACTATACATCCCGGAAAGACCATTGTTGAAAAATGCGGCTCCTACTGTGTCTCCGCACTTTGACCCATCAGTGTAGACGACGGTGGAGTTGCGGAAGCGAGTCGATAGAAGTTGCTGGACGACGGGGCGAACTTTCTCCGGTGGGTCACCGGCTCGAACACTCCTCTTCACGTCCCATATAATCGAGGGTTTCCGTCCGTTCCACGTACGATCGCCTTGTCTCACAAGATGGCCGACAGGAGGGAGTGCCGTATCTGTGATTTCTTCTAGACGATCCGAAGCGCGCCGAATCAAGGGAAGAGTGTTGTTTCGATTGTTCTTTGTTAGAATGCGGATGGCTATCCTCGCTATGCACTGAACCGCCAGCAGCTCAAAGGGTAAAGTGCCCGCTTCGGCCATGACCGAAATTATAGGGCTGGTGACAAAGGCACCGGACGCATATCGAACCATTTTATTATATGCCGGAGCGAGGGTCTGCAACGTTGCTGGTCCTCCTCGGCTTACCAACCCGATACCGTATGTCAGTTTTGCGGTAACTAACGCCGATCCGACTTGCAGTAGACTTGTCCGAATGCCTCGCGGTAGTTTGGCTCCGATCATCTTCAGTATTCTTAGACGCGACTCGCATGCTGTTTTCACCATCTTACAATGGGGCTTGAACGTCAAAGTCCGATCCAGGGTGATTCCTAGAACCCTCAACCGGTTGGTTTTCGGGATGGAGATTTGATCAACGACTACATTCCGCGCCGGTTCCCGACGCGCATTCGGGCTGCAGTAGAATACATGCGACTTTGCCGCAGACATTGAGAAACCAACGCTTTTCGCCCATTTACAAACAGCCTTCACGGCGGTCTGCAATTTTTGATGCACTCCTTCGTTTTTAGCCCTTTTTACGACGAGGAGGATGTCGTCGGCGTACAGGAGTATGTCGACTCCATCCGGCAGTACCCGGAAGATGGGCTGCATCGCCACCAGGAACAGCGTTACGGATAACACTGATCCCTGCGGCACACCATTTTCCAGTTTGTGTTCACTGGACGTGTAACCACCCAACGACACCTGAAACGTTCGCTCCGAGAGGAAGCTTTGCAGAAGGTTCATCATCCGACCACGTATCCGCCATGATTTCAGGGAGCGAAGAATACCGTGTCGCCAGGTGGTGTCGTATGCCTTCGACAGATCCAGTGACGCTATCAAACAGTGTTCGTCGGCGTTCGGTATCGACCTCTCCAGCTCGGCGAAATACGTATCTGTACCGCGTCCTACACGAAAAGCGTGCTGACGTTTGTCAAGTCGTCCGTTGGACTCCAGCTCCATGATCAGACGACGGTTGACTATTCGTTCGAGTGTCTTCGCCATGCAGCTGGTCAGCGAAATAGGTCGGAAGGCAGCAGGACCGGAATCTTGGCAGTTTGGCTTCGGAATCGGAACAACGAGGGCATTCCGCCAGCTGGCGGGAAACTCACCGTTGCGCCAGATTTTGTTCAGTAGCTCCAGAAGAACAAGCTTTACGGATGCGGGAAGACGTTGAAGCAGCGGGTACCCTATTCCATCGGTACCTGTCGAGGCACCTCGCCCTTTGTCGAGAGCCCACAGAAGTTCGGCTAGGGTGATGTCAACGTTGTACGCGTCGTCGGTGTTCGACGAAACATCTACAGACTCTCTCTCAGCTGCCATTTTCGCCATCTGAAACGATGGAGGGTAGCTGGACGTCGCCGATCTTTCGCCGTAATACGTCGCCAATTCTTCCGCTACTTCTTCGGGGTTGTCCGTGAAACCGTTAGGTCGTTTGAGGATAACTGAGCGTTTCTGCCGATTTCCACGCAAGGTATTAACAGTGCGCCACAGTTCGGTCGTTGTACTGTGCGGCGAGATCTTCCCTACGAAGCTTTCCCACGATTTCTCCTTCGCTTCTTTGATCGCTTTTCGCGCCTCCGCTTTCGCTGTTTGGAATTCCGCCAACGCTTCAGGTTGATCTGGGTTGACCTGCTGTAAACGTCGAAGTGACCGAAGACATTTTCGTCGTCGACGAATTGCCGCCTTTGCTTCGGGGCACCACCATGGAACCGCTTTCGGGCCGATTCGGCCACTAGTCCGCGGGATGGACTTAGACGCTGCTACAATTAGTTTTTCGGTGAAGCTTCCTACATTCCACTCGACCTCTGGGCGGATGGTTTCTGCTGTAATCCGTTCGTATAGCTCCCAATCAGCCCGATCGTACAGCCATTTTCGTCGCGTTGTTTGCTGATTCGACCACCCAGGTATGGATACTGCAATCGGGAAGTGATCGCTACCGTGCGTGTCTGTTAAGGTTCGCCAGGTGAACCTCCGAGCCAGACTCTCTGTGCAGATGGTCACATCGATCGCCGAAGTGTTGCCCGAAGCCGGGTCGATGCGGGTAGCTGAGCCGTCATTCAAGATCACCATTTGCTTCGTCAGGGTTGTTTCGGCTATGAATCGCCCAAGCGCGCTTGATTGGTGCGATCCCCATGCGATGTGATGAGCGTTGAAGTCCCCGAGGAGTAAAATCGGACCTTCCAGCTGGTCGAACAATTCATCCAGTGCGGTCTGGCACTGAGCTGAACTAGGCGGAACGTATATCGACACCACAGTTGCCTGGATCGGCGCGTGAAGGCGAGCAGCAACAAGATGCAGAGAGGTATCGATTTGGATTCGTTCGAACGGTATGCCTTCCCGGATGGCAAGGCCTACACCATGTTGCCAGTAGTTGGCGTTCGTCGACTGTAGCAGCAACGTGTAGTTTCTGCCAACGAAGTCTGGCGGAACAACCGTCTGGTTCACCTTAGTCTCCTGCAAAGCTACGACGCACGGCTCGAGGTCGGAGATGAGAAGCTTTAGCTCGCTGATGTTGGCGCGTAGACCACGGATATTCCACTGGAGAGCGAAACAGCCACCGGAGCGACTATCCGTAGCTGATCGTGTGGTGGATGATGAGGTTGATGTTCTTCTGGTCCGTGTGTCTGTTGTGGGAGAAAGAGGGAGTGCGGTAGCCTCTGACGACGAAAGAACCAAACTGTCACTTGCCTGTGGGACGCTTTGTCCCACAGTGCCAGCTGCTGTCGAAACCATTACACTAGTTCTGCCAATACCGACAACAGCCGGCACCGGGGAAGCGCTTTGTGTAATGTTTCTGCGGTGAACTCTCGAAGGGCCTTCTCCGGGAGATGGTGGTGATGTGGCGTACCCTGAAAGATAATCAGGCGCAGCAACCGTTTGGGATGGGAATTTAAAAAGACTGACCTGTGGGACGTCTTGTCCCACAGTGCCAGCCATTGCCGAAACTACTACACGATTGCTTCCAGAAACACCGGCAATAGCCGGCACTGGGGAAAGACTTTGTGTAGTATCGTCGGTGGGTTGGTTGTTGAATACGAGGCGGTAGGTTGATGCTGGTTGATGTCGATTGGTATTTGCAGTGGTTGGTGGTGTTTGGTGGGTGTCTGAAAGTATTGCAGGCGCGGCAGTACCTGATTGAGGTAGGGATAAGCGAAAACTGACCTGTGGGACGCCTTGTCCCACAGTGCCAGCCATTGCCGAAACAACTACACGACTGATTCCAGAAACACCGGCAACAGCCGGCACTGGGGAAAGACTTTGTGTAGTTTCTTCGGGGCGGTTGTTGATAGCGAGACGATTGGTTGATGTTGGAGTTGACTGATCAGGTGTTGCTACGGTTGGTGTCGTTTGGTTGGGATCTGAAAAAATAACAGGCGCGGCAGTACCTGTTTGCGGTTGATAATAGATAGGACTGACCTGTGGGACGTCTTGCCCCACAGTGCCAGCCATTGCCGAAACTACTACACGACTGCTTCCAGAAACACCGGCAATAGCCGGCACTGGGGAAAGACTTTGTGTAGTATCGTCGGTGAGTCGGTTGTTGGATGCGATGCTGTTGCTTGATGTTGGTGCCGATTGAGTTTGTAGTGTCGTGGTATAGTCGTTGGATCCGTCGGCTACGGAGGTGAACTCGTCATCAACGGGTTGGGGTAAGACGTCCCGGATGACTCCTTCAGCCTGCCGTACTTGCGTCGGAAGAGGTACTACACTTTCCCTACTTCCGAACCGAAAAGTCTCATTGTCCGTGTTCGTGCGAGGGTCATCGTTGTTTTCCGAACGTTGTTCGAGAGTGGGGTTATCGAAGACGCTGGTTAGGGGGTGTCTCCGATACCTCAGACTCTTCGCCGGAATACTCCATCTGAGTCAGGTCATGGGTGGTAGGTGCGGTCTTCTTTGGGGGCGGGCTGATGTCTGGCGAGGAGGCTGGTTTGGGGTAGACGAATTTTGGAGGTCTTCCGCGTTTGGTCTCCTGAACGGCCGGGGAGTTGTTCCTTGAGCGTGTCATCGGGCCAGCCGTCGACTGGGCCACTCGTTGCTCTCGGCTGTGGCGGGGCTTCTCAGCGACGACGGTTTCGCTCACATGATGCACTCTCTCTGGGTTAGACTGCTGCTTGACCTGCTTGATGAAAGCCATCATCTGCTCGATCCTCTCCTCTTTCTTTTTGTTGTCTTCTTGTAACCGGGCGATTTCTTTGTCTTTTTGGAGCATGGCCGCTTCCAGCTCCTTCAGCTTCCTCTCAAAAACGCTCTGTTGGGCCGCTACCTGGGCGAAGCTACCAGCTTGCTGCTTCACGCGTTTTCTGGCCTCTGGGAAACTCAGGTTTTCGTTCACTTTAATCTTAATCACTTGCACTTCTTTTTTATACACCGGACACTGGCGGTTGGTTGGCCGATGATCACCCTTGCAATTACGGCACGAGGGAGCTTCACCGCATTCTTCCCCGTGGAAGTTCTGCGAGCAATTGGCGCAGCGTTGCGGTCCAGGGCAACGGACACGAGTGTGCCCGTAGCTGAAGCAGCCGTAGCAGAGCATCGGATTCGGAAAGTAGGGGCGAGTAGCGACACGGAGCAAGCCAACTTTCATATACTCCGGGTACGTGGTCCTACAGAACGTAAGGATCAGCGCCGGTGTATTGACCCTTTTGCCACCTTCATTTCGGGTGATACGCTGCACACGAATCACCTTCTGGCTAATCATCTCCGTCAAAATGTCCTTTTCCTCCATCTGAATGAGGTCGAAGCACGAGATGACACACCTACTTATATTCAGATTGGGGTGAGGGACAACCTCTACCTCAGTTCCGTCAATTAGCTTTGTTAACTTAAGTAACTTGGCTACTTGGGCTGGGTCGCGAACTCTTAGAGTGTATTTTGTTCCCTGTGCTTCGGTCTTCGCACTCTCAATTGGGCCGCCGGCACATGCCTCAACCGATTTCCCGGTAATGTACGGGTTGATCGGAAGCGGAGTTCCGTTTTTTCCAGACAGCTGGAGGAACGTCAATTCGCCAAATTGGTTCGTTGGATCCATGAATTCTGGCAATCTACGTTTGGCGGACCCCCCTGGGTCGCCGCTACTAGCGGCCGCCATGTTGTTTTATGACGACAACACTTCTACTGGCAACGGTCACCCGTTACCTACCCCAAATGGACGACAGAAAAGTAAAAGGAAAGATCCTACCTTCTTTTTTCCTTGGTCGTAGAAAGCGATGGCCAGGTGTTCCCAAAATTTTGTGCCGCACTGTAGGCACTACTGGACACTACTGTAGTGAAATCCCTGATGAGAATCGCTCACTTTCTCAATTTCACTTACTTCCCAAACTTTCGACACTTTTTTTTTTGTTTCAGCGAAAAACAATTTAAGCACACTGTGCACCACCGAATGGTGAATGAGAACGGCCGGGGAGCCGGCTGACGGCGATTTGTTTTGCCGTTTCGAAGCACGTGGGTGTCACTTTTCTTCGCCGTTTTCGGCCGTTATTACACCGATTTCCACCAAACCTTCACTACGCACTTATGCTTCACCACCGCAACCACAGATTCACACGCGTTTCGATCGCGAAAACCGCGAAAAACACAGAAAAACACCTGGTTTTACTCGAGCGCGTGTACGAAGACAACCGGTCAACACAGTGTGTCGGAACGATCTGAATAATAATAATAATATCGATATTTTGCAATATCGGAACGTCCCTACATTATTGCATTGTATGCTCAAGATGTCCATAAAATGTAAATGGTTTCCAGAAGCATTTACCCTACTAAACCACAAAATCGGTGACCTTGAAAATGATTTTTGATGGAATTCAAGAAACGACCAACGAAGTATAATTTATTCTTAACTGTCAGTAGTTCAGGCTGAGCTGCTGTTACGCTATATGGTTCAGCCCGCGACGCAGACGCAGTGTTCGTTTGGGAAACGAACATGAAAAAGCGTAAAACATGACTTCGAAGTGGATATGGCTACGATAAGCTTTCGAAGTCCGGTGCCCCACCACCGCAATGGGCTGCAGTCATATCCGACAAGAATCATATAACAAAATAAAAACGCATTTCTATCAATATAAGTTAAAAATACTTAAACTTTATACAATTTTGTTATAAGATAGCTTTGTTTTTAACTTGTTACATTATTTGTAACGTATTAATAACAACAGATGTATATTTTTGACATGGCATTTGTGGTATAAACAACATTCGAAGTTATAAGCAATCACATAATTTGTTATAATGTTGTTATTATGGAAAACCCATGAAGCACAATCTGTCATAATTTTGTTATATTTCAAATAGGAATGGTTAAATTCTTTACCTTTTTGGTGTAAATTATGTTAGATTTTTTGTTGTTTAAAAAACAAACGTTATATACCTAACGTGAATGCATTTAAAAACAAACACTTTGTATAACAATTACAAATAAAAAAAAATCATATCGGAGAAACACATTCTGTTACAATCTTTTTTCTTCCGTCTAGTCGGGCGAGTGATGGGCAATGATGACGAAGACAACCGTGCCGCCACCGCCCGCAACCAGTGTCAAACGGGGTGCGATGGAATGTACCGCTTATCTGATGGAGGCTATCTTAATGAAATTCAGAACATTTTGTTTACGAGGCATTAAACTGACCGAGCGCGCATCGGACCTATATAACTGTGAAAGTGAAATGCTGACAACTTATGTCACAATTCTTGGTTGGATACGGTGATTTGTGCTGTCACAAAATGATTTTTTCTTCTTAAGTAAAATAATAAGGCGTGCCCAGTTTTTTTTTTTGTGAAAATAGACTGTTAGTTTGACATAGTCTTACGTTCTGATTCTGTGATTAAGGCTGTTTCAAGAAATAAGCGGTTGCACAATGATGTGGCCAATCTTAGTGTGCTCGACATTGAAGATTGCATAAAAAAAGTTGACTTATCATACCCTGAGAAACCCTAAGTTAAACGACCATCAAGTATTGCAAATAAGTCATAATGTTCACTATTCCATCTGCATTGGGCAGGTCCTGATGTTTATTATATTTTTCCAAAGGCTGAACTGAGAGCGTTCTCTGCCAGTTGGACCATGAACCGCATCGGAAAGCAAAATCACCCTAAATTCTTGGACTGATGTATTACATTTTAATTCAAAATACGTTGACGGGGCCTTCCTTAGCCGATTGGTAAGAGACCGCAGCTACAAAGCAAAGCCATGCTGAAGGTGTCTAGGTTCGATTACCGGTCGGTCAAGGATCTTTTCGTTATGGAAATTTTCTTGACTTCCCTGGACATAAAGTATCATCGTACTTGTCACACGATATACGAATGCGAAAATACAACTTTGGTAAAGAAAGCTGTCAATTAATTACTGTGGAAGTGCTCATTGAACACTAAGCTGAGAATCAGGTTTTGTCCCAGTTAAGACGTAATGCCAAGAAGAAGAAAGAAGATGAAGTAGAACGTTGACGGGAAATGGAGATACTTACCTTTCCGGAAGACGTTTAACCATTCCGGAATCACACCAGGTATTACTCTCAGAATTTCCCTGGAATTCCTTCCAGAATTTTCACAGCGATTCCTTCTACGATTCCAGCAGAGATTCCTTCCCGAACTTCGGCAGGGATTTCTATCGAAACTCCTGCAGGCATTCCTTTCGGAACTCCTACAAAATTTCCTCCCGGAATGCCCATTGGAATTCCTCCTGGAATTCTGCCATAATTTTCTCACTGAATTCTCCAACAATTTCCTGCCGTAATTTTCCCATTGATTCCTCCCGCAATGCTCCCCTTGATTTTTTTTTTGAAGTTCTACAGAGATTCCTTCCCGGAATCCTCTCAGGGATTCGTATCGAAATTTGCCCAGGGAGTCCTCCCGAAATTTCCTAGGAAAATCCTCCCGGAATTCCACAGAAATTTCTCCAAGAATGCTTCCAGGGATTCCTACCGGAATTTCTTAAATCTTTTCAGAATGACTTCTGTATTTTTTTTTTTCAGAGATTCCTTCGCAAATTCCTCCAAGAATTCTTGTCAAAGTAACCTCGGGATTGGTTCCGGAATCCACCAGGAGTTTATCCAAATATTTATTCAAAAGTTTCCCTAGGTTCTCCTCAAGGAATGTTTCTTGGTGATACTACAAATGTTTTTATAATAAATCATCAAAGAATTTTCACGGGGACTATCTACCCAAAATATGTTCCAGGGAACAGCTTATTATTTGATTTCTTAACATGCATTGACAGTTGTTCAGGGAACACCTTGAGGAGTTTTAAATTGGATTCATAAATAGATCATAGGAATATTTATTTTAAAATGCCCAGCCAAAATACCAAAAGATTATCTAATTTATAGAACTTGTCAACTATTACTTCGAAAACACTTGCTGCAGTTTTACAAGAAATTTGTGTATCAACAGTTCAAACTTGGCTGATGAAATTTCTGAAATTATTTTTCATGGAAACCCTGAAGAAAGGTTTTAATTAATCCCTGTAGGAAATCCTGAAGAAAATGTGCACGGAATGCATTTAAAAACAAACACTTTGGATAAGCAATTAATTGGATTCTCAGAAGCATCAAACATCTCGAAAGAATTTTAAAGAACTACCTGACAGGGTTTCCAAATAAAGTAAAAATATCTACATTATTTTGAATGAAACCTTTTGTAAAGCCTTGAAACAAAAATTAAAAATAAAATGGGAAAATTGTTTCCAGAATTCCAAAAGCAATATTTGGAGTTTGGATATATATAAATGGATTCCTCTAGACATGCCTGAAGTATTTTTTGGAATTGCCAGGGAAAAAATCCTGAAGAAAATTGTAAAGAATTTTCAAAATATAAATAGAAGATAAAAAAAGACAGAAATAATTTATAAGTATATTATAAGCATTGATGACTGAATAACTCGTAGTTGCAACTTCGTGATTGACCAGAATAATCAAAATTGCAGAAGGAACCAACAGCGACGGAGTTTAAGAGAAGCTTATTATCTTAAGTGTACAATTTCAAGAATTCCAACCATTACAAAGTCCATGAAGAACCGCTCAAAGATTTAGTTAATACATAAACAGATATGTGTATTGCATGAAAACACATGTTACGGCCGTTAGATTAAAAAAGGAATGTTCGTGATATCCATTATTATTAGAGGCCGAGAATACCTCTGCATTGCCATGATTACCACATTAATAGGCTTCTTTTAGTAGGAATCATTCGCAAATTGCATCATTTAGTATTTATTAATGGACAGTTCCTAATCATGTCTAAAGAAAACATCGACACTCTCTATAACTTTTCCAAGTTATAGGCATGTTTATCTTAATTTGTTATGTTAAACATATATAGGAATATATCGACACTTGTAATTAGTTTTTTTTTAAATAAATTCAAGCACGTAATATTAATACCGTTCTCATAAAAATATCACATCTAACTTATTTGAATAAGAAGCATGAAACGAGCTCACCAATTGATAATCCATCGTTGATAGGGCAGTCACCAATTATTTTCAATCTCGTCACTTTCAAAATATCTACAAACGGATTTCTCTCCATATTATCCATTGTTTGTCTATTAAAATCACACAGTCCTCCATCTCACCTCCACAGTTTAAATGACTATCACTCCGAAATGTACTCAACAATTAAGAGTCGTTTGAAATTTTTCACACCCTCTTCGCCAGTCGCGAAAACCTGCCTCGCTCGATTCCAGACGCATTAACGCCAAGCAATGAGCAATAAGATAAGGCAACACCATCTGCATAAATATTTAAATTTGCAGCGTACGTTTTTATTCTTGTCGTCGTTGTTGTTTTTTACCTCGAAGGGCGGTGGACTGGGGGAGTCGTCGACACTTTGCCTAAACGTTTATAATCTCGACATCATCCCATCTTCCCATGGGTAATATGTAGGTAGTGATGCAAGGATGAGGACCTCAGCTGGGCGCAACAGTCGCCGATCCGTTTGCATGGAGAGAAACACGAAATCACGGTGCTGCCCAGATCGTTAGTATCAGAAAAAATACACAAAGAAAGGAGTAAAGCTCTGATAACACTAGCATTTTTTTACAGTTTCGCTTCAGATTCATAAACACATACAGCTGTCACTTCTATCACGAAAAGTCCTCATGTATAGCTAGCCTTATAACGGTTAACGATTTTTGGATTTATCTCATTAAAGGGGTGTAATTCCAAAACTGTTTTTAAATTTTGCTCAGAAATGCAGTTAAGCTATGAAAACTGATTGGTGAGCACAGATTTCATTTAGATTTCTATCTGATTATACCAGTCTGGGCAGCACCGTGAAAACAGCACATCAAAAGCTGCAAAATATTTCTCCACCTTGGGTTGGTTTGTTTGCGCCGGGAAAAAAAGGACCACGAACGCCGCCATTGGCAGCGCGTGTTGTTTTCGCTGGTCGCGTGTGCTAATGAACACATCAACAGTTCCATCACGTTCGCGCCAGCCAGGGATCAGTGCCTTCAACGGCCGGCGATGAGTATGCATTGAAACAACGACACGGCTGTGGTGAAGATCGGCTACAGATTGCAATAATTACAAATACAACTGCTTGTTCGCAATGCAATGGTACATGATTTTTCGGTTAGTCTTGAGCGTTGGATGAAATTTGTAAATAGTTTGTCATGTCAACGGTTGTGACAAATGATGGTGGTATCCAGCGAGAATGTTACATCATACGCTGCATCCGACAATCCGCTGAGCCTTCCAACAGAAGAAGTGGTTCTAGTGGAATAAGTGATGACGCGGGACGCACTCTTCCCCTCAGCTTAAAGGAAGCCCCTCTTCCTCTCACCGCAGTCGAGCCCCTCCCGCCAATGACCAGCAGCCGTCCCGGCCCTGCGTATGAGCTGGAAGATGAGGTTCTACGTACTCCAACATCAGGCAAGTATGCCCACCACTTAAGAACTTCGTATGCTATATTACCCACTGCTTTCACTGCAACTTCAACGAATCAAACGTGTTCTTCATATCTGGACCGGATTATTCATAAGTTTCTTTATTAAAAATAATACGTTTTCGAGTGTAAAGACCATATTTATTTCCACTTACTTAAATTCCTTGATTAACTAATGAAAATTTTCTATTTTAATATTTAAACAATATTTTTTGCATTAAACTCGATATAATTCGAAAACAGCAACTTCTAGAGAAATTATTCATATAATCATCATGGCTTAGAAAAATTTTAAGATGCTTACTGTATCATCAGAAAGCATTTATTTTTAAAAAATCAAAATTTTGAAAATCGACCAAAAGCTGTTCTTAGGAAAACTTTTCATTGATAATTTCTCCACCATGAAGCTTTGTTCCAAACATCTGTTTACTATCAAGATTCTATGGTGAAAATTTAAAACATATTAAAAAAATAGTAGGGGTTTTTGTGTAATTTAAAATTTAAGTTTTATTTTTGATATTTTTATGAAAATTAATAAAATATTTTTTCGGTGTATATTTTTTTTCTTATAGTCCAAACGTTTCACTACAACTTCTTCATAGAACATTTTTCTCTAAAATCAACAGTTTCGGAGTTAGAATTTTCCAAATAAGTTGCATGCAAAAATGTATAGGCCATTTTCAAAAGTTATACTTGAGTTAAAATGATTAATTTTTCTATGGAAAACACTTATTCTACCATACCAAAAACATGTGCAAAATTTAATCCAAATCGAAGATGGTCGAGTTCTGTGACTGACCGATTTGACATGGAATTCGTCTACAAGTAATCTATCAAAAATTTTACCTGGAATTCTACCAAAATTCCTTCATAGATTTAATCGATAATTCATCATGATTCCACCAGGTGTTCCTCCTAAAATTTAGTCAAGATTTTGTCCAGTGGACGTATTCCAAGGATTTCCTGTAAGAATTCTTTTGAAAATTCCTTAAAAAGTTCCTCCAGGGATTCTATCAGGAGAACTTCAGAAGTTTCCATCAGAAGTTATGGTGAGGATTCCACCAGCAAATCTTTCAGAGATTCCACCACGAACTCCATTGAAATTTCCATCAAGGATTCCATCAGAAGTTTCAACAGGGTTTCCATCAGGAGTTCCTTTACGAATCAGCAGTTATTCTAGAGAATTAAACACGAGTTCGTTCAGGGATTCCATAAGTAGTACTTCTTAAGATTCAATCGTGAATCAAGAGTTCCTTCAGGGTTTTTATCAGGAATCCCTCTAGGGATTATACCAGAAGTTCCTTAATAAACACCATCGGAAGTTCCTCTGGGGATTTCAGAGGAAGTTTCTCTATGGATTCCATCGGAATTTCCTCTTGGGATTCCATCAAGAATTCTTCTGGAGATTTCATCAGATTTTCTTCCAATGACTCCATCAGGAGTTCCTTCGAGAATATCTTTAGGATTTTCTCCAAGGATTTCATCAGGAGTTTTAATAGGGATTCTATCAGGAGTACTTTTAGGGCTTTCAGCAGAGTTCTTCTGGGGATTTCATCAGGAGTTCCTCCAGAGATTCCAGCATGAGTTCCTTCTGAGATTTCACCTGGAATTCCTCATCAGTTTTTATCAGGAGTTCCTCTAGAGATTATATCAGAAGTTTCTCGAGGAATTCCATCAATATTTCTTCTACGAATATCATACGGAGTTCCTCTTGGGAAACTTATTAGGAATTCCTTCAGGGTTTCACCAGGAGTTCCTAAAAGGATTCCAATAAGGGGTTCATCTAGAGATTTCATCAAGAGTCCCTCCTATGATTCCATCAGGAGTTCTTCAAGAATATCTTCAGAAATTTCTCCAAGCATTCCATCAAGAGTTCCTCCAGGGATTCCATAAAGAGCTTCTTCAGATATTCCACCAGGAATTTCTCTAAGGATTCTATTAGGAGTTCCTCCAGAGATTATGACAGGAGTTCCTCGATGAATTCCATCAGAATTCCTTTTAGGGATATCATAAGTAATTCCTCTAGGGGTTCTATTATCAGGAATTCCTCCAGGGATTTCATCAGAAGTCCTTCAAGGGATTTTACCAGGAGTTCTTCCAATGATTTCCTTCAAGAATATCTTTAGGAATTCCTACAAGGATCCCATCGGGAGTTCCTTCGGATTCCATCAAGTGTTTCTCTAGGTATTCTATCAGGTGTGCCTTCAGCGCTTTCATCAGAGTTCTTCTGGGGATTTCATAAGCAGTTCCTCCACAAATTCCATCAAGAGTTCCTTCAGAGATTCTACCAGGAATTCCTCCAAAGGTTATGTCAGGAGTTCCTCCAGAGACTATATCAGGAATGCCTCGAGGAATTCCATCAGGATTATTTCTAAGGATATCATAAGGAGTTATTCTAGGGATTCTAACATTAGCTCCAGCAGGCAATCAGGGATTTCATCTGGAGTTCCTTCAGCGATTGAACCTGGAACTCCTCAAAGGATTCCATCAGGATTATCTGTAGCATTTCCATCAGAAGATTCTCCAGGGATTCCATCACCAGATCCTTCAGAAATTCCACGTAGAATTCCTCTAAGGATTCTATCAGGAGTTCCTCTAGGAATTCCATCAGAAATTTTTATAGGGATTCTATCAGGAGTTAGGAGTTTAGGGCTCACATCAGATTTCTTCTGGGCATTTCATTAGGAGTTACTCCAGGAATTTCATCAAGATTTCCTTCTGAGATTTCATCTGTAAATCCGCATGATATTCTATCAAGCGTTTCTCTAGAGATTAAAGCAGGAGTGCCTCGAGGAATTCCACCAATATTTGTTCTGGAAATATCATAAGGATTTTCTCTAGGGATTCTATCAGGAATTCCACCAGAAAACTTATCAGGAAGGGATTCCATTAAGAGTCCATCTAGGGATTTCATCAGGAGTCCCTCCAATGATGGCATCAGAAGTTCCTACGAGAATATTGTCCGAAATTTCTCCAAGGATTTCATCAGGAGTTCCTCCAGAGAATCCATCAAGATTTGCTACTGAGATTTCACCTGGATTTCCATATGGTAATCTAGATTATAGATTATATCAGGAGGTTCTCGAGGAATTCCATCAATATATCTTTTAAAAATATCTTAAGGAGTTCATCAAGGGATTCTATCAAGAGTTCCATCAGGAATCTCATCAGGAATTTCTCCAGGGATTTTATCAGCAGTTCCTAAAGGGATTCCATCAGGGTAAATCTAGCGATTTCATCAGGAGTTCATCCAATGATTCCATCAGGAGTTCTTTCAAGAATATCTTTAGTAATTCTTCCTAGGATTCCATCAGGAGCTCCTCCAGGGATTCCATCTGGAATTCCTATAGGGATTCTATCAGGAGTACATTTAGGGCTACCTTCTTCTTCTTCTTGGCATTACTTCCTCACTTGGACAGAGCCTGCTCCTTAGCTTAATATTCTTATGAGCACTTCCACAGTTATTAACTAAGAGCTTTCTTTGCCAAAGTTGCCACATTCGCATTCGTATATCGTATGGCAGGTACGATTATACTCTATGCCCAGGGAATTCAACCGGGATTCGAACCCAGACACCTTCAGCATGGCTTTGTTTTGTCGCCGTGGACTCTAACCACTCGGCTAAGGAAGGCCCCCTTCCATCAGAGTTCTTCTGGGGATTTCATCATGAGTTTCTCCAGGGATTCCACCAAGAGCTCCTTCAGAGATTCCACCTGGCATTCCTACGGAGATTCCATCAGGAATATCTCCAGAGATTAAATAAGGAATTTCTCGACGAAATTCTATCAGAATTTCCTCTAGGAATATCATCATAAATTTCAAAGTAGAATAACTAGAGGAAACCACTAAAAGATTCTGGATATTATGATCGAAAAAATTCCCATAACCATTCCTCAGCCACTGCTCAAAATATTCCCCACCATAGACCCCATAATTTTAGAGTTTTGTCGGGATAGTGTTAATTAGTTATTCAGGTCTGCTACAGCAACAAAATTCGATAAAATAACAATCACCTATTCACTAGACTTGCCAAGACCATTCAAAACATTTGAAAAAACATCGTGTTGTCGCAGCGAACATCGAAAGTTGGTTGACATTTTTAATTTTTTCCAACTCCTCAAAATCTTCAAAATATAGTTGCTGAACAGCAATGTTTGGGTACATAAATACAGACTTTTATTTTTCCCATTTCGTTTTTTATGTATTATGAAAGACGAAATAAAGGTCTTTCAAAATACCGTGCACCCTCGCTAATTTGAACGATACCTCATGTACACGATCGGGATTCATTTATAATTTGAAGTTCTAATTGCCATACGCACAATATAAAACTTGTTTCTGTTTATCACATTGGCTGTTTCGTTTTGATTCTGCGTCCCGTTTCACAACGTTCCATTTCGCAACGTATTATTTCACTGAACCATTTTTAATGTGAACGATGTGAAAATAAGAGGGGGTCAAATTAAAAAGTGTTCGGATTGATTAATAGTACATAAGTACGTACTCCTATGATTAAAAAAACAACAAGAGGTAAATAAAAAATCATCAATAGTTCTATAATGTACTTCATTTTATTCTTCACATTATTTATCTTAGTTTTGGAGGCGAATGACTCTGTGATTTAAACCTCCTTAATAAATAACAATAATAATAAATTTATCTTAGTATTTTAGTTGATTTCATAAATATTTTCATCAAGTTCGTAAGAATTTTATTTATCAGTAAAATATACGTATGATCGACATTCTTCATCGGATCAGACAGAGTTCCTTCGGGTTGAATTTGAATTCCACCTCGCAACCGTTGCACACTTACCATTCGTGCGCCTCCACATACACTAATGAACGACACGCTTGCTTTCGACGAATCCATTAGCGAATACAAATCCCATTTGATGGCGTCGTAAATTATCTCTTTATAGTCAATGAATTCGTTAATAGTTTTTCTATTAAAAGTCACTTCTGTTCACCGGCAGGAGCGGCGAGATGTGATTTCGGGTCAACCGCTGCCGGTGCCTTTTTCTCGTCGGTTGTTGTTTCCTGCGAGACGAAATATTCGACGATTCCAGATGTGTCACTCATTTAAAGTTTGTTTTGGGTCACTTCCTCTCTCACCCGTCAGAGTCATCGATGGACTCGCTGTTCACACAAAACCTCAACTGTTTGTTTATTTGCTCACATTAGCGAAATCAATAAATTCAAGGCGAGCAATTCGAGCAAACATAAATATTGTCCTGGAAATTACTTCATGTGCGGTTTCCAGAGCAGTGTGGTCTGAATATTTCACGTGTTGTCAAGTAGGGTACGGTCATAAATAGACGCCATTTGAATTGGCTTTTATCTCGCTTTCATTTGCGAGCACCGGCATCATGTGGATCGGACACTTTCCAAACTAGACCTTCAAGGCGACAACATATAGCGAAGAACGGAAACATAAATTGCAGATGACTTCATAAAAGTAGTTTATTATTTAGTGCTCATCGGTCTACCCAAATGAATTTTGCATGACAATAACGGGAATATTCTTTAAGTGTTTCGAAACTACAATGAATCACGGCTTGCGTAGTTCTAACGTTTAGTGCATACACAAATCATTTGCTGACGAAAATTAAGAGACTCCCTATACTTTTTTTTATTCTTTATTAGTATTGTTCCAAACATTACATTGATTTTTTATATCTAGGTGTTCTGTGTTAAACAACACTATCATCCTAAATTGGTAAAACACAATTAAGCTTTTTTGCCATTTGGTTAACAACATATAACATTTCATTTGCCGTAGCAGTTCAGAATTTTTACAGATGAGATGATTTCATCTGCTTCTAAGAGGAAAAGAAACAGGTTTTCAATTTACTTAACCTTATTTAACCTAAATATATAACACATTAATCGTGGTAATAGAAGATTGCAACGATTTTTGTTAAAAAAATATTATTTACTTTATTTGACATTTGTTCCAATGTTTTAACATTGGAAATTCTAAGTAACTAATTAGTACTATACCAGGGAGAAAGCTTCAGAATCATTTTCAAAATTTTACTTCGAATCTTCTGCAGAGCTTTCTTCCTGCTATTAAAACAACAAACCCATATTGGTTGGACCATTTCACAAAAATCGAAATGTCTGGGATCCAGCCAGTCACCCCCTGGTCCTTATTGCAATACTAAAACAAACTAGCAGCCAAATTTTCATCCAATTTAGAGAAGGTGCCTCAAGTAGTGTTTGTGTTATTTTGGCTATTTTTTACATTCAAAAAATTCTAACGAGAATTTGGAAAAACGAAAATTATCATTAGTACTTTACAACTTTTGAGAACAGTGTATGCCAATTGGAGATGGTTTCGACCTAATTAAATTGATTTCTGTTCATTGAAGTACCTGTAAAACATAAATTTCACTACAGTTTTTGTTCTACGAGATTCTTAACCCCATGCCGAATCATAAAAATTCAACCGTAGTATCATTTCTTTTCCTTTTCTGAACATTATTGTAGTACATCTTTTTCGTATCTGAATTACAGATAAACTGTAATCAAATCGTCGGAAATACGACATTCCTCATTTCCCGGCATTTAGAGCTGCTGCCAAATGGCGCAATTGCTGACATGTTACAAAATTGAACATAGTAGCTTTGCTTTTTAATGATGGATAATGATTTAAGCAAACAGCTAACAAATGTCATCAATGAAGTCGTGGTTCAAACAACATTCGCATTTTATGCTAAGCAGTTACATATGTGATATAGCCATGATGTTTAGCTCCTCGACTTCCGATCTTGAGGATCGGAGTTCGATTACAGGAGTATAATTTGAGTGTTGTTTTTTGCCATGGACCAAATGAACTAAGGTTAAAAAATGTCATCATCGTTCTCTGTTCGAAAGTGCATCTTGTGGCTAAGTCTGAATTAAGGGGGCAGGATCCGTCATCGATTTCGGAATTTTCAAAAGCAGTTTTTTCTTTCAAAATCAAGAAAAATTACAGGAAAATGTGTTCACTGTATTATATTCTCCAACCGAAACACAGTGAACACATTTTCATCGAATTTTTTTTAGTTTTGAACAGAAAAACTGCTTTTGAAGTTTCGATGATGACGATGATTACGATGACGGAGCGTTGAACGTTAATAGAACTCACAAAAATCTCCCGCCCCTAAGCGAATGAAGAGAAGTAGTGATTTGCCCCTTCAGCCTTGGTGCCAGCGCCGGATTTGGGCTTCGGGGGGCCCGGGTCAGATCTCATAAAATCTCATAATAGGCTCTTTTATATAAAATTTAGCACGTTTTGGAATTTCATAAACCAACATATTGAATTTGACTTTTGAACGAGATGGTCGGTCCAAAGGTATGAGAGGTTCAAATGCAAAGTGGTTTATGAGCCATATACATTGAAAAATTAAACTAGGTGATTATTTCGTCCATTAGGAAAAATATAACAATTCGTAGAAGACTGGCTCGTTTTTTGGCTTCTATATAATTTGTATGGAGTGAAAAATTGCTGAAAATCTCCAAATCCTTTTTTCTTCAAAGCTTCTTTTGATTCTATTAACTACAAGTTTCCAATTTGTCTCCGGTACCAACGCCATGAAACGATAATCGAGCTACCACGATATACATTCAGGATGAACAGCAGAGAACCCTGATTCCAATCCCTACCATGTCCTTCCTTCAAAAATTGTGACCACTAGCCTAGAGCAGTGTTGCTCAGACTCATTTCCCCGAAAATAACATTTTCCGAACTACGAAGCCACGAACTACTACAACCATGCTCTATCCTCCTGAGATGGAAAAGCAGATGGTTGAGCTTGAGTACTGCACACAAAATCGATCAATTTTGATCCCAGAGAGCCACAATTCAAGTTTCGGTGAAATGAAATGAGTGAGTGAGTGAGTGCGAATCATTTCACCGAAACTTGAATTGCGGCCCACCGAGATCGAAACTGTCGGATCCCATGTGCAACTCTCAAGCCTAACAACCTCCCCCTCCATCACAGGAATACAACGCACAGTTATAACAGTTCATGGCTTCACAATTCTAATTTCGGGGAAATGAGTCTGGTCAACACTGGCCTCGAGTTGTCACGAGTACCCTGGATCCATCCGGTATTTATTTTATACTGGAAAAGTCAATGAACTGTTATCACTACAGTCAACCCTCCATGAGTCGATATTGAAGGGACCATCGACTCATGGAAATATCGAGTCATGGAACAGCAATGCTATGGAAAGCCGTTTGAGGGGACCATCATAGTAACCATGAAATTTGATTTTTGATATGGTTCCATGAGTCGATATCGAGTAATGGAACATCGACTCATGGAGGTTTAACTGTAAAATGAATTTCGGTTAAATAAAGCGTTAAACGCGATTGAGCCTCAAATAAACGATCTAGCGCGTCACAAAAGAATTTCCCTTACACTTCAAGTTTTCGATAGAATAGCAAATATGTTTAAATTTTAACGTTCTGATAGGAAACCAATAAACTCTTTAAATTGAACCGTGCTTTACAGATTTATCCATATTTTTTAAGACAATGCAGAAACGTTGAGCGCATTTTTACATAAATCCAATATAAAAAAATGGAGAACAACTTTGAAGATTTTGTCTTAACATTCATGTTTTCTTGTAATATATTGAAGGATACTCATTGAACAAACCATACTGTGGGATATAGAAATTAAGTGATGAACAACAAATTACTTAAATATTGGAAAATTGACTAAAACGTTTGAACTATATGTTCAAATGCCTAAAGCGAAAATATTGAAAGGTATTTAAAAAATGTTTTTTGTTTATATAATTTTGGTTCCTCAGGGGGCCCCCTTAATCGCCCCCGCGGCATTTGCCCCCTCGGAACCCCCCCAAATCCGAGCCTGGGTGTATATAAAAACACTGGTTTCGCAAGAAAAAAGAACCATAATTGAACTCTTGGTACAGCATACAACATGGCTGACCTAAAAATTTGTTTGAAGATCAAAAGCTTGTTCTTAAGACAAAACTTTGATTGTCGTTTAATAAGTGGATAGAGACTTTTTACATATTTGTTACATTTGGATCGAATGACCTCAATGTGATTTTTAAAATTTAAATTCTTATCTAGCATGATCCCTAGATACTTAACTTCATCTGACCAATTTATTGGAACCCCTCTCATCGTGACAATATGTCTACTTGAAGGTTTCAAATAAAGAGCTTTTGGTTTATATGGGAATATTATTAGTTGAGGTTTAGAGGCATTAGGAGAAATCTTCCATTTTTGCAAGTGTGAAGAAAAAATATCCAAACTTTTTTGCAATCGACTACAGATGACACGCAGGCTTCGTCCTTTGGCGGAGAGGTCTGTGTCAGGTGTCAGGAGGCTCAGGTAAGTCAAATGTAAAAATATTGTATAATATTGATCCTAAAATGCTGCCTTGAGGAACACCAGCTCTTACAGGAAGTCTTCCAGACCTGGAGTTCTGATAATTAACCTGAAGTGTACGATTTGACAGATAACTTTGGATTGTTCTAACAAATTAATGTCTTCATGCCAAACAGTGTCGAATGCTGTCTGTTCAAAATGACCTTTTCAAAAAGTTTACTGATGGAGGAAAGCAAACTGATTGGACGATAGCAGGATTTTTGTCTGGTTTTAAAATTGGTACAATCTTTTAATTTTTCCATTTGTCAGGAATATGTCCCAAATAAAAACATTTGTTGAAAACATGAACTAAGAATGATAAGTTATTTTCTGGAAGTTTCTTGACGAGGGTGTAGAAAATTTTATCATCGCCAAGGGCTTTCATTATATGATTTTTTTTTATTAATAGTTCTCACTTCTTCCAGATCAGTGTCCTAGGAATTTTCGAAAACGTTCTTTTGGTTGAGAATGTTTTCGAAGTCCTGAGTAACATATTGGACAAGTTAAATTAAAATTGTGCACACTTTCAAACTGCATAGCAAGTTAACGAGCTTTTTCGCAAATAGTTAGTAGTAATTTGTTTTCCTCTTTCAATGCCGGTATTGGCTCTTGAGTTTTTTTTTCAAAATTTTAGATAATTTTCAAAAGGGCTTAGAGCCAGAATCCTATTGAGAAATTTTATTTTCAAAATTTTTGTTTCCTAATTGTGAAAATCGTTTTTTAATTTCTTTCTACAAATCTTGCCATTCATAGCAGGATAGCGAGTACGTCCTCACGTTTTAAAGATGGATCAAGAGCTTAAGATCATCGTCTGTAATCAAGGATTTAAATGTTTCTTCACATTTTGGTATTGCAATGCCCCTTGGCTACAACAATCCAATATGTAAAAGTTTCAAGAGCATTGTCAATATCAAGTTTTGTTTGTAATGGAATGTTAATATCAAGGGAAATCGATGTGTTTCATATATATTCCAGTCGGCTCGAAAATAATTGAAAGTGGAGCTGATAGGACTGAGAATTGCTTCATGGTAGGGTCACCAGAAATGGGCTCAAGTGTACTCTTTTCTAGTAATTATTGACGATCACCGAACAAATCAAATAACCTTTTGGGAAATCCAGATGTTGTCCAAGAAAACAGGATATCCAACGATTTTCGTTAAATAATAGCTGAATCGAATTGGAACGATTAGCTAAAAAATAATAAGCTTATATAAGCTCACCAAATAAAAAAATTAGTGACCTCGCGGTAAAACTATCGATAAACAATTAACTAACTAGGGTAGGTGTACCAGTTATGGCCATTGTGGTTCCCTATTTCGCCATACGTGTTAACTTTAATTTCTTCACATTTTGAAAAGTTTTGTGTGTTTTAGCAGTAAGATAAAGGATGTATCTAGGTGTTAAAACATTCAAATATATTAAAATGTGAAAATTATCGAAATTTCACATATGGCCAAATAGGGAACTACTATGGCCATACCTGGTACTCTTTCCCTATTGATTTTTAGTTTATAGCTTATTATTAATTTTTGAATTGGATTCGAACGGTTTGGAACAAAATAAATCTTTGAGCTGTTTAGTAGAGTACCTATAAGTAGATGAAAAAACCGAATTTAGTACTATACCATTTAATTCCACTAGAGTTTGTATCCTTTGACAGATACGCGTATTTCACACGACACTGAAGACGGCTTTACAGTTGAGGTCGAAATACGCGTATCTGTCAAAGGATACAAACTCTAGTGGAATTAAATGGTATAGTACTAAATTCGGTTTTTTCATCTACTGAATTTTAACAACTTTTATTCATGCACTTTTACTAGATAGGTCGTAAATCAATGATGCAATGGCTGAAAAAAGTTGTGGGAATGGAAGTTTTTAACTTTTTTGTCTTAAACATGAAAATAAACTATTGAATTAATCCAGCTTGCATCTTTTAAAAGCTTGAACAATTCTTTAGAAACATGAATAACAATGCTTTAGATTCTTTTCAGATCCAAGGTTTAAAAATTCGCTCTTCCTATTTCTAGTTTTCTGTACAAACAAATATTGTTCTACATTTGGGCTATTTGAAATCTAACAGGGACATGATCAGAATCAAAATCAGCATGAGTAATTAATTGGCTAGAAAGATGACTACAGTCGGTTAAGACCAAATCAGTCGTAGATGGATTTATAGAAGAGGAAAAACATTTAAGGCTATCAGGGTATTGAATTGAGAAATATCCTGAAGAGCACTCATCAAATAAAATTCTGCCGTTGGAATTACTTTGAGTATTATTCCATGACCGATGTTTGGCATTAAAGTCACCAATGACAAAAAAATGATTTATTTCGAGTCAATTTTCACAAATCAGTTTGGAGCAAATTAACTTGTTGTCTAGAGGTAAATAGGCAGCAATGAATGTATATTAACAAAGCTGTGTTTCAACAGAAACACCTAGAGTTTCAAAAACATTAGTTTCAAATGACGAAAACAGATGTTGTTTTATACGCCTATCAAGTCGATCATTATGATAAACAAAAAAATGAGGATCTTTTTTTTTTAGTTTGGATCCAAGTTTTAAATAAGTTTCAGTAACAACTGCTTTATGCACGTTATTAACTGTAAGAAAATTAAACAGCTCGTCCTCTTTACCATTCAAATAACGAGCATTCCAATTAAAAATATTTAAATTATTTTTTATTGGATCCAATAGAAAAACGCAATCCAATAACAATTTGATTATCAAATTTTAGATTTTAGATTTAGATTTAGATTCAATTGTTTAGTTAGAAAATTAAAATCAGATGGAGACATATCACTTGAAGTGGGTACATTATTTGATGATTTTCCGTTAGAATTTTCGGTAGACGAAGAGGCGGAGTTGAAGTTTCCTGTGGCGGCAGGGTTTTTTTTTTCATTTGATTTGAAACAATTAGAATGGGTACTCGTAGTATGAAAAGGGGAGGAGTTCAAATTACCCTCTATGATATAGGCAAAGAATTTGCCTTGGGTAGATACATTAGAAATTAAAAGATTCGAACGGCTACCCGACGGATTAAAATTAGTTTGTGAAAGAGCATGATTATAATCTTCCTGATGGGTATGATTCTTAATCAAGCGATCGTTACTTGAAAAATGAGCATTGTTCGATACTCTACAAGGGAAATTCCGGAAATGAGTGTTATTGTAACGGACATTACCGTTTATCTGCTTGGTACGAGCCTCGACGACTCGCCTACGCGAAGGGCAAGCCCAAAAATTTGACTTATGATTGCTCTCGCAATTTGGGCATATGAACTTATCGGTATCTTCCTTCACTGGACAGACGTCCTTGGCGTGACAAGAACCTCCGCAAATCATGTACTTGGCATCCATGCGGCAATGTTTTGTTCCATGACCCCACTTTTGACAATGACGGCACTGAGTGGGGTTCGGGTAATTTCCTCCAGGTTTCTGGAAATGTTCCCATGTCACACGGACATCGAACATAAGTCTTGCTTTTTCTAAAGTCTTAATATTATCTAGATTTTTTTTATTAAAGTGAAATAAATAATGTTTTTCAGAAAGCCCTTTCCGAACAATGCCAGATTGAGTTTTTTTTTTCATAATGATTACTTGGACTGGGGAAAATCCAAGTAAATCATTTATTCCATTTTTGAACTCTTCAGGTGACTTATAGTCACTTGAGATACCTTTCAAGACGACTTTGAACAAACGTTAAGTTTTGTCGTCATAAGTAAAAAAATTGTGCTTCTTCTCTTGAAGATGTTTGAGAAGAAGTTCACGATCTTAAAGAGTTTCCGGCAAAACGCGACAGTCTCCTATCTTTGCGATTTGGAAGGAGACCTTGATTCCCCTAATGAAGTTCAAGATCTCCTGCCTAAATCCCGCTAATTCGGAACAACTGACCACGATAGGTGGCACTCTTTGCTTCCTCACTTGAATCAAAAAGCCTGGTCTAGAGACTGCTTCGATTTGGTGTTCGGGAATTTTGTCTAGAGCATCGAACTGATTGCTCATTTCTATGCAATTCTCAATATTATCCATTTCACCATTGGAAGAAAGTTTGTTTTCCGGAGAAACGACCTTTCTTCCATTTACCACGTTTAATGACTGTTTTAAACTTCACTTTTTTGAAGGAAATTGTGAATTCAGAGATTCACCCTTCCTTTTGTTTGTAGTTGCAACCATCTAGTTTAGTGAATGAACGAAAGAAGACGTGACCTTCGAGAGGTTTTTTTCCCAAGACGGTGTCCAAGAAGGATTACCACCGCTAGCTTTCGCAAACGGGTCTAACGAAAAATCGAAGGCACGGGTCAATACTTAGTTGCTACTGTTTTTGTAGCACTGAAAAGTACTGTTTTATTGCTTTAGGTAGTTTTTACAAACATCCAAGAACAGGGAGAATTCGTGTATGCACAGCACGAAGGTACGATGTGCACTGATTCCTTACCTTTGTTATTACCGTAAAACGAGGTAACTTTGATAACGCGGGTAACTTTTATAGTACTGAACGAAGAAACATAATTAGATAAGCAAAACAAATGCGAAAGTGACAGTACAAGTATGACACTCAATATTTGAAGCTTTATATTCGAATATTAAAAATCGATGAGTTTTAGCATTTTTGAAACCCTTACAAACAATCTGTTCTACGATCATTATTTGTTCAAATTATAAAGAGTTCGTAGCTTATCCCTGACAGCCCAGCTATAGTTGATTAGGAATCCTGTCTCAAATCTCTTGGCGTTAAACATTTGAACAAATTAGGGCCATTTTGTAATCAAAGACTGAAATTTCCATATAATGTTAAACGCCTAGAAGTATGCAACGCCCTATTTTCTATGAGTACACTCAGAAACACGGGTTGTCACAGAATGGCTAAATTTTAGTAATTTATGACTATTTTTTATCTGCCTCTCTTTCATCCTGCAGGGAATTTTATTCCTTTTTGTCAATTCACCTGAGTTGAAGCATCGCTAAGCTTCAACCCAATCTAAATGACAGTTGGTGTGTAAATTCACAGCAGAATGAAAGAGACGCAGATAGAAAATAGTCATTAATGCATAAACTTTAGTCATTCTGTGACTATTTTTATTTCTGAGTGTAACTCTTTCGATTATGCTTGAAATATACTCTTCTTATACTCCAAAAACATTTGATTTATTTAAATTCAATGTTTAAACGTGAATATCAATCGATGCAGTTTAACAAATATTATTTATACCAATTCATACAGACTGATAATGCCGTTTGACATACATGTTTGAACTAAAAGCAGTTTTGTAGGCAATTTTTTCTATAAATTTTGTTATTTTATGAAAAAACCTAATCAATGGTATCTTATTTATATTCTCCAAGCAGGTTTCAACTGCATTTATGCTGAACAGTAGTTTGGTTGTCGATTTCCATGTGTTTACATACCCATTATCTAAGTTACCCCAAATCCGAAAATAGACTTTCCATTAAATGGAAAATTATTAATCCAATCAAAATGAATCTTTACGCAATCCTTCAACTGCAATCAATAACTGAAATATCAGTACTGGTTTTAAAAATTTAAAATAAACATCATTAAAAAAGAATGCAGAAATATTCCGATTTTCTTCCAAAAAAACTATCACAGTTACCCCGTTTTACGGTACCTGTTCACTTGTTGCTTTATGTCTAAAATATTGTTTTTTCATTGAAAATTCAATATTTGAAAATGCAAATTAAATTCAACACTCAGTTTTCACGCTTCGACTTTTTTGACCGCATTGAGAGATCACAAAGCCTTGCCTAAGAATCGCAATTGTTTTTGCGATACTGTGCGTCTTCCGGAGTCTATGGAAGCATTGTACAATATATTCAAATTTGCTCCATCACTCAATAAGAACACATTGCCAAGCCATCACTCGTTGTCGCCATCATTCCCACATCAGAATTCGAAGGCTTGCTTGGCACTATTCCGTCGACCAGGAAACGTATGCTCACGCCTACACGCAATCTGAGTTAGCTAACGTAGTTTTGATGACACTACTGGCGAAATGCTATCAGAGTGCCGTCATCAAAGTCACGACAACGTCAACGATAGCGCGTGACAATTCGCGGACTCAGGGCAGAGCAGAGATGCCGACCGTGAATGCTCTTGCCGAAGCTATGGCACGCTTGCCTCTTTGGCTGTGCTTGATTCATGAACTGTACAAGCATTGATAGTGAATGTTGTTTGCTTTCTTTTCACAGCTTCACGATTCATGTTTGCACGCATGGACGTCCTTTTTCTATATGTTTGAATTGGGAGCAAACTAGTTAAACGCGTGATTTTTTAAGCTGTATACACACTTGGTATTATGTAACATTCCACTAAAGAAAACATCAAAATGCCATTGGTATTTGAAGTACATTTATCTGTTAATATATTTAAACTGAAATAGAAAGGTACAAAATACTGATATCTACCTTTTATTTCTTTTTTAAGATTTTTTTTTTTTGAGAGGATTCGAAAATACTAAAAAGAGCGAGAAATGGCATTGAAACTCCGACATCAGTTGAATCCTTCTTTGTGGTACTAAAATGAGGACTGTACTACTAAGGTTCCTAAGAAAAAAAAACAAAGTTTTTCTCGATTAATTCATTCGATTATGAAATTGCTTAACGTATTTTTATGGGATTTTATAAGAATCCTTGGGTATTCGGCTAAATCAATCCCTTAAAGAACATTTGATGATTTATTGAAAAAAACATTTCTGGGAAAAAAATCTTGAACAATTATTATGGATGAATATAACTTATTTGGACAAATAACTCTACAAGACTCTGAAGATACTTTGAAATTATTTCATGAATGAATCGTATCAAACTGAATAAATAAATATTATCTGAATTCTTGTTAAGTTATTGTACCCACCAGCGCTAAACTATTATTGTAAACATGCATATGAAATCCCACAATCTTCATGTTTTCATTGGTCATGGTGCATAGAAGATATAAGCCACTTATGCAATTCATGTAAAATGCTCTCAGATAGACATCTCCACTTTCTTGATGCCAAACACAGAGACAGAAGCAAGCACGAAGTGGCAGTCTAACATCATTTTCCATGCCCGCACAAAATCAAAGAAAATTTGTTTATGAGTACAGATGTGATACTACTGCAAACGAGTTGGATGGTTATCATGTCCTTCTATGCTATGGCACCAATCGACTACAGTACACAAGGATCGGAAGTCGAAAAGCGATGCTATCACCACGCTTAACAAAGTAGATACCTACCATATAGTTTTCCAAATTGGGAAGTCGTAAGCCCTGAAACGACATCAAGCCGTCATATTTGTTTTCGATATACCTAAGTGATAATATCATGACTAAGTGCTGCTACATGATGTGGCCATCTATGAAACATGCGTCTCCGGTTGAGGGCAGGTTCGACTCATCGCCATCGTCGTCGATGGAGAGACACTTCCACGGTTTGCAAATTTGATACTTTCGACATGTGTTTCCGTCGTGCCTTGTTTGGTAAGCGCGCTTATGTCGACGAGATATGCTGCTCCTTCAGATTTGAAAGGGCCTGTATGACTTTGACACTCGCGTCACGTAGCGCCATGGAAGCATTTGCAATTTATTGTAATAAAGAAAATGGAAATGCAATTCGGGATACAACAGACAGTGCTGTAGACGCCATTGGAATACGAGGAAGAGCAATGGGCACCAGTAACGTTGATATTCTTCTGCTAAGTTAGTTCACTCACTGTTATACTTCGAAAAAGAAGTGCGGACAATTTTCCCTAATCATACTTAGGATGATCAAAGCCAGGCACACGTGTGAAACAGATAAAACCATCTAAAAAGTTTGATTTGCAAACGATACAGAAGTGTATATACCTACAGAACCGTGCAAAAGTTTGAGACCACCACCTAAAAAGCTTACGAAAGTATTCTCTTCACATTTCTTATAACACTTCTTATTGACATTCTGTAGAGCCCATTCAAAAGGCACGAAGTTAGTAAATATTACGTACCGTAATCCGGAGTAACATTGATCATTTTTTTTTATATTTCTCAAACATTTTATTTAAAAGTGCATCTGTTGCAAGTTTTATATTTTAAAAACAAGTATTGTCACCCAATGATCGTGTCTTAATACTGTATTTTGTTTTCTGAAAGTTTAAAGCGTGTTTGAAAATTTTTTTAGATGATTTTTTAATTTTGCAATATGGGGTAACGTTGATCACCCATGAAAACAGCGTTCGGTAATATTAAAAATATCATGACTTACTGAAATCATGGTCTCTGAAGCCGAATATGATAACAAAATTTTCACAAGTAATTTGCTTATTGAGTTATTTCAAAATTAAAAACACATTGCATTGTGAAATACTCCTAACTTTAGACAATTTCCTCGGGAATTGCGGCATTCTTTAAAGTAATTTGTGAATTATGCTTAGCTGAACATATTAACGAAAGTTTTGACAACGGAATCGTTTTCAACTATGCCATTCTCAGTAATAACTGCATTCCTTTTGCTCATATCGTTTTTAGAACTCATGTGAGACATGATTCTTTGAGCGTGTCATCCATAATCACGAAAATCATTGTTTCCAAAAGTTGGAAAATTATCGCATGAACACAACTCAATTTTTACGAAAACTTCAATGTTTATAAGCTCATGAATAGAAGGAAGGGAATAACTATTCAAGCATTAAAAATATTTCATCGATAAATGTTGATTGGAACTTTTTACGAGAAGGGTCATTGCGATCAATGTTGCCCCGCTGATCAATGTTACCCCGGATTACGGTATCCATTTACCCACCAAAACCTTTTTCAATTCATTTTACTAACCATTATTTGTAAGCATTGGATCGAGTGAAATTTTACATCAACACTAGAACCGAAATCTGATGTTCTTCATAAAGCATTTGCAAATTTTGGTGAAATATCTGAAAATAATTAAAAATTATTGAAATATTCATTCAAGTCATCGTGCAACATTTTGAGTTTAGTGGGGTTCCCTAAACTTTTGCACAATTACTTGAATAACTATTTTATTGATTTCAAACAATTGTCAGATTTTTCCGCCAAACTTTTTCAACTGCTCTTATAAGGTTCGTCTGGTACCATGGTAGGTAATTTTGTATTTAGTATTATAACATGTATCTCTAGTGGAATTGAATGGTATAGTACGCATGGGACAAAAGTTTGCAGTGGTTTTTTATCAGCAAACGAGACAGGAATCTTGGTACAGGTATATGGTAGGTAATAGTATTTTAACTATATGATGTACTGTCATGCAGTGTTGACAGACTCACACTCAAATATAAATCCCTCTAATTTTTTGCCGCAAAATAAATATTCAAATCGTTAGAACTTTTTTATTTTTCAATATTTTTGCACCATTTTTTCACAAGTTCAAACAACTCTTCTAGTTTAGCAATTCGTGTCGATATTAATCATTGGTGATTTGGTTTTGAAGATACTCCGATGTTCTTTGGGGGACCGACATTTTTCATTTTCCGATATGTCTTTGGCGGCCATTTTGGTCAATTTATCAAAAAATAAAAAAATAAAACGTGGACTATATAATGCAAGGTAATTTGGAGCTACTCTGAAAAAATTATACAAATCATTGTAGAATTCTTCGAGATATCATAAAATTACGATATGATGTTTTTTGAAGTTTTTAAGATCTTTATTTGGCCAGCGGGGTTCCAGAAACCTAAATGCTCATTACTTAAAGACAGCTGCACCAAATCGCTTCATTTTTTCACAACATACTCTCATTAATGTATTCTTCTAAAGAGTGAATATCCGAATACGATTAAAGTTCTGTAGCCTGAGAAATTAACGGGGGGTTCTGGTTACGCGTCGGTCCCCCAAGGAATTTTGGAATATCTTCAAAACCAGATGACCAATGATCAATATCGATACAGATCCAGAAACTAGAAGTTTTTTGAGAGCTTGTGAAAAAATGGTTCAAAAATATTTAAAAACAAAAAAGTTATAACGATTTGAATATTTGTTTTGCGGTAAAAAATGAAGCTGCCGTTAGAGGGGTTAATCAATGCAAACTCATTAGTCATTAGTCATCTCAAGCCTTAGTTTTTTGTGTAAAACCACTCAATCACACTAAAGCCGTTAAAATGGATTCATTCCTAAAACCCGTCAAAAACTCGTGAAAACCGAATGTTGCTGCCTACGCTCGAAAGAATTACTATAATTCTACCAGACTAACAAGAAACCATTGCTTTGTGTGGGTAAAATGTGGAAATACGAGACAATGAGTCTACAGAGCAAAGCCATGCTGAAGGTGTCTGGACTCTGGGTTCGTTTCCCGGTCGGTCCAGGATATTGTCGTAATGGAAATTTCCTTGACTTCCCTGGGCATAAAGTATAATCGTACCTGCCACACGGTATACAAATGCGACAATGGCAACTCTGGCAAAGAAAGCTCTCAGTTAATAACTTTGGAAGTGCACATAAAGCTGAGAAGCAGGCTCTGTCCCAGTGAGGACGTTAATGCCAAGAAGAAAAAGAAGATGCGCTTATCTAGAATTAATATGGATGACAACTTTTCTATTTTTAGAACAGAAGGCAACTATGCAAAGCTTAACGATCGCTTGTTCAACTATTATTCAGCAATAAATCAAAAAAATACCAAAAATTCACGTTGTTGGTCCGAACGTTTTCTAGCTCCGAATGTTTACAATTTTGCTTACTGTGTGCATACTATGAAGATGTATTCTAGAATTACAATGTGCTTATTTATAATTGAAAATTGAACTGTGATTCGCAGATCCATGGCCACTAGGGTGCGGCTTATTTTTCAAAAGTACTCAAACCCTAAAATTCGTGTGCTCTACTGGATTTAAATAACAATAAAGGAGAAACCTCAAAATCTGAGCCGAAAATATTGACATTTAGAGGTGGCGCAGGCGTCTTGAAGGTGAATTTTCAAGTTATAAAAAATGACGTTCAGTGAAGTAAACATAACTTTAGTATTTTTCAACCGATTTTGAAACTTTTAGCAGCATTATCTTTCAAATTAAATTTATGAAAACTTTGTAGAACATCGAATTTGTCTTAAATTAAAACTTTTCTTAGTTAAAAATACTTTTATCCAAATTTTTCCTTATTTTACTAAAAAAATAATTTTTGTTCGACCATAACTTCATTAAAACTCAATCGATTCCGAATCTTCTTACATGTTTTTGAAGCAAATTTAGTTGATTTTAAACTGTTCATAGAACACATTTTTCTAAAAAATAATTTGACTGGGGTATTCAACAAAAACTATCCAAAAACATGTTTTTTTAATGAAAAAATCAAATTTCTTTGGATTATTTAATTTTTTTTGCCGGAAATTACATTTTTTCTATAAAACTTAAATATATAAAGCATCTTGCCTTAATTACGAGTTGAAAAGTGCATGTATTTTTTAACATATGCAAACATAATTTTGTTGAACAATTATTTAAAAATTGTTGCAAAGTCCTTCCCAAAGGTTTAACAAATGAGAAAAACCAGTTTCAGCTTTAGAGATGATATTTAACTGGCAAAAATTTGGAAAACTGGCATTTTTCGTAAAACAAATCATGTTTTTGTGCAGTTTTCGCTGAATAACTTGGTCAAGATATTTTTTAGTGAAATGTGATGTATGAAAGGTTTGAAAACAATTGAATTAGCTTCAAAAGCATGTAAAAAGATTTGGAATCGGTTGAGTAATCATGAAGTTGTGGTCAAACAAAGTTGAAATTTTTAGTAAAATGAGGGAAAATTTGGAATAAATTACTTTTAACTAAAACTTGTTTTGATTTTAGACAAATTTGGTGTTCAACAAAGTTTTCACAAATTTAATTTTGAATGTATTGAAGCTAAAAGTTTCAAAATCGGTTGAAAAATAACGAAGTTATGTGTACTTCACTGAACGTCATTATTATAACCTGAAAATTCAACTTCTAGACGCTTGCGCCACCTCTAAATGTTAATATTTTTGGCTCAGATTTTGAGGTTTCTCTTTTAATGTGATTTGAATTCAGTAGAGCATACGAATTTTTGGTTTTGAGAACTTTTGAAAAATATGCCGCACCCTAATGGCCACTCACCTTACGTTTTTTGTTTCACGTGTGATTATATCATTAGCATGTAAAGTATGAGCATAACTTATCGTCTTGTCTGAATAACAGCTGTAGCCTTTTTCCTTTAAGGTTGCATTGAGGCTGAAGAAGCGATACTAGCATTCTACGAAAACTCTTAGCTGTCAAACATTTGTTATGAAACAAATAGTGTTTCGGTGTTTTTAAGTCGAGTGGGGTTTCATTGGCGTGACAATTTATAAGCGGATACATATATTTTGAAATATCATAAATAATCATCGATAATTATTGGATGCGATGTTCCCAGCGATTGCACAAAGGTAAGTCATGTTACAAACATTGAGTGGTTTCCAATAAATTATGAATCCATGTGTGGTCTATGGATTGTGCAAGAATCAATCATTCACTGACATTTTATTGGAGTTGCAACGATTGAAAGTTCACGAGGGTTGAATAAGATTTTCTTCATATTAGTGTTCAGCTCTCGTAATGTTCAACTTTCTACACCATCAATCAGCCAGTGTTCAGCAAATACTCTAGCTGTTCAGCTTTCATTGCTACTTGGGATGGTACTATATTTTTTACTATAATTGTAGTTCCGTTGGATGAATTCAATAAACAAGGGAATTCGTATTGAAAAAAATAATTTTGATTGAAATGTTTCCAGTTTAGTCAAATGAATAGCAGTAGTGTTAAAATATAACAAGCTGTAGCCATTTTAGTCAAAACTGTTTTTAGATTACACGCACTGTTTGTTTCACTTTTTCTTACAAAACAAAACGCAATTATTTCTGCCACAATTAATGATTTATTATTATTGATATTATAGATTTTTTTAGAATCCACTCTAACATTTTTTTGATTATTTCCAGAATCTATTTGTACACCATTCTTGTTGCAGGTAGTAACGGTAAAACGGCGCGGAATAAGTAGGGTAGAACACCGGTTTTGGCCAGCCTAAATAACAATGTCTTTAACACTCTAATACCCAAATTTTTATTTTCTATCGAAGTATAATTTTTCGTTATCTAAAAACGATCTTATCACGTTTTGGACAATGGTGTATTTTTATTAGCAATTTTATGAATTGCCGTTTTTGACTTTTCTTATTTTTATTTTTAAACAACCCTATCCTCTTTTTTTTCTTGAAGCCTTTTCTAGGTACCGATTTTGGACAATTACAAAATATAAATTTTTACAATACATTTGAAGAAAATTAAAGTTCCAACTTTTCTGGAACTTATTTTATTTTCCGTGTAACTAGCAAAAAATCGATTTGAAATTATTCCAATTCCACCAGGCTCCTCTTGTGTGGTAGGATGATTGTAAAAAAAACGTAATATATACAATTTTTTATTGAGTGAGACATTCTCGTAGGAACCAGGTCACCATCAGCATACATCGTTTGAATTCTATATCATTGATCGCTAGTATGTGCTTAAACTTAAAAGTGGTTCTTTCGGTTTTCTCAAATTTGACAAACCCCTCGTACGCCAGTTAGCTAAGCAGTTTGCAAAGAAGCCCATTTTTTGATAAATCTTATTTCCCTTGGAACACATAGCAAGCTTAGTGGCATCGTATGGGGAAAGGATATAGTTTTCATTTGAAACTAAAAGAATTTTGGCGTCAATTTTGAATTTGGTCGCCATGTTGAGTTTTGTCAGAAAAATCGTTTTTTCACCATTAGCGCACCGCTTGTTTCAAATCCTGAGATCACCATGAAAAAGCTGAGAAAAAAAACTGAGTAGGATAGGCTACAAAAACTAGGTGAGGCCAATATAGGCTACCAGAACCAATTTCAGCCAGAGATTAAACTTCGATTCCTGAATTGGCCAATCACATTGATTTCTTATAATAGTGATCAACCAAGTTATAAGTGCTCTGGCCATAAGATGTAATTATTATTCTTATTTTTCGAATGAATTCGGAACAGGCTTCATTATGTGAATGTGGTCAACTTAACACAAAATCTTCATGATGATTGACTATGTAGAACTATGTATAATCCACAATGGCTACGACTGACGAGTATCCAAAACCGATTCTGCTACCCTACTGCATGTTTTCATCAAACTTTTACTCGCTTCAATCGCCACATCCCAGAGTATCACATTTCTCTGGAACAAGAATAAAAGTCACACATCACAAAAATGATAGCATCGAGTTGATAGGATCATGTAACGTACCTGCTGTTATCTTATATCAAACTAGGCCGGCTAATTGAAAACTAATACAAACTGTAGCAGAAATAACTCACAATGAGTTATTTTTCTGGTATTATTTGTTGACGGACATTGCAAAGACAAGCTTGCTCAGAAATCATCACAGTAGATGAGTAAGCTTCACACAGCAAATTGAAATTATTTTTTTATTTTTACATATCTTGACGGAAAAAAGTGATGAGTATTTGTATTTTTTATTTTTTTTTTCAGGTGGGTTTTGTTTTCTGGAAATATCATAACATAACAACAGTGATAAGTTTACATGGCCACTGACGTAGCGTAACCAATGTTTTTATTTTTCAGCGTGCGTCATCATAAACAATGCATTCTATAAAGAGAGCTAAAAAATTTTGAGTTTTGACCAAAACTGAAGTTTATCGATTAAAATTTCAACCCAAAATCTCTCACTTTTCTCTTTCTTCCTCATGAATGTTGTCAAACATAGAGCGAGCTGCGTGTACCCAATGCACTATGGGCCAGGGACGAAATCTGGCGGGACAAACTCGGTAACGAAGCATTCACGGCATTTGGTGTATTCGGCAAAGTTTTTTGTAACAACGAGAACCATCTACCGTCATAAAGGGATAGTTTATCAATCGTCCATATAGGTGGTGCCACAATCTAGTTTTTTATTGTGACGCTTTGGAGACTTGGCATACTCGGAAAATTTGTTCATTTTGATAAAATAAACAACTCTCTCGGAAACGTCAAAATTACACAGTCTACTGTAATACAATTTACGAACTAGATTGGGGGTGCGTAAATTGAATCAGTGCGTAAAACGAGGTTTTGTCTTTTGGAGTCTACTTGTATGAATTTTGTATTACTTAGAGAAATTATGCTCCTTTAGTATCATCAAGATGTTATTGGTATATTTCGTTCTTAATCAGGCAAGAATATGTGCAAGTGAAGGTCTTTCAAGAACTTTTTGGAGTTTGGACAAAAGATTCTACATGAGTAAATAGAGATCAATTTACCATTTCTATGTAGAAGAATATCTCACAATACTGGATCCTAGATGATTGTTATTATTATTTTTTTAATTCTTTATTACTATCATTCCAAACATAACATTCATTTCTTATATCTAGGTGCTCTGTGTTGTTAGACAAAACTATAATCCTAATTTAGTAAAACAAATTTAAGGTTTTATTAACATTTTTTAACAACATATTACATTTCATTTGCCGTAGCAGTTCAGATTTTTTACTGATGACTTGATTTCACCTGCTTATATGAGAAAAAAAAACACGTTTTCAATTTACTCAATCTAACATAACCTAAATATAAAACGCATAATTCGTGGAAATAGAAGGTTGTAAAGATTTTTGCCTGAAATTATTAATTATTTTATTTGACATATGTTCTAATGTTTCAACATTGTAAATCACTGGTACTATACCAGGGAGGAAGCTTCAGAATCATTTTCAAAATTTTATTTCGAACTGTCTGCAGAAAGCTCTTCCTGGTATTACAACAGCTCGTCCATATTGGTACAGCATACAACATAGCTGGCCTGAAAATTTGTTTGAATATCAAAAGCTTGTTCTTACCACAAAGTTTTGATTTTCTATTAATAAGGGGATGAAGATATTTTACATATTTGTTACATTCGGATTGAATGCCAACACTAGACTAGCTCATACAGGAAGTCTTTCAGACCTGGATAATAATTGTCCCATGTTACTTTTTGTGCATTTTGACTTTTTGTCATCAAACAGTTTATTTTTACGTATAGTTTTAGAAAACACTTACCAAAAATTAACTTTGTTCATAAACTCAATAAAAAGCAAGCCAAGTCAATTTGTCCCATTTATGAATTCCCATGCATAACTGCATAACTATACAATTCGCTGCGCTGATCTCGAACAAAATATTCAGTAGGCAGGTTTTATTCAGCTGGAGAGTTAGAGAAAATCGTTTTGAATATCTTCTTACGTTGGCTTTACATCCCATTGGAAAACAACCTGTTTTATGTGTTTGTATTATCGGGATGCATTCATCATTCATGCGAGCCCAACGTCATATTTGATTGAAATTTTCAATATCAAAATATTATTTACCATCCGTGTTTCAATGAATTTCAGTAGAATTTTCAGGGTCAATCACAAAATTCTTCTAGTTTTTGGAACCGCGGTCATCGATTGGAAATTAACCGTAATTTGGGATTCATCGCGGAGACTACTGAAGTAATCCCACTTGAAGAATCATTAACCACTTTAATTTCGAGTACTTGGCATGCGACAAATCAACTTCATGAATTTTCAAATCAAATCTAAAGGTGGTTCAGATGTGTTTGAATGACTTGACCATATTTCGGATTGTTTCGAATTCCCGGTTTCCTGGGGGAAATGGCCACTAAATTGTTGGTTCTGAAACCTAGCTGGCAACAGCAAACTTCATAAGTTCCCAAATCAAGGCTAAAGAAGGGTAATTCAAACGTTCTTGGATGACTTGATAACATGCCAGGTTGTTTTGGATACCCTGTTCCCCAGAGGAAGTGGCCATTATATTGGCAGTTCTGAAACCTATCTTGCGACATATCAAACTTCTTGAATATGCAAAAGAAGTCGAAAGAAGAATAGTTCAAGAGGTTTTGGATGACCTGGCACATACTGGGTTATTCCGGATAACTGGTTCTTCGGTGCAAGTGGCAAATGTGTTGGCGGTTTTAAAACTTAACTTAATTAGTGATGATTTTGCAAACCAAATCCAAAGGAAAGTCAAATCTTGTGAAGATTTATGTCGTGAATTTTGAGTTAAATATTAACTCCGCAGAATATTAACTCCGCGTCAAGCCTGCAGCTGGAAGAGTCGATATAGGAATTTATTACATCTTATAAACTCTCTAACTTACTAATCCACTCTTTCTTTCACTAACTCAAACATTTTCTTATTATCACACATACAGAAAACTTTGCTTTCCATCCCAAACTATAAAATCGTATTTCTTCGCTTCCCCACACGTGGCTCCGTTTGGCACATGTCACTTGAGCCTTCATTAGGTACCTTAACGTAGTCTTGAGGAAATACGTCTTCTACATTCTGTACAATATATACATTAGAACGGTCATCTACAGCAGTATGCTTAGCACATAATTGGTCACTACTATTAGTGGGACTGTTATGCGTGGAAATTCACCGAAAACCCCGTATTTCTAGGCATAATAGTCCCACTTTGAATTTCATAGCTAAATTTATTTTTTTTTCCATAACACAAACTCTTCACTCTAATGAACACGCTATTCTTTATACTATTGTGATGATTTTAATTAAATTTACCACAAACCTGGTCAATACGAGGCCTAAATGTGTTAAAATCTTTAAACGCGTTTTTCTCGATTGCATATTTTGGAACATGGGACAATTATGCGTATAACGGCAGTGGAATTCTGATAACTAACCTGAAGTACTCGATTTGACACGTATCTTTTAATTATTCTAACAATGTATATTGAAAAATTAAAGTTTTTTTAATTGAACGATCAAACCTTCATGCCAAACACTGTCGAATGCTTTTTCTATATCTAGAAGAGCAATAACAGCCTTCAGATTTGTTGTAATGTGCTATTCTACGCAACCATTCCTGTCTCTTTAATAGCTTTCTGTTCTTCTAATACACCATGTTTATTGGACCATGATTTCTCAATTTTTCAACGGAGTCCGGTATTGGGTGCTGTCCGGTACTGGGAGATCTCCACTTATAACCCAAGATCAGTCGTATGCGTGTACTGAGTAAGGCTAAGGTAGCGTTCAAAAAATTTCTGCAATGTTTTTATTTTTCAATTTTTGAGGATTATGTATAATTTACCGTTTACCTTTAGAGAGTTTGAAGTGAATCTGTAATTTTAGGTTTATGGACAAAACACTTTTGTATGTTTTCTAGGAGGTGACCCCAAACTTTTGCACCGGAGTGTACCTCAATTCAAACGTGCCTTCTGAAGATCGCCAACGGTTTCGGAATGTTCTCCGGGGTCCAGTTGAGGCTCATGTTTGTATCGGCTACTTTAAAATTCGCAGATGCTTTGCACCGGTGCTGGGAATGCAAACAGTCACTCAGGCAGGTCAGTTAGCCTCCGGATTGCCCCGAACAGAACAAGCAGGTAGAGAAAGAGAAATAATCGAACATAATTATATTTGCATAACAAATTACGCTTGATTATATATAATTTGTATCATCTTAATTTTTCCTCGTTTTCATACCCACTTCACGATCTTGGCTTGGCGCTGTCTGCTGTGCCCATTGGGGCTTCAGTTTATTGAGGTTGCTGTACGCAACCGACCTGTTATTCACCTCTGTGTAGAGAATGGGTTGAACTGATCTTGTTAACCATACTCAATTGGGTTAAGTACGACGGTAGTTTAAACTCATCGAATACGTTTAGGTGAAAGTGAACCTGATCCATGGTAACAGCTGGCCATTTTAATAATCAGATACTAATATATGTGGGTCAAACGACTTCTCGGCTGAAATGTATTGTATTTACAGTCAGTTGCGTGAATCGAAAATTTGATTTCTACACAGCAAAAATTTAATGGAAATCTCTCGACGTATTTTATCTGAAAATAATTTGATGTAATTGAATGCGGTCACATCAATTTTTTTACCATTTTTTACTAAAAATGTAAACGAAATGAAAACTATTTGGTATCAAATTTTGACAAATTTATGGAACTCAATTTGATACATTGTGGTAATTTTCTCACCTTTCTAAAGTGAAATGTACCCAGTAAACACACGATCGCATACCCCCGTTTAACTTGACAATGATGCATCATCCACACATATTTGCGATTGATGATGACCCTTCGCCTTTGAACCAACATCCAGCGCAATTTTCATTAGCTACCCTTATTTGCTATCGCAAAGATGCAATCCATGGGGTGCGACAAAATTGGATATCGCATTTCAAACTGAATCCAACAAATGATACAGCATACTCTCGGTGAAGTTGTATCATCACACTCTACTCTAAGACGACCGATGAAGGACAGAGATCGATCGGGCTGTGAATTGTACAACCAACTAAGTTGGAAAGTGGTCTGCATGCTGGATTTAACTGAGTCCAGATTCTTTCGACGAACGAATAATTGATGATAATGCGTAAGTAAACAGAAGCACAGAATACTCGCATTGAAAGGATTTTCCGTTGTATGCCATTTCGAAGGGTGTTAATTAAATGCATCTGGACTTTGTTTGTTGTGGCATTAGGAACAACCTTGGAGGGGGATAGCCAGTATTTGATTTTGGATACAAGAGACTTACTTCAAATAAATTTACCCTTAGTTGGTGTCACAAGAATGGAACGTTATACACATACTCCTTTTCAAAATGATATGACCACCTGGTGGCACAAGTTCAACATACTTAAAATGTACATCTTTTCCAAGTGTTCCAATTAAGGGTATTAATCAGTTTTACGTTAATTTAAAAGTCATATGATTATGAAAAGCAGTATATTTTTAAGAAGTGCAATCCATTATAAACTTTGTGCTTGATTTCATCATTGCAGCGAACTTCAATTCATAGACCTCCTAAAATTTGAAGCGCGGTTGCTGACAAAAAATATTTTTGTTTTTCTATTATAAGTTCATGTCAATAAAAAAATGACTATGGAATAAATCCAGATGGATAGTTGACAGTGCAGTAACCATGAAGGCTGTGTATTGAAAACGCTTTAAATTTTAACTCAACTGACTCCCAGAGGCGTACCCAAGTTTCTCCAAATTCTTCTGTCAGCGACTCTGAAAACTCCTAATTCGTACCTGAGTTATTCATTTGACATCGTCGACATTCTCATGCAAACCACGATGAGTGCCTCGTATCGAGGCACGTTAACGTAACCACGTTTATTTATATTTAAATTCAGATATTCATAAAAAATGCAAATACCCGTGACCATGTATATTCATAATATATAGCGGAAGACGCGTACCAACGCCGTTCCCGAAATGTTTAACATAATAATTGCCAATGATTTGGCAAATTATCGAGCCACGCTCCTCTTTTCGCATACTAGACACCCAAAAGGCAGGCTTCATTTTATGGCAATCGAAGCCAAATTAAAGCGTAAATTCTGTCAAATACCTACATGAATCTTAATAGATATGGTACGTAAAACCCCCCCATCTAGTTGAAGGCATACAAATGAACGTTTAGCAAACTCAACCCTTTTATTTTTGCAATGTCAAGTCACCGAACCAGCCATGGTGACGAACCATCCCAATATATTACCACATGTCATCTTTACCATTGCCTCCCCAGGGCGTTTATTCCGGCAGCCATAGTCTCGTTCCTTGTTCTGACAAAGCCGGCTACTTCTCCAGGATATTTAACAAATGAAGGCATACATAATATATGGTGGCGTCTTACAAATGTGGAGAGGCATAAATATTACATGATTTATGATCATGTGATGCAAACTATTTTCCGCACACCATTCATGATTGCTTTTTCGCTACTTCCATTTTTGCTGGTGCTGCTGGTCTTGCTGACTTCATTTTTTGTTTGTTTGATTTTCTTGAAAGGAACGTTTTCCGACGATTCTTATCTAAGCTGCCCCGAACGTATATCGTTCATTTTGGGGAAGCTATTTTACATCACCCAAGAAGAAAAATGTCATTCAATCTGGCACAAAATGTTTCATCAAGTATGAATAATTTGAAAGTAGAGTAAAAACTATGGCCAGACTAAGCTTTATCATATATTCAACAGAAAATTGATGAATTATTATCGTTCGTCCTAAACACAAACCGTTTCCTACAAGTAGTGAAACTTGATGCTAAATAATAACTTTTAAGAATCTATGCTCCACAAAAAAAAGTCTGCTTATAAATCAACATGTTAACGACTCCTTACAGTGTTGGAATACGAGGGAACCACCCCCATCGAGTTGAGATCGAGCGGCCAGCACTGAAATGGTACCTTTTGGATCATTTTCAATTTGTTTTCTCAGCAGGAGCCTGAGTCCGAAAATTAGTTTACCTACCTACCTCTCGCGCACGCCTGACACATGTAGATCGGAACATAAATTTACACGAGTGATTGGTTCAGCTGTTTCGACCTTCATCACTTTTCAGTTTCATGGAGCGTATAGGACGGCCAACCTTGATTAAATCGTGCTGTCGTTACTGAGTGATGTAAATTTTTGCTTGTAATGGTTAAGTTAGAGCATAAGTACGTTATCTGATTGTTAATACCTTTTCAATTGCTTCTTATCCAACGATTTTTTCTGTAAGACTATTGAAAGTTTAAAATTATGTATGCTGTTTAACTAGTTAGGATTAAGAAATTTCTTCCAGAGAGCCCCCCTTGAAATGCATACTGCATACTGCAATAATAAAAAATGTGATTTTCTGTACCATTTCTGGTAAAAACCAGATAATAGCTAAAAATATGTTGAAAATTTAAGTTTTTTTAATAGATATTTGGAGCATCAATATTAACTGAAATTTCAACGACAAATCGCTCATTTTTTAATCGGTTGTACTTTAAATTTACACGATGATGTAACATTCAAGCATCTTGAGTTGAAAATTTAACGTGATGCTGTAACACTAAATGAATTTGATTTTCTTTTACTATAATCTCCTGTTTACGCTACATTGAAATTTAAATATTGTTATGTGTATAGGCGATTCCTTTTCTCGTCAGTAGCAAATCAGCCTCAACTCTTTACTTCTTTTTTGAAAAAGAAAAAATAAACTTAAAATCACAAGTAAGGCCGGCAAATACCTTTAAACATTACTCACATTTTCAGTGCGCATCGTACCTTCGTGCTGTGCGTACACGAATTCTGTCTGCTCTTGGAAGTTTTTTGAAAACTACATTAAGCAATAAAACAGTACTTTTCAGTGCTACACAAACAGTATTTTTCTGTGCTAAATATATGGCAGGATTTACAGAAAGAAATCAAGAAACGTTTTGCACAATTAAGAAACACAAATTTTGGAAATAAGATTTCTCAATAGGGTCCTAAGGCACTGTCCCAATTTTAGTATTGAACGTTAAAGTTTAGGCCAAAAACACATGTTTACTAAATTTTCTAATGATTTTCGTTGGTTTAAGTCCATGAAAACATTGTTAACGGTTTTCGAGATTTTGTCACACCCCTTGGTTTAAACTCAAATTTTGGGTATATTTTGTTTTTCGTGTCCCTTCCGAAATGTCAGATAGCAACAACCCCAGTGTTAAAAATAAAAGCCCTGTGGCATTTTTGCCCACAAAGTGAACGTCAAACATGATCAAAACTGTCAAGGTTCATATGTGGAATTATTTTTAAAATTAAAGTTTAAATGTTTAACGGCTATATATTTGAGATGGAAAAATTGCTAAAGTAGTTATTGAATAAAAACAAGGATTCATTAATCATTTTAGAACCCAATTGGACCCTGGACCTAAGCCCTTTATCTGAAAAACCTCAGAAGCCAATACCAGCATTGAAAGAGGTAAACAAATTATTACCAACTAATTGAAAAAAAGCTCAAAAACTTGCTATGCAGTTTGAAAGCGCGCACAATTTTAATTTAGGACTTACTAGTACAATTGTACTAGTACAAATCAAAAATTTAAAGAATCGTAAGCAAAAGGCACATAAAATATACAACAAATGTAAAAATGATGCAAATTTAATTAACTATTTGAATATTTGCGATCAATTAAATCTTGCCATTGATACCGCATTTGAAGAGTATAATGAACGAACTGAGCGTGAATTGAAATCATGTCCTAAAAATTTCTTTAATTACGTTAAAACAAAAACCAAATCTAACAACTTTCCATCTGAAATGCACCTTGATGATGAAATTGGTGTGAACCCGGAAGAAAGCTGCAATCTGTTTGCAACATTTTTTCAAGACGTTTACACTACTTATTCGGAAAATAATCGAGATCGTGAATATTTCTCATTTCTTCCGGAAATCCCAAATGACATTTGCGTCAATCAAATCAAAGTACATGATATTGTAGATGCACTAAAAAGTCTAGATGTCTCCAAAGGTGCTGGACCTGACGGGATTCCACCTGTATTTTTGAAAATGTTATCAATCGAACTTGCATCTCCGCTATTTTGGCTCTACAATATGTCTCTGCAATCAGGTAGTTTCCCTGAAACATGGAAAAGCTCATTTTTAGTGCCGATCTTTAAAAGTGGCAAAAAATCTGACATACGTAATTATCGTGGGATAGCCATTATCTCTTGTATTCCAAAGATTTTCGAGGCAATAATAAATAAAATTTTATTCGATATGGTTAAAAACAGAATAACTCATACTCAGCATGGTTTTTTTAAGGAACGCTCAACATGCACAAACTTGCTGGAGTTCATTCATTATTCTTTGACAGCCATGGATAATGGTAATCACGTGGAAGCTCTCTATACAGATTTCAGCAAAGCTTTCGACCGCATTGACATACCAATGTTGCTTTTTAAGTTAGAAAAAATAGGATTTCAACCGGACCTTCTTAAATGGGTAGAGTCTTATCTTACTAATCGTCAACAAATAGTTAGATACAAAGGAGTAAAATCTATTCCAATTAAAGTTACATCGGGAGTTCCTCAAGGGTCTCATTTAAGGCCATTATTCTTTATTTTACACGTTAACGACATTTCCTTCATTCTGAAAAAAGTGAAAGCTCTCATATATGCTGATGACATGAAACTTTTTCTTGAAATAGTAAGCGATGAAGATATACATACTTTAAAAAATGAAATTGATATGTTTTACAAATGGTGCAATAAAAGCCTTCTTCAATTGAACGTGAAAAAATGTAATTCAATATCCTTTAGCAGAAAGCGTAGTATACCTAACACAACAGTCTACCTAGGGAATCAACTAGTAGAAAAATGCGTAAGAATAAGAGATTTAGGAGTGATTTTAGATTCCAAAGTTACTTTTATAGATCACTATAATACAATTATCAACAAGGCAAACAAGATGTTAGCATTTATAAAACGATTTAGCTATAATTTTCACGATCCATACACTAAAAAACATTATACATAACCTATGTGCGTTCAATTTTAGAATACTGTAGCATAGTTTGGTCACCATTTTCATCAACCCATGAAAATGGTATAGAATCAGTTCAAAAACAATTTCTGTTGTTCGCACTTCGAAAATTAGGTTGGACAAGGTTACCTCTACCATCTTATGAAGCACGATGCATGCTCATTAATATTCAAACATTGAAGAAACGTCGCGAATTTGCAAAGGTCTCGTTCGTAAACGATATAGTTTCGCATCGTATTGACTCGATGACACTTTTATCAAAATTAAATTTTTATGCTCCTTCAAGACAACTGGGAAGTCGTAGTATTTTTTATACAAACTATCACCGCACAAATTATGCCAAATTTGAGCCTTTAAATCAAATAATGTCTGTTTACAATAAACATTGTGAAACCATTGACTTTACTATGACGAAATTGGAACTAAAACAAAAATTTATGTCATATCAAAATTCGAACTAGATTAAGAAAATAACGTTTTCAAACTATATAATATTAAGTGTAAAATTGTAACAAAATGGTCTACTTCTGATTGACGACATGAAATAAATAAATAAATAAATAAATAAATAACTAGTACAATTGAAAATGAAGTTACTCAGGACTTCAAAAATATTCTCAATCAAGTACAGCGAAGCCTTATTCGTTACGCCCTCAAATCGCTTCCATGGAATGATCCGCAAAATCTTCCTCATTATGAGAGCCGCTGCAAACTGATCGATCTCGAAACATTTTCACAAAGACGAACTAAGCTGAAACAAATGTTCGTAGTTGACCTCATAACCGGAAACATTGACTGCTCTGCCCTTTTCAACGATGTAATGTTCTTTGCACCGAGCCGAAATTTACGTGGAAGATGTCTCTTAACGACGGGTGCACAACGCACCAGTTACGGTCAAAACAGTCCCTTCACTAGCTGCATCCAGTATTAAACGATCAATTTGAATTTAACGTTTCCAAGACGATTTTTAAACGTGGAATTAGGAATATTAGATAATAAGAAAAGTCTGTGGGATATTAAAGGAATCCAAGATCAAATAAATAAAATAAAAGAACGTTTTCGAAAATTCCTGGGAGACTGATTTGGAATAAGTTAGTCCTATTATTAAAAAAAAATTAAATTAAATTAATTTCCTCCATCAGTAAACATTTTAAAAAGGTCATTTCGAACAGTATGAATGCCCACATCAACTAAAATTCATTCTTTGCCAATTTGAACAGTTCGGATTCCGCCATGGACATTCGACCACTCATAAACTTCTACGTGTAACAAATTTGATTCGCTTCATTCGCATCCAACAAATCTGAAGGCTATTCTACTGGTCTTGCTCTTCTAGACATAGAAAAAGCATTCAACAGTGTTTGGCATGAAGGTTTGATCGTAAAATTAAAAAAACTTTAATTTCCCAACATACATTGTTAGAACAATTTCAAGTTATCTATTCAAATCGTACACTTCAGGTTAATTATCAGAACTCCAGGTCTGAAAGACTTCCTGTAAGAGCTGGTTTTCCTCAAGGCAGCATTTTGGGACCAATATTATACAATATTTTCACATCTGACTTACCTGAGTTACCTCAGGGATGTCAGAAATCTTTGTTTGCTGATGACACAGGCCTCTCCGCCGCAGGACGAAGCCTGCGTGTCATCTGTAGTCGATTGCAAACAAAGTTTGGATATTTTTTCTTCATACTTGCAACAATGGAAGATTTCTCCTAATGCTTCCAAAACTCAACTAATAATATTCCCACATAAACCAAAAGCTCTTTATTTGAAACCTTCAAGTAGACATGTTGTCACGATGAGAGGGGTCACGCAATTGGTCAGGTGAAGTTAAGTATCTAGGGCTCATGCTAGATAAGAATTCAACTTTCAAATATCACATTGAGGGCATTCATGCCAAATGTAACAAATATGTAAAATGTCTCTAAACCCTTATTAATAGAAAATCAAAACTTCGTCTTAAGAACAAGCTTTTGATCTTCAAACATATTTTCAGGCCAGCCATGTTGTATGCTGTACCAATATGGACTAGCTGTTGTAAAGCCAGGAAGAAAGCTCTGCAGAGAATTCAAAATAAAATTTTGAAAATGATTCTGAAGCGTCCTCCCTTGTATAGTACTAACGAGTTACATAGAATAACCAATGTTGAAACATTGGATTAAATTTCAAATAAAGTAATAAATAATTTCAGGCAAAAATCGATAAAATCTTCTATTGCCACGAATCTTCTAATTTAGATATTTAGGTTAAGTTGAGTTAAGTAAATTGAAAACGTGTTTTTTTCTCTTATAAGCAGGTGAAATCAACTCATCTGTAAAAAATCTGAACTGCTACGGCAAATGAAATGTAATATGTTGTTAACAAAATGTTAATAAAATCTAAAATTTGTTTTACCAAATTAGGATGATAGTGTTGTCTAATAACACAGTGTACCTAGATTTAAGAAATTAATGTAATGTTTGGAATGATACTTATAAAGAAATTAAAAAAAAAACCCTCACTGCTCAGCGAACTTTAAACGAATTCATATGATTTTTTGTCAGTATACTGGTCCACATTTATAGTTTCTAGAAGTGGCCAGAGGAACACTAGAATAATTCCTTTATTCCTTTGGTCGTAGTAATTTTGGTGGGTAACTGGATCAAGTTGGGTAAAAAACGGTTATTTTTTGGACATGCCAAGTAAACTTCATTTATTTGCAAGGACATCCATTAAATTTGCATAATACATTATGATTGTATATTCAACACTATAAATAAAGAGTTTTGGACCGTTTAGAATAGACCGTATGTGGCCACTCGGACCTAATGCCCGGAAGAACCGGCGATATATTCGTTTGATACTGAACAGTTTCAATTCTTTTTTTTTTTTTTTTAAGGCACTCTGTGCTCGTGGCCACTACTGTGCCGGAATCAGTTGATCTGTAGCTTCTTAACCGATACAGATCTATTTAGAACTTATCTATTTATTTACATCTGCACTCTCTCCTACTCTTTTACTCTCACACCGAGCAGGTAGGAGAGAGCTTCTGCTGCCAGTGAGGCTAGCTGCCTGCGAAGAGGGTCAGTTTGTCTCAGTCACCATCTGATACTGACGGAGGATGGATGTGCTTCCCAAAGCACGGTCCTCCGTGAGGCGTCTTCTGGTGGCTGGACGGGTTTTTTTGTGGAGGGGCTGGGAATCAAACCCATGACCTTCCGCTTATGAAGCGAAAGCGTAACCTCAAGGCTACAGACCCCCCTTAGTTTCAATTCTTGAAAAGTAGAGATCGAACATAATAGTTCACTACAACGCGTTCCCATAAGCTTAGCACAGATGTTTACATACAAATTGTCCATTTTATCGTAAATTTGAGGTGTCCCGGGACCCGAAAATGGACATTTGTAGGATCAACCAAATGCAGGAAACATGGTTATCCAAACCAATCGTTTCTCAAAAAATTTACACTGATGCAATTTTTTTTTAAATTCTCTGATATAGTGGCTACATTATAGCCGGTTCCGGAAATTATCTGTGGCTTGAAATTTGTGTACCTCCAGGAACACAAACGCACAGCATCCTCTCCACCTGACCTAACCCAGTGACCCACCAGAATAACTCCGGCCACATTCCCGAGATCCTCTGGTCACTTTTCGTAACTAGATATGTATACTACAAAAAATGATTGAAATCCGTTATGTATTCCCTGAGCGGTGAGAAACTTAGTTTTTCTATGAATTTCTTTATTAGTATTATTCTAAACATTACATTCATTTCTTATATCTAGGTGTTCTGTATTATCAGACAACACTATCATCCTAAATTGGTAAAACAAATTTAAGAGGTGAGATTTTAAGTTGTTTTTCTTTCACTCAGGCCTATACGGATTAACATCTTCAAAATAGGAACTTGAGCCTTCTTAAGAATCTACATCAGGGCCGCGTTCAACCATGAGGAGGCTCGGTATAATATTATGCGTGTGGTAGATTGAACAACGAGAAAAATAATTTATAAAACTACTTTTTGTAAGGGTGCCTAAAATGTGGCTCAATCAAGAGCCCCCGTACATTGTTGATCCAAGTGTCCTCCAAAACTTAAAATGCTCATTTTCATTTTGGAATATAACAAACTTTTAATTTCTCACTAGCTATGTTGAATTTTTAATGCAATGGAGAATTTGAATTCTTAAGACTCCCTCGCTAAGGTACTGTTTAAAAAGATTTGGCTAAATTAATGTTTTGGCGTTGAAGTCGGCCAAAACTGTTACTTTTTAGTCACAAAATGATGTATCATGGACCTCGAAAAGATTTTCTGTTCCTCATATTTGGCATTTTTGATTATTAACGTTCAACGCTCCGTCATCGTAATCATCGTCATCATCGAAACTTCAAAAGCAGTTTTTCTGTTCAAATGTAAACATTTTTCGGCGAAAATGTGTTCATCGTGTTTCGGTTGGAGAATGGAATACAGTGAACACATTTTCCTGTAAATTTTCTTGATTTTGAACAAAAAAACTGCTTTTGAAAATTCCGAAATCAATGACGGATCCTGCCCCCTTAAGGCTCAAGAATCCATCATTCAATCATCAACAATCATCACGAGTGAAAAACCAGTTTTTTCGACCAAATTCAAAGAAATACTTAGGGAAATCTATCATTGATTTACAAATAGGAAGTACAATTCAATGATAGATTTTAATGAACATTGATTCAAATATGAGCGAAAAAATTGGAATTGAAAATTCGTAAAACGATGATGGTTATTTTTCTCTTAACTCTGTCAGAGTGTGCCTGTTGACTACGCTATTTTCAAGGATATGAACGTTAAGTTAACACAACTGAAAGACTATTTTCAATGTAAAGCGTCACTATTTTGGCGTATTATTTTCGTTAATGTTATGTAAATATTAATAATCTGAAACACTAATATGGTTCTAATGGAAACCATTTCCCCATTATGTGAACCTTTTTACATTTAGTGATGCTTTTTTTTATACACTTTTCATATGTATAGATATATGAAAATATATTTTGTGTTTAGTATCAAAAGTATACAATCACAGGAAAAATTCGTTTGTCTTACAAATCCTATGCAAGCCCAAGAAGGTTCTCTTTCATATAGGTGCAGTAAAACTCTTTTGCTTATCTAACACGCTTTCAAGTTTGGATAAGTTATCATCAGTTCATACCTCTTCCAAAGAAGATTCTCAACACCGTCAAGTATTACTGTTTCATACTTAGTGTCTGAATAATTTTGACATACATCTTTGGGCCGTTTCAAACTATATTGGGAACTGAATCAATTCAATAAATATCCAATCAACAATTCAAACGTCTTTAGTTCTTGTTTGAAGATTTACTCATATTATGAAATTTTTTTGACTCGTCAAAACATAACAAACTACGTCTTCTCATGCAGGAAAATCACCAAGAAACAAAGTTTAAAAACGGATTACATGAACACTTATTTAGAAAATATTAGCTGATATGATATATCAACTTTTATATGGAGCGTTAGTATCTTGATCAATGGGATGTTTTCTAAAGAAGTCGACCACTACGGTTAATATCAAACTCGTTTCACAAACGTGTCCAGACCATTTTTGAACCCCCATTCCCATATCCTCTAAACAAGTAAAAATGCTTTTCAACTAAGTGAGGGAACAATTTATTCATAAATTTATGATAAATAATTGCGAAACTTCACATAATGTCTGTTTTTTTTTTTTTAAACAGAAAGACATCGAAAACAAGTGTTTTACTCATTTATTTTATACATCATTTTTTTTGTGAATTTTCACTTAAATCTCAAAACTGAAAGTTTGATTAAAATTGCCGGAAAAAAATGTGAAATGTAGAAACAAAAAATAAAATATCAAAAATGGTTTAACCAGAAACTGTTTTATCTTACAAGTTAGAAACAGGCATGCTACCATTAAATTGGTTTTCACAAATGATTAGTATTTTGAACAACCTGAATCAAAACGATATCATGCCTGCTTGAGCGGCAATCAAATGGTTTCGCAAAAATAGTGAAAATATTGAACACTGAATTATTTGTTGCTTTTTTGCGTGAGTCTGTAAATAAAAATTTGATCTCAGGTTAGGTATTTATTCTTAATGAGAACTCATCAATATATTTAGAAATCGCTAATCACATTTTTTACATACTTCGCCATCGTCTCCTGATAAACCAGCTAGCTCATGCAAGACCATTTACATGTCAGTGTCTAACTCATATAATTTTTTTATTACTGCTGAGAGTTTTTTAGACTAATCAGCTCATATCAACATAACAGACACATCAATTTTCCGTGGTCGTATTCTAATCATTGAAAAATATTACTGGAATGTATTGCTAATTGCTTCATCTAATGGAGCAAAGAATCAAATCCCAATCAAGCGTCTTCTTAAACCTATAATGATTATTATACTTATAACATACCAGATTTATGAAATAGAAAAAAGTAGTATTTATATGGAGCACATCCTCACATGCTTGTTTAATGATCGTAAACATTCCGAATTCATATGTAGAATTGATGCCAATATTCTTCTGAAATGGTGCACATTTCCATGAAGTCATCCTGTGCTAATAAATGCTGATTTGACAATTTCAATGCTTGAATAATTTAATTAAAAAAGATATTGATATTTTGCTTATTATTTACTTTTTGTGGTTAAAAATGCAAAATTTTCAAACTTTGTCAAAAAAAATAATTCAAGGGTGCTGCAAATCATTTGAAAAGGGGCTTTTTCTACACTTTTCTTGCACTACAGGACCATATGGGCGCGTCACTGATCCATCCAAAAAAATATTTTGACAAACGGTGTAATTATGAGTCAAAACGCAGCTGTCAAAATATTACAAATCGTTCGTAAATGGTTACCGAAGGATTTGTGAAATTAATTACCGGAAGCATTGTTCATATCTGCATGCACTCAGAATTGGGTAGGATGTTAAAATACAAAATAATTATGGCAATTCATTCTGATAATAAAATAACCTAATTTATTCCGAGATCGTTTGTTTATTCGGTTTAACATGTCTAATTTTTTATCAATATAATTTCACTGTTAGCCAACTGAAAAGAACTAATTTCACTGTAAGTCAACCTTAAAGCAATCTGCAAATTCATCGCCATAATCATTCCCGTTATGAAAAGTCCTGCGGGACTTTTGCAGTTATTAACCCCTTCTAGTGAACAACACTGGTGCCGATTCCGTATTGAATGGATTCAGTCTAGAAAAATAACAATTTAGATAATTCTGCAGTAACACTTATTCGATTTATTTACCTCGAACGATGCCCGACAGTGCAATTTTCTTTCTCACAGTTCTTGCTTGCACAAGTAAACATGGCGGTCTGAAAATCTCAAATTACCATTTGTTTGGTAAAGCACTGTAGCACTAGGTACCGAAGTACGCTAAACTTTCGCTGGCTACGGTGTATCTAAAAGATTTACAAGTTTTTCGGTTAATGAAAAGACGACTTCGGTGAAAACAAACTAATATCTACCGAAAAGCTTAACATTACATATAACTTGCAATTGTATTAGATGGACAAATTGATGTGAAGATTTGCGAAAAAGTTACACGTCTTCTCAGTGAGAATCGAACTCACGACTCCCCGATCTCTAGTTGGGGCGCGTTACCACTACGCCATGAGAGGACTCATGAACGCAGAAGTTAACCTGAATTCGATTTCAGCTCAATAATCAAGTGGTCCTTTTTCGCAAAGTGCACCTCTTTCGGAAGAATTAGATGCCCATCCAAACACAATAAGGAAGCCCATACAATAGAAACCTCAGCCAGCGCAGTTGCTGGCTAGTGTAGTGTGCTATTCCTATACCTAAAAAACAATGCGCTCTCGGGCTAGGCATTGGATATAAATAGAAAGCGTTGTGTCCTCTCATGGCGTAGTGGTAACGCGCCCCAACTAGAGATCGGGGAGTCGTGAGTTCGATTCTCACTGAGAAGACGTGTAACTTTTTCGCAAATCTTCACATCAATTTGTCCATCTAATACAATTGCAAATTATATGTAATGTTTAGCTTTTTGGTAGTTGTTAAACTTCCACTCGGCTGGTTGGCCGTAAACCACGATTCAAAATTAAAAACAAGTAAACTAATATCCTTTGAATTTTCCCAATCGTGTACGGTTTTCGGTAAAACTTGTTTGGAATACCGAAAAATCAGTTGAATATTTTTTTACAATTCGTTTTCGGTAACAAAATTTACCGAACAACGAAATAATATCTAAGTGTGTAAAGAATGCACTATGAGCCAAACTTGATTCGATGCACATTTATTCGAACACAATTTAAGAAATGGATCTAATAACAAATCCATATCGCTGTTGTATATTGCCTGTTTTCGACGTTTTTCCCTTTCGACATTTTATATCTCTCGATGTTTTGGGATTCAACGACTTGGCATCCGACGTTTTGTCTTTCAGCATTTTGTCCCTCAACCGCAGGATATGTTGGCTGATGATGAATTTTTCATGCTAAAATTATGATTGTTTTGAAAAATTAACGTATTAGTTTATGAAGAGTTTCTAATAAATCAATAATTTATTTTAAAACAATACTTTTTAATGTCAATTAATCAGTACTTTAGTGGTGTTACATACATTTGTTTTTATTAACAACCACCAATCCCAGTGACAAAATGGACACATTCTTTCTTTAAAAAGTACATTGACACGGTATTAACGACAACATCAAAGAACGGGCATATATTCTACAGACCATTTGTCACCCACGAAGAACGGTGACACATGGCACGGCAGAATGGCGACAGCCGCAGTCGTAAGTAGTGAAGCGATCCCTTGGGGAAACGCGATGCGACAGGCGTTCGATATGGATCGCATGTAGACCACAAATGCGACGCAAACGGAAAGAAATGCTTCGAACTGGTTTTACATTTGTCAGAGTGAGTATAAATTTAGCGTATTATGTGACAACAGTGGGGCTCATATGGAGCACCTTTCCGACCGGCAGACGGATGCAAAGTCTGTCAAATCACAGACCAACGTGACTGCAATCGTCGGTAATGTTTTGGGCTATGAATTTCAACATTTATGTCACGACACCTAGTTTGACTTCAGCACAAGGAAGCGTTTTCCAAACATGCAGCCGAAAAAACACACTGAGCAACATAATATGTCGATGAGAACTGTACCGAACCAAGAACTAGTGAAAAAACAATCCCACAAAACCCATCAACTAACAGGACTGACAGTAAGCTAAAATTAAGTAAATATCACGACAAAAATATTTTTTTGCAATATTTTTTGTTGTGAAACAGTTGCAGTTGTGACAGATTATCGAAAGGTGTTTGTCGTTGAGCATTTGAGCACATTGTTCTAAGGAGTATGAGCTCGATTCTCGCCTAAGTCTTTATAACTATTTGTTAAGAAAATTTCATCAAGAGAATCATTTCATTTTAAAATTCATTCTTCAAACTATAATTAAGAAATTCGCAGAAGAGAGAAAGTTAAATCGACGGATAGCAGAAGGGATATCCATGAGTTTGTTTGCTATTATTTAGCTTAATATGGGATTATAGCCCTGCAAACATGTTCTAAAATCCCATAAAAAATTAGCGCAAAAGGGATTTGTTTTCAGCAATATACTGCATTAAGGTTTGAAGAATGAGTTTTTAATATGGGTTGATAAGCTTCTACTTACATTACAGTACTAGCGATTTTGGAACATTTCTCAAAATTTCTCCATAGTAATTTCCATATAAACCTACATTGTCTTTGGGCCACCTTTAAATCACCATCTAGAAATCTGGAAATTTCACAGAACACTATTTTTATGGTAAGGATGGTATGGAGCACATAGGAGATAGGATTTTCAAACATTTTTTACAATTTGAATCGCTCTACTTTTCATACCTCCATATTGAAGGGGCCATCGAGTTAGGGATGTATCGAATTATAGAACACAAAACCGATGGGCCTTCTTTAGCCGAGTGGTTAGAGTCCGCAGCTACAAGGTAAAGCCATGCTGAAAGGGTGTATCTGGGTTAAATTCCCGGTCGGTCCAGGATCTTTTTGTAATGGAAATTTCCTGACTTCCCTGGGCATTGACTATCATCGTGCTTGCCACAAAATATACGAATGCGAAAATGACAACTTTGGCAAAGAAAGCTCTCAGCTAATAAATGTGCAAGTACTCATTGAACATTAAGCTGAGAAGCAGACTCTGTCCCACTGAGGAAGTAATTCCAAGAAGATGAACAAGAAGAGGGGCTCAATTGGGACAGTTTCTAAACCGGCTGTATTGGTATCTTGCGACAGTTTAAAATACATATTTTTTCATATAGAAGACATCTGACATAGTGCCAGTAGCAGAGTAAAGGACGATACCACACCCAGATCTTCTTCTTACTGCTGGCGTTTGAGACAAAGCTAATTTCTGAGTTTAGTTTTCCAAACCATGATTTTCAAAATAAAATTCTAAAATAAGTGTTCGAAATTTCGAGGAAATGAACTTTTGGATTTTGTCAAATTTCATAACACGAAAAGCTTTTTGATTACTATTAGGGGTATTCACTTAAAGCTGCGTAACTAAGGTTCTGCGTAGAATTGGCAAAAGAAATATTTGGAATGAAATACAGCCGACTCTCCACATCTCAATGTTCTACATCTCGATATCTCTCCCTACCCGACCAGAAGGAAGAAACAAGATTATAACAGATTGTGTTCCCCTGATATGATTTTTAAATATCACCAGTTGTTATAAAACATGTACCGTTAGTAGTTAAAATAACAAAAATTCTAACAAAACATGCATCAAATTTAACTAAAATGTAACAAACCCTGTTACAATTTTATCAAAATTCTAACAGAATGTGTTTCAAGGATGTTACAAAATAACAAAATTATTGCAAACTATGTTACTGTTAATGACATCGGATGTTATTTGCAACAAACTTTTAAATGCGATGTCAAAAATAAAACAAATGTTGTTATAAATGTGTCACTAAAAATATAACAAGTTGAGAACAAAGCCATCTTGATAACAAAATTTTATCAACTTCTGTTATTTTTAACTGCTGCCGATAGGAATGTGTTATAATCTTGTTATGTGGTTCTGGTCGGGTATGTCGATGATTTCATAAGACCCTTCAGTCTGCATACATTTTCACTCTCCATATCTCGATATCCTCCTTATCTCGATATCTCCATATCTCGATGTGTATCTGTTGATTTTTCGTTCTCAATTTTCTCTCCGTATGTCGATGTGATCAATATCGAAGGTTACTAGACCAAAGTTTTGGGATTCAAAACAAATTAGGAGTGCAAAATGACGTTTGTTTGTGTATTACTTTCTTGGCAACGGAGTGGTTTTCAATCTAGTATTCATTAAAAATTGGTTCTTTGTCTCGATCTCTCCCTATCTCGATGGTCCCTTCGATATCGAGATGTGGAGAGGCGACTGTAATCCCTTTCTTGATTGTGATCGTTGACAAATGACGAATCTAGTTACCCAGCCAATAACGTTTCAAGAATTTGTTGTCTTTTGAACTCAGTTCATATTTTATAAGATTTTGTGAATTTTCGTTCGCGGTACCCATAAACTTTGGCAATTCCTTCATGTAGCGCACTTAAAATGAAAGCTGAAGGAATACCAGGCTATTGCGCGTGCCTGAGAAGGATCGGGACTTTCAACTGTTCAAGATGAACATCTTCGCACCAGACCAGATCGTGGCCAAGTGCCGTTTCTGGTACTTCTTTCGGCAGCTGCGTAAGTTCAAGAAGACCACCGGTGAAATCGTTTCGGCTAAGCGCATCCAGCAGAAGACTTTGCTGCGCCATGAAGTTTTGAATCTGACTGCGCTATGATGCCCGGTACGCATAACGTGGTATTTCTCAGTGCCCAATCCATCCAAATAATCTAGATCGAATAAATGACCCGTCGTGTTCACATCAAGCAGTTCACGACTCGAAGATCTGTTTCCTGCTGGTGCAAAGATATCACTGTAAGCGCTACCGGAAGCTGTTTTTGTTCCACCAACCAGTTAAGAAATTGGAGCCGTCGTTCATTATGCTGTTGATTCCACTCTTTCAAGAGAGTGTAAAAAGCGCTCCTAAATAATTGCATTATTAAAACATGTGTTCATTTTTAGTTCTCATAAATCAATAATTATAGTTCATATAAAACATAAAAAAATCATTTTGTACAATTATTATTGCTCAAGTAAACTTACTTTCATCATGAACATCGCAATGGAACATGAGTGGAAACTTGTGAAACTTGTGCACTGACGATACATAGTTTTGAGAACCACTTCTTGGGTACATGATTAAGACATTTGCTATCCAGATGCTTCCGCCAAATGATTAATTAGCCCATGTCACAGGTCTTTAATCCAGCGAACTTTTTGGTAATTATTTGTTTGAATGTTTATTTATCTTCTGACAATAGTTGTTACGACAACGAACGCATTCTATGATTGATTAGCTGTGTTCAACGAGCTGCTCGAACTTGGTTGCAACCACTTGCGAGTCAGCTTTTGGTGTTCATTGAGCCACTCCAACCTACTTCGAGTCGCTCGGGTTTGTGTTCATTGAGCCGAGTCCAACCAACTCCGAGTCGCTCGAAACAGGTTGGAAGCTAGAGTCCGAGCTAGTTCAACCAGCTCGCAGTAGCTCGTGTTTTTGACGTTTAAAAACGTAAACATTGAGAAAAAAAAGCAAAATTCCGAAGCGATACGGATTGTTAAGTGCGCGATTTTTTTTTCACGTGGAATTCCGGTAAATTAGTAAAAAAAGTAAAAAGAGCGTTCATTGAGAAAGCAGCTTGGAGTTGCTCGAAGTAGCTTTGACAGTTATTTGTTGACAAAAAATACGAGCTAGTACAACCAACCCCGAGCAAGTTCGATCAAAGTCATTGAACACAGCTATTTTGTGTCGATTTTTGACAGTTGGAAACGTTTCATGTGCAGTTTACCCAATTTCGGGAAAGATTTAATATAATCAAATAATCGTGATTTATGCAGCGCTTTACGCTGTTTAGTGAATACCCTTATTTTATTATATACTTACTTTTTACTACATTCAAAAACAAGTTGATCAGAATCCGTGATAACAAGCTCTGTGGACACTTGATGTGGAATAGCCCAGACATACAACCATATCGAAATAGTTTTCATACTTATTCATTATAATGTGATACTTATAAATCAACTACGAGTCTGCCGATGATTAGACGTTTATCTTGTTATCATCTGCATTTTCTTCTACCTACTTTGACAATGAAAGTTTTATCAACACACGAGAAAAGTCTCTCTATCAGCACATGATTGATTAATTGAATTAAAGCCAAGAATGCAGAAAATCTTTGCTATCTATTCACTCCACTGGAAACGGAACAATGCTCGGGATCAATCATGAATCATCACAACGCTGGCAGGGGCGGAAAAATGTTTTCCCACTGCTGATGGGGTTTTCCAAGATCCGACACCAGTCGACGGCGACGACGACATCGGCTAGATGCTCTACTTCAATTCGAAAGAAAGGAGCCATTCTCGGGGCAAAGGAAGTCATAAATCATGTGGCCATATAAAAGATGAGTGGGCCCTGTTCAAACCCTGCCAAGGCAGAGGAAATCTCTTCAAGAGGGCGAACGAACCATCATCATTCGGAAGGATGTTTGCCGGGATTGATAAATTAGCCATCACCTAGGAGCGCCATTGTTTGGTCACTCTGCTTCTCGCTCGATTTGATGGAGAACCCTCGATGAACTCTCGACACTTTTCTTGCTGGTTCCATTTACAACCTATAACGGACCAAGCACCGAGCAACGATCTGCGGGGGTTAAAGGATGTACCATCGAGAGTCCTTGCCTTGTGGTTTTCTTGCACGCACGGAAAGCCACTCAAGAGGTTTATTTCTGGTATCCGATTTTGTAGACTTGTAACTTGACCACGAGAGGTTTAATCTGCCGAAGGCGATTGATAGTTTTTAGTTAAGCTATACATTATAGGACACAGCAAAATATCAGCCGACTGTGTGTCAATAATCAGACGTGAGTGAATTCTATCACATCCCTTCTACAACAAAAGTCCGCTTAAAACGTAATCGGATTCAATAGGCAAAAATGTCGAGAAACTTATTTCGAGTAGAAACACAAAACTTGCAGAAAAATTAACTCACTTCCAATCGATTTGTGAGATAATAGAGCGGTATCGTACGCGACTCTTATTACACAAAAAAAATCAGCTTTGAAACTTCTCTCGCTGCTTCCAAAGAGGGGTTTAACTCTATCAAATATGAAAATTTTTCCGTAAACGGTCATGAGCACAACGCAAAGAGGTTTAATAATACTACAGTCAATTTCCTTTCTCGATATTTCATAATTTGATACGAGCTAGAGAATCATAGCAAAATTCTGTTTTCAGTGTAATCTTCACATTTACCCAAACTAAAGTGCGAGTTAAGTGTCATTTTGTATTCCTAAGATAGCTTTTTATAAGCCTTCGAACAGTGTCTAACGTTCTATGTTAAATACTACGATTATGCAGAATATTTCATTCACACTATACCTTGCGTTTGCATTGAATTTTTTTTTTTTTTTAACTCTAACTTTGACATACTGTATCAATGAAACAACACATGATTTTGCTCTTATATTCTACGAATACCTTAATAGAAGTGTTTAACATGTAACGATATACAAGAAAAACCTATCAGAAATAGTCAGTTTTTCGACTATTGGCCACCTGATCGCCCACAGTACTTGTCTACGCTTTACTTTATGAACTGTTTCGTCTTAAATATATTGCTCCTTTTATCGCCATACTTACACTGCGATGTTCACCGGGAAATAAGACGCAACTAATTGATGTTTTGTTTTTTTTTTATGCCGATCAGCAACAGCAAAATAACAAAGCTCTTACGAAATTGGTTGCCTCAGAACAATGCTAAAAGTAATCATCTTGTTAGCACCTCACCCAAATCCAACTGCCTGCAGTACCGAAGACGAATAATGGGTTGCAACAATATGGCTATTATCAGGAAATTGCCAGTTTCCGGTGTGTCTCTCCATTATCTATTTATGTTTTAATAATTCACGGTTTCCAAGCTTCGTTTCACGAAATTCGTATTCGTAAAACGTAATATCATTTAACCGATTAAATAAAATACACAGTTGTATATGCCACTGGGGCCTACCTTAGCCGAGTGGTTAGAGTCCGTGGCTACCAAGCAAAGCCATGCTGAAGGTGTCTGGGTTCGATTTCCGGTCGGTCCAAGATCTTTTCGTAAAGGAAATTCCCTTGACTTCCCTGGGCATAGAGTATCATCATACCTGCCCTGCCACACGTTATACGAATGCGAAAATGGCAATATTAGCAAATAAAGCTCTCAGTTAATAACTGTGCAAGCTGAGAAGCAGGCTCTGTTCCAGTTGGGACGTAATACCATGAAGAAGAAGAAGAAATGCCGCTGCAAAATTTATTCTATTTTCATGGATTAGTAATTGTTGAAAAATTGGATATACATGGGTCGAATATTGAAACGATGGGTGAAAAAATAGCTTGACATGGAATGGAATATCGCCAAGTACTTTTTGTCGCACACACTTAGATTTTTTTCACGAGCTCGGCTGTGCGAATCTCGGTTTCCCGATTTTAACCGAGACTCAGTTAACAATTTGTCCGGTTGCTTAGCAACGAAGCCCGATTCACTGATACTCGGCTTCTGATCCCAGGCAATTTGTTTGCCGACTTCTCGGCTGTGCGGATCTCGGTTGAAGTTAGCCGATATTAAGCATTCTTATTTAAGTGTGCAACCATTATTAAGATTGATTAACAAAAATGCAATAAAAATTGAATATTTACGCATTGCGGTAATTCGTAAGGGTATGCGATATCGATTTTTTCCATGTCGATACGAAACGAAACGATACGCGGAATATCTTGCGCTGGTAATGACGAAACGAAACGAAATTTAAAAATGTTTCGTGTAACTCGATACGAAATCAAATATCTCACGGAATTGTTCGAAACGAAACGAAATTTTTGAATTTGTTTCGCGAAATACACGTTTAAGTTTTTTTCTTGTCAAAAGCTGGAAATTTGACCATAGGCATAAACAACGTATTTTTAAATTCTCTACCATGTGGAAACCTTAGTGTTGCTCAGCGGAATCCTTACATGTTTTAGTAAGACTCTTTTCTGTTTGTTTGAAATTTTCTTAATAACTTCATTTCAACATATCTGACACACATTTAAAACAATCTCAAAAATATTGAGAGGAGCCCAAAATGAATTTGATTTTTAGAAATGCCTTACAATTTTTTCGATCATGTGGATGTGATGTTATGCTAATATATACCATAAAACATGGAATAATGATATTCATTTTTTTTACTGTACTGTATGCTTTGTGGCATGAATGAATGAGATAGGGGACACAAGTCGATAAGTGATCATGAAAACACTAAACTGAGAAGCAGACTCTGTCCCAGTTGAAACATAACGCCAGAAAAAAGAAGAAACATAAGTATAACAGAAGAATCACTGGAATATTTGCTTTAGTATTTGCTGGAATATTGAATTAAATTAAATTTTAAAGAATCCATCAACACATACCTAAGAAATCATTCAAGATAAATTTGAAAGAACTGCAAGAGTAATAAACTCCAAGAGATATTGCGGCAACAACTTAACCAGGATTGCTTGTTGGTGTTAATTTAGAAGTTCCTAATAAATTTCCTGGAAAAGCCTTGAATAAAATGTGAATTAATTCTTTGAGGGATCAAATTTGGACGAAAGCAAACTTTAAGAGTAAACCTTGTAGAAAATACTGAAGGTATTTCTATTATTTTGAAGAGCAAATACTGGAGAAATGATCCTATTTCAAAATCTGTGAAGGAATTTCTGGACGATTTCTGGAAGAATTAAGGATTGTTGATATTATCTCATTTTCAGATTCTTTGTTTAAAACTGACTACAAAATCACATTTTCACTAAATTTTGAGCCTCGAGAGTATTTTAAAAAATATTTGAAAATTTCAAAAAAAAAAAAAAAAGTTTTGAACCTGGACTACATAACATAGAGGAACCGCACATAAGGCTGACAAGTTCACCCCTGTTCGTTCAGACAATCCGTCTTTCAATGGTCTAAATTTAATGTTTGGCTCATTTTTTTTCTCGGGATTTAGATGTGTGAAAATCGAAAAAAAAAATGTTGCGCTTTTCCATTGTAAAATACCCTAGGTACCCCACCAAACTTGAATCTATATCCGGAACCAATGTTGATGGTGCATGCAATGCATGAATCAAATTTATAACTGATTTGGCGAAACTAGAGATTTTTGAAACTTGATGTCGGTATTGAAAAAGTTAAGACTTTTGCCTTGCGGCATTTGGCTTCTAATACTTGTAATGATATATTATCAATATTCGCATTTATTTTTAATTGGGGGTCGTGAGGAAATTATGTCACGTTATAAAAGGAGAGAGGAGTTGGTGGTGTGGTACAGCGTGAATAAACCTAGATTCACTTTTCGATAAAAAATAATGTATGCATCTTCCTTGTTTAAGGTGAATATAAATCGAAGGCATACCTCAGAATTTCAAGAGCACAAATCTAACGAACTCGACAGCGGTTCAAACTGTACACTTGATAGATTGGCCATCGAGTAACCAATCGATAAAGTTTTCAGTTTGAATGGACCTCTGGTTCTTTAGATTTGTGCTCTTGAAGATTTGAGGTGTGGCTTCGGATCACCCAAATCAACGCGTTTTTTTACGGCGACAGCGACAAACAATCGCTGCGATTTCGCTGCTACATGTAGAGTTTTATGAGACAACAACGAAATCGCGGCGATTTTTTGTCGCCATCGCGGAAAAAATCGCGTTGATTTGGGAGAGCTGTTCTTATGCTGTGTTAAAAGGGACGTCATAGCGGGAAAGCAAGAGAGAGAACTAATGCGCGCGCATCAAGAATCTGCACCACCTGAGCAAATCCAGAACATCAGGGACTCACGCTCCGCAGCTCTTTTTACATTTGTGTAAAAACAGTTTTTGCGATATATTAACGGATTTGCTCAACAGGACACGCAAAGTTTCCCGGAGGAAACCGTGGTTTTGCTTTCTTCATTCTTATGGAAGATAACATTGCGGTAGTTCATCAAACGCAGTTGTTCCTTTCCTGGGCTATTCGCCGCGAGGAATTTAGGACAAATTGGCGTTTTTGGAAACTTTACAATGGCAGTGCAGTTTATCATATCCTGCGGACCAGTCAATACTACAGTCATCCAACAGTTATGGATAGCACACAGATATGGATCAAAGTTGGACTAGATGATATTTTGGCTTTCTAAAGATACGTTAAGGACTCAATCAAATGTGATTTTTCCTTTGCTATTTTTATACAGATGTATCATCAAATAAATAAGTTCCATTATTACAGCAAATAACACAAATATTTGGATATTTCGCATGCCTGGGAAACGTATTTTTGGAACCATAAAAAAAAACACTTGGTTCAGTCTATCTGAACACCGACCAGTTATGAATCTAAGATAAGACGAATCCTAAAGAAACGCCAAAACGTATACTTTCACTAGCACATCATTCGTTTGCGTCGCAGATAATTTGCTGTTATAGTGTTCTGATCCATGATATGAGTCGATTTGATCCTTAATACGGCCCCATTTTTGACTGTAGCTAGGAGTAGAAGCGAACGCTTTGCCTTTTTTTGTTCGAAATTAAACTAGAATTTCGCGAAATTCCGTTTTATTCCGTTTGTTTTTAATTTTCCGTGGAAATATTTTAACAATTTGGCGAAACGAAACGAAATAGCAAAATACAAATTTCGCCTGTGCGAGTTCCGTGGAATTCCGCGGAATTTCGTTTCGAAGCGTATTTGACGGAATTATTCGGTATTTCGCATACCCTTAGTAATTCGAACAGATGTTGGCAGCACTCTCTCAGATTTCAGTGAAACTTGCTGGATGTGTGAACTTCGACTAAGTAAGCCTCTAACTATGCAAGTTTTTCCAGAATTTATATGGACTATCATTTGAAAAAGGACAATCTTTTTACTCAATTTTTTACGAAATAGTGCAATCAGAAAATGACAAATCCTACAAAAAAGTGTTGTATGAATGACTCGTAGATAATTATCTAAGCTTTTTAATAAAAGTACTGACAAAAAATTACATTTGTGGTCCACAAAGGAAAAAAAAATTCAAAGCTTAACAGTAAATTTCTATTTAAATGAATTTTGTCTCAAGATAGGTTATGTTTACTCCGTGCATACATCGCGAGATAAATACTTTAAAAAAAAGTTTCTCCGACAAAAATGTTTTCGCGTCCCTAATAAAATATTTGCGCGTTATTTTACAACAAAACTAAACAAGTGAATGTTCTCAATCTTTTCTTTACACAATCTTTTATTAACGAAATTTTTAGCATTTTTAGCAAATTTATGCGCCATAAGTGACTTTCTTGGGGATGTAAAAGGCGTGTGTTCTAACCACTACACCAGGTCCGTCCTTTAAAAAAATAAATCAAGATGAAGTTTGTTTCATCGGATTCATAACTTGCTCCAATTGTAAGACCAGTTTTTGATTTCCAATTTCCATTATCATGATTTTTCACCGAAGCATCAAGATTTCGAAATACGGAAGGTCGACAGTAATATTTATTCATCGAATAAAATTCCGCAAAATAAAAATATGCTTAAATGATGGGTACACCAATCTTGGACGATGCGCGGACCAACACCCAAACGCTATCCGCCGCCGCCGCCAACGGAATCGTTTAAAACCATTGTCATGTTCATAAATCTCCTCCTAATTGAACACATTAAATTTGTTCACGCTGCAATCATTCTTGCTCAAAGTCATCTACAGACACTTAGTCAGTCAGTCAACATCAGTCCGGAGATCGGAGTTAGACAAGTTCTTCGTGGGTCGTGGATTTTCTGAACCCATCTTCGCCACAGTCGTCTCCTCCGCGCCCAGGCCGGGGTCTTTATGGATGGCGCGCTGTTGTTGTTGAGTTGTGCAAATTTATTTTAATGTGCCCGCGGGAAGTAAAGCTCGGTCACCAACCACCGAAGAGGGTAGGCGGTGAGCGTTAAAAAAAGGAAACAGCGGGAAACGAAATGCGATTGTGCGGCATTTTAATGGATGCATTATTACTAAATGGTTATTAAGTGCGTATTTTGTTTACTTTCGGCGTGAAAACGAGGAAGGTCGCTTGAAAGTTTGCCCATCGTGGCCGAGCAAGGTCGTTTCGAGGTTGAACAGTCCAAAAAGACACGATGATGGCTAATTAGGAGGGGCAATCAAACGTTTAGTCTCTGTCCCCGCCAACATACCAGGGCGTTAATTGTTGGTAGTTAAATGATGCATTTCTTGGGTTAGCAAATGTTGAAATACGTGAGGGGAATGAGATTTTTGTGATTGAATTACATGGTGTTTCCATATACATTGGACCTGTTCACTAGGATGTCCCAAAAAAAAAAAAGTGTCAAAAAATTAGCGGCAAGAACCTTTGGAATGATAGAATTCAGTGTCAGAAGAGAAGGCTTCGTACCGTTTTGATTCATATTACGTACACTTAAGGCCTCAGTGAAGTATAACCCAGCTTGGACCATACAAAATAAATCATTCTGTATGATTTTTTAGCGTTATCGAGCGTCGGAAGCCCTTAACATTCGGATGGTGGGTAGAGAATACGCGTCCGCAACTTGCATAATTTTAAATAAATCAAAACGTGTGGCCTTTTCATGATTCTTATTCCGGACGCTCCCTCACTTTTGCCTCATATTCCGGACGCTTTGATTCGAATTACGGACAGCTCATGATAATCATTAATGGAACAGTCAAATGATCAATTGAAATCGTTCAACCGCTTAAGAGACGTCTAAGGTAGTTGGGCATTATAAATTTGCAATGATATTTATGGAAAAAACCTAATAAAACGAGCCTCGAAAATGAGAACTTTTGGATGGCGAAAATTGAAACATTTCGTGTGAAATGTTTCTCATACAAACGAGAGTGTCCGGAATTTGAAGCTGTCCGTAATACGAATCAAAACGGCACATAAAAACTCATTAACAAAATTCGAGAGCAGCTGGGCAATTTATCAATTTTTGTCTAAAATAATTAATAAATTTTTTCGACATTTGATACAATATTTCAACATTGGATATTATATGATGCTCATTATTACTATACCAGAAAGGGAGCTTCAAAATGATTTTCAAAATTTTATTTTTGATCCTCTGCAGAGCTTTCTTCCTGTGTAATAACAGGTACAGCATACAACATGGCCGGCCTGAACATTTTTTGGAAGATCAAAAGACAAGATCTTTAGACAAAGTTTTGATTACCTGTTGATAAGAGGATATACATATTTGCTACATTTGGCTCGACTGCTCTATATGTGATTTTTGGAAGTAAAATTTCAATCTAGCATGAGCTCAAGATACCTTTTACATCTGATAAATATATTGGAACTCCTCTCATCGCAACAACATGTTTACTTGAAGGTTTCAAATAAAGAGCATTTGGTTTATGGGGGAATATTATAAGTCCAGTTTGGGAGCATTGGGAGAAATCTTACATTTTTGCAAGTATGAGGAAAATTATCTTAACTTTTATGCAATCTACACTGCCCACACTATTATGGGTCACCTTGTCACGATTATTAGTCACTCTATTCTACATGCAATTCAAATGGGAATGACCCATAATAGTGGGTGACCCATGATAGTGTAACCACTGTACTATAGATGACACGCAGTCTTTGTCCTTTGGTGAAGAGAGCCTGTGTCATCCGCAAAAAAAGATTTTTGACATTTCTTATCTAACGTATAACATATAGTGTTCGGTTTTCAAACCACCCTAATGTAAACCAAAATATAATGTTCTTTTAGAACAGTTCTACTTTCTTTCCTGGTATCACAATTGGCGATCGCGCGTGATTCTCCTCTTCAAAACTCCTAATACCAAAACTACCTTTCCACAACGGTCCTTCAATCTTTTCTCAGCAACCGGCAAACTACTTTTTTATTTATTTATTTGCACCAAACGTTACAAAACTTTTGCTGACTTTCAAAGATGTTTAATACTAATGCTTTTCTACACTAACCATTTTGTTTTTCTCCTCATCCGTATCAATGTTTTGTTTATTCGCTTTTTCCTACTTCCGTACCAAACCAACATACTCACTGGCAGCTATGCTTCGCCTAAGAGGTATGCAGCCAGATGCCCCGTCGTCGCAGGGTTGTGAGTGGTGGTGCGAACATACCCCTCTCCGTAACTGTGGTGAGAGTCATAAGGCCACACCGGATTTACTGCTGCATCTTCAACACCGCCAGCTTGGTTACCGGTCACCGGCCTTCGGAATATATCCTCCGATATTTTGATCATGGCTTGCCGGATTCGGCCATCCGCTTCCGGGTAGACCTTAGTCACGATGCCACGGATCCAGCTCTTTCGAACAGCCTCGTCAGCGATGTACACTAGATCATCACAGGTTGCTGGATTCTGAGTACCACTTGGTCCTTCGGTTGATTGTTGGCAGATATTCGACTACCCAGCGAGTCCAGAGCTGGCTCGCTAGATGCTGTGACCGCTTATAGCAATCCCGAAGTGCCTCGTATTCGCTGGTTCGTGGAACAGCTTGTTCCACCTCGATTGCACTGAAGTGAAGAATGAAGTGGTTCGGCGTCAACGCTTTTTCCGCTCCTGGTTCTAGGCCGAATTAATTAGATCTTCGACCTCCGCGATCATCGTCAGTAATGCTTCATCGGTTATCTTCCGACCGTCGTTCAGCACGGCCAGTGCTGCTTTCACTAAGCGATCCAGTCGCTCCTAGACCCCTCCCATGTGGGGCGCGCTTGGTGGGTTGACATTCCACCAGGTTCTGGAATCCGTGAACTCATCCCCGCTCGAGGCTTGAATCCGGTGCACGATTGCCTTGCTTGCTGCTTGGAATTTCGTGCCGTTGTCGTAGTAGAACTCCAGCGGTTTTCCTTAACGGCACAAAAATCGCCCTAGTCAGTCTGACGACTCAAGCGTGTTTGATGACCATACGGCGATTTGATGAGCGATCTCAAAGTGAACAGCCCTCGTTGTCATGCACGTGAAGAGGCAGATGTAGCGTTTCTCCGTTCTGCGACCAATTGCCACCGCCACCGGTCGCAGTAGTCTCTGCCGGTATGGCTGAACGGTGGTAGGTTCAGCGTGATACGCGACTCCGAAAGTAGAGCCATCTTGGGGTTCGCCGAGCGACACTTCTGCGCCTTACACCAGACGCAGGCCTTCCCAATTTTCTGCATCTCCGTTTCTAGTTCACGATGCTGAAACTAGTACTGGAGGCTGCTGGTGGTAGTATTTTAGCAGCTTGTTCGTCACGGGATGCTGTTTCGGAAGAATTATCGGGAAACGCAGCTCGAAAGATAAACACGATTCTCGCGCCTCTCTGCCTTCCATTGGGAACTGTTGATTCTTTTTCAGCGTCCTAATCTTGTCTTCGAAGTGGTTGAATTGAGCCGATTTCCAAAGGAACACCTCCGCTTATCGGTACTCCTCGCGCTACTACAATCGAGCGAACTTTCTTCTTCACCATTTTCTTGACTCTCATCTAGAGTTACTGTGCACGTGCTGTAGCCTTAGGTGCAGGAGCCTCATTGCTTGCAAGCACACGGGAGCGCTGTACATTGTGAGACCTTTTTTGGTGCGCCTCATTTTTCTTGAGATGTGTCTCACTGCGGTCTCACGCGCTCCGTCACATGCGCTGTTTAAAATTTAGCGCAATAATTGAAGTGATTACAAAAGTTTTCAATGAGGATCGAAATTATAACTCTTGGATCACGAGTCTTCGACCATATCATGTAGGTCATCTAGACACCTGCATAATAAGGCGAAAATAGTTGTAGAGGCTTTTCGTTACTAAGCAGTTGTTTCACAACTTGGATACCGATGGCGAGCCGTAGCACCGAGCAGCGCATGAGACGAGTCTCCCCGAGAGCACATCATCTAGCGCGCGCTTTTAGAATTTTCGTGAGCCTCCGTCTAGCGCGGCACACTAGGATTTCGATGAGCCGAGAGACGGTTTGGTTGGAGGCTTGTCAGTACATTTATGTGCTCCTGAGAAATATGTAACTCTACTCTCATCGTGCTTGGAACGGCCACGATCTCCACACCATCTCGCTTCCTTCTGCAATTCGATGCAATCCGGTATATGCATGCTACCAGCCGAACTAGAACCTTCCACTTCGAGAACCGCAGCGAATCCACTGTCGGTTCGGTCAAGGAAATATCGTGGAACTGCAGAGTCGCTCGAACTTTTTCGAGGACATTCGCTGTGATGTATTCTTGTTCCGTCAAATTGTCCTCTAAATTGGGGCACGGAACCACTGCCCGTCAGAACAGAAGGTATTCTTTTTTTCCCACTTGGTCAACGCATCCGCCACATAGCACTTTGTTGGCACCCAGCGCCACTCCGCAAGTGTCGTCATCCTGTGGATTTCGCTGATCCTAAACACCACGTACTGCTTGTATCGCCGGTGGTCGGTGGATCTACGACCGAACAGCTTTCGAGTCGGACCACATAAAGCGTTGCTCCACCTCGAGGGAAAGAACGTCGATGACAGAACTGGCCAGTCTTAGTCCTACTACTGCTGCCTGCAGCCCTAAACAGGGAATTGATGGGTGATCTAACGGGGCCACCTCTGATCTCGACATCGGGAGGGGCTTGCGTCGACTAAAACGTGGAGCTGAAGGCTGCTGTAGTCTAGAGCAGTGATGCCACATACACAAATTTATCTGTAATTACACAGATTTTTTCCTGTTCTGGCCTACAGATATCTGTGATTACAGATAAAAGATTTTTGAGATATAATTTTTTTTTAAGATTTTCGGACATTCCGGACATTCGAGTTTTAGGTACGATTTTAATACATATAAAAAATAAATGCCTTTCTTCTACTTAGTTTTTCTGAAATACTTACTAAAGTATTGCAAAATTTAAAAAAACAATCAACTACCATTTTATTTGATGATGGTTGCGTTGCGAGGTGTACAGTTTACTTGTAAGTAATGAATCTTGCAAGAATAGTTGTTAACATTCTCTTATTAACCTAATTGGATCAAATTTGATTTTTTTACGCATCACAGATTTTTATCAAGATTTTATGAGATTTACTACAGATAAAAAAGATTTTTTCAACCAAAATCACAGATGAGAATTGAAAAATATGTGGCAACACTGATCTAGGGTACGTCCTCCATGAAAGAAATAACGGGGAATGCTTTTCGCCCTCAACCACTGGGAATCTTCTGATCCAGTTGTTCCGCTTCTCTATGCAACCTTTGTTGGTCGGCTGGTCCCACTCGCATCCGTCTTTGCCACAGGCATTGGATCAGCATCTTGCCATAAAATGTAAATACGGACAGTAGGCCAAGCGGATCGAAAAAGCTCATTGCGCTGCTCATCAGAATTTTTTTCGTCGGCAGCTGCTTGCCGAAGAGGAAAAGCTCCAAATCGTCTCTCAACTTAGTGGAGAATGAAAACTGCTTGCTTGGCCTCACACGATCCCCAATACGCCCTCCTTATCTTCGCTGAACCGGACGCACTGATCCGCTTTCTGTTCTCCCATCTCTATCAGGAACATTTTGGAGTTGGAGACCCAGTTGCGGAGCTCAAAACAACCGTTGGAGAGGACGTGCTGAACTTCTTTTGCTCGCTTCACTGCTTGATCGACCGTATCTGCAATATCGACGTAGTGGTTCTCGATGATCGCCTTCGCTGCATCCGGAAATTTTTCGACAAGCTCCTTCGCATTCATATTCTTCACGTATTGTGCGGAGCATGACGAACTCGTCGATCCGAACGTCACCACGTTCATCACGTACACCTCTGACTTTTCTGAACGTTCGAACCGAATCCAACCGCTCGCTTTTTAAACTTGCAGATCACTGCCGGCAGGACTGTTAGCATGGAGACACCGGCGGTCCATGTGACCCGTTGCGGTTACGTTACTCCACGAAAACCTTAGTGGTTGATCAGCGACTTCTCCACCAGCGTATACGACGATCCCTCATCCAGAAATGCGATCGTGTTTACGGAGAACTTTCCGCAGTGGAGCGTGAAGGGCATCATGCGGAAGATAACGGAGGGTTTTGGCTGAATCGCATGGATGTTGCAGTTCGCAGTTGTTCTCTCTGAATGAAGAGGTGGGTTGTGGCGTTCCTTGCAGCTGTCGATGTTGCAACGGAAATTCAACTTGCAGCCTGCTGCACCATGCTCGTTCTGGCTTAATTGGCTCGGCCTCCTGCCGCTTCCCAATGTTCGGCGAACTGGAATCGAACTGTGCGGCGTCCTCTGCTTCATCGGTGAACTTGAACTTTGGTTTTCGGCCGCATCGTGTGCGTACACATAGCCTTCGTTCGCTCTACTCTTAGATTACCCTTTCTTCGACAGTAGCACTACAAACCGTGATGCTTCGCCGGATGCCGCTACTTCGCTTGCATCCTTCAAGAGGAAGTTCGATAATGTCCTCAGGATCACCAGTTTGGTCTTCCTTCTGTACCGCAGCCATTCAAGCTGCAGTTCAGCGGGCAGCTTCTTGGTCAACTCCTGGATTAACATCGGGTTCACCAAATGTGTAGTTAGCCCTGTAGCTTCCCAATGTGTAGTTAGCCCGGCAAGTTGCTGAACTAATACACCGAAACTGATGAAACTCTGCGTCATCACCGGTATGGTGCCTATTGGTATCCTTATCATGGAAGACATAGAGTGCTTCGAAATGCGCGGCACAAGAGGCATACGCAGGACTGCCAGACTGGCCTCCATGATCAAATGGCAGCGTGCGTGGGACAGTTCCACCAAGGGAGTGTGGACTCACAGGTTGATTCCGAGGTTAGATATCTGGGTCAATAGGCGCCATGGGGAACTAACATTCCACCTGACACAGGTCCTTTCGGGCCATGGTTGCTTTAGACAGTATCTACACCGTTTCGGTCATGCGGGTTCTCCCGAATGTCCAGTTTGTGCAGGTTTAGAGGAAACGGCGGAACACGTTTTGTTCGTGTGCCCGCGTTTCCGCACAATGCGTGACCGCATGTTAGCCACATGCGGTCGGGACACGACTCCGGACAATTTGGTCCAGAGGATGTGTGAAGACGGGTTTGGCTGGAATGCCGTTTCATCGGCTATCACCCACATCGTCTCGGAACTGCAAAGGAGGTGGCGAGTGGACTCGAGGAGTGGCTAGTGCAGACGCTAAACAACAGGTGGTCCAAGGGTTCGCAGTCGGCTACGTAGGTCATACCGGTGCCCTACGGTCGAAATCGACCCTTACAGCGATTAAGTGGCCGCGGGGAGAACATCCTGGTAGCGCTGCTGTCGTAGCGCCGGCCTACTGGGTTGGTACGAGCCTCTGGTTGTTCGGGGAAGGTGGAGGCCCCTTCGTCAGCAATCCCAGCTGGTGCTAGCTGATAGGGCCTGAGCCTTCAGTAGGTCAAATTGCGAAGCCCGCAGTATCAGTTCTTGATACCTGCGGTGCAGCTGGGAGCGGGCGTAGTGGTCGACCCTGCCCGCTTTCAGCGGACAACGGGAGGTGAGGACCACCTGGGAAGCTGGCAAAGCGCCAGCATGCTACCTTGGTGGACCCCCCTAAGCGTGTCATCGATGTTCGTTGCTGCATGGCTACGCAGCTAACCTGGAGGATGCGATGTGCAATAGCCCCTCTCCGAAGCAATGCCTTCTTGGTGGTCCCGGAGAGACGAAGGGTTTGGCGGCAATGGAAATGGTTTAGTGGGTCGGGGGTGTAGTCCTGTTTACTGCTTGCATGTAGTAAATGGTCCCTAACCCCACACGGCGTCTGTTGAGCAGATTATCCCCCCATTGCTTAGAAGAAAAAAAAAAAAAAAAACTGATGAAACTCACCAGCCGATCTGCTTTCGGTGGTGCTGCGTTGCGGATTTTTGATAGCAACATGTTCAGCAGACGCTCTGGTCGGTCGTACAGCATGCGCGGCGATAATTTTTAGGACTGATTTCAGTAGGAGCAACCTACTTCGTACCATTTCCAGAGCCTCTCTCTTCAGGTACTCTTGTAGTCGCGCCAGATTCTCCACGTATGAAAAGCCACATACCTTAGTCGACGTCTCTTAGCTGCTGATGGACATTGGACACTCCTCCAGATTGCCGGAAAATGTAGGCAACTTCCTTAACAGGAACTGACGGACGGACAGTTACGCCTTCGTCGGCCCTCGTTGCTGAACACATCGATATTAGTCCGCTTCTCCGTGTTTCAGACGCTACCTCCTTCTGTCTTCTTCTTCCTCCTCCACGGAGCTCTCTTTCTCGTCAAGACCTTCGGCTTCGCATCATTCATCTTCTCCGGATGACTCTTCTTCTGAACTCTCTGCACCTCCGGATTCGCAAACTTCTATCAGCTTCTGCATCGTCTTACCGTGCTTCTTCTTTTCCTCGTTTAGGATCACCGGATGTCTGAAGGGCGTTTCATCCGCTTCGCGACCGACCAGGAAACTTTCCGGCAGACTTGATGGACCTCCAACTCCAAACGACTTCTTTCCGAACTTCAGAAATTTTTCGAAAGATTTCTCTAGTGATTTTTCCAGAAATTCCTCCAGTGATTTTTTCTACTTCCAGTAATTTTCTCAGGTAGTTTGTCTTTGTCTTTTTTTCAAATCTATCCTAGAAATTACTCCAGATATTTTTACCAATCCTTCAACTGAATTCTCCAGTTGTTACTCTTTGAGATCTTTCAAAGATTTCTATAGAATTTCTTCCGAAGAAATACACAAAGGTTTAGTCCAGAGTGTTCGAAAAAAATAGCTCAAGGTTTTTTTTTTCAAAAACCCTTCCAAGAACTCCTCCGCCTGTTCATGTGGGTTCCTTCATGAATTCATCCACGTTACTCCCCAAAATTCAAAATTCATTGAGGTGATCTTCGAAATAATCTATTTTGTTTTTCTATGAATTCCTCCAGCAGTTTTACAAAACATTTCTTAAAAAGTGTGTCAAAAAATGTACATGCGATCTTCAAAAGTTTATTTAAGCTTTCACACCATTTTATACTACTGCAATTATTCCGTCGATCATTCCTATACAAATTTCTTTAGAGGTTGTATCATATTTTTTACGAGAATTTTCTTTAGAAAATCGTTCAGAATACCATCCCTAGATTTGATTGGTTTTTTCTACTATCTTAACAAATTAACTAGGAAATCTTCTAAAACTTCCTCAAGAGTCCAGCAGATATTTCAGAGATCCTTGTGCTTTAAGGGTTTCCTTACAACTTACCCATGTTTTATTAGAGGTTACCCTATAATATTCTAGACTTTCAAGACTTACTTGAGAAAATTTCAAACTGGAGTAATTGCTGTAGAAACCTTAGAATGAATCTCTGGAGCAATTGCTGAAGGTATCTTTAGAGAAATCCTATATATAAATCTTGAAAAACAATTTTGAAAGAAATCCCTAGAAATTTCTGGAGAAGTTATTAATTGAATTTTAGAAGACGTTTTTATCGGCAATCATGGAGGATGTCCCAGGGCAATCGATGGATGAATCAGTAGATAAAATCTCGGAAATGTTAGGACTTACTTGAAAAAGTTCTTAAAGAGTTTTTTGATGAGTTCAGATGATTTCAGAAAAAAATCTTTGGAGAAATTTCGTTTCTGTACGTCCCATTTGGAAAATCCAGCTTGTACTCTTGAGGTATCCTTAAACAAAATTCGTGGAGAAATTTCATGAACAATAATCACTAAGTGAACTCTCTTTCAGAAATTTACGGAGTAATATCTGAAGCATGAAAGCAAAGAGATGTCCGTCACAAAAACCTAGTTTTTAAAAAACCTAAAAATTATATGAGAATAAAAAACAGCTATTTGCTACGATTTATGTTTTTTTCCTGTTGAGCTGAAAAATCACGTGAAAATATCGTTGGAACGCTAAGTGACAGTAGAATTTCCTCAATCCGACTCTAAATCGGCAAAATGTCACTTACACTCCTTTGAATTTGATCCCTTCAATTTTCAATTTCCAGTCCAGAGTTAAAATTTGTTAGCTTCAATTTAACTTTAACACTTCACTTGACTTTTTCAAAAGAAAAAATAAAATGTAAAAAATCACTAGTAAGGCGAGCAAACACCTTTAAACTCTAATATGTTGCTTATCTGGACAATGTCAATTGATTTTTGATATTTTTTCCTTTGACATAGTGAAATGAAGTGTAAAACTTCAATAAGTGGTTTTTCTTAAACATACTCTAAAATATCTCCATTAATTTAATAAAAGGGTAGACAAAATATTTGCCAAACCTCTGCCTCAAATGTTCTCAATTGAAATAAGAACAGCTCTTACATGAAGTGTCATACTAATATTTTTTAGTTTTGCATTCATTTTGCTTAACCGATTAACAGAAATCATGATATTTCGTTTAGTATGTGGTGGGTAACGCACTCTCAAAATTACCCAGTTTAATACCCCAGTTAGGGGAAGTGGTGGTAAAATGAACACCGTTCCTTTTACCGAGAAAAAACAAATTCCGATGATTTTTTATCACGCACGAACGATTTAAAGCATGAATCTGAGTGTTCGAGTTGATACGGAGGTCAATTGAAGTGAAAATATCAACGAAAATTAAGATTTTAGAAAACCACGTTTGAAAATTAGAACCGACGTAACTTTAAGCTCGGAAGACGTGAGGTTTTTGAGTGAGGTGAATATCATTATGATATGATGTCAAATCTGAAGCCTTTAGAATTCTTTTCGAATGGGTTACAATCATTAATGGATGTATTTTCGGTGGGGCAATGAGAATTTTCAGAAATATTTGTTTTGCTCACGTTTATGGGGTGGTGTTCATTATACCACCAACAGCTGTTCATTTTACCCACATAGTGCAGGTAAAATGAACATTTGCATCGCTTTTTGATAGCGATGAAAATATGTGAAAATTTAGCTTTTTTAGTCTGAATCCATGTCGCTGCTATAGATTATATCCCTATTTTTGATGTTGTGCGATATAACTTTACAAATTCCTCTTTTTTCTATCAGAAACAAGATGATTTCCTTAAGGTATTCATTTTACCACCCCTTCCCCTACCTAATAAAAACTGTGCGTGCTTTCAAAATGCAAAGCAAGTTTTTGTGCTTTTTCGCAATTAGATAGTAATAATTGGGTTTTCTCATTCAATACCAGAATTGGCATCTGAGGTATTTAAATTAAGTTGGACATCATTTTCACTTCCATCATACTAAGCACGCCGCAAGCAACATAGAAACTTTGAAAAAGCGGCATAGAATCGTAATGGTTTTATTTATAAATGACATTGTCTCGCAATGAATTGACTCGCCTGAAATCTCACCTTGATTAAATTGTTACATACTTTCTCGGCAACTAAAAGATCAAAATTCTTTCTTTTCCACAATTGAACAAACTTTGCTTAATTTGGTCCCATCAATTATCATGATGAATTCTTGTAAATATTGGAATAATATAATGAAATATTTCCAATCCATTCGAAATATGGAAGTTAGGTACATCCGAGACGGAGTTTCTGAGTTAAAAAAAAAGCTAAAACCTGCTTAGGTAGGTGGAGTTATTGCTTGCGTAACTAACGGTCTTTGTCACCTGTCGTCAAGTCAATTCAACAGTCTAATCCTAATCGGATGCGCGTCGAAGCTCTAGTGCACTAGCGCAACCATCGCTGCAGCGTATGACCTGGTTGAACAGTTAGTATCATAAACACAATTTAATCTTAATTTTATAGTATGAAACTACATAATCTGTAGCTCAAATGTAAACATGAGCTTCTATTTCTGTTTTAACCCGTATAGGCCTGAGTGAAAGCAAAAATTCTAAAAACCTCACCGCTCGGAGATCTCTTGATGGATTCAAATGATTTTTTGTCAGTATACTGGCACACATATCTAGTTTCTAGAATTGGACAGAGGAACTCGGAAATATTCCTGTGGTCGGAGTTATTCCGGTGGATCACTGGGTCAGGTCGGGTGAAGAGGGTACTGTGTGCCTGGAAGTAGGCAAATTTCAAGACACAGATAATTTTTGGAGTCGGTTATAATGTGGCCACTACATGACGGAATTTTAAGAAAACTGCATCAGTGTAAACCTTTTGACAAATGATTGAATTGGATAACTATGAGTTTTGCATTTGATTAATCCTACAAATGACCATTTTCGGGTCCCGGGACGCCACAAACTTACGATAAAGTGGCCAATTTGTATCTGAACATCTGTGCCAAGCTTATGGGAACGCATTTTAGTGCACAATTATGTTTGATTTCTACTTTTCGAGAATTGAAACGGTTTAGTGTCCAACAAATCTATGGCCGGTTCTTTCGGGCATAACGTCCGAATGGCCACATTCGGTATATTTTAAACGATGCAAAACTCCTCATTTATAATGTGGAATATCAGATCTTAATGATTTCTGCAAATTAAAATGACTGTCATTGCAAATAAATAAAAGTAACTTGGCATATCCCAAAAAATAGCCCATTTTTACCCGACTTGACCCAGTGACCCACCGGAATAACTCCGGCCACATGAATATTTCCGAGTTCCTCTGGCCACTTCTAGAAACTAGATATATGGGCCAGTGAACTGACAAAAAATCATTTGAATCCGTTAAGAATTCTCTGAGCAGTGAGGGTTTCAGTATTTTTGCTTTCACTCAGGCCTATACGGGTTAAAACATGAAAGAATAAATAAATATTCTCAGAAGCAGACATGTTATGGCATGCAAGCAGTGTTGCCACCTATTTTTCAATTCTCATCTGTGATTTTGGTTGAAAAAATCTTTTTTATCTATAGTAAATCTCCTAAAATCTTGATAAAAATCTGTGTTGCGTATAAAAAAACAAATTTGATCCAATTAGGTTAATAAGAGAATGTTAATGATTATTCTTGCTAGATTCATTACTAACAAGTAAACTGTACACCTCGCAACGCAACCATCATCAAATAAAATGGTAGTTAATTGTTATTAAAAATTTTGCAATACTTGAGTACAGTGGTTCTCAGCCTAACCGATTACACGGGCCATCTTAAATCTTTCAAAATCAGTCGCGGGCCGCAAGATTTATAATGATTAATTTTAACAGCTCACTTTAAATCACTATTTCTATGAGAACGGATAATACATTTCTGGGAACTTTATGATCAAAGCAAAGGGGTTTGGAAGGGGTTTCAAACTTATATCTTAGTGACAGAAAAAAATGCCAAACTATGTTAGCTAATACAAAAGAATTCATGACGAAAAAAAATAACATTGAAAATACGATATTGGACAATGCAATTGCAACTTTTTCGAATAATAATACAAAATGGTCTACTTTACACAATTATGCTGAAGATACTTGTGTAGGTCTCTTACATTTTGAGATAAATCGTTTGAATATTTCTCGTGAAATTCACTTAATCGAATCTACATAATTTTTCATTTTTTTGTATTCAATTATTAAATACTTAAAAATATATGTTGACACTTAAGTAACGTCCGACATGCTGTGTGAATTTTATTCATATCGGACTATTAATAACTGAAATTTATCCCACAACAGTAGACCATTTTGTATGGAAGATCAAAAAAGTTGCAGATGTATTGTCCAATACTATACATTTCTTTATGTTCGGGCTCCTCGACAATTCAGAAAGCAATCCATAGTAAAAAATTTCGAATAACATAATTTTCAAAGTTTTACAGAAAAAGGAAACATTTTTGAAGTCAAAATTTAAAAAAATCAGCATTCTTCGGACACCTCTGCAAGACCAAGATCCTGGTTCAATTTTGTAAACTTAAATATGTTCAGAAGAGAGATTTTTAGAGACTTAAAGACTTTTTGCAGGCCCATAGCCGTGCCTTCAAGATTCTAAAAGAAAAATCAGGTTTTTCAGAAACTTTGAACCTTTGAATGAGTCAAAGTCAATTTCATATTACTCCTTATGCCATGAAGATGCATAAACGCAGAAACATTTTACATGATTTCAATGACTGACTTTCCAAGAACAAAGATGCAAGAGCAAAGGATTAAACACCAGCATGAATAAAAATTATAAAATGCGGGCCGCATCACATTAACATTCAAAATCCATTCGCGAGCCGCACAAATCCTTCTCGAGGGCCGCATGCGGCCCGCGGGCCGCAGTTTGGTGACCACTGCTTTAGTAGGTATTTCAGAAAAACTAAGTAGAAGAAAGGCATTTATTTTTTTATACGTATTAAAATCGTACCTAAAACCCTTGGAATGTCCGAAAATCTTAAAAAAATATTTTATCTTAAAAATCTTTTATCTGTAATCACAGATATCTGTAGGCCAGAACAGGAAAAAATCTGTGTAATTACAGATAAATCTGTGTATGTGGCATCACTGTATGCAAGAAGCAAAAAGAGTACGCTTCCGCGAATATTGAGCTGATGTCACAGCAATATTTCATTAATGTTCCTTTTATTAATATCAATCAAGACATTTTCCTGAAGCTCAAGCTGCCAATATGACAAGCAAAACCTTGAAGAGCAATGATAATGCTATTTTGCTAATTTGTTACAATTTATTTTTATTATTTATTAATCTACTTATGCTGAAAGTTATAAACTGGTTTTGCAGCCAGTGCTTGCTTGAGCAGAGGGAAATTTTGGCTGCCGCTCGTTGACGTCCCATCACTCAGACGGAAGAACATCATTGAGTTTTTCCTTTTTTTTTTGCTCTTTGCACTTGCTAATGTAGTAGAACGAGGCCACAATGCCGTTCGAGTTGGATCTCGAAATGAGGAGCACTTTCTCATGCTCAAGATTATGATGAAATTTGTTATGACTGCTCAATCGTGATTGTGCATAAAACTTGATTACCCAGCTATCTTTTCCTCCATCTTCAGGGCAGCTAAGCCACGTAAGATTAATGAGAGAAGGAACTTTGTTTCATTAGTTTGCTCAATCTGCTTGGAGCCGGTGAGGACGATGAAAGAGACAGGCAGAAAAATGAGACTATTTTTGGCAGTTACGCGGTTCGTGAGCCGAAAGCCATCAGCCCATCAGCCTGTGGCGAAAAACATTCATATTCAAAACAATTTGCTGATCCGCTTAAAGTGATAAACTAAGAAATAATAACATTTTATTCCCAGCATTTTGAGCATGTAAAACCTGATTTTAAATCACGTTATCACTAGCGATTATCGGTTCCTTTGCGGAAGGCTTGGGTGTCATTCACCATCGCCATGTCATGTGGAAATGACAGTGGCAGCTGCTACGCACTATGGACCAGAAATTAAAATTTCGCGACAAGATTCCAAACACTTTCATAATAAACGGAAACCAATCTAAAAGTAATACAAACTTAGGTATACATGTAAAAGTCGTGCATGTATTTTGCAGTATTTTGAATAACAATAAGTTAATTATGACTTCTTTCATCGAATTTTGTATATATTTATGTAATACTAGTGGTCCCAGCAAACTTCGTCTTGCCATCAAGTAGGCTGTTGAAAATCGCTATGAATTGACTCATACAAAATGACAGTTCCGTTCACTCTCGTTTTTCAGACTCTCTCTGTCAATATCCTGGAACATTTATACACACAAACACGTCGGAACTTTTGACGAACAAAACGGAGAAAGAATCATCCAAATCCGTTGACCCGTTCGTGAGCCATTTCGTGTCATACAAACACCATTCCATTTTTATTTAAATAGATTACAGAATACATTGTCAAAGATGCATTTCACAGTATTTAGAACATACAGTTTGGAACTCATCACAATACCTTGAAATGCATGAAAACTATGATCAGGAACTCTTTCACTCAAAACATTAACTATTCACGCAAAATAATGATTATAATATTGAATAATAATTGGATTGATACGAATGCTAGTAACACAACAGAATATATACAAAAGCTTCAAATTATTATAAAGAAAACCAAGAAAATCAGCTAGTTAAACATTTTTTTGCTGAGTAACTGTCATTGCAAAAACTTCTAGAAGCACTTGAAAAATTGGACTCCATGGCTTCCACATCAAATTGGATGCAAGCAGGATATTGCGGAATACTTTAACTTTTATGGCAAACTAATAAAACAATTGTGGGTGCATTGTCAAATCCAGATTTGATTACTTTTATTTAAAAAAAAATCAATTTCGCTTTATAGAATTGTACACAGATTAATTATTATCGTCATGTTTCACCACATATCAAATTTTCTTAAAATATGGCACAAATGAAACGGAATTATTCAAATTAAATTCAGCTCCATAAATTGCAATGAAGTTCTGTAATAATTGGAATAAAATTGTGAGTATAATAGTCACACATGCTCTCAGTAATGAAAAATGCATCTCTAGAATTAATTTTATTAAGAAAAAAGCTTGTTGGACTTTTGTCATGAAATTATCATTTCTTGCCCATAGTGCAACGGACAGCCTAAAACAAAAGCCGAAAATTCGAATCACTTATCGACCACCGGAATTTGATTTTTTGTTCGCTTTTTGTCATCAAAAATCCAGGGTGGGAGCTTCACTTTGGCGGTTGTTCTGATCACGCTCGAGACTCCCCTGCCGGAACATAACGTAGCCATCATCACTATAAATGGTACCACCATCAGCCAAATGACGATGGAATTCTTTCCGAAGTTTCTAATCGCCTTAGCGACATTTTGGGGACCGGTTTACAATCAACACAGTTCGTTGAATCCGCGGTAAGTCCCCGGGGCCGCATTGCATCAGTCAGTCAGAGCCCGTCGAAGCTTTGACACTGTGACAACACGTGGATTAAGACTGTTAGTAGTCAATCGATATGAGCAAGCTTAAGGGCGATTGCCGCCGCCCAGCCAATGCACTTTGAGTCTACGATGAATGAATGCATCCACGTGTGGGTTATCGGTATGCAGACACGGCACGAGTCGCGGAGCGCACGTGCCACAATCCAATGATAACTGTCTCAACTGCGAGAACCGTAGCAAAACAGATTTTTGTTGCGTTATAGACTCAGGTGAGTATGATATGAATTGTTTGACATCTTGGCGTGTGTTCTAGCTTTTTGAATTAATTCTTATTTTACTTCATATAGTTAAAAAAATAATAAATACCATGAGCATGTGCATGAACATCAGTGTTGTGAAAAACTCATTTTCTCATAACTCACGCTTGAGATTTTTCATGCTTGAGTTGTCAATCACGCAACTCAGCAGTCAAAAAATCATGGATGAGATGGCTCACTTTTTTGACTCATTGTCTCTTATTTCCACAGTTTACTCACACACGGCAATGATTTCTTGTTAGTCTGGTAAAATGATAGTAATTCTTTCTTACGTAAACTACAACATTCGGGTTTCACGAGTTTTTGACGGGTTTTGCGACTGAATCATTTTTTACGGTTTGAGTTGATTGATTGATTTTGCATCAAAATCTCAAGCGTGAGATTTGCGAAGCAGATCTCTACACTGAGGAAACAGAACGTATGAGGTACATAAGAATTTCTTATGGAATAACGACATAAGAAGTATTTTGTTCTTCATTCGAGAATCTTATAAAATTCCACAACAGATTTATGAAATAACACTCATTACATAGACAGATATAATTCCATAAGAAACTCTTTTTGGATATCAAACGCATTGATCATTGGCATTCATAAGACAATCTAATGGAGTACGATTTTCTTAACAAATTCCATACGAAAATCTTATGAATTACGTGGAGAGATGCTAATAACAAAATATTCACGATTGAGATTCATAAGCGCGCGTATGACAATGATTAGTAACACTTGTGAAAAACAGTCGACTTCCTATCAAAAACCACGTAAGAATTTCATACGAAATTCTTTTGGAATAAAGACATAAGAAGCATCTAATGAGACTCATAAGAAAAACTTGTGAACTTCCATCGATCATTGCGTTCATAATACAAATAGGTATAATATCATAAGATACTCTTATGAAGGATCATAGATATCAATTATGGAATTCTTTAGGACCATTATGTATTTAGAGAATCGCTCTTTGAATTTAGGAAAATAAAGATATTCATAAGATCTCTAATGATAACGACAAGAATTTCTTGTGAATATCGGACGTTTTGTGTTTCATAAGAGTCTTATGAAAGAGAGAAAACTAGTCAAGAAATCAATTCACAAGCGTTCTCTTATGAAATTCATACGCAATTTCTGGCTCAGTGTAATGAGCTTGCTCTCACGGGAGAGCGTATTGATTGAGATTTGAGTGTGAATCTGTCAACACTGATGAACATTATTTATCGTGACATAAGCAGTTGGTATTCCTAGATTGACCAGAAAAATCGAAGTGACACAGATATTTAATGAATGCGATATGGGACTAACTAGATAACTTATTTTAATCAAGAGTTCAAAATATAAAATGCAACAGCGATTAGCGATCAAAGAAGAAGAAGAAGAAGAAGAAGAAGAAGGACAAATGTGTTAATCTAAGCAATATATCGCTTAAAAAAGAGTTAGAAAACGTGAACATCCAAAAAACACCGTGAACTACTATCTCATTCACATGAACGTTATATTGTTATTTTGTTTGTGAATTTTCTGCTGTTTTGCCCATCCAGACAGCTCGCCAAAATCCGGACGGTATTGTTTCAACGATGGAGCAGTCGATGGCGGAACAATAGGTCGTCTCAGTCCATGCTATACCTAGACGGCTACGGTTGGATAGATGAACCGACGAATCTTGTCTCCATCATGCCCATGCCATTATTGCTGCTATCCTTGTCCAGCCTCTAGCGATGCGGTTTGTCCGAGGCTTGGATGCGGCGACGATAAACACCCAATGACTGGGGTGCTCTCGCACTGATCATGCCGATCGTTGGTTTTCTCAGTGGATGACGTCACTGATATCGGTCATCAGAGCACGGTGGATAGAAGGCTTGCTCTAATGATGATATCAAACGCATTCACTGCTCAGTTCCAGCTTTGCCTATCAGCGCGATCGGTCGCATTTTACAATTATTTTCCCGTGAATTCGATTTGATAAGTTACGTAGAATAGAGGCCTTCCTTAGCCGAGTGGTTAGAGCTCACGGTTACAAAGCAAAGCCATGCTGAAGGTGTCTGGGTTCCCGGTCGGTCCAGGATCTTTTCGTAATGGAAATTTCCTTGACTTCCCTGGGCATATTGCATCATCGTACCTGCCACACGATACACGAATGCGAAAATAGCAACTATGGCAGAGAAAGCTCTCAGTTAATAACTGTGGAAGAACTCATAAGAACACTAAGCTGAGAAGCAAGCTCTGTCCCAGTTAGGACATTAATGCCAGCAAGAAGAAGAAGGACTGGAACGAAAATAATTTAAAAACGGTGAAGTTCATAAATCCGAACACATAAGTCTGATGTTGATTACTTGATGAATCGTCATGACATTTTTTTCTGTTGTTTTCCATTTTTTGAGGTTTTAATAATGTTGGTTCATAATTTCGAAATGATTTAAAAGACACCAAACGATGTATGCCTATTTGTGTCATAATCTACCGTTATCCGGGGTGGCGAATACTGGTGCTATGGCGCTGCTACATCAAAATATTTTTATCGTTATGAAGAACCGCTTGATTTGACATTCCTTCAATATAATTACTTAATAATTGAAGGATCCTTTTTGTGATTTTTTATTGTTTGTATCGTAGTCAGTACGATAATGATTGAAAATTGTAGAAAATTATTCGATTTAAATGTTTATTTTGGCAGGTCCCATCTTTTACGGATGTGAGGAAATTGGAGGGTAAAACAGAACAACTATTTTTGAAACTTTATTGGAAATAAGATCATAATTTCTATTTAACGTAAGCAGCTTTCAATAATGCTTAAAACTTGTATTTCCTGATTATACCTAATCAGATTTTTGACACAAATTGTTTCATTTTGAGACAACACAAGTCGTCCTTGCAAGTTGAAAATGACGCTGCATTTTCAATTCCAGGTAAAATCGAGAATTTAGTGAATATGACAAAATGTACATAAATAAACAAAGTATATTATTGCGCAGTTGACCCCATACTGGACTTCAGAAGTGCGAGCGGGTTCATAAGTGCGGAAAAGTCAAACCCTTCGTTTGCGGCGTTGGCGGGCAAGAAGAGGCAGTGGATCGGTTTCGCGCCAATGAAAATTGTTTACGTTTTAGTAAAACCATGCCCAAGAAACAATTGTAGGCGAGTAATAAACATGCCTGCTTAACTAAAGCTGTACAGCAGCCGTGGTAGTTGAACAAAAGTATAAGTTGTACAAAGTGATGATCAAATGTTGCATATATTGTTAGCAGCACTTTTGTTCCTCACTATCATGGCATTTTAATAGCAAGTAGAACCAAAGTTGAAGCAACGTTGGTTGATAATTTAGTATGGTTGTCTAACAGCCTCTTTATAATAATTGGAGATGTGCTGTTTCTCAAGATCCAGACTCTGTTGTTCCATATGCGACAAACATTTGAATAACAAGCTTTTACAATTTTTAGCAACACTTATCTCGCCACTTTTTCAACAATACTTAAATGGGACAAAACGGCAGTGAAAATATGTTTGCTTTGAAAAGCTTTGAATTCAACTTTTCAACAACCAGTAATATAAAAGCTCTTAAACATAGTTGTAGGTACATCGTTGTACAAAACTGGTTGAAGTTTGGAAGTAACTATTATTACCGACTAAGATTAAAATTCTCAATCACAAGTATTGTTCAACTTCCCAAGAAACAATTACTTCTTTGAGAAAAGTTTCTGAGAGCTGTTTTATTGGTTGTTTAATAATTGTCTTCATAAAAAGAAAACTATTATTCAATCTTTATTCGCCCAGAAATGGAGAATCTATTCAATAATAAACCATTTGATTAACGTAATATAGTACCGTAATCCGGGGGCAAATTGATCGCTTTTCCACAACTTGTTGTCATAGTTTCCTTTGGAATTCAAAAATTTAAAAATTTATTTCGGTAAAATCAGTACTACATTAATCTCTATCAGTTTATATGATCGATTTTTTATGAAATAAAATTAAATATTTAATAAAATTAGTTTTAATATCAAAAATTGAAAATGACACATTGGGGCGAAATTGATCACTACATAATAAAGCATATTTTAAAATGTAAAATTTCCCTATCTACTAAATTTGGGTCTCCTGAATCTGAAAATGATGTCAAAATTCTTACAACTCATATATATCATGATTTTATTGGAAAATTAAACTTTGTAAATCTGCATAAAACGCCTAAATTTATGCAATTTCCTTAGAAATAAGCACGTTATTCAACAATAAACGGTTTTAAAAGCAAAAAAACTATTATTGTAATGCTGTACGATTTCAGAAATGAGTTCAGCAGTTCACACTGAAGCTTACACAACATTTTTAACACTCAAAGTTTGCATACAGGCTTTGAACCAGTGGATTGTTTAGTATCGACGTTTCCAACAGTATTGCTAACACCTTAGAAAACTGTAAATATTTCTATGCAAAACTGACCTAAATAAATAAGAAATAGTTTAAAACCATCATTAGACATCTATAAAGTAGAAAACATGGAATGTCTGTGATGGCAACGAAGTAAAAAGCATCCTTGAAAGGAAATGCTATTTGGTACCGACCTGATCAAATTCACCCCAGTGATCAATTTGCCCCCGGATTACGGTACTTGATTATTCAATTACTTTACCTTGGCTGTTAAACACTAATAACATTATAAATCGACTCTACAATGTGTACTCAACAAGTAAACCACCAGTTATCCATCGATCATTCAGAAATGCTTGTTCAGCGTTTGTCTAACAGGGACTTATAACGAGTAATAACTAAATTGTGGAAGAAAAGTTGAAGAAGTCCTTATTGCTTATGTTCACCGTCATTCCAAAAATAGCCGTTGTACAGTGTTAATTCAACAGCATGTTTTGATAAGGTGATTATTCATCTGTTATTAAACTATAATAAAACTGATAGCTTGAATAAATCTTACGTTTCAGACCGTTTACAAACAATGTTCAACATTGATGTTTACATACACCGCAGGCAAGCAAAATACTTAGACAATGTTTAAACAACATATGTATGATAATTTGTTCGATTATCTTATTATATCTTTAAATACTGCTCTTTATCTGCTGTTCTACATAACCTTGGTTAGAGCAGTGGAGAAGCATGCGCCTGTAAATCGGAAGGTCCTGAGTTCGAGCCTCGACATCCCAACAATGTTTGATTATTCGAAATTTAATAATGAAGTGCCAAATTCCTGGGCATCCAGATATGAGTATTTGATGAAGTGCGCAAATAACTCCCAATGTTTTTGCTGTTTCCATTATAAAATAAATGTTGAAGAAACATCGAACAAACCTTTTTTGTCCCTTTATACAATTAATTCTATAAATAAATGTGATGTCTAATTCAGTTGAACAAAACACTTAAAAAGACTGTGTTCAGCATGTGTTGTTGCTGAACTAATGCTGAACAAAGTCTACTATTTTGTACACTTGTTACCATGAGTAATAATGGCATCTACAACTTTTCTTCGACAATTTATAAATAACACGTCATGAAATCCTGTCAAACAAACGCCTAATAAGCATCTCTGGATGTTCGCTGTATACCTGGTGGATTAAATGTTGAATAAACATTATAAAGTATAATGTTACTACTGATTAACAGCCGAGGTAAGGTCATTGAATGAACATGTACTAAAATACGTTAATAAAATGGTTGTTGTTGAATAGATTCTCCATTTCTGGGCGAATAAGGCTTGAATAATAGTTTAATGTTAACTTAGTCAATCATTAAGCAACTAACAGCTAAATAAGTTCCGAGAAATTTTTCTTAAAGCAAAAATTGTTTCTTGGGTGTGTTTTCAGCACGGCTACTAGTCTGATTGTTTCACTTGTTTTACGAAAAAATACCTGCTTGTCAAACATTTGTATAAGTATTTCTGCCACTTGAACTACGCTTGTGCGATTATGTTTAATTGTGGCAATAATGCAGTCAAGTGCTAATCTGCATTTTGATTGAAAAACCTACGTTATTTGTCGTGTAAATGTAAACGTGAAGGATTTCGGGCATGGATCCATTTCAGAGTTTGAATTTTGATCCGAATAAGCCGATCGAATCATATTCGGAGAGTGTAACAGTTCGCAAACCATAATATTCTGATCAAGAAATAGAGGCGTATATTTTCCATTTTCTGTGCTATGTTTGCAACCAAAGGGGCGTTAAATGATCCAATAGATTATAATTACGTTGTTAAAGGCTGCATGACCAGAAAATATGAAAGTAACTACCAATTTTATGCAAAACATAAATCACCCGAATGGCTCGATACTGTTGCAGTCAGTGAGAGTTGCTGCTCTTGAACGCCCTCGTGCCACGTGCCAAACGAGAGAGTGAATGTTTACATTCATAGGGCTCTCCGAATGCGATGTGCCACGAACTGTTATGGTTCGCAAACTGTAACACTCTCCGAATATGATTCGATCGGCTTATTCGGATCAAAACCCAAACACTGCTCGTTATCTTCCACGAACGATAAATGTCATGCGTGTTGTATGAATGCAGGCGGATAAATGGGATGAAATTATAGCTTGTGTGTCAATGATCGTTAAATTTTCCAAAGCCTGATCCATTTGCATGGAAAAATGTTCGGAGGCACTGCTTGGCGACCTTCGAAGTGTACACAACTTTTCCAATAATCCATCTATAAAAGCAAAGCAAAATTGAATTGAAATTTTAGCTACTAGTAGGAGTACTTTAGGTACTCACAAACTTTTCTCTAACCGAAATGGAAAACAAAACACTTCGTTGAGTACGTCTGCGTTTTTGTTTATCAAAGTGATGGACGAGTGATTAACATAATATGGTACATTAGACTGATGTAAATTTTGAAGTATTTGCTCCCCTATGCTTAAACGATGTCAATTATGATGAAAATTATCCTCCCAAAATTTGAAGTTATTCGGAAGAAATTTGGTTGTGCACACGCTATTTGAATTTCAAATGGAAATTACTATGGAAAAAGCAAACCTTTTGTGTTTAGTCCTCTAACTGCTCGGCATAATAATCTATGGAAAAGTTAACTCACTCATCTCATGTGAAAACTTCCAAGCTACAACTTTGCCGAAGCCCACATTTTGATGGGGCGTTAGGATAATTTGTTATTATTGATAACAAAGTCTACATCATGCTGAGATGATCATTCAATTACTTTCAGAGCAACACTGCTTTTTTTTTTGCTGTAGAACATAGTAGCCTGGATTACTTTGATCTATTCTTCCCGCCAGGAGCACCACTGTTGCCTGTCGAACAGTTGGTGAAGCATGCTACATGCAAACCAACTTTATGATGATAAATAACAATTTATCCTGACGTCCAATCGAAAAATGGTCTTCGGCAAAGTTGTAGCTGGTATGATTTTACATTAGAAGAATTCGTTCACTTTTCCATAAAATTTTATGACGCAGAGATAGAGGGCTGAACACAAAAGATTGGCGTTTTCCATAGTAATCTCCATATAAATTTCAAATGGCGTGTGCACAGTCAAATTTCTTCCGAATCACTTCAAACTTCGGTAGGATGCTATTTACCATAATTAAAATCATTTAAGCATAGTACTAATAGTACTAATAGCATATGTTTATTCAATTACCTTACTTTCGGCTGTTAAACAGTAATAGCATTATAGACTATACAATGTGTATTCAACAATTACACCACCAGTTATCCATAGAACATATAGAAATACTTGTTAAGCGTTTGTATAACAGGGATTTTTAACGAGTAATAACTAAGTTGTGGAAGAAATGTTGAAGAAGTCCTTATTACTTATGATCACCGTCATTCCAAAAAAAGACTTTATGCAGTGTTAATTGAAAAATATGTTTTCATAAAGTGATTATTCATCTGTTAATAAACTATAATAACGCTGATAGCTTGAATAAGTCTTACGTTTGAGATTTTTTCACAAGAAATGTCCAACAATGATGTTTACATACACCACAGGAAAGCAAAGTACTTGGACAATGTTTAAACAACAAACGTACGATAATCTGATCGATCATCTTATTATATCTTTAAATACTGTTCTTTTTCTGCTGATCTATATAACCTAGGTTGGGGCAGTTGAGAAGCATGCGCCTGTAAATCGGAAGATCCTCGAGCCTCGACATCGCAATAATGTTTGATTATTTGAAATTAGTGGTCCCGGCAAACTTCGTCTTGCCATCAAGTAGGCTGTTGAAAAATGTTATGGAACCTCCCATACAAAATGTCATATTAGTACTCTCCCGTTTTACCAAATTTTCCGAGAACTTCCCTGAACTTTTTCGTCACACGAACACGTCGGAACCCTTCAAGAATACAACAGTGAAAGAATTGTGCAAATCGGTTGTCCCATCCTCAAGCCATTCCGTGACATACAAACATCACTCCATTTTTATTTATATAGATTTAATAATGAAGCGCTAAAATTCCTAGGCATCCAGATCTGAGTATTCGACGAAGTTCGCAAATAACTATCAATGTTTATGCTGTTTGCATTATAAAATACACGTTGAAGAAACATCGAACATTAATTGTACGTTTATACAACTAATTCAATAAATAAATATGATGTCTAGTTCAGTTGAACTAAACACCTATACAGACTGTATTCAGCACGTGTTTTTGTTGAACTAATGCTGAACAAAGCCTACTATTTTGTATACTTGTTATAATAAGTAATAATGGTACCTACAACTTCACCCAGAAGCCATCGGGTGAGTTTTCAGGTCGAACAGATTGTTAGTAGTTAGATCAGGATAATTTGCATTACCTAGAAGCCCACAATAACATCTGTGAAATATAACTAGAAAGAACAGCCTTTGATCAAAAGAAGGAAAAATCACTGATAAATGTGTTATTAATTTGAAATAGCAGTCAATGATCATATGTTATTTCGGCCTAACAACCCTAACGGCATTTGGCCTAATGGACTTCGGCCTAACGAAATTCGGCCTAACGGCATTCGGCCTAACGGCATTCGGCCTAACGACCTGCACTCTTTATTGTTAACTAAGTCAGTCGTTAAACAACTAATAGCTTAATAAAACAGCTCTGAGAAACTTTTGTTAAAGCAAAAATTTTTTCTTGGGTAGTGTTATCAAGCATTTAGACGCATCGATCCAAAGAGTGTGAGTTCGATTTTTGCTTCAGTCCGGACAAATTTCCGTCATGGACGTATTCCGGCTGTGCCCAGGGCATTATGCTAGTCCGTTGTCTAGTGTATTGCTTCATTCAAAGGACTTAGCCGTTCACTTGAAGCATTAACGTGTCGGTGTCTTATAAAAAATATATAGAGAACTCACGTTGGGCAACTCAAATTTTTGAATGACGAAATTCTGTACAAGAAATTCATAGTTTTGTAATATTGATACATTGCATTAACTGAAATCAAGCAAACCTCTCTTATTAATTGCAATTTCATTTGAATTCGAAAAATTGTCATAATATGGTTTCGCTTTCATCCATCATTCAGTCAATAGATCAATCAAGTTTCAAGGGGATGTAACATTTCCAGCACTCACTTACAGTTATATTTTATTTCAATAAGCTATTTTACGACAAATAACACAGTGGAACAAATATAATATTTTCGGGTGTATGAAGGATCAAATGATGTATCCAATGAATTTGGGATCGCTTAATCTGAGGTGCTCTCAAAAATGTTCCAGCACGTCCCAATTTTAAGCTACAATTGATTTTTTATTGAATAAATAGACAAATAAATGTTTCGCATTTTTTTCTAATACCTATGGGATTGAAGTTCCCATCAATTCACAGTATCTTCCTGTTAACGAGAAAAAAAATGTGCGACTAACTTGCATATTTCATCGTTTCTTACTGCATCAATGAGTAATCCACAACTAGAAGCAATGCTGAACTACGTGTTTTGCTATTAAAATCAACAAAGGCAATCTTACAAACCAGTTGGTAATAGTCTCTCGAGCGATCAACTCACGAAAGATCCCCATGAGGAATTCAGTTTTAATCTATACTCTGTTAATTACGCCAGTTTTCACGGTACACAATGTAGTTCAAGTTCGGCCTTGTTCTGGAAACCGACCCTTCCCGCGTGAAGTACGTGTTGATGACTGCTCAACTATGCCTTGCAAATTGTCGCGTGGTAGAGATGCCTCAGCCGAGGTAGATTTCATAGCACGTGAGTAAGTTTCAATCGAGGTTATATACAAAATATTAATTCTCCACTAATCTACCACTGTAGCTTATGATACTGCTAATCTAAGAGCAGTTGTCGTGCCGATTGCTCTGGGAGTGGAGTTGCCGTTTGTGCTTCCACCAGAATATGCGAAGGCTTGTAATTGGTTGATCAACTCCGGTTGCCCGATTTCCGCTGGGGACGCTGTAACTTATAACTTGAAGATGCCGGTGCAAAAGGCTTATCCGCGAATTCGATTGGCTATTGAAACCAGTTTGATAGACGAACAAGAGAGGACACATGCTTGCTTTGAGCTAGATATTCGAGTTATGTGAAATTTGTACTAAATGTGGTGAATAAAGGAAAGAGATTGTGAGAAAAAAGAGACCTAAATACGATGAGCAAGGTATGTTTTTCGTTTATCCAGCTGTCCAACAGTTTATTGTAAAATGCTCTCAGTTGCACAACAAAATCAATACCGTACTCCCACTGTCACGAATTCAATTAAACCCCATTAAATTGGGGAATGGGGAAAAGCGCGATAGAAATCTTATTGAACACCAGCAGAGAAGGGCACGAATCAAACGCGCATCGAATTGACGAAAGTGAATCTTTTCTGTTTGTAAACGTGTGCGAACATTCCAACGCCGCTACTTCTGATAGATTGCTTATTTGCTGTAGCCTAAATGTGGAAGAGGATATTTGGAATACCTTCCCGTTGTTGGATGGTGCTTTGGTTGTTTGTAGTAGTTTATCAAATTGCCACCTTCAGATTTCACCAAACCGGTGAAGGTATATCAGCCTTTAGCATGTCATGGGAGATCAAAATAGTACTGTCTTGCTCAACATTTGACCGTGGATCTCATCCGGCCCGCAGTTTTAATTTTGTGCGGCTCATGAAGAATTTGAGGAATGTCCCTGAATCTAGCCTATTGACCGATTCGTTTAACAAACTTTTGGTACTAATAATTTGATTTCAAGAAACAAATTCATTTTTGTGTTATAATCCGATTTCAAAAGGCCAATTTTAAAGGCACGATCCCTTTATATTGGGAGATTTGTGCCATCGATATACTTGAGCCTGTTTCTTTATCTACCCGATGGGAAAGAGAAGCAAGAAAAATATGGGAAATACGGGTGAGCTCTTTTGAAGAAAAATATACAGTATGGAAGCATGTACATTTTCGTGCAAAAGTGTTTTTCAGTGCTGAAAAAAGAACCCAATCTGGCATTGTTCGGAAAGGGCTCTCTCAAGAATATGATTTAGTTCACTTTAACAAAAAAAGAACTAAATAATATTAAAGCTTTAGAAAAAGCAAAACTTATGTTCGATGTCCGTGTGACATGGGAAAATTTCCTGAAACCTGGAGGAAATTACCAGAACCCCACTCAGTGCCGTCGGTGCCAAAAGTGGGGTCACGGTACAACAAAATTGTCGCATGGATGCTAAATGCATGATTTGCGAAGGATCTTCTCACGCTAAGGACGTCTGTCCAGTGAAGGAAGATACCACCAAGTTTATATGCTCAAATTGCGGGGGCAATCATAAGTCCAATTTTTGGGCTTGTCCTTCGCGAAGGCGAGTCGTTGAAGCTCGTGCCAGGCAGATGAACAGTAATATCCGTTACGATAACGGTCGTTTCCGAAATTTGCCTGGAAGAGTATCGAACAATGCTCATTTTTCAGTTAACGATCGCTTGATTAGGAATCATACCCATCAAGTAGATCATAATCATTTACAAGCTAATTTTAATCCGTCGGGTAGCCGTTCGAATCTTTCAATTTCGAATGTATCTACCCACGGAAAATCCTTTACCGATATCGTAGCAGGTAATTTGAACTCCTCTCCTATTCGTACTATGAGAACCTATTCTACTTGTTTCAAATCAAATGGAAAAAAAACCTGCCGCCACAGGTAACATCTAGTTCGTCTCTTTGTCTACCGAAAATTCTAACGGAAAATCATCAAATGTACCCACTTCAAGTTATATGTCTGCCCCTGATTTTAATTTTCTAACTGAACAATTGAATCTAATGATTGATGAAATGTTCAAAGCCACCACTATGACTGAAGCAGTCCAAGTCGGTGTAAAATTTACTAATCAAATTGTTATTAAATTACGTTTTTTCTAATGTTCAACTGTTTTCGTCATTTGAAACTAAAGTTTTTGAAACTTTAGGTGTTTCTGTTGAAACACACTTTGGTAAATATACTTTCATAGCTGCCTATTTGCCTTTTCATTGCTCTGGACAGCAAGTAATTTGCTCCAAACTGACCTGTGAAAATTGACTCGCAATAAGTCAAAATTAATTGTCATTAGTGACTTTAATGCCAAACATCGGTCATGGAATAATTCTCAAAGTAACTCCAACGGCCGAATTTTATTTGGTGAGTGCTCTTCAGGATATTTCTCAATTCAATACCCAACATGTTTTTCCTCTTTAAGAAGTCCATCTACAGCTGATTTGGTCTTAAACAACTCTAGTCATCTTTGTAGCCAACTGAAATTACATTTCAAATATCTCATGAAGCGATTCTCAATCCTATCAGCTCCATATTGAATTATTTTCGAGCCGACTGGAATATATGTGAAACATATGTTGACTCTAATCTTGATGTTAACATTTCTTTACAAACAAAACTTGAAACTTTAACAAATTCTATTGTTAAAGCCAGGATCATTGCAATTCCAAAATGTGAAGTAAAATTTGAATTCGTGATTATAGACGATGATCTTAAACTCTTGATCCGTCTTAAAAACGTGACAAGAAGGCAATTTCAACGCACTCGCGATCCTGCTATGAAAATTATATGGCAGGATTTGCAGAAAGAAATCAAGATAAGTTTTGTACAATTAAGAAACAAACATTTTGAAAACAAAATTTCTCAATCGGACCATGGCTCTAAGCTCTCTTGAAAATTATCTATAACCTTGAAAAACATCAGAAGCCAATACCGGCAAAAAAAATAAAAAGGAAAACAAATTATTACTAGTTAATTGCGAAGAAGCTCAAAAACTTGATATGCAGTTTGAAAGCACGCACAATTTTAATTTAAGACTCACTAGTCCAATAGAAAATCAAGTTACTCAGGCCTTCAGAAACATTCCCAATCATTAGAAGGTTTTCGAAAATTCCTGGGAAACTGATTTGGAACAAGTGAGAACTATTATTAAAAAATTCTAAAGTATGAACTCTGACGATGATGGAATTTTCTACATCCTCACCATGAATCTTCCAGAGAGTAGCTTATCATTTTTGGTTGATATATTTAACAAATGTTTTCAATTATCATATTTTCCTGACAAATGGAAAAATGCTAAGGTTGTACCAATTTTAAAACCAGGCAAAAATCCTGCAGAAGGTCCTAGCTATCGTCCAATGAGTTTGCTTTCCTCCTTCAGTAAACTTATTGAGAAGGTCATATTGAACAGAATGAATTTTGAACGTCATTTTGAACGAAAATTTAATTTTGGCCAATGAACAGTTCGGATTCCGCCATGGACATTCAACCACTCATCAACTTTTACGTGTAACAAATTTGATCCGTTCCAGCAAATCTATCATTAATAATTATCAGAAATCCAAGTCAGAAAGACTTCCTGTAAGAGATGGTGCTTCTCAAGGCAGCATTTTGGGACCAATATTATACAATATGTTCACATCTGACTTACCTCAGGGATGCCAAAAATCCCTGTTTGCGAAGGACACAGGCCTCTCCTCCAAAGGAAGAAGCCTGCATGTCATCTGTAGTAGATTGCAAAACAGTTTGGATATTTTTTCTTCATACTTGCAAAAATGGAAGATTTCACCTAATGCTTCCAAAACTCAACTAATTATATTCCCACATAAACCAAAAGCTCTTCATTTGAAACCTTCAAGTAAACATGTTGTCACGATGATAGGGGTTCCAATAAATTCGTCAGATGAAGTTAAGTATCTAGGGCTCATGCTAGATAAGAATTAAGTTTTCAAAAATCACATTGAGGGCATTCAAGCCAAATGTAATAAATATGTTAAATGTTTCTATCCTCTTATTGATAGAAAACCAAAACTGTGTCTTAAGAATAAGCTTTTGATATTCTAACAAATTTTCAGGCCAGCCATGTTGTATGCTGTACCAATATGGACTAGCTGTTGTAATACCAGGAAGAAAGCTCTGCAAAGAATTCAAAATAAAATTTTGAAAATGATTCTGAAGCTTTCTGCCTGGTATAGTACCAAAGAGTTACATAGAATATCCAATGGTGAAACATTGGAACAAATGTCAAATAAAATAATTAATAATCTCAGGCAAATTCGTTATAATCTTCTATTGCCACGATTAATGCGTTGTATGTTTAGGTTAAGTTAGGTTAAGCAAATTGAAAACGTGTTTTTTTTTCTCTTATAAACAGGTGAAATCATCTCACCCTTAAAAAACCTGAACTGCTACGACAAATGAAATATAATATGATGTTAACAATATGTTAATAAAATATTAGATTTGTGTTTCCGTATAAGGATGATAGTGTTGTCTAATATCACAGAACACCTAGATATAAGAAATAAATGTAATGTTTGGAATGATACTAATAAAGAAATAAAAAAAATCTGAAATTGTGATTTATAAAAATATGCAATTCTTTGTCTACCAGTCCTGGAACAATTTCAAGAATAAATCATTAAGAGATTTTTCTGAAGCCATTTTTTGTGAAATTTCTGAAGAAAAAGCTGTATAAATATCTGCAGGAATTGCTGTAAAGATTTTACTGGAGGAATTCTTGGATTCGTCTCTGAAAAAACTCCTGTAGGGATCTCTGAAGGGCTGCTGGAAGAATTCCAGGAGAATCCTTGGGGGTATCCCGTGCAATTTGTAAATTAATTCCTGGAAAAATCCTGTGGAGGTTTTTTTGGAGAAATCCTTGGAATAAACTCCAAGCGAAATCTCTGAAGGATACCATGAACCGATTTTCTTAAAGGAATGAATGTAGAGCATTTATTACAGGAATTTGTGTAGAGATTTTCCTAAAAAAATCCCTAAAGTAAATCTTAGGATAATTTCTGATTATTTTCCTGCAGAAATTTATAACGGAATATCTGAAAGAATGTCAATAATAACTCTTGGATGAATACCTGAAGATTTTTTTTGAGGCCCAAAACAAGTCCCTGGATGAATTCTTGGGCTATCCCTGGAGGATTATCTGCAAAACTCATTATAATAATTCATGTCACGATTTTCCTCATGGTAGCCCTGGGAGAATTCCTGCAAGAAATTCTTGAGGAATTTGTGAGTTGTGGAACACGAATCGATTCATAGGGTAGGTGCATCGTCGCACAGTTGTCCAGATTCAAAAATTCTTTGAAAAAACACGGATTCTCAATATTTGACAAGTTTTTTTCATTACATGTGTTGTGGATCATGTTTCAGAGTTGCAGACTCTTTGTTGGGCATATTCACCATAATTTGATATTCATAGAACAAAATATTAACAAAATTGCGGTTTAAGACTTTAAGAGAGACTTAAAAGAGCATTTGGGCTAGATATCTCTGCGGAGAGCGATTTGTATGATATGAAGAAGCTGTGAAGAAGAAACTTTTATTATATTAAGTATTTAAAATAATAGCTGTGGATTTAATGGAACTAATGACAGACGGATATAAAATTGCATGCGGGAAAGTTAAATCTAGGCAAAAATGAGTTATCGGCCAGAAAAACTTATGCCAACAACTACAACTACACAAGTTTCGATGGAGATAAAAATCTTGAGAATTAAAGCAAAAAATAAGGTTTTTGGACACTACTTAGGGTCAAACACGATGAAAAACAATTTTCTTTGGAAATGTTTGTATATGTTCACAACTATTAGATACTGTAGATGAATGTTTGACTTTGTTTTTTAACTAAAAAAAAAACAGTGGGGGTTGTGTACAAGACACGACCGCATGACGTTAACTACGCCATGTAATTTTCTGCATTTGTATTATAGTCAAATGTCATAATTGCAACCTTCCTTTAGTTATAATCCAGAATGTAATGGTTTGTGAATTTAGAATAGATATATGTTTGTAGTTTTGTTTCTTTGTTTATCAATGCTTAATAACTCTTTTTGAAAAATTCGGCAGCCCTGAAAAGGGCCGTTTGTTTGATTAACACTGTAGCACCGAAAGAATCGGTCGATGAAAGAAGAAACAAGAATAATAACTCTTGTTTTCCATCCGAATGTTGCACGTGAAGGTCATGTCGACACAAGAACCGCTGAGATTGGTTGGCTTAGAGGGATCCGAAGCTAGTATGAGTTTCAGGTACTTCTCCATGAAATCCACAAACTCGATATTTTCTTGGTAGGTAAGATCGATGTTTAAATTTCCTGTCAGGATCATTGGTCTTTTCTCCTTCTGATACTCGAATAAATTCCGCGTCATGAAGAACTTCTTTTGCTTCGTTGTGGTATTCGGCTCAATAAACACGCAAAACAAAATCGTTGCTGGCCCATTATGGTTATCTCTACAGCACAGATATCACCATAATGGTCTGAACGGCCCATTTTGGCGGCTTTGGTCGATTTTCTTCAGCCATCTCGAGCAAATTAGGGAATATTACACAATCAACTCTTTAAAACACATTTGTTGGCTCTGAAAAGGGCCGATTGAATTGTTGAATTGGCGTAACACGGACACATTTTGACGGCGCACTGCACAGTGGGACGGATTGGGGTTTTAGGAGGAAAGATGGAACTCACGCCTTCAATTGCGATTTTACGTAAAAATGATGTTCTACAAAGTTGTTCCTATTATAAAGACAATTTTTTTGGTCGGAACGAAAATTAGGGTGGCCCTTTGTAAAAAAAGATAACCATCAAAACTTTTTTATTTCAAGGAATATTGATATAGTTTGTTCTACAAAGTTGAAGATCGGAAAATTTTAAGCTGATTTGACTAAAAAAGTTTTTTCCTAGCTCAAAAATTGACCGTTTTAGAGCATTTTTCGCTATTGATGTAGGGTGGCCCATCAAAAATAGGTTTTTGTGTTTTATTTTTTTATTTCAGATTTCTCAGCCAAGTTGTCTCCCCTTTGTCTAAAGAGCCGATTGAAACGCATATTTTGAGGCCTGTAAAATTTTTACGGTGAATAGTTATAAACATTTTTTATGAAAAACAACGTTTTTAACTTGTAGATGTAGCTGGGGCAAATCAAAAGATATTTGTTGCATGACAATAATTATCTTTCGGCTTTAAATATGAATTCAAACTATTTTGTTTCATATTCTTATATACGTACTTCTAACGAGAGTCAAAGGAGTTAAACAATTAAAATAAGGAGATAAGTCATTTGAAAATATCTTCTAAATTCACCGCCCGGTTGAATTTCCTGACATGGCTCCTCCTAAACTTCCGAACATTTCTTTTTGGGGATTTTCCAGGCTCTTTGAGAATCATTCTGATTGGAAGTAACGAATGCTTAATTACCGCAAATCTGTTTACAAGTGATTTGTCCACCGTAGGAGATATATCGTATCTGAAACGGTATATTATTAGAGTACGATTTCTGATTATGACGCTGACTTTCCAGCCTAGATCAAGGAGAATATCTATGTGCATTATTTGATCATGTATAGATGTTTTGATTAATTAAGGCTATAGTTTAGAGATAGCCATGTCAGAAAATTGAACCTTGTAGTTTATTTTGGAGATGCTTTTATAAATCTGTTATTAACGGTTAATAACATATGAACCAGTCATAACATGAACAAACAGATCCGCAGAAGAATAATACGATATTTATTCTTATTTTAGGCTGACAAACACTATCGTCATGCCAACACAATTTGTTTTGTTGCCCCAACTATACAAACATATAAAAATGTATTTTTTGTTATTAAAAAGTCGTCAACTTTCCATCAGTTAAAAATTGTATCAATTTTTTTTTGGTTTGCGTCCCCACTGGAACAGATCATGCTTCTCAGGTTATTGTTGTTAATAGCACTTAAACAATTTTAAGCTGAGAGCTTTCTTGCTATATTTTTCATTTTGCATTCCTATATCGTACGTATTAGTGTAAATGATACCTTATGTCCAAGGAAGTAAATGAAATTTTCATCACGAAAAGACTCTTGTATCTCTTTGTTTCCATTAGTTTTATATTTTATGTTTTCGTTTCAATTAGCTCTGAAAGTGATGGGAATACAGTTTTGCTGAGAAACTTTAAAATTTCAATTTAATAATAAAAATAAACACCAAAACCAATTTTTGATGGGCCACCCTACATCAATTGCGAAAAATGCTCTAAAACGGTCAATTTTTGAGCTAGGAAAAACCTTTTTTAATCAAATCAGCTTAAAATTTTCCGATCTTCAACTTTGTAGAACAAACTATATCAATGTTCCTTGAAATAAAAAAGTTTTGATGGTTATCTTTTTTTACAAAGGGTCACCCTAATTTTCGTTCCGACCAAAAAAATTGTTTTTATAATAGGAACAACTTTGTAGAACATCATTTTTACGTAAAATCGCAATTGAAGGCGTGAGTTCCATCTTTCCTCCTAAAACCTCAATCCGTCCCACTGTGCACTGGTTGCGCCTCCTCGCCCGATAAGATTTGCGGTGCTGATGACGATGTGCGCTTCAACAAGCGGTTTTGGTCGATTTTCTTCAGCCATCTCGTACAAACTTGCCGCCGCTTGGTGATCAACAGCTTGCCTCTGGTAGCGAGGAGCTGAGCAGGTTTGGAGGAGCTCTTACCAGCTCGAAAGCGAAAACAGAATGAAACCGAATTCAACGAAGGAGGGATGCTTTATACCCTTAGAATAGCATTATGCTGTTATTGCATCCCGACGGCACTGCAGCAGCGTCCTCGGAAACATCCTCAAATTGCCGTATTGTCAATTATTCGTAATAAATCAATTATTGTATTGTTCGTTTTGTTGAGGAATAGATTCTCGTGCACATTTTCAACGTGGAAAAATAAATACTCACACATCAGTTTATATGGCACTTTGATAGAAGCACGCAACTTGCATTCAATGTACAATCCAACAGAATGCGTTACATGTGCGTTACTTGTTGGTTTTGTTAGCTACGACGCCATCCAATATATGGCAAACATGGTGGGAGAATATTTTGGTGTGACAAAATTATTTAGGTGTGAGTCTATTAGAGGGCAAAATCCTCAATATGATGCTATGAGATGAATTAAGAGATTATAGCAAGTATGTGGTAAACACATTAGGGAATATTACACAAATAACTCTTTAAAACACATCTGTTGGCTCTGAAAAGGGACGATTGATTTGTTGAATTTGTGTAACACGGACACATTTTGGCGGCTTTGGTCGACTTTCTTCAGCCATCTCGTACAAACTTACCGCCTTTGCGCCCCGATTCCTGCAGGGTCAATTCTGGAAGCGCGAGTCCATTAGGAAATCTTGAGCGATTTCACAATCCGGACGCTGGTGTTTTGCCGCCGCTTGACGATCAACAGCTTGCCTCTGGTAGCGAGGAGCTGACGGCGCACTGGTAGAAATCCTCCTCGCCCAATGAGGTTTGCGGTGGCGATGACGATGGGCGCTTCAACAAGCGGCTTCAGTCACGGCGGCGTGTTGTTGTTCCATTCGCATCCCATTGAAAACTGAGCTGAGAATGCGAAAGGCACTCGAGAATTGCTCGCCAACCATGTTCACAGTCTCACGGCAAAAAGAATAATGAGCGAAGAAGCAGAAATAGGTCTGCTTTTATAGTGCGAAGCGGAACGCAAATGAAGCGTGGAAAACTGCTTGCACGTGATTGGTTGCGTAAGAAAGGGGTCGACATTTTCCTAATTTTCAATAGTTTATTGTCAATAGTTTCAATAGTTCAATAGTTTTCTCCATTCGAGGAAATTGTTGTATACACTTCCGACCGATTGCTGGGAAAATATTGAAAATCTATCGATAAATGACTGAGTTATTAGCGTTCAAAATCTTACATAATTTCGTGACGGTCGCAAAATTTTAGATTTTCAATTGACACCCAGTATATTGCCGTAAGACGTAGTTAACGTCAAAACATGTTTGGAAATTGAGTGTTGCCAGCTTTTTCGAAAACTGGACCATTGTGTGCCAAGGACTACTCCGAGTAGTACGTATCACCACCAGCTTGACTCGTCGGAGCGCCAGTGAACCGGAAGCAGTTTTGGAACTGTTCGCATCACGAAGCACCTTCCGAGTATAAACCAACGCAAAACAAACATGACAGATTCGTGAATAGACATGGTGTGAGTAATTGCGCATCCGCCTGCCCGTGAGAACATACATAAAGAAATAGCATATTTTTGCAAATATTTACTTGTGCGTTACCGATCAAATTGTAATTTATTATGATTTTGACAGACGAATCAATTTGTATATCCTTGAAAACCATAATGCCCCGAAGGGAAATAGCTTTTTATCCAAGAGCGCGATTAACTCGGAACAGCTCCGAATACCTTCACGAATCACTGCAGCTTCGTTTACTCGCAGATGCGAGTAAATCAGCATTCTGATGCTCGCGAGCATTTTGTTCTGTTTTTGTTCCGGTTCAGCAGACATGTTCACCACTTTCAGTTACTGCCGGCCAATACCGGGTACTCCCGTTGGTTTGACCACATTTAATCTGAACACTTTTAAATCTGTACCCCGCTAATTTGCACATCGTTCAGATTGAAAATGATTCAATTTAGCTCATGGAAAGGAGTCCTCAAACGCAGAATCAAAACAAAACAGTGAAAAAGGTAACCAGAAACACGTTTCTAGGGTGACTAGATGTGAATGAACCCCGATGGTTTGCATGAGGTACCGTTCAAATTAGCGGGGGCCCGGTATCGAGGCATGAAGAAACGCGTAGCGTAAACATCGGTTCGGGAGATATACCTACGTCGGAGAATTCTCCACCGTAGTAGGCTGGTTCCACCGTCGAAGACTAGTCCGAGTGGCATCGATCGTTACAAACCACCAGTTTTGGGACGTCGGGGCGCTAGTGAACCTGAAGCCATCCTCCAACTGGAATCGCTGGCTCTACCTCGACATCCAACTGGTCAACCAGGAGAGCTCGAAAAGCAGCAGCAGAGAACGAGTCGTCGTAGAGTAGCGCAATGCACATGAGCTTCCAGTGGAAGTTGAAAAGAGTTCAGTCCAAGCGAGGCCGTACCAAGAGTAGAACGCTTCGCTGCACAGAAAGCTGTGCAAAGCCCCGGTGAGAGTCTCAACCGCCAATTAGGCAAAACGAGTAGTCGCAGAAACACCGTAGAAATGTCGAAGTGAGCAGCGTTTTTGACGGCATTAAACTCCAACAGCGAACTAGCAGAACAGCTAGAGGCTGAGACTGACGAAGTGCATGAGAACAGAAGTGCATGAGAACAGAAGTGCATGAGAACAGAAGTGCATGAGTACTGCCCTCTCTCGATAAACTTACGTGATATAGTTCAGGGGAAGATCGAGGCATAGGAGCAGTAGCGAAAGTTTTTTAGTGGTTAAGCACGCCTATCGTGAGTGCCACACCGTTCCAATATACAGCCCAGGCTTTTGAAGCTTTTCTGTACTCTACTATGAATGAAAATACGCCTGAAAAAAGAAGAAGTAGCGATAGAATGAAGACGAAGAAGATGTTCGGATCGTGAAAAGAGCGTACAGTCCTTTATTCTCACGTTGACGATGCACCACTTCTATCATAAGTCGTCGAGCGATTGGATCATGATGCGTCACCACTAAAATCGCAAAACAAAACGTTAAACGAACATTGACCTACTCCTTCGCTATTATTGCCGTCCAGTACGCGGTATCGGTTCTTGGAATATTTATTTAACCTTCGGTCGTAATCGAAAATACAAATTATGAATTCTCGTTCTTCGTTTCAACGGACCCACTTTTGGCGGTGGGTCGTGCGATGCGATGCGATGGGAGAATAAGTTCACTGGATTCTTCATCGCGTTACTCGTTAGCCGAAGAACTTTGGCCGCGACGGCGAGCTCCATTGATTGCGGTGATTGGATTTGGTTTGATGAATATGCCGCCACCAGCAGAAGAGAGTCGCCAAGTCAGCCCGATTAGAAGAGAATAGCAAGCTTATTACAATTACATACCAGAATGAGCTATGATACTTCTTTTTTGACATGATGAAGATCAAATTATGCAATCAAAACATAATTAGCAGCTTGCATTTTCATACAAGCTATTTTTCGTTTTCTACGATAAAATATGAACAAGAAGGAAAATCCGTTGAAATTTCCCATGTTTGGATATGTTATTGAATACCGTCTCAGTAACATGACTTACTATTAATTTCTTATTGATTATCTACTCAATAACATACTGCCCTTCTACACCTACTTGTCCCATATTCTATGTAAACCTTATGAACCGCGGGACTAATATGCGTAGAACGGCAGCAAAGTACTATGTTGGGTTAATGTTAAGCTCACGTGAGCTCTTGATAATAAGTTGTTGTTGTGCATTCAGTATTGAAATACATCAGATAATTATTATACATTGGTTATTCATAGAAATGTATGGTGTTGATTTTTGGTACTTTGCTTTTCTTATGAAGAGCATTCTATAATATTCTGGTATTACATTTTAATGCCATGTCCATGACATGATATGAGTTTGCCATGTTTTCCAGCTCGGGAGACCAGCATAACGCCGAAAACTGAGCGCGCGATTGTTTGGAGTGCAATTGGTTTGCAGCAACTTCGGACGAAAAAGGGGCATTTTATAGCCTTGATTGTTAGACGTCGATCATTAGCTTGATTGACAGATTGATATTCAGAGCAGAGCACGGATGGGCTTGGGAGGGAGTGGGTCTTGTCGGTGTGTGTGCGCCTTGTATGGGAATTAGTGTGTCTAATTTGTGGGTTCTGTTGGCTGATTCGATATTTATGGCGCTAGGCAGTAGTTGATCGAGCACGATCAATAAAGTGCAATTTTGGGAGTGTTAGCCACAAATTGAATTCCATAGCTACCCACGGTTTATGGGGTAATTGTGCTCTCATTGATTTCGTAAGGAATTGACTCCGATCACGATCAATTTTTTGAAATAAGAATGGAAAAGTAAATGCAACGGCATCAACATCAGTACAGAAACAAAATGCTTGTTTTAAAATCCAACGAAGAGGTACAGCAAAAAACCAACAGTTTTTCAAAATTTGAATTTATCCAGTATTTCGTACTGAACTTTAATTTTTTTTTATTTAAAAACAATTATTAATACGTCTGTTAATATTTGCAACATGCCGTTATAATTTGTGAAATATTTTGACATCGAATATTTATAGATGACCAACGTTTCTGGTTTTGGAGTTATTTAAATTAAGTTACATTTATAATGCAAATTAATATGTTTATAGCCTGGACTTGATCAATCAAGTGATTCCAAGCAACAGCACCAAAATTTGGTAAATTTTTTAATTCATTTTTTTCTATCCAGCTTTTTACGCTAGCTATAAAACAACGAGGGGTGAATGAGTTTTGACTTTTCCTTCCTACAGTTTTTATGGTTTGATCTTAGTAGGCAATAAATTGCGTTTGTTGATTCATTTGTCAAAGATTTTCACGTCGTTTGTTATGAATTGCTCAGTATTCAAATTCTCTTAGATGTATCATATTTATCCTAATAATTGCATTTTACTTTATTTTTTTAGGTACTCTATTGAAAGAATCATCGTTAGTTTCAACTGAAGTCAATCGATTTATAAGAAATATTTGAAAATCAATGCAGTGCGCCGGGGTTTCGCTAGAATCCCCTGGCGAAGACTTGATAGGTTCGCACAGCCTAATGATCAACTCTGGCATGCTGTAGTATCCATTGATGTGTTCGAACTCTTGAACCTTCTTGCGGATCAAAGACATGACACCGATTCGGGTCAGAACATGCTGTCAGCTTAGGGGTCTATTTTGTAATTCGAGCGAATTCACGTGACTCGTCTGAGGTCATTGTCGATCAAAGTAAGCATGCATATTTCAGATGTCACCCGTCGACTCCCATAGTAATCCAGTCACATAGAGTGACAACTGTCGATAAACTCGAGTGACAGAGCCAAGTCGAGCGAAATTTTTGGTCGACAGTGGCTCCAGTCGAGTCGTTTTTGATCGACTCGACTTATAAAATAGGGCCCTTAATCTTTCCTGGGGTACTCCATCGGCAAAGGTTTCCGCATTGTCTACTCCCGGTTCGCAGAGATGCCTCATGAACAGTGATACGTATGCTTTGAAGTTACGTTCTGATTTGCCACGCAAATCACGGACCAACCACTGAGAGTTGAAGGTGTCCTGAGGAGGCATTCCGTAACGCATGATCGCATTCAAGAAACTCTTTCTCTTACGAGATTTGAAACCAAGAACTTTAATGTTACCACCCTAAGCAGGATCCGAAGTTTCCCCATCTTGCTTGATGATTTCGGTGTCGACAGTGCAGTGAAAATCAATCATTTCATTGCTTCCGATACAAGAATACAGTAACTCAGTGTTATCCATATATCATGCCTCTCTTATACCGTGGAGAAAAACTTACAGAAAATGAGAATTTGTTTTATTTTACATATTTTTTTTTAATAAAAAATGCATTCTTCGTGCAACATACTATATTCCTCTCTGCCATAAACCTGGTAATTCTGGTTGAACGCCAGTTTAGATTGTAATAAAATCAAATTGAAATTGTCTAGGATAGCAACAGTTTCAAATCAGAAAAAGTATTACATTAGTTAGCTCTGTGGAAGCAAAAAAAAAAAGGTTTTGCACCGATTTTCTAACTTAAATGCTTTTCAAATCTTCACACTAAATCAATCATCACAAACTATTTGATGGGGTTTTGAGGATGCGATAAGGGCCGACTCGACACCGCACATTTTGAGGATTAGAAAGACTTGGTAAATGGTCCTCTATGGTCTCAATCGCTTTAACATCTTCAAGAGGTAATCAAAACTATTCCATCATAAGCCACTTCACCTCGTAGCCACTATTGGCATTAGCTACTGTCCATTGCACCTCATTTAGCTAAAAAAGATTAGTGAATTCTTATTAGTAAATGATAAACCTGTTTCGTATTTCGAGATCCTGGAAACAAAAGTGACATTACATCATCAACAATGATTTTTCTCTAAGACAAGACGTGACAAGTCACAGTACAAAAATGAAACCAATTGCCTGTCAAAAAAGACCACTTCTGATTGGTCGTTTGGCAAAGGACATCGTTGAGTTGGATTTCAACAGGGCACTTTGTTGCTAGCCCGGCCGTGTTGCTAGATCATAAATTAAAGTTTCATAAAAAGTTTGAAAATTTTTCTTGAAGTCTTTTTGTTTCAAATCCATTCATATTCCATATTAACTTTTCCGCATGTGCTCCTACAATACTAAAATCAATTAAATATACTTAATTGAGAGCAATATAATGGAAATTGTGTCAATTTTCTCTACAAGTATTGCCGGTTTCTAATATAAACCTGATTTTTTAAAAATAAAGCATCCTCTATAGCACTATATGAATAAAGCGTGCAAGAAACAACCAAATTATGGGCATTGATATTTGACTTTGGTCACAAGATTTGCTTAAAATGAATACTGGTAGCACTGGCTTTTGTATCGTCAAGGATATCGGCTGAAAAACAACTGGGCAGTCTTAGTTGAGCTGTCACGTCCTGTCCTAGATTTTTCTTACTTCCACGAAGCTTGCTTCGATCGAACTATAAACATTTATAGTGTAGGCAAGACATTTCAGAAAGGGGTGATTCAAAATTTATGGCATGCTAGCGTAAAAAGCTGGATTGAGCTGAAACTTTGCACAGTTTTCCAGTTCCATCTAAATCGTCATTTTCCGATATCAAATCTTCAAGTTGAGTCACGACTAACTTTTCAAAAGGGTGTATGTGAAAATGGTTCAAAAATATTCAAAAAGCTGCACAGCAAAAACGGTTCGTTCGATTGTTAGACAACTAAAGAAACAAAGTTAGACAACTAAATAAAGATTCCAAAAAAAATACAGACAGTAAAAAAAAATTTTTTTTGCATTAAGAAACATAATTTTTGACACAAAAACTCAAATATCTCAAAACCCTATCGGAATACCAACGTAATTTTTTGAGGGAAAACGGTCCATTATATTAGCTAAATTTGGTGATGGTAAACCAATAAACAAAAAAGTTATGACATTTCAAACATGTCACAATTTTCACATTTAGTAGAAAAAAAAAATTTTTTCGGTGTAAATTATTACGGGAACCGCAGTTTGTTGCTGATTTTATTGTTAAGGGCCTTGCGTGAATTAAACAAGTCGTTTTCATGTATTCATTAGTATTATGTATATTATATGTATAAATATTATGTATATGAATAAATATTATATGTATATATGTATAAATTAAAATGAATTAACAGATCACACGAAAATATTTTTTTTTTTTACCAGGATATTTTTTTTTAGAGTATGATCGATGAGTTTCTAAATGTTATATATAAACTTTAAAAGTTTTGGATTTGGGTATGCGTTATGAGATCATGAAAACATTTTATTAATACTTATTTATTTATTTATTGTTATTCAATTTTTTTACAATATCGAACACTTTTGCTTCATTATCAGTACAGTTCGAGTAAATTAAAGCAAAACTTAATTTTATTTTCTGACAATGGAATGAAACAGTGAATTTTTTGGGTTCCTTGGATCGTTTTCGCGTTATTATATTGCTCGCTGAGCTCTGATGCCGTTAATTCGTACTCTTCAGTAGTAGTAAAACAAAATGATAATTTTGTTAAATCTTCTTCTTTTCTGCGATTCGCCCAATCAAATAGTTCTTTTGCAGTTTTAATTGGATGCTCACGTTCTTTGGCTAAACTTGCTCTTGTGGCCATGCGCTTTATAGTTCCTCCAATAGCATCACAAGGACCTTTGCCATGTGACGTAGCAAAGAAATGCCATTCTGCATCAATTCCGTACTTTGATTTAAATTGACATAGGCTCGAAAAATTCTTACGGTTTTTGTACAGCGATGCTGCTCCATCAGACATGAAATATATCTTTCTGATTTCTTTATCCTTATCAACGCGTAAAAAGTTAATCATTTTGGCAATGAACAAATTTACAGATACTGAGTCGTGTCTTAAATCTTCAGAAATTACAATAAAACTAAAATGTTCAATTTGCGTACTTCCATTGAAATAAATAACGAATGGATGAATTGTTGCTTGTTGTACGTTCCAGTGATGGGACTGCACTTCATCTTGCAATACAAAGCTATAGTTTTCAGAAAAATCACAAATGACTAAAAATTCACCATCTTGTAATGTATTTTTCGTATTTTTTAAAAAGCGGGATTGCTCTGTTTTAATAAAGTCGTGAGGAATTAAACTTTCTAATTTCAAGCAAAAAAATGACACAAACTCATCTACAGGTTTTACAATAGTTTCTAGGTCACACCTATCCGTGGTCACCCATTGCTCAAATGATAACTGATCAATATAATTTTCTTCAAACTCAGCGAATAAAGTATTTTCCAATGATGAAGAATCTGGACAATCCGAACAAGATCGTAGATAGCAATTTGATGTTGTATTTTTACACAAAAGACTACCAGATAAAATTTTAATATCCTTTGATAAATTGATTCTTTTCAAACTATGTAAGATTAGGTTAATATTTTCGTGTGTTGTGCACACACAAACATTATGTGTTCCTGAATTGGATAGAAGCTTGCATTGCCTTGGACGAAGGCTTGCAAATGAGGAAAAACCTACCTTAATATTTTCGTTAATTTCCTTGAAGCGTGTATACGCTTCTTTCAAAGTAGTCATCATTAATCGTTTTTGGATTGCTTGACGCTTTCCATCTTTTTTTACAGATACATAATCTTTTTGGCCAGGCATAGCTCTACTTACTTCATCGTCTTCAAAATATTGAATTATTTTTTCTTTTATCTCATCTGTTAATGAAGTATTCGACCTAGCATTTTTGGTTGCAAGACAGTTATTTTTGAATTGTTTTGCCTCTTTTGCTATATTTCTATTGGTTTTGAACTCATCAATGGCGTCTTGAATAGACCACGAGCTTGGCAGCATCGACAAAATCAATAATTTTTCTTTCCTTGTCGTGGCTAGATTCGAGAACCTTTCCTTCATATTCATAATTACCTCATCGTAGTCTGTATTTTCCACATCCTCAGGTCCTAATTTGAAGAGGTTTCTTCGTACAGCTTCGTTGATTTCACGGTATTTTTTCTCGGGATAATTGACGTAACCCATCTTCGTCCATTTAATCGGAGTCACTTTTATTCCAGCTATCCCTTCGTTGAAGCGTTCGATGTTGACCTTCTGGATGCACTCATCTTCTGATTGATTTGTTGAAACAGATGTCGCTGATGGTACCGTGGCAAGACTATCTGCACTTGGTACTTCTGGTAACTCCTCAGTTGTTGTCGGTGCATCTAGTAATTCCTCAGTTGTTGTTGTTTTCGAACTTCCTGCAACCTGATCCACCGATGATGTACAGATTGCCCGTTTGTCAACGTTTAAACGGCAGGACGTACAAATGCGTATATTTGTATTCAATGTAGACATTGGAGCATAACCAGCCGCTTTCAGCTTATCTATGGTGCTTTCGGTGAGATTTCGTAGCTCTTTCGAACACTTTTTTTCTGCAAACTGCCTGCAACAGTTGAGAAAGCGACTACTCATGTTGCTCGTTAGATTTTAATAAACAAAATCACTTTTAAGTTTTTACTGACTAGTTTGGTGTCGTTTGCTTGACTGAAGAAACATTTTACAATTAAATCTTTTATAACCATAGTGGTAGTATATTTTTAGCTTTTTCGTGAGTATGTTCATGGTATGTACCTATCATGTTTTTGATGTTGTTGAAGTTACTCGCTTTCTCCCAAATATGATTAACAAAGTCTATTCTCTACCAAGGCGGGTCTATACCCAGGTGTAATCAAATTTTAACTTTGTGGAGAAAACCGACCTGCTTTACGTATACTAGATCACCTGGGTATAGACCCGCCTTGTTCTCTACGAGGTAAACTTTTTGCGGGTAAACTAGTCGTATACCTGTATAGAAATTTTTTTTTGTAGCTTTTGTCTTCAATATTAGATTTCTTATAGGTTTCTTTTATCAAAAGGTTTCAACACTATTGAGAGAATTTTTCTTCAGTTACGTACAATAAAAAATATGACACTATCAAGACTTTAGATCACAACACTGGATCGCGTCTAACTTTCTAATAGATGCTATAATAGTTATAAATAATTAAATAAAATATCATGAAAACAACTTGTTAACCTCATGTGGTACCCTTAACAAAAAATTCAGCAACAAACTGCGGTCCTAAAAAAATTAACAATGAAAAAAAAATTTTTTTTTTCACTAAGTGTCAAATTTGTGAAATATTTTAAATGTCATAACTTTTTTGTTTATTGGCTTACCATCACCAAATTTTTATGGTAGATAGCTAATATAATGAACCGTTTTCCCTCAAAAAATTACGTAGGTATTCCGATAGGGTTTTGAGATATTTGAGTTTTTGTGACAAAAATGATGTTTTTTAATGCAAAAAAAATTTTTTTTTACTGTGTGTATTTTTTTTTTGAATCTTTATTTAGTTGTCTAACTTTGTTTCTTTAGTTGTCTAACAATCGAACGAACCGTTTTTGCTGTGCAGCTTTTTGAATATTTTTAAACCATTTTCACATACACCCTTTTGAAAAGTTAGTCGTGACTCAACTTGAAGATTTGATATCGGAAAATGACGATTTAGATGGAACTGAAAAACTGTGCAAAGTTTCAGATATTTTTGAAATGGTCGATCAGAATCGACTTGTATGCCTCCGTGGAATCCCTCATTGAAAATTGAGAATTATTATTTTATTGAAGGCTTGACATCAAAGATTTTTTTGAGTGGTTTTCCTTCTTCGCAAACTTTTCTGACTTTTGGAATTTTCTTTCACAAAATTAGAAATCTGTATCTGTATATCTTGAAATTAAAGCAATCATAAAATTATGAAGTTCCTAGTATTTCTAAAATTCCAGTACTGAGATTCTGGTGAAGTAGCAGTAGAATTTTGAGCTTCATCTGGGATTTTCAATAGTATGATGATGGATTTGTGATTCTTAGTATTTCTGTAGTGTTTTCGTTATTTTGGTAGGTCCTGGAATTCCTAGAAATAAAAATACATTCTCGCAATAGTGGTAGGAATGAAGATCAATTTTTGGAATTCTGGAAGGGATCTCTAGGAATTCCTGTAAAAACTCTTATGAGTCCATTAAGATTGCTGTATTTCTTATGTATTTTATTCGATTCGTTGAATGAATGTTAAGATATTTATGGAATTTGTAGTTACCCCTGTAGTAATCATAATAAATCAATGAGGATTTCCTCCGAAACGCCAAGATTCTCAAATAAATTAGATAGATTACCGATACCACAAAAAAAATCCCATCCGAATCCAGATATGAAGATTTCCTCTGAAATCTCAACGGAACTGGAAATCGACGGAATCTCAATAGTTTATACATGAATTTCAAAATTTTGAACCAGAATCTGCTAGAATGCCATTGAAATCTCATATATTTTTACAGAAGTATCGCCTTAAAAATACCCAAATAATTTCAAAAGACTCTTGAACAGTGAAGGCAGCCATCTACAATGCCTCTGAGAGCAACGACGGGTACGTGGGATGGAGTCGACGGAACGATTGGTTTGACGAGGAATGTAGGCATATTATGGTGGAGAAGAATGCAGCACGGGCGGTCATGGTTCAGCAAGGGACCCGGGCAGAACGTGGAACGTTATAGACGGAAACGGCAACAGCAGACCCGCCTCTTTCGGGAGAAAAAAACGCCGCCTGGAGGAGACGAAGTGCGAAGAGATGGAACAGCTGTGCCGGTCTCAAAAAACCCGTAAGTTCTATCAGAAGCTCAACGCATCCCGCAACGGCTTCGTGTCGCGAGCCGCGATGTGCAGGGATAAGGATGGGAGCATTTTGACAGACGAGCGTGAGGTGATCGAAAGGTGGAAGCAGCACTTCAACGAGCATCTGAATGGTGCTGAAAGCACAGGCAATGAAGGACGGGATAGCGAGGGAAATGCCTTCGCCAGTACTGCGAAGGATGGAAACCAACCAGCCCCCACTTTGAGGGAGGTTAAGGATGCCATTCACCAGCCTTTCAAGAACAATAAAGCTGCTGATAAGGATAGTATCGGAGCTGAACTCATAAAGATGGGCCCGGAGAAGCTGGTCATTTGTCTGTACTGACTGATAGGCACAATCTGGGAAACAGAACAGCTACCGGAGGAGTGGAAGGAAGGGGTATTATGCCCCATCTACAAGAAAGGCGGCAAGTTACATTGTGAGAACTTCCGAGCGATCACCATTCTAAATGCAGCCTACAAATTATTATCGCAGATCATCATCCGTCGTCTGTCACCTGTAGTAAACGAGTTCGTGGGAAGTTATCAAGCCGGCTTCGTTTACAGCCGATCGACAACGGACCAGATCTTTACTGTACGGCAAATCCTAAAAAATGTCGTGAATTCCAGGTCCCAATGCATCACCTGTTCATCGATTTCAAGGCGGCATACGATATTATCGACCACGTAGAGCTATGGAAAATTATGGACGAGTACAGCTTTCCCGGGAAACTCACGAAACTGGTAAGAGCGACGATGGAGGGTGTGCAAAATTGTGTGAAGGTTCCAGACGAACATTCCAGTTTGTTTGGATCCCGCCGGGGACTACGACAAGGCGATAGACTTTCGTGCCTGTTGTTCAATATTGCGCTAGAAGGTGTTATGCGGAGAGCCGGGCTCAACAGCCAAGGCAGCAAAAGTTGGACTGGTGGTGAATGCGTTCAAGACAAAGTACATGCTAGCTGGTGGGGCCGAGCGCGACAGGGCTCGCCTAGGTAGCAGTGTTACGATAGACGGGGGTACGTTCGAGGTGGTCGACGAATTCGTCCACCTTGGATCCTGGCTGATGGCTGACAATAACGTTAGCCATGAAATACGAAGGCGTATCATCAGTACCATGTACAAAACGCTCATAAGGCAGGTAGTCCTCTATAGGCATGAAACTTGGACGATGCTCGAGGAGGACCTGCAAGCACTTGGAGACATCGAACGTCGGGTCTTGAGTAACACACATGTTATAATTGATGCATATTAACTCTTATATGACAAAATATAGTCATATAAGTGTTAATATGCATCAATTATAACATGTGTGTTCCTTGGGGTGCTTAGGACAGTCTATGGCGGTGTGCAGGAAAACGGTGTGTGGTGGCGAAGGATGAACCACGAGCTTGCCCAACTCAACGGTGAACCCAGTATCGAGAAGGTGGTCAAAGCTGGAAGGATACGATGGGCAGGGCATGTTGCAAGCATGCCGGACAGCAACTCTGCAAAGATGGTTTTCGCGTCGAATTCGGTTGGTACAAGAAGGCGTGGAGCGCAGCGAGCTAGGTGGGCGGATCAAGTTCATATCGACTTGGAGAGCGTGGGGCAGAACCGAGGATGGAGAGATGCGGCCACGAACCGAGTATTGTGGCGTGAAATTGTTGATTCAGTGTTATTTGTCAGAGAATATGAAATCAGAGATACTGAGATTTTAGAACTCTCACGTAAAAATCAAAATAACTTTATAAATATCTGAATTCCATCCAACATTCGAGGATTCAGAAGAATCAACATATTTATCGTAATGCCAGAATTTACAAAGAAATTCCTAATTCTCACGTAATCTCTTAATTCTTTTCGAAATATCTAAATTTCTGCGAATCCTTTCGAAATATCAAATCGAATACCTTTCGAAATATCAAAGCTTACATCATGTTCCCATGATTTTTATTCATATTTGAATTATTCCATTCAATTCAACAATCTCAAAGCAAGTAGCTTTGTAGTAAATGCCTTCTTTATTCAAACTAACGCGTTGTTTGTAGTATGTTCGAAAGGTGTAGAAAAGAAAATGACACAAACATGATCCACTCGTGTGCCACATATAGCATTAGAGTGTCCATTTCCCGGGCATTTCGCTAGTCCCGGTATTCGGAAAAAAAATCTATGCTTGTCCCGGGAAATCCCGGGATCCCGGGATTTATCAAGTTTTCAATAAAACTAGCATTTCGGTTGAAATGGATGTACAAATTTACCAGTACATTTTTTTCCATTGAAATAAACAGATAATGTAGTTTTCCAAAATAATATGTTAATTATAGCAAATCGCATTTAAGATAAGTCTTGTTCTTCATTTTGACGAAGTAACCTAACAAAAATCAAAACTAAGCTTGACTAATAACGGTTTTGCTATGGATATTTTCAAATTCTCTGTAACACTTATGAATGGAGGTATGATAAAAACTTAAGTCATAATTTTAAAGCAATTTGTTTCAAACATTTGAAAAGTCATAAAAACTTATGGACAAACAAAAGAAACGATTAAATATCATTGAAGGTATTGTAGATCATACTAAAAGTTAATTACTGGAAATTAATGACTGAAATTAACTGCAGTGAATCGCAAGTCAGTCCCATCTGCATTTTGGTCAAAATTGAGTTGATATCAGTTTTTTTTCTAATGATCTTTTAGCTGCACTAACGAGAATTCAATTTATGTTCAGTAAAATTAGGAAAAAAACACCAGGTCGAATTGTCCTATAATGAAAAGTAAACGCATGTCAGTCGCACTGCAGATTTTCGCATCGTGTAACACAAAAATTATTGGTTATTTGATCATATTTATATTTTTCTTGGAAAGCTAACGGAATGAAAAGGAAATTATGAAAATTTCATTGAGATCGAAACATGTTCCAATCTCCTGGAATTTTTTGAATAGTTGTATGGAAAACGAGATTGAAAACTTCTCAGTCAACTTTCTCAATGCCTACACGCAAAAAAATGTGCGGTAAAAACTACCATTTTAAGTGGTTAACTTAAGAGCTAGCACCGGTAATTTTTTGCAGACCAGAAATGCGCTTGATTTTACCATGTCTGTAGTTGGATAATCAGATTGTTGTAAATAATTTCTGTCAAATGTACCAGTAATGCTGGGGGGTGCACCGTAAACATAGTAAATTGGTCTGAAACTCCATGGTAGTTTCAAGAATGGGCGTAATCAGCTAAAATAGTTATTTTTACCATAGAATTTTTTCCCATGCATATTCGAAAGCTCCTGTCGAGTAAGCAAGAAACTGCAGTCGGTTGGTCAAATTGACGGACCCCTTCTGACAATTTTTAAGGACCCCTCGATTTTTGACAATTTTTTGCTGACTCAAACTGCCAAGTCAGAAATTTCTTCAAAAAACCCTACACATAACATGGTTTTGGAAAGAGAAAACATTTGCAAAATTAAAACATTCGGCGGCAGTGCGCATCGTACCTTCGTACTGTGCGTACACGAATTCTCTCTGCTCTTGGAAGTTTTCTTAAAAACTACCTAAAGTAATAAAACAGTACTTTTCAGTGCTAAAATTTAAAACGATACTTTTCAGTGCTCTATTTTTTCTACTATTGATCCCTTTACGATCCTTGTTTTGACCCGTGCCTTCGATTTTTCGTTGGACCCGTTGGCGAAAGCTAGCGGTGGTAATCCTTCTTGGACACCGTCTTGGGAAAAAACCTCTCGAAGGTCACGTCTTTTTATTCACTAAACATGGCTGCAACAACAAACAAAAGGAAGGGTGAATCTCTGAATTCACAACTTAAAAAAATAGGGATTTAAAACTATCACTAAACGTGGCAAGAATGGAAGAAAGGACGTTTCTCCGGAATGCGAACTTTCTTCCAAGGGTGAAATTTATAATCAAGTAAAATTTCAGTAGCTAATCACCATTTGGATTTCGGCAAGATTTTTGGGCTATTTTATGTCGTTCCATAACTTTTTTTTTCAGCTGTTATATTTAAGACAGTCAATAATCGTTACTTTCGAATCATCTTCATAATGAGAGGTATTTGGCTAGCCAAATAACTTTTTAACGCTCGTGAAAATGTCTCACCATAAACCTTCACGACAAGTGGCTACTCAACACCGGCAATGTAACGATACCCCCTCGAGTTTACTTTCATAACTTCATCATTACCTTAGGGGCTGTCCATTAATTAGGTAAGGGGTTATAGGGGGGGTTTGAGATTTCTTACGTGCCATACAATTTATTTTGGATTTTCATACAAAAAATCTTATCATGGGGGGAGGGGGGTTTAAAAATCCCGAAAATTGTCTTACGTAATTAGTGGACCGCCCCTTAGCACGATATGCTCAGCCATCTCCGGCACTCAACATTGCTCCGTTCTTATGACTGTAGAAACAGCAACAACGTCCGCAAGATCCCGTTGAATGCAATTCACTGATGGTTGCTGGTTTGTTCTTATCCCCCATGCAGAATCACCTCCACTGCTGGGTCGATTCTTTTCGTGTGCACCGAAGCCAATTTATTATGATCAACTTTAATAACAATAATAATAAATAATTTATATTAATTACTGGATTATAATGTAATAATTATTTTCGGCTTTAACCAGCATCGCGAGAACACTTCCAACGAATGGCCAGCAGCAGCCAGCAGCGGGAGCTCAAGTGAGAAACATCGGTCTTTCGGGCTACAAGATGCTATTATTATTGGATCTCTTGTTAGAAGAGTTGGTTCCCTTTGAGAGGAAACTTTGCGCACTTCATATCTAGTGGTAGGTATTTCTGCACAAGTATGGGCGATGAACACCCAAGCTGTGGTTCATTCACAGCAGTGGCAATTGAGACAAATTACACCTCGAGAACAAATGAGCGCGCTAATGGTGGTGGTACCTCTGATGGTATTCTAATTAGGTTCATTGGAGACACTTTTTCTCACTTCTGAGTTGCTGACTGTGCTGCGATCAACAAGTGAATTACATACGAATTAAAACAGATTAACACTTCAACTAATTGACCTGTGATAAATAACTGTTTGAATACTTAACATTCAACATAATTTTATGTGATAAACACAAACACACAATTTTTGGGGATAAAACGAACCTAAATCAAAGCCTTTGCATGAACTGTTGCAATATATTACTGGAGAACATACAAATTAGTCGCTTATCATATTTTTCGATCAACCCCAGTTTTTCAGAAAGCAGAAGAAAAATTCCAAAATTAGTCATGCTGGTGCCGGGATTATGAAAGAAAATTAGAAACATCGGTACCCAAATTGGATGAAAAAGGGTCGGCCAGGGTGTGACTAATTGCCTTGCTTTGACTGGACTTTTCACCATAGAACAGAATGGATTCGACCGATGATGGTGGTATTTATCAAGCATGAAATTTGACCGATTACAAACATACGGTCGGCTTAGTGATTGGGTGCCAATTTTACGAGTCGATTGAGTAGAATGGCAGCGGCATCAAATATCTATCCATAAACAATGCAAAATCAAGAGCTATGAATACATTCACTAAATACCACGCTTGAAACAGAACCATAACGTCCTGTTAATAAATTACCAAGATTTATTCATAGTTCATGTGATATTCAAAAGTCCTTGTTACAAGAACAGGAAACAAGAAATTCAACCCCTTGTTCAACCTCAAACCAACGTTGTGAGATAGTGTAGTATTGCTCGGTTATGGATGTACTATACACCGTAGCAGAACGTCTGGATGGGTTTCAAGTAGAATTAAATTTCCAAGAAAAACAATCAACCAAAATAAAAATTGAAAAATTCCGCAAAGAACAAACATGACGCTAAAGTAAGGGAAAGAGAGAATGAGCGTACCCTCGTCCAACACCAGAAACACGGAGTTTTCAAAAAGTATCAACCTGATGGGGTGAACCGGAGTTTATACATTATAAAACTTTGACATTGCGTGATTTCATTCGGTTGATGGGACTTATAGTTTTTGTATGTGTGTGGTACTGACTGCTGTCGAAGTTCAGAGCCAACCAACCCCTGCCAGGTGGGTTCTTTTGTTTTATTCTTCCTTCCGATGTGGAAGTCAATTTCTAGAAAGGTGGGGTGAATCGATGGTCGCAAATGAAAAATTCATTTCAATTAAAGTTAAACTATATCAAGTTTGACACTACATAATCAAAAAGGGAGCGAGCAGGAGGTCCAATGGTTTGTTCAACATTGTGTTTGAGACCAAATGTAAATAGAGGGTTTCATGTTTGACAAGGCAGAGAGCAATTATAATATGGTATGTGTTATTGACGCAAATTTTACACTTTTTGATTTACAGTGTAGGAGTGTATCAGAAAATATTTAATGATTATATAAAAGCAACTGCAGCTGGTTTTATAAGCAACTTGATGATTATAAATGCTTTGTAAAATTGACTCATGGGGTACCGGATCACACTATATGTACTTCTGATTCACTTTGGCAGAAGGGTTTCTTAAAAACTTTCGTATTTAAGTGCCTCCCACAGCAAAATCCACAAACTTTTGCACCACAGCCTATACTGGTATACTCCAAACGTATGCACGATGACTAGAATTCCATTAATTTGATTTATTTATTTGGTTTCATATTAATTAACTTTATTATACCTAGCCAACACCGTCGCCAATTCACTCGGTTCATTGCCGCTTCTCTCCATCCTCGACAGCGACCCACGCTCTCCAGGTTCAGGTGCACCTGGTCAATTCAGCTAGCTCGCTGCGCCTCACGCTTTCTTGTTCCGACCGGATTAGTGGCGAACACCATCTTCATAGGGCTGTTGTCCGGCATTCTTGCAACATACCCTGACCAACGTATCCTTCCAACTTTGGCCACACCTTCGGGATCAGTGTTGGTAGACTCACACTCAAATCTCAATCATTGATTTCTCCCGCGAGAGCAAAACTCATTTGAGATCTCATGGATGAGTCTTTCGCCACTGGCAAGCAGAGTTGTGGGATGTTATCCATGCAAAGTTGAATAGCAAAATGATAACAAGTCTTGTTACCTGGTTATCATCATTTGATAACTGATTTTGTTATCACCTTGGCTGAATTAACAGCTAACGTATTAAAAATGAGAACTCAATTTTTTTCGTCGAAAAACAAAGCAATAGCAAATTGTGTTATTACTAAGTTCAAGTTGATAACTCAATTTGCATCATCACATTTTTTTAATTTTATGGTCTTAAATCGAAGAAAAAATTACATAGATTAGTGTTTTGGATTTAACTTACGCTTTAAATAATTTTACAAAATTATGTATGACGAAAAGGCAACTTTGTTTAATAACACACGCTATATAAAAATGTTATAGGAATGATGTGTGATAACATATGTTGTTATCAACCTGTTATCAAAAATGTCTGTCACTAATACAATGATAACAAATGTTGATATCATTCGGTTATCATTGATAACATAATATCAAAATGATAACAGCGATAATAAAAGTTGTTATCATGTTGATATCATCCAGTTATCCGTCTTTGCTCGGGTATCAAGCCGGTTTTGTGGACGGGCGATCGACAACAGACCAAATCTTTATGTTGCGGCAGATCCTCTAGTAAGTGTCGCGAATATATAGTTCCTACGCACCACCTATCACGGTGTCTTTGTGGAGTAACTTTATTACAAAAAAATAGGTAAGTCTGAAATTTCGAACTAAAAACAATTAGACTTTGCTCTTTCATTTGCGACCAAAATCAAAATAATCGGTCGGGGGGTCCAGAACATTTTTTTATTTTGTGTGAAGTATTCATGGATATGTGTTTTTGTACCGACACACATTGCGTTGAACATAGATACGGGACAAACTGAAAGATCAAACCATTTGAACACCTTGGCTTGGGAGGTAAAGTTGTTCTTGCTCAAAAGAGCTGTAATAAGCATATATGACATATGATATACGCATAATTGCAAAACTGTCTCAAACGTCATTTTAGTTATTGTTCACGAAAAACCTTGAAAATCGTACTTAAATTGGTCATAATGATGTAAGAAGTTATTAGGAAATATTTTTAATAGGTGAAGATGCATCGATATCAAACCTCGAATTTTCAAGAGCTTGTTTGTAGATTTGTATCTTGAGAACATTTTATTGATTAGTCGCCACCAGCGAGTGACCAGTGTCCGGTTGTCTGCTTCTCTAGACTTGTGCTTTTGAAAATTCGAGGTTTGGCTTCAATGTATATTCACCTTTAAAACCATTGATAACCGAGTGTGTAGCTCGTTGTTATTAAGCAGATAAACGGACCAAAATAAAAACTGTCACCGCTGGGAGACAGAGGAGGATCTTCTCTTCGTCGTAGCATTGTGAAATAAAGTGTAAATCCATTCGTTTGCTCTGTAATAACAAGCTATGGCTTTTAGGATGAGATCATAAATTATACGAAATTTCTCTTCTTACTCGTAGGGGATGGTACACAAATTATGTCACGCTAAATTTCAATTTTTTCGACCCCCTCCCCCCCTTTGTCACACTTTCTGTATGAGTCCTCCGATAATTTTGTAAGGCTTGTCACGCATGGCTTAACCCCCTCCCCCCCTTGGAGCATGACGTAATTTGTACATGACCCCTAGATACAAAAGTGACTTATCCGCCTTTCAAACAACACAATTTCAGTTATACGAACTAACTAGTAGAGGGATTCGCATGTGGAAACCTTGTTATAAGGCATGTAATATACTTGCCCATGGTGCTGAAAAATACGCTAATTTGGATGGTATTTGAGAAGTTTCAAATCTTATATTTTTTATGTTATTTTCTTAATGGCACAGTGCTTATGAAAAGATCAGAAACTAACATCATGATGCTAAAATGGGTTTGGGATTTTTGTGCTTGTTTGCAGTACTATAACCCCATATTAACCCCTCTACTGGCAGCTACATTTTTTCATAATATTCAAATCGCGATAGCATTTTTGTTTCTCAATATTTTTGATAAAAATGTCCACAACTTCTCAAAAAACTCCCCTTTTTTCAGAATCTGTATCGGTTTTGAGCATTGGTCATCTATATTCGGAGATATTCCAAAATTCCTTGGGGGACCGACGCATAGCCATAACTCTCGTAATTATCTCTGGCTACAGATTTTTTCTCATATGCGGTTATTCGCTTTTCAAAACTTAACTTTGATGAAAGTCTGTTGTGAAGAAATTTAACAAATCGGTGTAACTGTTTTTGAGCAATGAGCTTCTATGTTTTTGGTACCACTCTAGCCGTAACTAGATCTTGAAAATTTCTTAAAACATCATATTGAAATTTTATATGGGAAGTGTCGGTCCCCCAAGGAACACCGAAATATTTTTAAAACCAGTTGACCAATGGTCAATACTGACATAGATTCCAAAAGTAGAAGAGTTTTTTGAGAAGTTGTGAAAAAATGGTGGAGAAATATAGAGAAACAAAAAAGTTATCGCGATTCAAATATATTTTTGTGCTGAAAAAATGAAGCTGCCGGTAGAGGGGTTAAGCTAAATAATAGCAAATAAACTCATGAATATCTTTTCTCCTATCTGTCGAATTGCATTTCTCTCTTCAGCAAATTTCTTTATTATGGTTTGAAGAATGAGCTTTTACAATGGAATAATTAGTTTGTACTTACATTACAGTACAAGCATGTTTGGAACATACCTCAAAATTTCTTCATAGTAATTTCCATATAAACCTACATTGTCTTTGGGCCACCTTAAATCACCACCTAGAAAGCTGCGAATTTCACAGAACACTATTTTTAAAGTAAGGATAGTAACGAACATATGTGAGATTGAATTCTCAAACATTTTATAAATTTGAACCGCCCTAATATACATAAACACATAGATAGGCAAATTCTAACATATGTGCAAGTCTCTCGAAATCAAACAAAAAAAAAATACTCTGGAACCCCCGACCGATTATTTTGGTTTTAGCAGCAAATGAACGCGAGAAACCTAGACTTTATTGTGGAGAAGTTTCAGACTTACCTATTTTTTTGTAATAAACTTGTTCTACGAAACACACCGTGCCTACCCGACCAATGAATTTCAACAAAATTGTAGCACATTTTTATCAAGATTTGTTACAAGTAACAAATTTTGTTGGATATCCGATAGATTATACAAATCTCCCAACTGTTGGGGAACGTGCTTTTGGAGCCGGCCTTCTGATACCGATCTCCCGCGAGAGCAAACTCACTTGAGATCTGGTTGGAAAAACTCATGCATGAGATTTTGATGCAATATCAATGTTCACGCTCATGTCGTCAAAAATGATTTAAAAATAAAACCCATCGTAAATCTGTCAATACCCAAGGTAATGGTTTACATTAGAAAGGTTTGCTTTATTTCTAGTAGATAGACAAAGAATAAGTACTTTGCGTGATATAACTGGGGAAATAGAAGTCAATGAGTCAAAAGGATGATTCAACTCATGCATGATGTTTTGGTTGTTGAATTTAGTTAGCTACGGCTCAAGCATGAAAAATAACAAGCATGAAAACTGAGAATTTGATGTTTTCGCAACGCTGTTCAGGATACTGGGTTGCCACAGAGTTGAGCGAGCTCGTGGTTCATTATTCGCCGCCAGACATCATTCTCCTGTATGCCGCCGAAGATCGTCCTAAGCACTCGGCGTTCAAAAACCCCAAGAGCTTGTAAGTCCTTCTCGAGCAAAGTCCACGTTACATACCCGTAGAGTACTAACGGTCTTATGAGCGTTTTGTACATCGTGCACTCGGTGCGAGGTGAATCTTTCTTAAGGGGACACGGGAGACCGTGTTATTTTCCCTATCTTTCGTCTCACTCTAACAATAATCATCAAAACTTTGTGGAAGCAAATCTCGAGTTTTAGTGAACCGATGAAGCTGAAAATTTATTGGGTTGTGCACTACCTATATAGAATCATAGTGATACATTTTCGCATCGATATATGGAGTGGTTGTTGAGATTTGCTTTTTGAAATGGATAGGGTGATTATGATGACGTCCCGTGCGGCCTTAATCGCAGTTTCTTCTGGTCATAGTAGGCACGACTACCACTGATGATGCGCCTTCGTATTTCCCGACTAACATTGTTGTCAGCCGTCAGCAAGGATACGAGGTAGACAAACTCGTCCACCACCTCGAAGGTACCCCCATCTATCGTGACACTGCTTCCTAGACGGGCCCCGTCGCGCACAGTTCCGCCTACCAGCATGTACTTTGTTTTCGATGCATTCCATTAGCCCGACTCTTGTTGCTTATGAAACAACAGGCACGATAGTTCATTGCCCTGTCGTAATTCCCACCGAGACTTGAACGAACTCGAGTGTTCGCCCGAGATCTTCACGCAGTTTTGCACACCGTCCATCGTTGCTCTAATCAATCTTGTGAGCTTCCCGGGAAAGCTGTTCTCGTCCATAATCTTTCCATAGCTCTATATGGTAAATTCTGTCGTATGCCGCCTTGAAATCGATAAACAAATGGTACGTAGGGACCTGGAACTCACGGCATTTCTGGAGGACTTGCCGCACGGAAAAGATCGTGTCCGTTGTCGAGCGGCCATCGATGAAACCTGTTTGATAACTTCCCACGAACTCGTTTCCTATAGGCGATAGACGACGGAAGAGAATCTGGGATAGCACTTTTTAGGCGGCGTTTTTGATAGTGAGCGCACGATAATTTTAACTCTCCAGTTTGTCACCCTTTCAGTAGATAGGGCAAATAACGCCTTGCTTCCACTCCTCCGGTAGCTGTTCCCCTTCCCAGATTCTGACTATAAGCCGATGCAGACAAGCGGCCAACATGTCCGGGCCCATATTGATGAGTTCGGCTCCAATACCATCCATGTTGTTTTTGAGCTGTTGAATTGAGCTGTCTTGACCTTCTGTGTCTGTGTTCTCTGAGTCATTCAGGTGTTCATCGTAGTACAGCTTCAACCTTTCAATCACTTCGCGTCCGTCCATCAAGATGATCCCATCTTTATCCCGGCACATTTCAGCTCGCGGCACGAAGCATTTGCGGGATATGTTGAGCTTATGATAGAACTTTCTTGAGAACGGTACAGCAACTCCATTTCTTGGCATTCCATCTCTTCCCGGCGTCGCTTTTTTGTCCCGGAATAGATGAATATGCTGTTTCCACTTCAGTCTGTATAGTTCCACGTTTTGTCGCGTACCATGCTGCTGCATTGCAGGCCGCGCTGCATTCTTCTCCCCCAAAGCCTCATGGCACTCCTCGTGAACCAATCGCTTCTTGATCTCCTGAAAACTGCTTTTCCTAGCCGACTTAAACAATGTTACAAGGGACCAGCCTCGGCAGAACTAATCCTCTTTTATTTTTCTTCTTAGCAATGGGGGGATAATCTGCTCAACAGACCCCGGACCAAGGTCCGGGAGTGTGGGGTTGGGGACCATTTACTACATGCAAGCAGCATTGCCGCCAAACCCTTCGTCTCTCCGGGACCACCAAGCAGGTATTGCTTCGGAGAGGGTTGCACATCGCAACCTGAAGGTTAGCTGCGTAGCCATGCAGCAATGAACATCGATGACACGCTTAGGGGGTCCACCAAGGTAGCATGCTGGCGCTTTGCCAGCTTCCCAGGTTGTCCTTACCTCCCATTGTTCACTGAAGGCGAGCAGGGTCGACCACAACGCCCGCGCCCAGCTGCACCGCAGGTATCAAGAACTGATACTGCGGGCTCCGCAATTTGACCTACTGAAGGCTCAGGCCCTATCAGCTAGCACCAGCTGGGATTGCTCACGAAGGGGGCCTCCACCTGCCCCGAACAACCAGAGGCTCGTATCCAACCCAAAAGGCCAGCGCCACGACAGCAACGCTACCAGGATGTTCTCTTCGCGGCCACTTAATCGCTGTAAGGGTCGATTTCGACCGTAGGGCACCGGTATGACCTACGTAGTCGACTGCGAACCCTTGGACCACCTGTTGTTTAGCGTCTGCACTAGCCACTCCTCGAGTCCACTCGCCACCTCCTTTGTAGTTCCAAGACGATGTGAGTGATAGCCGATAAAACGGCATTCCAGCCAAACTCGTCTTCACACATCCTCTGAACCAGATTGTCCGGAGTCGTGTCCCCACCGCATGTGGCAAACATGCGGTCACGCATTGTGCGGAAACGCGGGCACACGAACACAACGTGTTCCGCCGTTTCCTCTAAACCTGCACAAACTGGACATTCGGGAGAACCCGCATGACCGAAACGGTGTAGATACTGTCTAAAGCAACCATGGCCCGAAAGGACCTGTGACCCAGATATCTAACCTCGGAATCAACCTGTGAGTCCACACTCCCTTGGTGGAACTGTCCCACGCACGCTTTCATTTGACCATAGAGGCCAGTCTGGCAGTCCTGCGTATGCCTCTTGTGCCGCACCTTTCGAAGCACTCTATGTCTTCCATGATAAGGATACCAATAGGCATCATACCGGTGATGACACAGAGTGCATCGTGTGACACGGTACGGTACGCGCTCGCAACCCTCAGGCATATTAGCCTATAAGTACTCTCCAGCTTGCTACGGTAGCTGTCGGTACTTGAAGCCGTGCCCCAAGCCGGGCCACCATACCTCAGTATGGACGAGGCGACACTGGCCAGAAACTTACGCTTACTGGCGTACACCGCAGAGCTATTGGACATCATCCGGGACAGTGCCACAATAGCTGTGGAGGCTCTCTTGTAGACATAATCAACGTTGCAACCGTAGGTAAGCTTATCGTCAATCAACACTCCCAAGTGTTTGACGGAGCGCTTCGAAGTGATCGTGCAGTCGCCTACACTGATTACCGCTTGCTGCACCACTTTCGGTTGTTGACAACAACAGCCTCAGTTTTGTGGTGAGCCAATTCCAGTTTCCTGGAGCTAATCCACTCCTCCACAATTGCTATCGAGTGGGCTGCAGAAAATTCCACTTCTTCGATCGATTCACCGTAGACCTTCAGCGTAATATCGTCGGCAAAGCCAACGATGACCACACCCGCCGGGAATTTTAATCTCAACACCTCGTCGTTCATGACATTCCATAACACCGGACCCAGGATGGAACCTTGCGGGACTCCTGAGGTTATGTGAAAGCACTTCCGACCCACCTCTGTGTCATAGACTAATACCCGATTCTGAGCCCTCTGTGAACTCCACCACATCCTTGGCAAAACTCCGACTCGCAGAGGTCCTGGGGGGGGGGTCCGTTGAGCCCTGGACTTTCGTCCCTGCTGCCCCGGTAGATCTTACCTCGTAACGCATCACGTAAAGGTGATCTACCTGCGTTACGGGAGATAGATGGTATGGTTACCTCTAAACGTTAGCACCATTGTCCTGCACACCTCTGCAAAGAACCTTCAGTACATCGGAGAGTATGTGAGTACTTCCGATGAAGTTGAGAGATTTGCAATTCAACGTACCAATTTTCCAATCGCTAGTCCATTTCCGTCGCTGAGATATTTGCCGATTGTTCTGGTCCGTATTCTCTCGTTGATGTTCCTATGCTGATGTGTTTTTACGGTTGATCTGCATAGCCTGACAGCAACCCCCTAAATGTTCGGAGGGCCATAGTGCACAGTTTAGCAGAAGCAATCCCCCTCCTTCGCTTTCAACATACGTTACCCCTTTCTTCCCTAAGGTTGCTCGTACCCCGGCCTGTACCACGAGGATGTAGGGACTTGCTAGACAGGAGGTTAAGTAACATTAAAAGGGTTTTATTTTATTCCTTCAGCTACCAATTGTATGCCATGCCCAGTATTTACCAACCAAATGTGATATTCTCTAAGGTAATTGATCTCAAAATAGATCACTGTGCGTGCGAGGCTACTGATCTCAAAATAGATCGCTGGGTATTAATGGATTAATACGGGATTTATGAATCCATTCCCTATCTCTAAAATACCATAGCACGTCAAGTTTTTGAGATATAGGCTGCAAAAATGCAGAATTTGTCGATTTAAGTCATCTTTCGTGCAAGTTCAACAGCTTGTATGACAATTTATTTACCCTATTAAAAATCCAAACTTAATGTATTGAAAACTACTGATCAATGTGGGCTTCGTAGCCGTGCGGTTTGCGGCGTCAGTCGTTTAGGCGTATTGTGCTAAGGAGTGTGGGTTCGATTCCCGCCCCAGTCGGAGAAATGGATTACACACCGTAATACAAAGCTAATTAGCATGAAATATTTCATATCTAGTATTTCACATTCACATGATTGAGGTGCATTTATCAATTTGTTTCATTAGATTCAGAAAATATGACGGAAATATCATTTCCTTCTTATTTAAATATTCATACAATGCGGTCGCTTTCTTAGGATATTAAAGGATTGATATTAATAATTTAGGAATCGAAGTTAGAAATGTGCTCAAAACTGAAGGCCATCTATATTGAACAACGTTATTTTCAATGTAGAATTAAAGTTCCTGCCTAGTTCTGATGTTCTCCTTACATAATAAGGATTGACATATTTCATTTGGAATATTTACAGTAAATGCATTGCAAATATTGTATTGTAATAATATATATATATATATATATATATATATATATATATATATATATATATATATATATATATATATATATATATATATATATATGTATTATTGCTGTAAAGATGTATTGTTCTTGATTGATCACATAGATTTAAGATATTCTATAATGCTCTAAATGTCAGTTGAATTAAATAAAAGAAATATAGAAATAAATACTAATTTTCCTGGAAGTATTTTCTCTTAGGCTGTACAATACCGGTGCTTCTACCCTAGTAAATTTTCATTTACCTCTATAATAACGTATCATTAAGTTTTATTTTGAATGAGATCATAAGTTAATTTCACATTTCGATTAATTACTTATTGCTCTTACCATGCATTAGCTTAATGGTCAGCCCAGTAAATCAGTTTCATTCACAGCTTATAATTGCTAGTAATTATTCATATTACCACCCACCCAACAGCAGTCGGTGGGTTTTTCGGTTCAATATAGGCTGGAGTCACCAACTGGTTGGTAAAGACGTCTTCTGTTGTAAAATACATCTCATCAAAAAACATCAGCCTCGACTGTCGTGAATGGCAAATGCTCAGACTTAGTCAATCGACTTCATTATGTCTCCCATGGTTTTTTTTTCGGTTTCCGTTTCGTTTGTTGTGATTGTACTCAATTCTTAAAACAAACAAAACTATACCCATAAACAAACGTTAGCTAGAAACCGGATGGGAACTGCTCGCATGCGAGATCAATTTATTCGTTAGGGATTGTGCAAAAACCACGTAAACTCGTTTTTGGAATTTAAAAATGCTCGCTTCTCCTTTTTGTCTTGTGTATGTACGTTCAAGAAGTTTTTTCCATGTATTACATTGATTATACCCTTTATCGTTCTAAACTCACAACTTAGTTTACACATGACACCAAAGAAATGAAGTCACATTAAGTTTTACAAAAAATGTCACTCGAAATTCAAAAGGTAAGTACCGCTATACAAAGTTTTACTACAAGAACAACATTTATGCTAGCTATACACTTAGAAAGAATCTTAAAATGTGTATTAAATTATTCACACGGGAAGTCCATCGCCGTATTAAAAATGCAGATGAAACAAAAAAATACCCGCGAGAAAACGGGGTATTCCCAGCACAAAGAAATGTGTTTATCTTACCGAGATCATGATTTAGACTATCATTCTTCCTGTACAAAGCTTGATTCACGCGAGCCCAGATTTAATTTTCTAGAAATGAGATCTCCCATACGTCGTCGAGCGTGCTGATGCCAGTGTTCTTAGTATTGAATAACCGATGCGACCACCCATATCGCAAATTATGAACATTCGATGTTGATGTTGTTGATGGGGAGGAGGAGCAGCCGTTCTAGCTTTCAGCCGTCAGCAACAAAGTGATATGGATCAGATTTTGCCGACGACGACGACGACGACTACGGCGCAGACTGAACAGAATCCGTTCGAACGCAAACCGTTTTCGCCTAAATTCGTTGAAAGGAAATGTCAAATTTATCAAATTTACAACTATGGACAGAGAACGTCGACCGGGCGTTCTCACTCTTCGATTGGATGGCTATTATCGTTCGGCTGATGGGTTGGGATGGCCCGCGAAACATTAGCACAGTGGTTTGAAACGCTAAGAATGCATTCTTGCTGACAGAGAATTGTCTATTATTTATCGTGGTTGGGTGACAGAACGTCGAAAGACAAAATATCGAATACCAAAACGTCGAAAGACAATATGCCAGAATTTGAAATGCCGAATTCCAAAACGTCGAAATAATAGACCGTTGAAAAAATATGAGTAATGTCAACTTATTCGATTAATAAAAAAATGGTGATATATAATAATGTGACGTAAAATCCAAATACTGAAGAATGTTTTGAGCAGTTGAAAAGTGAGAATTACAGTATTTAACAGATATAAATAATTGGCCATTTTTCATACAAAATGGATATATCTCGGCTTCTAATGGTCCCATTGACATGAAATTTTCACCGAAATTCAGAAAAAAAACATGAGTTTTACTGTATTGCAAAATCACATTAATTAAATAACAAACTTTTTTAGTTTTGAAAATTTTCCATTCTGAAAACATTTACCGTAAAACGGGGTAACTTTGATAGTTTTTTCAAAGAAAACTGGAATATTTATGCATGCTGTTTCAAAGAATTTTAATTCATATTTTTAAAACAAGTACTGGTATCCTAACTATCGATTGCAGTTGATAGATTTCCAAAAGATTTATTCTTAATGGATATATAATTTTTCATATAATCGAAAGTCGGTTTTCTGTTTTGGGGTAACTTTGATAATGGAGCATCAATCGAACAAAATTGAATGAATTACGGAACATTTGTAGGGCGTTGCATACCTTTAGGCGTTAAACGCTATATGGAAATTTCTGACTTAGATTACAAAAATGGCCCCAGTTTGTAAAAATAGTTTTCGCTAAGAGTTTTGAGACCGAATTCGAGTTCTTCTATAATAAGGCTATCAAGTATTAGTGACGAATTCATTATGACTTCATTTAATAGTGATCGTAGAACAGATTGTTTGAGAGCATTTTAAAATTGCTAAAATCTTATAAATTTTCCATATTTGCATATAAATCCTCAAATGTACTTGATTCCAACGGAAATAGCTTTAACATGAAGTGTCATACTTATACTCTTTACTTTTGCATTCGTTTTGCTTAACAAGTTAACAGGAATTTTGTTATTTCGTTAAGTATGTTGAGAGTCTCAAACTATCAAAGTTACCCGCATTATCAAAGTTACCCCGTTTTACGGTAGTTATTCACAAAAATCTTATTCTATAAACTTGTGTGATTCATCAAATAAAGTATTTTTGTTGCAGAAGGGCATATAACAAAAGACAATTTACCCATAAGAAAACAACGGATACCGCAACTATAGGGACACAAATTAAAAATATACCGCAACTAAAGGAACAGTGTACCAATAGTGAAGGTATTATTATTATTCACTGACATGCCGTGGATTACTGCGACATTTTTCTCATTAAGTCAATGGTCGTTACTTCCCGTTACAACATGAACATGTGCATTAATTCCCTTTCTTGAATTTGGGCGGTTAAATTAAGTTCAATCGTGCTTAGTATTTCCACTATTGGTACATCTACTCTACTGACATTCTAGCTTATGAGGATCTTGAGATATAAATCATCCTAAAAATATAGTAATATCGCTTGTCGAATAAAATGCAAACCAATTTGATCATCATCAAGTAGAATTTAGCCATTTTCTGATGGAACAAACCTTCTAGGTAGCAGATTTCTGAAAAAGAGTTCTCTAGAAGTCACTTGTAACATTTAGGAAACCAAATTAGAATCAAGTATAACAACACTATTAGACAGCTTTCGATTGTCTGAACTATTTTGCCAAAACACTAACTTCAAATATAATCAGGATCATTTGATACAGAAGATTATAGCGGATAAATTCCCAATCAAATTTGATACTGTCAGATAGCTCCAACAACTTTGTCGAAGACACCAATTTTCTATTTCATCAGGGTTCTGAGACAATGTAGGTACCCCAAGAAAATCCCAATCAACTCAAAAACCACGTGGACCATATATCATTTATTTTTCAACAAAACCCATTAATAACCAAATATATTGTGTCATTCCAGAGTATTTTTCTGCATGTCCATTGTACGTTGGCTGGATGAAGACAATTTGTTCACTCTGACAACAAAACAGCTAATGATCATGTTTTTTATGCGTTTTAAACCACTGTGCACCGCATCGCGTCAATGGTGGTGCTCATCGGGTTGTGAAATTGTGAATGGCCACAATCATGACGAAATGTCTGCCAACTTCCTGGCGCGCGAAGCGTTTTAGATTTTAATTACACGCACAAAGCCCATTTCCATTCACCTATGTATAGGGCATGTTCCTCGCCACCAACCCTGAACAAACTCATAGAACGCCATGCGTGGCCCAAAATGTGGTAGCGCAATAGTAAAATTTAATTGAATCTCTCTTACTTGCTAAATCGAAATGTATTGTTCTGATGCATCGTTCTCGTCTCAATGGTCGGCGCTGCTAATGTGATTAAGCCGAACAAAAGGCTTACAAATTTTACGCTTGGTAGGTGAACGAGTGCTGACTACTTGAGCAAAAGGCAGTCAATGAATGGTCTGCAAATGCCACCCGCTACGGTTACCATTCACATGTTTCCATCCATTCGTCATAGTTATCAGAAGAGATTTCACGTTTATCGTAGGGAATAAACCTTGGTGTAGATGATATGATATAGGTAAAGTTTCCGCTATTGAAAATATGATTGGTAAATAATTTTTTATCTAAAACAAAATGTGTAAATTGCTTCCATCACCTTATCTTAGCTTCCGGTGGAATTCGAACGAATTAGAGTATTGGCCGGAGATCTTCAAACAATTTTACATCATCGCAAAGCTGACCACGTTCATGATCATCCATAGGTCTATGCGGTCGATACTGTCGTATGCTGCTATAAAATCAATGAACAGGGGATGCGTATGGATCTGATATTCCAGAAGTTTGTGAAGGATTTGCGTACTGTAAACATTTGGTCCGATGCCAAGCGGCCACGAAACCGGCTTGATAACATCCCAAGAACTCTTTTGCAATTGGTTATAAACGACGAAAGATGTTCTGCTCGATATTTCTCATATTCCAGCTTGTCACATGTTTGAAGTATCAATGCACTCCTACCCATTATGACATGCCCTGCCCATCGTATCCTCCCAGCTTTGCCCATCTTCTGGATACTTGGTTCGTCGTAGAGTTGAGCATGCTCGTGGTTCATCATTGGCCACCACACACCGTTTTCCTGCACCCGACGTTTGAAAACTCTTCGAAAGTGCTTGCAAGTCCTCCTCGAGCATCGTCCACGTTTCATGCCCGTAGAGAACTACCGGCCTTATGAGCGTTTTGGTGCGGGTGTGAATCTTGTTTTACCACAGCTTCTTGTGGAGGCCATAGTAGGCCCGAATTCCACTGATGATGCGCCTCCGTATTTCATGCCTAACGGTTTTGTCAGCCATCAGTAGAGATCCAGAGATCCAAGGTAGACGAACTCGTCGACCACCTCGAATGTATCCCCGTCTATCCTAACACTGCTACCTAGGCGAGCCCTGACCCGCTCGGCCCCACCAGCTAGCATGTGCTTTGTCTTGGACGCATTCACCACCAGTCCAATTTTTGCTGCCTCGCGTTTCAGGCGTGTGTACAGGTCTGCCACCTTTTCAAATGTTCGGCCGACAATGTCCATATCATCCGCGAAGCAAACAAATTGACTGGATCTAATAAAAATCGTACCTCGGCTGTTAAGCCCGGCTCTCCACCATCTAGCGTACTATTGAACAACAGGCACGAGAGTCCATCACCTTGTCGTAGTCTCCGGCGGGATCAAAACGAACTGTAATGTTCGCCTGAAACATTCACACAATTTTGTACACCTTCCATCGTAGCTCTTACCAGTCTCGTGAGCTGCCCGGGAAAACTGTTCTTGTGCATGATTTTCCATAGCACTACGCGGTCGATATTATCGTATGCCGCCTTGAAATCGATGTAAAGGTGATGCGTTGGGACCTGGTATGCACGACATTTTTGGAGGATTTGCCGTACAGTAAAGATCTGATCCGTTGTCGATCGGCCGTCAACGAAGTCGGCTTGATAACTTCCCACGATGTCGTTTACTACAGGTGACAGACGAAGGAAGATGATCTGGGATAATACTTTGTAGGCCGCATTTTGAATGGTGATCGCTCGAAAGTTCTTACAATCTAACTTGTCGCCTTTCTTGTAAAATGGGCATATTACCCCTTCCTTCCACTCCTTTTAGACAGACTCCTTTTATTTTAGACAGAATTTTGCCTATCCCCTGTAAAATAAAGTTGACCTTTTGTCATTGTGAATCCTAACTAATAAGTACGATATCTTCAATAACAGAATATACCCAAAAAGAATCGCGTCTTCAGCCACGGACTCAATACAACGTGTAAATTGACAATGAATATCAACCAACAACACTTGGACGCAGATAAGAATATTATACAAATAAGGAAACCAATCAATATAAAACCACCACTTCACGTATAAAGTGTCAGAAACAAATTGCAGCTCACTTTCGAGCCACAGTCAATTGAACAAATCTTAAAGAAACGATCGATCAAATCTGACTTCAGCGCGTTAATTGAACTCAATCGATTCCTTATTGGGAGCAGGAGTGCACCATTCAACGTATCAAGCGGTTACATTTAATTGTTAACCCGGGAGACAATTGGCGGCTTTGCGCAAATGTTTCACGCCTTTAGGGAATTCCAAACTCAGCGCCGCGACAAAGCACGATCATTGATCAGCGAGAGAGACACGCTTCGCGCGCGCCGTATAGTTGCTGCTGGCCATTGAGAGTGTGCACAAATGGTTTGTCGATTGGCAGATCATTCGTCATCCATCCATGCTGAGTGCGCGCGGGGCCATTCATATTGGTTTCGGGTTCAACAATGGCAATATACTCCGGACGCAGCATGACAAATATCCAACCAAAGAGTTGAAATCGAAAATTTCATTTACTAGTTCAGTCAGCCTACAATTATAGAACAGCGCTGGATTGAACACAGAATATTTGCGATTTCACAAAAGTCATTTTATCTGCTGAGACTGTATTTTCAATGATTGATGAAATATCGGCAACGCAGTCTTTTTTGTTAAAAACGAGTTTTATTATTTAACCCGACGTTTCGACGCTGGTATGTCGTCTTCTTCAGGGGAAAAATGATACGTTCGTTTTGTGTCTATGGCTAACTTTAACTGTCAAGTGTAATAATTTTTGGTACTTGACTCAATTTAAAAGACAGTGAAGGTCCAACTGAAGATAAAGCGCGCAAAATAGCTTGAAATATCCTAAAGTTCATCACCGTTACAACACGTTACACACAGAAATTAAAGCCGTCAGAAATTCTTCAATTGTAATTAAAATATTTTTCAAATTTCTGGGCTAAAAGCGTAGAATTTCTTCGGTTTTCCATTGTCAATCGATAGATTAGACTATGAGCAAGCATATTATATAACCAGTGTCGTGGACTTTGTCGCCAAACGATAAAAAATGCCGGGGGTCCAAAATATATACTTTGAGGGTCCAAAATGTATTGGTGTGTCCAAAATAATGAAAAGCAGTGCTTCACAATTCAATTATTTTCGACGGTTTTTGGATCCTGCATGACCGTATGGGCATTTTTATCTCGTAGAGGAAGTTTTTCTCTACATTTTGACATGTGCTTTGATTTGATTACGTTGTGCAATTAATTAATCGGGACAAAAAACTAAAATTACTTCCTTAGGGGGTCCAAAATACGACCGTTACCCTACCATATAAAACAGTATTACTTGAAACGTCCTTCCTTGTGGCCAGTGGTGGAAAGTGGCGAACAGTTCTGCTCGATTGTACCCCGTTTGGCATAAAGTCGTTTGGCATAAGGTTGTTTGGCATAAAGCCGTTTGGCATAAAGTCGTTTGGCATAATGGTCGTTTGGCATAATGGCCGTTTGGCATAATGGTCGTTTGGCATAATGGCCGTTTGGCATAATGATTGAGTTAGAATGAATAGCGGCATTTTCGAAGCTTTTACCGAGATCAGCACCACTGAGCCCATAGCAAATTTTTTTCGTAGTTTCTCAGAGACTATCCAAGCAATGAATGTCAAAAATTGTAGTGACATTAGAGAGCATAACTAAATAAAACTCGTGACGAGTCTGGTGGAAGATCTTTTCGGAATAATAATTTTCTCCACACCCCAGAACACAAAGTATCGTTGAGTTGTTGCGATAAACATATTTGAAAATAGTAAATTGGCAAAGAAAGGTCGCAGTTATTAATAAAGGGAACGCATATATTTTGCTGCAGATCAAGCTCTATCCCAGTTTGTACGTAACACTTGTTGAAAATTACTTGGTAGAAGAAGGAAAAATTTATTTGCAAAATATTAAAAGCTCTTATCCAAAGATCTATTATTGCAGCATAATGAAAAAATAGTCTGTGTACGAGAGCAGATTATTATTCGTTTAACATGTTTAAGGCTCTAACACTAAATATCTTCTCACAACATAACTCAAATGAACAACACATTTTTGAAAGAAAATATATGTGGCAAATCTTTTGAACGCTTCAATATAAATTTTAATTTTGAAAGTGTACATCACTGTCTATTATCGAAACGAGGGAAAATTTGTGATTGAAATAATATTTTTCCTGCATATCTTGAAAGGAGATCTTGTGTTTATGTTTGTAATTTATGATTAAATCAATAGAAGACGCCAAAAACTATTGCGGCAAATAAAACGAAAAGACATCAAAAATGGCGTTCAGAATCATAGCTCTTGTCCTACTTTTCCCCAAATGTCGTTTCTCTGGATGTCGGTTCCCCGAATACCAGTTCCTAGAATGACTCGTTTCTCCGAAAAGTGATGCAGTTTAAATAGGTGCTATAATAGTCTTTAGTGGCTGGAAGGTGAACGAGCAAGAACGATAAGCAATCAAAAGAAGCAGGTATTTTGCCATTCTTGGCACACACATGTTGACAAAAATATTGAGGACGGTAAAACTCGAAAGAACCACCAATTTAATAAAGAAGGGTGCATATCAGATAACCAGTTCGTTCACAACCCTGAAATGTTTAAAGTTACGACAAGTATGAGTGCCACAAACTTTTCGGGGAAGTGAACTTTTTGTTAGAGCGGGATATTCGGGGAACTGGTATTCGGGATACTGGCGTTCGGGGTAACGACATTCGGGGAACCGACATTACGGGAAAAATAGCTCAACCCATCAAAGTAACTGCAGTAATCGATTTCTCTTTTCGCTGATAACTTGAGCAGAACAATGTTATCAATTGCCGCCATTTTGTCAGTTGGGAACAACAAAATATCTAAAAACTAAAGAAATCTTAAAAGAACAGCCTATGTATAAAAGAAGGTGAAATTTGTTTCAATTTCAAATCAACAGTTTTTATGCCTATAATTTGGTTAAATCAAATTTAAAAAAAATCCAATGTTTGAAAGAAGGGTAAATTATATCAAAATCTTCAGTGCAAAAAATTATTCCAATAACAGAACACAAAAGAAGAATTAATTTTTGAAAGAAGGGTAATTTCTGCATAAATTATAAAATATTATTGACAATAACTTTCCTAATTCGCTTTAGTTTATTCAAGAGCATATAATTGTAGACAAAAGTGACATTTTGTATCAATTATTGTCAATTATTGACTCCACAACAAGCCTGATGTCATCAGAAAGATTCAAGAGAAATGTAAAAACGAATTTCATCTTAAGAAATTCTTGGTTTCAGACTCATTATGCCAAACGATTATTATGCCAAACGACCATTATGCCAAACGACCGTTATGCCAAACGACTTTATGCCAAACGGCTTTATGCCAAACGACTTTATGCCAAATGACCTACCACCGTTCTGCTCAACTGGAACAAGAACAAAACCAAACGCTCCCGATCGTCAGAGCGCTGGTTTACTCGCATCTGTCGTATTCCCGAGTAACCGAAGCTTAAGTGATTCGTGAACGCGTTCGGAGCTGTTCAGAGTTATATTGTGCTTTTGGGAAAAAAAAACTGCTTCCCGTCTGAGATTTATAGCTTCCAAGAGTTTTCGACTTCAAACTAGTAGTTTACTGCCGATTTAATGGTTATACAATTAATTTGTCTGTCAAAACCATAATAATTCACACTTTGCTCAGTTACTCGCGAGTAAAAGTCACCGAGCTTGTTGCTACTTCTTTTGACATGTTCTCCCGAGCAGACGGGTGTGGACTTACTCACACCTAGCCAGTTCGCGAGTCGGTGATGTTTGTTATGCGTTTGTATACACTCGTGAGCTGCTTCATGATCCGGACTTTTCCACCACTGCTTGTGGCTAACGTCCCCTATGGGAACGGCTTGGTGTGTTTTTAGAATGACACTACCAAGACAGCACTGACACTTCTCGGGCTACGCTTTGAGCTGTTAAATAACCGATTATAATAGTCTATTTTTTGAAACGACAACATTAATGATATTGCTGTTACTTTAGTACGATAAGCATAAGCCTCCTGTCAAATTTTCATTCATACAATGAGCGACCAGCTGATCCGAAACGTCTCGTAAAATGGACTATAGAAATTTGCAGCTACTAGGGGTGCATGTCAGAAAGTGACGATTACCTTCGTTTTAGGTGGGCTATAGCCCACTTAACGGGAGCCCAACCAAAACGAAGTGAAATTGAACGTAGGGCAAAGAACGAAATTTGACTGTACTGCAAAATCGCCTAAATGTATGCTCTAAACATACTTTGTAGAGCACGTAGCTGTTCTAATGTTCTTATTTCAAATAATTGCTGTTGTCGTTTTTCTTCTTCTGTGAAAAGTTTTCTGAATATTCTACGAATTAAAGAGAAGGATGCTAACGACAATTCCCGAATACTACGCAAAATCTGTTCTGAAATTAAAAATCGTCTACAGTATGCACTTTTAAACAAACTGTTGAAGTGCTCTAAAACTTATGTCGTAGTGTTGAATGAAACATTTCGGTGAAGGATTTCAAAGCGTTACTGACAGACTGTCAACTCTGGGATGTTTTGTTTATTATGCATAACAGATTATGCAATTTCAAGTACACCGCGGAAAGCGCCTAAATTTAGACAATTTGAAATTATATTTCCTAATATCTAACCGAAATTCATTTTTTCAACAAAATGGGAAAATTGGTACCGTAATTTCGGGTGAAATTGATCATTTTCCACGGTTTTTCTGGTCTGATTTCTGAAATGTTATCAATGCCATTCAACTAAATGCAGGAAAACAAGTACGACGATGAACCTCATTGGCTCATGTACCGAAATTTTCTAACAAACGTGATTTTAGTGCTTAAAATAATCACTAAAATAAAAAATCGGTAGTTTCTATTTCGGGGTGAAATTGACCACTTTTCAATGTGATTATTGTTAGTTTTGGAATAAACTCTACTTACTTAATTTGAGCCTCCTGAATACGAATATGCCTGCCAAATTCTTAACAAGACAATATTCATGAAAATAATCGTCAATTAAATTTCAAGAATACCACGGAAAACGCCTAAATGTAGGCAATTTCCAAAGGAATTTTCTAACATGCAGCCGAAATTCAATTATTTCAACAAAATTAGCAAATTGGTACGAATTTTGATGGTAAAATTGGGTTTATGGATATATGTTAAGCATCCTCACAAACTTTCAGGCTGACACTATGTTCAAATCCTCGACTAGAACTAGAAGTTTATGGTTGTCTATCAATATCATACAAAACATGATTCTGGAATTTTACATTATTTTCATAGAAATAAGCATTATTTGACGCAAAACCCTTCACTACACACATTTTGACAATATCTAAGACAAACAACGTTCATTTACTGTAGATTGCATTGATTTTGACGTTGGATAACGTCTTACGGCAACAAACTGGGGTACAATTTCGAAAAACGAAAAATCGCTCGCGTCACGAAAAGTGGTTAGATTTTGACTGTTAATCACTTACTAACGCCGGGATAGATTTTCAAGATTTGTGCACCAATGGATTGAAAATCTTTCTACGAATCTAATCCAACAATGAAAACTATTGATTCTCATGACTAAACTATTGAAAAATTGGGAAATATCGAGATATGTCTTATTTTTCATAGAAAAGCACATTTTTGTTGCTGTTATAAGGTTTTGACGTTTTGAAGTTTACATGTACCGTAAAACGGGGTAACTTTGATAGTTTTGACGTTGGATAACGTCTTACGGCAACATACTGGGGTACAATTTCGAAAAACGAAAAATCGCTCGCGTCACGAAAAGTGGTTAGATTTTGACTGTTAATAACTTACTAAAGCCCGCATAGATTTTCAAGATTCTTGCACCAATCGATTGGAAATCTTTCTACGAATCTACTCGAATAATGAAAACTATTGATTTCCATGACTAAACTATTGAAAAATTGGTAAATATTGAGGCATGTCTTATTTTCAATAGAAAAGCACATTTTTCTTGCCTTTATAAGGTTTTGACGTATTGAGAAGATTACATGTACCGTAATTCGAAATTGATCATTTTTCATAATTTTTCTTGTCTGTTTCAAACGACTCTACATAATGAATATGAGCTCCCTGAATCCGAATATGCTTGCTAAATTCTTAATAAAGCAATTTTTAAAGAAATGATTTCATTTTTGAAAACGCCTAAATGTAGGCAATTTCCTAAGGAAATCCCTGATATCTAACATAAATTTAATTATTTCAACCGTATGAACTAATTGGTACGAGTTAAGAAGATGAAATTGGGCTCGGGGATATATTTTAAGCATCCTTACAAACTTTACTTACTTTGAATAATGCCGTTGTTGTCATCGCTATCTACATGTAAATGCATGCTAGACCGATCAGAGTATCAACTTGTCAAACAAAGAGCTAAAACTATTCAGCAACAGCCTTGTTGATGTTTTGATTTGGTAAGAAATTGTCGATCGAATCGAAATAGGGTAAAAGCACCGGTTTAAGCCAGCTTAAGAGAAAATGTCAATAAAAATTAAATTGGAAGCCGTATTTATACTACAAATATGTCAAATGCAAGCTTTCAATCCATATTATGTGTGTAAATATCAAAACTGAGCTAAAACCATTTTTTTGCTTTGAAAATTCCGTTTCGGCCAGAGATTTAACTTCGGTTCCTAAATTGGCCAATCGCATTGATTTCTCATGAGAGTGGCCAAATTAGGAGTGTCCTGGCCAAATTAGGTGTATGGGAGTTAAAATTATAAGGAATATGATTTTTTTGACGTTGGATAACGTCTTACGGCAACATACTGGGGTACAATTTCGAAAAACGAAAAATCGCTCGCGTCACGAAAAGTGGTTAGATTTTGACTGTTAATAACTTACTAACGCCCGCATAAATTTTCAAGATTCTTGCACCAATCGATTGCAAATATTTCTACGAATCTACTCAAATAATGAAAACTATTGATTTTCATGACTATGAACTATTGAAAAATAGGTAAATATCGAGGCATGTCTTATTTTTCATAGAAAAGCACATTTTTCTTGCTGTTATAAGGTTTTGACGTTTTGAAGTTTACATGTGCCGTAATTTCGGGTGAAATTGATCATTTTTCATGGTTTTTCTTGTCTGTTTTCAATCATGTTGAAAATGCCAAACAACTGAATACAAGTACGACGGTCAACCTCTTTGGCTCATGTGCCAAAATGTTATAACAAATGTGGTTTTAGTGCTAAAAATCATCCCTTAAATAGAAAATCGGGGAATCCCATTTCGGGGTGAAATTGATGACTTGTCAATGCGATTATTGTTATTTTTTGAAACGACTCTACATAATGAATATGAGCTCCCTGAATTCGAATATTCTTGCAAAATGCTTAATAATGCAATATGTAAAGAAATAATGAATAGTTAATTTCAAGAATTGTGATAAAAACGCCTAGATGTAGGCAATTTCTTAAGGAAAAACCTGATATCCAACAGACATTTAATTATTTCAACCGTATGAGCTAATTGGTATTAGTTTAGAAGATGAAATCGGGCTCGGGGATATATTTTAAGCATCCTTACAAACTTTACTTACAGTGACCCCACAGTTATGGATCAACTAAGGGTCATTTTTCAGAACAAAATATGATTAAAACACATGGTGATACTGTACAAATTAAAATGACCTTCCTGACCATGCAGAAAATAGTTGTTTTCGAGAATACAGCTCAAAATTCTCGGTTATTTACCAAAAAGTGTCGATTTCTATAGAAATTCCAAACGATGTCCACCCCACAGATGTGGATCAGTGGGAGAGGAGGATTCTATTATGGATCAAATCGACTCATATTATGGATCAAAACACTATAACAGCAATTTATCTGCGAAGTAAACGAATGGTGTGTTAGTGAAAGCATACGTTTTGGCGTTTCTTTCGGAATCGTCTTATCTTTGATTCATAACTGTGGTATGGGTTTCAATGCCCCAAAGATATGAATCAACGCTTCTGGGAATACGGTTGACATTTTATTTCATACGGACGGAAAAAATATACTTAAGCATATTACGATGCTGTACAGATTTATGGTTAACGTAGGTAAAATGTGTTCTGCTAAATTGCACCTGTATTTGATGAGATATTCCCGTTTTATTCCAACTCTGATCCATACCTGTGTGCTATCCATAATTGTGGGGTGACTGTACTTTGAAAAATTCCGTTGTCATCGTCGCTACCTACATGCAAATGCATGCTAGAGCGATCAGAGTATCAATTTGTCAAACAAAGAGCTAAAACTAATCAGCAACAGCTAACTAGAAAACTAATCAACCAACATTATAATTGATAAATAAATTAATAAATCAATTAATAGTTATAGATGAAGTGTCTCTGGTTGTAACTCTTTTACATCGAATGACCCGTTTTGTTTAAAATTGTGCGGCAATTCAATTTAAGCGCGTTCTCCACGGATACGACGAGTCAGTTGGATGTCCTTCGGTATGATGCTGACACGCTTGGCTTGGATCGCGCACAGGTTGGTAATCCTAAACAAACCGATCAGATAGGCCATTCGCTTCCTGCATGACCATGACGGCCGAGCTCTGGAATCGCAGATTTGTCTCTACATTTCTCCGGATACCACTACGAAGCAGAAAAAGTTCTTCATGGTGCGGAACTTCTTCGAGTATAACGGTCTATCGGTGTTGAAGTGTTATCCGAACCAAACTTACACGACAGATTTTCTGTGCTAACACACAATGTCCACAATAGGTCGACATGCAACAAATAATATGAAAATTGATTGGATTTTTATCAGTAGAAATCTCTCATAAGTTTGTGCCGGTCTCGAGCCAGGAAATAGATGAAGCTAACGTTATCCAACGTCAACTTGGCGGTTGTATCTCGGAAACAACCTCTTACTTTTTTCGAAGAAAACTTGAATATTAATGCATGCTGTTTCAAAGAATAATAATTTATATTTTTAAAACAAGTACTGGCATCCTAGCTATCGATTGCAGTTGATAGATTTCCTAAAGATTTATTATGAATGGATATATAATTTTTCATATAATCGAAAGTTGGTTTTCTGTTTTGGGGTAACTTTGATAATGGAGTATGAATCGAACAAAATTGAATGAATAACGAACATTTGTAGGGCATTGCATACCTCTAGGCGTTCAACGTTATATGGAAATTTCTGACTTAGATTACACAAATGGTCCCAGTTTGTGAAAATGCTATTCGCTAAGAGATTTGGGACCGTATTCAAGTTCTATGATAACTTGGCTGTCAAAGATAAGTGGCCAACTATTCAAAACTACATCAAATAGTGATCGTAGAACAGATTGTTTGTAAGCGTTTCGAAAATGCTAAAATTGTGTCAATTTTTAATATTCGTATAAAAAGCCTCAAATGCACTTGATTCCAATGAAAATAGCTTTGACGCGAAGTGTCATACTAATACTCTTTACTTTTGCATTTGTTTTGCTTAACTGATTTACAGAAACTTCGTTATTTCGTTCAATATCTTGTGGGTCCCGCACTATCAAAGTTACCCGCATTATCAAAGTTACCCCGTTTTACGGTACACGCAACTTTAACATTGATTTGAGCAAAGAGGAGTGGTTCATGGAGTAGTACCTCAACCTCAAACTGGCTTCGAAACTCACTAAAGCAACCAATCTTAGTGGATTATGCGTGGACCTAACGTTCAACCGGAATCTTTGTTAGGGAGCATGCTCATGCTTCTTATTCCATCAACCGATTCTATCGGTGTTGAAGTGGTAACCGAACCACCAAAATAATAACACACAATGTCCATAATACGTCAGAATTGACATGCAACAAATAGTATGAAAATTGATTGGATTTTTATAACTAGCATCTTTCATAAGTTTGTGACGGTCTCAAGCCAGGAAATAGAAGAAGCTAACGTTATCCAACGTCAACTTGGCGGTCGTATCTCGGAAACAACCTCTTACTTTTTTGCACTATTAGTAAGATTTAAAATCGCATGACGCGGTGATCAATTTCACCCTACTGATCAATTTCACCCGAATTTACGGTACGAACTTTGATGCTGCTATCTGCTTTAGCGTACATTTTAAGCATCATCACAAACTTACAGGTGGGCACCATATTCGAATCCTTGCTCAGAACTAGAAGTTTTTGGATGTGTGTGTGTGTGTGTGTGTGTGTGTACAATCCATCTCCCACTGACCGGCAGTGCTTTTATGGAAGAAAATTGTATGCATGTATTTTTGATACCCTTCGATATCTTTATATCTGCAGACAATTTTAGCCCGGGAGATGAAAGGTGATAGCTCTACTGAAATTCCAACGACCCATTTCAAGAATGGCAGTAAATACACACACATTCTGAGGTCATTTTCATATACAGTAAGCCCCGCATAAAAACACCCAGATATCAAATGGATATATGAAATGTTTTTACACTTCCCGAATCGAAAATTAAATTTTCGACCCTGGCACGTATTTAGTTTCAAATGGTAATAGATGAGTAAATAATAATAATGAACGATTTTACCTGGATGTAATGCTCTTTTTTTTCGTCGCCACACTGAGCTATACACTAAAGCTATACGCCAAATACTATACACTTTTTCACTGCACTGCGCGCATAACATGATCGCTTCACCCGCCCCCGCAGGAGCAAGCGTCACGGTCGAAGGATCACACACTACTCAACTAGAAGTTTTTGGATGTCTATCAATACCACAAACATGATTCTGGAATTTTGCATTATTTTCATAGAAGCAATCATTTCTCAACACAACATACATTTCAACACTAGTTCTTTTACTACAGGTTCCATTGATATTAATACTTTTAAAATTAAACATAAAATCGTGTGGTACGGTGATCCATGTCTCCCGAATTTACGGTATGTTTCAAACCTGTTACCCCGCCCAGGGCTGCCACTAGGGCTGTGCATATATCGATAATATCGAATCTATTTTATCGATACGATATCCAATATATCTCTGCGCGATATTATTCGATGTCGATAAAACTATTGTCGGTCTAATTACATGTCCGATAATTGTAAAACCATTTATTGATTATTTTACATTTATAAAATGCGTTCAATAAAATATTCCGTATATAGTCGTAAACATCAGTACCGTAAAACGGGGTATCTTTGATAATGCGGGTAACTTTGATAGTGCGTAACATACCACATGCTAAACGAAATATCATAACTTCTGTTAATCAGTTAAGCAAAACGAATGCAAAACTAAAAAATATTAGTAAGACACTTCATGTAAATGCGGTTTTCATTTGAATCAAGAACATTTGAGGCTTTTTATACGAATATTGAAAATTGACACAATTTTATCATTTTTGAAACGCTTACAAACAATCTGTTCTACGATCACTATTTCATGTAGTTTTAAATAGTTGGCCACTTATCTTTGACAGCCTAGTTATCATGGAACTTGAATACGGTCTCAAATCTCTTAGCGAAAAGCATTTTCACAAACTGGGACCATTTTTGTAATCTATGTCAGAAATTTCCATATAACGTTAAACGCCTAGAGGTATGCAATGCCCTACAAATGTCCGTTATTCATTCCATTTTGTTTGAATTATGCTCCATTATCAAAGTTACCCCAAAACAGAAAACCAACTTTCGATTATATGAAAAATTATATATCCATTCAAAATAAATCTTATGGCAATCTATCGACTGCAATCGATAGCAAGGATGCCAGTACATGTTTTAAATATATAAATTTTAATTATTGGAAACAGCATGCATAAATATTCAAGTTTTCTTCGAAAAAACTATCAAAGTTACCCCGTTTTACGGTACATGGACTCCATATGACTAAACATCAGTCATGGACTCCATAAGGGAACAGTTGATGTCAAACAAAAAGCTGGAATTGGCGGTTTAACTCTTTTGTAAATTATCGGATTTCGGTTCGATATCGATAATGTCAACTCCGATATATCGCCGATACCGATATTGAATCAATATGATATCGCCGATACCGATAAATCCTCAAAATGCACAGCCCTAGCTGCCCCATTTAAATCTGTATTTTTCTGTGAATTATCAGTACCGTAATCCGGGGTAACATTGATCATTTTTCTGAATGTTTCTTCAATATTTCGTTTGAAAATGCAAATGTTGCAGATTTATATTTTTAAAACAAGTACTGCCAACCATAGCTCCAGACTATATACTTTTTTTTGTTTATTGAAAGATTTAAGCATGTTGAAAAAAAATGTTTAGGCGATTTTTTGATTTAGTTGATATGGGGTAACATTGATCACCTATATAAACAACATTCGGTAATAAAGAAAATGTCGTTACTTACTTAAATCATGGCCCCTGAAGCCAAATATGAAGACCAAACGCTTACAAGTCATTTACTTTTTGAGTTATTTTAAAATTATAAACACCTTGAACCACGGAATACGCCCAAAGGTAGGCAATTTCCTAAGGGAATTTTACATTCCTAACAGTAATTCAGTAATGTTGCCTAATTGAGCATACTTATAAGAGTTTTGACAACGGAATCGTTTTCGGCGATGTAATTTTTAGTAAGAACCACATTTTGCTTGCTTATATCGTTTGCAGAACTTATGTGAGACATTAATCTTCGGTAGTGTCATCCTTAACAATTAAAATAATTATTTCGAAAAGTTGACAAATTCACGCAGAAGGTAAACGCAATTTTCACAAAAATATTGACTTTTATTAGCTTATGAATATAAGAAAGAGAAGCACCATTCATGATTTGAAAATGTTTCATCAATAAATGATAATACGAACTTTTGATGAGGTGAGTCATTCCGATCAATGTTACCCCGCTGATCAATGATACCCCGGATTACGGTATCCTGGTGCAAAATATACATATTTTACGTCTGTAACCCTAAAAAATAAAAAAAAAAATAAAACAAATTAAAAATACACAAGATATTCAAGGAAACACCATATTTTTATAATGCAAAATTATCACATATCAGTTTGAAGAATATGTATACCTGTATTTTTCCACAAAAAACAAAACAGAACGATGTCAATATTATTCGTACGAAACTATCGAAAGTTTTTCCATAAACCCTTGGTATTGTCAATTCCAATGATGGGGTTGGTGGTCTAATGGCTGCCGCTTCTGCTCCATAAGGAGAAGGTCATGGGTTCAATCCCAGGCCCGTTCCTTTCCTCGTACTTTGTAGTTGTATATCTCTCACGTGCTTCTATCTTCCATTCTTAATCTATCACACTCAAACTATTCGTTCATAGCAAACGCTAGAACCAGAGTCGGACGTGAAACCGTTTCCCTAACGCTTCCATTCTTCCACGCGCATGCCTTTACTTACGCCTGATACATAGGCAGTCTGCTAACCACAAAAGCAAACCTCTCTCAATTCCTCCCCCTTCCCCACACAGCAAAAAATAATGTAATATGGCCCGATGTAATGCTGACGATGTAATGGAAAATGTATGTATTCGCGAATTTCAGACACAAATTAACATCCATTTTGATGTAATATCACGTTGCATTCCAATTACATCAAAACGACACCATCATTCAGAAATACGTTGCACTTGTGTAATATTTACATATACAATACAAAAATATTACACAGATACAGCTGCAACCAAATCGTTCTGATATGCATGTGTAGTATTACACATCTTGACTGTTATATCACCCCCTAAATGTTTGCGATATTCGATATCGGCAACACTGCAGGACTTTGTTTTGATCGTTCCACCATTTTATAATTGAGAGCGCCACAGCCGTGGACGATTCAAAGTTCGTTTGGTAAGCAAAATTAATGAAAAAATATTGAATTTTAACAAGTTTTAACCATACTTTGTCTTTTTTCAACAGAGCCACTAGCGTAGCAGCCTAAATAATACCTATAATTAATGGTGATCGTCGCGATAGGGAATTTTAAGGTAAGTTTTAACCAACGTAAAATTTTCTTTTTTCTGCTTACATAGCCCATCCAGAGAGTGTTAAAGACGGGAAGGAAACCGGAATCTTTTGCAAGTAGTGCAGTCTGCGAGATTTGGCTGGTGATGACGGGTTCCCTAATCCTGATTAAGGGATGCGCTTGGGGAATAACATCCTACTCCCAGTAAGGTGCAGAGCTACCAAGGCACTTCCATGATCCACTTTGGTATGGGTTTTTTTCTCGGCCGAATGGCCTGAAACTTTGCGATAAGGAGCACTTCAATACGACACATATGGTGGCCAAAGTTTCCAAAAACCCCATTGCCGTAGTGAATTAAAAGTGTAAAGAATAGGATCCGGCTTCCTACGTTTAATTATTTTTCTTCTGACTAAAGAGTACCGTTCGGCGCCGGTTGCGTTTAATGTCGACTGGATGAAGGATCGAACCCTGAAATTCCGACGCTCGGAGAGACAGCCTCAGCATAACCAAGCAAGAGGTTGTGGGTTCGAATCCCACTAGTCGAGAACCTTTCCGGATTGGAAGTTTTCTCGAATTTCCAGGGCATACAGTATCACTATAGGTACAAATGCAATGTAATGCATTATACAATTTGTGAATGAGGACTACAGAATCTTAGGACCGATAGTAGATCTCATTTTAGAGACTTGGTTCCTATTTTAATGCAAGTCTCTAAGAAGTCTATAGGGTGCCGATGATCCAGTAATAACCGTTCGAGGTTGATACAATGAATTTCAAACAAAATAGTTGATATTCACATATGTTTTTCCCTCTCGGGCCTCTATACATTTTTTAGAATACTGATTCCATCACTAAAATTTGACAAATCGACTAAACTAGAGGCGATCTTTCCGACATAAAATAGCACATGTCGTTTTATAAGTTAAATACCATCAGTGCACCAGTATCCGCTCATGTACCAGTAGCCCGCTCACACCGAAAAAAGATAAGTTTAAACAAAATAAATATGAAAACTATAGCCACTAGACGATTCAAATCGACAAATTGAATTATACTGTGGACAATCTCTTGCGTATTTACTCAAATTACCTTACTTTTGAAACTCGTGAGCGGGCTACTGGAACATGAGCGGATACTGGTGCACTGATGGTATAAGTTTGTTCAATATTTCAATCCACTGATACATTCAAAACCACTGGTACCGGCACACTATTTCTGATTAAAGGACTCTCTAGTCTTTTTTAACCAAAATGGTCTCTAAAGTAACTATTTCCCTTCTTGCAGTGAAATCTGATTCGAAATATCTAATCAAGATTTTCACATGGATTACTCTGGTAAAACCTGGAAAGTAGGGAATGTCAGAAACAATGGGAAAATCAAGGCATGTTAGCTGAGGCTAGGGAAAAAATTATCAAAATTTAATTGCAATATTAAAACAAGTTATTTCAGTATAAATCTGGTGATTCTATGTATTATCGACTGAATTTTTGTAATATTATAGAAGATTAATATTTTCGTATAACTCAATTAAGACTGTTTTTTTTTCATCAAGCCAAAAAAAAATACATAGCCAATCGTAATTTGTCTTTAGAATGTTTCTGAAATAATGCGTCAAGCATGACAATTGGCTGGTTTTCGGAGAACTACTTGAGTTTGACAAACGGTTTTTAAAAGAAACGATAATTTTGGTGTATGCGTCAATAATTTCACCAAGTATCTGATAAAAAAGCATTTCGCCACGAATCCATCATTAATTAATCAGAAGTTCTATCAAAAATAAGTCAATACTTTTTCAATGAATACTTAAACTGCCGTGAATCGCAAATCAGTCCTATCTGTAAAAAGTGGGCATTGAGAAAATCGACATAAACGTTTACAAACTCGTTTTCCATACAAATATTTAAAAAAATCCAGAAGACTTGTACATGTTGAATGAAACTTTCATAGTTTGCTTTCCACTACCATATCTTCCCGAGAAAAATATGAAGATGATCAAAACACGGTTCTTTTTTGTGTTACACGATGCGGCAATCTGTAGTGGGACTGATATGCGGTTACTTTTCATTATGGAAAAATTTTACTTGCTGTTATTTCTTATTTTTTCCCAACGAATTATTTTGTATCTTTAATGCAGCTGAAAGGACATTGGAAGATATGTTGAAAACTCATATCAATTCAATTTTGGCGAAAATGCAGATGGGACTGACTTGCGATTCACAGCAGTAAAGGTCCTTCAAAAACATACATCAAATATCTCACCAAGAATAATTGAAGAATCTCACTAAAAGCCCATGCAGGTTAAAAGAGAAGAATATTCTACGAATCTTCAAAGAAATCCAAACACACAATTTCTCATCAGAGATCTCACAAGGACTTTAATTATTTAGAGAGGGTCAAATTAGGAATTCGTCGTTTTCATGCGGTGAATGCCGAAAGGAGTTACCTTCAATGATCCATTGCCAAGGAAACTCTTATTGGGAATCCTCTAATAGTCTTTTCAAAGATTTGCCAAGCATATCTCAAGCAGTACGTCGAAAATTATGCTACGATTTCTCCGAAGACCTACCGAAATTTTGTTAAAAGATCCAACAAGGACCTCATAAAATGCTTAACAAGAAATCCGCAAAGTGTCTTGTTAATGAATATACGCTAGGATCCTTTAAGAGATTTTGTTAGAATCTTGTAAGAACCTGCTAGATTTTTCAAAATTTCTCTTTAAAAATCTGTCAGAAATTTACTGAGAATCTAATAGAACATCCGTAGAAAAAAAAAAACAGAAGAAAGTTGTCAATAACACGAAACAAAAATATTGCAGAGAATTATACCTAGCTGTTTACCAGTATCTGAACGATCTCTATATTTCTCACCAAAGGTTATTCATGAAGCGAAGTACAAGAATTAAATATTTTAAAGATGTTTTAGTTATATGTTTGAGATATTAGTTGAAAACATTTAACAGATTTGACTTCCAATCATTTCTGGAGTAATTTTTCAAGTAATTCTTAAAAAAAAATATTTGATGTTTCACATCAGCAATAACTACTATTCAGTTCATTTCTACACAAATTTTTTCATGGATTCAGTTTAATGTTTTTCAAGGAATGCCTCCACAAAAATATATTCATGATTTCATCCATCTATGAACATCTCCCAGTCTTACTTTGAAATTAGGTAGTTTTTCTAAGATCCTCGCAAGAGTTTATCATATCAACATACATTTTACTAGAACTTACTAGGTATATATTATATTTGTTTTAGTGATAATTTCCGGATTGTTTTAGAGATTGGATGAAATCTTTTAGGACGTCCATGAAAAATGTCATAAAGAGACCTGCTGGACATTCTGAAGAAATCATAATATATTAAAAATTTGTGATAAATAATTAAATTCTAAAGAAAGTTTCATAAGTAAATCTAGGTTGAATTTTTGATTGGACTTGAAAGAACTTTAAAGAATCAGTAAATGTATTCTTTGGGCAAATAGCTGTTTTAGTTTCTAATGAAATTCCTGGAACAAATATTGAAATTAAAAAAAACACAGTGTTACGAGCAGTCCAATAATTGTAATACCCAAAAAGCATGATTTCTTCTGATAGGGTTTTCTTGTACATCATTCATTCATTTCATAGTAAACACAGTAGAATTCTGCATAATCGTAATATTTCAATACAGATGTTTATACAAAGCTCATCCAAAAAGCTATCAGCTATAAAAATAAAATGAAATAAAAATCCGTACTTTAGATTCGGTTAATGTACACTGAAAAACATATATTCGAGTTTTTATCGGAACTTAACACATCTCATACTTTTTTGTCGCAAGATTTCCACGGCTAAATTTTTTTCCAAGGGGTTTGTAAGAAGGAATCGTAAATAATTTATTGGTACATATTTGCACTTTTTTCCATTTAGGGCTCTAATATTTTTCAATATTTTTAACAATTTCCCTTTACTAACAGCTAATGATTACTTCATGGGATAATAATATATCGCAAAATGATTGATTACACGATTACTATATAAGTTCTATTATTTAAGTGGTTTTCGCAAAGCTAATTGTATAAATGGTCCATGTGTATCGTAAGTAGTAAAATGCATTATTTCGCCGCCATTACATTACACTTAACTAATTATCCTAAAACTAACAGCAAAATAAAATAACAGCTAAAGCTACATTGCAAACAAACTAATTGGAGTTGTAATTCGCTAAAAGATATCGAACAGTGGTTCGCAACTCTATATCGACAAATCACTTCGGGAACAGACGGCTTCTTTCGGAAGGAAAGTGGGGCCGTTGGGCTGGAGATAAACTAGCCCAGGGCTAAAAATCTCGTAATAAAGATAGAAAAAAAGGTCTCGGAAACTGAACATTAAATTACAACTTCCAATAGCGTTATGATCTCTTTTTGGTCCCCTGTCGTTTTTGTTTTAATTTGTTATTAGTATCATAACAAACATTACGTTCATTTCTTATATCTAGGTGTTCTGTGTTAAGCAACACAATCATCCTAATTTAGTAAAACTAAAGTAAGTATTTATTAACATTTTGTTAACAACATATTACATTTAATTCGCCGTAGTAGTTCAGAATTTTTACGGGTGAGTTGATTGGTGAAATCAACTGTGCTTATAAGAGAGAAAACAAAAACGTTTTCCGAACTAAGTTAACCTTAATATAGAAATTTATAACCCATTAATCGTGGCAATAGAAGATTGCATCGATTTTCGTCTAAAATTCTTAATTATTGCATTTGACATTTGTTCCAATGTTTCAACAGAAACTGCAGAACTTTCTTTCTGGTATTACAACAGCTAGTCCATATTGGTACAGCATACAACATGGCTGGCCTGGAAATTTGTTTGAAGATTAAAAGCTTGTCCTTAATACAAAGTTGTGATTTTGTGTTAATAAGTGGATTTTAAAATATTTGTTACATTTGGTTTGAATGCCTTCAATGTGATTTTTAAAAGTTATTTTTTTATCTAGCATGAGCGTAGATACTTAATTTCCTCTGCCCAATTTTTTGGAACCCCACTCATTGTGACAACATGTCTACTTGAAATTTTCAAATGAATAGCTTTTGGTTTATTTGGGAATATTATTAGTTGAGTTTTGGAAGCATTTTCGTAATAGAAATTTCTTCGACTTCCCTGGGCATGACGTGTCGTCGTGCTTGCCACACGATATACGAATGCAAAAATGGCAACTTTGGCAATGAAACCTCTCAGTTAATAACTGTGGAAATACTCATATGAACACTAAGCTGAGAAGCAGGCTTTGTCCCAGTGAGGACGGTAATGCTAAGAAGAAGCAGAAGACATGTTTATTTAGGCAAAGCATAGCTTGATCCGAAAAGTTCAGTTAATATATAATGATTAGCTTATATTGATTTTGTTATATATATATATATATATATATATATATATATATATATATATACACACACCTATATCTACATTTTTTTTTGTGTTTTTTTCAGACACGATGGATATCGCTTGTAAATTTTGTTGGTCAAAATTTAGCAATGTAGGAGTTTATCAAAGACACATGCGCATCCACAGATTCAACTCTACTTTTGTGTGCGGTCTGCAGGGCTGTAATATTACGTTAAAAAAATATCCTACTTTCATATCACACTTGAGACGTTCGCACTTGCATGCACCAAGCACAAGTAGTTTTGAGTACAAATGTACTGCTCCTCAATGTATGTTTTCGCACGAAAGTTTTGATGTTATTACTAAACATCTCAAAGATCATTTGGCAGAAGGTGTTCCAGTGTATTGCCCCCTAAAATGCAGGATAAAACCGTTTAAAACTGGTAACGCGTTGAAAATACACAATATATACTATCATCAAACCATCAAACATTTCAACGAATCGGTAGGCAGGGTTGAATCGTGCAGTACAACCAATTTATCAGAATCCAAGAGCACAAATGAATCGAATACAACATTAGTCGAAAACGAGCACATTTCAAATGCAGCGAAATCTTTTGGAGTTATGTTTTTAAAATTACTGTGTAAACACCACGTCACGAGCGCTGCGGTCCAACAAATTGTTGACGCTATGGTAGAGCTTACATCATCCCAAGAAGATTGGAATCGTCACAAAATTTCTGTAATTTCGCAAAAATTCCAGTTATCGGAATATGAAAGTAATGAAATTTTACAGGACTTTGGATCAGAAACTGTTAGTACCATTTTATTCAATCCAGATAATGGAATGTTTCGCTCCGAACATATGCGCCAAAAATATTTTAAAGAGAATTTTTGCTATGTACAACCAGTAGAAATAGAAATTTCACCCAACAGTGGCCGTTACATTTACTATGTACCTATTTTAAAAACATTGGAATCATTGTTTAACGGAGGATTAAGATTGACGCCATCAACTTTAACGTCCAACAACGGTTTCATGACAAACTATACAGATGGTCTTCGATTTTCAACAACTGGATTATGCCGAGAAGCTAACAGTGTACACATATTCTTATATCAAGATGGATTTGGAACTGTAAATCCATTAGGTGATGCAAAGATGCGTCATAAAATGGTTGGAGTATATTTTACCATTGGAAACATGCATCCAGCTCTGAGGGCAAAGGCAGACAACAATTTTTTAGCCCTATTGTGTTTTGAAAAAGACTTGAAAAAGTATGGAGTGGATTCTATCTTCAAGGTACTTATCGACGACATGAAAGTATTGGAAACGAAAGGACTACGAGTAATTATTGATAAATGTGATGTAATAGTACATGGTACAATATTTGCACTGCTTGGTGATAACCTAGGTAACAATAATATTCAGTCATCAAATGCGAAATGATACAATGTATTTTTCTTAGGTACACATCAAATGGCTGGCTTAGTCGAAAATTTCTCAACGCACCAATATTTTTCACGGTACTGCTACACGACCTTGAGCGACTTTCGGCGCACTCCCTTACAAGACTGTGAAATGAGGCATCAAGATACCTATGAACAGGATCTATTAGGCTGCTTAAACAGCGGGAAACCGACTAGAGGCGTTAAGACTTCCACTATTTTTAATGATCTTCAATATTTCCAACTATTTGAACTTGGGATGCCACCTTGTTTAGCCCATGACTTATTTCTTGGTTGTTTCAATTATGACATCATGCTAGTGTTTCGACGGTTCATCAGAAATAAGCTCGTTGGAGAGAAATATCTACAAAGCAGACTAAATTACCTCTTAAAGAAGTTTGAGCTGAACTCTAAGATTAGCCTCAATTTGAACAAGAAATGTGTCACCAGCAAAGCAATAGATGTTTGGCATATGATCCAAATAATACCATTATTGCTGCTCAAACTAACACGTCTGCACGAGGATCCTGCATTCAAGCTCATCATAATGTTGAAAAACATCACTGATATTGTGACTGCTCCTTTGATTTCTTCAAGACAAGTTGCAATGCTCAAACTTGAAATTAGTCACTATTTAGAAATCAGATCATCGCTTTTTATGTCTCCTTTGCGACCAAAACATCACTACCTTTCACATTACCATCATCTTATCCTCCACTATGGCCCACTTATGCAATTTAGTACTTTGAGCGGTGAGCGGAAGCATTCATACTTCAAAACAGCATTGCGGCATGCAGGAAATTATAAAAATGTCTTGAAGCTTTGTAGTGAAAGACATCAGTACTTGCAAGCTTATTTAAGTGCGGATAAGCAGAGATTCAACGAAAAAATCATCTACGAAGGAACCATGCGTACCTGCGAAGATTTGAATAAAAATGAAAAGCAACTTATGGAACTGTTTAATTGTTATGGAGAAAACTTCAAGTACACAGATTCTGGTATTTGCTTGGGTACGACAATCAAAGTTGGATACTGTTTATTCATGGAGCATGATGAGTTCGAGGATTTATTCTACATAATTATGATACATGGTATCATTTTAAACGATACTACCGACGACATTTTTGTTTATGGAGATAAAATAAGTGCATCATACTTCACGGAGATGGGAATCCCAGTTGTTCAGGATCATAGTACCGAAGATGTAAACTGCGTTAATTTGAAAGACCTTCCCGATATCACTCCGCTGAAGTTATACAGATGTCAAGAAAATACTTATCTGTTCAATAGTCATGCAATTCCTAGAAAATAAGGTAAGTTAGTGCTCATTGATTACTAGAGAAAATTATAATAAATACCGATACTATGCTTCAACTGGCATTCATTTCTTTCCGTTACATATTTTTTCCGTTACATATGATTGACATCTGAAATATGCATATTTAAGTTCTTTGATTGACAGTGACTACCTATACAAACAAGTCACATGAATCTGCTCGTTTTGTTAAATAAGCCCCTAAGTTTGTATGTGGTTTCTATCGTATATTCGAATTTGTTGTGTCAACGGTAGTTTTAGAGAGCACGAAAGTGTGAAGTTAATTTGTCTGTGTTTTAAAAAAAGGTTAGTGTTCTAAACTTAAATACAAAGAAAAAAAATATATTGGAAAAAAAATCAACCCATATTGCCCCGAATGGCTTTTCAAATTTGATGATTTTAGAATTTATTATTATTATTATGTATTAATGACACTTTACCTTCATCAGGGCATTCGTGTCGGATGATTTTAGAATGATGATGTTTGACTTCACAATTTAATCTATTTGCAGGAAGTGTTTATTAATACTAATAACTTCCAAGTGTAGTGAAAAAATAATTAAATTTTTAGATTATATGAGATAGTTTTATAATCTAAAATAGACTGTATTACCCCATCGGTGAAAAATCGACTTGAAAAATTACAAATCTTGAAAAATCATCCATTCATTCGTAAACTTTATAAGACAACGGAAATCGTGCGAATCTAGTGTATTGGAATCATATAAAAATCCTAAGATTCCATAATATTATTAGCACTTTTATCGATTTTAATTTAAGGTAGCCAAACTGCCCCACATTGCCTTATACGTTACTTTGTTCTAACAATGTATTCAATCATTATTTTGTTTTCAGCATGTGTTCTACGATGTCCCGACTTATACGTATATGTGATTCCCAAAGAAGGAAATCGTTTGTTAAATGTTGCCCCACTGTTGCAAATGTTTTAGAAAAAGGTATATACTGGTATATATTTTATAACAATATTCTTTTATCAAAGGTATTGATAATCGTCTTTCCCCACACAGGTCGTTCACATTTTGAAAAAGAACTCACAAGCATCGTTTTGGAAGCAGATGGATCCATGATCGTGGAAGATGAAGTGCTGGATTTGTTGTCATCAGAGGGATTGAGTTTCATGTTGCTGGGAAATTCCGAGGAATGGAGCGAGAAAAACACGACGACGAGCGTTGACGAGAATAAAAAACATGACATTCAGCAAACTCAGGTAAAACATTTTTAAAATAGAAGGATGTTTAGATTAATCCTGCTATACTTAGCACAAGCTAGAATTAGTGTTAAGATTCAAATACCTGTTCAAATGCGGTACCACAAAGCTACCGCCGCGCCGACCTAGGAAAGGAAATCAATCTTTGACTTCGCCTTCCTTTCAAAAAATCCTACAGCGTTTGGCGCTCCTACAAACGCACACAGTAATACCGTGCCAGTACCATATTATAGACAGCGCCATATTCTGAACGGTCCGTTCGTTATGTTGAACATTCATTGTTTTTACATCCAAAATAGTAAACTGTCAGTCCGAAACATGATTCATTGTAACATTTCAAAACTAAAATACATGGTTAAGTTGTTTTTTCAACAAATATTCTACATAAAGTTCGTTTGGTGTCCATAATAAGGAACAATGTGTGTTCATAATTAGGACCATTGATGTATATGGCGTCCATAATTAGGAACATGCATGCGTCAGACTAACATATGATTTTTTAAATAATTGATAATTGATGAATGTTTTATTTTAATCTATACGTTTAGTTAGATATTAGACAAATCCAACGGCACGACAAACCAATATCCCAGCTGTTGAAATCTTTAATAATTTTAGTTATTCAAATTGGATTTTCTTAACCGTTCAGAATATGGTGCTTGCACGGTACAATGATTTTCAGAAATTATATGTTGTACGCAGTTCGGTACGATTTTTTTCTGTTATCCTCATGTGGCTTTTTACTTTGTTTTTACGCAATCAGGTTCAAAATTAGACTTGTACTATTCAGTAGATTTTAAATTTTTAGGCATCTGGAACAACCCGGAAATTTGAAGTGATTTTGAATGAGTTCAATAGCTTGAACTACTATATTCATAAGCAGTAAGTTTGTCACATTTCTATTTTAAAAATTTTGTACTACCAAGTTGAATGTATTAGGTAAGTAATCCTAGTGAATGCCATTTAATTACCTCCAGTAATATCGTTTTTAAAGACACATAACAACTAACTTTATCTATTTAAAAGTCAATAAATTATAATTAAAATTTGAAACACGTTTAGATTTCTGATAGTAAAAATATCATGACTTTTCGAGCATTCAGTTGTTTATTAACAAGTTAACAGATAAAGCGCGCAATTCAAACGCAATATCAAAATTCAAGTCCCTCCCCTTGGTTATGCGACCTTGCCGTGATGAGAGGACATAATCCATTAGCCCATATGACGGAAACCAAAGGCGTAACCTGTAGTGGTGGTATCACATTTTGGCATTTTTTTGCTTAAAGCCGCGTCATAATTCATATGGCATAGACGCACTAATATCTCGGATGTGATCCAACGGACATTCTGCGTCATTGATAGAATTGATGCCCATTTCAAATAATTAATCTATTCGAAGTGGACATTAATACTATTGGTGATGACCAGTTTGCCTTTTGCTAACCAGAATGATCCGTAGCCACTCTTACTATTAGCTAGCTAGACACATCGTTGTCAAATTCGACGTAGGGAATATTACTCTGAGGAAAATGACTAGTAGATTCACTGAGTACAAATAAGTAGCGACAATCTTATTTTAATATGGTTTTTACATTGCCATAAAAAGAAATACCTCTTTTGTAACAACGGTATAAATAATCTAATTCCAGCTTCATTTTCGCCAAATTTTCAAGGCGTTGTGAAGCATTGCATTTGCCACCGAAAAGTGAATCTTGTAGGAGACTGTTATAGAAGCCTAAGGTAACTTTACTCTTAAATATTCACTATTAAAATTACTATGGAAAGTTAGACGCTGAGATCGATCATTAGGGTTCACTTGCTAGGTTCGAGAAATTGTTGAACAAACAAGGAAAGTGATTTATTTCTTTAAGGATATATGAACGTAATGACCAATAAATACTTTTAACAATGAAAAATGAAATTAACTAGAACTACTACTAAACAGCCTAATTTTGTTAGGACTTCACAACAAATGACATTTAAGCCTTCAATCTTACGTATAAGACAGGAGTAATCAGAATAGCACTTAAATGACAAATTATTCAAAACCATTTTGACTAGATAGGGTGCCGGTACCAATGGTTGTAATGTACCAGTAGGTTGGACTATGGAATAAAACCTCGCATACTCTGAGATAACGCCCTAAAAGCCATTGGTAACCACGTATGTAGCTCGTTGTTTCTGAGCAAATGAAAAAATATGCATCCAAACCAACATCACGGGCAGGTAGATAATGATCTTTTCTTCCCTATAGTGTTGGTCAATAACATGAAAATACATTCAAATGCTCAGAAACAACCAGCACATGGTTACCAATGGCTTTTAGGGCGAGATCAGAAGTTATGCGAGAAACGTACATTTTTCGATAAAAACGACATGTGTTATTTTTGGTGGATAGATCGCCTCTAATTCAGTTGATTTGCCAAATTTCAGCTTTTTATTCTATCCAACAGTCATATAAATAATTAAGTTACGCAAAAAATTAGCTCCCTTGCACCAATAGGTGCCGTCGTGCCGTCGTGTTCCAGTAGTGGATCAACGGATGGAAGCAGTTTTTAAAATGGATGTATAAACATGAAGAAAAGTCCCAGAGATGATCTTTATACTTCATTCAAAAGATATTAGTTGCTGTTCCGAGGGAAAAATGATAAAGCTATGTAAAAATTTACCATTTTGTTTAAAATTCCTTGTATCATTACCGAACGTCTACTACTGTAGCACTAGCGCAACTACTAGAACACGTGTACCAATAGTGGCTCAAAGAAATTTATGTTAAAAATTAGTTTTTTCACTCTTTTTATATTTTTCCCATATAGTAGAAGTTGAAATCTTTCTGTTGACACCAAAAGATCTATGTTAAGGCTTTTCGTTATTTCGTTGATTTTTCAAAGCTTAGGTAGTCCACTAATGGCACCGGCATCCTAGTATTAGTAATGACACTACTACACTATTTCAAACAAATTCTGATGGAGCTGCTGATTTCCACAATGCTTCCTTTTCTCAGAAGCAAGGGAATATGGGTATTTTTCAAAAACTATCACGTCACAATACTAATAAAAAACAGTGGTCATGTGGGCACCATAGCCTTGTCCGTCTGTGTATTGGTTCTGGTAGAGGGGAAACTTGGCAAAAGCCAGACCGAGGGTTCAGCCTTGACAAGTTAAGCTGTCAGGCAGCTCCAACTGAATACCATACAAAAAAATATAAAAATTCAAGTAAGCTTGGATTCTGGTTGTTCTTCAAGAACGCGAATGTTGCAAATTAGCTAAATCTGAAACATTTGGTGCTCCGAAGGTATGTCAACATACACCCGATTCTATTTTTGCACGGAGGAATTTCAAAAACCGTGTACAAAAAGTAACACCATTTCTCGACGTTTCATGTAAAAATAAGGCGGAAAAAAATGCATGGAAACTTTTTTTGCACGGCCGTGTAAAAAAATCCGTGCAAAAAAAGAGTTGGGTATATTCAGATAATCGCATTTCGTGGTTTTCTTGTAGAGCACAATATCAAAAAATATTTTCTAATTTTTGTTTGTAATAGAATGAACTCTTCCCTACTCGTTTTTTCTCAATTATTAATGTGTGCCACTCGTTCTGATATTTAAAAGGGATCTTCCTCAATCACACGAGCAAGAAAAGAAAACTTCTCTGTGCTTCTTAATTTGCCGAAAAAATATATTCTTCCGTCTCCTTGCTTATATAAAAATATCAAGCTGAGAAAAAGTTATAGTCAAATTTCTAAGGACATGTTTAATAAACAAAAATATTATTATGTATCCGGTAGTAACCAAGACCAACATTTATTTATAATTCTTGTTTTCTCGGGCACCGTGCGTCGCAGCTAATATGTGAATAGTGCGCTGTGTTCATAAAAATCATAAGAATGCAGCGCCACACTAAAAAACTGATTTAAAAATGCGGCGAGTTGAGGCGCGTCGCGAGTCTCACTGGCGCGATCCGGTTAGGTGGCGGTGCGACAATATTTTCATGCCGTCAAACAGTTCATGTGCAATACACATTCCATACATTGTATTTTTTTATTAAACATGAATGTTTTCAGAGAATAAGCGAATGAGAATAAGCGGGTGTCCATTTCGCCCCGTGTATTGTGCCTCTACTCCCCATACAAGTTGATGCCTTGTAAATAGATTTTCCACTTACTTTCACTGATGATGCATCACTTCGATCAAATTGTTTCGTATTTTTATCATGACCGTTTTCCACCCTGTTATCGCGATTTGTCGTTAAAAAAATTATTGTCTTAGATATATTTGTGAACAATAAAAATCAAGCCACTAGAGTTTGTATCCCTTGACAGATATGCGTCTGACTCAACTGTACACGACACTGAAGACGGCGGTACAGTTGAGGTCGAAGTACGCGAAAGGATACAAACTGTAGTGGAATTAAATAGAATGATACTAAATTATATTTCATTTATTTATTCCACTAAACAGCTTGAAGATTAATTATAAAAAATCTGTTGTTTGAATAAGTGGTATGGAACTTCTAACCCAATAATTTGCTACTTTGCGTTATTTCTTAATTAAATTTTTCACAAAAAGGCACAAAACCTCTTTATCTTTTCAAATATCGTTATAATATAATATTCATTAAATAAAGGCTCTCCCTGTATGGATCCATAACGGACCGAAATCTTCCAAGTTCCGTCATTATGAATGTACAAAAGCAGCACGTATCCAGGAAGCCAATCAATTAGATGGGATGAAAGGAAAAATTTTTAAAATCTATAGATAAATGACTGAGTTATTAGCGTTCAAAATCTTTCAAAATTTCGTGACGGTCGCAAAATTTTAGATTTTCAATTGACACCCAGTATATTGCCGTAAGACGTAGTTAACGTCAAAATAATAATAAAAAAAATAAACTAGCAATATTATAAACGATAAGAAATTTCATTCAAATATTTATATTACATGTTTATGAAAGGGAATGAAATGCTATCTATAAATTTATCTGTAGGTGCATTAAAACGAGAACGTTAAAAGACAATATGATCTATCTATTCATGTGATTTATGACATTCACAAATATTTGAATCTAAGGTCATAATTCAAAATAAAAAAAATTAAAAAATAAAATATATAAAATATTCATAATAGTTAATACCACGTTTATATATCGGTCCACGAAAATCATTCAATTTTGCCAATAAATCAGCTTGTTCATTACCATAAATGTGCTGGTACCCAAACAAATTTACTAACAACTCCTATGACGGGTTTCGATATTAAAACTTAATTCAGGCAATTCAAAGCTTGAAGACATCTCAGGCTATCTGAGCATACCATAAATATATCAGGTGTATAATTTTTGATCAAATCGGTGAAAAAATCTGATCATTGTCTAGCCCCCAAAAAATTTACGTTTAAATAATAAATGGGCATAACGGGAATAAGCATGACAAGGAATTTGTTTGAATTCTTCAAGCAAAGAAAAATCTACACATGGTTGAAAAGAATGGACATCCATCTATATTCATGAAAATGTGAAGATAAATTTGGAATAATATTTTGTGCAAAATAATAAATAAATGAATTCAACCCAAGTAACTAAAAAGGGGTTCTACCAGCCCTGCTGAGATCAATTTCTAGAAATTCTTAGAATAACTCATTTTAAGAAAATACCTATAGGAAGCTCCTTGGAGAGCTTTGAAATAAAACTCATCGTGCAAAACTTTGGAAAATTCTTTGTATTTATTGACATTGAAAATTCCCAAAACAATACACGAAGGAATGCTTAGAAAAAAAAAGCTTAATATGATTGTAAAGAATTTAGAAAACGAATTTCTGGATTTGTTCATAAAATTAATCGCGTTAAGGACTAACATAACGTTTGAATAATATTTGTTGGTATAGTTCAATCAAAACCATAAATCAATCGGTGGAAGGCCATTCATATAATTCGCTGCGAAGTTCTGATAGTGTGAATTATGATTGGTTTCAGGCAAAGAAGCCTGTCGTATTCCAACCAGCAAATCCCCGCTGTAATAAGGAGCATCTCTGAGAAAAAAGTCATACAAATCGATTGAGTAGTCTCCAATAAAAATTACAAAATAATAATTTTTGAAGTTTTCAAGACCTTTTTACGTCCGGAGGGGTACAAAAACATTGAAGCTCATTACTCTAGAAATGTTGCACCAATTTGTTTCATTGTTTCACAAACTACTCTATTCTAAGTATTGTTTCGAACAGCGAATAACCGAACGTAATAAAAAATCTATAGAGATATTTACGTGGGTTTTGCTTACGCGTCGGTCCCCTTATGAATATCGGAATATCTTCGAATCTATATGACTCATTGAGAATAGACGCATATTCTAAAAAAGGGGTTTTTTAGAACTTGTGGAAAAATGGTGCAAAACTATAGAAAAATATCGATTTTTTTTTTCTTTGGTGAAAGAACGATGCTGCTAGTAGAGAGGTTAATATATCTTACTTTCTATGCATTACTTTCAGACTTTCCAAGAGCCGTCCCGTTCATCGAGTGTTATGGATTCTACGTTATCCTCGATAGCCTCGATAGAACTAGCGGAATGTGACGCTGTGTTTGGCGGTTTATGGACAAAAGGTCGAAAGACAAAAGGTCGAAAGGACAAAAGGTCAAAAGACAAAAGGTCGAAAGGACAAAAGGTCGAAAACGAGTTGCATGGTGGGAAATTTTTCCTTCTTTGAAAAAAGATTTTCGACCTTTTGTCCCTTCTTTTTTGTTCTTCGACCTTTTGTCCTTTCGACCTTTTGTCTTTCGACATTTTGTCCTTTCGACCTTTTGTCTTTCGACCTTTTGTCATAGATTCGTGTTTGGCAATGTATCAAATGTGTCTACACTGGAAGATCCATTGGCTCTACCGAATTTGTCATGTGGTGACAAACGGAAACTGGCCGATTCTGTTGAAGAAACTTCGAACAAACGTACTAAGGACATATCCACGGAAACATTGGTTACATGTAATGTCTCTGAAATTGAGGAAGATAAGTCATCGTTGCAAGAAATGGAAACAGATTCGCAGGAGAAAGAGATATCATCTAAAACCGTTGATCAAAATCGCGTTCCGAGAATACAACAATCGATTAAACACGACCTTTCCGCGCCGCTGAAATTGGCTAACTTTCAAATCAATTGGAAAATCCTACCAAGCGATGTAATGCACCAACTTCAAGGCCATGAACCAAGTGCTGGATATCGTGGCATATCCGAAACCAACTATAATCGCCTGGTCGATCATGTAACTGCACAACTCCGAACAATTACCACGAAGATTCCGTTCAGCATCTTCAAGAAACACGCACTAAAGATAACGACGGAATATTCAGTTCTTCGAGATTACAATGACGATGGAGACGTAATCGGTGATGGATCCAACAGTTTGGCTGACAAACTAAGAAATCACAATTCCTATTTAAATAGAACCCGCAGGACCGAAAAACAAACTACTCATAATAAGGGTTGTTCCAACCGTCAATGTAAAGCAGGGATAAGAGAGGAATACTACAAATCTGGAAAAACATATTGTAGTAAGGAACACTTGATGCTATTATCTCGGAATAATCCCGAATCTATGCAGTTGAATGACGAGGTGCTTACTAGTACTGAAGCCTTCATCCGATATAAAATTGACAGCTCGATGACAATCGAAAAGTTGTGTCAAGAAATACCTATGATTCGGCGGAATGAGCTATTGAATTACCATTTTTTCAAAGGTACAGGGGTTGATGCAGAAACCTTCACCACCAACTTCGCAAAGAAAAGGACAAAATTAATAAAAGTTGCCAAAGTGTACAAAAAATCTCTAAATATTACGTCCAGTGCGAGTGATTTAGAGATTCTTGAAGGAGTGGCCAAACTTTTACACGAAGACTTTTCATGTCTCATACACGAGCTGGAGGTAAATGAAATAAGTTCATTAGAAATACTGAGTAACTATTTTCATCTTATTTATTCACAGAACACCGATGAAAATTTGCATCTCGATGATGTTTTCCCTTCAATTATTATCAGAAGTACGTTCGTCACCTAAATGGTTCGTAGAATCGATAATCGACGTTTTATTATTATTTTTAGATGACCAGTTTTTCATTTATGCCGACCACGAGCTGGTGACTACTGGCGTCAACACCATCATCCGAGCAGTTCAACAACTATTGGTTGTGTACTTTGTGTATTTTTTTAAATACCCAAAGCAAATTTCTAAAACCTTGGAATTTCTTCAAATGTACCTTTTGAAAATTTATCCGGAGCATGGTACGCGATCCATGGCTACTATTGTTGGTGGGCAACAACGTATGGTTGCTTCTTTAATATCCAAAATTACAAAATTGGAGTGGAAAAACCAATTGGTCGAAAATGAACGATAAACACGTCTGAGCTAGCCTCAAGTCCGATCCAACGAAAGGAATTCTGATGTCCTATAAATCTATAAAGCTGAGAAATTTAATAAAATGATACAAACACGTTTCTGCACAGATAATCGATGAGAGAATAAAGTATTGCTCCTAATGGACACGATAGAATGTTTTTTTCTTTTATGATTTAGCAATAGAAATGGTTATTTATCCGAAACAAACAAAATTTATCCGAAACAAACAAAATTTGTGTTGCATGTCTAATAACGTTTAGAAAAATATGGTTGTTTGAATTGCTTTTTATTCTTTTTTGTGCTAAATGAATCTAAGTGTATCTTTATGTACACGCTTATACAATATTGGACAGTACATTTGCAACTTTCTCGATTTTCCATAAACAAGATGATCAACTTTGGAAGACTGGATCTCAGTTATTTATGGATCGATTTTAATTTTCACAAAACGTAAGACATAAATTGAATTTAAACATATAATTCTAAGTGATTTTTTTTATCCAAAAAAACGCTTAAAAATAAATGTTGAAATTCAAGTCATGTCTGACGTGCTGTGAAAATTTCATTAATATCGGTCCATAAATAACTGAAATCTACCAAAGTTGATCATTTTGTATGAAAAATCACAAAAGTTGCAAAAGTTTTGTCTAATACTGTAAATATTAAGAGCCTTAAAGAATAAAAAGCAATTCAATCAATCATCGAGCATTTATTTTATTTTTAATTTGCTTTGTTTACATAGATTTCCTATTACATCCATGTAATTACATCGTACATCGTACGTCGCATTCATTACATCGAACATATTACATCGTTCTTTTTCATCACATCAATAGCCCTCGAGTACGTCGGACTGTGTAATATTATACAATCGAGGGAATGAGTTGGTTGCAGCAGTTTCGATGTAATATTCAACAACTTTTTTTGCTGTGCACATTGGTCTGCATTCTGACGTGGCAGGCGCCATTATAGCCTAAAAATAGAAGATCACCAGCACTTATACACTGAGGGTGTCTGTCTGTTAGTCCCAAACAGTCATTTGGTTGGTTCCTTGTGCAGCTGATCTGGCGATACTGGAGTAGCATCCACGGGCGGCCAATCAAGCTCAAGTCAACCCTTGGTATTGTCAATTCCCATTTCGATGAAATTGTCTTATTTTCCCGGAGGAAGATGTGGTCCGAAGTCAATGACGAAGGTTCAAAAAGCGTAAAAAAGAATATATGTACCGTAATCCGGGGTAACATTGATCATTTTTTTGAATATTTCTTAAATATTTGGTTCGAAAATGGAATAGTTGCAAATTTTATATTTTTAAAACAAGTACTGCTACCCATAGCTCGAGACTGTATACTTTATTTTGTTTTTTGAAAGGTTTAAGCATGTTAAAAAAAATGTTTTAAGTGATTTTTTTATTTAGCTGATATGGGGTAACATTGATCACCTAAGTAAACAACGTTCGGTAATATTGAAAATGGCGTTACCTACTAAAATCATGGCCTCTAAAGCCGAATATGAAGGCCAAATGCTTACAAGTCATTTACTTTTTGAGTTATTTTAAAATTAAAATAACTCGAATCACGGAATACGCCTAAAGGTAGGCAATTTTCAAAGGGAAAGTTACATTCCTAACAGTAATTCGGTAATGTTGCCTAATTGAACATACTTATGAAAGTTTTGACAACGGCATCGTTTTCGGCGATGCCGTTTTTAGTAAGAACCGCATTTTCGTTGCTCATATCATTTACAGAACTTATGTGAGACATGAATGTTTGGTAGTGTCATCCTTAACCATTGAAATCATTGTTTCGAAAAGTTGCCATATTTACGCATAAGGTAAACGCAATTTTCGCAAAAATTTTCACTTTTATCACCTGATGAATACAAGAAAGAAAAGCACCATTCATGATTTGGAAATGTTCCATCAATAAATGAAAATGCGAACTTTTTATGAGATGGGTCATTCCGATCAATGTTACCCCGCTGATCAATGATACCCCGGATTACGGTACCGTAATCCGGGGTATCATTGATCAGCGGGGTAACATTGATCGGAATGACTCACCTCATCAAAAGTTCGTATTATCATTTATTGATGAAACAATTTCAAATCATGAATGGTGCTTCTCTTTCTTATATTCATAAGCTAATAAAAGTCAATATTTTTGTGAAAATTGCGTTTAACTTCTGCGTGAATTTGTCAACTTTTCGAGATAATTATTTTAATTGTTAAGGATGACACTACCGAAGATTCATGTCTCACATGAGTTCTGCAAACGATATAAGCAAGCAAAATGTGGTTCTTAATAAAAATGACATCACCGAAAACGATTCCGTTGTCAAAACTCTTATGGGTATGCTCAATTAGGCAACATTACTGAATTACTGTTAGGAATGTAAAATTCCCTTAGGAAATTACCTACCTTTAGGCGTATTCCGTGGTTCGAGGTGTTTATAATTTTAAAATAACTCAAAAAGTAAATGACTTGCAAGCGTTTGGTCTTCATATTTGGCTTCAGGGGCCATGCTTTAAGTAAGTAACGACATTTTCTTTATTACCGAATGTTGTTTATATAGGTGATCAATGTTACCCCATATCAACTAAATCAAAAAATCGCCTAAACATTTTTTTCAACATGCTTAAATCTTTCAATAAACAAAATAAATTATATAGTTTCGAGCTATGGTTGGCAGTACTTGTTTTAAAAATATAAAACCTGCAACATTTGCATTTTCAAACGAAATGTTGAAGAAACATTCAGAAAAATGATCAATGTTACCCCGGATTACGGTACCTACTTGGCCAGTGACCGGTCATCCGGCTAGTTATTACCCTAAGATTTCGTTTATTAAAATTGCATGCACGCCTAGTGGATAACAAGAAATTTGTATCAAAATTAAATCAAAATTTGCAACAGGAATAATCAACATTCTACTCTATAATTCGTAGAGCTCTGGATCTTCTAAAATGTTTCTAAGCAGAAAAAACACTACTACAGCATTTTAGCTAATAATTTGAGATTAAAACCTCACAACAGCCTGGAAACACAAATCAACCCAACTTTGACTTCTTTTAACTCGATTCGACTCTTCCGTGGGGTAACCTAAATTTGGGTTAACTTACATATAGTTATCATTAGGTTTGCTTGCCACGTTGGGTAAGCTAGTTTTCTTATTTTTTTGCTTTTTAAATTTTAACATATTTTGTTAGAAAAAAAAATTTGCGAACTTAGTAACAAGAGCTGTTACAATTCTGCTGTAATGTACTGGTCGGGTAACGGTTAGCATACACCCATAATTTTTTATATAATTGAAAGTTGGTTTACGGTTTCGGGTAACTTTGATACTGCAATGAAAAATAAATGAAATCCACAATCAAACTACTATATCATTGCGCTTTTTGTACGGCAATTTTCAAAATTTTCAACCACGTGATAATGGTTTGCTTGATTTCCAAACCCCCTCAAACCCTAGAGTTTATTGCCCACACAACATCTTTCTCTGACTTTTGTATTGATATTTATTTGTTAAAGCTGTTGTCCAAAATCTCCTATTGTTACAAAAATACAGCTGCTCTTTGGTATTGATCGGAACCGAATGTACCAGCTTTTCCAATGATCCGACAAAAAGAAATCGAGTGGACTCGAATCGGAACTTCGAGCTGACCATTCGATGTGTCCGTTCCGACCAATCAATCGTGCCGGATACGTCTGGTTCAAATGCTTTCGAACGGGTATATGCGTAGAAGCACCCTCGTGTTCATAAATCATATTGTTTTGGATGTCTTTCGGAACGGCAGCTGACGAAACCGCCAGCTGTTCCTGTAGAAATCCTAAGTATATCCATAATCATGATGATGTGGGTAACAAACTGTACCACTAAGCCACTTAACTCTAACCCGCCCATACATTTACAGAAAATCGCCTCTGCATATTGGTTGCCCTTACCATATGGGGATTTTCTGTTTACCATGTATGGGTATTGTGTAGAATACACCATGTCTTGTGAAAATGGACTCATCAGTCCACAACGCCCGACCAAGGAAAGTGTCGTCGTCAAAATCCAGTTAATCGAACTGCAGAAGCAACCTGCAAAACTCCGATCTGCGAGGTTAATTTGCCTCTAGCTGCTCTTGGAACTGTATTGTTTGAAACGGCCGCATTCCCTCGTTATGCAGCACCTTCCATACCGTACAATGAGAGAGTCCAGGCAGAACACCGATTCGCCTGGTACTCAGTTCGGAATTATTACCAGAATTTTTTGCTTGGATTCGCGATCAATCTTTTCGGCAGGCTAGTTCATTCCAATGTGCTGTATACCACATTGGGTTGATTCGTTATGCAGCATCCAGTTCCGCAAGTTCCTGGAGTCTGCGATGAGAATCATCGAATATATGTGCATTGGGAAGACCGCGGTCCAGAAACATTCCCCGTTCCTCAATCCGTGCCGCTCTTCCACAACCACGACACATACCGTAAATATAGTGGATGTCTGCAAGATCTCTTGCCGAATACATTGTGTTTACGAGAAAGTAGTAGAAATTAAACCGTGGTACTCGCAGTTTATTCGAGGTTAGTTATTTCAGGGGGAATTTTCTACCTTAAGGCGTATTATGCAGATTAAATTTTGTAATAAAATGATCGAATAGGGTAGAAGCACCGGTTTTGGCCATACGCCAGTTGTAGCCATAGTGGATTATACACCGTTTTACATAGCCAATCAGCATGAAACCTTTTGTGTGCAGTAGATCACATTCATATGATAGAACTTACTATAAACTTACTTGTCCAAATTGATTCAAAACATAAGAAAAACAATATAATTCCCTTATAATTTTAACTCCCATACACCTGATTTGGCCAGGGCACTCCTAATTTGGCCACTCTCATGAGAAATCAATGCAATTGGCCAATTTAGGAACCGAAGTTAAATCTCTGGTCAAAACTGGTTCCGTTGGCCTATATTAACCAACGGGATTTTCAAAGCGAAAAAATGGTTTTGGCTCAGTTTTGATATTTTACACATATAATATGGATTGAAAGCTTGCATTTAACATATTTGTTATATAAATACGGCTTCCCATTCAGTTTTTATTGACATTTTCTCTTAGGCTGGCCAAAACCGGTGCTTTTACCCTACACAAATGGTAATAATTTTGAAATCATTTTTAGATTCATAAGATCCGTTTTTTTTTATTCTTTAATCTCCTAAGTTATATGATGATCAATTTCGCGCTAATGTACCGTTTTCAATGTTTGATATTGAAACTAATTTTATAAAACTTTTGATGTTATTTTATAAGAAATCGATTACATATACTAATCAAGATCAATAAGGTACTGATTTGTTCGAAAATAATTTGATAATATTTAAATTCCCTAGGAAAACATTAAAAATAAAAATAGTGATCAATTTGCCCCCGGACTACGGTACTGAAACCCTTAGCAGATCCATAACCGTGGGACGACTGTACTCGCCAACAGCCGACTCGGTGAAGGTGATGGCGGAGGTCGTGGCGGTGACACTAACTGTCGAAACGAGGCAAAAGCTAGCCGCATGTGTGAGAGCTTGACTTGAGCAACTAGGCTCAGCATCGCGTAGATATTATGTAACAAAACACATTTCTATCCCAGTGCGCGTCGCGTCTCGCTTGAATGGTGGAACTGTTGCGAAATTGCAATTTTTCATACCATCTGGTGGCTGCAGCTTCAAATCTGCTGGGCAGTTAAATGGCTAGGATTGTTTTGCGCGATGACCAGCGAGGTGATGTGCGTGGTGCTGAAAGTTGTTTTCCTTTCCAATAATGATTCCAGTTTTGTGATGTCTTATTTTCTGGCCCATGGCCTTTGAGTCGTCTATTCCAGATGGTCTGGTGGTTGGTATGACTACAAATCACGGGTATTAGCCGGCGTATCGCTTGAATGCAATAAGAGTCTTCTGGATGTTATTATTTTCAAATAAGTAAGTTATAGCGTAGGAAGGGACGAAAATTCGATCTTAATCTATCGGTCAGTCACGCTTTTAATTTTTTACTGGAATGTTTCGTTGCACACTTAACATATATTTTAGAACACTACATGAGAATATATAAATGTGTAGAACATTACAACGGTCATTTCGAAAGACGAGCTCAGATTACAGATCAGTGCAACAGCTATTCAGCAGAGTTTTCGGTAATTTTCGATAACAATAATCGAGTTAAGTTTCAGTTCAGTTCGTCTCCGAACGGGGTTTCTTAAGGGGCTCCGCAACTTGTAGACTGAAGCGCCCATCTGGAGAATAGGGAGTCATGGGTTCGATTCCTACCGGACCACGTGGTTTCTTTTCGTATTTGTTCATTGACGTGTGTTCGTCGTGTACATGCAAACTTCAAAACCTTACAATAGTTAAACATTGGCTTACCTAAAATATTACCGCTACACGCCACCGACAAAACATATCAAACCTGTTGGTAGTAACCCTCAATAGAAAATCCATATTGAATTTGAACTTGGCTGGTCACTTCGGGTGTTTTTAGAAAGTTCATAGTTCATAGTAATGGAAAAATATTCATACACCGAGCTGAGAAGGATGCTCAATTCTAGTTAGGATGAAATTAAATTACAGAGTACCGTAATCCGGGGTAACATTGATCATTTTTTTTAGTTTTTCTTAAATTTTTCATTTCACAATACAAATGTTACAAGTTTCATATTTTTAAAACAAGTACTGGCACCCACCGCTCCTAACTATGTACTTTATTTTGTTTTTCGAAAGATTTAATTATGTTTAAATAAATGTTTTAGGTGATTTTTTGATTGAGCTGATATGGGGTAACATTGATCTCCCAAGTAAACAACGTTCGCTAATATTGGAAATGTCGTTACTTACTAAAATCAGGGCCCCTGAAGCCGAATATGAAGACCAAACACTCTTACAAGTCATTTACTTTTTGAGTTATTTCAAAATTAAAAACACCTTGAACCGCGTAATACGCCTAAAAGTAGGCAATTTCCTCAGGAAATTCTACATTCGTAATAGTAATTAGTTAATGTTGCCTAATTGAATAAACTTATGAAAGATTTGACAACGGATTCGTTTTCGGCGATGCCATTTTTAGTAACACCCACATTTTCCTTGATCACATCGTCTGAAGAACTCATGTGAGACATGAATTTTCGGTATTGTCAGTGAAAATGATAGAAATCATTGTTTCAAAAAGTTGACAAATTTGCGCAAAAACCTTAATTATCATTAGCTTATGAATATACGAAAGAGAGGCACCATTCATGGTTCGAAAATGTTTCATCAATAAATCTTTATTTGAACGTTTAACAAGATGAGTCATCCCGATCAATGTTGCCCCGCTGATCAATGTTACCCCGATTACGGTACCATAAAACTAAGAAGAAAATCAACATACATCAATCTGGCCCTCAACGCACCAAATATTGCCTTGACAGAGATGACACGATCGCGAAAGAAATGTGGACAATCGATTTGTTATGCTGCACACGCATTTGCAAGTTGCTAGAGAGGCTCGTGCATCGTCGCATGATCAGCGCTGCAGAAAGACAGGTCATGCGCAATTCATTGCGGTGCACATGATTCATACGATCAACGAAGCAGCCAGAGCGGTATAAATGGTCAGGCTTCTGCATTTGGATGCGACGAAGGAGTGAAAAATGACACTGATTATGAATTCTAGCAGCATCCGCAATATCTTCATTGCGATGCAATAAATTGTGCAAGTCTTGTTTAATGGCATATTAATAAATGATTCAAGTTGTGACTAACCGTTGTACGAAGTTCTTTGTAGGCATTATCAAGTTAGTTATATTGGAAGGTTACCGATCCCAACATATAAAATTCTTTAGAGACCCTCATGATACTATGCTCGTTCAAATAAGACTTTCCCTTTTTTCTGTAACTTAATCACGATAACAATAGCAGCATCCTGCATCCAACACTCCAGTGAAACGGTAGAGACAAAAACAAAACACACCTTTCGAATCAACTCATGAAATGACAAGATCACCCAACCGATTACCAGGGGTCATCAAGTCGCCGTCGCCAATTTCGTTGCCGTTTCTCATCTAGGTAGTATGTTTAGGAGAGAGTTGTCTAAATCCAATCTATTTACATCAGAGAGAAAAAATATCATTTTCAAGCGGTTCAGCATAGAATTTAACTACAAATCTTCCTTATGTATCCGATGTTGAAATTTTTAGTAGATACAGTCAGTGACAAAAGTTAGTAATCAAATGCTGTTTTTTCCATTGAAAATGTCAAGTTTTGGGCTCTGTATCTCGGCTTATGATATGTTTGATTGTCAGCGGTAATATTCATAGTTTTAGCGACCTTAAAATCTTTCTAAAAGTATAAAAGCTTTTATTATTATTAGGGACAATGGAAATTCGCGGCAAAATTCTTGAAATTTCGCAAGTGACTCAGGCGATAAATATCAAATTTCGCGGCTTTGTCGCGGCCCCGTATTTTTGACCATACTTTATACAAAAATACACATTTTCAGTAAAAGAAAAAGCCTTTGTATGTGTAAATTTCATGGAATTTCAATCAATTGTTTTTTTTTTTCAAATTTAGATTATATGTTTAAAATAAGGGTGGTTTTTGCAAAATTTGAAACGAAAATAACTAGCAGGACAACGTCGAAGTTAAAACTAAACAGTTATAAAATTTTTATGGAACTTCGACTCCAAGATGAATAAACCATTTTCAGAAGCAATAAACTGGAATTTACCTTGATTATCATACAAATTCTTTAAATTTAACTATTTTCGCGGCATTTCGTGGGATTTCCTGAATTTCGCGGCGAAGCCCAAATTTCGCGGAATTCGCGGCTTCCGCGAAATCGCGAATTTCCATTGTCCCTAATTATTATTATTATTTCACAGGCTTAGTTTAGACCTCCTTCCAGTACCTTTCGCAGCATCAGTGCAAAAACTTAATGGTGACCATCTTCACCCTCACCACTCGCGCGCCGTGATCATCTATTTCGACCGGCGCTTTTTCTTCACAGATTGTCGATTTCAGTTGTTTCTCTTTTTCGGTTAATTCCGAAACCATGTTTCAGCCCTCCGATTTTGATCACGCGCATTACTCTTTGGCATGGGCGTCAAGACGGTGGTGGTGGGACCTTACCACTGAAACAAGGCATGGTGGTTTCATCGGAAACACTCGATCATTTTGTTGGTTGGATAGACCTGTGAGCCGGTTTCGTTGTCTTAGCGGTGTCACGGACGAAGCCTAAACCCAAGTAAAAATGAAGCAAATGTCAGAAATGAAAAAGCAGTTTTCTGCTTCAAAATCATTTGCAAAACAAAACAGCTGTGTGTTTTTTTCGATTTGTCGATTTTGAGGTAGAAAACTGCTTTTTCTCTTTTGACATTTGCTCCATTTTTACTTGGGCTCATGGATAATCTCTACATTTGTGTGAATATCGGTCAATTCTTTGCAACATGTTTATTGTTTCAGAGCAGAATGAAATCTATTTAAAACAACTACGACCCTCAAACAATATTTTTTTAGCTCACTAGAATTGACGCATCTTGTTCGTTGAAAAAATATGTTTTATTGCATAAAACAATAAAACAATATTAAGCAATCTATAATGTCTTCTTAATCCGAAAGCAATAGGCGATGGTACCGTGGCTAAAAAAGAATAGTGAAAATGTGGTGACGATGCACAAGTCTAGTTTGTATGGTTGTGTTGGGTTCCGATTGAATTCAAGTTTGTCATTCCATAGAAAGCGTTTCAATGGGCTTTCCTCGCTAACGTCGGGAATTTCCTGGTCCATAAGCGTTTCCAGGATCACCGATAGCGCATGATGGCTTACTATAGTAGTGTTTCCATATGCACTTTAAAAGATGGACAATCAGATGCGAGGCCCGTAGCGGTTAACGCGCAGGTATTCAGCAAGCCCAAGTTTCTTCGTGGGTTCGAATCCCATCGCTCGAGGATCTTTTCGGATAGAACTTTTTTTTTTCGAATTTTAAGGGCATTGCGTATCTTTATGTCTACCAATTACTATCTTCTTAATCCCAAACAAGATGACTTCACACATTTCATAAACAAACTGGTCATCTGATTCATTTCATTTATTAAGTAAACATCTAAACAGATAACACTGAATCAACAATTTCACGCCACAATACTCGGTTCGTGGCCGCATCTCTCCATCCTCGGTTCTGCCCCAAGCTCGCCGAATCGATATGCACTTGATCCGCCCACCTAGCTCGCTGCGCTCCACGCCTTCTTGTACCAACCGGATCCAACGTGAACACCATCTTTGCAATGTTGCTGTCCGGCATTCTTGCAACATGCCCTGCCCATCGTATCCTTCCAGCTTTTGCCACCTTCTGGATACTGGGTTCGCCGTAGAGTAGGGCGAGCTCGTGGTTCATCCTTCGCCGCCACAGACCGTTTTCCTGCACACCGTCAAAGATTGTCCTAGGCACCCGACGTTCGAAGACTCCAAATGCTTGCAAGTCCTCCTCGAGCAGCGTCCACGTTTCATGCCCGTAGAGGACTACCGGCCTTATGAGCGTTTTGTACAAGGCCGCATTTAGAAAGGCTGCTTTTACTGTTCTCCAGCAGTCCTCAAGAGGGGCTTCATCCAGCTCACCCTCTTCCGGTAATGCATCCTCGAGGTGCTGCGCGTATGCCGCTGCGATATCCGGTTGCTTGAGCCGCTCTAGGTTATGCCGGGGTGGCCTTCGGTACCGTACGTTGTTAACGACGCAGAGTTTTGGGAGCAGTTCAACCATCACCAGATCGTGGTCAGAGTCGATGTTAGCGCCACGATAGGTCCTGATGTCGATAATGTAGGAGAAGTGCCGTCCATCGTGGTCGATTTGTGATTCTGTTCGGTGTGGTAGGTGCTACGGATGACCATATTCTTGGAGGCGGCGAAATCAATTAGTCGTAAGCCGTTTTCGTTCGTCAGCCGGTGGGCGCTGAACTTTCCAATAGCCGATCTCAACTCCTCCTTCTTGCCAACCTGAGCGTTCAGATCTCCTATGATGATTTTGACATCATGGCTTGGGCAGCGGTCGTATTACGTTCGAGCTGCGCGTAAAAAGCGTCTTTATCATCATCAGTGCTTCCGGAGTGAGGGCTGTGCACGTTTATTATGCTGAAGTTGAAGAACCGGCCTAAGAGCGTCAACTTGCAAATTTTCTCATTGATCGGCCACCACCCGATCACGCACCTCTGCATATCATCCATCACTGTAAAAGCTGTTCCCAGCTCGTGAGTGTTGCCGCAGCTCTGGTAGATGGTATGATTACCTTTAAACGTTCTCACCATTGACCCCTTTCAACACACTTCTTACAACGCTTGTTTCACCAGGTAAGTTTGACAGTGGTATATGTCCCGCCGAAGCGAGGAATGATGCTGCACCAAATTTAAGTCATGAAATTAATTTGCAGCTCATTGGGAATCTTGCCACTTCCATCAATGGAACCGAGGATCTCTACTTTCAACCATGTCTCCAAGCTTCTGAAGAGTTTACCACCCGTTTCATCCGATCTGGGGATCATTCTGATCAACATTTTGGCGAGTTTTCGTCATCTGATGACCCTGGAGCATACCACTTTGCCGCACTTCCTGTGTCACCAGGTAAGTTTTTCAGTGGTATATGTCACGCCGAAGCAGGGGAAGATACTACTCAAAACCTGAATCGTGTATTAAACTTGCAGTCTACCGAACATCCTATCGCGTATATCAACCCATATGGTGAGCATCATATCCATCCGTTTGCCAAGTCGGCTGATGTCTCAACAGCGTACCACTTTGCTGCACTTTCTGTGTCATCAGGTGAGTTATACAGTGGTATATGTCCCGCCGAAGCAGGGAAGGATGCTGCACAAAATATGATGAGATATCCAAATTTCCAGCAACACCACGAAACTGCAACCTGCATTGATCAAACGGACAGAGCGGTCTGTGAATCATCATCCAACGATCACAACATCATATTACCAACCATCAATGCTCGGAACGGTTTTAACGATAAGAAGTGTAGTATGCTTGTCTATTACCAAAACGTTAGTGGAATCAACACTCGCGTTTGTGATTATCGCCTCGCGTGTTCGGACTCTAGCTACGACGCGTACGCTTTCACTAAAACATGGTTGAATAGTGATACGATATCCAGTCAGATTTTCAGCGATACTTACGGCGTTTTTCGTTTGGATCGCAATCCTCAAAATAGTTTGAAAAACTCAGGTGGAGGAGTATTATTAGCAGTAAAAGCCAGCTTTAAACCTAGGCAGTTATCAGTTCCGAATTCAGAAGCTATCGAACAATGGGGTGACCCATTTCGCATAAAGACGATTCGCATAAGGATGTTTCGCATACGGACGTTTGGCATAATGGACGTTTCGCATAAAGCAGTTTCATAAAAGAACAGGTAGCATTTTAAAGAAGGCATATAAATCACATTATGCCAAATGTCCATTATGCCAAACGTCCATATGCGAAACGTCCTTATGCGAAACGTCATTATGCGAAACGTCTTTATGCGAAATGTCCCCCCCCCATCGAACAGCTATCAGCTTTCAAACTAACACGTTGTTAATTTGTGTCCTTTACATTCCTCCAGACCGCTCTCACGATATGAATGTAATTGATCAACATGTTAGCGCGTTTAATTGGATCACTGATAAGATGAAAATTAAGGACAGTTTACTGATACTTGGGGACTTCAACATACCCGGCATTCGTTGGAAATTCAGCACATCGAATTATCTCTATCCGGATGTTACTAGCTCTTCAATTAGATCATCAGATGCTACACTCATTGATAGTTTAAACATGGCACGGGTTTCTCAGTTGAATTACGTTGTAAACCACAACAACCGAATACTGGATTTATGCTTTGGGAGCATTGATGGAGACGTGCGTTTCTCATTGATCGAGGCCCCTTTTTGTCTTGTTAAACCAACAACGCATCACCCGTCCCTGCTGATCGAAGTAATAGGTGCAACGCCCTGTGTTTTCGTAGAACCAGTCGAATCGCTTTACAACGATTTTAAACATGGTGATTATTCTGGTATGAACACCTTTTTCTCCAATATTAACTGGCTGGATGTTATTAATCAGGATCTCGAATTATCAGTCGCAACATTCTCCAACATAGTTCTTTATGCTATAGACCAATTTGTTCCTAAGCGTATCCATAGACCTCCTACAAATCCACCTTGGAGTAATTACCGTTTGAAGCAGTTGAAAAGGTTGAAACGGTCTACCTTACGCAAGTATTCGAATAAAAAAAACCCTGGGCTGTAAGTTAGAGTACCATGACGCCAATGTTCGCTACAAACGACAAACGAGAAACTTTATCTTACGCATCAACGGAAAATTCAACAGAAACTGCGTCATAATCCCAAGGCATTTTGGAACCACGTCAACGAACAGCGGAAGGAATCTGGTCTCCCAAAGGCCATGTTCAAAGACAGCGTTGAGGCATCTGCAATCTCTTCTATCCCGGACATCATCGAGGCAGGATCGTTACGCGTGTGAACAGTATAATTATAACTAATCAAACTGATATGTATTAAAAGTAGTAAGTGAAACGGTAATAAATGGTCTTTAACCTTTTTTAAAAAGATATCACCGGCCACGATCGTATAATCTATCCCGGACATCATCGAGGCAGGATCGTTACGCGTGTGAACAGTATAATTATAACTAATCAAACTGATATGTATAAAAAGTAGTAAGTGAAACGGTAATAAATGGTCTTTAACCTTTTTTAAAAAGTTATCACCGGCCACGATCGTATAATTCTTTCTTAGTCAGTTTTCGAGCGTCTTTACATCGGAGTATCTGGACGAACAACAGGTTTTCTTAGCAGCGAACAATGTTCCCGTTTATCCTCCAGTTGGTGATCACCCATTCGTTAATTCAGAATTTGTCTGCAAGAATTGCTCTGCTCTGAAGGCGTCAACTAGCTGTGGTCCGGATGGTATTCCTGCAATAGTTTTGAAGAATTGCTCAAGCATTCTATCCGTGCCCCTATCACAACTGTTCAACCTATCTCTACAAGCAGGATCATTCCCGGAATGTTGGAAAAAATCGTTCGTCTTTCCGGTGTTCAAAAAAACGTGATGTCAAAAATTATCGCGGTATGTCTGCTCTTTGCGCTGTGTCTAAGTTGTTCGAAAAAGTGGTTCACAACTTTTTGCTGCACAATTGCCTTCATTTCATATCGGAACACCAACATGGTTTCATGCCGAAGCGTTCAACGAATACCAACTTAGCAGCGTATACATCATTCATTGCAAAAGAGCTTCAAAAAGGTCATCAAGTAGATTCCATCTATACGGATTTCTCAGCAGCTTTTGATAAAATCAATCATCAGATAATTGTTGCCAAGTTTAGTCGTCTCGGTTTCTCCGGATCTTTTATTGATTGGCTGAAATCCTACTTGAGTGGTAGGAAAATGGCCATTAAAATTGGAGATTGCACTTCGCCATACTTTCTTGTTACCTCTGGAGTGCCACAGGGCAGTCATTTAGGGCCATTGATTTTTTAGTGTACCTCAATGATGTGCATTCGCTGCTAAAGTCGTTCAAGCTTTCATTTGCCGATGATTTTAAGCTGTATTGTATCGTCGGCGATGTCAACAACGCTTGTTTCCTTCAATCCCAGCTTGACGCGTATACAGTTTGGTGTAAAACGAACCGCATGGAGCTAAATGCAGACAAATGCTCAGTAATATCATTTTCCCGCAAACGCTCTACGTTTAATTTTGATTACAAGATTGGAAGTACTGTCCTTAGGAGAGAATCGGTGGTTAAAGATCTGGGTGTGTTATTGGACTCTAAGTTGTCCTTCAAAGAACACATTGCTTTCGTAGCCTCCAAAGCATCTAGAACACTCGGTTTCATATTTCGTGTTGCAAAGCAGTTTAAATTGCAGTTTAAAAGCTATGTTCGCTGTTGGCTTTCGACAAATCAATAGTCTCGTTAATTCAAATAGTAGACTTCTTGATTTAGCTTTCATCAATCTTCCTGAACGCGTAGACTTGACTGCTCCTTCTTCACCGTTGTTGCCGATGGACATCCATCATGCACCGTTTATCCTCTTGCTCTGTGAGAACGACGAACTTCTGAACTTAGAGGACGACGAAAATGACGAAGTCAAGTTCAATTTCGAAGTATGTGATTTTGAGCTCTTGAATGACATTTTTGGAAACACAGATTGGAACGCTTTGCTTGGAAATACGAATCTTGAAGCGATGTTATCAGCCTTTTACCAAAAACTGAACAGTGTATTCGGTGAACATGTGCCAAAGACAAGACGTAACACGATATCGATTTTTAGTAAACCCTGGTGGACTCCCGAGCTACGAAACCAACGTAACAACCTCAGAAAAGCACGGAAACGCTTCTTTCAATCAAGGGACGATCGCGACAGAAGTTATCTTCAAGAAATCGAGATACGGTATAAAACGCTACTTTTATCCACCTACGAGAGCTACATTTCTGCAGTACAGTCAAGTCTCAAGCAAAACCCGTCTCGATTTTGGGACTTCGTGAAAAATCTTCAATCTAGTAATCGCATTCCTCCGAGCGTCACATATAACGGAATTGAAGCTCACAACACTTCGGAAGCCGCTGATCTATTTGCAGAGTTCTTTGAAAGTGTATTCAGCAAAGTATCGCCTGTGCAGCGTTCGAATATTTTTGCACACTTACAAGAGCATGATTTTTCACTTCCTGATTTGCAATTTTCACCGGATGAAGTTTTAGAAGCTCTACGCGATCTGGATATTAAAAAAGGGCCCGGAACCGATGGTATTCCTCCCCTGGTAATAAGGAATTGCGCTGCTGCATTGTATATCCCAATAACATGCATTTTCAATTGTTCCCTTCGTGAAAGGACATTTCCGGCTGCATGGAAAATGGCCTACATTGTTCCGGTATACAAATCCGGGAGCCGTAATCATGTTTCTAATTATCGGGGTATATCCATACTATGCTGTCTTTCGAAAATTCTGGAGAAGTTGATTCACAAAACTCTGAGCAACACACTGACATCGATCATCTCCGAAAGTCAACACGGATTCATGAAAAATCGTTCATCGACAACGAACCTAATGAGCTATGTATCGACGTTGTTTCGGGAAGTGGAAGCAAGGCAACAGGTTGACTCTATTTACGTAGACTTTGCCAAAGCATTCGACACGGTGCCGCATATTCTGGTGATCGAGAAGTTCAAGCGCTTGGGCTTTCCACGATGGCTCACCGAGTGGCTCTACTCATATCTAACGAATCGATACGCCTTTGTGATGGTCAACTCAACGCGTTCTCGTACGTTCAACATTACGTCCGGAGTTCCACAAGGAAGTGTTTTGGGGCCACTTATATTCAACGTCTTCATAAACGACTTGTATTCGTTGCTCTCTTCATACAATCTGTCGTTCGCGGATGATCTGAAGTTCTACCGCACCATATCATCTCCTCAGGACTGCATCGCCCTCCAGGAGGACATCGACATCATGCTCATCTGGTGCGACAACAACGGCATGCGTGTGAACAGCGGCAAATGTAAAATAATTTCGTTTACTCGCTGCAACACCTCTTACCAGCATCGGTACTTCATCGGGGCAGAGGAGCTAGTCCGCGTTCATTCAATTTGCGATCTTGGTGTTACGATAGATTTCAAGGTGAGATTTAACGAGCACATCGGACTGACTGCCGCCAAAGCTTTCTCCGTTCTAGGAATGATTCGAAGGCACACCAACTCTTTCACAGATGTTTACGCCTTAAAAACGCTGTACTGTTCTTTGGTGCGGAGCATCTTAGAATATGCCTCTCCTGTCTGGTGTCCATCTCAGGTTACGCAGATACTTTCAATAGAACGAGTGCAAAAAAAATTCCTGAGGTTTGCGTTGAGTAGGCTACCGTGGAACGATGCAAGGAATTTGCCGAGCTACTTTGAACGATGCCAGCTGATAAGATTGGAATCTTTGTCAGCCAGACGTACCAATCAGCAACGTCTGTTCATATTCGACCTGATCAAAGGGGGAATAGATTGCCCTGCACTGCTGGAGCTGCTGAGTTTCAATGCTCCTTCTAGAAGATTTTGGAACGCTGTTCTTCTGTGTATACCAAATCATCGGACTAACTATGGTTATAATAGCTCCTTGAGTTCTTGCTTGCGAGCATTCAACGATGTTGGAGACAAATTTGATTTTGACGTGACGAAGAACATATTTTTAAATAGAATAAGAAACTGATTTTAATTTTTTTTTTATATACTAAATTCAGTCTGTACGATATTTCGAAGACGGTGTAAGTAAATAAATAAATAAATAAAAACATTCAATGTTTAAAGTCTTTGTTTTGTTCGCTAGTGAGGTCAATATTAGAATACTCGTCAGTAGTCTGGGCGCCCTATTATCAAAACAGTATTTCTCGAATAGAGGCAATTCAGCGCAGATTTGTACGCTTTGCCTTGCGCCATCTGCCATGGAACAACCCAACTAACTTACCCATTTACGAAGACCGTTGTAAACTGATTGGTTTGGAGTTGTTAAGCGTCCGCCGTGAAATTTCAAAATCTTTGTTTGTATCAGATCTTCTGCAATTGAAAATTGATTGTCCACATTTGCTGTCGCTTCTCAATTTCAACGTACCTCATCGTCCTCTTCGTTCTAGTACTTTCATATTTCTCCATGGTGCTCGTACTAATTACGGATATAACGAACCGTTTTCCGCTATGTGTCGTTCCTTCAATCGTTGTTCACATGAATGCGATTTTCATATCCCCCGTACTACGCTCCGAACGAAATTCTCTCAGATTATTTCAGAGTCTCATCAAAATTCTCGTTGAACTCTTTTTTAAGGCTAGCAAATTAAATCGTTTTTATGTTACTATTAAGAAAATAAGTGTACCATGACCCCACAGTTATGGATCAAATAGTGTGGAGTCCAACCTATAAAATTCAATAAAACAACATGGAAAACGTAAAATGGTAATTTAAAAGCACGAATCGAATCGTTTCAAATTGGAACTTCGGTTAGTAAACTATTTTGAGTCTAATATTTACATAGGATTGCATTAAAATTAAAAATTGTATCGGTTTCTGAAAACCATATTATGGATCAACGTTCATATTATGGATCAAATTGTGACATATTACGGATCAGTGCGCAAAATCAAGAGATTTTCAACTCAATGCATATGTATTGCATGTTTTGACGAAAGTTGACAATGCGTCATATACTACTGCAAAAAATAGCAGTATTCGAGCTGGAAACAAGGGTAAAATGCCTTTTGTTTGTGATGTTGCATTGTAATAACTGAGACATGTACTGTTTTCGCTCAACACCAAGTTTTTCGCCAATTTTTGTCGGCTAAAAAATAAAATTTACAAACCTTGATGTTTTATTAGTTTTATCCTTAGTACTTTTGTCAAAAAATGTCGAATCCAAAGCTTAAAATGGCAAAAATCTAGATTCTTTGGAAGTGATCCATAACCGTGGTAAACAATCATTTCCTGATCCATATTATGGATCACTAGTTAGAAGTGCTAATATTCGATATTTAGAATCAACAATCGAGAAAAATGTTTTCCAAAGATGAATTCAAACTCAATCGAAACGAATGAGTATGTTTTATGCTATAACATTTGAATTTTATCACCTGTGCACAGCGGTGGGAGCTTATGAATGCTGACGGCACTTCCTACAGAAAACGAACATATAATGATAGCTGTGTGGTACCAACTAAACATTTGTCAAATACACCGCTATTTAGCGGTTGAACGTTGTGCTTAACACTACAAATGGTAGAAGACAAATAGTATAACATGGGAAAAATATGTTTTACGTCAACTTTTATGTTTTTAGCGAGTTATCCGATGTTGAACGCCAAAGTGATCCGTCACTGTGGGTGATCCGTAACTGTGTGGGCATGGTCTAGTATTAAGTTAAATTGTATCATTTGGATTGTATGTTTTTCTGTTGGTACTAAAAGATGAGGAGGTTTTGCGCCCATTTGAGATAGAGCTGAGGTGCTCAACTCAAACGGGCTTTTTCCTGCTCCAAATGAAGAATAAAGAATGAAGAACGCTACGATGCTGAATCCGCGGTCCTTAAGCACGTCGGCGAGAATGCGTGTGCTCCCGATGAAGTTGAGAGATTTACAGTTCCACGCACCGAGCTTCCAATTGCTAGTTCCTTTACGTTGCTGTGGTCTTCGCCGATTGCTCCGGTTCGTATTCCCTCGTTGATTATTCGTTGCTTGATTTTTTATGGCTGGCTTGCAGAGCCTGACACCAACCCCCTTGATTTCCGGAGGACCATTCCCCCTAATGTTCGGAGGGCCATAGTGTACAGTTTAGCTTAGAGTCCTTCTCTGGATGGACTCGGACGATGATCAGCCGCCCCTGACATGGGGAACAGACACTGTGGTGAGCCGCTTCTAACATGGAGTACAGACGCTCCAGGTTTGCAGAAGCAAAAGCAAACCCCCCTTCCCTGTCAGCATACGACCAAAGCTTCCTCCGGCTGGTTACCCGAACTTCCCAAAGGTTACCCGGTACCGCGAGGAGATATGGATAGGAGTTGTTGGGCAGTAGGCTAAGGACCGCACAGAGAGGTCTATTTTATTCCTTCAGGTACCAATGGTACGCCATGCCCTGCCAATTACCAAGTAACGAGATCACATGTTGTTTAAATATGTAAATTTTTTAGCACGACTGTAATAAAAGACAAACATTATGAATGATAGATAGTTTAAGTTATGCAATTATCATTGCGTTGTTTACAGATTTTTAATGATTGACTTAGGGGTCATGCACAAATTACGTCACGCTCCGAGGGGGGGGGGGTCAAGCCAAGTGTGACAAGCCTTACAAAAATTTCGGTTGACTCATACAAAAAAAACGTGACAAAGGGGGGGAGTGGGTCGAAAAAGTTGAAATTTAGCGTGACATAATTTGTGTAGCATCCCTTATGAAATTTAGTAGTTTAATTCTTCACCAAAATCATAAGTAAAACTTAAACATTTCAACAATAATCGTTGTAGCGCCAAATCATTAGAAATTATTATGCATTTTTGCCTCAGTGAAGTAGTAAAGCATCCCCTTTTTGATTTTTTTCTATATATTTAGTAAAATTCAATTAGGTTTCATTCCTCGTTACACACTAGGATGAGAAGCAAATGAACTCCCCTGTTTCAAGACGTATACACGCCTCTGATAAGTTACACTATTCCAAAAAAGCAGCGAAAATTCATGCGCCTTTGTTTGCACAACAAGACAACACGAACGCGCGGTAAAATGTAATTAACTTTCATTCACCCTCTTCTGCCTTGAAGATCGCAAGGCGCCTTACCAGAATCTTCGACAGAGCAGAGCTTGCTTTTGTGAGTTGCTTCCATCGTCAACGATCAATTGCTGTGGTTTCGCTTTTTCTTAATCACACACCGATCAGTTGAATCGAAAATGAACTATACCTACAAACGCTAAGCGAGAACCTGGCCAGAGAACTGTAACCACCCGGGCTGATCGTGCGATACAATTGAAAAGTGCATGCCCTGTTTGGGATATTTTTCATCGAAACGATGTCTTCCGAGACTCTCGAATTAGTCGTGCCGCGCGAGTCACCATAAGGCCCACTCCGCAGTTTTCAGCACAGCCTAAGATCGAAAACTGTGATTTTGTTGGTACACTTTGAACCTTCGCCCGGTTCGACTGACACAGATTAGTTACGGGCGGGAAGGTGGTCGATCGAACGATTTGTGCCATGAGAAAACCAATAAATTACGATTGGGACCCAGCATCTCCGAGGAACAGGCAGTCAGCTACGTGTTCGCTTTTGTTTTCACGCACGCAGCTTCGGTGGGCCGTTTAGGTCTGACTTGTTTTTACTTTTCTCCCATTCCCCATAACGAAATATAATTACCACCGGCGAAGATTTCCGATAGCATTGTTTCAAACGTCTTACTTATTTCGAGAGACCACGAGTTTCGTTTTCTTTTGCCCAGATGATGGTCACCTTTGCGCGAGGTCCGTTTCACTTCTCCGATATCATTCAGACACTGTTCCTTAGGCTTCCCAACGAAGGAATTTTGCAAGCTGCAAAACTATGCCATATCGAATAATTGAGATCGTAGGTCCGGACTGATTATATGCAAAAGGCAATTGTCTTGCAAGAAAGTACATACTGTAGCTGCAGCTGGCAGGAAAGAAAGTCTGCCGGTCAACGCAATAATCGGTTGGCTTCAATGCAATTGGATTTGTTTAGTACTGCATACTGTTACATTGACTAAAGCTTTGTTTGGATAACAGGTTACTCATATGTTTGAAAACCAGCAACATGTGATTTAGGTACAATCCAAAGATTACGTCTCTGAAGCTAAGGGCCTCGAGTGTTCTGCTTTCATTTAAAAATCAACGAGTAGAACAAACCAAAAATATTTTCAGACAAATGCCGGTATAATATTTTATTCATACAACCAGATGTATCTATACGTTAATACTTCCAGTGAAAATTAATCATCTTGAGGAAGAACCACAGCCCATAATGTATACCGTTTTGATTCATATTACGGACACTTAAGGCCTCAGTGAAGTATAACTGATCAGAAAGCATATAAAATAAATCATTCCGTATGATTTATCCACGTTATTGAGCCTTCAAAGCACTGAACTTTCGAATGGTAGGTGAAGATTTTGATTTCACAACATGAATAATTTTAAATACATGGAAATGTGTGTACTTTTCATGATTCTTATTCCGGACGCTTGCTTACTTTTGCCTCATATTCCGGACACTTCGATTCAAATTCCGGACAGCTCGTAAAAATCATATATGGAAAAGACAAAACTTCAATTGAAATCGTTTAACCACTAAACAGACGTATAAGGCGGCATCCATTTATTACGTAACGCTGAAATTGGAAATTTTCGACCCCCTCCCCCCCCCTCCGTAACGCTTTTTGTATGGAAATTTTTAAAATTTTGTATGAGTCGTAACGCTCGAGCCTACCCCCTCCCCCCCCCCCCCCTTCGAGCGTTACGTAATTTGTGGATGCCGCCTAAGGAAGTAGGGCATTATAAATTTGCATAGATATCTGTGTAAAATGTTTATTAAAACGAGCCTCGAAAGTAAGAACATTTGAGCGGCAAAAATCGAAACATTTCGCGTGAAATACTACTCCGATGGAGAGCTCGCCTGTAGTAGAACATCTACCACATCGATGCACTTCGGACAGCTTCTCGAGAAGGATCCTATGATTTTGAGTAGATCATCATTACTTCAGATTAACAGGTACCTCGATGACCAATCTCTGGTGCTACTTCTTGACCAACTTAAGTTAGTCCTCGGCGGTGGAGTTAGTCTACTAAAACAAAAGTCCCCAACGATGATTATTCTACCGTAACCTGTAGCTCGATGCTAAATGGTCAGTTGCCGTGGCTGGTACTGTGATTCTGATGAGGAAAATTTCTGGTTTTCAGGCACTCCGACGACCATCACCGATGTTACGTAACGCCTGTTCTGAAGCACGATGCAACGCTTCATAGATCAAGGAAGCTCCCTGTATACTTATACCTGTAAAAAGCATCTAAATCTATTCGCAACTTAAGAAGTACTAGAAGAGTCCGTAAAGCTAACGCGTGTTTAATAAAAAAAATGAGGATTTGTTCAGTCATAGTGTAAATAAAATTCAGCGGATTCATTATTTTTTTTATCAAAAACAAAATGTTTACATGTTCATTTTACCCACATCAGAGTCAATGTTTCAACTCTGTGGAAACAAATTTTCAATATTACAATAATGTTGATAAAATTCTATTTCCATCGCAGTATTGCAACTTGTTACATGACATAAACATCCTTCTTAGCTTAGCTTAGCTAAGCAATTTTGAAAGAATCTGACAGCTTCATCAGCCAGAAAACATGAAAATTGCTTAAGGTGTTCATTTTACTCCCAGTTCCCCTACACTAGGGCGCTGATGGAGACGAAAAAATCCTTAAAGGGACAGCACTGGGTTCCTTTCTTTCGGCGCGTGCGTAAAACCGTACAACACTCTTACGGAGTGCTTGCTGTTTCGACGCCATCTTCGATTGAACTGACAGCATCCGAGCAAAAAGAAATACGCCACCCAGTTTATGGGAATCCAGAGAGCAATTCTCTTAACATTAGCATTAGCATTTTGCAATTCGCATAAATTCGTAGGTGGTACAGTCCTAAACAGTTGTATGAGGGTCGCCTCCTCCCCGTCAAAGTCAAACATTTGGGACTAACCCTTGACTCTTAGACAAGATTGACGCATCCTCCAACAGTTGAGAGCTGTCCTGGCCACGTTCTTGCGAATGCTGAGGAATGGGAAGAAATGATTAATTGAACACCAACTTAAGAAAGATGCAGAGAACTCTACGACCTCTCATAGGTGTTACGGGATACTGTGGAATGTTAAAAGGATGGGAAAGGCCATAGGATACGTTTGGCAGACGTTCTGGCACCTACACGGGTAAAAATGCGGCACTCTAAAACAGGAGAAAGAGTCATGAATTCGGGAGGAAAGTGTGTTTTCATGTTATGAAAATACACCATGACCAAAAGTCATGAAATCATGAAGCATTTTACCGTAACGCCAGCTGTACGTTACGTTTTCAATTTTTAGCGAAGAAAAATGGCAATTAAAATTCTCAAATCATGAAGCATGTATGCTGGAACCTTTTATAAAATTCATGGATTTAGTCATCTGTCATTTATGATTCCTATTTTTGATACGAAAAGTGGCAATTTCGGTCATGAAATCATGAAGCAGGATCTGATATCATGAACACAGGTCATGAAAACATAAGCACTTTTCATGTATTTAGATCAGGGTTGTTAACGTTAATCAACGATCAACGCCGTTAACGTTAAATTGTTTGTTGGTCAACGTTAACGCCGTTGCGATGATTTTCATAGCAGTTAGCGTCAACGTCAACGGGTTGCGTTTAAGGTTAAGATATATCGAAGCCAAACCTCGAATTTTCAAGAGCACAAATCTAGAGAACCAGACAACCGTTCGTGCTGAAAATCTAATCGATTGGTCACCACCAGCGAGTGACCAGTGAGTAGCATTTTCAGCACAAACGGTTGTCTGGTTCTCTAGATTTGTGCTCTTGAAAATTCGAGGTTTGGCTTCGATGCATCTTCACGTTAATTAACGTTAACGGGTATCGCTAATTGATCGTTGATTATGAGATTCATGGAGCTGCGGGGATTTTTTTGTTATTTCCATAAACAAATCGTTTCTATGCATGTCCGTTTCTAAGGAAAATTCATCATTCTGCATTCAACAGTCAGCTTGATTGTACATTTCAACACTAGGATATTGGAACGGGACTTTCGGAATGGATTTGGTGTTTTCCAGCAGAGACAACCATTTTAAGATTTCGTTAGGCTTTACCAAGGATCCAGTAAACACACTGAACAAGGCTGGCATTTACAAAATCAGATGTCCCCTCTGCAGCAAGGTGTACGTTGGTCAAACAAACCGGTATCTCGACGTTATAATCATGGAACACTTAGCGCCGGGTATAGAGATGACTCACGATTTCAAATCAAAGGTAGTAGAGTATGTCCTTTCAGAGGGTCATACAATTACGACGGCGGATATCAACATTTTGCTAAATGTTTCTTCTTCTTGGAAACTGCATGTGGCTGAGAGTCTAGCAATTTGAAAACAGGTGCCTACGACGCTACTCAACAGAGACTATGGCAACGGCAATGCATGGCTTTTCAACTTGAAGCTCTTAAATTCAAAGTTTCTACAAAAGAGGGAAGGGATGTACCTAATAGCTCTTGGATTTAATGTTTCTACAAAAAAAATAGTATGGAATTGTGATTATACCTAGTTTAAATATATAATGTGTGCATACGATGGTTTTCTTCAAGTCGAGTCTAGTATTGTTAAAATGTTAAACAGTTATGGTTAAAATACGCGTATCTGTCAAAAGATACCAACTCTATGGGAATTAAATGGTATAGTACTAACTTAGGTTTTTTCATTTATTCATAGATATTGGGCATAAAAGCTCGAAGATTTATTATCATCATGGCTACCAAGCGGACGGAGCACAATATTTTCATCGATCTGAAGAGATATATCTTAAGCACACAGCCCAGACAACCACAATGTACGTATAACGAAATCACCTTTTGCGTTATGCGATGATTATATGTGGATAGTTTCACGTATAAGATGTCGTGAAAAGACCTTATACGTACAAAAGTCGTGTATGATGAAAAATAGCGTACAATGCGAGTGTGTAGATTTTATTGCAAACTCGTCTGTACTATTATGCGACTTAATATATGTTAACAAAGTTCATTTGACAGCTGCTACGGATAGAACCGACTTACCTTGTACAACTATACGGGACGAAATGAAATGGACATATGAACTCATAAAAGAGCGTTTTATGCGACGCAACTCATCGATCAAACGATCTCATCCACCATGTAGTGCGAGAGTGATTCAATTTGTGGGAGAAGTGACGTGGCATTTTTGAATTAATATCTGAAAGAAAAGCTAACACCCGTTAGCCACAAGATTAAGAATGACCACTATATTCCACAACGTATTGCGAGGACATCAGAGAAATAGTACATCACGGCATCGACTAAATCCCACCATGCAAAACCGGATAAGCTGACGACAAAGTGCTATTTCCTGTATTTAAAATTGACTAAGGAATATCCCGAAGGATGCCCATTATTCCTGACCAAGGTTAAACGAGCGGAAGAGCAGCCGACATGAAGAACAGGCTACATAAAAAAAACTAGCCATCCTGCGATCTAAGACGACGGAAGGTAACCGCGTTCCTACTCCGATTGTGGAACCTATTGAAAATTTCGTAATTAACCGTACGACGCAGCAGTTCACAGTAGAACAATTGACATACCCCAACAAGGGTTAGGATATGCGGTTACTACGAAGCCTGACGTGTATAAAATCATCGTAGACATGGAAACAGCGATTACCCAAACCGCCATTACAACAAGACCACGCAGCAAGGCAGACAATGACGAGACGAGGATCGTGAAAGAACTAAACTAAAGAGTTTAAACTTCCATATGCACATAATTTGATCTGCATCTTTTTGCCTCTTGTTGAGTTACAGATATGTGAAATATGCTCAAATATACTGCATAAAATGCAATTCTCGCGAAACATTACTAAAAGACCTATATACAAATGAGAGGCTCTCATTGTTTACTTTCTCTTTGATCAATAACTGAGTCACATTAACCTCTTCTGTTGCGTTTTTTGTATAAAACGCTAGTCAAGGAAATTGCCTTTCGATCTGTAGTGAAAAACTTCCCAAAAGCTTTACTATTCCACTGTTATAATCGAAAGAGAGCGAGAGAGGAGAGAATCTCTCATTAGTACATAGTTCCTTTAGTAATGTTTCGCGAGAATTGCTTGTTTGTTTCAAAATTTAACGAGATGCTGTATTTTGCAAAGTTGTTCATTTTTACAATATTTAAAAGCTCCTACAACATTTTAAAACTGTAAAATCAAAAATGCAAAAGTTATGCCAAAAATAACGCTTTTAAGGGGTTTTATCAGAAATATATTATATCTTGAAAAGTAGTGAAGTTATAAACTTGTTGTTTTGGACAAAGATGTTCAAGACAGCATTTTCTACAACTTTTGTGAAGATATCAAACTTGTATGTTGCGTTGAAATGATGAAATCTCCCTCTGTGCAGTTGTATCCATACGGTCGACTAGCTGTGGGATTCTCCGGTTTTCTAGTATCATTGAGCGGTATGAATAAAATGTAGTGAAGTTTAGTTTACTACATTATCGATAGTAAATGCTACATGTGGAACACGGTTGGGTCATTTTACTTTATTACACCTTTTGAACATACACTGAGAAATAAAAATAGTCACAAAATTACTAAAGTTCATGCATTAATGACTATTTTCTAACTGCCTCTCTTTCATTCTGCTGTGATTTTTCACACTAACTGTCATTACGACTGGGTTGAAGCTTTGCGATGCTTCAACCAGGGTGAATTGACAAATAGGAATAAAATTCCCTGCAGGGTAAAAGAGAGGCAGATCGAAAATAGTCATAAACTACTAAAATTTAGTCATTTTGTGACTTCCCGCGTTTCTGAGTGTACTACAAACAACGAGTTGGTATGAATGAAGATAGCATTTACTACAAAGCTACTGGTAGTTAGCTTCAGCTACTCATGCTTTGAGATTGCGAAATTCAATAGAATAATCTACTTTAAAAACGATAGCTTCACTAAAACAACAAAACAATGCAATCAACTCAAATTTATGCCAAATACAAAATTTGCTGATAGCACTCAGATCAGATTATATTAAAAGTGAATGAATTTCTCAATTTGCTTTGTAAAGCTTGATCTGCTGTTCCCAAACACTTCCATGGGTCATCAGTACCTGTAGACATCTGATACCCGCAGCCTTCACGATCAATCCCAGAATACATATTTCAAGACCGGCTGGAGTCAGACGTTCGGTTTTCATTTAAATTATACTCTTCCTGCTCCGCGTGTCTGCCGGAGTGGTTGATTGGTGGTCTGTTATCTCAATTTGATCATTTGTCCTCATTTCTCCACGCCATGGCCCAACATGGGGAAGTGATAGTTATGGCAGCAGTGGAGTCGGCGCGCTCAACATGCAGTGGGTGGAGACAATAAGATTCCTATTTATATATATTTTCCTCAAGCCCGAAGATCGCTACGGCGAGTGGAGCGAAAACGAGGGAGAGTACCTACTATTATTTTATATCGCCTTTTCCTTATTTATTGCGCCCATTCTCTATATCACATCGTTCGGGTACGGGGAGATGAAGCTCCTCTATGATTTATCTCGCTGTAAGCGTTTATTTATTCTTCCAATATGTAGGTCTGAGAACACGATCTCCGGTATTCTTCGTTTTGTTCGAAACCGTGCGATCGCTGCCCCAGTGGATTAATTCTTATTTGGGCTTAATTTGATGATTTCATTGAATTATAGCCGCGGTTATGATTTAGGATCGTGCGCAAGGAGTACGAGAGCACCGCCAGCCAGCCGAGTCACGAAGAGCCTCACAATGGGTGAAGGAACCGTTCGATGAGGAGGTATCGGGTACTGATTTGAAAGGGTTCACATCATGTGAACTGTAGCTGGCAGTTTCCAGAACAAATAGGACTTCAATAAAACGCTGAATGCCTCTTGGCCATCGATTATGATGTTGGCGGTAAAGAAACAGTGGAGGTCGTAAAGTGGATCTGAACCGCGCAACGTGTAATTATACGGATTTCTTTTGATCGGCTGCTCTAATTGGAAGGAATGTACGCAAACGATAACCCCTAAATTTGAAACGGTGGCAGCAACTTAGAATGACTGACAGTGATCCAATTGAAGTAAAAGTAAACAAATTTAACGCTTTATGGCGTATGTACTTGGAAGGTTTTATGCTAACAGAAAGGCATATATGAACAAGGTGATCCGCTAAGTTTAACAACTTGTTGGAAAAAGGGACAGTCTGGCTGAGAAAGTTTTTTTTTCTATTTTTTCAATCTAAACATCCCAACACGGGCAATGTGCTTTTGCACAGCTTTGTGTTTTATGGGAAATTCTAACGTTATTAACTGAGAATTTTATAATCTAGGCGAAATGTTCAGAACAGTTTTAGGTTGACTTGTTCCTGATGAAATAATAATAATAATAATATTACATAAATTTCACAAATTGTGCAAAGCAAACTAGAATTCTACTACGAAGCGTGCAATTTTACCATAATTCAGGGAAAAATCTAAAAACGGTGATGCATAACAACAAATACTCAAAAATTGTATTTACAAATGTCATGTTAAGGTCGCCTCGTACCGTTCTATGTGTTCATTTACCGTGCACGCTAGTGCACCAGTCACCGTGCGTTTAGATTTAGTCAAGATTTTATTTCGTATCTTAAAAAAGGTTGTTGGTGGAGTAAATTAGTTGTTAGTAGCATGTGTACGTATTTTTAAGGATTTTCAAATCTCAATATTCTATAAAAGCCACAAAAAGTTGTAAAAATGGCTAATTTGTTATTTTTCCATTAAAATCGTTATGGGAGATTTGTCTGTATTGTCCAAACTAATTCACACTCGCTCAAAAACTAAATACAAAGCAGTTAAATTACGAAATAACACTAAATCCAATATTACCCAAGAGTGTCATACCTTTTACACTTATGCACGGTAAGAAGGAACCATACATATTAAAAAGGGTCCATTCGCCGTGCATCTGTGTTTCGACTAAAACAACATAAAACATATAATTTGCATCAAATCTCAAGGCTCACACGATGAAATAAATCTTACTCGTAGTATCTATAACGAAACTTTGTTGAACTTATGATAAATTTGATACTCTAACGCAAAAATAAAAATGATATTTTTTGGCGTTTTTACTAAGAATGTTATAAAATTTCATTACAAAACAGAATTCACGTGATTTTGACTACAAAAACTAAGTTTTTCAAAATGAATTGTAACAAGAACTAATTCATTTCATCAGTTTTATTTTATTTTACCAACAAAAAAATAATTTGTGAAAATTGTATGAATATTCTGTAGAAATCTGTATATGTGCACGGTGCATGGAGGCCGCATGGTGACTGGTGAATTAACGGTAGTTGTTTTGAAATTTTATCTGACCAAGACCCAACACCGTTTGATAGGACGGAGTACTGGACTTGAGATGGTTGAGATGGTTCCAAAAACCACGTTATTCGCATCGTTCCACTCGATTGCCTTTTCCCATAGTGGCACCTCGCCAAATCTGACTAGAGCACCACAGGTCCAGGAATGGTAGTAGCCGCTTTTCAACGCACTCCTAGACGTAGATCTCATGATTGATAGTTTCGTAGTGATGAAAATATCACTTTTAAGAACAATTGTAACATAAGTAGGTAAATGGAAGCATAATAAAAATTATGTTTAGTATCATCGGAGTTATTATATCATATTTCGAAAGAACAACTAATATTTGAAAGAAGGGTAAATTTTTGATAAATATACCAAAATCGTCAGGGCCTAGAATTACTCCGAAAGCACAACCAGAACTAGCTTTTATATGCTATTAACATTGAATTTCTACAAGGGCACACTTATCCGTAGTGATAAATGCGCAGATATTCAGCAAAACCAAGCTGAAAGTTGTTGGTTCGAATCCCGCTGGTCGATGATCATTTTGTAAAGGAAATTGTCTCGAATTCCTATAGCATAAATTATCTTCGTACCTGCCACACTCATGCAAAAATGTTTTTTGAAAAAGGAAGCTATCAGTTGATAACTGTGGAAAATCTCATAAGAACACTTAGATGAGATGCAGGCTTTGCTTTGTCCCAGCGTCCTTTGATTACGCAACGCTAAAATTCACAACATGTGGCCACCCCTCTCCTTCGTAATGCTTCGTATCGATTGAGTCCATTCCCCCGTTCCCCTAGAGCGTTACGTAGTTAACGGGGCCTTTCCAGACTGAATTTGGATGGTAGCCCGAGATGATTGTCAGTGTTATAGAATATATTAGGCATTGTTTGGGCCAAACATGTTTGGAAACAAAATTTCGGTGTGATTCATAGTACTGTAAAACGGGATACCTTTGATAATGTTGGTAACATTCCTATTCCTTGCTTGCACACCTGTTGTAAATATTGCTCGATACAAATCATCTTTACAAAATATGAAGGCAACTTCAATTTTAAAAAACGTTTTTTTCCAAAGGATCTACATATTTTTCGCAACGCGTAATATTTGGATTAAATTTCATGTTAGAGATAAAAGCTTACATCGATTCGAAACATTTTACTTATACATAGCAAAGCTCAAAGTTTTTACCATACTATTGTTAAGTGTTGATCATCGAAACTCAATCAATATAAATGAGCCTTTCAGTCATATCAAATTCATTTGAATCTCACTTATTTAGTTTTCAGTGGATTGCGGATTTCTCTGAGATACCGAGAATGACACTAAGCGAAAATTTATGGGAGTGAATAATAGTTTATCAATAGTAAAATGTGCTGTTAAAGGCTATTTATTTCTCAGTTTTCTTGCCATTTTATACCATAAATTAGGCTCTGGTGGGGTTTTAAGCCTAAACACACGCCACTGCTGTGGTACTATTGAGCTCGTTATTATTCAATGCCTTTCTAAGTGATTTAAGAAAAAGTCTTTCGAAGTGATTTCTGAAAAACGTACTCCAAGCATTCATAACAACAAGATACTTGAATGGTTGTGCTAATTTTGCCAGAACGTCCGTTCCCCGAACGTCGTTTCTCCGAACGTCAGTTCCCCGAAAGCCAGTTCCACGAATGCCAGTTCCCCGAATGTCATTTTTCCGAACGCCAGTTCCTCGAATGCCAGTTCCCCGAATACCCCGTTTCCCCGAAAAGCCCACTTCCCCGAAAAGTTTTTGGAACTCATAATTGTCATGACTTTATATCTTTCAAGGTGGTGAACAAACTAGTCATCTGAAGCACCCTTCTTTGTTTGAGTTGCGGTTCTTTCGAGTTGCATCATCTTTAACATTTTTGGCAGCACGGGATTAATCGAGAATAGCTTAGGTTGCTATTCCGTGATTGACCGAAGTCAGTGAAAATGCACAAAGAATCAACTAGAAGTTCGGCTGGGATTGGCCATAATCTTCTTCAGTGTGCATAATTCAGTGCCTCTATTTATACATGGTCAATAACGGCGCCGGCCACGTCCTTGCAGTCAGGTGGGATTTGGGGAAGGAATGTTAGTGTGTAACCTTTGCTATTTGGAGACCGTGTTTGCCTCTGCATCTCCACAAAGGTTACTGGGAGGGATGGTTGTTAATGGGAAGGATCGTTGGGTCACAGGATTCACTTTGATAAGCGATTAGACCATGATAAATAATTATTTGTGCGATATAAACATGCTTATATGTAAATATAATATCTATGTAGAGAAAAATTATGCCGACACTTGAGGTGACGAACCTTTCAAGTTTGTTGAATAAAGTGAACCTTTCGGAAGTCTACACTTAAAGTGTCGAACCATTCAAAGTTTTTTTTTTAATTTTTTTTTTAAGGCACTCCGTGCTTGTGGCCACTACTGTGCCGGAATCAGTTTATCTGTATCTTCCTTACCGATACAGTTCTATTTTTAACTAATCTATATTTACATCTGCTTTCACTCTCTTCTGCTCTTTTGCTCTCACACCGAGCAGGTAGGAGAGTGCTCTGCTGTTGGTCCAATCGATTTCCATAAGCCATAGTCCATTGCTCTTGCGGTGGTTCGTTTTGCCGTGTTCCTGAGTCGTTTGAGGCTAGCTGCCTGCGAAGTGGGTCAGTTTGTCTCAGTCACCATCTGATACTGACGGAGGATGGATGTGCTCCCCTATGCACGATCCTCCGTGCGGCGTCTTCTGGTGACTGGACGGGTTATTTTTTGGAGGGGCTGGGAATTAAATCCATGACCTTCCGCTTATGAAGCGAAAGCGTAACCTCAAGGCTACAGACCCCCCTAAGTTTTTTTTAATTACAAAAATAAAGGTAAAAAGAAGAAGGTATATTGAATAAAAAAAATTAGACATAAATAATTTATGAATCAGAGTTTATGCCGACACTCACAGTGACGAACCATTCATATTTTTATAAAAATCATATTTACGTCTCACCATTGTAACGATTAAAGCTGCAGTCATACATATTTTATAGATTAGAAACAGTAGCATGAAACGAGCTCACCAATTGATCCGTCATCCTCGAGCAGCAACAATCCTCTTTCAGCTTCACTCGTTTGCTCGGCTATATAAAAGCACTCAGAGAAAATAGGCGCGCGACTCGTGAGGGAAAACAACTGACGACTGCTCGGGCTTTCTTAACGCACTGACCAGGAGCAAGCGTCAACGTCGAAAGATCAAAAAGAACTCGGCAGCACGGGATTAATCGAGAATTATCAAATACCTCCTTTTTTATTGCTTAGAGTAAGGTGGGCAAAAGTTCGACCTTAGTGGTATAATCCTAGTTTCCAGGAAAACAATAGCAGTTAAAACAAAACAAATACCATATAGTGAACCTTCAACATATTGGCTATAATTTTGCTGAACAAACTTGTGTCAAAATATTTACCCATTTTTAGTTATAACTGTTTCAAAATTGATTGTCTTATTAGAACTTTTGCCCCAGCGGTGGGGCAAGAGTTCGAATCTAGTGTGGGGCAAAAGTTCGCTGGCTAAAATCCAAAATATCGATCCTTTTATGACAGGCATACTTTACACCAGCCGTAAACTTAAGTTTGCCGAAAAATACACACTAAATTTTCATCAAAAAATTGCCAAAAACCGGGTTAATTGTAACATACTCAAAAAGGGCAGTTTTTCGCAAAACTAAGTGGAAATGTAAAATTTTGGTGACAGTTTTCACACGATCAGACAAATATAACTAAATTTGAAGATAATATGTGAATTTTAGGCAATTTGCAAATTTTTCCGTGATTTTATACATGGGTCGAACTTTTGCCCCGCTGATTCGAACTTTTGCCCTACTATGGGCCAAAAATTGTTTTCAAGCATTTATGCAAAATCTAATACACTTCAAAGCAACCTTATGATAGGCCTAGAAACGCCATTACTTTAAATATTGAAAAAGATTTCATCTTCAATTGGTTCCATGCAACGAAAGTTTGACCAAGAATTACAATATTCACGTCGAAAATCAACAAATAGTTATAACTTTTACAAATCTCAATCGATTTTTATGATATTTGGAGTAAATGTCTCTTACTTGAATAGCATTCGAACAACAAATACATTTATAAGATTTGTTTTGAATTGAGCTAGAAATCTTAAAAAGAAACTTTTGCCCCACTCGAACTTTTGCCCCACTTTACTCTATCGTTCTTTCTGATTCACCAAAATGTCACTAAAGCTTCTTACATCTTTTTCAACTACATCACTTTCGGGGAATCGGGCCATTCGGGAAAAGGATTATTCGGTGAACTGGCGTTCGGGGAAACGACATTAAAATAACATTCAAGGAGAAGTAGCTCAATCTATTCGTGTTATATTTTGTAGTATTTGAACATGCAGGAGTGTTCAGAAAAATAGTAGTGACAGTCGATTTTCAGCTTTGACATGCTGAAACTTTATTTCCCTATGAGCAAACGGCTTGAAATTTTGACAGAGAACTACAAATATAACACACATAAAATGTTAAGCACCAGCTGAAATCGCTCAAAATAATAGTAGTTTTAATCTGTTTTAATAAATTGAATTTCTGCTGTATTTGGAATTATAAAATGTTTCTATACTCATCTTCCTAATATTGTTTTCCCAAGTTACAAATGTATAAACCACAACAAAACTGTTGTTGTCCCAAAACAAACGAAACAAAAACTACTATAGAAAAAATATTTTCTCTTATTATCTTGAATTAAACTGTCCTAAATCAGGTTGTTTTCCAAAACATAACGAGTTGAAAATTTGTAACAATATGTGTAGCATATAAGGTGGTCTTACAAGCACAATCACGGTTTTTTCAAAGGCTTATGCACAAGGTTCAAAATTTGTAAAACGTGTTTGATTTAACGAATATTTTTAAACGATGTTCATGATCATCTAAAAACTTACTAGTTACACGTTTAGACATCCAACGAAGGACTGAGAAAATGTTCTATAGTAAACACTTAGCAAAAATCTTGTTAATTTACGTCATATACGCCCGATGTACAAAAGCGAGTAAAATTACGTAAATTTAAGGCACACATGACGTAATTTTCAGTCACATTGAACTTAATATTGTTTGAAACTCACAAATTTTCTATCACAGTGGATACAACAAAAAAAGATATTTTTATATTTTTATCACGTATTTTTTTTTTCAGAGATTTAAATTAATTTTTCTGTAAAGTTGAAATCTTAAGCTTTCATTCCATAAAAAGATTGAAAATCGGTTGAGCTGTCCAAAAGTTATGATTATTTTAAATAAAAAATCTAATGCGCTGAGACCTAAATAAAAAATGACTGAATATTCATTTTCAAAAATATATATCTCAAAAACTAAAAAACATACATTGCTGAAAATTTCACGGAAAACGTAGAATTTTTTTAGACTTTCAAGAAAAAAAACTAACAAACGAAATTTTTAATTTTTTTTTAGCTAAAAAAATTTGAAAGTGATTTGTTTCGTGAGCAACATCGTTCGTTAAACCTTATAAAGAACAAATTTTTACTATGGGATGATAAGTTTGTGCATACATTCCAGCAAATACGATTGTGTTTGAAACATTTTTAAAAATGTCTCTATAGTAATTTACAAACCTACATTCTCTTTCCTTTTTCTCTCTGAAAATTTCACTAAAACTATTTATATGCTAATGATGGTGAAAAGATATGGGTTAGATATTCAAACATTTCTACATTTTGAATCACTCTAGTGTATACCATTCTATCACTTACATCGTCACCTTTTGCTTTTTCGGGAACAATTCAAGAGTAGAGAGTAGGGTGGTGCTACTCTCTACTCTTCAATTTGATTTTGCATATTTTCGACATAATGCGGCTAAAAATCTTCTGCAGCGAACACACCCATTTTGAAAATTTGTTATATGTCAAATTGGAGAGAATCGAACCCAAAGATATTTGGACTTCAATTAAAGCCATAACAAATGATTCTATTATATAAATCTGTAAATTATGAAAAAAAGATCATGTTGCACAGGCTTTATGACCGTGTGGTTGGTGTTCCAAGCATTTAGTCGCATCGATGCCAGGATTGTGAGTTCGATCCAGCTTTAGTCCGAAAAGTTTTTCGTCAGGAACGTGTTCCGACTGTGCCACTGGGCATTGCGCATGCTAGTCCGTTGTCAAGTGTGGTGCTTCCATCGAAGGGCAGATAGTTCACTGAAAGCAATAACGTGTCAGTGTCTAAAAAATGTGAGTGAACTGGATGACAATATGTTAAACAATTTACAACACAGAACAGATCATAATGAACTCGTTGCAATGTGTAAACAAAAGTACGTGCATCATAATTAATATACGTGAGAAACACTTTGATCGTGCATGCTCACTTCACTATAATATTGACGGATTTGTTTGAAGCCCATAATAGCTCATTGCAACAACTTGCAACATAGTTTTACTAACGAACAACACTACACCTGAAACACGTAACTAAAACTTTTCGCTAATCGGACGTGCCGATCAAAACTAATGGGTATGCGAATAAGTGTATAAAAGGTACACCAAACAAATTAAGTGATAGCAACTCAGCTTGGACGACAACAGCCATGGTTTCATCTGCACGAAGATGCTGCGACCAACCAGTAGATTGAATCCATGCTTCTTTTGGCGATCAAAGCATTAGACGCACACCATCAATGAAAAATATCGCAGGTGGTAATGATGTTTAAAACCCTTGGTGACCTGTTATTATGGTAGTGACGCTAATTGAGACCTTTGGGGGGTCAATATTCGATTGGAATTTAGGCGTTCATTTGTGTGTTCGTATCGTCTGGGAGTGATCAAATTAGCAACGCTACCTGTGTATTCGAAATTGCTGATCATTGGGGAGGGCCAAATTCAAAAAAAAAAAATCGGAAATCTAAATATATATATCTTTTTTACCATCCTCACGTTAAAAAAAAATCTGTGAAATTTTCAGTATTATTGGAAGTTTAAAAGTGGCCCAAAGTTAAGTTTTATATGGTAATTACTATGGAGAAATGTAAAAAAATGGACTTTCAAACTTTTATGATTTTCGCACCGCTCTACGGACCATAGCTCAATTTATACAACGCAATTCAGCAATTCGCAATTTTCTATCACTGCTTAGCTGATCTTTTCGTCGACATGGGAATTTTACGTTCTGTATAACATGCTTTTGGCTTATTAATTCATTTCCTCCATCCGTTAGTGTTGATATGCATCTGTTTCTTCCTGACAAACATGTTTAATGTTGTTTCGCACTTAACGCACCGATGAAATCAGGTTATGAATCCGCATTCAAACTGGTAAGAGATCACATGAATGGTACGCATTATCCACCAGTCAACGATGGTGATAAGTTGACCCGCTCAAGTGTTTTTGCTTAAGGATCGCACTTTCCACCAAAAGTAAGCTGCCGTCCAACTTTATGAAGCGACTTGGTTAGCCATCCGCGTTCCATTAAGCATGACGCGTCTTCCTCCCTCGCAGAATTCATTTAGCAAAAGTTGTTCGCATCGTGTAACAGTTCGTAGGCTAAAATTTAACACTTGTTTAGGTACTCTAAATGTTCGACATTACAATTAAATATCCGAACACAAAACAAAAATCTAATATTGAGAATATCGGCTTTGAAGTTTTTTAAGCAATGTTTCATTTATTTCATACAAAATCTGTGGGTGTCAAAAAACAAGCCAATCTTCTACAAATTATGTCTTTCTTTTTTTTTTATTGGATGGATAAATCACATGGAAATAAAGTTAAAAAGCTTGAAAATATTTAAAAATTCAAGGGTACTTAACTCAAAACCAACTAATATGCCACTTACACTCCTTTGCACACTTAAATTATTTCACCGACCTCAGTAAAACTTTTCGCCGAGAACCCAACAGCTGAGAATTCGGTAATTTTCAATGCCGAATCTCGGTACTTATTACCGAGATTTCGGCAATCCAATTTTTTGAGATTTGGTAAACGTTTACCGAGATCTCGGTAAATTTTTTACCGAGAATCGTCAAATTATTACCGAGATGTCAGCTGTTGTGATCTTAGCGAAACCGTTTAAGTATGTGCTTTTGGGCCTTTTAATTGTTGTTGAAGATATGCTTAACAACTTTTAACCAACAATATTCATCAACAGTATCGTGACCGCTAATTGCAGCTAAACTTTCCACAGTGCATCTCATTTAGCGGGAATTGCGCGCAGATGACGACCACTGTCACTATTTTGAAAGCGAGCCTTGCAAAGCTTCTCACAGTTATGAATGAGATGTTTATCTCCGGTGACCGTGAGTAATAGTTGTGCGTCTTTCATCTTGACGGCAACGCAACTCGGTATTGGCATCGAAAGGAAAAAGATTTATTTTATAAAACTATAACCTTGTGGGCTGCGTGTGGTTTCTATTACTGAGCATGTAATGCTGCTAACTCTCTTATGTAGCTATTTTTTTAAATAAACGTACAGCTACCTCAGGGCTAGCATTAGGTGGTCCTATAATTCCAGTTAGGCAGAAAACTTAGGACTCAACCAAACAACCAAAACGACATTAAAAGGTTGCAAATTCGAGATTTTAGAAAAAAAAATCAAAACACTCGGTATGTGGCCGCATCTCTCCATCCTCGGTTCTGCTCCACGCTCGCCAAATCGACACACACACTTGATCCGCCCACCTAGCTCGCTGTGCACCACGCCTTCTTGTACCAACCTGATCCGAAGCGAATACCATCTTTGTAGGATTGCTGTCCGGTATCCTAGCAACATGCCAGCGTTCGTAGACTTCGAGTGCTTGCAGGTCCACGTTTTATGCCCGTAGAGAATTACCGGCCTTATGAGCGTTTTGTTCATGGTACATTTGGTGCGAGGGTGATTTTTGTTTTGATCGTAGCTTCTTGTGGAGGCCATAGTAGGCTCCCACTGATGATGCGCCTCCGTATTTCAAGGCTAACGTTATTGTCAGCCGTCAGCAAGGATCCAAAGTAGGCGAACTTGTCGACCACCTCGAACGTATCTCCGTTTATTGTATGCTACCTAGCAGAGCCCTATCGCGCTCGGCTCCACCTACTAGCATGTTCTTTGGTTTGGTCGCATTCACCACCAGTCCAACTTTTGCTACCTCGCGTTTCAGGTTGATGTAAAGGTCTGCCACCTCTTCAGATGTTCGGCCGACAATGTCCATATCATCCGCAAAGCAAACAAATTATCCAGTCAATTTGTTCGTGAAAATCGTACCCCGGTTGTTAAGCCCAGCTCTCCGCGTGACACCTTCTAGCGCAATATTGAACAACAGGCACGAAATTCCATCACCTTGTCGTTGTCCCCGGCGGGATCCAAACAAACTGGAAAGTTCGCCTGAAACCTTCACACAGTTTTGCACACATTCCATCGTCGCTCTCATCAATCTCGTGAGCTTCCCGGGAAAGCTGTTCTCGTTCATGATTTTCCATAGCTCTACGCGGTCGATACTTTCGTATGCCGCCTTGAAATCAATGAAAAGGCGATGCGTTGGGATCTTACACTCAAGACATTTTTGGAGGATTTGCCGTACAGTAAAGATCTGGTCCGTTGTCGACGGGACGTCAATGAAGCCGGTTTGATAACTTCCCACGAACTTGTTTACTACAGGTGACAGACGGCGGAAGATGATCTGAGTTAATACTTTGTAGGCCGCATTTAGAATGGTGATCGCTCTAATGTACTCAAATCTAATTTATCACTTTTTCTTGTAGATGGGGCATATTACCCCTTCGTTCCAGCTGTTCTGTTTCTTATGGATTTGCCGACGACTATCTAGCTCTGATAGTTGGTATGTGCATAAGCACCCTATTCGACCTGATGCAAAGTGCTCTTCAGGTAGTCGAGAGTTGGTGTCGCCAATATGGCCTTTCGGTTAACCCGAATAAAACATCTATTGTTCTTTTTACGGAAAGACGAAACCGCGATGGAATTCGACCTTTACGTCTTTTTGGCACTGAGATTAATGTGACTGATCAAGTAAAGTATGTCGGAGTCATTCTAGATTCCAAACTTTTATGGACAGCTCACATTGATTTCAGAGTCAAAAAAGCTTGTATGGCCTTCGGTCAATGCCGGCGAACCTTTGGTAAAACTTGGGGCCTTAAACCCAAATATATCAAATGGATTTACACAACAGTTGTTCGACCAATATTGGCATATGGATGTCTTGTGTGGTGGCAAAAGGGCGAAGTGAGAACAATCCAATCAAAATTGGGCCATCTCCAAAGGATGTGCTTGATGGCGATGTCTGGTGCGTTCTCTACAACTCCCACAGCAGCGCTCGAGGCCCTTTTCGACGTTGCGCCACTACACATACATCTTAAACAAGAAGCACTTTCTTGCTCTTACCGTTTATGGGTACTGGATCTACTGGAGAAAAATCCAGTGAATCGTAGATCTACACACACTTCGTTGTTTCCACTTTTGGTGAATTGGGACAAAATCGTCCTTGCTCCAAGTGATCTCACAATTGCTTGTCACTTTCCTTACAGGACATTTACCACACAATTCCCTTCACGGGAAGAGTGGACGTCTGGCTATTTGGAAAGAAGTATATCAAACAATGTAGTATGTTACACTGATGGCTCCCTTCTTGAAGGTAGAGCTGGTGCAGGAGTATATTCTCGTGAGCTAAGGCTGCATCAGTTTTACTCACTTGGTAGAAACTGCACCGTTTTTCAGGCGGAAATATTTGCTCTTATGTGTGGAGTGCAATCAGCACTTCAACAGCGCGTAATGGGTAAAGTCATATACTTCTGTTCAGATAGTCAGGCTGCTATAAAAGCTCTCGCTTCGGCCAACTCAAGGTCGAAGCTTGTTATCGCATGTCGAACTCAAATTGAGGAACTGAATTCAGTCAACTCTGTAAACCTTGTATGGGTACCTGGCCATTCTTCCATCGCTGGAAATGAATTGGCTGATGAGCTAGCTCGCGATGGAGCATCGCATGACTTCATTGGCCCTGAGCCGGCTATTCCAATTTCGAAGTGCTGGGTGAAGCTTCAGATAAACTCTTGGGCTGCAACTCAGCACAAGCAATATTGGAATAGTTTGGAGTCGTGTCGTCAAACAAAATTGTATATTACTGAGCCATCTCCAAAGGTGGCGAAGTATTTAACAAATCTGTCAAAGCAGAATTGCAGTCTCTTGGTCAGAGCGTTGACAGGCCACTGCCGACTCAACTATCACATGGCAAATATTCAGCGTGCTGACTCATTTGTGTGTGATAGTTGTGACTCCGATTATGGAACTTCGTATCACCTGATATGTAACTGTCCAGTTTTTGCGCAAATGCGATTCCAATTACTTGGTAAACACTTATTAAGTGAAACTGAATACAGAAGCCTGAATCTTCAGGATATCCTGTTATTCTTAACCCGCTGTGGTAATGAGCTATAGGCTCTCTTTACGCTCATGCGTTTTGCAGTGCCCTTTTTAGGGCGCTGTTCGAACCCATTGTGGTATGGAGCTACATGCTCTCATTTCGCTTATGCGATCTTCCCTCTTCAAGGGACCCCACTCCTATTTCCTCCCATCTTTCCCTTCCCTTTCCTCTCCCATCGGGTAGATGATGAAATAGGCTCAAATATGGCGATGGCACAAATCTCCCAACTGGTGGGGAACGTGCCTTTGGAGCCGGCCTTCTGATACCTGATAGAATGGTGATCGCTCTAATGTACTCAAATCTAATTTATCACTTTTTCTTGTAGATGGGGCATATTACCCCTTCGTTCCAGCTGTTCTGTTTCCCTGAGTGCACCTATAAGCCGGTGCAGACAAATGTCCAGCCTGTGCGGGCCCATCTTTATGAGTTCAGCTCCTAAACCATCCTTGCCAGCAGCTTTATTGTTCTTGAAATGGTGAATGGCACGCTTAACCTTTCTAAAGTGGGGGCTGGTTTGTTTCCATCGTCCGCAGTACTGATGAATACATTTCCTCCGTTGTCTGGACCTTCATTGCCTGTGCTCTCAGCGCCATTCAGGTGTTCATCGTAGTGCTGCATCCACTTTTCGATCACCTCACGCTTGTCCGTCAAGATGTTCTCTTCCTTGTACCTGCGCATCTCGGCTAGCGGCACGAAGCCGTTGCTGGATGCGTTAAGCTTCTGATAGAACTTATGTGTTCCTTAAGACCAGCACAGCTATTCCATCTCCTCGCACTCCGTGTCCTCCAGGTGGCGTTTTTTCTCCTGGTTTGCTATTGCCGTATACGTCGTTCTACGTTCTGCCGGGTCCCTTGCCGCAGTATGACCGCCCGTATTGCATCCTTCTCCTCCAGAATCTGCCTACATTCTTCGTCGAACCAATCGTTCGGTCGACTCCATCCCACGTACCGGACTTTGCTCTCAAATGCTTGAGGGCTGCTTCCACTATTCTCCAGCAGTCCTCAAGAGGGGCTTCATTCAGCTCACCCTCTTCCGGTAACGCAGACTCGAGGTGCTGCGCGTATGCAGCTGCGACATCCGGTTGCTTAAGCCGCTCTAGATCATACCGGAGCGGCCGTTGGTGCTGTACGTTGTTAACGACGGAGAGTTTTGGGCGCAGTTTGACCATCACCAGATAGTGGTCAGAGTCGATGTTAGCGCCATGATAGGTCCTGACGCACAGTGGGACGAAATCCAAAAAAGTGGGACATATGTGTTTGTGCTAAAACTATTGGGTTTAGCATTTTGACATGTTCTACATTTTTTTATCATTTATTGAGTACTTCATTTAGACACTGAAAAAATTTCACTTAAAATGATGTACACTGAGAAAATAAATAACTTTTTATTTATTATCAAAATTGAAAACTGCCCAAGGAAGTATTGTAGGCGACATAATTTCATGAAAGTTTGTCGAAGATGGAAAAGCTCTATCTCTTACTCTGCCGAAGTTAGGGGGTAAAAATGATGGGTACCCCCTTAAAACTCATATTTTGTCCAAAATTTCTAAATTTTAATTTCTACAATGTTCTACAATGTTCTACGATGTTCAAGGTACTGTAAAAATGCACATTTTTGCCGTTGACATGAAGCGCTAGCTCTTTATTTTGAAGATTAACGAACGATTTTCTGATTTTTTTTCTTATTGAATTGAAGTGTGCATATCTTGTAAAGTTGCAAGTAGTAGCAGCTAATTTCAGCATCATGCTGTTCCTCAATCTAAACCCTCTTAATATATGTACAAATTATTGCATGGTCTGGCGGGGTCCATAGCAGTTTGTTTAGTTGAAAAATGCATTTCCTATAAATACAAATATGTTTCTCATTTTCAAATTATTGTTATTTCTATCTGTTTAGTTTTGTATATTGTTTATGATATTTAACTCTTGACCCATTTTCTGAAGGTCAAATTTATAGTGTTTACTGTTCAAGTTTCAATTTGATTTGGCTATAGAGGAAAAGTTGTCGTTTCCGTGAAAATTACTTGATTTTTTCAAGTGTATCGAATATTATCAGTCATATTAATAGTAAAACACAGTTCTATTTATGTTAATACTTAAATACTCAATTTTTTCCCTACGCGTAATACCGTTTGACACTTTTTGTAATTTTTCAAAGCAAGTAAATCAACATGATATACGGCGTTATAATAGATATATAAGCGAAGTCATTGATAGCTATCAAATCATATTTGTATCTTTCTATGTTTTCAATATTCACGGGAGTGCAATTCAATTATTTTTTATAACTAAGATATTAGTATATACAACAAATTATTACAGTCGGAGATTATGGCGGTATTTAACACTTTGATACACTTATAAAAATGTTGTCAGATACATGGAAAAATGAAAATTTCAAATTTTGACAAAAACTGTAAAAAATAACATTTTATTTGAACGACGATAATGAGCAAACATTAAAAGTTTCATAGCAAAATAAAATCAAAACTAAAAAAATATACCAAATAAATTAATAATACAAAAAAAAATATATTTTTACAGGAAATGCAATTTTTAATCAAACAAACTGCTATGGACCCCGCTTGACCCCGCAATTATTTGTACATATATTAAAAGGGTATAGGTTGAGGAACAGCATGATGCTAAAATTAGCTGCTACTACTTGCAACTTTACAAGATATCATTTTGTAAGAGGTAGAGCTCTGCCGTCTTTGACAAACTTTCAGTTTTCAATTTTGACAATAAATAAAAAAAGTTATTTTTTTTCTCAGTGTACATCATTTAAAGTAAAATTTTGTTCAGTGTCTAAATGAAGTACCGTAAAACGGGGTAACTTTGATAGTTTTTTTCGAAGAAAACTTGAATATTTATGCATGCTGTTTCAAAGAATTTTAATTCATATTTTGAAACAAGTACTGGTATCCTAACTATCGATTCCAGTTGATAGATTTCCAAAAGATTTATTCTTAATGGATATATAATTTTTCATATAATCGAAAGTCGGTTTTCTGTTTTGGGGTAACTTTGATAATGGAGCATCACTCGAACAAACTTGAATGAATTACAGAACATTTGTAGGGCGTTGCATATCTTTAGGCTTTTAACGCTATATGGAAATTTCTGACTTAGATTACAAAGATGGTCCCAGTTTGTAAAAATAGTATGCGCTAAGAGTTTTGAGACCGAATTCGAGTTCTACTATAACTAGGCTATCAAGTATAAGTGACGAATTCATTATGACTTCATCAAATAGTGATCGTAGAACAGATTGTTTGAGAGCATTTCAAAATTGCTAAAATCTTATAAATTTTCCATTTATGCATATAAATCCTCAAATTTACTTGATTTCAACGGAAATAGCTTTAACATGAAGTGTCATACTAATACTCTTTATTTTTGCATTCGTTTTGCTTAACAGATTAACAGGAACTCTTGTTATTTCGTTTAGTATGTTGAGAGTCTCGCATTATCAAAGTTACCCGAATTATCAAAGTTACCCCGTTTTACGGTACTCAATTAATAATGAAACTTTGTAGAACATGCCAAAACGCTAAACCCAATAGTTTTAGCACAAACACACATGTCCCACTTTTTTTGATTTCGTCCCACTGTGTGACGTCGATAGTGTCGGAGAAGTGCCGTCCATCAATCAGAACCTGGTCGATTTGTGATTATGTCTGCTGTGGTGATCTCCATGTGTATCGGTATGAAAGGATGTGTTGGAAGTACATAGGTGCTACGAATGGCCATGTTCTAGGAGGTGACGAAATCAATGAGCCGTAAGCCCTTTTCGGTCGGCAGCCGGTAGGCGCTGAACTTTCCAATCGTCGGTCTGAATTCCTCTTCATGGCCAATCTGAGCGTTTAGATGTCCTATGATGATTTTGGCGTCTTGGCTTGGGCAGCTCGCGTTCGAGCTGCGTGTGAAAACCGTCCTTATCATCATCAGTGCTTCCGGAGTGAGCACTATGTACGTTTATTATGCTGCAGTTGATGAACCGGCCATCGATCATCAACATGCACATTCTCTAATTGATCGGCCACCACCCGATCACGCGCCTTTGCATATCACCCATAACTTTACAATTTCGTTGTGTTACCACAATTCTGGTTGATGGTATGGTTACCTCTAAACGTTCGCACCGTTGCATTGATCCCTTCCAACACACCTCCTGCAACGATACGATGCCGAATCCGCAGTGCTTCAGCACATCGGCGAATGTGCATGTGCTCCCGATGAAGTTGAGAGATTACAGTTCCACATATCGAGTTTACAATCGCTTGTCCATTTCCGACGCTGTGGCCTTTGCCGATTGTTCTGCTTCGCATTCTCTCGTTAACGTTCCTATGCTGATGTGTTTTTTAAAACAACACATGAGTTATTCTAAAAAGATTCATACTACACTATCTATCACCCTTGCGAGAATTTTTCCTCGGAGGGGCTCGTTTGACAGATCCTGAAGAGGCAAATTGGGTCCTACGGTGGCTTGCCACTAGCTTCTTCGTCTTTTGTTCTTCCATTACAGCGTTGAAGTCATTCACGAATTGTGATGCTTTCGAATTACCATATGTCCTATGTAGTCATCATCGATCTCTTTTCTGTTTGGTTTCTGTTTTCCTGCTTGCTGTTTCTTATCTGCCTTATCGAGTTCCAAAGTTTCTTCAATGATTTCTTCCTCTATTACTTTTACGATATCGTCTTCCGCGGTTATCGGTTCCTGTATCAAAGTGATGGTTTCTTCTGCTCTGGTGGGCTTGCTACCGTTTTTTCTTGTTGGACAAGTGTTCATTAGATGTCCTCTAGACTGGCAAAGGAAGCACTAATCCTTCAGTCCGTCATAGAAGTTTTCCTAGCTTTGCTTTCTGGTTTTTGACTATAATCGATGACAGAATTTCCTTCTACATGTCTATATATACACTTCGAACACCATTGTATACATGGTCCAAGCCTAAATTCCCAGGGAACTTTTCTCTTACTATTCGATCTACTTTTCGGTATTGTTTTAATGATACCAACAAGTCGTCGTCTGAGATCTCCGGCGGGAGTTCGAATCTCCAACCACGACGGCCGGTGAGCATCAATCGAGAAGCGAAACTTGACCGTGTTAATAAACATTACACACTTGCTGAACAATTTTGGTTTTATATTCGCACCTCAAAAAACAAAACTGCAACGCGCACTGGCGCAGAACAAATAACTCAGGCAAACAATGGTACCGAAAATACTGATCCGGTTGAATAACAAAGTCCAACAGAGCTTTTTTTTTTTTAATTTCTTTATTAGTATCATTCCAAACATTACATTCATTTCTTATATCTAGGTGTTCTGTGTTATTAGACAATACTATCATCCTAATTTGGTAAAACAAATTTAAGATTTTATTAACATTTTGTTAACAACATATAACATTTCATTTGCCGTAGCAGTTTAGATTTTTTACAGGTGAGTTGATTTCACCTGCTTATAAGAAAAAAAAACGCTTTAAATATACTTAACCTAACTTAACCTAAACATATAACGCATTAATCGTGGCAATAGAAGATTGTAACGATTTTTGCCTGAAATTATTTATTTTTTAAGTCCAACAGAGCTGATCTGCAGTGGTGTACGACGTATACGACAGCCAGCAAGCAACTGAGCTTAGAGTCCTACTCTGGCACTCGGACGATGATCAGCCGCCCCTGACATGGAGAACAGACGCTGTTGTGAGCTGCTCCTAATATGGAGTACAGACGATTCAAGTTTGCAGAAGTACCCCCCCCTTCACTGGCACCATACGACCAAAAATCCAGGATTAGTTGCCAGATCTTCCTTAAAATTACTTGTACTCAGCTAGTACCACGAGGATGTAGGTATAGGAGTTGCTGAGCAGGAGTCTAAGGACCACACAAAGGGGTCTATTCTATTCTTTCACGCCAATTAATCTTCGAGCTGTTTAGTAGAATACTTTTGACTTTTGTATCTTTTGACAGAAGTTGAGTCTAGTACACAACACTAAAGACGGCATTACAGTTGAGGTCGAAAAATTCTATTTTCTAAATTCTATTTTCCATCTACTTATTTATACGCTTTTGAAAAGTTGTGTGTCCTACCTTGTATATTAATCGTACATTTCAATTAGCCTTTCGGTTGTCGCACGTTGTACTATGTACAACTCCCTTGGTTTTTCATGTTCAACATGAAATATTTCGGGATCTAGTTTAACTATTAAAAACCATCTTCGACAAAGTTGTTAAGGAGATCAAGGGCTGATATGAGTTGGTTATTCAAATGCGGAATTCCACCACCAGGCGGCGCTAGTGTGCATGAGAGTTTTGGTTTGTAAATATCTCAGGAGCCTGGCCACTTAGTAAAATGGCGTCTTCGGCAAATTTGTTCAGTAACTCAAGGGCTATCATTATTTGAACCAAATAACATGAGATTTTGTCACTAGGCGGCGCTAGTGAGCGTGCAATTTTTGTTTTGCGGATATCTTATTATTCTGACAACTTAGAAAAATTACGTCTTCGGAAAAGTTGTTCAGTAGCTCAAAGGCTTCAATTATTCAAGCTATTCTATTCAAAATTTTGCCACCATGTGACGCCAGCAAGTATGAAGCAGTTGTTTTGCAAATATCTCAGGAGTCTGATCACTTAGTAAGATGGCGTTTTTGACAAAGTTATCATTATTCTAGGCTACTGAACAACTTTGCTGAAGACGCCATCTTTATGAGTGGTTAGGCTCCTGAGATATCTGAAAAACCAGCGCCACCTGATGACCAAATTTTGAATCAACTAGCTCAATCTATGGTAGTCTTTAGCTTACGTTACAACTTTGCCGAAAACGCAATCTTTCTAAATTATCAGGATCCTGAAATATTTGCAAAACAGAAGTTGCATGATCACTAGCGTCACCTAGTAACAAAATCTCGAATTGGATTGAATAATGATAGTCCTTGAGCTACTGAACCACTTTTCCGAAGACGCCAACTTTCTGAATGGACGAGCTCCTGAGATATTTGCAAAACAAAAGTAAAAGTTTCATGCTCACTAGTGCCACCTAAAAGTCAAATTCCGAACAGAATGAGGTACCATCAGATAGCACTCTACTTCCAGTACAACTTTACTGAAGACCCAAAGTTTCGAAGATATCTGGATTTTGAGATACACCGGTTTTCAAATGGTGGTCTGCTAGAACCGTATATAGTGCGTCCATTATTATGCGTCTTCTACGTACATTTGTTGATTTTACCACATTATTAAGGGTCATACTGTAAACAAAAACTGTCGAGTATTGTTCTTAAGAAGATTCTTGAGGAATACATTTGGGTTCGGTGTCAATAGATATCTTTGTTACAAAGCTTATAAATCACAACTGTTGTACAAAGTACACAAGCGCTACAGCCCGAAGGTTGAAAATTAAATTTGATAAACGTGACGTTAGGGTAGATGTACCAATAGTGGAGGTACTAAGCACGATTGAACTTCGGTTAACCGCTTAAATTCAAAAAGCGCAATTAATGTACATGTTAATGTTGTAACGGAAGGTAACGACCATTGACTGAATGAGAAAAATGATTTAATCGCAGTAATCCACGGCACGTCAGTGAAAAATAATACCTCCACTATTAGTACACTGTTCCTTTAGTTGCGGTATATTTTTAATTTGTGTTCCTATAGTTGCGGTATGCGTTGTTTTCTTATGGGATCCTCCACTATAGGAACACTTTACCGCAACTATTGGTACAAGTAAGTAAAGTTTTAGCAATTTTAGTGATTTCATCAGTTTCAAGGCGATTTGGACGCTCTTTTCAACTATTCAGTGTATCATTAAGCCAATACGTCAATTGGAAGTGTCGGATCTGTGGCTAATGTAATAAAATCAGTGAAAACGACACTACCGCAACTATAGGAACACCCACAACTAAGGGAACACTTACCCTACCACAATAAAAATGTGTTACCCTAAGCATGAAACGAGCTCACCAGTTGGTAATCCATCCTCGAATGAACACGAATATCTTTTCGCACTAGCAAAACGGGAACCGGGCACGATTGGTCTTGGTTCGGTCACTCAACACTACTGATGCATTTCGTTATTATTTTTCCGCACATGAACAAGGCAAACTGGACACGATTCTAGCCCAGCGAATGAATTGCAAATCGGAAAAAAAAATAATACAAAATCTTTCCGGACGCGCAAAAAACTACTACGAGTAGTTGGGCCTGATAAATTCTAAATTCGGTTTAAAATGTAAATGACCCTTACTCCGTTCACAATTTTTCATAAAAAAGTGAAAATATACCACAAAATTTTATTTCACATGATCATAATGTTGAACTTTAAGTTTCCGGTTTCAAATATCCCATTAGTAAATATGCAACATTTTTACATATTTCGCTATTTTCTGGAATTTTCATGACAAAAACAACTGTTTTAGGCTAATATCATCCTCCTAAAAAATCCGTTTTCAAATGGAAATAAAATATTTTCAACTTACAGAATATGAAACTAGAAATTAAAAATCTACCGAATGAAATTTGAGGCACATTCAATTTGCATTTTAAATCCTTTGGATATGACGACCACACCACATCTACATTCAGACCAGTGCTTTTGCTCTAGCCACTCTTGTTCACTCAATGCTCAATTAAAAATTAAATGTCCATAGGCTGAATCGGCAACAGTAGGTATAAATGTTGCTGAATCGGTAACAGTAGGTATAAACACCCGTCGAGCTTGATCACATCGTATGGCACACAGTGGTACAGGTTGAAAAAAGAAACACAGTAAAAAATCCACATTCTGAGTATTTAACAATTTTTTCCATAAACGTGTTTCGGAACAAGAGCCAGAGTACAGAGCAAATTTTGTTTCCGTTTGCAAGCTTGATACGTAATCCGTTAAAAGCTTTTAGAACCAGTACCACTAGGCTTTATCTACCTGCAACCATTTACCAGCTATAATAATAACAGTTGAACTGATAAATTTGCATCCGGGAATGATACACCAAACTAAGAATGAATTTATCGACCAAAAAAATATACTTAAACAAAAATTACGATGTAGATCATTATTATTATTATTTATCTTTATTCAAGTGGCTTTTATTTTGGTGTAGATGAAAAATTCAAGTTTAAAATAAGGATTTTTAGGCATACACTCCGAAAAAATCAAGCGATTTTACGTCTTTTGGATTGACAAGTTTTAGAAGATCTGGCCGACAAAAGCCACGATGAAGAGAACAAAACTGCTGAAAATATCTTAGTTTCCATTTCTGGTTTCGACCATTAATGATTGACTCAGTTTTCCAACTTAATGCTATTTTTTAAAATGAAGTTTTTGACATCCTTTTAAAAAACTGGACCTCTGTGTGGCGACGTCGCCAAGCCCTATCCATCATCGATGAGAACAGTCACCAGAATGAAGGGTGCTCTAGTGCGGGTATTGTCCCGGTCTCTTGCGGCCACGTCTGATGCTGCTACTTCCAATGTGCTGACGCAGTTCAATCACAGTGCTAGCTGGTTGCGTCTGAATCATTGATTACAATTGCAGTGCAATTTGGTCAACCGTGTGGTAACTGGAAACCCAAGTAGAACTCTGACTGTATTCAGCACGGCTTCGAAGACCTATCAGAGTTGGTGCGGCCAGACCGGGTGGTGTAGCTCTTTTATTTACCAGCGCCCGGAGTCTAACACGCAGGAATTGATGAGGCTATCGGTTCTAACCCTGATGGAGAAGAGTCAACCTGGTGATTCCGAGCCTACAATGTTGCATTGCTGATGGAACCTGCCCGTTGGCCGCTGCCGTCGACCACAGTTACAGTTAGTCACTCGAGGAGCCGATAAACCAGCATGAGATTGCAGCTGCATTTCTTCCATTATTTGCGTAATTGTTGGAATGCGTACGACCACGTAAAACGACGCATTCTGATGAATGAATGGTACACGATGTGTTGGAGCGAATGCAGTGCCTCGATGTGAATGGAATGGACGTACCTTTGTGGAATTGATTATGTCCTATGGTATATTTTTATCTAACAGAGATGGCAAAAATCTGATATGGGATTTAAGGAGATATTGAGTATGTTTAATGCAATACAGCAAATTTTGTTCATCATGAGAACATAGAATCTTTTCGTTACTAATTCCTTTTTGTAATTAAGCACTCAAGAGATTGCAAGACACTCTGGGGTAACTCAGGTAAGTCAGATGTGAAAACATTAAACAGTATTGCTACCAGGAGGAACCACAGCTGTGATAAAAGTGCGAACCATTTTTTTTTCTCTCGAGGACAAAAATACCGCTATCAACTTAATTTTAAATAGCTAAATGCTAAATCCATAGCTGTTTCTGTAAATAATCATGACACGTCTGATTTTTTAAATATGGCTGTTGAAAATGTATTATCGATCGATTTCTATCAACTAACATGCAAGTTTACCAACTTGTGTGATGATTTATTTGCTTTATTTATCACACTATGTAAAACTTTATGCGAAAGGGCCCAGATAGCCGTAGTGGTAAACTCTCAGCTATTCAGCAAGACCAAGATCAAGAGAAAGACCATACGATATACACATGCAAAAAATGTTCAATTGGCAAAGAGAGCTCTCAGTTAACAACTGTGGAAATGCTCATAATAACACTAAGCTAAGAAGCAGGCTCTGTCCCAGTGAGGACGTAAGCGACTACTTATCAACGAAACGAACTTGACAACGTAAAGAATACTTATCAACAAAGTTTATAATACCGTTTTGTCTCAAATTTCCAACAGACTCAAATACTATAGAGGGACTTTAGCTGAGTTGTTAGAGTCCGCGGCTAAAAAGCAAAGCCATGTTGAAGGTGTCTGAATAATATTGTTTTTACGTAAATCAAAAGACTTTTGATTACTGTCAATACGTTAAACAAAAGCTTTCAATCCATGCTTAGCAGGAAACATGTGAAAAAAAACAATAAGAAACTTTGTTTTGTAATAAAAATTGGGGTGGCGAATACTGGGCCACTTGCACCAGTATTCGCCACGTCTTTAATTTCGGTTCCTGAATTTGCCACCTACGTTGATTTCTTATGGAGGGTGGCAAATCAGAAATAAAGCGCAAAAATTAAAAAAAAAATCTATAATTTTCTGAGCAAATTTGAGGTTTCTAAAAATGTTCCCGTATCATTTTAAAGCAATTTAGCATGTAGCAACCCTACACAATTGGCAACCATATATTTCTGAATGGTGACATAAAACGGTAACGAGGTGGCATTAACATGATATTTGTAAACATAACTTTAAAGTATTTTTTCGTTATGCATTACTGGTTTTAGATTTTTCTCTTGATTATGGTGAAATTGCACGTTTCATAGTGGTATTCTAGCTCGCTTCAAATAATTTGAAACATTTATATTTTTTTAATACAGATTTTTTTCAAATGCACGGTGAATGGTGGCTTGACGGTATCAGCAAATTTGCTTTCTGATGCTTTGAAAAAGTATTGTATCTAGTTGGTGTAGCTAGGATTTTTTTTTATGGAGGGGGCCGAGGGACCTAGCAAATTCATAAGTAATGTCGGTCGCAATAATCAGGATTTTCAAAATTTTCGAAGTTTGCATGGATTTGTAATGATTTTATTTGTTTGTGATTTTGCCTCATATTGCTGAACATCACTACAATGATATTTGAAACTTCTATTTTCACGACGGAATACATTAATTCTTGGCGTTTTTTATTTCAGCAAAAAAAAATCCTTTCAAAGCACTCACCCGGATTTTTTCAATTCTTTCTTATATAAACTTTTCAAGTACTCAACCATGTGCTTATAAGAGATTCCCATAAGAATATCTACGGGAATTTCTTCATGAATTATTTCCGTATTTTGTCAATGCTTTTTCAATGAACTCCTTTACCAGTTTTCACTGAGCTTCCCGGAAGTTCCACGAAATATCATTGTTGGAATCATTCAACAGTTTTTTTCTGAAGTTTCGTTAGGCTCTCTGCTCTTACTAGAAAGCTTTTCAAAAGATCTCTTTCATATTGTCAAAATAAATGATTTGCTCTCCGCTTTTCTTTGAAATTCTCTCGAAAATGATATTTTCAAATTTCCTCAAAAATAATTACCTAAGAAAAATGAAATATTCCTATTCACTTTCTATCGGAATATGTTCTTTCAAAAACTCTTCAGCGCAAATACTTAAAAATATCATGGGCAATTTGATCAGGGATTTATTCAAAACATTATATTAGGTTAACCCTGGAATGTCGTCCTAGGATTCATCATCGAAATTCGCCAGGGATTCATCCAAGATCTAATAAATGTTTTCCTTTGAAAAGTACAACCGATTCTTCTGGGAATTTTTCAAGCAGATTTTAAACAGATTTATTAAAAGATTTTGCAGTTCATTCTTGAATTTTTCAAAAAAAATCTCCAAAAATTGCATCAGGTATGCTTCAATAGAAATAACTCCATATTTATTTTTCCGAACATTAATTCCGGGATTCTTCCATGAATAACATCTGAAAATTTATCCACTCTTCATTTAAAGTTCAAGAACTACTTCAAGAAATTTCATATTTTTACATTTCTTCACCATATCCAATTTATATGGGATTTCTAAAGAAACACAAACAAAAACGTAATTGATGAATTTATAAAGACATTCGTTGAGTAATTTCAGTTTAAAGACAATTCCAAAATACATATTACTATACTGCTATTGGAAAATTCGAAAATTCACCCGACATTTTCGACAAAATTCCTGACGAAAAACCTCACACAAAAGTTCAAATGGTTTCAATTCTTATTATTTTTCTTCGTTTTTTTATGGCAATGATTAGCGTTCAAACGGATGGAGAATATTTTGCATGAACTCAGAAGTTTCATGATATGGTGAACAGATTGATGTAGAAAACATTTTTTCCAACTTGCAGGAATAGCAAACAAATTGCGGTATTGTGGTAGAACTGTAGAAGTTTTACGCGGAAATATATACAGTTTTTAAAAAATCACATTGCCAAAGATGGCTTATGGTTTAGTTCGTAATGGATGATTTCACTAAATTTAAATCTTGGAGGAAATGTTTGCATTATTTTGAATATTTGTTGAATATTAGTTCATGCACTTTCACACATCAGGAACCAAACGTATAAGAATTATGCAATTTTCTAAACCTCCAAGAATTTTCCTTTTCTTAGATAGGTATTACTTTTTGGAGTTTAAAAACATTTTTGTGGAAAGTTCTTCAAGAAAGCTTCATGTGAAGGAAGGAAACACAACTAAATTTTGAAGCAGGTAGAAATATTTATTTTCAAGAAGGTCCATCAGTATCTTTTTAAGAAATTATCCTTGAAATCTTGCAAAATTTCTTTCTTGACTTCTGGATTCTCTAGAATTCTGCCAAAAAGCCTCAAGAAATTCCACCCTCGAATTGTATACGAATTCAATCTCTATCAATAATCGATAAACATATTTCTAAAGAAATGTTTTGAAATGTAATACAAATGTAAATAAAAATGGAGATGTGTTTAAATGTCACAAAATGGCTTGCGAACGGGCTATCACATTTAAATAATTCTTTCACAAAAGAGTAAGTTAAGTGCTCCGACGTGTTTGTGTGCATAAAAAGGTTAAGATATTCACCATAAAAGTCGACAAAACGGGAGTGAACGGAACAGCCATTTTGTATGAGACGTTTTATGGCATTTTTCAACAGCCTACTTGATGGCAAGATGAAGTTTTCCGGGACCACTAGTATCTTAATAAATGTCTTCCTCCTCTCCAATAATTTTGTTTTATGTGTTTCTATAGATTCCTTTTGTGGGGTTTACAAACAAATTTATTCTGAAGATTCGAAGGCAAGAGGCGTTTCAAAAATGCTCCGTAGATAATTCTTTTATAAATCAGGGTATTTTGAAAATCATTTGAAGGATTTTTGATTAAGTTAACGATCTAATTTGTAGTATACTGTTTGTGGAAACTAGTGACGATTTTTTTCGGAAGGGAAGTTGATCCCGAGGTGAACTAGCCCAGGGCTAACAATTTCGTTAATATAGATAAAAAAAGTTCTGAAGCCATTCTTCGATATTGCCTGAAAATATTGGAATATCGAAGATGGCTTCAAAAATTTTGCAACCCATCTGTTGGGATTTAATCAAAAACCGTCGTTAGGGGTGAGAATGGGTCAAAAACGGATATGTCCGATTCATTTTATGAATAACTAGTTGTCCCGGCATACTTCGTACTGCCAAGTAGGCTTTGGAGTAGGCCATAAAAGATCCTTATACAAAATGTCAAAGTTTATTTCCTATTTCTCCCACTTCCTCGGTGAGTTTTTTGCTAATATTATTCCACACAAACACGTCGGAACCCTTGAGGAACGCAACTGCAAAGGAATCACGCACATTGGTTGGCCTGTTCTTGAGCCATTTCGTGACATACAAACACCATTCCATTTTTATTTATATAGACTATCGAAATTTAACTCCAATAAACTTCAAATTTGGTGTGTATGTACTTTCATGGTGCATTAACAACTGCCCAACAAATTGAAGCAAAATATTTATTCACTGCGGCACTACAAGTGAATGAAAAATGACCCTATCTCACCCCATAGAGGGGGTGACATTGGGTCACTGTTATTGAAATAACTTAATTTTTTAAATATGATTGCAAAACCATTCATAGTTGAAAAATATTGATGAAATACGATGCAAACAAGACGAAAAGACATCCAAGGTGTTCCATAAGTGTGATAATCCCATTAAAATGAAGGATTATACCAAAAATTGAAGATCTGTGAGAAGAAATATGAAAACCCAGCTTTTTTCGTCAAGTTTACATAAATTTCCTTGTTTTTCCCTCAAATTGTCAGCAAGGTCTCATCCCCATTGCCATAAACCCTATTCAGTTTCTCCATAGGTGTACTTAAACAGTGATTATTTTAAACTTTCGTAAATAGTTAAATTTCAGTGCGACATTCCACGATCAATACATTTCAGGCCGATGTTGACGTCATAATCCCGGTATTTCAGTGAAAATGTAAGCTTGATAGTATTTCTGCCTAATGCTGCAAATTTAAAATTTATATCAACCTCTTTGCTATCAGTGCAATACAGTCCAAAAAATGATCCCGGACTGATTTTTACCTTTGCTTGCACGGCTAGTGAAGAGTTTGATATAAATTTAAAATTTCCAGCTTGTATTAGACAGATATACTACAAAGCTTTCATTTGAGACTAATTTTGTTCATATTGGTCTATTGTTGCAAACGCACCAACCATTTATGTCGAAAAAGAGCCAAAAAGGTTGGGCAGGCCTTTGAAAACCTTCTTACACTATGGTTCTCCAACTCGATATTGAGGTACGGAATATCGAGTAAGGGAGAGTTTACTGTACATGTAAAATTATATTTTATGTGGTTATCTATACCTTTCAACTATTAATTATACAAATGACCTACAACCTCAGAATGCTTTATTTTCAAGCGGTTCTGATTTGAAAATCAAATAATCTTACTGAAGCTTACACAGTAGAAACCGAATCAATCCGTCAAAGCTTCCAAAACAGAAAGAGATGGAAGCGGTGTTAGATAAACGACGCAAGAAACAAATCATAGGATGATTTATTTGAACTATTATTACAGATGTGTATCATTATTCTCTCCTTATGCCTGGCCATCTCGTTTGCTCATTTCCCTGTGGATCGTCCAAATTGTATTTTACTTTCCTCTCCACTCGGTGAAGCGACCAATCGCACCCGACACGACTTGGACCCACGAACTGGAGGCTGCGGGAAAGATCACGCAGATCATGCAGGGTTGAAGCAATGGGTCGAGAAAAAGTGAACATCTGAAGTATCATGAGTGATTGGACAAATTCAACCCTTCCTATGGCTATGATCGTTTCACTTCTCTTATACCGTACAGTTGCCTTCGAACTAATCACTTCTAAACGATCATCCCTGATTGCGCGCGATTGGCCCTAGTTCAACGTGGTCCACGACCGAAAAAAGCCTGCTCGGGCAGATCGACACAGGAGCATTTCCAGCTTAAAACGCAAAAGAAAATGGCATTTAGGACTGACTATCAAGACAACCAGAACGTACGTATAACGAAATCACCTTTTGCGTTATGTGGAAAGATTCCGTATAAGATGTCGTCAAATGCCTTATGGAGGCGATAAATATATTTTATATGATGAAAATTGGCATACAATGCGAGTTTATAAATTTTATTGCGAATTAATCTGCAATCTTATGGGACGTAATTATTTTAACAAACTTCCCAGACAACCAGATATCGCATGAAAGTTCACGTTATAACTCGTTTATTCATTCTTAATTCATACTAATTACATCAAACCCGCATAACACCTTAGCTTAGCTTAGCTTAGACTGACTACACATATCAATGGTTGCTATTCCGTGATTGACCGAAGTCAGTGAAAATGCACAAAGAATCAACTAGAAGTTCAGCTGGGATTGGCCATAATCTTCTTCAGTGTGCATAATTCAGTGCCTTTATTTATATAGGGTCAATAACGGCGCCGGCCACGTCCTTGCAGTCAGGTGGGATTGGAGGAAGGAATGTTAGTGTGTAACCTTTGCTATATGGAGACCGTGTTTACCTCTGCATCTCCACAAAGGTTACTGGGAGGGATGTTTGTTAATGGGGAGGATCGTTGGGTCACAGGATTCACTTTGATAAGCGATTAGACCATGATAAATTATTTGACGCGAGCAAAGGATCAAACACTACTAACCTGCTTCGCGAACCACGCCACTAATAAATTATGCCACGCGAGCGACGCGTGACACGATTGATCCTGCTCACATCACCCGCCCCCGCAGGAGCAAGTGACGCGATCAAAGGATCAAACACTACTAACCTGCTTCGCGATCCGCGACACTATTTTATCATGCCACGCAAGCGACGCGCGACACGATTGATCCTGCTCACATCACCCGCCCCCGCAGGAGCAAGTGACGCGATCAAAGGATCAAACACTACTAACCTGCTTCGCGATCCGCGACACTATTTTATCATGCCACGCAAGCGACGCGCGACACGATTGATCCTGCTCACATCACCCGCCCCCGCAGGAGCAAGCGACGCGAGCAAAGGATCAAACACTACTCATTACATCAAACCCGCATAACACCGTGCATAAACTCGTCCGATTGATGTGTTTCCTCGCATAAAACACTTTTTTCTAAGTTTATTTGTACATTTTGTTTTGTCCCGTACACTCGTACAAAGTAAGTCAAACCGATTCGTAGCAGCTGTCAAATCAACATTTGTTATCATAAGTTATGTCGCATAAGATCACATGTTAGTTTGGTTGAATATTTAAACACTCGCATTGTATGTTACTATTCATCATATAATATATGCACGCATATCGCCTCCACTTTTGTGCGTAAAAGGCCTTTCCGCGACATCTTATAAGTGAAATTTTGCACATACAAAGCCTCCAGGTGATTTCGTTATACGTACATTTTGGTTGTCTGGGTTGATTTCACAGCTGCTACGAAAGTATCGTTCTATGCGAGGAAATTTGTCAATCAAACGATTTCGTTCACCGTGTTACGCGGGAGTGATATAATTCGCGCAAGTTAACGAATATTTACGTATATTGCCTGATATGTAACTTCTGGTTGTCTGGATATAGTCAATGTACATGAAATTTTGTCCAATGTTTTAATAGCTATCCAATATGACATCTATCTATCTATCTTTCTTCATTAGCCGAGTGGTTTGAGTCCGCGGCTACAAAGCCAATCCATACTGAAGGTGTCTGAGTTCGATTCTCGGTCGGTCAAGGATCTTTTCGTAATAGAAATTTCCTTGACTTTCCTGGGCATAATGTATCATCCTACCTGCCACACGATATACGAATGCAAAAATGGCAACTTTGGCAAAGAAAACTCTCAGTTAATAACTGTGGAAATGCTCATAAGAACTCTAAGCTGAGAAGCAGACTATGTCCCAGTGAGGACGTAATGCCAAGAAGAAGAAGAAGAAGATGTAAATTAAAATGGAATAGTGTTTGAATGTCATATAATGGCTTTTGAACGGGTTATCGGGATTTGAAAACTCTTCCATAGTTATGTTCCTGAAGTGTTTCGACGTTGTTAATAAAAAGCACATGATGCTGAAAAGAAAAGTCGGATAAAACAGAGTGCATGGAATTGTCATTTTATACTGGACGTTTCAAGGCGTTTTAACAGCCTATTTGATGACAGGACAAAGTTTTCCGGGACCACTGTTATCCATAAATGCATAACTGTCCCATCCGGAAAAGTAGGCGCTCAAAGTTTGAAGTTTGTCTTCTTATACAAATGCTTATAATTTTATAGTACCGTCGTTGGGGGTGAGAATGGGTCAAAAAGGGATATGTACGATTTATTTATTGAATAACTATCGCAATTTAACTCCAATAATCTTCAAATTTGGTGTGTATGTACTTAAATGCTACATTAATAACTGTTCAAAAAATTAAAGTAAAATATTTATTAACAGCGGCACCACAATTGAATGAAAAATGACCCAATCTCACCCCATAGAGGGGGTGACATTGGGTCACTGTAATTGAAATAACTTGTTTTTGAGAATATGATTGCAAAACCATTCACAGCTGAAAAATATTGATGGAATACGATGCAAACAAGACGAACAGATATCTAAGATGTTTCACAGGTGTGATTAACCTACTTAAAAGAACGATTATACCAGAAAATAGAAGATCTATGAGAAAAAATATGTAAATCCAACATTTATCGTCAAGTTTTCATAAATTTTCTTATTTTTTTCCCTCAAATTGTCTTCAATGTCTCATTCTCATTGCCATAAAGCCTATTTAGTTTCCCAAAATGTGTACTGAAAACAGTGACTGTTTTAAAACTTCGCAAATAGTTAAATTTCGGTGCAACATTCCACGGTCAATACATTTCAGGCTTGACGTCATAATCCCGGTATTTCAGTGATCCAACTCATTTGTACTTCCGTGAGATGTTTCTTTAATATAAATATACTGATAAATAATTAAATTAAATACTTGTTTGATGTTTCAGAGATGCTATATTTAGAAAAAATAAACACATCTTAATGAAAAAAGAGAACACCCGGCACCGTAAAATGTCAAAAAGTGGACTTGCAATTTCATTCACTATCGTTCTTGCTTGACCCAATCTCACCCCCATTTTTGATGTTTTGGACACCGTACCGAAAAAAATGAAATTTTTGTGGAAAAAATCAAATAGCTTCCGGAAAATACGTGTGAAGTGTAATGAAAAGACTTTCAACCTTCTACTAATTTAACGATAGAGATTAAAGTACATGCGTGATACTTTGCACAGGAGAAATTTAATGTTGTACATTTTATCTAGTCTCAACATACAAGTTAAGTGATATAGTAAACAAAAACTACTATTTCTAAAAATGTATATTGTGATGAATTACGTGTAATAATATGTTCCCTACCATACGAATTATTAATTTTAGTAGCGTTATTACCTGAAATAAATTCATGAATCATATTTTTACGTTTTGACCCAATCTCACCCCCTAGACCCATTGTCACCCCCATCGACGGTATATTAATGCATGCCATATTCATCTAGCAATACCGCAGAGATAACTCACTTTGCTTTGTCATGCAGTATCGTTGCGAGTTGCGTTTTGAGCTGGAAATGCTCACAGCCAACACCGCAGAGACGAGAGCGAAAGAGATCCATTATTGAATGATGCCGCCGTAGCCGCCAGGCGCAATCTTCAAGAACACCGATGGCCTGGCTAGTTTAAAACGATTTAAAAAATAAACCGCCATGAAACAAACGAAGAAGATGACACAGTGAAGTATAATCTCAATTACTCTAGAGTGGGAACGAAGAAAATATCTGCCTAATGTTTGAACCGGGTAGATGGATTGGAAACCCACAAAAACAAATGCTAATTCCAACAGTCAAATCTATAATTTGAAATGCCGCCTTTAGTGGCGATATCACTGTGATCTCGGTTTTAGGTTGCTGCACTTTATACTTTCACCTTGTCGTTTGTCGTTATGTGCGCAGAAATCTTGTACGACAACCTCCTTGGGGTAACTTTAACAGACTGAATACAATCATGAATGGGTCAGCTCAAAGCAGGTGTTCAAAAAACGTTATCATTACGCGATACGCAGGTGGTCTACGATTTCATGGATTTCCCGATCATGAGAGTATCACTGGATTACACAGCCGACCGGTTGCACACCTTCCCAATTACTTGGGTGATTGCTGATAACCTTTGAGCGTATTATCGCAATGACAGATCCATAAATCTCCGTCTACATGGTCTGATTCTTTCCAATTCTATTCCTGGAGATAAAATTTCACCTTCAAACGAATAAATGGAGATTCAATGATAATGCTGACTTCTCCGTACAGGCTGATTGTATTTCTCAAACACTTTTGGGGTCGAGCCCCCTATAAGACCTTGGCTTTCCTAATAAATAATTTCTATCCACCTTTTTGGTATTCAATGAATTTAATGTCATATCAGAATAATTGAGTGTATGTGTAAATAAAAAATGCGATTACCTTGTCGAAGAGCTTATCAAAGAATCGTTCCACTTTTTGTTATCAAATAGCCGGCGCCTCACTCGGCACTTCCGTTTGACAGTAAGCAGCAAGTGGTCTTCGTGTAGCGTAGACAGAGCCGTAGCCCCTGAGAGCAGTATGGGTGAAGTCTTCGTATGGCACATGAATGTTGCTATCACATACTTAATTTTTATTTGCTTAGTAACTTGGTCGAAACTAGAGATATAAATTTGATGCTTAACAAAAAGATAGCTTACGTTAATTTTACTTAAAAAAAATAATTATTTTCATCAAAAGTCAGGAATCCGGCTCTGAGCTACCAAATCAAGCTACCAATTATATACCAACTGAGATAAGAGTAGGTGAGTGTAAATACGATTATTTAACCCATCATTCATAATCAATTGGGCAGTAGACTGGTCCAAAGCATTAGCATGAATAACCGCTTCGTAGTTGTACTCCGTGATTGACCAGAACAATCGAAGTTGTACAGAAATTCCAAGAATGGGGCTTGAGATTAGCTTACTATTCTTACTGTGCAGAAATCGATAAAGACGCCGGCCACGTGCTTACGGTCATAAGCGAAATGAAAGAATGATAGTTAGGCAACCATTGTTATTAGAGCCCGAACACTCTTCAGCATCTCCACAGTCGTCATGGAAAGAATATTGGGTTAGTGGAATAAAGTTTGAATCTGAAATGCAATAAACCCGTAGTATGCCAAACAAGTGTTCATCGCTCGGTCCCGCAAGAATAAGTAACACGATCATCAATAGATCAGAAACTAATAAACGCGACCGCACTACGTGAACGAGGCACTTAATACTATAGAATCTGATCGTCATATTACGAACAGCTTCAAATTCCGGACACTCTACTTTGTATAGGAAACATTTCTCACGAAATGTTTCAATTTTTGCCTTACAGAAGTTCCCACTTTCGAGGCTCGTTTTAATAAGCATTTTTCAAAGATATCCATGAACATTTATTATGCCCATCTACATTAGACGTCTCTTTAGTGGTTTGACGATTTCAATTAATGATTTGATTTTTTTATTTATGGTTTTCACGAGCTGTCCGGAATTTAAATCAAAGTGTCCGGAATATGAGGCAAAAGTAAATTGAAATTTTCATTTGAAAATGCAAATGTTAATCGCTTCAAAGGAACAAAGTTCCACTGCGATTTCATTTTGTTAGTGTTGTTTTTTTTTTCTAATCTCCGTGTTTTGTATTTAATTATCAGTTTTTCTTACTTACCAGCGAGCTCACTGGGCATAAAAAATTGAGCGTTTTATATTTGTAAAACAAGTACTCGCATCCATTGCTCATGACTATCACTACTCACAAAAATCATGGCCCCTGATGCCAAATATGAAGTCCAAACATTTAAGGAGAAGTAGGCCGTCATTTAAATTTGTACGCGTCGTTGGTGATTGTTGCTATTTCATCTCACGCTTTCGAATCTAAGAAAATCAGTTGGTTTTGCACTGACACAGCTGAAAAAGTATCAGCATACTTCATGCATGTTAGCGCGTACAGTGATACTTTTCCATGTCAATAGAAACTACCAAGACTGAGTTTTATCACTTTGTAATGCAAGCTGAAAAGTCATCATTGTTGCCAAAACGAATGACGGGCTACTTAGTCTTAAAATTGATTTACTTTTTGAGTTATTTTAAATTAAGGCGACGTAGGTGGTCATTGAAATTTGTACGCGTCGTTGATGATGTTGCTAATTCATACCACGATTTCAAATTTTAGAAAATCCGTTTGATAAAAATACTTTGAACTGCGGAATACGCCTAGGCAATTTCCTAAGGAAATTCCACAATCTCCTAAGTAATTAATCAGTTTTGCAGTATTGGCAATATTTATGAAAATTTTGACAACGGAATCATTTTTGGCGATGCCATTTTTAGTAAACAACGCATTGTTGTTGCTTTCATCATTTGCAGAACTCATGTGACAGACACATCAATGTTTGGTAGTGTCATCAATAGTCATAGAAATGATTGTTTCGAAAAGTTGTAAAAATTACCCATGAACAAATTTAAATTTTCACAAAAATGCTGAATGATTTTGTAATATGTATGGAGAAAATCGACCAAATATGTGGTAAGGACAGTTCCAAATTTATTCTTGCCCTTAAGCTGCACTGTAGGCAATTAAGTTATTTCGTCAGTGATTTGAAGGTTTTCCTATCAATAGACGAAATACTCGTAAAAACACAAAAAGTTATAGCTAGAAAACTCATTATTTTGAATAATGAATCAAATCACAACTTTTCAACAAAATCAAAACAATTTGACAAAACACAAAGTTTTCTGTGGAGCTGCCCGGTTCACCCCAAGGGAAACCCGAATTTGGATTTTCCCAAGTTATTACGTAACAAATAGAATTTCGGTTTGAAGCAGATTTCTATCTGTTGAAAGCAGGAATTTAATTTTAAGAATATAATTGAATACAGTGCATTCTAAGGTCAAACATGTAGTTGAAAGTTTCTCTCTATATATTTGGTCGGTTTTGTCCATACAAATTTCAAGATCGCTTAGCCCATTAGCCCCCCTTTCGTTTATAGTTTACTGATTACTTTCAAACTTTCACAGTAGCTTCTAGGGGAACAAATGACTAAATTTGGGAGGGGGATGTCCTTAAGGTTTTTGTAGTTTGATCATTATGAGATTACCTCATTACCACATCCAAGTTACATCTGAATAAAATACTGGGACCGAAATTGGTTAAAATAAATATTAAGCATTTGTGAGTCATGAAATCACCTTATAGAGTTTATTTCAGGAGCGGCAACATTGACATGTCTTGAAAATTTGTTTTGATTTTGATGTGTCTGTTTCTATTCAACAATTGAGATCTGTACACTTTAGGCAAAAGTCATTGATCCAAAAACCCGGAACGAATTATGACATACGGAACTCCAATAGTTTGACAGCACAATTATGCAGTTGTCATCTTGCTAGTAATTATACACCATACCGATTCTACCGCGTGGCGTTCCACCTTGAAAACAGTTCGGTTTCAAATGACACACACCACCAATTTGCTACCCAACCAAATCTGACAATCCTCAATTCCCAGCGAGGGCGCTCCGTCTGTGGGCGCAATTGCTGCGACTGTGTGTACCAATCAACATTGTTGGGCCCCTTACCATGTCATTAGCGGTATCCAAAATTTCGATAATGACTTAATCCATTTTAAGTACGTGTCGAAATGTATGTTTGCTGCGTGAGGACCAAGCTTTGCGCCGTACACACAAATAAAAATATACAATCATTCGTGCCGTATAATTATCCGCCGTTCGGTTTACAGACAGGCAAGGGTCTTTCATGGTAATTTGAAATAGAGATGACGTGCTGGAGGAAAATATCACTTCAGGACGGATTAATTTGTTCTATTCCTACGCAAAAGCAATTCGTCTGCCTATGTAGTGGAAATAGTATGAAAAGAGCAACAAACTGGTAAATTAAAGACGTCGCTCAAAACCCGGGGTCAGACTTTCAACGAGGACCATGGACGTAGCCCGGATATCCATCAGGGTGGAAAGCGACCTCAATAGTTTATTCACGAATTTCATGCAAAACAATAATTCTACACAAACTTCAGTTTCATTGTTGGTATCATTTTAAACAACACATGTCTACTTGAAGGTTTCAAATAAAGAGCATTTTTTAAATTATAAGTTGATTTCTGGAAGCATTAGGAAACATCTTCCATTCTTGCATATATGAAATAAAAACATTAAAACTTTTTTGCAATCTACTACAGACGACACGCAGGCTTCGTCCTATGGCGAAATGGCCTCGTAAACAAAGATATTTGACATCTCTGAGGTAACTGACGTAAGTCAGATGTGATAATACTGTATAATATTGGCCCCAAAATGCTGCCTTGAAGAACACCAGCTCTAACAGGAAGTCTTTCACACTTGGGGTTCTGATAATTAACCTGAAGTGTACGATTTGACAGATAATTTTGGATTATTCTAACAATGTATGTTGGGAAATAATTTTTCATTTTAAAGTTTAACGCATTTAAGCCTCAAATAAACGAACTAGATAAAAAAAAGAAAGTTGAGCTGATAGATTGGAAATCTTTTCATGGGATATTTGAAATGTGTCAGGGAAATAATCAAAATTAACAGCTCAACTAAGACTGTCCCGTTGTTTTTCTGGCGATAACCTTGACGAAACCAGTGCAACAAGTATCCCTTTAAAGCAAATCTTGTGAACAAATTCAAATATCAATGCTCATAATTGAATTGTTTCTTTGCAATCGAGGATGCTCGTTTATTAAAAAATCAGGTTTATATAAAAAAACGGCGATATTTTTTGAGCAAATTGGCACAATTTTTATTATATGGCTTTCAATTAGATATTTTTACTCATTTTAGCATTGTAGGAGCACAAGCTTTAAACCTAACATCGAATATTAATGGATTTGAAACGAAAAGGTTTTATGAAAAATATCCTTTTGTTTAAAACATTAATTTATGAAATAGCAACATGGTCGAGCCTGGCAAGGAGGCACAGATTTTACACACGAAACATGGAACAACTTTTTTTTTCAACTGCAAGATAACTCCAGCTTGCCAACGACAATCAAGGCAGGCTTGGAGAAAATCGCTAGTTTTCTTTTGTTGTGTTGTAAAAAAGGTCCACAGTTCTCTATGCACTAAATTTTCATTTTCCTTGGGAAAAGTAAAACAATGCGTTTTCCAATAATTTATATTCAATCAGAATTAAAGGTGCTCATGTGACATATTTTGTATTATGTGCATGAATTGATTTTCCTTCGATTTTTGTCACCTTTGATGAAATGCAAAAATATGTTTTAATCATTTACGCGCTTTTATCATGTGAGTCCATTGTTTGATATCCTGGCTCACAGTGACAGTTCGTGACAGCGGAATCTCGGCTCACTATGCCGCACATAAATTTTGTATCGGTTTCTCCCTCCCAGGGTCAGGCTAATAATGAAGTGCCCTGTTGCAATCCAACTCAACGATGTGAAAGTAGGCCTTTGCCAAAACGACCAATGAGAAGTGGTCTTTTTGACAGGCATATGTTTTCGGCGTACTTTGACTCAGGTTAAGACCAGGCATTGCAGAATTCGTTTTCATTTGATTCTGAAGCACGATCAAAGCAAGTGAAGAAAAACATCCTATCTAATGTATCGCAAATTGAAACAAGCTTGATAAATAGCAGCAAAATAGAAATATTAGTAATAGAACGCTAATGGCGCTGTTATCACAAAACTAATTTTAATTGTTTATACCTTCAGTTATGTGTTTTCACTGTTTGTTAAATGCCAATGATTTGTTTTGGTTGTTAAAATTGATTTGACACTTTGAGGCCCGGTACTCAGGCTGTCAGCGCGTGGCAAACTAGATGTTGGTAACACTAACAGTAGCGACATTAGCATTCTTAGGTTAATGCTTCTACTAGCAGCAACGAACAAGAGCTCCAAAGTGAGCGCGATGATGAAACCCGTTTTCTCGCTAATTTATCATTGGTGGTAGGTGTTTTATTTTACTGACATGATAAAGAATTCCCGAACATCTTACAGCAATAGCCGTTTGGAGATTTGGAGCTTGTTTTGATGGGTTTTATCATTCACTGGTCTTCCTCCGATCAAATCAGAGCTGTAGCAGAAGATGAGAAACAGACTCTCATGATATGTTGCGAATTATGATTGTCAAAGAGAGCGGTTATAGACAGATATTCTCAATTTTCCTAGAATGCAACCCCTGGTAAAGACCAAATCAGTCGTAGAAGGATTTCTAGGGGAGGGAAAATAAAAGAACTATCAGAGAGATTTGAGAAATATCCTGAAGAGTTTGTTGAATACTTCTACCGTTGGCATATTCCACTAGTATTATAGTAACCAATTATATAACATTCACTTATTGCGAATCAAATTCCGTCAGTCAGTTATTGCCTAGTACATTGAAAAAGCAAATAGACAGCTATGAAAATATATTTACCAAGCCGTGTTTCAACAGCAACACCCAAAGTCTCAAAAACTTTGATTTCAAAGGACGAGACAAGTTGATGTTTTATACGCCTATGAATGATGATTGCAACTCCCCCACATGTCCCATCAAGTCGATCATTACAATGAACTTTTTTTCTATTGAGAGTTCGACTGTATTTTCAATGATTGATGAAATATCGGCAACGCAGTCTTTTTTTGTTAAAAACGAGTTTTATTATTTAACCCGACGTTTCGAAGAAGACGCCATACCAGCGTCAAAACGTCGGGTTAAATAAAAAAATCTCGTTTTTGACAAAAAAAGACTGCGTTGCCGATATTTCATCAATCATTACAATGAACAAAAAAAGCATGGATCTCTTTTGAGTTTGGATCCAGGTTTCAAATAAGTTTTGGTGGTACGTGGCTTACAATCAGAAGGTTCTTGGCTCGAATCTCAATCTATGCTATTTTTAACTTTTTTTATTTTGTCGATCATAAACGGATGCGTGACTCAGCGTTTTTGGCATTTGAATCCGAGCAATCAGCTAATCAGCTAACCTAACGCGTGTGTTGCGTTACGGCAATCTGACTCATGATACCATGAGTCCAAATCATGGTGTATTTTCAAAAGACAAAAACACGCTGGAATCATGATATCATGAGTCATAATCTAGTTTTTGGATTCTGATTTCTACCCGTGTAGAATCACAACGAATATATTGAGATACTTCTGTAGTAATTGCAATAGGATCTATTTATGTAATACCTAAAGTGATTCCTAGGATAATTTGCGAAAAAAATGCTTGAAAAAATATTAACAAATTTCAAACTAGAAAAATTATCTAATTTTTCTGCAATTTCTTAGCAAATTCCTAATGCAGTACCAAAACTATTGAGACCAACTTTATTTGAAGAATCCTTGGAATGTTTTCTTGCAGAATCCCTGTCCAAGGCAATGCTTAGAGATGTTACTATTAAAATTCTTTATTGGATCCCTGAAGAGATTCCATGGAATGCACGGACAATTATTGAAATCTATAAGAATCTTTATCTTAAAGCTGAAAACTGAGTGTTAATTGTGACCTGGAGAATGCATATAAAGACACAGACACCGTCTCCAGCCATTTAGCTGCACAGACTGTAACTTTACACTAGACAACGGACAAGCATGCTCCAATGATACAGCTGAGAAACATTCCTGACAAAAAGTTCCAATGGCTGCAGCGAGAATCGAACCCACACCCCATGACCCGATGGAGTCGCCTAACGACACTAACCGCACGACCACGAAGTCCTTAAATATAAATATTTATTTAAATACATGCAGAAGAATTTGCGAAGGTGTCATCAGAGACGAATAGAGACATAGTAGTCGGATTCAGATTGGGTACCACTTCTAGTACTGCATTTAGTCCCTTGGTACTACAAACGGTATCCAAGGTTTGACAGATCGCAGTACACTTTTCCCGGTATTCTAGATTTTGCTCTATTACTTTATGTGCCATAAAATTTTGAGCAGCTGCAAGGAATATGGAGGTCTTTATTTCGTATTTGGTGTCGTTCTAGACGAATACTTAAAGGAATACCTTAAACTTTTGAAAAAAAAAATCATTGAGCTGTTACATGTATTACATGTGAAGGCACAATAAATCGCTGTTCATGGCGTACCATTGGTACCTCGCGCACCTGCAGGAATAAAATATACCCCTTTGTGTGGTCCTTAGCCTCTTGCCCAGCAACTCCTATACCTACCTCCTCGTGGTACTGACCGGGGTACGAGTATCCTTAGGGAAGATCGGGTAATCAAACCCGGTGGGAACTCTAGTCGTATGCTGACAGCGATGAGAGGGTTTGCTCTTACTTCTTCAAACCTGGAGCGTCTGTACTCCATGTTAGAGCGGCTCACAACAGCGTTCCCCACGTCAGGGGCGGCTGATCATCGCCCGAGTGCCAGAGAAGGACTCTAAGTTAAACTGCGCACTATGGTCCTCCGAGCATTTAGGGGGAATGGTCCTCCGGAAATCTAAGGGGTTGCTGTCAGGCCCTGCAAATCAGCCGTAAAACATCAAGCAACGAATAATCAACGAGAGAATACGAACCGGGACAATCGGCGAAGACCACATCGACGTAAAGGGACTAGCGATTAAAAAAGTAAAAAAAAAATTGGAAGCTCGGTACGTGGAACTGTAAATCTCTCAACTTCATCGGGAGCACACGCATACTCGCCGACGTGCTGAAGGACCGCGGATTCGGCATCGTAGCGCTGCAGGAAGTGTGTTGGAAGGGATCAATGGTGCGAACGTTTAGAGGTACTACCAGAGCTGCTGCAACACACACGAGCTGCGAGTAGCTTTTATAGTGATAGGTGATATGCAGAGGTGCGTGATCGGGTACTAGCCGATCAATGAGAGAATGTGCAAGTTGATGATCGATGGCTGGTTCTTCAACGTGCATAGCCCTCACTCCGGAAGCACTGATGATGATAACGACACGCAGCTCGAACGCGAATACGACAGCTGGCCAAGCCACGACGTCAAAATCATCATAGGAGATCTAAACGTTCAGGTTGGCCAAGAGGAGGAATTCAGACCGACTATTGGAAAGCTCAGCGCCCACCGACTGACGAACGGAAACGGCCTACGACTAATTGATTACGCCGCCTCCCAGAATATGGCTATTCGTAGCACCTACTTCTAGCACAGCCTTCCATACCGATACACCTGGAGATCACCATAGCAGACAGAATCACAAATCGACCATGTTCTGATTGATGGACGGCACTTCTCCGCTAACATCGACTCTGACCACTATCTGGCGATGGTTAAACCGCGCCCAAAACTCTCCGTCGTTAACAACGTACGGTACCGACGGCCGCCCTGATATGACCTAGAGTGGCTCAAGCAACCGGATGTCACCCGCCACTTTTGCGAGAAAAAACGCCGCCTGGAGGAGACGGAGTGCGAGGAGATGGAACAGCTGTGCCGGTCGCAAGAAACACGTAAGTTCTATCAGAAGCTCAACGCATCCCGCAGCGGCTTCGAGCCGCGAGCCGAGATAAGCAGAGACAAGGATGGGAGCATTTTGACGGACGAGCGTGAGGTGATCGTAAGGTGGAAGCAGTACTTAGATGAACACCTGGATGGTGCTGAGAGCACAGGCAATGCAGGACGAGGCTATGGAGGAAACGCCTTCGTAAGTAAAGCTGCTGGTAACGATGAGGCTGACCATTTGTCTGCATCAGCTGATAGGCACAATCTGGACAACAGAACAGCTACCGGAGAAGTGGAAGGGTAAATGCCCCATCGACAAGAAAAAATACAAGTTGGATTGTGAGAACTTTCGAGCGATAGCCATTTTAAATGCGGCCTACAAAGTATTATTCCAGATCATCTTTCGTCATCTGTCACCTGTAGTAAACGAGTTCGTGAGAATTTCGTTGACGGTCGATCAACAACGAACTAGATCTTTACTGTACGGAAAATCCTCCAAAAATGTCGTGAATACCAGATACCAACGCATCACCTTTTCATCGATTTCAAGGCGGTATACGATAGTATCGACCGCATAGAGCTATGGAAAATCATGGACGAGAACAGCTTTCCCGGAAAGCTCTCGACACTGATAAGAGCGACGATGGAAGGTGTGCAAAATTGTGTGAAGGTTTCAGGCGAGCACTCCAGTTCGTTTAGATCCTTCGGGTGCTTAGGACGATTTTTAGCGGTGTGCTGGAAAAAGGTGTGTGGCGGCGAAGGATAAACTACGAGCTCGCTCAACTGTACGGCGAACCCAGTATCCAGAAGGTGGCCAAAGCTGGAAGAATACGATGGGCAGGGTATGTTGCAAGAATGCTGGACACCAACCCTGCAAAGATGGTGTTCGCTTCGGATCCGGTTGGTACAAGAAGGCGTGGAGCGCAGTGAGCTAGGTGGATGGATCAAGTGCTCATCGATTTGGCGTGCGTGGGGCAGAACCGAGGATGGAGAGATGCGGCCACGAGCCGAGTATTGTGGCGTGAAATTGTTGATTCAGTGTTATCTGTTTAGATGTTAACTAAAAAAATGAATGAATGTGTTTTGAAGAAAATTCTTACAGGATTACAAAGATGCATTCCAAAAAATACCTTTATGTGTTGCTGATGACTCGTAGGAGAAATCCGAGGTAATCTGTTGTACGGTTTTTGAGATGAAACTTGGAGTGATTGTTGAGGAGACTCTTGAAATATAGATAGAAAAACATCTAGAGTTATTTATTCTGAAATTCCCGGGGAATATGTGAAGTTATCAAAATCTTTCAGTATTGAATTGCCCAAAATTTGAAATCAATTTGTCATTATAAACATGATCTTATATTCTTTGAAGAGCACTCTCGAAATTTTGGCGAAACAATTTTAAAACTATTAAAAATCAATGAAACCGTCATTCAAGTCATCGTGCAAAAGTTTGGGTTCACCTGAGCTTACTTTAAACACAACAATTCTGTGAAATTTCAAACCAATCATGTATTCGCCATTATTTTGATTTTAAAATGCTATGAATTATAAAAATCGATTGAAAAATGGCAGAGATATTGACAAATCTGATTCGCGTGCAGCTAAGATTAACCCAAAATTTTGCGGGATACATATATCATACTAAGGGATGAACCCAAACTTTTGCACGATAACTTGAATGATTGTTTCATTGATTTTCAAAAGTTTTCATATTTGTCCGTCAAAATTCCGTGAGTGCTCTTCAAAGAATATAAGATAACAATTCAAATGACACATTGATTTAAAATTTTGGTCAATTCAATTTTGAGGAAATTAGCTATGATTATTTTAGTGAGTTTTTTTTTTTTTTTTAAATGGCACAACTTTAAGAAAAAATATAGTATACAAAATTCAAAAAAATGTTTTTGATAAAATAAATACGAGGAAAGAATAACTCTGTCAAATGAGCTATAGAGAGTTTCAATGAGACGTGCAATCATAAACTTTTCCACGGGAGTGTAGGTTTATGCAGATAAATTCATTGTAAGATAAATTCACGAGTAAATGAGTCAGCATGACATCTGCGGTTATGGAAGAAATATATGATTTGTTGTTATCACTCGAGCAAGAAAATTGTCTTTAGAATAATCTTCACATTCATTCAAACACTAAAAGATTTTGTGAAGTTCTGACCCGACTTAATCAGCTGGCATAGCAGTCGTGATGTCATAGAATGGATTCTACCCCATTACCCTGAATTCCATTTCCCCGAATCCCTTCACCCCGAATTCCATTACCCCGAATGTTCCATTACCCCGAATTCTATCACCCCGAATGCTATTTCCCCGAATTTACAATTATTTTGACTTGATTTGCAAATTCATGAAGTTTGTTTCAGAACCGACAATTCAGTGGCCATTTCCCCCAGAAAACCAGGAATTCAAAGTCATTCAAATACATCTGAACCACCTTTAGTGAAAATTGATATGTCCCAAGCCAGGTTTCAGATTCGCCAATATGATGGCCACTTCCACCAGTGAACCGGTATTCGGAACAACCCAGCATGTGGCAAAGCCATCCAAATGATGGTCGAACCATTTTTATTTAGACTTGGTTTGCTAAATCATGAAGTTGATTTGTCGCAAGCCATGGACTCGAAATTAAAGTGGTTACTGATTCTTCAAGTGGGATTACTTCAGTGCTCCCCGCGATGATTTCAAAATTACGGTAAATTTCTAATCGAAAACCCTAATCGATTGACCCTGAAAATTTAACTAAAATCAATTGAAAAACGTATGGGAAATAATATTTTGATATTGAAATTTCAATCAAAATTGACGTTGGGCTCGCATGAATGATGAATGCATCCCGATAATACAAACACATAAAACAGATTGTGTTCCACATGGGATGTAAAGCCAATGTAAGAAGATATTCAAAACGATTTTCCCAAACTCCAGCTAAATAAAAACTGCCTACTGAATATTTTGTACGAGATCAGCGCAGCGAATTGTATAGTGTGACAGTTATGCGTAGAAATACAGTAGTGGGACAGTTATGCGTGGAAATTCATCAATAGGACAAATTGACTTAGCTTGCTTTTCATTGAGTTTCCGAACAAAGTTAATTTTTGGTAAGTGTTTTCTAAAACTATACGTAAAAATAAACTGTTTGATGAAAAAACAGTCAAAATGCACAAAAAGTAACATGGGAAAATTATGCGTATAACGGCAGAGCAGTCGTGATGTCATAGAATGGATTCCACCCCATTACCCTGAGTTCCATTTCCCCGAGTCCCATCACCTTGAATTCCATTACCCCGAATGTTCCATTACCCCGAATTCCAGCACCCCGAATGCTATTTCCCCGAATTTACAATTATTTTGACATTATGATATTGATGACATTTCCCCATGATATTAGAATTCGGGGTAATATCATTCGGGGTGATGGGTCGTTTGAGGTAATGGCGTTCGGGTTAATAGCATTCGGGGTAATGGGATTCGGGGTAATGTAATTCGAGGTAATGGGATAGAATCCATAGAATGGTGTTATATGGTATGGTTGCACGATAATGTGGATTTTAGTGAGAGAGGTTGAAAAGTACTAGTCCACCAAGTTACCTCCCGATTGAAAGAAAATGGGCAATTATCAATTAACAAAAGTCTAAAAAATACCTATGTCAAAATAATGGAAACACCGTCTAAATTATAATATTCTTGAATAAATGACAGATAATGTAAACAAACAAATGTTCAGCAAACAGTTAAAAAACTCGACTGAATAGCTGAGAAATATTCTTCTATTTTTTCCTTATAGCACATTGAAACGGTACAAAATAATGCGCTGATATTTTCTGTACGTTTTTTCTTCTTGAAGAAATCACTTATTTTGTGCGGACAAATTCATCGAGCCTTTAGAATTCTATAAGAAATGTTGGTCAGATTCATATCAAGCTTTATTGCGGACTGTTTCTAGTAAGATCTTTGATAGTAAATTAGACTTTGTTGAAATACCATACTACGTTGAGAAACCAATCAAGGTGGACCAATACCACCCCCTCCCCTGCTCCTCACTGGCTACGCCCATGAACAAGACGGTGTTCTTTTGCTAAAGCCTAATGGAATGCTGAAACGTTAGAAAACAGACTAGGCGATAGAAGAGACCGGAGAAGCTCTGGATGGTGGGTGTTATGCCCAACGGTCTGCCAGAGCGTAATTTCGAAATGATACGTGTCCAGTTTTGACGTATACAAATCAATGCAAATCAAAACGTTTCACAATCTTAAACGTGGCATTCGAATTGTAAAAGAGTCTTTTATATAGCTCCCCCAGCATAGCTCTGAGCAGTTCTGCCATGTTTTGATGATTCAATTTGGATGAATGCGAAGTTGGTTTATGGAAGCATTCCAAAAGGTGGCGGCGCACATTTTTGCTTGGCGGGTCGATCACCCAGAGAAGCCTGCTACTGTCTGCCACACCGACCGACGAAGGTGGGGCAAGAAATCATGAAATTCTTCCAAACGAAGGCAATCGTGTCAAACGAGCGTTGCTGACGTCGAACTAGACGCAGAAGCGCTACTGGAAGACAGCCTCCTCTTGACCTGTACAATGAAGTTTACGCGCAGGATGCTGACGATGATGATGGTTCAATTGAAGCCGACGCAATTGGACGAAATCAAGGGTATGCGCCCCAGGTCGCCTATAATTTATACATCTCCAAATTTATTGTAAATTGCCAAGTGCTGTTGACTCACTGATTTGTCGGCTGCGGCAGCGCCACAAAACTTCGATCAAGCAAAACATTACAACGTAGTACGTAGGTCTGGCTTTCGGCAGCTGAACGAAACGAACTGCAAATTATGCTTGTAAGTGAAGTTAACATTTCTGACAGTTTCATATTTCAACTGCAGATAAACCGTTCTTACTGGATTAGCGTTCCATAGTTGGTCGGCGTTAAGTCAGAGTGGACCAAGTACAAAACATGCAAAATGGGATTGTTCTTGCACTAGACACGAAATTACTTTAACTCCATTTCACTTTGATCAGATTTGATGAATGTTGTAATTTGCGAGAGATAGGGAGCCGAATCTAATTCTTGGCACTTTTGATTCACTTCGGCAGTGGGGTTTTTTGAGAGCTACAGAGCTTATATTTGGCCTCAATATGCGTTGTACTGAAGCGCTTCTTTTTGCAAAGTTTCAGACAATTCGGCCGAGAAAAACCCCCCATGCCAAAGTGAATCATGGAAGTGCCCAAGTGATTCTGCACCCTATGTAACAAATTTACTTTGGATGATCAATAAAAATCGATTAAAGTAAGCAGTCAGAGTGGACCAAATGCTTAATTATTATCATAATCGTGAAAATCATCAGCGCGCTGAGAAATCCTAGGAAATGATAGACATTTCAAGTAATGCGTGAGATGTTTCGAAATGGAATGATTTTTCTTCTCATCCATCAATAGAAATTCATAAATGTTGCTTAAATCGATGCATTTGATTTTGATTTTTGGCCATATACCATATTTGGATGGGTGATCACAAATTGCAACAATTCCTCTGCAGACAGAGTGGACCAAGTGTCAAAAAGCAAGAAATTGATTGATTATGGCATTTTTTAGATTCGCTTTCAAAGTCCGATAGTAGTTTTTGGTAGTTCTATGATGTATGTATGAAATGTACTCGAATCCGCTTATTGGACCAGTATATTTTGACCAGTACTCAAGATTTTCATTTGGTTCACTCTGACTGAACATATACTTGAATATTCCTGGTCTTCAGTGCCCTGGCCCTACAAAACTTTAATTTTCAAGCTATCGTAAAGCCACTGATTTCGGGGTTCAAGATATGGATTATTGAAGAATTTACAATTTTGATGTTGAAGGATGTAAATAAACTGTTCATCTTAAAGATATGCACTAAGTTTGACTATGGGAGCATTAAATGATTGTTATTTTCCTAGAAATTGTTCAGTCAGAGTGTACCAAATAAAAAAAAAGAATGGTCTTTAGTTCGGTCAGAGTGGATCAAGTGTACATAGTCCACCAAAAAGCCATTCTGATAGAGGTTTGGATTATGTTTTTACATGATTATCACTTTACATTTGAAAGCAGCAGAGATGTAAAGAAATATTGAAACAAAATTTTAACAAGTTAAAAAATTACAGAGTGTTAGACTTTAAGACCATTTTTTTCAAAATATGAAAAATGTCAGCTGGTCCACTCTGACTTAACGCCGACCAGTTCATCAAATGCTCTCATATTGAGCTTCAGCATGAGCATTGATGAAACCCGTAACGAAGGTAGATCATCTTTACGTGGCGCATTACGATGTAAGATTAATCGTGACAGCAGGGACGAAAGTCCAGAGGCCCAACGGAGCGGGTTGGGCAGTAACCATGATGTGGTGGGGTTCACAGTGGTGTTTGATTCAACCTTCTGTCGCAGCGACCGGTACCGCTTATAACAAAAGCTGCGTCGAATAAATCTATCAGTATCATTGTGTCTTCCATATGAAGTTTAATTATGATACAGTTTTTTTCGTTTACAAAAGCCTATGATGCAATGTTTGATCGAACAATCTGTCTTCCGCTTCAAAGGAATACGCACTGATAAGATACATCATCAACTCTCCTCTTGGTTTCATTAACACGCGACTTTCGAAAACGACAGCGGTTATTAGAAATGCTTATCAAAAAAATCAAACCGAAAGACTGTCGTAACTGCACACCTGTTTGATAACGGAAGCATGCGAAATATCCAGATGGCCAATTTCGAATTATTGAACACCTGTCGTCTGGCTTCGTTGGTGTAGAGAAATTCGAAACCCGATAAGGAAAGCTTATCAAATTTTGCAAATTCTTGACCCTGGTATAAAAGCTTAGCTGTCGGGCATGGTAAAGCCAACAGTTGATCCTGCTGTAACACCAAGTGTACATCCTGACTAAGTCTCTCCAAATCACCAACAAAATGTTCAAGTACCTGCTTTTGGCTGCGCTCATCCCAGCGGTTATGCTGCAGAACGCCGACAACGTTGACCACGAGTCATGGCCTCAGGTTGCCATCCGCCCATGCGCTGGAGTTCGTCCACCACCACGTGGCGTTCGTATCGAAGATTGCGTTGAACTGCCATGCCTGTTGCCCCGTGGCCGTGACGCCAACATGGCTATGGACTTCACCGCAAGTAAGCCCTAATTGGTCGACGTTTCCTTGCAAGACCAATATTGCTAACAGTTCATTTCAATTTCTAGTCCAGGACGCAACCAACCTTAACACCGTTGTGACCGCTACCGCTCTGGGAATTACTGCTCCCTATGAGCTGCCCGCTGAACGTGCCGCTGCTTGCAACTGGCTGGTGCAATCCCGCTGCCCAATCTCGGCCGGAGAGGATCTGACCTACCACCTGAGCATGCCCGTGACTGCCATCTATCCACTGGTCAGTGTGACCATCGAAATCGATGTTGTGGATCAGTCCCAACAGTCCCACGGATGTTTCGTCGTCGATACCCGTGTGGTTGCCAACTAAGGTGTTTTTTCGGTCATTTGTGTAGAGTCTCGTAGAATAGTGTTGTACTGTTCTGCAAGCTGTAAAACGTTATTTATTTGATGAAAATATAGGGGTACTGATCAACTGTGACAATAGCTTAGTATTTTATTTTATATTTTGCTACTCCGATTGAGGAGGGTAAATGTTATTGCATCCTACCATGCAATTTTGTGAGGCTACATGTATTCAAATTCAAAATTTGAAATTTATAAATGTTTTGTCTAAAGTTGCGATTTCGTTTTTAATGTTATATACATTTTTTACTGTTTTTTTTTTGTGATGAACCACTGCGGCTAGTTTTTTTTCTATTGTGGTATGCCCATGTAATTTGTTCAGTTCTTCCACTCGATAATTATTTAGAAACTAGTGGTCCCGGCAAACTTCGTCTTGCCATCAAGTAGGCTGTTGAAAAACGCCATGGAACGCGCCGTGCAAAATGGAAGTTCCGTTCACTTCTGTTTTTTCAACTTTCCCGTTAAATATCCTTTGCTTTTTATGTACACAAACACGTCGGAATACTTCAGGAACATAATTATGGATGAATTTTCAAAATCCGTTAGCCCGTTCTCAAGCCATTTCGTGACATACAAACACCATTCCATTTTATTTATATAGATAATGAAGTAGTTGTTTTTGTAAAACACCCATTCTATAGTTTTGCTTTTTTTTGCAAAGAACATCTTTGAAAAAAAGACATGGCTTTTTATACTTTTTGAAGAAAATAGTTTGTCATTATTAAACTCTCAAAAGCATGCACTAGGATTGGGAATCATCACCGACAAATGGAAAAAGTCGACGACGAAACTAAAAAAAGGATTCGTCATCGTCACTCAACCAGCGTCATGAAAAACAAATAAGTGTCCTTCGTAATAGTCGAATTTTCGTTCGGAAGCACTGAGCCGACCAGGCTTGGGAACTGTGAACAGTTCATCGATTCTGCCAGTCAACCAAAACACAAAGCAGCAGCAGCATCAATACCATCAGGCGTTGCGCTGCCGATGGTTCACACACTGCTTGAATGTTTTTGTCTCTCCTCTCTGATCGTTTTCGGGCAGCCATCCCGAGGTGAATGATCGAAAAAAATGAAAAATAAGTCAATTGCTAATATTTCGCTTGTGTTTTCAACTTATTGAAATTTATTAGCACTAGTAGCAAGGGCACAATCAATCCGTTGCGATACGTATAAAAAAGTTCTATTTCATGCTACCTTTATCGAGAAAAAATGCAAAACCCCGAAAACCGCAAAAATAGTATCACCACTGTGCTCGAGTCATTTCGCATTCGGGTTTGAAGAAAAGTTAGGAAGAAGAAGCTTACAGTTTTGAAGAGCCGTGACATTTTTTTGTTTTGAACGGTCATGGTTTGCTTTGGATTTTGATGGTCGCGTAGAAAAATGTGAATGTCGAGGTGGTAAATGTTTGCTACAGTACATTTCCCATCCCTGGAGCCGACTAAAAATTGAATCGTGTCTTCGACAGATTAAAAGCCTTTAAATAAAAACAAAACACGTCTGGAATCAAACTAACGACCTTTGAATCATTAACTCCACGCGCTTACCAAAATAGCAATTGTAGTATCATGAGGAGGTCTATTCGGCATTTGGTGCGTAGTAAGCGACTATACAATGAACGCCTTCTTCTTGTGGGAAAGGTGAGCAAGCGAAATGCAGTAAAATATGAATTATTATACTGGATGACGATGATTGTTTTTATATCGTCACCAGTTTGTGACAAATCTCGATTGTCAGCCCTGAGCACGCCTTTTATTCAGGCTCGCCCACTAAGTTGGTTGAATGAATGTTGATCATGCATCTGTATTTATTTATTTGGTTCTACATCGATCAACTTGATAAACCTCTCTAGCTACTCCTCGAGTATAGTCCACCTTTCATGCCCGTAGAGGGCTACCAGTCTAATAAGCGTTTTGTACATCGTGTATTTGGTATAAGGTTGAACCTTCCTTAACCACAGTTTCTTCTGGAGCCCATAGTAAGCACAACTTCCACAGATGATGCACCTTCGTATTTTCCGACGTAAGAATCCGAGGTAGACGAACCCATTAACCACCTCGAAAGTGCAATAGGGAGTATTGATGATTCTCTAGTTTGAGGCCAGCAGAACAAGCTCAGATAAATTTATTTGCAAAATTATTCATTTGATTACGATTTAATCGTGCTGTTCGGAATTTGAATCAAGGTGTTTTTCATCGTTTTTCATACACAGTGTCACTACTTGTTTTCTCTTTCAGAAAGCGAGCAACGGCGCTTAAACCAAAGGTTTTTAATTAGAACACAACATGCAAATACCTGTGCGCCATCCCTGGAAGACACACGCATGGAGTGACGTTAAATTTCTTAGCAACGTCACTCCCAACAATTCAATCCAGTCGTATCACTCGCTTACAGTGAATCCTAGACCATTTCCTTCCTTGTCGTCCAACTTCTTTACATCTATGAGGGCGTCAGTGAGTCGCTAACCTCTCTTTAAGTAGGTGTCATATCATCATGATTCTTGGCCGGCAATGAAAATTATCCTGTCTTTTCATCTCTGTCTATTTCATCCAAAATAGTTTTTCGTAAGTAATTGGAGAGTAGTGAAGTAAGTGAGATGATCGTTTTCATTATGCAATCTAGGAATTACTCCAATACCACGCAACGCAACTCATCAATCTTAAGATAGAACTGCACAAGACAAGTTGTAAATTATCTAAATCTAATGCAGAAGTTTAAAAATATAGCATTAATTTGCCCAAGACATCAAACTTCTATGAAACATCATCAGACCGTCAGAGGTTTTGGCCAAATAAAGTACTTGTCTCATAGTGCGACGTTTGGAAACCCTTATATAGATTCTTCTGGAAACCTCTATGTGAACTTATTAAAAGACCCTTTTGGATGGCTCTATGGAAAGTTCAGTGAAAACCTGTGAATATATTCGGGTTTTTACCCTTGGGAATCGAATTCCGTTGACGAAATTTGATTATTCATTATTTCACAAAAATATATCGAATCATGTTGCAGTTTGTATACAATATTAGGGCAGTTGAAAATTGAAAAATGGCTGAAATTCCAATCTCCCATATCTTCTTTACCAACCTTACCATAAAAATAGTGTTCTGCGAAATTTTCAGCCTTCTAGGTGGTGATTTAGAGGTAAACCAAAGACGATGTAGGTTTATATAGAAATTATTATGGAGAAATTATGAAAACAATGTTCAAAACACGTTAGTACTGGAATGTAAGTACAAACTTGTCATCCCAAAGTGAAAATTCATTCTTCAAACCATAAGAAATTTGAGGAAGACAGCAAGTCAGTTCGACGGATAGGTGAAGATATATTCATGAGTTCGATTGCTTTTATTTAGCTTCATATGAGATTATAGCCCTGCAAACATCTTAAAAAATCCCAAACAAAATTAGCTCAAAGTGAATTTGTTTCTTCAGCAACATCCTTCATTAAGGTTTGAAGAATGAGTTTCCACTATGGAATTAAAAACTTGTACCGTAATCCGGGGGCAAATTGATCACTATTTTATAACTTTTTGCTGTGTTGTCCTTCAGAATTCAAATATTGTCAAATAAATTTCGGCAAAACCAGTACCGTAAAACGGGGTAACTTTGATAGTTTTTTCGAAGAAAACTTGAATATTTATGAAAGCTGTTTCAAAGAATAATAATTTATATTTTTAAAACAAGTACTGGCATCCTAGCTATCGATTGCAGTCGATAGAATTCCAAAAGATTTATTATGAATGGATATATAATTTTTCATGTAAGCGAAAGTTGGTTTTCTGTTTTGGGGTAACTTTGATAATGGAGTATGAATCGAACAAAATTGAATGAATAACGAACATTTGTAGGGCATTGCATACCTCTAGGCGTTTAACGTTATATGGAAATTTCTGACTTAGATTACAAAAATGGTCCCAGTTTGTGAAAATGCTATTCGCTAAGAGATTTAAGACCGTATTCAAGTTCTATGATAACTAGGCTGTCAAAGATAAGTGGCCAACTATTCAAAACTACATCAAATAGTGATCGTAGAACAGATTGTTTGTAAGCGTTTCGAAAATGCTAAAATTGTGTCAATTTTTAATATTCGTATAAAAAGCCTCAAATGCACTTGATTCCAATGAAAATAGCTTTGACATGAAGTGTCATACTAATACTCTTTACTTTTACATTCGTTTTGCTTAACTGATTAACAAAAACTTCGTTATTTCGTTTAATATGTTGTGGGTCTCGCACTATCAAAGTTACCCGCATTATCAAAGTTACCCCGTTTTACGGTACTCCATTTATCTTTATCTGTTTATGTAATCGATTTTTCATGAAATAATAATTAACATATTATAAAAAAAGTTTTAATATCCAAAAATCGGAATGGCGCACTGAGGCGAAATTGATCACCATATAAAAAGCAGTTTTAGGAGTAAAAAATTTTCCTATCTACTAAATTTGGGTGTCCTGAATCTGAATATGATGTCAAAAATCTTACAACTCGAGTATTTGATCATTTTATTGCAAAATCAAACTTTGAAAATCTGCCTAATACGCCTATATGCAGGCAATTTCTTTTGAAATAAGCACATTATTTGAGAATAAACGATTTTATGAGCAAAACACTATATTTTTTATGCAGTATGATATCAGAAATGAGTTCAGTAATTCATACTAAAGTTTACACAACATTTTTAACATTCATAGTTGACATGTAGGCACAGCACCAGTGGATTGTTTAGCATCGACTTTACCAACTGTATTGCTCACACCTTCAAAAAGTGTGAATATATCTATGCAAAACTGACACTTATTAAAATTAAATAGTTCCAAATCATCATTAGACATCTATAAACTTGAAAACATGGAATGTCTTTGGTGTCAACGAAACCTTCAGCATCCTAGGGAGGAAATGCTTTTCGGTACCGACCTGATCAAATTCGCCCCAGTGATCAATTTGCCCCCGGTTTACGGTACTTACATTACAGTTCTAACGTGTTTGAAACATTTTCAAAGTTTCTCCATATTCATTTTCATATAAACCTATATCGTCTTTGGGCCACCTTTAAATCACTACCTACACGGGTAGAAATCAGAATCCAAAAACAAGATTATGACTCATGATATCATGAATCCAGCGTGTTTTCGTCTTATGAAAATACACTATGATTTGGACTCATGATATCATGAGTCAGAATGACGTAACGCAACACACGCGTTAGGTTTTTGTTGCTGATTGCTCGGAATCATGATTTAAATGCCAGAAATGCTGAGTCGCGTATCCATTTATGATCGACAAAATAAAAAAAAAGTTAAAAATAGCATACCCATTGAGATTCGAGCCAAGAACCTTCCGATTGTGAGCCACGTGCTCTACCACTCAACCGCTCCTTCATCTTGAATTAACAGTGATCGATACGTATGAGATGAAGCAAAGTGCGCCGCTAAGTGTTTTCACACTGGATGTTACGCTTATGAGGAATCATGAATATGACTCCAGGAATTTGTAAATCATGGTGTGGGGATCAGATTTTTATCCGTGTAGAAAGCTGAAAATTTCACAGAACACTATTTTTATGGTAGGGGAAGTTACGTTCGCTTCCGCCGCTACTAATAAGTAGAGGATTTTGTCCCGGGAAATCCCGGGATCTAAAAAATTCCAAATCCCGGGATATTTACGAAAATCCCGGGATTTCCACAAATTGCATGTTGAGTTAAATAATACGGTTGTATTACTTTTCAATAATGGAACAAAAAACAAGCTGCATGTTTTTCTGGAGACTGTTGACGCAACCATGTATTTCAGTTATTGCATTAGCTTATTGCTGTGTGCAAACGCAAATATCAATTGCGGGAACACCAAATGCGGTAACATTTTCTACAAGAAATGCGATGTCAAAGACAGATTTTTCTTGCTAGGTTGGCGGTGATTTTGAAAAACGTTACTAGGTGTCCTTTGACTGTTTTGTTTTACCGCATTTCAAGGACGTTTAGTCAAAATTTGCATCTCAAATGCAAACAGCAATACTAAATAAGCATTTTTATTGAGGTTCGAGGCAACTGCTTTCTGGTATGTTCGAACATTTCTGGTATGTAAGCAACGTAATTTTCAATAATGAACTAGAGCAGGTTTCTCTACGGTTTGTTCCATTTGTCAACAAATGCTTTGGTGGTTGAATTTTTCATCATATTATAATTTTATCAATGCCATTTTATCTTCTTGTGACCATTTCAGTTTAACCGGTGTACTTTACACTTTTCCAGGACTCACATGCCTGTGACTGTCTTGCTAATAATTTAATAGCAAGAAGATTCCAGGGGCCCAGATAGCCGTAGCGGTAAACGCGCAGCTATTCAGCATGACCAAGCTGAGGGTCGTGGGTTCGAATCCCACCGGTCGAGGATCTTTTCGGGTTGGAAATTTTCTCGACTTCCCAGGGCATAGAGTATCTTCGTACCTGCCACACGAGATATACACATGCAAAAATGGTCATTGGCATAGTAAGCTCTCAGTTAATAACTGTGGAAGTGCTCATAAGAACACAGCTGAGAAGCAGGCTCTGTCCCAGTGGGGACGTAACTCCAGAAAGAAGAAGAAGAAGATTCCATATGACACAAGAATGTAAATAAGTCATGAGAGTATATTTTAAATGATTTAGTAAAAACTGAGAGTTATTGGTATACTGCCGTGAATCGCAAATCAATCCCATCTGTAAAAAGTAGGCACACGTTTGCATCACGTTTGATGTTTGTTTCAAATTAACTTTAATAAATACCCTTTGACTTCAACTGCAGATAAGTTAAATATTGAAGAATGAAATCTAAAATAGCATTGTTTATGTCTATTATAATTCATTTCGACCTTCAAAAACAGGTTCGGTTATTATGGAACTGCTCTATAAAACTAAACATTTTGTAATACCCGCTACGGGGCCTTCCTTAGCCAAATGGTTAGAGTCCGCGGCTACAAAGCAAAGCCATGCTGAAGGTGTCTTTAATTTTCTTGACTTCCCTGGGCATAGAGCATCATCGTACCTGCCACACGATATACGAATGTGAAAATGGCAACTTTGGCAAAGAAAGCTCTCAGTTAATAACTGTAGAAGTGCTCTTGGAACACTACGCTGAGTAGCCGGCTCTGTCCCAGTGGGGACGTTAATGCTAAGAAGAAGAATACCCGCTCCGGCCGTTGTATAGTCGCTTTTGAAGCATTTAATTTTTGTCCCGGGATCCCGGGATCTCCCGGGATTTTTAAAAATAAAATCCAGAATCCCGGGATTTTTTCGAGTCCGGGAAACAAGGCCCTCTTCTAATAAGGTATATTATTGAAGTGCGTTAAAAATATCAAGAGTCAAACGCCAAAATTAGCGCTCCTCGTGGAATTAATGCACCGTTAATTTGTTTTAATCTTAAATATCAAGAATTGCTGAGCATGCACTCTCCAACAGCCTGTTGCCTTAGGCCACACAATATACCTTCTGTTTGCCATCATTATTATATAAGTGAACGGGAATAGCATAACCCTTGGTTGCATTGCTGCAGCATTCTACGACCACCACATACCTGTTCACCAGTCACGTGCATATGATTTATGCAATACGTACAATCTATTCAGTCTCACTTACCAAGCCAGCTCACGTGGGACTGTTCGCTTCTTCCCGCTCATATTTGCAGTTTTTTCATCATTTTGTTTCTGTTGCATTGTAAATTTTCATTCCAGTTCAAGGCTCGAACCATTCATCGTAGGTCGTCTCTGGCAGGGGTTTAGTGCAGTAGTGCAGAGAAAAACTGCCAATTTGATGGAACAGCAGAGATGCAGGTTTTGTAGATACTCACCACATAATAGAGTTATTTGAAGGTACATTGTGGTGAACAGCAGTAAATCGTGTCGTAGAAAAATTGTATGGAAATGGAATGTATTTGACTAACTTGAAATCCTGTTTGAGGCCTTCGCTATGCAGCGTTCGAACGGTTGTAGGACAATAGGTCGAATGGACATAAGGTCGAATAAACGAAAGTTTAAATGAACAAAAGGTCGAAAGGACAAAAGATCAAAAGGACAAAATATCGAATAGAAAAAAGGTTTAATGCTGAGATGGATGAAAGATAAAATCATAATTGATAGGCGAAGAATTCAACAAAGAAAGAATTATCCAGAACAGTTAAAAACAGTATGTTCTATGTACATGGATCGTATAGCAAGTATTTAACGCCCATAATAGAACTGATGGAAGACGAACATATGATAATAATTGTTTTAAATGTGTTTGCACAGACTATTTCCATAGAAATGACTAATTTCATTGAAAAATTTTGCAATCAATTTTTCTCTGAGATTAATGTTTTCTTTGGGAAGAGTATGTTCCTTCATATTAAACTACAGTCAACTCGTAATAACTCGATATTGAAGGGACCATAAATATTTATGGACAGCAGTATTAATTATGAATTAAGTTCTCTATTAAGTTTCTCAGAGAGGTGAGAAAATATTTATTCTTACCACTGAAATCGATACTGTTCGAAAAATAAGTTGTGTTTAGAATTTGACACAAAACAATACGTTGAAACAAAATGCAATCATTCTAGGATAGGTCTCTCGAAACTGTATTACACCAACAAACATATTCCTAAACAAATCACTCTCGCTACCAGACCACAACCAACTTCATTCATTTGATACCAATGAATTAAGCTTCAATCAACTTCAATCATAATCGATTCAATGGTCATTTACTTGTGCAAGTTTACGTCTTCCATTTCAACCAAGAGCAATTCTCAAACAGCAATTCGCCCACCCAACCGAAATCGAATTAATCTTTCCGATCGGTTTAACAATCTCTTGAGCATAAGTGATCGAAACGATAAAAAAAAAGAACTTTTAAGAGGATTTGTTCGATTACTGTTTGACGGACGGAAACCGTACTCAAATGACCCTCCTCTGCTGGTTCCTCAGTCAAGTGGCAGATATGCCGCACTTCGAATGGCATATACGCAATCTGCGCTGTAGTGACCGTTCCACCAAAATGGCGTTTAGTCTTTACGGCACTTGGCATCGTAGTTGTCGTCGTTGCAAGCTGATGCGACGAGGAAATGAGTTTCCGAAATTGTTCATGTGTAATGAAGTAGAAACGAGCGGTAGCATCTCGGACGCTGTTGAATGCTACGTAATGTTGAAAACTTTAATTAATGCTAAAAATCAATGTAATGGATGCGGAATTACAGTCTGGAGATAAAATCTTCAATCCACTAAGCCGAGTTTTGCATTTCAATCAGCACCCGCGAATAGTTTGCGAAAAGTTGAGTTTGAAGAGAATTTATTTCGAAGGATATCGCTGCTCTAGTGTGACAACACCTTAATGATGATAATATCGTTTATACATTGAACGAATGACTTGAATTTGTGAAGTGAATTTCTTATATGAATAATATCTGCAATCTTCAATGCCTAGGAAATGATGCCATTTTCTGAATCCTCGAGAATCGTCCCCTCTAGGAGTTGACATTATGCCAAGAAGCTGGAATTTGTCTACATTAGAACCAAGTAGAAGAATTGTTTTTTATTCATGTTCGACACAACTTATCAATAAAAATGCATGGACATTGATAGACTTATGAAATCAAAAAACATGTAAATCCTTCTTCAAGTTTTGTGTATGATCTTCTTCTTTTTTCTGACGTTACTTCCCCACTGGGACAGAGCCTGCTTCTCAGCTTAGTGTTCTTATGAGTTCTTCCACAGTTATTAACTGAGAGCTTACTATGCCAATGACATTTTTTGCATGCGTATATCGTGTAGCAGGTACGAAGATACTCTATGCCCTGAGAAGTCGAGAAAATTTCCAACTCGAATAGATGCTCGACTGGTGGGATTCGAACCCACGACCCTCAGATTGGTCTTGCTGAAAAGCTGCGCGTTTACCACTACGACTATCTGGGCCCCATTTATGTATGATAAATCCCTTAAATGAGCAACTTAATAAGGCCTTGTTCGCAGGATTGCTCTTGATGAAATCTTTAAAATTATGCCTTGATCCACTAATACTCCCTAGACACATCGTCAGTCTTATCGTTGATACTCCAAATAATTTCAGTTACATATCTCTTGTTGTTTAAAGTTGAAGCAAGATGGATACTCAATTTAATTTTTTTACCCAATTTTTCAAACTAAAATGTCGCATGCTTCCTGTTATTACAATGATTTTCAGCTAAATGTCAGTTCGACCGCTTTTTATTGCATATGGAATGTATTGTTTCCATGTGCGAAATTTGGTTACAATCTGAGTTTCAGTTGAATTAAGGAAAAAATCATTAACTTCAAATCGTGTTTCGCCAGAAGCTGTACGGCTAAAACATAACTTCAATATTCACTTCTTCTAACCGTGAGATTATCATCCAAAAATACCGAACTAACCAGCAAAGTCCCATTCTTCTCCGAAACTGAAATAATCCCTGAACAATGAACGAAAGCACTAGAATCAATTAAGCAAATATTATGACGTTTAAGAAATGGATCTCTTATCTGCCGCAGGCCCAACATCCACCAGGTACAGGCAACGAAAACCGAGACCATTAAAAGAAGACATTAACTATGCCGAGGGCAGCTGGAGAAAAATTGCTAAATCATTATGATGTATCAGGAACGGCGAAAATGTTCTCTATGGCCAGTCATTCTACAGCTCAGAGCGGCGGGCGCGTGTATGCTACCACTAAGGGTATGTGATATGAGCCTATGCATGCTATAAAACGCTTGACTTTTACTGTGCGCCCTGTTTTTAAGTTGCCCGTGAGAGACACCGACCCCAATATGCTTCCAGTGGGCTATTTGCCCACACTAGACAACGGACTAGCATGCAACATTATGGCGGTTTAAAATTTAGAAAAGTTTGAAAATCCAGTCTCCCATATCTTTCCTACCATCCATACCATAAAAATAGCATTCTGTGAAACTTTCAGCTTTCTAGGTTGTGGTGTAAAGGTGGCGATGTAGGTTTGTATGGAAATTACGCCGAGGATCTTGGATCGAATCCAAGTCACCGACAAAAAGTTGTAGTGACGACTTTCGAAGGGAAGTAAAGCCGTTGGTCCCGAAATGAACTAGCCCAGGGATAAAAATCTTGTTAATAAAGATAAATATAAAAAGCTATCTGTTGATAAATAGTGTACGATTTATTTTTGTAAACTCATTCTTTTAGCAAATAAGTGACATCAGTTTCATCAAATTTACAACTGGATTTTTGACATTTAGTCGTTTCTTTATTCTTTAAAAATGTACTAATTCTTCTATCAAAAAGGAGCAATGGATTCAATTAAATATTTTGCTTTCCGGGCACAGAAATATTTCATCAGGATCCAAATAGCTTCTTAATATGTAGTATTGAATAGGCTTCTATACATTTGACGCTCTGATTTTATGTAGAGCATGTTGTGGCGGTACCACGAATAATTGAATTCAAAAACTACTTTGAAAAATGAGTAATAGTTTAAGTTGCCCAGATTTTATTGAATTAGACCATTGAGTTATATTGACAGGGGGGTATCTGTGAATATAACTCACCTTGAGTGAAATGATGAATTCGAGTTCATTTGTCCATGTGCTCAACTCCACATACCATTTGCAGAATTAGTTCCCTGTTCGAATCTGGCGCGATCTTTTTGTAGAAGACTGTGTCCTAGGATTGGACATCGACCTGGGTTCAAGTATCGTTGACACCTTAAATCTTTTATAAAACTTCGGGTAAGCAGCGAGTAGGATAGGAATCTACTTCGTAGATTGCGCGTAATTTTCGGCGACGGAGATTAGCAAATCTCGCGCCTATTCTGAGGATCCCTGAATTTGACTCTTCCACTTTGTTCTTGTCTGCGGAAGAGGCGAGAGCGGTGCAAATTTAATTAAAACGCGCCGTGGTGTGATAGTTAAAGTGAAATAAAGTAAACGTGAAATGTCTATGAATTTTGTTATTTTAGATTTCTTTCCATATCCCACGACGGGTAATTTTGGTGCTTAATAGTGTGCTTAGGGTGCAAATTCTAAATGTCACTTGTCGTGTGATCATGTTCTTCAAATAGATTTGTGGCAAGTAGCAAGGGCCGTCACACCACACCCCCAACTTAGCAACCGTTTTCGACGCCACTTTCTAGCTTCGGAGTTTTTCCGGCGGTACACGTGGGCCAAATCACCTTGGCATCCTTCTGTCAATGTTTGCCTGCAAGTAGCACTTTGAAGAGAAACTCTAATGACTAATTGAAGATTAATTGAAGAGGTTAGTAGCAGAGGGTAATTGAAGAGTTTTTTCTGCGGTTTTTCATTCCATATAAATTGTATGTATAACATGGAAAAAGAAATATATCTTTTCTGACGAGGATCGCAAGTCGTCACATCTGCATTTTCGTCAAAATTAAGTTAAAGTCAGTTTTCAACCAATTTTCCAATGCTCTTTCAGCTGCACTAATGAGATAATATGATTTGTTCGAAGAAAATAGAAAAAAACAGTAAGTCAAATTGTCCCATGATAAATAGTAACCGCATATCAGTCCCACTACAGATTTCTAAACCGTGTCATAAAAAAATGCACCGTATTTTGATCATCTTTACATTTTTCTCGGATGGATATCATAGTAAAAAGAAAACTCTTAAAGTTTTAATAAGATTTGAACTGGATTTTTTTGAATGTTCGTATGGAAAACGAGTTTTAAAAATTTCATCGTCCATTTGGCGGCATCCATAAATTACGTGACGCTCAAGGGGGGGGGGGGTCAAGCGTTACGGCTCATACAAAAATTTGAAAATTTACATACAAAAAAGCATTACGGAGGGGGAGGGGGTCAAAAATTTCGTTACGTAATAAATGGATACTGCCTTTTCTCAATGCCTACTTGTTAAAGATGCCTGCAGAAACTGCTCTAACTGTTTGAAACATTGTTATGTTTTTGGATTTTACGTCATATTTATATAGATCTTCGTATTGTTAATCGAATAGTTGAAAACGTTCATACGTGGACAAATTCTTATTTTTTTTTTCTTTTCTAAGTTTTGTCCTTGCGACTTTTTATCCCTTAGGTCCGATTTCTTCACCTTCGCTTAAGCCTTAAACCACGTTTACCCATATGATTAAACATGGTTTTAAGCCGGGGTGATTAAATTGGCCGTTCTGACCTTTTGACGTTTTGTTTCTTCAAGCGTGTTCGGTTTATCGAGCTATCTATCGGAATGAAATTTTTGTCTTTCTGTTTTGCTGGGCAGTGCTATGCGAAGTACCAAGCTAACGTGTTATGTTTCGCGCACCGTCAGAGTAATTTACATTGATATTGAAGTTATGAGTGTTCAGATAAGTCACCAACTGGTGAGCTCATTTTATGTTAAAAATAACACACAATTCAATCGTGTCAACACCGAACAAATATCATTCGTTTACGGTGTAGAGTTTTTCCAGTACTGTAATCAAGTCTTACCGACAATCGAGTACTTCCTTATCCACGAATCGCATCACTAATCAAAGGTGACTCCCATATATTTCCCTTCTTGAAAAAAATACCCTTCCTGTGATATCCACATACAGATGCAGAGGTATTCTCGGTCTCTAGTAGCAACAATAGAAACTGTTGAAAACTTGCATTTTAAAGATAAGTAGAAAACTTGCTAGAGTTTTGACTGTATGGTAGAATCAATTATGTGTTTCGGCTACGTAGTCTTGATTTTTACAACAGCTTTTTTTTTTATTTTTCCGACGTTTCGACACGGCAATTGAGTCTTCCTAAGGGGATACTGAAAGTCACATTTTTGGATTCTCTTATTTGGATTAAAGTGCAATTTGTACCAGTTCCGATCAATCACAGAGTAATAATCAGAGTTGTTATTAGTCGCCGGATTTGACAGACTATTAGTGACGGTGACAAAAAATGAAAAGTTTTCGTCTCTGCCTCAGCTCAGCGCGTTGGATAGAAGCTTGTAGCTAAGACTTTCTTTGTCTGCAATTGTGCGCTCGGTGACGAATAGAGGCTTATTTTGGCTCAGTGCGAAGGGGTGACGCGCTGAGTGACAAAAAATATTACTCGTTGACTTTTTACGGCTCTGTTTCGACGTGGTGTTGTTGTCAGACATTGAAGACTTATTTTTTTTTCCAACTTTTCGTCATCGGTCAGTGACGAAAACGATAGTTACCAACCCTGGTAGTAATCATTGACATGTACAATGAGTCTATGCTATGCAGCTAATTTTCATCATAATGAAGAAAAATAACCCTTATGCCAAAATGAATCACGGAAGAGCATATATGGAGAGAGATGATGGTTCCTGGTCAAAGACATAAAAATTTGTATGTGCACAACAAACCACGAGAGGAGAGGGGGTAGTCTGAAAATCCGAAAAATGGCCACGAGGCTCATGGACAGCCCCTCCACAGCACGAAGGAAAAACACCCTATTTTGAAATAACCAAGATGTTTGTTGAAATTAGGTTGTTTCATTATAAAATATTTGTTTCCTTATAATGTGAATAATTGTTGTTTCAAACTGAGATTTTGGTTAGTTTCTACAAACAACTGATTTGATTATACTAAAAAATAGAGAAACAAATACTCTAGTTGACTATAGGTGTCAAAATAGAATAACGGGTTGGTTTGAATCAAACAAAGATTTTATTCACATTCGAAACAACCAAATTTCTAAACTTCAAGCGTTATTTATGTGAAAGCAAGATCGGTCAGCTAAAATAAGTAATAAATAACGACAATTTTTTTTTCTCAGTGATGAACATTTCAACTAAAGTTTTAAGTTCATTCGATACTTTTGTTTTTTTTTTCAACATCCTATGACAATTGTCCTTAACAAACGAGAAATACTGCTGCTGACTCCTAATATTTCTGTTGAATTCCTCCTTCTGTCTTACCACTCTAGACAGATTTTCTCAGACATCTCGCATGTGCAGATTAAACATCAGTTTAGATTGGAGAAAGTTTTCAGAAGAAAAATACGTGCAGCTATCATTCGAGAGCTAGAGCCTAGTGTTTCAGGAATTATAATAATAATTATCTCATAAGACATGAATTTAACGAAACCTGAATAAAAGATTTTGTTTTCTTCAATACTAATAATGGAAACATAAAACACAGATTAGTACCTCATCCAAAACCAAAAAAATGGTTAAATCAATCAGCAAATTTGTTTATTTTGAATTGATTCATGTTTAAATCAAACCACTGTTGTTAGTTTGAAACAACCTACGTTCTTGGTTGCTTCAAGAACTGTCAAAATGATTGGGTTGTTTCAAACTAAGATTTTGTAGAAATTATTTAGAATGTTTTGGAATGTATAACACTAAATCTGAGTTTGTTTCGAACGGTGCATTTTGTTGATTTCAATCATAATTTTGTTTGTGCATGTTTCAAACTGATGTTTTGTTTGAAATAAACTATATATTAGTTATAAGCACTATTTTTTTTTCTCAGCGAGTGTTTAAAATTCCGCGTATGGTTCCGTTTCGTATCGTCATGAAAAAAATCCATATTGCATACCCTCAATGCTACCACAGGGGGATCCGTCCTGGTACTGCTGCTGCTGCTGCCTTTGCTAGTGGCGGTACGACAGAGACGAGAATTTCATAACCTTGTCATTGTTCCATTGATCGCATTTCATTTTTTTGTCGAGTCGAAAGAGGCACATTAAGGCACATTTTATTAAATTGTACAGTGAGGAGTAATGGGAACAGACAGACTTGGCGCGCACCCGGTAGCTTACATACATATGCTGTAGTGCTTATATGCAGTGAGGACCTACCGTAGCTCTGACTGGGAAACATCAATCCGAAGTAGAACATGAAACAAGGAATTCATACTTCTGGCAGAGCAATCTTCTCTAGTGAAGAGTCAACAGTGTTCCTATACTTTGGGAAGGACCGAATGCTTTCAATAGGCTGCCGAAACGCGTTAGGGCAATTGAGTTTTACTGCTCAGCATATATTCATGAGAGGGAACGAAGAATTTAATAACCCGCATTCGGGAATGATTTGCATGACACGGTTAGAGCTGTTTTTCGTGATCAGGTCCAACCTTGCCCGGCCGATTTGCGGTTCTACTTGTGCGCTTGTAGGAGTTTGGAGTACAATACAGCAGCATACAATTAGAACATTTATTAATTACGTACATTACTGTAATGTAGTGAACTTCTTGTTCATAATCTTCTTATGCATCAATGAATTCGTAACACATTATTTTCATAGGAGCAAACATATTTCAACACCAAAATATTTCACCTCCATAATGTACAGTTTGACAATGGTTAATACAAATGCGTTCCTTTACTACATGTTTCTTAGATATTTATGAATGATCTGTAGGAAATAAAGTCGTGTTTATCGATGATCAATTTCACCCTTTAAACAATTTCTAGCATAAAAAATGCTTGCTAAAACTGTATCCATTTTGTTAGAAATATAATCTTACTGCACATATTATGATTTTTTTCATTTATTTCTCCTAAAAATACACAGGTTCATTAAACACCAGCAATACACTTCTATCTGGGAACAACACGAGCATCTATAACAAAACAGCCATGTGACTGCTGTGTTTGATCCACGACATCGATTTCGATGGTCACACTGACCAGCGGATAAATCGCAGTGATCGGCATGCTCAAGTGGTAAGTCAAATCCTCCCCAGGGCTAGTTGGGCAACGTGATTGTACCAACCAGTTGCAAGCGGCAGAACGGTCGGCAGGCAGCTCATAAGGAGCAGTGACGCCCAATGCTGTTGCGGTCACTATGGTGCGCATATTCGTGGCTTCTTGAACTGAAATTATACAAGTCATTTATGTGTAATATTCCACAACTCACAAATAGTTCTCGACTACACTTACCGGAAGTAAAATCCATTGCCATCTTTGCCTCGGTACCTCTGGGTAACAAGCATGGCAAACTTGGGCAGTCTAACAGACGAACTTCTCTGGGAACAGGTCGAACGCCACCGCATGGACGGAAAGCTACTGTGTCCCAACTCTGGTGGTCCACATTGTCTGCATTTTGGAGTATCGCAGCTGGAATAATGACGAAGAGCAACAGTAGTTGAATCATAGTTACTGCGTTAAGCGAAGATGAATGATTTTTGAATCCGACCGAGTATGAACTGAAATGATTGGGTATTTAATGCTAGTTTTATACTTACATTTTGGAAAGAAGCAAGAAATCTAATCCGATAAGACGGGCTTATCAATCAATTCCTAAACTATGTATATATTGTTACGTGCAGGTGTGAAATTCGTCAAGGCTTGGTAATAAATTTGTGTCCACACTATGGTAGTAGCGACAACATACATTTACAAACATGCTTTATAAGTTCCATCTTCTATAGTACAACATACCTTTAATACACAATATCAAATAATTGTTAGGGTGGTTCAAAATTTAAAACGGTTTAAAAATCTTACCTCCCATTATTTCGAACCATTCTCACGGTGAAACTAGCGATCTGTGAAATATTCTGCTTTCTATGTGGTAATACAAAGGTGGCCCAAAGACGATGTAGGTTTATATGAAAATTACGGTTAAGCCCTCCCTCCGCGGATACAAAGCAAAGCCAGGCTGAAGGTGTCTGGGTGCAATTCCTGGTCGGTCCAGGATCTTTTCGTAATGGAGATTTCCTTGACTTCCCTGGGCATAAAGTATCATCGTACCTGCCACACGATATACGAATGCGAAAATGGCAACTTTGGCAAAGAAAGCTCTCAGTTAATAACTGTGGAAGTGCTCATACGAACACTAAGCTGAGAAGCAGGCACTGTCTCAGTGAGGACGTTAATGCTAAGCAGAAGAAGAACGGCCATATTCTTGGAGGTGGCGATATCTAACAGCGTCCACTTCATCATCAGTGCTTCCGAAGTGTAGGCTATGGACGTTGATTAAGCTGAAGTTAAAGCATCGTTATTAATTCTTAACTTGCAAATTCTTGCATTGATCGGCCACCACTCGATCATGTGCTTTTGCATATCGCCCATCACTATGAAAGCTGTTCCCAGCTCACATGTGTTGCCACAGCTATGGTGGATGGTATGATCATGGCTCCTGTTCAACACACCTCCTGCATCGCTATAATTCCTAAACCGCAAACTTTTAGTACATCTAAGAGTATGCGTTTGCTTCCTATGAAGTTAAAAGTATTTCAGTTCCACATACCGAGTTTCCAATCTCGAGTCCATTTCAATCGCTATGGTCTTTGGCGATTGTCCTGGTCCGTTTTCTCTCGTTCCTGTGCTGATGTAAATTGCGGTTGGCTTGCAGGGCCGGACACCAACCCCTCAGCTTTCCAAAGGACCATTCCCCCTAAATGTTTGGAGGGCCATAGTGCACAGTTTAGCTTAGAGTCCTTTACTGACACTCGGACGATGATCAGCCGCTCCTGACATGTGGAACAGACGCTCCAGGTTTGCTGAAACAAAATCTCCTCACCTCTTCCCTGTCAGCATACGACCAAAGTTTCTACCGGGGTTGGTTACCCGATCTTCCCTGTGGTAACTCGTACAACGGCCGGTACTGCGAGGAGGTAGGGATAGAAGTTACTTGGTGATTGGCTAAGGATCACATGAAGGGGTATTTTTTATTTCTGCAGGTACACGAGGTACCAATAGTACGCCATGCCTAGCATTTACCGTGCCAGCAGGTTCTGTAAACTATGCACATCTTCAATTGTTTTCTATACACTCTTAGCTCAGCATTTAAACTTATTTGATGTTTTTACTTAACGGGTATTCATAAAGCACAACTATGTATTTTTTTTTTTTTTGAATATCTTTATTAGTATCATTCTAATCATTACATTCATTTCTTGTATCTAGGTGTTCTCTGTTATTAGACAACACTATCATCCTAATTTGGTAAAACAAATTTAAGATTTTATTAACATTTCGTTAACAACATTTTACATTCCATTTGCCGTAGCAGTTCAGATTTTTACAGGTAAGTTGATTTCACTTGCTTATAAGAGAAAAAAAAACGCTTTGAATTGACTTAACCTAACTTAACCTAAACATGTAACGCATTAATAGTGGCAATAGAAGATTGTAACGATTTTTGCCTGAAATTTATTAATTATTTTATTTGACATTTGTTCCAATGTTTCAACATTGGATATTCAATGTAACTCATTTGTACTATACCAGGGAGGAAGTTTCAGAATAGTTTTCAAAATTTTATTTTGAATTCTCTGCACAGCTTTCTTCCTGGACAACAGCTAATCCATATTGGTACAGCATACAACATGGCTGGCCTGAATTTTTTTTTTGAATATCAAAAGCTTGTTCTTAAGACAAAGTTTTGATTTTCTATTAATAAGGGAATAGAGACATTTTACAAATTTGTTACATTTGGCTTGAATGCCCTCAATGTGATTTTTGAAAAATACATTCTTATCTAGCATGAGCCCTAGATACTTAACTTCATCTGATCAATATTTAATCAAACACTCAAACTACTTGTTCATAGCAAACACTAGAACCAGAGACGGGCAAGAAACCGTTTTTCTAACGCTTCCATTCTTCCATCATTATAGCACGCCTTTCCATACGCCTAAAACATCCCAAGTAACAATTTTAGTTTTACAAATTACTTCCACGGTCAAGGCACTGTTACCTTCATCGCATCCCCAAAACCTTTTGTAGATCAGAACGTAACTAGTTGGCCCATTCTTATAGAGGCTATGAAGTGTGTTCGGATCAAATCGGCTAAAACAAACGGTTTTTGCAAATCAACCTTTTTGCGGGTTGATCAAATTCTAGTTGTATTTCATTTTTATGTGTGGATATGTACAGATTTAAATTGTAACAAATTCTCAATCGATTTTATTTACAATTTTAGTTTGTTCTCTTCACGTTGACTTTCATTTTCACCCTCTTTATGCTTGCTCTACGCTTCGCAGAATTACCTATCAAATATTGTGCATATGTTTTCAATGTTAAATTTTATCTTAACTAACTAAACTTACAATTTTCCGGTAAACGAGTTAGTATCAGTGCGTGTGTAGTATGTCCGTCCGTCAGTGGTATGACTGTCCTGCCGAATTTATCCCGTCTATCTACAGATTTGTTGAGTGGATACGAGTAACTGACACTGAAGAAGACTGCAAGTGGTAGTCGAAATACGCGTATCTGTCAAAGATAAGCATTTAGGAGCGGAATTAAAAGGTACACGGTACTCCATCTACTTTAAAGTTTCTCTATTTGAGATTCTGCTCAGAGGATTCGATCATTCATTGGGTGGTAAATGACTGGACAATGCGTACCATTGGTACTTCGCGTACCTGCAGGTATAAAATAGACCCCATTTGTGGTCCTTAGCCTCTTGTCCAGTAACTCCTATCCCTACCTCCCCGTGGTGCCGCCTGGGATACGAGTAACCGTAGGGAAGATCGGGTAACCAACCCTGGTGGAACCTTGGTCGTATGCTGACAGGGAAGGGGGGCTCCTCTCTTCTGAGGGTGTAGCTTATCAGAGCGTCTGTTCTCCATGTTAGGGGCGGCTCAAAACAGCGTCTGTTCTCCATGTTAGGAGCGGCTGATCATCGTCCTAGTGCCAGCGTGGGACTCTAAACAGTGCTGTGCACGATGATCCTCCGGCGAGACAGGGGGTTGGTGCAGGCCTTACAAGCCAGCCGTAAAAACCATCAGTACAGGAAGCATACAATGTAAATTCGGACCGGAAGAGCTCACCGAAGCCCCTCTTGAGGACTGCTGGAGTAGTCTCAAAGCAGCCATAAACAACGCAGCGGAAGGTGCCATTGGGTTCGTGGAAGCAAATCGACGGAACGGTTGGTTCGACGAGGAGTGTCAGACGGTTTTGGACGAGAAGAATGCAGCGCGGGCGATGATGCTGCAGCAAGGCACCCGTCAAAACGTGGAACGATACAAACAGAAGCGAAGACAGCAAACCCATCTATTCCGGGATAAAAAGCGCCGCCTGGAAGAGTTGGAGTGCGAAGAGATGGAGCAGTTGTATCGTTCTCAAGAAACACGTAAGTTCTACAAGAAACTAAATGCATCCCGCAAAGGCTTTGTGCCGCGAGCCGAAATGTGCCGGGATAAGGATGGAGGTATCTTGACGGACGAACGTGAGGTGATTGAAAGGTGGAAGCAGCACTACGATGAACACCTAAACGGCGCAGAGGAGGAAGATCTAGACAGCAGGAGGAATGGCTTCATCAGTACGGCGGATGAGGGAGACGTGCCAACTCCCACAATAGGTGAAGTTAAGGATGCTATCAAACAGCTCAAGAACAACAAAGCAGCTGGAAAGGATGGTATTGGAGCGGAACTTATTAAAATGGGCCCGGACAGGTTGGCCACTTGTCTGCACCGATTGATAGCCAGGATCTGGGATACAGAACAGCTACCGGAGGAGTGGAAGGAGGGAATAATATACCCAATATACAAAAAGGGTGACAAGTTAGAATGTGAGAACTATCGAGCGATCACCATTCTTAATGCAGCCTATAAAGTGCTTTCCCAGATCATCTTCCGCCGTCTATCGCCACTGGCAAGCAGATTTGTTGGAAGTTATCAAGCCGGATTTGTGGACGGGCGATCGACGACAGACCAAATCTTTATGTTGCGGCAGATCCTCCAAAAGTGTCGCGAATATCAAGTCCCTACGCACCACCTATTCATCGATTTCAAAGCGGCCTATGATACCATCGACCGCGAAGAGCTATGGAAGATTATGGACGAGAACGGTTTTCCCGGGAAACTGACTAGACTGATCAAAGCAACGATGGATAGTGTACAGTGCTGTGTGAAGATATCGGGTGCTTTATCGGACCCGTTTGAAACACGCAAAGGACTTCGACAAGGCGATGGTCTTTCCTGCCTCCTGTTCAATATTGCGCTAGAAGGTGTTATGAAACGGGCGGGCTTCAACATGCGGGGCACGATCTTCAATAAATCCAGCCAGTTCATTTGTTTCGCTGACGACGTGGACATTGTCGGAAGAACGTTCCAGGTGGTTGCTGAACAGTATACCAGGCTGAAACGTGAAGCAGATCGGGTTGGATTGAAGGTAAATACGTCGAAGACGAAATATCTGCTGGCTGGAGGAACCGAGCGCGATAGAGCTCGCATAGGCAGACGCGTGACGATCGACGGGGATGAGTTCGAGGTGGTGGACGAATTCGTCTACCTCGGATCATTGATAACGTCGGATAACAACTGCAGCAGAGAAATTCGAAGACGTATCATCGCCGGAAGTCGTGCTTACTATGGACTCCACAAGACCTTGCGGTCTGGTAAACTTCACTTTCGTACTAAGTGTACCATGTACAAGACGCTAATAAGACCGGTAGTCCTCTACGGGCATGAGACGTGGACAATGCTCGAAGAGGACCTGCAAGCGCTAGGAGTTTTTGAACGACGTGTGCTTCGGACGATCTTCGGCGGAGTATGTGAGAATGGCGTATGGAGGAGAAGAATGAACCACGAGCTTGCGCAACTCTACGGTGAACCCAGTATCACGAAAGTCGCCAAAGCTGGAAGGGTACGATGGGCGGGACACGTTGTGAGAATGCCGGACAACAATCCCGCAAAAATGGTGTTCACCTCAAATCCGGCCGGTACAAGACGAAGGGGAGCGCAACGAGCTAGGTGGTTCGACCAAGTGGAGCAGGATCTTGGAAGTGTGGGGCGATCGAGGAATTGGAGGTTAGCAGCCATGGACCGAGTTAGTTGGCGTAACATTGTGACGCAGGTCATGTCTTAAAGGACGTAGAGCCAGCAAAAGTAAGTAAAGTAAAGTAAGTAAGTATCTACAGATTTGTCCGGAAGATCTAACCCTCAGATTAGGCGATCACTGTGCAGATAATATACGGATTAAGTTATTTTTTTTTTCGTTTCTAATACTCTTACACTTGTGTTCGACTTCAATTTTCTTATGGCTATAAAGGCAAAGTACCTAATGGAGGCCTTGGAAATTTAGCCAAATTTGGGTTATTGGGCTCAACTACGGGTTTGCGTTGAAACAACTCAGATTTGAGTAGATCCACGTTGCCGTGTACGCCTCATCGACGCTGCAGTGCTGCCAGAACATTCCCCAGCCCGTAACGCTGTCTCGGAAGCCACATCCGGCTCAGGGCTACCTTCCTCTATCTCCATTCTGGCCAGCTCCACTGTCGCTCGCTTGTACCTTCCGGTGCTGGTATGCACCCACGCTTGAAGGACCCTTCCGTCGCCAGACTCGACGGCTTCCTCCACTTTTCGACGGACCAGCACTTCCGGTTGATCCCTTCGACTAGGTACACCGGATCTCCTGCACGTAGCGGTCTTGTTTCGCCGAACCATTTCATCCTCTGGTTCAGCGAAGGCACATACTCTTTTATCCACCATTCCCACATCACGCTAGCCAACTGGTACTAACGCTGGAAACCGTCCCGCAATGCCACCGCTGGGTGGAAGCGCCACGCATGACTGGTTCGGTGAAACACCCCTAAGTGAGTGCTTCTGCTTCGTTGGCCTGCTGCAACACGAACGTCAGTGGACGGGAGTTGATGACGTCCTCCGCTTCAACAATGGCCGTCAGCAGAATCTCGTCTGTCAACCGTCATCCATCGTCGAGCGCCCGAAGCGCCTCCTTCACTGAGCGGATCAACCGCCCGTTAACAGGTCTACGCAGTCATCTCTGATGCCCTGCGCAGCCTCCACTACTTCCTTGCTGGCTCCTCACAGATTCGTCCCGTTTTCTGAGAAGAACTCGATCGGCCAACCCCGACGGCCGATGAACCGGTATATCGCCATCAAACACGATTGCGTAGTCAGCCCGTGCGCCACCTCCAAATGTACCGCGGGTGTCACCATGTAGGTAAACAGCGCGATCCACCTCTTTTCTGCTTCTCTCGTTTTAATGCTGGACTATCAGCCTCGTGATCCGGTGGTCATCCGGAAGAATCACCGGAAACCGCAAATCGAAAGGTAGAAACTCCCCACTCTCCACTCACCCTTGCATTCAAATCAGTCCATGCTTGTCAACTAGCGGAGTCAGCTTGTACAGCGGACTGGACTTCTCGAACGTCATCCACTGGCTTGCCGGTCGAATTTTGTTCCTCGACTGAAGGTGTGTTCGTCGACAAAACTCTCCGACTGCACAATCCTCAGCAAACAGCCCTCCGCCTTCTCATACTCGTCTTGCTTCAGCGGCAGGCGAACTGACGCTCCCGTGTTTGGTATTAGCACCTTCAGCTGACTTCTCGTTGCTCGCAGCGTCTCAATCGGCAGCCTCTCCCTTTTCCGCCTGCAATTCGAAACGAATCGGTTAACACACGCCATCGTTCGAACCAGGACCATACACTTCGAGAATCGGCTCGCGTCCACTAGTACCGCTGGAACCTTCACATCGTGCAGCAGCAGGTGAACCCGTAACTCCTCTGTCGTGTTCGCCGGTGGCAAACTCTTCTTCGGCCATTCCTCCTCCATCTCGTACAGGAAATGCTGTCCTCGTATCCACGCGCTGTTTGGGTCTATTTCCGGGTTCTTACCCCACTTCGTCAGTTGGTCAGCCACTTTCAACTTCGTCGACACCCATCGCCAGTCTGCTAGGCTCAGGATCTCTCCGATAGGAAAAACGACGAACTGTTTGTAGCGGCGCTGATCGGACCGAATTCACGACAACACCACCTCTGCGTCGATCCAAAAGACCACCTTCGTAATGTGGAAATTGTGGTTTTCGCACACCGTCTGTGACATCCGTGCGCCGAGCACAGCTGCCAGAAGTTCCAGGCACGAAGTTAACAGCTGCTTCAACGGTGCCACCTTCGCTCGACTCATCACGAGTGCACATATCACCTCACCACGTATAACGGCTCGAAAGTACGCCACGCATCCATACGCCGTCTCGCTCGCATCCGCATATATATGTAATTGCACATCCTGGACCTCTTCCAATCGCGCACTGCCGAAATAGCTGCGTGGCAGCTTGAAAGCTCGAACGTCTGCCAGAATGTCCGGCCATCGTTTCCACTTGCCGAACGATGCTTCATCCACAACTTCGTCCCATTGAAACCCTCCAGAGGTCCTGAAACAGCATCTTTCCTAGGATGCTGACTGGCGCTAGATAGCCCACTGGATCAAACTGCGCCATCACGATGCTGAGCACGATTCACATCGTCGGACGTTTATTACCGCTGAGAGCTTCAAGGTACTCCGACTTCGATGCGCTGGCAAAACAGAAAACGTCCTCAACTGTATCCTATATGATTCCCAGCACACGCTCGTACTCGGTACTCTTTTCCAGGCTGAAATGCACCGACGACTCACTACTCCGCTCTCCAAGATTGTCCAGGAACTCGCCTGAATTGGACAACCAGTTCCTGATGTGGAAACCTCTGCGGGAGTGGATGTATTTCACCTGGTTTGCTCGCTGAACCGCTTCTTCTACCGTATCGTAGTAGTCGTCGACGTAATACCGCTTAACGATCGCTACCGTAGCCTCCAGGTACTGATCCGAAAACTGCTTGGCGTTCAAGTTCTTCACGAACTGCGCTGTACTGGGCGAACACGTGGAGCCGAAAGTCGCTACGTCCATAACGTACACCTGCGGAGCTTCGTCGTTGTTGTCTCGGAAAATGAATCGCTGCGCCTGCTTATCCTCCGTTCTAATGCGGATTTTGTGGTAGGGGAAGCGGTGGTAAAATGAACACCTTAAGGATATCATTTTGTTTCTGACATAAAAACGAGGAATTTGAACACTTCTATCGCACAACATCAAAAATAGGGATGTTATCTACGGCAGCGACATGAATTCAGACAAAAATAGCTAAATTTTCACATATTTTTATCGTTAGCAAAAACGATGCAAATGTTCATTTAACCTGCACTATGTGGGTAAAATGAACAGCTGTTGGTGGTAAAGTGAACATCATGCAGAAAAAGTGAGCTAAACAAATATTTTTGGAAATTTTCATTACACATCCGAATATATATATCCATTAAGGATTGTAATTCATTCAAAAAGAAATCTAAAGGTATCATGTTTGACATCAGATCATAACGATATTCACCTCACTGAAAAACCTAAAGACCTCCGAGCTAAAATTCACGTCCGTTCCGATTTTTAAACGTGGTTTTCTAAAATCCTAGTTTTCGTTGACATTTTTACTTCAGTTGACCTCCGTATCAACCCGAACACTCCAATTTATGCTCTAAATCGTCCGTGTGTGATGAAAATTCATTGAAATTTATTTTTTCTCGGTGAAACGCACAGTGTACATTTTACCACCCCTGTTAATTTTGCCACCACTTCCCCTATATCTCCTGTATGTCCTCACCAAAGACGACCACACGAATAAAGCAAAATAGCATTTATGGTAGCTATTTTGAGACCACCTGCTCTAGATGAATGTCGCTTCATCTTTAAAATGATTTTATCTTAACGTCGATCTTGCCGGATTTATTCCAACGTAAACAAAACGAAGTAAGATTAAAAACACGTCTGTAATAACACAGCGTAACAAAAATGACATTTTTGCGTGTCTCAAGAATTAAATTATGTGTCTCTAGTAGATTTGAGGTTGCTGAATCTGATGCCGTTCACAGAAATGCTCCAGCACGTCACAATTTTTAGCTACAGGTCACTAAAGTTGTATAAAACACAGGTTTCATCAATGTTCACATAAAATTTAAATAATGATTTATCGAAAAATATTATGATCTTATCTATAAAACATGCAAAATAGGACTTTAACTTTCATTCCAGATATAATTTGATTGAAATTGCATGATCAAATTGAGGTAAAATCGATTTTTTCAACATGCTTGCAGTCTCCATACGAAATTCTTCGTCTCTCTTATATGGCAAAATACAATACTTTTCTAAACCAACAAAAAATAAATTTTGAGCATCGGAAGTATTACGAACTTTGTTAATAAATATTGTTATACACATGAAGTTTGAGTTCTGAGGAAGATTAAGCAAATAAATTGCCATACAAGCTGAGAAACTTGCATGCAAGTTGGCTGAAATAGTCAAATTTAGTATTTTCAACAGACAATATCTCAAAAACTAGACGTGCTATGATATTTCTGTAAATGACAATGGATTCAGCAACTCTTAATTAAGTAAATAGCGGTATTTTGATGCTTGAGACAAAATCGTGTTCCGCAGTGTAATTTGTTGTTAAATACTTAAAGTGATTTATTTTGATATAGTGCTCATATCTTTAGTGAGTTTTACTGTGAAATGAGATGAAAGAGAAGTTTAATTGCGTGTGCCCCCTCTGTAAGTGATATATTTCTAGTTATTTAACATTTGCTAAAATAAACCGCCAGGTGAAGAAGACAACATATTCAACCTTTCTTGGTTTGTTTGGGCTATAATTGTGCTTCAAATTTTATATAGCCAGTTTAATAATCATATCATAGCATCTGATAAGTGAATTCAAGAAGATAATTTGATTTGAAAATAGTGAGATTGTAGCAAACGGAGTGAAATTAATATGGCGGAGCACTTGTTGATAGATTGTCATCGACAAATGCTGTTTTGTCATCATAAATACACAAATAAAAGCACACTGTTATGACTCGGCATTTGTGGAAGTAAAATTGTCTTAATAAATGCAGATTGAAGATCATTCAGCTTTTTTTCGCTTTTTATGATAATTAAGCAGCATTTACCAAAGTTTGACAATTTGGGCCTGCTGTTTTGAAGTATATACGCAATAACGGATATGAGTTTTGCATTTTCCCATAAGGAACAAAAGAACACTAAAGAACACAGTAATAACGCAATATTAGTGACTTTATATTGGTTTGGTAAGTATTATTTTTGCAATGCCAATGGTGTTCTCGCATCTTATGAGCCCAAATACTGATTTGAGAGGTATAAATAAGGTAAGTTATCAGAAACCATGTGGAAGCCATGTGTTTAAAACAGCTTTTATGACAACAAGGTGTCTTATATGAATCTTTTATCATAGCCGTAACAAATAAGAGTCGTTCAGTCACTGAAAGTAGTTTAAATAAGGTATTGTATGCTGCAATAAAACTGGTTCTGTGGCCATAAAAAATTTGACTTTATATTTTGGCTCAAAAAAGTTTTGAAACAGCCAAGAGCAGAATTAGAAACTCCATGTTTTAGCAATGGTGAATGTCGCCTCTAACTATTACAGCATTCACGTAACTGTCATAAAACATTAATAAATCCACACGAAAGCCAAGTTGCTGTTGAATTGTTACTTGGGATAGGCATTCAGCTAACCATAAAAGCAAACCTCTCTGCCATGCCTTTTCTCCAAATCCATTACAGTGGGGCCAGTATAAGTATAACATCAATTTCTCCCCCTTCCCCATGTGGGATTGGCCTGCATTCTGACAGGGCTGGTGCCATTGTTGCCTAAAAATAGAAGTGAAAAGTGAAGACCAAATATCACGTATGAACATACAGAATGTACCTAACTTTATTGGCAGAGACTTCAAATGACCAAACTTTCAGAATATTAGTAAAATAGGAATCATCATATTATTTCGTTAAATCAACTCATCGGCAATTAGCTCAGTCTCTAATAACATGTTCATTTATCAATGTTCGTAATAGACTCAAATTTATAAATCGACGATCGAAATGATAGGAAAAGTTACATAAGAACCGTGCTTTTTGAATTATTTGATCCATCTGTCTGTTGCGTTATTCACACATTAAGCTCATTTTACCGGAATTTGTCAATTTAACCGTAATCTCAACAGCTGAACAGTTCGGTAAAATAACAAATCTTCACTCCGCCAATATTTTACAGATTCCGGAAAATGTGTACCGAAAACTGTAAAAAATGTCCTTGCCTCGTTAAATTATATCACCGTACTGTTCTGCTATTGAGATTTCACCGGAGTTACAATAATTTAATAGTGAAAAATGTGTTAAATTCTTAGGATGCGGAACGTTTACAACGTTTCATCAATCTACACAGTATTTTTCACTCAAAGTTGTCTATCCCAAATAAATCGACAAGGTGTGTTTTGTCCCGACAGTGCGTATTACCCCAGATACCCCTATGAGCAATTAATTTATAAAATTTCTGACAATATACTTTGAAAATTACTGCTTTCATTACATTTAAACAAATAAAATTAAATTCCTCACATTGGTTTCATAGAAAGAAAACTGCCACAAGCTATACTCTTTTTGACAGAATGTCATTCATAGTTTTGTGATATTTGACAATAAATTAAAAAAATTCGAAAAGCGTAAAAATAGGTTGCAACTGCCAATCTTTGGCATCTTTGAGCCACGATGTATCAAAGCGTAGTCCGTATCGAAACCTGAGGTCGTATCTTACGGATAAAATTAGCCCCCGCTGAACCTATCGAAAAATTCCTCAAACCACCAACGAAGGGTACATTGCACTTACCTACCTACCGTTAGGCATTCGCTCGGTCTCTATTTCACTTGGCACAATCTCGATTCTTTCCACGTTCGTGATTGCAGAACAAAGAACTTAATAAGCAATGAATATGAGCCAAATGGTCGAGAGGGTGCCCGGGGTCAGCATCAACCGTGTTTAACTGGGTGGTATGAATGGAGGGTACAAGCATTTCTAGGCTACCATGTGAAAAGGGTGAAACAACTTTTGCCACCCGAAGGTTCACCGTTCGCCACAAGCGCAATTCAACTAATTCTTGTGAGTTTAATACACTCACAGGTCAAGGTGAGTCAGATCTACCTGTAGTTAGGCGTATGCCTCTGGTGGAATGGTTGTTCCGCCCTTTTCTCAAGTTGGTCTAGATTCGTCGTGGAACCATCAACATTCATTGGAGTCGCCATTGCATCCTCTGTTTGGGAGCAAGGGGAGCTGCATCTGGTATTCTGCGGTAAGCAAACGGTGTTGTGCAATTCCGAGTCAAGTCATAAGCGCAAAAAATACACGATTCTTCACGGAGACTTCATCTCCGGTTCTTCCGGTTCCAACATGATTGCCTCTCGGGTAGATTATCTCATTGGGAGCAAGCGTTGGCTCTGTATGTGGAGCATTTCCAGCGCAAAACTCAAATATAAGTAGAACTTTCATACTGACTATATTGAATGTGAATGAACCTTCGCGTATTAGTGCCATCATATGTGGCATTTCTCATCAAATGTTTGCTTAGTTTCCTATACCAGATTTTGGAAGGGTATATCAAAACAGAGGATGATTTAACCTACGGGCTGTCGCGCTATTGTGCTTTGTACAATAGTTGAGATTTATATTCTTTCATTTTGCAGCAGAGGTATCTATCTACTCCAAACCAAAATGTATTCCTCAAGAAACTTCTTAAACACACGACAGTTTCGTTTTCAGCATGACCCTTAGTATAGCGGTCAATTAAAAAAGGTACATAGAAGTCACATAATAATGAACGCATTATATACATATGGTTCGAATAGACTACAATTTGAAATCGATATATTTCAAAATACAGATAATTTTGTAACTTGATGTCTTCAGTAAAGTAACCTCATTTAATTAGTAATAGTAAAGGTATCTCATTTAATTCGATATTTGTCCGTTAGATGGCGCTTGTCATTCAACCATCCATACTAGACTGTAATATATGAGTAAGGATGTCATCTGTCTAATAGGAGAAAAAATGAAAATAAACTCTGAGAATATCTTGTTGGGTAACCTACTAGCCAGTGCATATTTTTCCTTATGTTTTGATTTCATTCATTACCATATATTTTTCACCAATTCCGAGGAATCTCAATCGCATAAAAAGCATTAGTATGTTATGCACCATGGTGTAAACCAGTGCTTCCCAAACTTTTTTAACTTTCGCCCCCTTGAGGCCAATATTTATCTGGAATCGCCCCCCTGATTCAATTTTTTTTAGCTGGGCGCTTTTTAGATTTACTTTATTAAAAGCGTACCGAAATTCGATCAAATTATCAAAAAAGTTAAAATTATCAAACATACACTCACGTGCAAAAGTTTGGGTTTACCCCTTTTTTTTTTAGTTTTAGCAGGTGGCAAATAACATTTACGAACTAACCCAGCATTTCACGTTCGATTTGGAGGCTAGTCATATCGAATTCATCCATCGTGCGCCAGAGTGTCGGACTCTTTTATACCGACTAAAATCCACCTTCGCCCACGAGCCATTCCCCCCGGAACTGCCTCCTTGGCATTACTTCATGGGGGAGGCTATTGTGCTAACCGCTGCACTGCTCATTACTTCGCTTTCTGCGTGTGACTCTCGTGTAACTTACGCTCCTGTACTTTCCTTGCTCTCTTCGTACTGCTGGCATCGCGCCATGGCCATGTTTCTACTGCCACTTCGTTGCTCTGCTGCGACGTGTTTGGGGCTGGCATCTCGCCAGAGCCCTGCGCAACTTTTGCACCTGCTGCTAATCCGCCGATTCTCGAGTTCTCCAGGTTGGACCAGTTGGTTGCCGAGGTCGGTCCAGCGATTCCGGTTGGAGGGTAGCTTCCGGTTCACTGGCGCCCCGACGACCCGAAACTGGTGGTTGTCACGATCGCTACTCGGCATAGTCCCCGACGGTGGAGCTAGCCTACTCCAGCGGAGAGTTCCCGACGTAGGAATGTCTCCCGAAACCGTTAACGTTACGCGTTTGTTCCCGCTTCACTGCTACTGAATTTTGTGATGACGTGCAAAGTGCCTTCGAGCGATGTTCTGAGCAGACAGTAGAAGCTTTACATTAAGATTTTTCAAACGCATGGAAGCACCATAAGGTTCCAGAGAGTCATGCCAATTATCAAGAAAGCTTGCTGAAAGCTGTAGCAGTGTAAAACAGTAGCCATATTCAAGGACAAATTATAATTAAGTTGTATTTAATAGAAACTAAGTAATTTTAAATAAATAAGAACACATTTTAATCATTTCCCTGATTGCATACCATATATTCTTTTTGGGCATGAATCCCGAGCTTAGTAAGTAAAGAAATGTAGGTCGTACATTAGATTAAAATTCCGATGAGAAAATATCAATTCAGCATGGAAAACAAGATGATTTTTGTAATTACATACCAAACAAAATTCTTCAACGATGTAGGAACGTGACCGGAGTCGTTATGAAGCAGAATTATCTTTAAGGCATCGAAAATGAGGATTGTAGGATTATCAGCTTGAAATAAATTCAAATAATTCATTATTAATTATTAATCATTGATAACCATGCAGAGATGCTGACAAGACCTAGTAGTATGTATTGAAGTGTGCAAAACTTTGAATCGATTTGTTTCAAAATTTTCCCGAAAGAATATTTTTAAAACTTCCACATTTCAATATTGAGTATCTCAACTAACGATTAGCAAGGAAACACTTGATGTACATTTCGTTTTCATAATCCGCTGTTTCAGACATGGCGTGATTTTTAAAACACATTTGAAGTTAGTATGGAAATCGCTTATGAACCACCATGACAAATTTTACTACGGGACGAGCAGTCATTATGTTAATTGAAATGTCATTGAGTCTACAGACTGAAATCTTCATTGATCATTTATAATATAAAAATGAAGACAATGAAGTGCAATAAAATTGTGATATACTTAAAAAAATGTGCTCTTTCGATCAAATTACAAAAAACTGTAACTTTTACATGGCTAAACAACCTAATTCTTTCTTCACATGCACATGGAATTTAAAACACACAATTTAAAGAAAATTGATTGTTATAATATCGCTGGAATCATGGAAAAATATTCACTTAACTTATTAAACACATTTACTTCCCGAGATATGAAATATAAATTTGAGAACCATGTGAGAGCACATGACATTACAAAGTGAGCTTACGAAATATAGCTTCGTCTAGGGACAGTAAAAAGACTAGTTTCGTCAGTGTCGTAAGCCAGTAATGATACTCAACAGCCCTGCTCTTCAGACTAAGGTGGACACTTTGTACTTGAATTATTTAAGTCGAATCTGATCCAAAAAAAATGTCCTATATGATTTGGTTGAGCAGATTGCAATTGTTTACATTGAAGCCTTCTAGGAAATACAATTTTACAAGGAAATACAATATTTAGGCGTTTGATTTTCTTGCTTACGCTGTTTGGAAAACAGATCAAAGTATACTTTTTGTAGTTGTTCGTTCATCAAACTTAAATTCTATGAGTACAAGCAAAAGCATATTCAATAATTACACAGCGTAACAAAAATGACATGTTTGCGTGTCTCAAGAACCAAATTATGTGTCTCTAGTAGATTTGGGGCTGCTGAATCTGATGCCGTTCTCAGAAATGTTCCAGCACGTCACAATTTTTAGCTACAGGTCGCCAAAGTTGTACAAAACAATGCTTTTATCAATGTTTACATGAAATTTAAAGTACAATTTATCATATTTTTTTGTAATCTAATCCACCAAACATGCAAAATAGAACTTGAACTTTCATTTCAGACATAATTTGATTGAAATTGCGCGATTAAATTTCGATTAAACCGATTTTTTCAACATGCTTGCAGTCTCCATACAAAATTCTTCGTTTCTTCTATATGGCAAAATACAACAATTCTCTAAACCATCAAAAAATAACTTTTCCGTATCGAAAATAATACAAACTTTGATGATAAGTATTGTTATACACATAAAGTTTGAATTCAGTGGCAAATTAAGCCAATATATTACTTAACAAGCTGGGAAACTTGCATGCAAGTTGGCTGAAATAGTAATTTTTTGCATTTTCAACAGTCAATATCTCAAAAACTGGACGTGCTATGATATTACTGAAAACGGTAATGGATTCAGCAACCCTTAATTAAGTGAATAGCGGTATTTTGGTGCTGGAGACAAAAACGTGTTCCGCAGTGTTATTTATTCCTAATCAATAATATCAGCATAAAGATACAATTGCACCGGTCCTGAAATAGCTACGGATGAGTACGCAATGATTTTGTTCTTCTTCTTTTTCTTCTTCTTCTTTTTCTTCTCCTTCTAATACGCAATAATCATAATATGGATATACTATAATGCTGCACAACCATAGCCCTGCGAGATTTTCTGTACCCGGAACTTGGTCACAGGTTTTCAGTCCTTATGAAGAGCTACTCCGTCAGCACTTTACGATCATCCAATACAAACAAGAAGCTTTAAATCGGTTAATTTAGGAGATACAAAAACTTATGATACTTTTTGGCAAAGAAATAGAATTGTCTACAACTTTGCTGAAGCATGTAAACTATTATTTCTACGAATAATCAAGTTAGTTCTATAATTTATTTGAATATGAATAACACCAAACAAAGCGCTTATCTGATACAATTAACTTTGAAGAAAACCTTTTTTGTCTTATGCTCTATTCTTAAGCTCAAAATGCATCTTTCCGCGTAAAACTACTTTCTGGACCATTGTGCAATGGCACTTTTTCTTTTATTGCCCAGAGAAAAAAAAATCTTGTTTTTACTCAAACGTAGCTTCTGTCTGATCAGAGATCAGTTTTATTATAGATATATGCTTATTTCCATCAGAATCTTACTTTTAGTTCTCTACATTTGTTTATGTTTCAATGGATTTGTTCTTATTTCCATCAGAAACCATCCTTTTTCATCTCCGCCCATGTCCGTCGGGGATAATTATAATAATACTTTCATAGTGTCCATCAAAAGCCTCAATAATTGCCAGTGTTTTATAGTTCTGAAACTTCTTCTTAGACTTAATTTTGATCAATTTACAGTTATATTTTATTTAGATATAAAACATTTTATTTTCAGACGAAATTAAAAAAATTGATTGGATGGGTCATATTGGATAATCACTAAATTAGGTGCAAAGTTTCAATCGACTCAGAAAAGGTAGCGTTTACGCGATTTGCGGTTTGAGCTGGAAATGCTCTGTAGAGTAAGGCATGTAGAAAATCGTTGTTTTTATCTTAAAGTTATCTTCGAATTAACAATATGTATCAAATTATTTATTAGCAAATTCAGTTTCGAACCCAGCACTTCAATGTGATATAGCCGTAACCTAAACTTCAGCCACACCATCTTCTCTGGAGCAAGCGCTAAAAATGACGGAAGAATGCGAATATGAAAATAATAACATGGTTGAAATATTAGTAGACCGAGGAAAAATGCTGAAAAGTTGTTGAGAATTGAAGAAGAGCTCGAACCACGGAGAATCGAGTGCATGACAAAAACAACGAACAGCAAGACAAATGTAAATAAACGAAAACCGCTATATTGCATGCACAATGATATTCGAACAATTTAATTTTGCCTCCAGTGAATATGGCTGGGAAGGACCAGGCGGGGTGGCCGCAAGTGCAGAATGGGTCACATAAATTGAAATATATGATCGTGAAAACGCGACTCAGTGCACCATTCCTTCCCGGTCGCCACTCTCTGCCCAGCCAAAGCAGACAGTACTTTGTCTCCAGCAGATAGCAAACATTGAACAACAATCGGATTATTACACACTTTGCTGTGGTTAGGACTCTAGACTGGTTCATGTGTGATTGATTGATTTGCATAGTCTTGGAAAGAACAGAACATCTATTAAATAATCGTAAATAACCAGAACTGAAAAATAAAATACAGTCAATCTACTGAAACACTCATTCTGCTACTTACAATCAAGATGGCCGCAAGATTTTTTCTTTTAAATTAATTCTCTTATTCTTACTTGATTTGAAGATAACACCATCGATTTTAAACTTGTTTCTTTGTTGTACAAACAATTAAGTTTGCACTGATTGCCCTCGCAATATACTTTAACATAGAAGACTATAATTTAAAATATCTTACTCAGTTTTTTCTCAGCTTTCTGATGGTTATTTCAGAATTAAAAGCGATCGATGCGCTAATGGGGAAAAACGGTTTTCCTGACAAAATTCAAGACAGCGACCAAATTAAAAATGGCTGCCAACATTTGTTTTGGCTTTAAATGAAAGCTATATTTTTCCTCTATACGATGTCACTAGGTTTGCTTTGCTAGGGTTGCACTATACACCTGATTGTTGCTTACGTTGTCTTTAAAAAAGCTAATATTTCACAATAATGGACCAGTCTACTCTCGTATATAAGTAGTTACCAAGAGTCTAGTGCATAGCTGTATACGACCCATCGGGAGTTATGATGTAGGGGGATGATCAGTCGAGAAGCAACAACGGGTTCAATATTGAGATGCTTGTTGCCTATTTTGCTGTTTACCATAACCCTTATGTCCGTACGGGTTTTTACAAGTCCCGAACTGCTCACTAGAAGGGGGAGTTTTGCATACGTGCTGCCGTCAGTCATCCGTACACATGCTTCGTTATGCGCTTTCTCACTTCACCGCAGCCACACAACAATTGAACTCGATGGCAAGTTGGAGCCCATTCAACTGACCACCATCAAAGCGATGCGGAATGAAGAAATTGTAAGCAAGCAGAAGAAATGCAAACGATGCTGGCTGTAAAACAGTGAAACATGAGAGTTTAACAACTTTATCAATTACCCGACGGAAACTATTTCATTCTTCTGTAGAGAATCTGTAGAGCCAGAGCTGCAATTGTGGCGTTCAATGTCTTGGATGAAAGGACACTTCTTCTCCCTGGCATTACGTCCCAGCTGGGGAGGAGCCTGCTTCTCAGTCAAGAGTTCTTATGAGCATTCCCTCAGGTATTAACTGACAGCGTTATTTTCTATACGAACATTTTTGCATGTGTATATCGTATGACAAGTACGAAAACAATAATTATATACTGGGTAGTCGAGAAAGTCCCCAAATCGAAAAACATTACGACTCGTGGGATTCGAACCCACGACCTTTGGTTTGATCTAACTGAATATCTTCGCTTTTACCGCTAAGACCCTCTATGACAAGAAACTATTTTCCTTCATTCAACTCTTATTATTTTCACTTCTGACTCTTCACAACACGTGTCGTTGTCAGGAAATCCAGCCATCGGACATCAGAACTATTTGAGTCATCTTCCCATGCCAGCATCGCCAATCCCAGCACCTATAAAACGATACTAAGCCATACCTCACACCTTGCGTGTCTATGTCTATGTATAGGATGCGCTCTGTTGCTTTTATTTCACACTTAAGTGCTAGCTGGAAATTCGAACTAAGATCAAAGCACTTTGTAACCGATTTTAATTTGCTAAATTATTTCGCCTTTTTACACTTTCAAGAGACACTCTTGACGAGAGTGGAAGCACGCGCTGAGTTTTAGGTTACTAATTCTCTAGCGAAGAGGTTTCCAAGTGTATTTACACCGTGCTCAGTATATTCTCATTCAAATTCGAGGTATACTGCACTGCATAGTTATTTGAATATCCATTATCCATATTTATTTTCGTAAACGTAAAAATATTGATAACACCGAAAAAAATCTGACAGGGGAACTTACTTTTTGTTTTCTACGTCAAAAAATTTTTTGGCGATCAGATCTTCTGAAAATAGGCGGTACGATGCACTTATATTCTGGAAGTATTGATGCAAATTTCAGCCCAATAACTATTTGTTGTTTCAAATCAATTTATCAGCATTCTATAGTCTAATATATTTACGTAAGTTATAACTATCATCGGTACCCAAAAAAAAAATGAAATATCTCTGGCACCAGATTATCACTGATCAAAATCGAAACAGATAAAAAAAATCAAAAACTTGTGAACAAGTGAAACAAAAATAATTGACAAATGTTATCGTAATTTGTTTATTTTTATACCTTGTAAAAAAGGGATTTACCCTTGTAACAGCAGCTTCAATTTTTAAGATGAAAAAATATTCAAATCGCTATAACTTTTTTGTTTCTCAATATTCTTGCACCTTTTTTCACAAATTCGCAAAAAAAAACTCTCCTACGCGTCGCTACTCCAAAAATATCCCCGGATCCAGACGATCGATGGTTAAAATCGACACAGATTCTAAACGAGAAGAGATTCTTTAGGACTTGTGAAGAAAATGGAGCAAAAATATTGAAATACAAAAACTTATTGTGATGTGAATTATTTTTTGTACAAACATAATTTTGCTAGTAGGGGTTAATCGACAAGAATTTTATTAAATTAATAATATTGATATAATGGATATATTTGACAAATGAGGCTTTTAAAAACGAACGAAATGACTACTTATCAAATAAAATACAACTGTTTCATTCTTTTTGTTACTCTTAATCATATGGTTGAGCTAAAAGAAGTCTTGACAGTTGAATTTAATTGATATTACTTTTATAAGAGGAGCAAACTTCGATCCCCAACTGATGCCCTAGGACATGATTCCAGGCAATCCGGAACCAATTAGAATGGTTCCAAATAAAATCAAAGAGTCGGAATATACTAATGGTATATTATTCAGTAACAAACATTGTAGCTTAATCCGGGAAAAATAATTATGGAAATGTTTCAAATGACCTTCGGGCAGATCCCATGGAACATCCGTATAAATTCGATACTGACCGCCCGACTAGGCTTCCCAGTACAGGTCACGAAACATGAATAATGTTGTGGTGTTGCGTCACAATTTTATTGAAATCGGATCAACATATGAAAATAAGAGCTAAGAAATCACAAAAATTAGGTGGTAAAAATAGGTCTGGGACGCAAAGGTTAATTTCGTTTCACATGATTTGCATTCCATTATTTAACTTCTTTTAGCGAGCAATTTTTGGCTCGAATTTTATTATCTAATCAATGAAACTAGTTTTGTCGATAAAATTAAATTAAATTTCCAACTTCATATAAAGTTCAGTCCAAAAAATTTCGTTCAAAGATATTAACATCATTGAATTGTGTGTTTTAGAAATGTTTTGATTTTTTAATTTTTAGTGACACTTTACACCTAAAGGGTACATTCGTGTCAGAGAAACAATCTTAACAAATTAACAAATTCTATGCGTTTTATAATTCACATTGTTCCTATAATGGAGGATCCCATAGCAAAACAACGGATACCGCAACTATAGGAACACAAATCAAAAGTATACCGCAACTAAAGGAACAGTGTACCAATAGTGGAGGTATTTTTACTTTTTTTTTTTTTTTTTTTTGGCGTAGAAGTACGTCTTTCTTCTCTATACAGGAGTGAAATTGGAATTTCAAAACCAAGAGCGTTACGCTGGCATGAAATATTTTAAACGTTTATAACTTCTCGCTGGTTTAACGAAATTTCTTGATTAGCACCTCAATCGAAAGATAAGACATCAAAGCTTCATGTCGTTTACTTACTGAATCCCACATACCTGTCCAAATAGTTTAATAACTGTTTTAAAATAGAACGTTGATTTCAAGCAAATCTATAAATAGGGGTGGCTAGAGAAAATTTGACGTCATTTGCTTTTCACTCTCCGATTGGCTCGCATCACAGCAGGCGACAGATCGGCTTGCTCTGACCGGGCGTGCTTCTCAGGCACAGACATCGATAGCGAAGGACGCCCCCGTTTGTCTTGCTTCGCTCAAATCAAACTGTCGAGCGAGCGAGAGAAGATGCCGTCCGAAGCTAAAGCCATCACCGCTGCCGCCGCCTAGAAGAAGAAGAGGAAGCAGTCCACATGTGAATTTGCGGTCGAACTGTGAACACGGTCGGGCGAGTCATTCTCGCTTTGTGGTTCACCGCTTGTTTGCGTTCACCCAGCCATCGTCATCGCTGCCGCAAATTTCATCGGCCGAGGAGCTGTTGACCCGCGCTTCAAAATTTCGGCTCGTGATGAAATCATCATTGGTGGTCAAGAAGCAATCCCGTTAGGAGCAAATACCAGAAGCCCCCTGAGTTTTGTTGGTCCGAGCAGTGTTATTTATCCGTAACAACATCGAAGCTAACAAAGCCATCGGTTCTTTTCAGAGCCATCAAATTTGTGGAAAAGAGTTAAAAGAGAAATATTTCCGACTTTATTTATAACTTCTAATATTCCGAAATCAATTTCACGGCTTCATACAAAATTTCATTTGTCATGAATAATTTATGACTAAACATTTTGAGACTGTAATCGCGGACGCTGCTGCAGTGCCGTCGGGGTGAGTGCTCAACATTCCACAACAATTGTAAAATAGAGTGGCATTTCCAACAGCGTCTTTAATGTTCCATATTTTATGGGAACACTTTGATTAGGAAAATTATCCCATGTAACAAAATTGCAACATATTTAGAATGCTTTTGATAAGACATTCTCATTGAACATTTGTAATAATTTTGGCACCCATGGATCCGAAATTTACCGTCATAATAAAGAAAACTATTAATTATCAATAGCTCGTATTGAATATTTAAGGAATGTCAATCATTCCGACAATTCATGTTCGACCAATTTCTCACGTAATAGTAGTATTCTCCGAAATTTCCAAGTAATTCCAAGCCCAACACATTATTGGCACATACCCATTTCCCAGATTGGTCGATCAGAAAGCGAAGAGCACAAAAGGGAGGAGCATCATCTGCTATTCCAAGGTTATAAAACATGCTGCCTTCGTTGGATTCAGTTTCATTCCATTTCCGCTTTCGAGCTGGTAAGAGCTCTTGCTTAGCGAGAAGAAGCCTGCTGAGCTGTTAATCCAGAATCTGGTTTGTGAAATCGCTCAAGATTTCAAAATTGAGCTACGTTTCCAGATTCCAACTAAATCCCTGTGATCCGCTACCCTGTTGCTGTTGTGCACCCATGAAATATTCTGCTGGTTTGTCGAATAAACTGAGAACTTATTCACATCTTCTTATTCTTCTTCTTCTTGGCATTAACGTCCTCACTGGGACAGAGCTTGCTTCTCAGCTTAGTTTTCTTATGACACTTCCACTCGGCTAAGGAAGGCCCCAACTTATTCGCATGAATTTGCAACTTTTTCGATTTTCCATACAAAATGACCAACTTTGGTAAGTTAGATCTCAGTTATTTATGGAAATATTTTCGAATGAAGCTTTCACAGAACATCAGATGTAATAACGGTTTGACTAAACTGTAATTTTCGACGAAAAATTCAAATTTTTTATCTTAAAATCTGATAGCCTTACACAAAAACTGTCTTCAGCAAACTTATTCATCTCGTCAAAATCTACAACTTTGCTGAAGATACCATGAAGCTATTCCTTCAATATGTTTAGTTATGTCAATTATAAAAAATCGTCAAAAAAATCACTTTAGTCAAACTGTTACTGCTTTTCAACGTGTGATTGGAAAAATCACTCAAAAATATATGTTAAAATTTAAGTTATGTCTGATATTCTGTGAAAATTTCATTCAAATCGGTCCATAAATAACTGAGATATAGTTTATCAAAGTTGGTCATTTTGCATGAAAAATCAAAAGAGTTGCAGTTTTTTTTTCTCAGCGAAGAATCACACCATCAACGAAAATAGCGCGAAAGCAATAACCAATCGCGTGCGAGTAGCGAACGGAATGACGAAACAACCAAGCGAGAACCCCACCACTCGCCATCGGTGAACGGAGCTCGAGCAAATAATACCACTGTTTGTTCTGCTCCCAGATCATTCACAAATCGAACGGCATAACGAACGGATCAAGCAGCGGAGCAGCAAAGAAGAGCGCGTGAAAGCCACAGCAGTGTGCGAGTAGCGAACGGAACCAGAGAGCAACGAAGCGAAAGCAACAACTGAAAATCATTCAGTGGACAGATTAGTAGTCAGCGCCAACCGGCGACCTGTTGGAAAGTAACGCCAGCGAAATATACACCATCTGCCTCTCCTTACCATTCATATTCTTGTACTTGATGAAGTCAATGATATGGTTTGGTTTGGCGATGGAGCAAAGAGTTATTTAGGATGATTTTACTTGACAAAGAGTTGTTGATAAATATTCCAATCAAAAAGAGTTGTTTTGAAAAAGTTCACTTTTAGCATTTTCCTCGGAAAATTTCTGCTTTACCAAAGAGTTGTTAATGAAATTCCTGCAGCAAAGGGTCGAGTTTCTCCCCACGAGCCTCTGCTTCCAAAATTCTCGAGTACGAAAATTGGAAAATGTATTAAAATTGCGACAGATTTTAAATACTGTTCAATAAACTGTTTCTTGACCAATTGTAATGAGCAACTATTGATCTGAATTGATTTTTCTACATGTTGTCTACTGCGTTAATCTGAGAAATAGGCTATATGAAATTGATGTCTTGGCAAGGGATGTATAAGTTGAGCATTATGCTGTTATTGCATCCCAACGGCACTGCAGCAGCGTTCTCGCACCATCCTCAAATTGTCGTATTGTCGATTATTCGTGATAAATCAGATATTGTATGATGCTACGAGATGAATTAAGAGATTATAGCAAGTATGTGGTAAGCACATTAAGAAATATTACTAGCTATACTGTGTTTATCACGAAAAGTTCTTACTAGCTCGAAAGTGTAAATGAAATGAACCGAATCCTGTTGTTATTACAGAGGGATTTTAATCCGAAGGTCATTCGCCCCTTAAATGAACCGAATCTGTCGAAGATAGTATGTTTTACATAATTTGAATTGCAGACGATGCTCCTCCCTTTCGTATTCTTCGCCTTCTTCTGATTGACCAATCTAGGATAATTTACATGAAGTTGATGTCTTGGTTAGGGATTTACATATCTTGGAAAATTCACATGCGCGTTCGTATGGACAGTAAAAATATCAACATTATTATAACGGCTTGCAATAAATTAAAATCACGCATGTTTTGGTTTCGTGCAAATTTTAAATATTTCTGATCAATGTTCAATGTGTTCTGATATATACTATGACATTTGCAATAGACTAACCTGTAGAAAAAATTCAGATCAATAGTTGCTCATTACAATTGGTCAGGAAACAGTTTATTGAACAGTATTTAAAATCTGTCGCAATTTTAATACATTTTCCAATTTCCATACTCGAGAATTTAGGAAGTGTTCCCCCATAATATGATAAATCAACGATGCTGTTAGAAATACCATACAATGCTGAGTAGTATGATGTTGTTACGGTCCGACGGTGCTGCAGCGGTAAATTCTCAAATTCATGTAATTATGTGGGGTAAATTATGTGAACCAAATTATAGTATACCGCAATATTTAGATCATTATTGATAAATCAGTAAATATCATCCAATAAACCCTTTTATGAACGTATGTTGGCCCTGAAAAGGGCCGATTGAATTTGGATGCTGTGACCACGAGTTTACCATGAGTCTAAATTTAGAAGCACGGATCGGTCAACCTAGAAATCTTGAGCGATTTCACAAACCAGATGCTGGATTGGCAGCTTGAAGATTAACAGCTCAGCAGATTTCTAGCAGCGAGGTACTTCTCGCTGAGCAAGTTCGGAGGAGCTCTTACCAGCTCGAAAGCGGGATTTGAATGAAACTGAATCCGACGAAGGAAGCATGTTTTATAACCTCAGAATAGCAGATGATGCTCCTCCCTTTTGTGCTCTTCGCTTTCTGAACGACCAATCTGGGAAATGGGTATGTGCCAATAATGTGTTGGGCTTGGAATTACTTGAAAATTGCGGAGAATGCTAATGCGTGAGAAATTGGTCGAACATGAATTGCTGGAAGGGTTGACATTAACTAAATATTCAATACGAGCTATTGATAATCAATAGTTTTCTTTATTATGAAGGTCAATTTCTGATCCATCGGTGCCAAAATTATTACAATTGTTCAATGAGAATGTCTTTTCAAAAGCATTCTAAATATGTCGCAATTTTGTTGCATGTGATAATTTTCCTAATCAAAGTGTCCCCTTAAAATATGGAACATTAAAGACGCTGTTGGAAATGCCACTCTATTTTACAATTGTTGTGGAATGTTGAGCACTCACCCCGACGGCACTGCAGCAGCGTCCGCGATTACAGTCTCAAAATGTTTAGTCATAAATTATTCATGACAAATGAAATTTTGTATGAAGCTGTGAAATTGATTTAGGAATATTAGAAGTCATATATAAAGTCGGAAATATTTCTCTTTTAACTCTTTTCCACAAATTTGATGGCCCTGAAAAGGGCCGATGGCTTTGTTAGCTTTGATGCTCTTACCGATAAATAACACTGCGGGATGTTATCAGTTGATTGCCATGGTCAAATGGGGAATCCTCAATTCAAATGTATAAATTTGAGCAAGTTATTTGCTTATACGACGAACCGAAAGTTTCGTGGCGTGGATGGCACACAACAGTAACAGGTAGTGGATCACCGGGCTTAAGTCGAAATCTGATGATGGCGGCGATGACGATGGCTGGGTGAACGCAAACAAGCGGTGAAGCACAAAGCGAGAATGACTTGCCCGACCGTGTTTACAGTTTGACCGCAAATTTTCCTGTGGACTGCTTCCTCTTCTTCTTCTTCTTCTTCTTGGCGGGTGCGGTGATGACTTTGGCTTCGGACGGCATCTTCTCTCGCTCGCTCGACAGTTTGATTTGAGCGAAGCAAGACAAACGGGGAGGTCCTTCGCTATCGATGTCTGTGCCTGAGAAGCATGCCCGGTCAGAGCCAGACGATCTATTGCCTGCTGAGATGCGATCCAAGCGGAGAATGGAAAGCAAATGACGTCAAATTTTCTCTAGCACCCCTATTTATAAATTTGTTTGAAATCAACGTTCTCTTTTAAAACAGTAATTAAATTATTTGGACAGGTATGTGGGATTCAGTAAGTAAACGACATGACCCTTTGATGTCTTGTCTTTCAATTGAGGTGCCATTCAAGGAATTTCGTTAAACCAGCAAACAGTTATAAGAGGTCAAAAAATGTCTCGCCAACGTAAGGCTCTTGGTTTTGAAATTCCAATTTCACTCCCGTATAGAAAAATTCTCTATTTTACTTTCAAACTGTGCGGCATAATCAAATGCAAATGCTTTCAGATCCCGATGGTTAGTGCCTGTGCTTTTACTGTTCATAAGTCGCAAGGTGGAACTTTCCCCGAGGTCGTGTACGACTATGACAAAAGCCAGGATCAGCAATTGGTATATGTTGGTTTGTCGCGGGTTACTTCATTGCAAGGACTATTTTTGACAAACTCTACTTTTTTTCAAGTTCCATCACGCCAAAGGCAGCAATTCTCCCAAGAGGGTTGACTTAAGGAATGAGCTGCAGCGCTTAGGCAATCATCGATTAGTGACGCTTTGAGACGAACTGCGTGAAATACTGGATCATAGCGGCCAAGCCTGCATATTGATGAGTATCAATGTACAGAGCCTAAATGCTCATGCAATGGATATTGCTACAGACCAAAGCACTGGACCGATTCTATCGATTCTAACGATCGAAGCACCCGAGCTATCAAACATCTAATCTACTGGAGGAGTTTGGCGAACTACATCTTGAGCCAGAAACCGATCACCCAACCAAGCAACACAAGGAAGAAACGACCAAACAAACAAATTCAATCATCTGTCATTATTCCTGGAACACCAAAGACTAGTTCTCGGAACCACAGAACGACAAATGGTTCTTTTCAGGACTACCAAAATGAGTCCAAAAATAGTTAACTTCTGAAAACTTCATCCGATCAATAACAACACAAAACTAGTACACTTACAAATTCATACACATGACAAATCAAATTATTAATCATCGTAGTTCTACGTCAACCCCGCGGTAATGTAATAGACATTACCCACCCCAAATTTTTTTTTTTTTTTTGTAATTTCTTTATTAGTATCATTCCAAACATTACATTCATTTCTTATATCTAGGTGTTCTGTGTTATTAGACAACACTAGCATCCTAATTTGGTAAAACAAATTTAAGATTTAATTAACATTTTGTTAACAACATATTACATTACAGTTACAGTTTTTTTACAGGTGAGTTGATTTCACCTGCTTATAAGAGAAAAAAAAACGTTTTTAATATACTTAACCTAACTTAACCTAAACATATTACTCATTAATCGTGGCAATAGAAGATTGCAACGATTTTTGCCTGAAATTATTAATGATTGTATTTGACATTTGTTCCAATGTTTCAACATTGGATATTCTATGTAACTCATTGGTACTATACCAGGGAGGAAGCCTCAGAATCATTTTCAAAAATTTATTTTGAATTCTCTGCAGAGCTTTCTTCCTGGTATTACAACAGCTAGTCCATATTGGTACAGCATACAACATGGCTGGCCTGAAAATTTGTTTGAATATCAAAAGCTTGTTCTTAAGACAAAGTTTTGATTTTCTATTAATAAGGGGATAGAGACATTTTACATATTTATTACATTTGGCTTGAATGCCCTCAATGCGATTTTTGAAAGTTAAATTCTTATCTAGCATGAGCCCTAGATACTTAACTTCGTCTGACCAATTTATTGGAACCCCTCTCATCGTGACAACATGTCTACTTGAAGGTTTCAAATAAAGAGCTTTTGGTTTATGTGGGAATATTATTAGTTGAGTTTTAGAATCATTAGGAGAAATCTTCCATTTTTGCAAGTATGAAGAAAAAATATCCAAACTTTTTTGCAATCGACTACAGATGACACGCAGGCTTCGTCCTTTGGCGGAGAGGCCTGTGTCATCCGCAAACAAAGATTTTTGACATCCCTGAGGTAGCTCAGGTAAGTCAGATGTGAAAATATTGTATAATATTGGTCCCAAAATGCTGCCTTGGGGAACACTGGCTCTTACAGGAAGTCTTTCATATTTGGAGTTCTGATAATTAACCTGAAGTGTACGATTTGACAGATAACTTTGAATTATTCTAACAATATATGTTGGAAAATTAATGTTTTTCAATTTTACAATCAAACTTTCATGCCAAACTCTGTCGAATGCTTTTTCTATGTCTAGAAGAGCAAGACCAGTAGAATAGCCTTCAGATTTGTTGGAACGGATCAAATTTGTTACACGTAAGAGTTGATGAGTGGTCGAATGTCCATGGCGGAATCCGAACTGTTCATTGGCAAAATTTGAATTTTCGTTGGTGTAGGCCATCATTCTGTTCAAAATAACCTTTTCAAAAAGTTTACTGATGGAGGAAAGCAAACTGATTGGACGATAGCTAGAAGCTTCTGCAGGATTCTTCTCTGGTTTTAAAATTGGAACAACCTTAGCATTTTTCCATTTATCAGGAAAATATGCTAATTGAAAACATTTGTTAAATATATCAACTAAAAATGATAAGCTACTTTCTGGAAGTTTCTTGATGAGGATGTAGAAAATTCCATCATCGCCAGGAGCTTTCATGTTTTTGATTTTTTTAATAATAGTTCTCACTTCTTCCAAATCAGTCTCCCAGGCATTTTCGAAAACGTTCTCTTGATTGGGAATATTTTCGAACTCCTGAGTAACTTCATTTTCAATTGGACTAGTAAGTGCTAAATTAAAATTGTGCGCACTTTCAAACTGCATAGCAAGTTTTTGAGCTTTTTCGTAATTAGTTAGTAATAATTTGTTTTCCTCTTTCAATGCCGGTATTGGCTTCTGAGGTTTTTTCAAGATTTTAGATAATTTCCAAAAAGGCTTAGAGCCAGGGTCCAATTGAGAAATTTTATTTTCAAAATTTTTGTTTCTTAATTGAGCAAAACGTTTCTTGATTTCTTTCTGCAAATCCTGCCATATAATTTTCATAGCAGGATCGCGAGTGCGTTGAAATTGCCTTCTCCTCACGTTTTTAAGACGGATCAAGAGTTTAAGATCATCGTCTATAATCACGGATTCAAATTTTACTTCACATTTTGGAATTGCAATGCTCCGGGCTTCAACAATGGAATTTGTTAAAGTTTCAAGAGCATTGTCAATATCAAGTTTAGTTTCTAAAGAAATGTTAACATCAAGATTAGAGCCAACATACGTTTTATATATATTCCAGTCGGCTCGAAAATAATTGAAAGTGGAGCTGATAGGATTGAGAATCGCTTCTTGGGATATTTGAAATGTAACAGGGACATGATCAGAATCAAAATCAGCATGAGTAACTAATTGGCTACAAAGATGACTAGAGTCGGTTAAGACCAAGTCAATCGTAGATGAATTTCTAGAAGAGGAAAAACAGGTTGGGCTATCAGGGTATTGAATTGAGAAATATCCTGAAGAGCACTCATCAAATAAAATTCTGCCGTTGGAATTACTTTGAGAATTATTCCATGACCGATGTTTGGCATTAAAGTCATCAATGACAAAAAATTTTGACTTATTGCGAGTCAATTTACGCAAGTCAGTTTGGAGCAAATTAACTTGCTGCCCAGAGCATTGAAAAGGCAAATAGGCAGCTATGAAAGTATATTTACCAAACTGTGTTTCAACAGAAACACCTAAAGTTTCAAAAACTTTAGTTTCAAATGATGAAAACAGTTGATGTTTTATACGCCTATGAATGATGATTGCAACTCCCCCACATGCCCCATCAAGTCGATCATTACGATAAACAAAAAAGTTAGGATCTCTTTTGAGTTTAGATCCAGGTTTTAAATACGTTTCGGTAATAACTGCTATATGCACGTTATTAACCGTAAGAAAATTAAACAGCTCGTCCTCTTTACCATTCAGAGAACGAGCATTCCAATTTAAAATATTTAAATTATTATTTGGATCCATTAGAAAAACGTAATCCAATAACATTTTGATTTGTAAATTTTACACCTACTTGGACTGCTTCAGTCATAGTGGTGGCCTTGAACATTGCATCAATCATTAGATTCAATTGTTCAGTTAGAAAATTAAAATCGGAGGCAGACATGTCATGTGATTTCCCATTGGAATTTCCGGTAGACGAAGAAGCGGAGTTACCTGTGGCGGTAGGGTTTTTTCCATTTGATTTGAAACAAGTAGAATGGGTACCCATGGATCTAACAGGGGAGGAGTTCGAATTTCCTGCTACGATATCGGCAAAGGATTTACCGTGGGTAGATACATTCGAAATTGAGAGATTCAAACGGCTACCCGACGGATTAAATTAGTTTGTGAATGAGCATGATTATGATCTTCCTGATGGGTATGATTCATGATCAAGCGATCGTTAACTGAAAAATGAGCATTGTTCGATACTTTACCAGGCAAATTCCGGAAACGACCGTTATCGTAACGGATATTATCTTTCATCTGCCTGGCACGAGCCTCAATGACCCTTTTGCGTGAAAGACAATTCCAAAAATTGGACTTATGGTTAGCCCCGCAATTACAGCATATGAATTTGGTGGTATCTTCCTTCACTGGACAGACGTCTTTGGCGTGAGAAGAACCTCCGCAAATCATGCATTTAGCATCCATGCGACAATTTTTTGTACCATGACCCCACTTTTGGCACCGACGGCACTGAGTGGGGTTCTGGTAATTTCCTACAGGTTTCTGGAAATGTTCCCATGTCACACGGACATCAAACAAAAGTTTTGCTTTTTCTAAAGCTTTAATATTATTTAGTTCTTTTTTGTTAAAGTGAACTAAATAAAATTCTTGAGAAAGCCCTTTCCGAACAATGCCAGATTGGGTTCTCTTTTTCATAATGATTACTTGGACTGGAGAAAATCCAAGTATATCATTTATTCCGTTTTTGATCTCTTCAGGTGATTTATAGTCACTTGAGAGACCTTTCAAGACAACTTTGAACAAACGTTCAGTTTTGTCGTCATAAGTAAAAAATGTGTGCTTCTTCTCTTCAAGATGTTTGAGAAGAAGTTCACGACCTTTAAGAGTTTCCGGCAAAACGCGACAGTCTCCTTTCTTTGCGATTTGGAAGGAAACCTTGATTCCCCTAATGGAGCTCAAGATCTCCTGCCTAAATCCCCCAAATTCGGAACAACTGATCACGATAGGCGGCACTCTTTGCTTCCTCACTTGAATCAAAGAGCCTGGGCTAGAGGCTGCTTCGATTTGGTGTTCGGAAAATTTGTCTAGAGCATCGAACTGATTGCTCATTTCGATACAGTTATTCATTTCACCCTTGGAAGAAAGTTCGCATTCCGGGGAAACGTCCTTTCTTCCATTCTTGCCACGTGTAGTGACAGTTTTAAAACCCACTTTTTTGGAACGAAGTAGTGAATTTAGAGATTCACCCTTCCTTTTGTTCGTTGTTGATACCATGTTTAGTTAATAAACGAAAGAAGACGTGACCTTCGAGAGGTTTTTTTTCCCAAGACGGTGTCCAAGAAGGATTACCACCGCTAGCTTTCGCCAACGGGTCCAACGAAAAATCGAAGGCACGGGTCCAAACAAGGATCGTAAAGGGATCAATAGTAGAAAAATAGTACTGAAAAGTACTGTTTTAGTAGCACTGAAAAGTACCGTTTTTAATTTTAGCACTGAAAAGTACTGTTTATGTAGCACTGAAAAGTACTGTTTTATTGCTTTAGGTAGTTTTTAAGAAAACTTCCAAGAGCAGAGAGAATTCGTGTACGCACAGCACGAAGGTACGATGCGCACTGGGAGGTATTATCACTGACATGCCGTTGGTTACTGCGATGAAATTATTTTCCTAATTAAGTAAATGGGAGTTACTTTCCGTTATAACTATAATAAGGAGTGTATCGAAAAGTAGTCGCAAACTTTCAAAACAGTCTCAAAAATAATGGGTTGAACCTACAAACATGTTTTGATCAGAAATGCTTTACAATGTATTTAAAAATGATGATGCGGTGATATTATTTAAAGAAAGTGGCATTTTGCATGATAATTTTGCAAATTACTAACAGATGTCGATAAAAATCTTGCACACCTCTGAAAAAAATGATATGTTAATAAATGTGTTAAATTTTAAGAAAAAAACATTTTTCTTTATGCTAATATATTCTGTGCCACAACTCTCATGACATAGTGTAAACAATATTTTGAAAAATTTATTAACAAGCATTTAAGAGCAAATACAAAAATCGAAAAAAGTCGATTTTTAAGGACCTCGTTTTTTGATTTTTTTTTCAACACGTTGATGCTAATATCGAATGATTGTAATGAATAAAAAATTGTTTTTTGAATGGAAAAATTTCATTGCATATTTATGAAGTAACGTAAGCAAGAAATTTTACTCTATATAATTACCGCTGTATATGACAGAGCTTCAAAAGTTGATTAAACAAAAGTGACTTTATAAAACCGACCTTGTTCCAATTATTGAGCTATTTTAGAGCAATAATTGATTTTTTTGATTTTTTTTACGTGCTGTGTGAAGTAAACATATTTTCCGATATAATAAGCTTTTCATCCTATTTTGTTTGATATACATTTTGTTCAATACAAATTATCGAATCTTCAGAAGACACTTCAAAAATGTAATTTTGTGCAAGATTTTATTTTCCATGCTTTATAAACCTTGTTGTATTTATATTAAAACTGCATATTATTCAATATTTCTTTAGTTGCTTCAATTTTTGATGACATGATGAAGATTTGCGCGAAAAAAGCTTTCAAAAAGATGAACTATGCTCTGAGATATATCGTTTTAAATGTTTGCGACTACTTTTCGATACACTCCTTATGTACATTTATTGCACTTTTTGAATTTTCAGCAGTAAAATGAAGTTGAATCGTGCTTAGGACCTCCACTATTGGAACAATTACACTAGATACTTCATTAACTTTCCTTTCCTTTCTTCACTGTTATTGTTGCGATGGATTTGTGATGAAGCTGGCAACACTGATGGATGTAGCATCAAAGTACTGTATTGAAGCAGTATTATACTACTGTATTGAAGTAGATTGAAGATGTTACAGTACTGTATAGAAGTTGTTGTTTGATGTACCGTTTTGTCTCAAATTTCGAACAGACTCATTCCGAACACTCGGTTTTTGTATGGCGAAGTAGTTGAAATTTTTCGCTGAAATGTGTCAATAAAGTACCAGGAAACGGCAGTCATTTGTAGTTAAATTTAAACGCTTTCTAATTACCCAGTAAACACAAACTCGTATACGAATGCGCATAAGAGTACACAAGTGGAGGGGATATACGTACATGCGCCATAAGGCTGCATGCAAGATGTACGTATATCGCCTCCACCTTTGTACTCTTATATACCATCATATACGATGGTGTGTTTACTGGGTAATTTCATACCTCGGGAATACTGATGACTCTTTAGTTCGAGGTTATTATTAAACTTGTTCAGATAAATTCATTTGTGAAATTGTTCATTTGAAAACGGTTTAATAATGCTGTTCGGCATTTTAATCAAAATGTTGTTATATTGTTTAGCGTAAAGACAATATTAAAGAAGTTCAACTAAACATCGTTTTAGCTAACAGTTAGACTTAACGAAGAAATTAAAATTTTTACAAATATCAGCTATTTATGCCCAGCAGACGCATTTTAAGGCCTTTTGGTGCGTCATCACAAAATGGCTTCTTCCAAAATCATTAACATATTGTTATGATAGTATTGGTATTTGCAATATCGATGAAATATAATTGCTTGTCACCTGATTTAATGGATAATTTATGCGAAGAAAAATGCTTCAGGTGGTATTTCAATATTTAATCAACACTTTCAGGTACAGCATTATCAATTTAGCGACAATATACATGAGATTTATATTCTCAAAAAAATCTCCGATTTTATGCCGCATTTCATTGCCTCACACAACTACACTTGTAAATAGAAGGTGCTTACCTTTTCCATTGTAATTCTGCAGCAAACAATTGTGTTTTGGATTTCATATTGCGTTCACTACACTTCCACTAAACAAATCTTTCATTCACTTCCCTTAAAGGAACACATTTCAAACGGGAATCAAATATTTATAAAGTTTCATCAACCGCAACACTCAAAACTATTATGGCGGTGGTTTTCACTTGCTGCGAATCGACGCCGTCACCGCACACTGAGACATGCCTGTGTTTATAGTCTAAAATATCCAACTTTTTTTCTGTTGTATTAATTTTCAGTGCGGAAAGGTTGGGCAAAGCATAGAAACTTGAAATTCATACGTTGTTTGTTTTTCGATTCTCTCAAATTACAAAAACCATCCCTACGAAGCATAAAATCATACCAAGAGTTTATCAATTTGGACCACCCAAAATAATTGAAAAGCTCCACAGTGCGATGCGTCGGGGTGCGTCGGGACGCGTCTATCGTGTGTGCACAATCATCGCGATCGTTGAGCGCAGTGATGTCAGAGTTGCTATCTGTAAAATCATAGCATTTAATGTGAATTGATCACAAAAATCATTAAAATTTTATTAAATCAGTGATCTTGTGATGGAAAACTATTTGCATAACAAAAATATGTGATAAATCCAATTAAAAACAGAGAAATTTCGTTGCCCTTTATTAAATTGTAATGTTTTCTTTTGATATGTATGATTGAAGAGTTGATTTTGATTCCAAATACTCGTCAATCTACTAAATTTCCCATGTGTTTACATAAAAATATGCTTAACACAAATGTTATATTTTTTGTTTGTTTGTTTTGAAAATATACATGGAAAGGCGACACTACTACTATTACATCAATGATGATTCTAATGATTCTTTGACTTACACGCCGCTTCAACTTAAATGAACATTTTTATCAGCACACCCAACAGCTAACAGTTAGGCTTTGCGAAGATATTAAAATATTCATAAATATCAGTATCAGAAGTCGGGGCCTTCCTTAGCCGAGTGGTTAGAGTCCACGGCTACTAAGCAGGATTTGGGGGGGGGGGGGGGGTACCAAAGGGGCAAATGCCCCGGGCCCCTCAATCAAGGGGGCCCTCCAAGATGTGAAAAAAGTGAAAAACAATTGAATGAATGATTTTTTACACTAACGATTTTAAATTTAAAATACCAATCCGATACGGTTTCTAACAGATATATTATGACATGAAATTATGTCACCTTATAGTTAGTATTAAATTCCATTCGTTTTTTTTTGTGCAATTTACATTGTCCCTGTCAATCATGGCGTAGGAAAAATTCATCATGACTAATGCTTGTAAATTCCATAAGAATTTTTCAGTTTTAATAAAAATCATATTCACTAATGTAAACCATCAAGGTTATATCAAAAACTTTGGAACTCTTCTCGGGCTGCTATACAACAAACTGTCACAGCATTCTGGAAAGATTCCGTCAAAATTCTAATGTTCTATGTTCTGGAATGACCTTGAAAAGACTAAAATACTCGGTAGTTCATACATTCATACATGATTTTACTATCCAGTACATTATGTTATCTATTTTATCAAACACATTATACTACTATTTTATCAAACACATCTGAATTTCCACCAGTATTTCGGAATTTCGATATTCTACTCTACTTTGTTTCCATTGTTCCAGATTTTTATAATTTTGTTTCTATATTTTCTTGGTTTTATTTAAATATTTCATAGAATTAACAAGAATTTTAACTTAAGTCCATAGAATTTTGTTTTTTGTTGAAATAGAATCTCGGCGACCATAGCGTCGATCTATGATAGTAATTGAGTATTTAAAAGCATTTTGTTTAATTCAGTCGCTATATGACCATATTTTCTAACAAATGGGTGGGAAATCAGAAAAGTGTTACTCAATAAATTAAAAAAAGTAATCAATTCGCTTATTATTTCAATAACAAGTGCCATTCAGGTAAATTAAATGGCAAACTCTGAAGCACAAATGGAAAAATATTGGTATAATCTTTGCTTTTGTTATCCAAGTTTTGATGAATCATATAGGGTAGGTGTACCAGTTATGGACATAATGGTTCCCTATTTTGCCATACGTGATAATTTGATTATTTTTAATTTTTTAATAATTCTGTGTTTTAGTAGTATGATATCAAATAAGTCTTGATGTTAAAACATTCAAAAATATTCAAAATGTGAATGTTTTCGAGAAAACACATATGGCCAAATAGGGAACCACTTTAGCCATAACTGGTACACTTTCCCTTGTCTTGATTTCAACTAGAACATTTTAAATTTTAGACTTGAAAGAGAAAGGTTCAGTCGAAACTCAATCATATCATCTATTATGTGCAACTCTTCAAGTATTTTGTGCAGATGAATCATTATACGTAATATTCATTCGAATTCGAATTATATTACAATTTTTCATATTTTTCGGATAATTCATTTTCATTATGCTCAACTTACCACTGTTCAGCGTTTCCCGCTTTTTTGTGCTAACAGCCCCTGTCAAAAGATCTGACTTGGGCCCCCCGAAACCCAAATACTAAGTTGTAGATGTATGGGTTCAATTCCTGGTTGGTCCAGGTTCTTTTCGTAATGGAAATTTCCTTGACATCCCTGAGCAATACCCTATGCTCAGTTCCTGCCACACGATATACGAATGCGAAAAAAGCAACTTTGACAAAGAAAGCTCTCTATTTATAACTGTGGAAGTGTTCATCAGAACACTAAGCTGAGAAGCAGGCTCTGTCCCAGTGAGGACGTTGATGCCGAGAAGAAGATGTATTCGAAGTCACTGTTGGCCTTAAGTGTTTGGAATGAATATGAGTCAGAACGGTAAATAGGGAAAGGATGGTGAATTTGTTGCTCCCGTAAAGCTGAGGTATAAAACTAAAATGTGGGTAATGTAACAACCAAAGGTAACGGCTCCCAACAGTTATCCGGTGCTTTTTGAAATACCTTTATACCTGATATGCTCAAACCTTATATTGGAGGGAAATGTAATAAATTATGTGAGCAATTCAAAAACGTTAGAAACAAGCCGAAAAAAAAAATTTTTTGCTTGTTGGGATATCTTTTCTTTCGAAAAAAAAATAAACATTACATATGCTCTACAATTGAATTAAATGGACAAATTAAAGTGAAATTTGCGTAAAAGCTATACGTTTACTCGGTGAGAACCGAACTCACGGCTCCCTGTTTACCAGATAGGGCGTGTTACCCCTACACTACTACGAGGACCCATGGGCGCAGAATTTAACCTGAATTCGATGTCAACTCAATAATCACGTGGTCCTTTTCCGCAAAGCGCACCTCTTTCGGAATAGTTGTCCATCCTTAGCCGAGTGGTTAGATACCGCGGCTAGAAAGCAAAGCCATGCTGAAGGTGTGTGGGTTCGATTTCCGGTTGGTCCAGGATCTTTTCGTAATGGAAATTTCCTTGTCTTCTCTGGGCATAGAGCAGGCCTGCCCAATCTTTTTGTCACTTTTTTGACTTAAATATTTGCCGACTTCGCAATAATTGTCCAATCTAAGAAATTTGTACCTCAAATGAAAGCTGGGTATTATATCTGACTAATCCGTGTATAAAAATTTGGCATTATATAAAACTCTTCGTTACAGATGCAGTTGAGTCGAAAAAATTGTGCGACCCGCGGGCCGGACTGTTTTTTGCCTTTGTTTATATCGCTAGCAAAGAGTTCAATATAAATTTAAATTTTTATACATGGATCAATCAGATATGATACCGAGCTTTCATTTGATGTACAAATAATTATGGCCATAGTGGTTCCCTTTTTTGCCATACGTGATAATTTGAATATTTCAACATTTTGAAAAGTTTTTTGTGTTTTAGCAGTAAGATATAGGATATATCTTGATGTTAACCCCTCGGTTAACGCGTCGGTCCCCCAAGGAATTTTGGAATATCTTCGGAATCAGATGACCAATGATCAATATCGACACCGATTCTGAAAAAATTGTGCAAAAATATTAAAAAACAAAAAAGTTATAACGATTTGAATATTTATTTTTCGGTAAAAAGTGTAGAGGGTAAGTAGAGGGCGTTAAAACATTCAAAAAGAATAAAAATGTGAAAGCTATCCGAATTTCGCATATGGCCAAATAGGGAACCACTATATCCATAACTGGTACACTTTCCCTAGCTCAGATTGGACTATCATTGCGAACGCGGTGACCATTTGAGTCAAAAAAGAACCAAAAAGGTTGGGCAGGCCTGGCATAGAGTATCATAGTACCTGCCACAAGATATACGAATGCGAAAATGGCAACTTTGGCGAAGAAAGTTCATAACTGTGGAAATGCTAATTGAACACTAAGCTAAGAAGCAGGCTCTGCCCTAGTGAGGACGGGGAAGTCCTCCAAGCAGAAGAAGATGTCCATCCAAGCGCAACGCTTTTTTTCCACATATAATGCCTAGACGAGGGCGCATGGGGTAGCGCGCCCTATCTAGTGAACAGGGAGTCGAGATTTCGATTCTCACCGAGAAGACATGTAACATTTTCGCAAGTTTTCTCTTCAATTTATCCTCAAATTTAAAAGTTTATGTAATGTTTTCAGTTTTTTGGTACCGTCAAACGGGGTAACTTGCAACAGGGATGAAACTTGCAACACAACGACATGTAACTGAATTGACGTTTTCTTAAGCATTAAGTTAAATTGTTCTAATTTGTTACACCGGTCAATGACTTTAGGTATAAAAAGAGAGGTTTTGGTGAGGATTTTGGTATTATTTCTACTTTGGTTGGTTTGCTGGAGGAGAAAACCATATCACACGTTTGATCGTATAAAAACAAGGCGGAAAATCGTTCCTAGTACCATACAAACGGGTTATAAATATTATTCTAGGTATTTGCTTTTCGCTACAGTATTTAATAGTGTACAAAAGCACAATAAAAAAGTTTTGTTAATTTCACGTTTATACACTGAAAATAATTGAACACGTTTTTGACTACCCTTGTGGGGTAACTTGCAACAGCAATTTTAATCTCAATGGCAAGATGTTTTCTGCCGCTTGTCATCAAATACACATGAAAAAGCAAGATTGACCATTTATTTGTAGAATTACATTAAAATTGCTAAACCTCAACCAACTTATTACACGTTTGTTAGAAAAAAGTAACATTAATCGCATTATTATTGGAATTTATTATTTTTTATTCGTGAAAACTATGATTAATTCTAAAAATATGTTTCAAATGTAACTTGCAGATCTGTCATTATGAACTTTTTGCATGAAATATGAATATAGCTATTTTCAATGACCAACAGAGGCCATTTCAAGACATGCGATCAATATATGATACGTTGCTTTGGTTAAAACATGAATGAAAAATAACTTATTTGAAGCAAAACCTCAAAACCATTGCAGTTGAATAAAAAAGTAGCACTAAAACTTTTAAATGACTTTCTACTAGCCGTCAAGACTTATGATTTGCTAAAAATTTCCACTTGTGGAACAAATAAGATACAAAATCAATCGATTTTTTAATCGTATATGGTCAATATTCATTGTTCAATTAAAAATAATGATTTTTCAAAAATGATGGTACCTAGTTTCTGTTTATTGTCATGTTTTTATTACAGTTGATTATTTAATGATTTAAAAAACGGTATTGATAACATTTTTGATAGTAAACTTCAGTCTGGATTGTGTGTTGCATGTTACCCCACATCAGGTGTAGCATGAAAAAAACATATTTTCAGCCTCTCCTGATCCCAGGAAAACCAATTTTAATAAAATAAATACCACATGGCATTCTTAACGCAGCGATTAGGATACCAGATTGTATTTGGTTCATCTAAGTACTTAAAATTTTCGTCCAAATAGATTTGAAATTGAAAAGTGTTGCAAGTTACCCCGTTTGACGGTAGTTGTTTAAACTTCCACTCGGCTGGTTAGTCGTAATCGATAAATCATAATTAAAAAGAATATCTCTTCTAGCACATAAAGGGTTGTTTTGTTTTCCTATCTTTATATTACTCTTTATATTTCATCAAAAAAAAATTGAGTTTGAGCAACTATGTCATAGTTTTGCATTGAAACTTTGTGGTTTTCATCAAAGTTTGGCGTCATCCTGAGATTACGAAAAAACCCGAAATTTTCCATATGCTGGGATTTTGTCTAGAGATATGGATGGACACTCCATTTTTTTTTTGTTTAGAGTGACTTCACCCAGAAGGGGCATTCGTCTCTAGGATACTCTAATCAGATTAAAATGAAACACCAAAAAATTAAGTTACACTGAATTAAAGAACAGATAATGAGTATATATATTAGATATGAAATATGGTGAAATTGACAACTTGTTTTCAATGTCTTTATTAGTGAGGCTTTCAGCCACTGAATCGCCTTCAGATCGGCAAGATGCTTTAACTTAATGTATTGATCCTTTTCCAAGAATACAATAAAATTCTTCCTGGCGTTACGTCCCAACTAGGACAGAGCCTGCTTCCCAGCATAGGGAACACTCACTCAGTTATTGCGTTTCCCTCATTCGCTTCCACGTACAGTCGGGAGCGAGAAAGCGTTTTTTTAACCAAGCCGAACGTTTCAATTTCCAGTGCCTATTCTGCTTATTCGGCGAGCACTAAGCGAAACAAAAAACGGCTACTGATTGAGTCGCTACCGATTCTGAAAGCCGAAAGCAGCCGAATGCAATACCGAATGATTGTTTACATTCTGATTCCGTTCGAGTGGCGTTCGAGTTTGAGTGCTGATGAGCGTTTCACGGAATGATTCAGTCAGTTCAATGCATTTGGCGAATGGATGCTAAATGCGTTTACTCGTGCCTCGCAGATACAAGTGTATTGATATTCACTTCTCTTCGTGTCCTTCCGATTCTCGCTTTTACTCAATCTGTTTCGACACTCCACCCAGTACGATTCAGCTATCATTGAATGTTCGGTAGCAGCAGATTGTTTGCTAGTTTTTATCGGTGGCGTTCGGTGAGTGAATGAATTTTCCCATGCTTGCCTGCTTTGCAGCTTAGTGTTCTCGTGAGCACTTCTTCAATGGATTATCTGGTTTCCTCTTGTCACAGTTGATTAGCAGAAATTTTCTCGTTTCATTTTGTATGGGGAAAGGCATCTAGCTTCAAATTTCTCGTAAATGAAAGTATTAATCGAAAAAATATTTGGTAGGCGTGATAGTCATTAGCATTACGTGCAACCGGTACCAAATACTTTTTCAAAAATAGTTCCCAATTTAGAGAAATAGATTGCAAATAGATGCATTTCGCCATGCAAATGATTTTTGCGTTACCTTTTAGCGACTTTTCGTGCAAAGAAACCAGCGCAAGTGCGTTACTTTGTGGTGAGTAGCGAATCAGGACATGCATGTAACCCATAATTAACTGAAAGCTTTCTTTTCAAATTGACTATTTTTGCATGTGTTTATCGCCTTTCAGATACGAGGATTCTATATGCCTTAGCATGTCGAAAAAATTTCCAATCCGGAAAAATCCTCGACCGGCAGCATTCGAACCCACGACCCTCAGCTTGGTCTTGGTGAAAAGCAACGCGTTTACCGCTACGGTTATATAGGCCCCAATTTTTTCAAAATATGTAGTTCAGAAACGTAGTTGGATTTGCGATCTAAGATAACGTATAGTAACTGCATTGGGAACGTCTGGCTGGCAGCGTACCCCATTACTGACTACAGCACGCTTCCGATGCCCGCCCGCATCGAAAAGTAATCGAATTTCAGGGCTAAACTATGCACGTTGCACGGCGTGTGTCTCGATGATTGGGTGCACAAGATGGAAACTATTTCAGATGGGAAAAGGCGGGGAAACCCTCTCGGCGCAGAATTCATCATCTCACTTTGTGTGTGTGTCGAGGGAAAGGTTTCATTTTCCAAGAGATTAGACGAAACGATAAGTTTTTCACCACCGATCGCTCGGCTGGATGGCGTGTTGCATGTCAGATGATTGGAAACCAATTAGAAAATAATGACGAGAACGTTCTTTGGTGATTGGAAGTGGAGTTGACAGGATACTTTTGTCGGTTGGATATTGTTTGAGATGTAGGTGATTTTGATAGAAGGGAATCCAAATTAATTTATCTATCAGGTTATGCTGTCTCGATATGGTTTGGGCTAGAAGATGTAGGAAAAAGGGATGATAACCATTTTCCCAGATTCCTGAAAGATTTAGAGAGGATTTTTATGTTTTCGTGAGGTTTTTAATAGAACTCAATAGAATTACCTGGAAATAGTAGAAGTTTGAACAACTACCGTTGAATTAAACATTACATATAGGGTAACGGTCGTATTTTGGATCCCCTAAGGAAGTGATTTTACTTTTTTTGTCCCAATTAATTAATTGCACAGCGTAACCAAGTCAGAGAACATGCCAAAATGTAGAGAAAAACTTCCTCTACAAGATAAAAATGCCCATACGGTCATTTAGGATCCAAAAAACGTCGAAAATAATTGTGAAGCACTGTTTTTCATTATTTTGGACAAACCAATACATTTTGGACCCTCAAAGTATGTATTTTGGACACCCGGCATTTTTTATCGTTTGGCGACAAAGTCCACGACATTGGTTGCATAATATGCTTTCCCCATAGTCAAATCAAGTGATTGACAATAAAAAACCGAAAAAAATTGAAAAAAGTTTAGGTTTAATTGTTAAAAAATTCTGACGGCTTCAATTTCTGTGTGTAACGTGTTGTAACGGTTCCATGGATGAACCGATTAAATTAAATTAATTTCAGATAAAATATACACATTTTCTATGTACAAACGGTTGAAGCAAGTGCGAAATAGTCCTATTTTTTCAAATGGCATACGAATTGAGTTGGTCTTTCGATTTAAATTGGGAAATTTGAAGGAAAATTCCCAGGGGGTCCAAAATATATAGGTTACCCTAACTGATCAACTTCACTCAGAAAACAAAAACTTCACTTCTTGACTTCTAAAAAGTGTTGTTGTTATTATATTGTTGTTGTTGTCATCTAACCAGTACTGGTTTGAAAAAATATTTAGATCATAATACATGCATCATATCAGACCATTTTTTTTTATTTTTTTGAGTGTTTTCTATTGCAAATAACTTAGATTTTTCTCCTCGCGCTATAGGGCTGTCCATTAATTATATAAGGGTTTATGGGGGGAGGGGTGGTTTAGGATTTCTTACGCGCCATACAATTTATTTTTAATTTTCGTACAAAAAATCTTACCATGGGGGGAGGGGGGGGGGTTGTAAAACCCTGAAAATTGTCTTACGTAATTAATGGATCGCCCCTATTTGGCCTCACCTTTTTCTTCCCAAACGTCACGCCAAAAAGGGAGGGGACATCAATTAATACAAGCAACCGAATACCGCACAACGGATGGTAAACTGCCGGCCGCCGAATGGTTGTAAATCATAACGCCTTCTCTCCGTCAGTTACTGTACAGTAACTCTTTTCTTCAATTGGTGATTCTAAATTTAATCTATAGAGGCATGGGCGCCCAGATAGCCGTAGCGGTAAACGCGCAGCTATTCAGCATGACCATGCTGAGGGTCGTGGGTTCGAATCCCGCTGATCGAGGATCTTTTCGTAAAGGAAATTTTCTCGATTCCCAGGGCATAGAGTATCTTCGTACCTGCCACACGATATACACATGCAAAAATGGTCAATCGGCAAAGAAAGCTCTCAGTTAACAACTGTGGAAGTGCTCATCAGAACACTAATCTGAGTAGCAGGCTTTGTCCCAGTGGGGACGTAACGCCAGAAAGAAGAAGAAGGCATGGGCGCGAAGAGCGGTCAACATCTGCGCACACTTCGACAACGGCAGCGATTCTCCAAGTCATGATCATTTACGCAGTTCTTGCCGCCGAACGTTGCAACCTACGCGCCAAGTCGTAAATTACTCATAGTATGTAGTGTCTAAGTGAGTACCATTGCGCCGCCGCCGACGCCGCAAGCCAATGTTCAACCCTATTCATCCCAAAGTTTTCTCAGTATTTATATAGAAGATAACCTGATCTAATCAATCAATGCAATGATCAATATTTAAAACAACCTAATCAGAATTACATAATACAACATGTATGCGTTATTGGAATTTTAAACATCGTCAAATTTGTGCTTCCAAATATTTGTACACGAAATTTAAATCAAATTCCATGCTCTCCTTGTTTCCTCATTAAGCGTCTGGGACGGGCAGCTGATTTAGATAACACTGCGGAACTCGTTTTTGTCTCCAGACCAAAATACCGCTATTCACTTAAATAAGTGTTGCTGAATCCATTGCCGTTTTCAGAAATATCATAGCACGTCTAGTTTTTGAGATATTGGCTGTTGAAAATGCAAAAAATGACGATTTCAGCCAACTTGCATGCAAGTTTGCCAAGCTGGCAATTTATTTGCAATATTTGCCACGAAATTCAAACTTTATGTGTATAACAACACTTATCATCAAAGTTTGTATTACTTTCGATGCGGAAAAGTTATTGTATAATGGTTTAGAGATTTTTTGTATTTTGTCATATAGAAGAAACGAAAAATTTTGTATGGAGACTACAAGCATGTTGAAACAATCGGTTTAATCGAAATTTAATCGTGCAATCAAATTATGTCTGAAATGAAAGTTCAAGTTGTATTTTGGATGTTTGGTGGATTATATTAAAACAAAGTTTGATAAATTTTACTTTAAATTTCATGTAAACATCAATAAAACCAGTGTTTTATACAACTTTGGCGACCTATAGCTAAAAATTGTGACGTGTTGGAACATTTCTGAGAATGGTATCACATTCAGCAACTCCAAATCTACCAGAGACACATCATTTGATCCTTGAGACACGCAAAAATGTAATTTTTGTTGCGGTGTGTAATTATAATGCCAATATCCAGCTATTTTCCAAATTCTGATGTAAACAACGGACATAATACAATTCAATATCTCTTTTGAGATAGGGTTTTGTGATATTATTTGAATTTCACTGATGCTTTCTGAGCAACCGCTAAGTATGGTGCTTATAAAGGTTGCCAAAATCGTTTTTGAATTCATTTTTAATAATAAATTGGGGAATATTTGTTCGTGAGAGGCATTGATAATGATACAGTATTATATGATCGAATTTTACTCATTTTTTTTTTATCTAGGAGGCATTGACATGGTGCATTTTACTCCTTGTTTCCTTATTCGCTTTCTTCCTACGCAATCACATAACGGAATCTGGTAAGGAAGGATGCCGCCTCAGTTGTAATAAGTTGCCTATGCACAAACAAACCACACGCTCACTTGGGATTTCCCAAAACACTCAAGGGACTTCTGGGGAACATTTTGTTTGTTGACTAGAGCAGAACTCAAACTTGTTGATAGTTAGAGTAAATTGTAGCAAAAGTTCGAGTAGGACTTTTACTCTAAATATTATAGAAATCGAATGAGATTTTGGAAAGTTATGACTATTTATTGTTTGTTTTTAGACGTGATAATTGTAATTTTAGTCAAACTTTCATTGCATAGAACAAAATTGAAATAAATCTAATTCGATTCTTTATGTAAGGGCGTTCCTAGACCTATCATAAAGGTGATTTGAGATGTATTAGTTTTTGCATAAAATCTTAAATCCATTTTTGGCTCATAGTGGGGCAATAGTTCGATCGAATCGGCGGGGCAAAAGTTCAACCTACATTTTATATTGCGGAAAAAGATGCAAACTGCCTAAAATCCACGTTTTACTTTAAATTTTGGCAAGATATGCCTAATTGTGGGAAAAAAATCATCAAGATCTGACGTTTCTACTTAGTTTTGCAAATAACTGCAATTTTTGGGTATACTCAAATGAACTCTGTTTTGAGCAATTTTTTGATGAAAATTTAAACTACAAACACAATTTTACGACTGTTAATAAATATGCAAGTCTTACAATTATCGACGCTTTGTGTTTTAGCAAGTGAGCTTTTGTCCTACACTACATTCTATCTCTTGCCCCACCGGTGTGTGTGTGTGTGTGTGTGTGTGTGTGTGTGTATACAATCCATCTCCCACTGACCGGCAGTGCTTTTATGGAAGAAAATTGTATGCATGTATATTTGATACCCTTCGATATCTTTATATCTGCAGACAATTTTAACCCGGGAGATGAAAGGTGATAGCTCTACTGAAATTCCAACGACCCATTTCAAGAATGGCAGTAAATACACACACATTCTGAGGTCATTTTCATATACAGTAAGCCCCGCATAAAAACACCCAGATATCAAATGGATATATGAAATGTTTTTACACTTCCCGAATCGAAAATTAAATTTTCGACCCTGGCACGTATTTAGTTTCAAATGGTAATAGGTGAGTAAATAATAATAATGAACGATTTTACCTGGATGTAATGCTCTTTTTTTCCGTCGCCACACTGAGCTTACCGCCAAATACTATACACTTTTTCACTGCACTGCGCGCATAACATGATCGCTTCACCCGCCCCCGCAGGAGCAAGCGTCACGGTCAAAGGATCACACACTACTCACAGGAAAAAAAAAAAAAAAAAAAAAAAAAAAAAAAAAAAAAAAAAAAAAAAAAAAATCTCCGGCGACGAAAACATGCGCGAAACCGTGAGCCAAATTTTTCGGACGACGCAAAACTGAACTGTCCTGCTTGGGCTTCACGAAGCACTACCCAGCAAGACGCTTGAAAACAGGAAAAAAAAAATCTCCGGCGACGAAAACATGCGCGAAACCGTGAGCCAAATTTTTCGGACGACGCAAAACTGAACTGTCCTGCTTGGGCTTCACGAAGCACTACCCAGCAAGACGCTTGAAAACAGGAAAAAAAAAATCTCCGGCGACGAAAACATGCGCGAAACCGTGAGCCAAATTTTTCGGACGACGCAAAACTGAACTGTCCTGCTTGGGCTTCACGAAGCACTACCCAGCAAGACGCTTGAAAACAGGAAAAAAAAATCTCCGGCGACGAAAACATGCGCGAAACCGTGAGCCAAATCTATTGGACGACGCAAAACCGAACTGTCCTGCTTGGGCTTCACGAAGCACTACCCAGCAAGACGCTTGAAAACAGGAAAAAAAAAAAAATCTCCGGCGACGAAAACATGCGCGAAACCGTGAGCCAAATTTTTCGGACGACGCAAAACTGAACTGTCCTGCTTGGGCTTCACGAAGCACTACCCAGCAAGACGCTTGAAAACAGGAAAAAAAAAAAAAAAATCTCCGGCGACGAAAACATGCGCGAAACCGTGAGCCAAATTTTTCGGACGACGCAAAACCGAACTGTCCTGCTTGGGCTTCACGAAGCACTCTAAAATCCACTACATTCTATCTCTTGCCCCACCGGTGGGGCAAAAGTTCGTTTAAGACAATGAATTTGAAAACTACTATAACTAAAAATGGGAAAATATTTCGACACAAGTTTGTTTAGCAAAATTGTAACCAATATGATGAAGGTGTACTGTGTGGTATTTATTTTTTTACATCGGCTATAGTTTTTCTAGAAATATTGATTATTTGGCTAAGGCCTAACTTTTGCCCCACCTTACTTACTATGGTTTGGCTCTTAGAACCTTGTGTTCTAACCCCCTCACATAATATTTGAATATATGTTCTTCTTCTTCTCTCCTGACGTAACGTCCCAATAGGAACAGATTGTTATTATAATCTTTATGATCGAAATATTCAGTCATGAGCTGGTTCATCTCCTTTTTAAGACAGAGCCTGCTCCTTCAGCTTAGTGTTCTCCTGAGCACTTGCACTGTTATTAACTGAAAGATTTCTTTACCAATTAACCATTTTTTCAATTGTCACCGTTCGTCGACAAACCGTGCTGACCGGTTGTTTTTGTACGCGCGTTCAAGTTAAACCAGGTGTTTTCCGAGTTTTTCTCTGTTTTCGTGATCGAAATGTGTGCGAATCGGTTGCTCCGGTTGATGAAGAAGTATCGTGCAGTGCAATTTTGTTGAAAATCGGTTGTTGCCACACTCCCTGGGCACAACGGTTTGGTGGAGATGACATCCAATACTCGCGATCAACATGACATGTGTCAGTGATGAATAGAACAAAAAAGTAAAATGAAAAGAAAACAAACTAAAACTTGAGCAAAACGTGAACTCCAAATTAAAATATTGATTCAGCATATTACATTATAAATTTGTTATCCTAGGCTAGTTTGTACTCATAGGTGAGTGAAAAAAAATGAAATTTATTGAATTTGTTATTATAACTATTCCTATGTTTGTAGTAGCTGAACTGCGATCGGTGTCAGAAAACACCAAGAATTTTGTAACCTCAATTAGTGGAAATTGGATACTGAAAAAGTAAGCTATTATACTAAATCTATTACTACTTAAACTAATGGCCAAATAAAATTATAGCTTTGAAGCTGTCGAAACGTAGCTAACAAAACGGTGTCATCATCTTCCGCAACATCGGTGCAAAACGGTCGAAAATGGTGAAAAAGTGCATACACCACGCGCTGTAAACAGCAAAGCAAATCGCCGTTAGCCGGCTCTCCGGCCGTTTTTATCACGATATCGACATGGATGGGGACAATATCTTTTATGGCGACAGAGGGCCCAATTAGCTTGTCATACGGTGTGCTTGTAACATATTTTGGAGGAATAAAAAAATTGTCGAAGAGTTTGGGAATTAGGCGGAATTGAGAAAGTGTGTGATTCTCATCAGGAGCGTACCATAGTGCGTTCCGAGAGTTTCAACAGTGCGGCACAAAATTTTGTGAACGCCTGAGCATCGGTTTCTACTTCCGAGAATAAAAAAGGTAGGATCTTGCTTTCTATTTTTCCATCGCCCATTTGGGGTAGGTAACGGAAGATCGTTACCAGTGGCAAGCATGGGAAACATTCACTCGAATACTGCGTTTCTCTCGCTCACTTCCACAAGCGAGATTGACAAGAGTGAAGAGCGAGATTGCCATTTCTCCAACCAAGCTGAGTGTTTCAATTTCCAATGCACTTTTTTCTTGTTTGCCGAGCAACAAGACAAAAACAGCAACAGAATGATTCACCACCGGCTCCTTGTGCCGAAGGCATCCGATTGCTGTAGCGAATGATTCTTTACATTCCGATTCCGCACGAGTGGCATTCGTGTTTGAGAGCTGAAGAGCGTTCACTGACTGGGAATATACAAGGCGAAATGATTCAGTGATCGCAAAATCTGTACATTTCGCAGAAAGCATTCAGCGATTGAATGGCGAACGCGTTCTTTCGTGTCTCCCATTTAGGAGGGGATAGGTGCTCTCTTCGCTCCGTTTGTCTTTTCATTTTCGGTTTATCTCAATCGTTTGCGATTCGTCGGGATTGCGCTCACCCTAGTAGCGTTCGGCAGTCACTGAAAATTTGGTGGCAGCAGATACTTTTCAGATATTTTATCGGTAGCGTTCGGGTGAGTGAGTGAATTTTCCCATGCTTGGCCAGTGGAAGTGGCAAAGTATATCAAAATGGCGGCCACTAGTGACGGTAACTTAGATGGATCCGTTAAACGTAGATTACCGGAATACATGGACCCAACGAACCAATTTTGTGAGCTGACGTTCCTGCAACTGACCGGGAAAAACGGAATAACGTTACCAATTAAACCTGTACATTACCGGGAAATCGATTAAGACATGTACCGGCGGTCCTATCTAGAGTGCGAAATCAGAAGAACAGGGTACAAAATACACGGTAAATTGCTGGGTGTGGCGTACCATTGGTACCTCGCATACCTACATGAATAAAATAGACCCCATTGTGTGGACCTTAGCCTCTTGCCCAGCAACTCCTATCCCTACCTCCTCGTGGTACTGACCGGGGTACGAGTAACCTTAGGGAAGATCGGGTAACCAACCCCGGTGGGAGCATAGATCGTATGCTGACAGGGAAGGAGGTTTGCTTTTGCAAACCTGGAGCGTCTGTACTCCATGTTAGGAGCGGCTCACAACAGCGTCTGTTCCCCATGTCAGGGGCGGCTGATCAGCGTCCGAGTGCCAGAGAAGGACTCTAAGCTAAACTATGCACTATGGCCCTCCGAACATTTAGAAGGAGTGGTCCCCCGGAAATCTAGGGGGTTGAGTCAGGCCTTGCAAGCCAGCCGTAAAACATTAAACAACAAATAATCAACAAGAGAATACGAACCGGGACAATCGGAAAATAACACTGCAACATAAAGAGATAAGCGATTGGAAGCTCGGTACGTGGAACTGTAAATCTCTCAACTTTAGCGGGAGCACACGCATACTCGCCGACGTGCTGAAGCGGATTCGGCATCGTAGCGTTGCAGAAAGTGTATAAGAAGGAGCTATGATGCGAACGTTTAGAGGTAACCGTATCATCTACCAGAGCTGTAGAAACACACGAGCTGGTAAAAGTTTTAATAGTGATGGGTGATATGCAGAGACGCGTGATCGGGTGGTGGCAGATCAATGAGAGAATGTGCAAGTAAAGCATAAGCATAAGCATAGATGCCCGTACAATTCGTAGTTGCTACTCCGTGATTGACCAGAATAATCTAAGTTGCACAGGGAATAAATGAATGGGGCTTGGGATTAGCTTACCATTCTTCAATGTGCACAAATCAAGAGCTCAAATTTAAAAGTCAATAACGGCACTGGCCACGTCCTTACGGTCATCGGGGAAGGGAAGGAATGTTAGTGTGACTACCGTTGTTACTAGAGATCAAGATCACCTCTGCATCTCCACAGCTGTCATGGAAAGGATATTGGGTTAGTGGGATAAGGTAGAGATCTAGGAGTCACCAATGTTTGGTGATGCGATCCATGATATAATCACGCTTAACCGGATTCGCAAAATAATTCGATAATCGCATTGTACACCGAACAAGTGTTCGTCACTCGCCCACGCAAGAGCAAGCGACGCGATCAATAGATCAAACGAAGCTTTTTTATTTCTCTGAGCGAACGACGCGCGACAAATTTGATCCTGCCCTCATCACCTGCCCCCGCAGGAGCAAGCGTCAAGGTCGAAGGATCAAACGCTACTCCAATGAGAGAATGTGCAAGTAAAGGATTAAAAGCCGGTCCATATCGATTCCACAAATCGATCACGTTCTGATTGATGGACGGCACTTCTCCCAGATTATCGACGTCAGGACCTATCGTTGCGCTGAAATTGACTCTGACTGAGCCATCGTTGGTGACGACCACCGATGTGACGGCTGTACCCCGTCGAGCAAGTCCACGAATCCCGTGTGAGGCGCCGTAGAGAACAGCAACCCAATGAGCGAGTAGCAGTAGCGAAGTCCGGAGGAGAACCGCGTGTCGGCCACGTGAGGTGCCGCGGCAACAGCAGCAATCGCCGATGCCTCCACGCTAGTAAAGTCAAACCGTGAGTACCCGTTCATTTTTCCCATGCGCATGGTGTATTTCGCCTCTAGCCAGAGTTAAACCGCTAACGTGGCCACACCGTTAATTTCGGCCCTACCGTTCGTCCCGTTTATGCGTCTGTAGTCAGCAACATAAATTGAATCCCCAATGAACACCACCCGTCGCACCACACACAAATGAATTAACCGCGCACGAGAAGAGAGTAAGAGAGTAGCTAGAGAGAGGAAATGAAGTAGTAGAGCTAGGCCTAGAGTTTAAGATTGTGACAGAAGTATGCATTGTCGATAAAGTAGAAGTTAAGGAATTAATTGAAATATCATGAAATTAAAGTGAGGAAGTTTGAATTCGAAGAAGATGCATTTTGAATAAATGAGTACACCGCAATTTAAAAGTGTTTGAACAGCCTTTCCATGCGAGAAATCTAGAGAGGTAGGTAATTATAAAGGGATTTTCACGTTTGGTGTTTTTTTTTTGTTATTTTTGTTCATTTACTAGAGAGGTTGACTCCGAAATCAACCAGACAGCTTTCTATTCGAACGAAGATTCGTTCGAGGTGTTTGAGTTTTGTTTTCCCGTGATGATAACCATCGCGAGCACTACTTTGTCATCGGCGAAAATCATCTTTACGCACTCTATTTTTTTAAATTGGCACGACTTTGGTCGTGAGGCATTTCGTTTCTCTGATCAGCCAGCTTGCTTCCCGCCCATTCATTTAGGAAAAACCAGAACCCACCCCTGAAGGGTCTCAGTTCGGTCGGGCAACCTTTCAATTTCGATAAGTGGTCTCCCTCGGAAGTGACGCGTAAGCCATTTTTACTTGTTCCCGGGAAAATCATGAGGCTGTCGGGTTACAAGTGAAAGCAGCCATCAACGATGCAGTTGAGAGCAACGTCAGGTACGTGGGACGGAGTCGACGGAACGTTATAGACGGAAACGACAACAGCCTTTTTCGGGAGAAAAAAACTCCCATAAAACCAGTTCTATCAGCACAATGCGTCCCGCAACGGCTTCATGCCGCGAGCCGAGATGCACAGGGATAAGGATGGAAGCATCTTGACGGATGAGCGTGAGGTGATCGAAAGGTGGAAGCAGCACTTAGACAGGTAGTGAAGGTCGAGATAACTGAGGAATTATCTACGTCAGTACTGCGGACAATAACGACCAATCAGCGAGGGTGGTTAAGGATTCCATTCACCAGCTCAAGAACAATGAAGCTGCCGGAAAGGATGGTATCGGTGCAAAACTCATAAAGATGGGCCCGGAGAGTCTGGCCATTTGTCTGCACCGGCTGATAGGCACAATCTGGGAAACAGAACAGCTACCGTAGGAGTGGAAGGAAGGGGTAATATACACCATCTGCAGAAAAGTGACAAGTTTGATTGTGAGAACTTTCGCGCGATCACCATTCTAAATGCGATTGTTTACAAAGTATTATCCTAGCTAGATCATCTTCCGTCGTCTGTCACCTGTAGTAAACGAGTTCGTGAGAAGTTATCAAGCCGGCTTCGTTGACGGCCAGATCTTTACTGTACGGCAAATCGTGCGAAAATGCCGTGACTACCAGGTCCCAACCATTTCAAGGCGGCATATGATAGTAGCGACCTCTTAGAACTTTGGAAAATCATGGACGAGAACAGCTTTCCCGGAAAGCTAACGAGACGGATAAGAGCGACGATGGAAGGTGTGTAAAATTGTGTAAAGGTTTCAGGCGAACAGTCTAGTTCGTTTGGATCCCGCCGGGACTGCGACAAGGTGATGGACTTTCGTGCCTGTTGTTCAATATTGCGCTGGAAGGTGTTATGCGGAGAGCCAGGCTTAACTGCCGGGGTACGATTTATATGAGATTCAGTATATTTGTTTGCTTCGCGGATGATATGGACATTATCGGCCGAACATTTAAAAATGTGGCAGACCTATGCACCTGCCTGAAACGTGAGGCAGTTGGGCTGGTGGTTTATGCGACCAAGACAAAGCACATGCTAGCTGGTGGGGCCGAGCGCGACAGGGCTCGCCTAAGTAGGAGTGTTACGATAGACGGGGATTCGTTCGAGTAGGTTGACGAGTTCGTCTACCTTGGTTCCTTGTTGACGGATGACAATAACGTCCAGCTGTGAAATACGGAGGCGGGAGTGGAAGTCAGGCCTTTGGCCTCCATAAGAAGATGCGGTCAAAAAAGATTTACACCCGCACCAAACGTACCAGGTACAAAACGCTTATAAGGCCGGTAGTCCTCTACGGGCATGAAACGTGGACGATGCTCGAGGAGGCTTGCAAGCACTTGGAGTCTTCGAACGTCGGGTGCTTAGGACGATCTTTGGCAGTGTGCAGGAAAACGGTGTGTGTCGGCGAAGGATGAATCACGAGCTCGCCCAACTTTACGGCGAACCTAGTATCCAGAAGGTGGCCAAAGCTGGGAGGATACGATGGGCAGGACATGTTGCAAGAATGCCGGACAGAAACCCTTCAAAGATGCTGTTTGCTTCGGATCCGGTTGGTACAAGAAGGCGTGGAGCGCTGCGAGCTAGGTGGGCGGAAAAAGTTCGTATCGATTTGGCGAGCGTGGGGCAGAACCAAGGCTGGAGAGCAGTTACACTGTTATTAATTGAAAGCTTTCTTTGACAATTGACCATTTTTGCATTCGTATATCTTGTGTCAGGTATGATGATACTTCATGACCAAGGAGTTCAAAGAAATTTCTTTAACGAAAAGATTTTAGATCGAACGGTGGCAGTAAGATCAAACTTAATTCACAGTTGAATATAATGTCGTTCATTCCCCACACTCGGGTTGGATTGCTTACCGCTGTCAACCAAATAACTCGCTTCATCTGCATGCTATGTCCATTTATAGAGCAAATTCCAATGGCATACTAAAAATTAGTGAACGTTAACAAACGAACGATGAAAATTAACAAATCAGATTATACATGGATTGCTTTGCTCAGAAAATAAAACAAAATGCTGCTTGTCTCACATTCTCATATAAAAAAATGCCTTTCCCCATTGCACCTCCAAAGATTGTATTTTTTGCCTAATTCGTCAAGGGAATAATGGCAGGATTCACGGTGATTGGGATAATGCAATGCTTTGACATGTTGCTTGCCAAAATAGAGGCAAGTTGTTCCCGCCCTTACTTTCAGTAATCAAACGAGGAAGCATCAAAGTTGATAAAAGGAAACGCTAGAAAATGGGGGAAGTGTGATGAGGTACCAAATGGCCATTTTTCAAACAATATCTGCGAACAGAATTGATGTTTATTAGATTCTTGTTATGGTTATTATGAAATTTTGTGTTGCTGAAAATATACACAATATTATGAGGGAAGATGTTTTGCATATTGTTTTGAGTGAACGTTTGGAATCAGCAGAATTTGCAAATTAAACTTTTTAGCAGCTACAAACCGGTCCATAAATGGTCCATCTACGAGTAACTGGTCATTTCTATTTTTCTAGTTGTATAATCATAAGCCTAATTACCTATTCATTGACCCAATACAACGTTTCCCAAAATAATCAGCATCGTTCCAAAGTCAGATTCCTTAGCGCCAAAATCTCACTCCAGTCGTGTTGCAGTTGTGCCTTGCAAGTAGGTATATCCGATCCAATCATCCTGTACAAACAGTTTCAGTCAAATCTTCAGAAAATGTTTTTGCGTCTTTGGCTTTGGTAGTGCTAAGCCGTCAAACGTAAACCATTCCCCAGCCAAACGCAAACAGCAAAAAGCAGCCATTCCAAGGAAATACTTTCACTTTCCGTTAGCTCCCAGTATATCATTCAGCCGTGTTCCGAAGAATTTAAACCATTTTCCCCGATGCTTCGTTGGTGGAGATTTGCTTTTATTTGCCCAAAAATATCTCGACTCATTCAGCTTGGATTCCATCCAGACTTAGTCTCGTAGCACCGGCACCAACATCATTTTAGGTTTTTTCTTGCTTCTTTATATTGTATTCCTTCCATTGGTTCAGTTCTCAGCATCTATAAATCTTTTCACACATTGATGCGCGACGAATTTGAATTTTCACAGTTGATGCGACAATTTGTTGAGGAGGATTACCTTACTTCGTGAACCGGCGCGGCAGTAATGTGTAAAAAAAAGCAAATCGTGCTTCCGCAGTTGTGCACAAAATGCGAGTGGCCTTTGACAGCATAAAATTTTTCACGCCATTTGATTTGTTTTGATTTATCTTTTTTAGTGTCGGGTTTTGCTGTCTTTTGCAGTGATTGAAAGATATATTCGTGTAGGGTTCCTGTATCAATAGTCGTTAATGTTACAGAAGTTACAGTAGTGGAGTAATACATTTGCGTGTGTTTCTACGATAATTTGATAATCATTAGAAATCCTTCATAGGAAATTTAAACGTAAATTAATAATTCTGCATTGAATAGCTCGCACCACTTACTGAAATGTAGGAAATCATAGTATAGATCATATATAGGCGTTCCCATTCATATTATAAAAAATCATCTCATCAGTTGCTTCATTATTGGTTCCAACACTCTAGTTACAAATTTCATACCTCTAGACCGTCAATAAAAAAACTACTACATTTTGTTGTTTCTTAGTAATGGCAGATTTATTAGGTGTTTCTGATTATGAACACTTTGTCACTCTATGGTCAAAAAGAATTTACGAGCGATGACGAATGGATAATATTGTGGTCTTCAGAAACACCATCGAGTTGTCGTTGTCTCCCATGGGTCATCATGATTATGGCTTCACAGACAAAAGAATGTTGTGCTCTACATTTCGATGAGTTTTGTTTCTTTTTTTGTAACAGTATCTTAGTATCGTGTTTGAGGATTGTAAAACATTTGCGCAGAAACGGTTTAAAATAAGAAGAAATGCATCACGATAATATTCAATTGGTAGGGAGTTGATGCCGGTTACACAGCGTAACAAAAATGAAATTTTTGCGTGTCTCAAGGATTAAACATATGGTCACTGAATTTGATGCCGTTCTCATAAATGTTCCAGCACGTCACTATTTTGAGCTACAGGTCGCCAAAGTTGTTTAAAACACGGGTTTTATTAATGTTTACATGAAATTTAAGTATGGGGTCATGCACAAATTACGTCACGCTCCGAGGGGGGGGAGGGGGTCAAGCCAAGCGTGACAAGCCTTACAAAAATTTCGGAGGACTCATACAAAAAACGTGACAAAGGGGGGGGAGGGGGTCAAAAAAGTTTAAAAAAATTTAGCGTGACATAATTTGTGTACCATCCCTATAATTTATCAAACTTTTTTGTGATTAAATTCACCAATCATGCAAAATAGGACTTGAACTTTCAATTTAGATATAATTTGATTGTAAATTTGCCATTAAATTCAGTTTAAATCGATTTTTTCAACGTTTCTCTTATGGCATAAGACAATACTTGTCAGAACCACCAAAAAATAACATTTCACCAGTGGAAGAATTATGAACTTTGTTGAAAAGTATTGTTCACAAATCGCAAATTCGCAAATAAATCGCCATGCAAGTTGGCTAAAATCGTCAAATTTAGCATTTTCAACAGTCAATATCTCAAAAACTAGACGTGCTATGATATTTTCGAAAACGGCAATGGATTCAGCAACTTCTAATTGAGTAAATAGTGGTATTTTGGTGCTTGAGACAAAAACGTGTTCCGCAGTGTTATGGACCCTTTGCGTATTATGGACCCCATACAGAAAAACATAAAATTAACACTCAAAGCAACCTTATTCCTATGAAAATCCACTGGGGGAATTTCAATTGCATTGTTAGTCAGCAGTTTTAAGCAAAATATGTGGTCTAAGAGCACAAATACAGAAATATGAACAGTTTTGTAAATGAAACCACGCAAGAGGGTCCATAGTTGGCATTTCCAGGTGGGTCCATAATAGAAACGTCGGCAGCCAACGAGCCGGATTACATGGGAATCAAATGGAGGGTCCATAATAGGATCAAATTTGTAAACATTCCTATTATGGACCCCGGGAGAGTCCATAACTCTTCATTTGAGCTAAATAAATTAATTCTGAAAGTTTTAACTTGGACTTTAAGGTGGACCCAAAAAATCAGTTATTTTGTTCTTCCGTTTTTGTTTTCAGTTTAACGTGAATGTGGTTTTCAGAAGAGTTGTAGAAGAACACATTTTTGATTTTTGAACATTGCAAGTTCGTAAAACTTGTGATTTTGAAGTTGTATGCAAATTTAAGTGAAAAATTATGAAATCTTTAGATGCCCATAACTCATGGAGTTGATTTAATTTTTTTTTTTGTTCAAGCAGCATTCGAAAGGCCATACATTAAATAACCTTTGCTGATCATTGCTGTAGTAGGCCTTGAAGTAACAGGACGTGTTTTTTCAACGTCTGACATTTTTTTCTCTTTTTTCAGGAGGAGAAAATTTTTCCGTGGCTGCTCAAGAATTGAAGTTCGTGAGTGCTTTGGTGTTGACGAAAGACGTTTCGTCTTGGATTTTTGTGATCGTTTGGAGGGCGAAGATTTGTTTGAAGTTTGTGCTGTGTTTTCCACTGAGGAGGAATTGTGAACTTTGGACTGAGGATTTCTTTTTCGAATTGCTGGTGGCAAGCTGATCAAGAGACCTTTTGGCTTTAGAAGCGTTACAGTTTCTGGAGTTTGAAGTTGACTTTCAAAAAGAGAAACATTGAAGATTTTGGATCAAGCTGAGTACAATTTTTATGTTTCTTATTTTTACTATTTTTTTTTCATTTGTAGCTTTAATTAGGTTTTTTTTTTTATTTTGATTAATATTCCCCGTTGGTTTCCAATTATGGAAACCGACGGGGATTCACCAAATTCAAAAGAGGATGATCATTCTGCACCTCTTGAGGCAGCATCCAAACCATTTCGAGTTAAGTTATTTCCTGCTAGTTTTCTTGGTCCATATCCAGTTTATTTTCGGAAAAAGGACAAACCTATAAATGTTTTGTTGATTTCTGCAGAGGTGTATAAACAATACAAATCTGTTAAAGAAATCAAAAAAATATCTTTGGATAAGTTAAGAGTAGTTTTTGGTTCTCGTGGAGATGCGAATGCTCTACTTGAATCTAACTTATTTTCAAATTTATATAGAGTGTACGCACCTTGCGACTCATGCGAAATTAGTGGTGTCATTTATGACGAATTTTTGAGTTGTAATGATGTTATTGATTATGGTTTAGGAATTTTTAAAAATAAATCAATTTCTCCTGTGAAAATTTTGGATTGTAATAGATTATCCAAATTATCATTTACTGGTAGAAATTCAAATTATGTCCATTCTGATTGTATGAAAATTACTTTTGCGGGCTCTGTGATTCCCGATTTTGTTTCAATTGATAATGTTACATACAGTGTGAGGCTTTATTATCCTATGCTAATGCTTTGTACTCGTTGCCTTTTGTTTGGACATACTTCAAATTATTGTTCAAACAAACCAAAATGCTCGAAATGTGGTGAACCTCATTTGTCATCAGAATGTGATAAACATTCTGATGTTTGTATTTATTGTAAATTAAATCATAGTTCAATCAAAGAGTGTTCAGTTTACAAAGCAAATCAACAAAAGTTCAAGCAACAAATTAAATTAAAAAATCGTTTTTCTTATTCAGAAATATTAAAAGCTTCTGGAGATTTTGCTTCTGCTAATATTTATGAAACATTATCGGACTATGATGATGATAATTTAAATGAAAATTCTAATCAATTTATATACAAACCTCCAACCAAGAGAAAAAGAGCAAATTTGTTATCTGGTAAAATTAATGATAATTGTGATCCTCAGCCATCTACTTCATTTGATAAAAGTTTTCCTCCTCTTGATACTACTTCAAATCCCAAAAGTATACCAGGATTTCAAAGAGTAAATGATGATTGTTCCAACAATAATAATTCTAAAGAAAATATTGATGATTATGCAAAAAAAATTGACAATCATGATAATTCTATTTTGAACATTTTGGAACAGGTAATAGATTTATTAGAATTAAATGATTTTTGGAAAAAAACTGATTAACAATTTTTTACCAGTTTTAGCTTTTCTTCTTGATAAATTAAATTCCTTTGGATCCCTCTTTTCTTCATTATTTTCTTTTTAATGGCTCCAATTGTTTCTAAGACCCTGAATGTTTTACAATGGAATTGTCGTAGTATACTTCCTAAACTTGATAGATTAAAATCATTGCTGTCAAATTACAATATTGATGTCTTTTGTTTGAATGAAACTTGGTTGGTTGAATGCAAAAACATACATATTTCGTCATATAATATTATTAGGAAAGATAGGAATACTTCATCTGGAGGGGTTCTTATTGGGATTCGTGATGGTATTCAGTTTAAATATTTGGATTTACCTCCTAATTCATCTGTAGAATGCATTGCTGTTACTATTAAACATAATAACATTCAATTTTCGATTATTTGTTTTTACATTCCTCCAAATTCTGTTTTTTCTTTAACACAAATCAAAACTATTTTGGATAGTGTTCCTTCTCCATTTTATATATTAGGAGATTTTAATGCTCATAATATAGCATGGGGTAGTAATAATACTGATGGCAGGGGAAATTTGATAATGGAATTGGTTGATGAACTCAATTTAAATATCCTTAATGATGGATCATTCACTAGAATTGCTGTTCCACCTGCCCATCATACATGTATTGATTTATCTTTTTGTTCCAATACTTTATCGTTTTTTTCTTCTTGGAAAATTATTAATGATCCTAATGGTAGTGATCATCTACCTATTTTAATTGAAATTTCTTGTTCTAATTGTAATTCTACATGTAATGAATCATTTGTTCCTGATTTATATAAAAATGTAGACTGGGAAAAATATTCTGATCTAATTTCCTTTTCATTAATCAGTTTTGATTATTCTTTACCACCACTAGAAAATTATAAACAATTTTCTAAGACATTGAATCATTGTTTATTAAAATCTCAAAGTAAAAAAATTAAATCAACAAATATTTGCACTAAAAACAGACGTCATTCATCTTGGTGGGATAATGATTGTTCAATAGCACTTAAAAATAAATCTGAAGCTTTCAAAAAATTCTGTCGTATTGGATCAAGGGAAAATTATTTTTCATATTGTAAAGCTGAAGCTCAATTTATTCGAGTTACTAAATATAAAAAAAGAAATTATTGGAGAAATTTTGTTGAGAATCTTGATAGAAATTCTTCTTTGTCTTCTTTATGGTCGGTAGCTAGAAATTTGAGAAATTATAATTTTTCCCCTCCAAATATTTTAGAATATTCCGAGGATTGGATTGATACATTTGCATCTAAAATTTGTCCAGCTTTTGTTCCTCGCGCTACTTCTTTCAAAAATAATCAAAAATATAATTATTTTCCTGAGCTTTGTGCATTGTTTTCCTTAGAAGAGCTAGATTTAGCGTTATCTATTACTAAAAACACTTCACCAGGAATAGATAACATAAAATTTATTGTATTGCAAAATCTACCCCATGAAGGAAAGTCTCATTTATTGGCATTGTCATTGGCGTAGCTAGGATTTTTTTCTGGAGGGGGCCTAGGGGGGGCCTAGCAAATACTTGTTTTACAGAAGTAATGTCGGTCGCAATAATCACGATTTTCACAAATTTGGTAGTTTTTACAGATTTGTATCGATTTCATTAATTTATAATTTTGTCTCATTTCGTGGCATATCAGTGATATTTGTAAATTTCAATCATCGCTACGAAACAGATTCATTTATGTTGTAACCAGTCAAAAATCTTTAAAGAATTCCAGCAAAAATCTCACAAGGATTGTCTTTTGTGTTTCTCCTTTGATTATTTCAGGAATTAAATCATGTGCTTTGAAGAAGAAGAAGAATCTAAGAATCCCTACGGGAATTTATTCATGAATTATGTTAGCACTTTTCAGTGCTTTTTTCAAGAACTCTTTTACTAGCTTTCATTGAGCTCGTCCTGGGATTCCCCAAGAGCATCATTCTCAGACTTTTTGATCTCATCAGAAAATTTCTCGAAGAATCTCTATCGAACTGCTTAAAAAATCGTTTGAAGAATTCCGCATTACAAATTCTTTTAATACTTTCTCCTCGAAGGTCCTCCAGGTACACATTACATATAAATTCCAATTGTTAGTTTAAAGTATTCCCCTGTGTTCATAAATAATTTGTTTAGGATTTTTAAGGATTTCTCCAAAATATAGAACAAAAATATATAGGATTCTCACCAAAAATGACTTCACAATCAACAAGCAAGGATTCATTCCACGAATTCTTCAGAGAGTTCACCAACAGTTTTTCCAACTTTGCATTTGAATTTCTTTCTAAGGTTTCTCTATAGAATTGTTTGAAGAAATCGTAGCAAAATTATCCAGACATCCTGCAAAAATATTAATTGGCTCTTCCAGGTGTTACTTTAAGGATTCCTAGCAATATTCCACAAAAATTTCCTGAGCAATTTAAAAGATTTCAATTGGGAAATTTTATTCATGATTGCTCAGAGAAGCTCTCCGCAAGAAATCTGTATTTTTTCACAGATAATTATTTTTTTGATTTATCTAAAATCAAGGTGCAACATCTCTTCCGTGAAAATAATCAAAGATTCCCGAGTAATTTGTACAGAGATTTATTAGAGAATTATATTATTGTTTCTTGTAGATTCTTCTGAAAAATTACCAAAGATTCATCTTAGCATTTTCCAAAGCTTTTTTCATAAAACCGCACTAACGATTCTTTTGGGATTTTAATTGAACATTTTTTTCACCAGATTCACTAAACACTTGCAATTCATTCTTAATCTTAAAAAAAATCTCCAGAAGTTCCATCAAGTATTCTTTCAGGTTCTAGAAATAACTCATTTTTTTCGCGAATATAAATCTCAGGAATCTTCCATAAAAAATTTAAATCAATTTAAACACTCCCCATTTTTTGGGTCTAAAACTACTCCTGGAAAAACTTAATATTTTTTAGGGATTGCTTTATAAATTCCTTTATGAATCACTCCATATCCGATTTCTAAAGTAACGAAAGGTTTGAAATAACCTTGTTGATGAGTTATTGAATAATTGCAGCTTAAACATACTTCGGAAAATATCACTGAATTCCTGTCGTAAAATTTAAGAATTTCTGAAACATGTTAACAATGTACCTCACAGAAAAGCTTAAGTGGTCCTTTTAGGATTAACTACATAAAATCGTATTCTTTTTCGACGTCTTTTATGATAGAAAATGATCCATGTTAAAACGTATGAAATTTTTACTGAAAGTATTTGTAACTAGAGTCTTATACAATATATAGTATGAACTCTGAAGATTCATGATACTATGGTGAACATATTGATGTAGAATCCATTTTTTCCTACCTCTAGAAATTCCAAACAAACTTTTTTGAAGGTTTTATTATCGACTATTTTGTAGTACTGTAGAAGTTAAACGTGAAAATGTAAGATTCTAATTTTACCCTTTCTTTCCCACAGCTTTGTTTGACAATTTAACTATAAAAATGGCGTTCAAAAAAACAAAAAAGTTTTTACAAATAAGCTATATTATTCAAAATCACAATATTTTATTATTGTTTTCCAATAATTAGTTGATTGTTTTCCAATAGTTTGACTCTAAGGTCACTTCTTTCGATGTTTGATAAGATAAATGAGCGAATTAATTTATTTCAATCATTATTGAGCTACTCGTACCAATGCGGTTCGTTGAAAATCGGTGGCACCTGTGCTACCATGGGAAAGAGAGGGTTAAATCTTAGTGAAAACTTCTGCATTACTTTGAAATTTTGTTGAGGAATTCCTGATGGATTTTCAGGAATTAGAAACCATGCGCACAAGAATTCTGTAATTTTTCACAATTTGTATAATTAGATTTAGATTCTTTAAAACGATGCTTTTTAGAGTATGGAAAGATTTGTACGAGGTTCCTCAAAGCGGTTTGCGAAGGAAGAAGAAACATTAAAATGTTGAAGCAAGTCGAACAATAGGTGGGCAATGGTACAATGAAAGATAATTTATAATATCTTCTCTACAGGTAAATTACAGGATAGTAAAATATTCTCTAATGAATTAACAAATAAAACAAATTTCTCAAGGTCCATCAGAATCCCTTTTATATTTAAAAGCTATCCTTCCTTGATTTCTGGTTTTCCAGAATTCTTCCAGAAAGCCTCTAGAAATTACGCTTTCGTATCGCACAAAAATTCAAACCAAGAACCAATTTCTAACGAAGTGTTTTGAGGAAAATCAATAAAAAATACTTTATGAATATCTTAATAAATTTTCTCCTTCCCAGTTATTTTGCTACAGACTCCTCTACCGCTATGCTTATTTCGAAAGCATAACGTAACATTTTTAAGGTAAATCTGGGAACATTTCCCGAAACCAATTTGATAATAAAAAATTGACAGAGGAGTGGATGTCCACCAGGATGAATTTGGTTTGAAAGTATGAACCAGTCCAACAATATTATTCTGAAGCCCCCCTTAAATATTCCTTGAGGTATTTGATTAAACTAAAATTTTATAATGCATATCGAAAAGCTTTTTGAAAAATTGTGCTACAAATTTGTTGAATATTAATCAAATAATTTTGAAATTAATAATCTTTCTTGAAAAAATATTGTTCAAGCAATAAATTTATTCATGCAAAACTACTTAAAAAATTGAATCAAAATCAAAAAGAGCTAAGGTCACTATGGTCGATTTTGTTACATTTTTTTTACGCCATGTTAAATTTTTACCATTCATTTGAAGAAAACTTGGCCATGCCGAAATTCCTTGAAAAATTCTTATTTTTCGACAATAATTCCCGCTATGTATTGTCTGAGAAATTCCTATAGTAACTTTGTCTGTTTTTTCAATTATTTTTTTCGGACATCATACGAGTTGAAGTTAAATGGATTTATTTAGTGGATTCTCATAAGGGTAATCATCATCACCACACACCTCGAGCAGGGTATCCTCCAAAAACATGATAAATCAGACTGCAGTGCTGCTCTATGCTGAAACAGAATTAATTGGATTGTTCAAAAAAAAAACACTAATTTTTGGGATCAAACTTCCACTTTTTCATACCACGATATTTTTGGTAATGGATATGTCAGAAAAATTGTGCTTACCGCATACAACATGAAGCTAGTTCTAACAGTAACCAATCGATCGACAGCCGGACGGATAAGCTTTCGGTTGTCGCGTGATTCATCAAAGTCAGAACTGTCACGCTGATGCTGTATAAGACAAGCGAGGTTTTCTCGCTATAGTGTTCTACAACTTAAAATAACGTAACTACTGAAGAAATTTTTGTCAATAACAAGAGTCATGTACCTAGATTGATTCAGAAGATTTTGCTGCAAGTTAAATTGTTTGTTTGTTTTTTTAATTTTTTAATTTAATTATCATCAAAAATTCTGGGGGGGGGCCTGGATGGTTCTGTTCCTACGCCAATGGGCATTGTATAATTCATTTCTTCAGCAAAACATTTTACCTTCTGAATGGCGTTCAATTAAGGTTGTTAGTATTGTAAAACCAGGCAAAGATCCTTCGTTGGTTGATAGTCGTAGACCAATTAGTTTATTGTCATGTCTTCGCAAACTCATGGAAAGAATGCTACTAAATCGTCTTGAATTATGGGCTGAAAATAATCAAATTTTATCATCTTCTCAATTTGGATTCAGGAAACGTTGTAGTACTCGTGATTGCACTGCCCTTTTAGCTTCGCAAATTAATCTTTGCTTTAATAGAAAGCAGGATATGGTTTCTACCTTTCTCGATGTTTCAGGAGCTTATGATTCTGTTTTATAAATTAAATAGTTTCAAAATTCCATATATAATTACAAATTTTTTATACAATTTATTCTCTTTTAAAATAATGCTTTTTTTTCATGATGTTTTTTCTAAACTTGTTCGTTACAGTTATTTTGGACTTCCTCAAGGTTCTTGTTTGAGTCCATTTTTATATAATTTATTTACGAGTGATATTTCTTCTGTTATTCCAAATGGTTGTCAATTTTATCAATTTGCTGATGATAAGGTTATTTCTATTTGTGGTAATAATAGAGAAATCATTCGTCATTTTATGCAAAATGCATTGGATAACATTGATATTTGGGCTCATAATAATGGATTTTCTTTTTCCGTGTCTAAAACCAAATTCATTTTATTTTCTCGCAAGCGTTCCCCTGTTAACATTCGTTTGTATCTTGATGGTCACGAAATTGAACAAGTTGATGAGTATAAGTATTTAGGATTATGGTTTGATTCGAAATTATCGTGGAATAAACATATTCAATACATTCAAGTTGTTTGTTCAAAGAGAATAAATTTTCTAAGAACCATTACAGGTACCTGGTGGGGTGCACATCCTTCTGATTTAATTACACTTTATAAAGCCACTATTCGTTCTGTTTTGGAATATGGATGTTTTACTTTTGCAAGTTCGGTCCAATCCAAGTTTTGTAAACTTGAAAAAATTCAATATCGATGCTTAAGAATTTGTTTAAAATTGATGAATTCTACTCACACTAAATCTGTAGAAGTTTTAGCTGGAATTCATCCGTTGAAAATTCGTTTACATGAATTGAACTGTAAATTTATGATTCAATGCTTCAGTATAAACCATCCAATAGTTAATATACTGAAATGCTTACACGACATAAATCCTCATTGTAGAATTTTAGATTCTTTCAATTATTGTTGTTCTATAAATGTGGCACCAAATTCAAATCATTCTCTTCATTTTCATAGTTTTGGTATAGATATTCATTCATTTCAACCAAATATTGATTTGTCATTGCATGAAGAATTAAAACAAATTTCAAATACTGAATATTCTCGTTTTGCTCCATTATTTTTTAAACGTAAATTTATAGGTCTTGACGCCAAACAGTTTTATTTTTCAGATGGATCATTGACCCAAGGTATTGCTGGTTTTGGAGTGTAAAATCATTATTCAGCATATTTTTTCAAACTCCAATCACCTTGTTCAATTTTCGTAGCTGAATTAACAGCCTTATATTTTACGTGTTCTTTGATTAAACAATTTTTACCCAATATTTTTATCATATGTTCAGACAGCTTGAGTTGTTTGAATGCAATTAAATCTATCAATTTTAATTCTAAAACTCATCATATCATTTTGAAACTTAAAGAAGAACTATTTTATCTACATACTCAGGGATACATTATTAAATTTGTTTGGGTTCCTTCTCATTCCAATATTTATGGTAATGAGCAGGCTGATTCATTAGCTAAATTGGGTGTTCGTTGTGGAATATGCTTTGATCGTCAAATTGCACCATCTGAATATTACACTGAATTAAAAAAACATTCTTTAAACAATTGGCAGATTTCTTGGAATTCTAGTGATAAAGGACGTTGGTGTCATTCTATTTTTCCTATTGTCAATCAAACTATATGATTCAACAAATTATCTGTTGGAAGAAATTTTATTTGTACATTATCAAGAATAATTTCTAATCATTATATTTGTAATAGTCACTTATATCGTATAAATATAAGTGATTCTAATTTATGCGATTGTTGTGAAACTTATGAAGATATTGATATTGATCATATACTGTACTCGATATATTATTCCAAGAAATAAATTTGTTAGCGATTTAAAGACACATCATGATCATCTTCCTTCATCTGTACGAGACATATTAGGAAGTAGATTTCTACCATCTTTGAAATTACTTTATAGATTTTTAAATGATGCTTCGTATTATGTTTGATACTTGTTTCTTTTTTATTTCAGAATTGGTTTGAGAAAATTTTTCCAGATCTGTCCCGTTTTGATGATTTCAAGTAGATTCTGGTTCCTGGTCCTCCTTGAAGATTTTGGCTCTGCTATGGATCAATGCCGTTTGAGCCTTTAGTTTATAATTTTTTTTTTATAACGATTTTAGAAAAGATGAAGAGGTTTTATGCCTTTTTGAGAACGATTTCTTTAATGATTATCACTCAAAGGGGCTTTTCCCTCTTTCTAAATTATTTAGTTAAAATAAATAAATAAATAAATAAAATAAATAAATAACCTTTGCTGAGAACAGAGAAAACACTTAAATTGACGAGTTTTGATACTTCGATACTTTAATTGGTCAGTGATTTTCAACTTAATAAATCCATTATCTATGAACTTATTTTCATACTGGAAAGAATATATAAGTCAATTTAGAAGAGTTTAATTTAGTTTAGGAAGAAACAAATGTCGATTCCATTTGTATATAGAAAGTTATGGAGATCCTTAGGTGTCCTAGTTTCTTTTTCTAGCTCTGAATTCGAGTTCCAATTGATCACATGGTTGAATTTGATCATGTCGGTACCAAATATTATTTTTTGGCAAGGATGCTGAATGTCTCGTTTGTATCCAATACATTTATTTTTTTAGTTTACAGATATTATATTTATATGAGATTAGTTTTGCACATATTTGCGTTTTGCGTTTATTTTCGGAAAACGTGCTTATTTCAAGGTAAATCACATTCATTCAGGCGTATTATGCTTGTTTTCAAATTTCAACTCAGCACTAGTTGCATGAATTTTGACGTCATTTTATGAATCTGAGGTCATCAATTTTGTAGACATGGATTTATTTTGTTTCTTTTGAACTTTTTCTGTTATATGGTAATCAATTTTTAATATTCATAACAAACTAGTTTTATAATAGTTTCAATGTTATCTCATAACAAAAATCAATTACAGCAAAACCTCTTTTTACCCTCTTTTTTTTGTGCTCTAAATTCTAACTTATTAATATAATTTATTTCTTTGTTTAGTTGGTGTTACATCAATTAATTTGATAAAACCTCGTTAACGATGTTACGCCAATTTACTCGCTCCATTGCTGTGTCTCTCCAACTTCGATTTTGGCCCACGTTCTCCAGATCTTGTTGCACCTGATCAAGCCACTTCGCTCGTTGTGCTCCCCGCCTTTTTGTGCCAACCGGATTTGACGTGAACACCATCTTTGCAGGATTGTTGTCCGGTAGTCTTGCAACATGCCCTGCCCAGCGCACCCTTCCGGCTTTCGCAACCTTCTGGATACTGGGTTCGCTGTAGAGCCTAGAATTATTATGGATCATCGGGATTTGAATTTCATGTGAAACATGATTACTTATAATCGTGGATAGGTGATCCATAATCGAGTGAGCAGTGAACATTACTATAGGGTAAGTGTACCAGTTATGGACATAGTGGTTCCCTATTTCGTCATACGTGATTCTTTAAAGTCTTCAAATTTGGATTTTTTTTGTGAGTTGTAGTAGTTAGATTTAAGATATAACTTGATGTTAAAGCATTCAAAAAGATTTAAAATATTAAAGTTATCATAATTTCTCATATGGCCAAATAGGGAACCACTATGGCCATAACTGGTACACTTTCCCTAGTAACAAAAATTAGACCTGTTTGTGCTCTACATCACAGGTTTCCAAACTTTTCGGATGTGCATTCCACCTAGCCTTCCAGCTTCTTTTTCGCGACCCACTAAAAAATCAAACTGATACGAGATTCATTTAGAACCAAAAAAATATATAAAACATGTACTTTTACTTACTTAGCTCTGCCGAACATAGGTAACTGGTTCATGAATACTCTTGAACTCCATTCAATTTCATTCATTGATTCATTTATTCATTCATTCATTCAATTCATTCAGATTTGAATAACTAAATGCTAACTAATAATGCTAAATTACATAAAAGCTCTCATTAGCTGCAAAAATGCTCTAAGAATTATTAGTTAAGAAGCAGTCTCTCTCTCAGCGGGAAAGTAGTGATAAAAAGAATAGAAACTTAGTCACAAATGTTTCAATTTGGAAAATATTCTAAAATTAGAAATTTTCTGAATAGACAGAACATTCTGGCTGTTAGAAGGAAATCCGTAATTAAACTTTAAACATATGGAGCAATCAATACTTAAAATGAGTTGTAAGAAAAATTACATTTATTTGTAAACCTAACTTTGCAGAGCAAAAACAATCATGAACTAACCCGATAAAGATATAAACTAATTGTTCAATTATCATTCAAATTTGCATCTTAATTGAATACTAATGCAGCATGAGAAGCTACTATAAGTCAAAAAAGGTATTGAACAAAACATTTGGGGGTAGCGACCCACAGTTTGGGAAACTATGTTCTACATCAAACATTAAAATCATTTGTGTTTAACTAAAAGTGATGTTTTCAACACTTAATGTCATATGCCATTTTGCTTGTCCCGGGATTTGCGACAAAAAATGATGCTTGTCCCGAGAAACCCCAGGATCCCGAGATTTTTCAAAATTTCAATAAAACTAATATTGTTGTTAAACATAAAGAAACATTTCAACAACACAATGTTCCTACAATGAAATTTTTCAAGACTTAAAGGTAATTACAACATATTGTTTTTCACATATGAGTTTTTTCTATAATGATTACAACAACAAAATAACAATTGCGAAACGTGAATTTGGTAAAAGTTTATATTTTTTGCTGCTCATTAGCATTAGAATGGTTTATCTGTGCGATAATCATTCCGAAATGTACTAGAAAATTATAAACTTTTGTATTGGAAACTATTTTTCCATTGCCTACTGAAGTAACTTAGCATAAATCAAAGCTTACCACGACTAATTACGGTTTTGCTGGTGTTTTTTTTTTCAAATTTTCTCTAATACGAATGGAAATATGGTGAACATTGTAGTCATAATATTAAAACAAGTTGCTGTAGGCATTCAAAAAGTCATCAAAAAAGTAATATCATTCATGACTAGTGGCGAATGGTGAAAGCTTCTCAAATATAGATAAACGATTTAACTATCTCCAATCATGATGAAGTCAAATATTTGTGACAGAAATTTGGGTGTGCTTTCAGATTGGCGTTCTCAGCCTATGCTTATGAAACGGCTTATGTTGAAAAGAAACGCAATAAATCACCTTTGAAACTGAACAAATATGTGTTGTTTTAATTAATTGGTGATTTGATATTTATAAAAATAATGTCCCATTTATTCGATTTCTTTTATGGCTCTTTCTTTTTCTATCGAACAAACATTAGTCTTAGGAAAAAATGTCATCGATTTGCAATAAAATTAAGTGGTTGTTTATCAAATTGTACGTTAATTTCGGGATTTACGGGACATCAAAACTTTTAACCCGGGAAACGGAAAGTCTCGAAATTTCTCAAATCCCAGGATTTTTTATCCTGAGATGTACACTAGACTGGCCCTAAAACAAAAATGTTGTAAAACTCAACGGGGCACCCCCTAGATATAAACCTTAGGGTAATAAAAAAGCTCTCAAATAATTTCAACTCGATTGTTGCACCACCAGCAGGCGCATTCAATTTGTAGTTTGTATGAGATATTCGTTCAAATATATAGAGAATTGACCCAATATCACTGAGTCGTTCCGTATACTAGTTGGTCGCGTTCAATTGAGCCCAGAATGACAAATACACTTGTTAATACCCTAATAAACATAATTGCAGAAGGTAGTATATGGATTTGAGCTCGTTTTCATTAACTTTTCAGTTATTAAAAGTGAGGCTGAATCAGCCTCCCGTACAATCACATACGAGCTTGCGCCTTGTGCAGCAGCTCGTCCAGCGTCATAGGTGGCTATGATGCGCTTAGTGGCTTTGTTGAAGACATGCAAAGCAGTATAGCATGAGGTTAGCAAATCTGCTTCAAATAGTTAAAACACCAACTTTCTCAATTTTAATCATGATACAACCTTCTACAATATTGTTCACTATAGTATCAAGTAGTGTTTTTGACATTCTGGGTGCAATTGAACGCGATCAACGATTTTCCTGATCCAAAGAGTAGATGAAGTGCTGAAACCCATACGTTTGAGCTGGAAATCCCATATTAATTTCAATTCAAATGCGCCAGCTCATGGAACGACTTAATGAGCTGAAACTTTCAAGAAGGCTTCTTCTAACTCTAAGGAATAATCCTGGAGGGTGCCCCGTGGAATTATACAACTTTAATTTTCTCCCATTCTAAGCTGGGCCAGTCTAATATACACTATATTGACAGAAATCTACTGTTAATTGAAGAGATTCATAATAGTGGAAAACCAAGACTTCCAAGTTCCTCCTATTTGGAGTTAGGGGTTGGTGATCTAATGGCTACCGAATCTGCTCCATAAGCAGAAGGTCATGAGTTCAATCCCAGGCCCGTCCCTTTCCTCGTACTTGGTATCTTTGTTTCTATCTTCCATTCTTAAGGTGAAACAGTTTGGAATCAACTTCTAATATTGCATTAAAACTTCAAATGCACAAATCTCGCGAAGAAAGCATCTCACAACAGTGCACTTTTTATAATGGCTTTGTGCACTAGCAGAAAGCTTAAAATAAGAAGATCAGGAACACTCAGGCAAATGGACTATCGATAAACATAGGAACCCCTTACGAAAATTCGCCACAAGAAATCGGATTGTAATTCATAAATTTGCCTTATGAAATCAGAATTTTAAAACAAAAAACGTTTTCGCGACAACCTGGAAATCGAACCAAGAACCTTGCGATCTATCGACGCCTTGAAGTGGAATGATGCTAAAACGATACACTCCCTAGAAAACATGCAAAAGTGTTCAGTCCATATCTCTGTGATTACACGTCTAATTCAAACTCTTTAAGCCGCATTCCAAAGGCAAAGAGTTATTCTTACTTCGTATGTATTTTTCCAAAAACATTCTTTGAACTTTGTATACTAAATATGTACTTAAAATTGTGACATTTTTCAAAAAACACACTGAAAAAACATTACTAATTTCCTCAGCATTGGATCGACCAAAATTTTAAAACAAGGTGTCCTTAGAATCACAATTTTATGTTCTTTGAATAGACTCTACGGAATTTTGGCGGAAAAATCTGAAAGCTATTCAAAATCAATTAAACAGTCAGTCAAGTCATTGTGCAAAAGTTTGGGTTCACCCCTCAGTATGGTGTATCGTGCAAAAGTTTGGGTTCACCTGAACTTACTTGAATCTGTGAAATCTCAAACCAATCATGTACCCGCCATTATTTGCGCTCAAAAAAGCTTTAAACTATTAAAATCGGTTGAAAAATGGCAGAGATATTGACAAAAATGATGTGCGTGTGGCTCAGATGAACCCAAACTTTTGCACGATTTGCATTATACTGAGGGGTGAACCCAAACTTTTGCACGATGACTGGACTGACTGTTTCATTGATTTTGAATACTTTCCAGATTTTTCCGCCAAAATTTCGTGGTGTCTCATCAAAGAATATAAGATTACGATTCAAATGACACTTTGATTTAAAATTTTGGTCGACCCAATGCTGAGGAAATTAGATATGATTTTTCAGCGTGTTTTTTGAAAAATGTTACAATTTTAAGTGAAAATTTAGTATACAAAATTAAAAAAATGTTTTTGGAAAAATACATACGAAGCAAGAATAACTCTTTGCCTTTCGAATGCGGTTTAAAGAGTTTGAATTGGACTTGTAATCACGGAGATATGGACAGAACACTTTTGTATGTTTTTGAGGGGGTGAACCCAAACTTTTGCACGGGAGTGTACATAAAGCGTTCGCAAAATGTATGAATTTCGATAGTCCAGTTCGCAGCGTGAACGTTTGCCAAATATTTCTCCAGTTTTGTGCCTTTGAAAACGTGAGTAAAGAGAGAAGACGGCCATTGTGCCGGCCATCTTTGGATTCCGAGATGTTTCACCTTAATCTATCACACTCAAACTATTTGTTCATAGTAAACGCTAGAACCAGATACGGACGAGAAACCGTTTCCCTAGCACTTCCATTCTTCCACGCGCGCATACCTTTCCTCACGCCTGATTCATAGGCAGTCTGCTATCCACAAAAGCAAACCTCTCTGCCATGCCTTTCCCCCAATCCATACACTCACGCATGAACTGGCGTAGATGCAGTCGGACTCCACGGTCTACAGTGGCTCAGTATAAGTGCAACAACATTTTCTCCCCCTTCCCCACATTGGTTTGCATTCTGACGTGGCAGGCACTATGTTGCCTAAAAATAGAAGATTACCAGCACTTATACACTGAGGGTATCTGTTAATCCCAAGCAGTCATTCGGTTGATTCCTTGTGTAAGTGCAGCTGATCTGGCGATTCTGGAGTAGCATCCACGGGCGGCCAATCAAGCTCAAGCTCATATTATGGATCACTATTGGGTTCATTCAAATATTACGTAACGCAAAATATGTCAATTTAAGACCACCTCCCTCCCCCCGTAACAGCTTTTGTATGGAAAATTTTAAATTTTTGTATGGATCGAAGCACCATGTAAGACCCCCTCCCTCCCCCTGTTGCGTAACGTAATATTTGAACGATCCCATTTGGAATTGCTAATGTTCAGAATTTAAAATCATCATGGTTGTTCAAAGATAAAATCAAACTGAATTTAAGTGAACGAGTCATTTTTATTCCATAACTAGTGGCCCTGGCAAACTTCGTCTTGTCATCAAGTGGGCTGTTGTAAACGTCATGTAATCCCCCATACAAAATGACACATTAGTCTTTTCCCATTTTTTCGATTATTCCGGAAACTTTCCCAAAATTTTTCATTGCACTATCACGTCGCATCCCTTGTCGAGTGTAACTGTGAAAAGCTTACGTCAATCCGTTCATCCGTTCTCAAGCCATTTCGTGACATACAAACACCATTCCATTTTTGTTTGTTTCAAAATTGGTCAAAAACACATATATGTTGCGGTTGCGTGTTACTTGCCGTTCCACGCATATTTGTCCTGCGTTCCATAAGGTATACATTAGCGTTGAATAAATTTGACTGGAAAATTGAAGTAGCTGAATCTATTCGATTTTGATTCACCGATTCAATCGAATACTTTGAATTGATATTTATGAATCGATATGGTGCAGTTGTAGCCGACTATACAAATCTTCAAAAAGTTTCTCTAGAAGTTGAAGAATATACGTTGAAAGCTTTGAGTAAAAATAAAATTTATGTTCGACCGACAATCGAAATTGTTAATCATATTGCGCTGTGATGAATCGAAACAAAAAATCGAATAGAGAAACCCGATTTACTCGATTTAATGTGTCCCAGACATCGATTCAAACTCGTCCAACACTATTTTAGATAGAACATCCTTAATATTACAAATATTTTTTGTCAGCTTTTTTAAAATCGATAGAGAAAATCGATTTTTAACGCCATTATGATGCAAAAACCGTGTGTGATCCGTAAATAAGCGGAAAGGGTACACCAACCACCTTAGATTCTGCCATAAAGCACTTACCTTAAAAAAAATCAATCCTTTCAATGATGTTGACTAATAGAGGTTAAAGGGAGTCCAAAATGAGCGGTATTTGTATGAGAACGAAAGCATATGTTCTCTAGAGACCTACGCGATAAATGGGTGGGTGGAAATAACCAACTCTCACCCCAGACGTGGTGTAGGTAAGACATTGACTGAGCAGCATTAGTGTAACCATTCACAGTCATTTAGATTGCTCCACTCGTACCTCTCTGGCATCAATCGAACGAATTGGATGGAAGGTTACAACAAAAAACGGATTGTCTATTTTCATGTGAAGTGCAATATTCCTCGATACAGACAAATTGTTTTGCGGCGTGGCCGTTTCAAATTTAAAACGAATAAACATCTATTTCATTCAGGGGGTTTGGAAATTTTCGGAATACAAAAAAACACCAATTTAAATCTTACGCTGAATGCAAATTGTAAAGCAATTAAGATTCCCTTCGTCGGTCTGGGTCTGCACAGCAGGATCGATGGAAACAAACTGTCACCCCATTGTTTAAAAATTAAGTCATGCATGACGAAGAGATGATGGTACAAGTATACTGCTTCGGATTAAACAGTTTATCGTTGAGCAAGAGCAATCGTTGTGGAGACACGCGGACCAATTTCCATCACTTTTAGTTTCATTTAGAGTAAGGTGGGCAAAAGATCGGAAGGGGAAAATGTTTCTTTTTGAGATTTCTAGCTTCATTTAAGTCTAATGTTTAAATGCCATTAAGGATCGAATCTTATTAAAGATGGTACTTTTATAAACATTATAAACATCGATGAAATTTGGAAAAGTTATGTTTAAAAAAAAATTGAAAATCCATCGCTTGGAGCATATTTGTGTAAGGGTGTCAACAGGGCTTTCGTAAAGATGCTTTGAAATGTATTAGTTTTAGCATGATGTTTGAAAGCCTTTTGGAAATTGCCTAAAATATACTCATTATCAATGGATTTAGGTAAATATTCTTGACCATGTGTATAAGTCATCAAATTTCAAGTTCTACCTTATTATTCCACTAAGCTCGCAGTTTTGCCCCTTCTTACTCTACTGTGTCATTGCAGGGAAAAGAACTCGATCGTCGTCAACAGCCAGGCGGTGCCAGTTGATGCACACGGTTGACAATGATGATGAGATGCTCAGTCTCGGGCTCACTGATGCGTGTATGCTGGGATGAAATCCGAATGGTTGCCAGGGGAGGAGCAATATGGTGCATAATTCTTGCGTCATTTACTTCCCTCTTGCTTTGAGATTGCGGTGAGATCTTCGTTCTGCTACAGGGATGGTGAAAATTAGTAGCGGCGTCTGAAATGGAAATTGACTAGACCGGGACCGACGCCAAAGCATTTCCAGTGTGAAACAGTGAGCAAGATTATCCTTTTCCTTTATTTAAAAAAAAATGTTCGAAAATATATTTCAACCAGATCATAAATCTTTATCAATTGTCTTGATAAGACCTCACCCAACTAACATTCACTCATTTAAGAAACACCATTATGGCAGTTTTATTCAGCATCATGTTTAATAACATTTTTATAATTTTCATGGCCAACCTTTGTTCAGGCATTGTTCACACAAATTTGGAGAAACTTTAAAGCATGTCGTCGAATTCCAACTTTATTTTTCAGCTTTTAAAACGATTTACAAGGATTTAGTTCAGCTTTTAAACGACTGGTCCAAAAATAAATTAAAAACAAATCAAAAACAAAAAAAAACATTTTTCAGGCGCTTCAATCAAAATGTAGTGTACACAATTATCATGATATGACAACCATATTTACAAATCGCCTGGATACTGGATTCAAATTCAAGACCTTCCAATCGTCAGCGGTATACTTTGCCATCTGCTCCATCCTAGAATTGATGATTGAACCTTCCAGTGCAAAATATTGATCTTGTTTGAGCTTCTATTCGACATCGTCTAATCAACACATGGTACGCTAATCAACAACTGAACAAGCATATTATTCAGCTGCTGTTTAGTGCTGATCCAAGCTGAGTTCAGTCAGCTATTTTTAGCGCACAGTGAGAAAATTTATGTCAATGATGATCAAAAATAATGTTTATTTACACAAAGTGAAATCAGTCTGAAATGATTACGGTGAATATGCATCGAAGCCAAACCTCAAATTTTCAAGAGCACAAATCTAGAGAACCAGACTGCGCAGCGGTTCGAGCTGAAAACCTGATCGATTGGTCACACACTGGTGGTGACCAATCGATTAAGTTTTCAGCTTGAACGGATGTTTAGTTCTCTAGATTTATGTTCTTGAAAATTTGAGGTTTGGCATCGATGCATCTTCACCTTAATCTAATTTCATAATAATTTTTAGTTTGTTCAAAACTTCAATTTTAATTATTCATTAACTTAAATTGAAATTCATTTATTTTATAAATTATATTTGTATTTATTAATTATATTATTGATTTGTATTTTCCATAAACCTATTATGAATATACTTAAATCATTTGAAGTGTTCTGAAGACTAGAAAAATGTTCGAATATCTTGACGCGTGGGACTTTTTTCAGAAATGGCCAAGTAAATCATTTTTCTTATTCAGTTGGGAAGAAATGTCATTTTAAATGTAGCTCGCTATAGATATTTATTTAATCAATTCTGTTAAAGAAATGTCCACTTTTCTTGTACGGAACAATATCCCGAGCAGGCGAAAAAAGCTTAGCAATAGCTAATTATAATATGGATAGCAGAAACTGATGTAAAAGATCTGGAAAAGATATCTAAAATAAACTACATACGAAAATCAAACAAAATGTTTATGTTGTATTCAGATCTTTTACGTCAATCAAGTCAATATCACGCTTTTTTGTCAGTACTTCGCTCCTACTAGGAATACTTAGCTCAAATGTTTGTTTTTCAAAATAATCCTACATTTTTGGAGGCTGATCATGTTTATTTTCTGAACGACTATTCAAAAAGTTTTTAGAAAGCATAAATTATAAGCTTTGAAATGCATTCGGAAGTCAACACGCATTTCGGATAGTTTGTCCATTTTATGAAATTTAGCTATAGTGTGATCGCTTTTACACGGCTTATTTATTACTGAACAATGTGTTTGTTAATCGTCATTTTGGCCTCTATTGGATCAATTGTTCTTATAATGTACCGAAGCTGAATTAGGATTTTATAAGATACTTATTCAGCTCTTATTCATGCTTATGTTAAACATATGGAAATAGCTGAAGTGCGTTGCAAGTAAAACGTTAGTTCGTCTTCTGAATATCTTTTATACATATACATTTGTTTAGTGGAATATTGGCTTTTAAATTGGGGGAAACATGTCTTGTTCAGCTCATTAGTAAAACAATATTGACTAGTCGAATGAGAGTCTTTGAAAACCTTTAATAAGTGGCGTTTCAACTTTTGTTCATTCTAATGCATAACGTTGAACATTGACCTAAGTTTGTGTTAAAAAAGCACCTTCTCAGCTCTTTATAGGCCTTATAGCTCTTTATTTTTATTCAGCTGTCATTACCATTATTGAACAATAATTAAACATGCATGCTTGTTTGTGGCTCTGAATTGTTAGTTGGGATGCCATACAAACTTAGTTTTTATTTTTGTTATTTTATCTCTTATTTCAAACAAACAAAGAACAAATTTTGCTATTCAAACATTCTATTTTAATGATAAATTTTGTTATTCTTTCGCAATTCTACTCTACCCGGGTGTGGTCAACCGGGATAATTCCGATTTGCATCACCCTGAGAAACAACGAGTGTTATCAGCGAAGAGGCACTAGAGATAAGGTGGTGAGGATCGGCTCGCTGGTCAAGTGGCAGCAAGAATGGAATGCCTCTGAGAAAGGTAGGTGGACCCACAGAATCATCCCGAATGAGTTGACCTGGGTAAACAGGGAGCATGGCGAAGTGAACTTCCACCGGACACAGCTCCTGTCAGGTCAAGGTTGCTTCAAACAGTATTTGCATCGGTTCGGCCTCGCGCTGTCACCGTTCTGTCCGGTGTGTAGTGAGAGAGAGGAAACACCGGAACACGTTGTCTTCGACTGCGCGAAGTTCAACATGGAACGAAACGCGGCGGTGACTGCTTTGGACAGGACTTCAACGCAGACAGAATTGTAAGCAAACTGGTATGCGATCCTAACTTTTGGAATCTAGCGAACAATATGGCGGTGGAGCAAACGTCTATCTTGCAGAGAAACTGGTGGGAAGAGTAGTGGAACGAGAGGCAGAGAGCAGCAGCTGGCATCGGGTTGTTGGAGCGCTAATGATTTGGAAGACAACCCTCATTGATCAATCGTTTGACCGACCTCGAACGACCCATGAGGTTATGACATTAGCCCGAATTCCAATATCGTGGGAAAATGTCATCAATGTTGTCATGTCAAGGTAATTGGAATCTCGGGAAAATAGCATTCGGGGTGTTGGTCTTCGGTGTAATGCGGTAGAATCTTCCTCCGTAATTGGATCAAGTTTCACTCCCCAGTCTTGTTCCTGAAAGCAATCTGGATGAGATTATCAATGAGGAACATGAATGTCGCTAGTATCCAATCTACAAAGTATGCCGTAACTACGCTAACGCTAACACTAACGTTAACGCTAACGCTAACACTAACGTTAACGCTAACGCTAACACTAACGTTAACGCTAACGCTAAAATCACGAATCGGGAAAGTGATTTGCGATCATTAATGCTGTTTTGTACTGTCATTCGACATCATTTAAAAAAAAAAAAACATTAAACCTAAGTTAATATAATTTTAACACAACTTTTCTCATATAATCAATCACTTCATTTCTTATTAGCGTTACATTATCAACGGTTCAAACACTTGAGTTCATTTTGTGTAAATAACTGATAGTCCATAATTGGCACACTTTTGTGAAGAATACACTTTTACCATAGGGCAATTTGCCTAATGTTGAACGGTTAAAAATCTCGCCTATTTTTGAACAATCCGTGAATTCCAACAATTAGCGAACATTTTGATCAATAATTCACGATTTACCCTCATTAGTACAAAAACAACGAATTAGAAAACCAATTTTTAGAAGTGTCAAGTCAATTTAATACGAATATTATTACGCTCCTAGAATTTGATTCTAATTAATACTGTTACCGTAATGCATCCATGATTGGTATACTTATCCTATACAGTTTAAAGAGGTAACAATACAGAAGAGATTTTGAACGATGGTTTGAAAGAATGCTTCATTGATTTCAACCAGTTTATCTTCAAAATTTCAAAAGTGCTGTCCCAAATGTACAGGCTTGGAGTTCTTATGCCGCATTTATTTAAAATTTTGGTTGATCCAATGTTGTGAATATAAGCTAAACATAAGTTTACTTCTGAAAATTTCAAAACGGCCCACATAGCCGTAGCGGTAAACGCGCAGCTATTCAGTATGACCATGCTGAGGGTCGTGGGTTCGAATCCCGCTGGTCGAGGATCTTTCCGTAAAGGAAATTTTCTCGATTCCCAGGGCGTAGAGTATCTTCGTACCTGCCACACGATATACAGGGGATAGCCAAATGATTGAGATGGGCAAAATTTTGCCTTAATTCAAATGCTCATAACTTTATGAAAAATTGATAAAATTGGATGCATCTAGAAGCAGTCGACGGCAAATTTGGTCTACTTTCAGGAACATGCTTGGCCATGCATATTGGCCACTGGACACCGGAGATGTTCCGGATTTTCCGAGGTCATGTCTAAATGTCATTTTTTCTGTCACTTGTATTTTTGTGCGGTGTAAAGTTGGATAGATGTTTACTATTTTCCTAGAAACTAGAACTAATAGGAAGTCGGATGCCGTCGGACGCATCAAGATTGGTTGGAAATCTTCAGAAATATGACCATTTCCGTAAAATGTTTCCGGAAAACATGGTCAGTCATGTGTGTATTTCCAATTATGTAAATATTAACCAGAACTATATCCAAGTCGGCATCAACCTTAAAAATAATGTTTCCAGCAGCATATTCAAAACCATTAGATACGTAGACCACTCGACAGAAGGTTCCAGGTGCCCTGGGGAAAGTGGTCAATTAGGAACATATCTGGAACCATATCAATATGGGCATTAAACTTCATGGTTTTCAAAGCTTATGCTATCCGAAGCATTTCCAGCACCACCGGCTGCCATGACTACTTAGTTGTAGGTTCCAGGTGCCCCAGGGGATTTGGCCAATTTGGCCGTTCACCTGTTAAGAATCACCTTCTACCATGAACAGTAGGATCCATGTGACTTGAAGGATGTGGAGCATTTTCAGAATCACAAGATTAAATAACCACTCTATAGTAGATTCCATGGGCTCCTAGAGATGTGGCCAATTCGGAAAATAACCACATCCCCAGGGCCCATGGAAACTATTACACAGTGCAGTGGTTATATAAATATGTTGCACTGTAAATGCTTCTAGTAGCATAGCCTTCAAAAAACTTGATGTTTATACCCATACTGATGTGTTTTCGGGCATGTTTTGAATTGGCCACATGCCCGGGGGCACCTGGAACCTACTATAGAGTCGTCATGGCAGCCGGTGGTGCTGGAAATGCTTCGGAAAGCATAACCTTTGAAAATCATGACGTTTATTGCCCATATTGATATGGGTCCAGATATGTTCCTAATTGACCACTTCCCCCAGGGCACCTGGAACCTTCTATGAAGTGGTCTATACATCCATTGGTTCTAAATATGCTGCTGGAAACATCATTTTAAAGGTTGATGCCCACTTGGATATAGTTCCGGATAGTATTTACATAATTGGGAATAAAAACATGACTGACCATGTTTTCCGGAACCATTTTACGGAAATGGTCATATTTCTGAAGATTTCCAACCAATCTTGATGCGTCCGGCGGCATTCAACTTCCTATTAGTTCTAGTTTCTAGGAAAATAGTAAACATCTATCCAACTTTAAACCGCACAAAAATACAAGTGACAGAAAAAATGACATTTAGACATGACCTCGGAAAATCCGGAACATCTCCGGTGTCCAGTGGCCAATATGCATGGCCAAGCATGTTCCTGAAAGTAGACCAAATTTGCCGTCGACTGCTTCCAGATGCATCCAATTTTATCAATTTTTCATAAAGTTATGAGCATTTGAATTTAGGCAAAATTTTGCATATCTCAATCATTTTGCCTATCCCCTGTACACATGCAAAAATGGTCAATCGGCAAAGAAAGCTCTCAGTTAAAAACTGTGGAAGTGCTCATAAGAACACTAATCTGAGAAGCAGGCTTCGTCCCTGTTGAGACGTAACGCCAGAAAGAAGAAGAAGGAATATAAGTATATCAATTTAAATAAATTTTTGTTGAAGAAAATTCTAGTAAGATTCACAGACTATACCTTAACACTAAGCAACGACAAGCATGCTCCAATTGCTTAGCCAAGAAGCATTCATGACGACAAGTTTTACTGATAGGAAACGGTTTTCTTTAGCGGAAAATCTTAATATAAGAGGGAGATCCCCCAATACCGATCACCTGAGTGACAAAGATCCTTACATTTAAATGGTTGTTTTATGTAATTTTGTTTCCCATTTACGACAAATTTCATCGTTTTTATTTGGGTACAAATATAAATATGAAAACAGAAAAGCAAATTTTGTCGATTATATCTTCTTCTGTCTGGCATTACGTCCCCACTGGGACAGAGCCTGCTTCTTAGCTTAGTGTTCTTATGAGCACTTCCACAGTTATTAACTGAGAGCTTACTGTGCCAATGACCATTTTTGCATGCGTATATCGTGTGGCAGGTACGAAGATACTCTATGCCCTGGGAAGTCGAGAAAATTTCCAACCCGAAAAGATCCTCGACCGGTGGGATTCGAACCCACGACCCTCAGCTTGGTCTTGCTGAATAGCTGCGCGTTTACCGCTACGACTATCTGGGCCCCTTGTCGATTATATATTTAAGTTCAATTCTTGACACTAAATTCATTCTTCTTCTCTTTTTTTTTGGCGTTACGTCCCCACTGGGACAGAGCCTGCTGCTCAGATTAGTGTTCTTATGAGCACTTCCACAGTTATTAACTGAGAGCTTTCTTTGCCGATTGACCATTTTTGCATGTGTATATCGTGTGGCAGGTACGAAGATACTCTATGCCCAGGGAATCGAGAAAATTTCCGTTACGAAAAGATCCTCGACCAGCGGGATTCGAACCCACGACCCTCAGCATGGTCTTGCTGAATAGCTGCGCGTTTACCGCTACGGCTATCTGGGCCCCACACACTAAATTCATGAAAAATTCAAATTTTTTGAGAAACTAGTCTAAGAATAAAAAAAATATCTGTAATAAATCAAACTGTGGGACATGAGATACAATTTAAAAATATTAGTAGCCCACAGTTGGGGCCTTCCTTAGCCGAGTGGTTAGAATCCGCGGCTACAAAGCGAAGCCATGCTGAAGTGGTCTGGGTTCAATTCACGGGCGGTCCAGAATCTTTTCGTAATGGAAAATTCCTTGACTTCCCTGGGCATAGAGTATAATCGTACCTGCCACGCGATATACAAATGCGAAAAATGGCAAACTTTGGCAAAGAAAGCTCTCATTTAATAACTGTGGAAGTGCTCATAAAAACACTAGCTGAGTGGCAGGCTCTGTCCCAGTGAGGACGTAATGCCAGTAAGAAGAAGAAGTAACCCACAGTTAGTTCGGCACTGCGGAATGTACCTCTAACCCAATATTTTCATATTATTGTTATCCTTATCAGAGAGTTTTAACCCCTTTGACATGTTTTAATTCATTCACAAAAAATCGCATAAATTATTATCATGAAAACATAAATCGATTGTGCAAAATTGATTCAAACCTTAATTTTATCGAGTTAGGTCAATCAAACAACCAAACCTAACGTGCAACATATTACTGGCGAAAGTATACAGCCCAATGCACGCCGTGGCTCTCAAGTTTCATCCAACAGAAAGGTAATTAGACTGAGACCACACATCGACGGAAGTAAAAGGTGTGTTTTATTCGCATCAATTGCCCAAAACATTTGCCACACTGCCAAAGAACTGTTCGAATTTGTTTGGGTAAAGCATATGCTCCTGTTGCACTGTTTCCCGATCAATTTGTGACAGTACCCGAGGAGGAACAAATAACTCCCCAATAACTTATGCATACCATTTTTTGGTATCATACCAAAATTAGGTATTGTTCAGTTGTCAATACCTCAATTTGGTATTATAATGGTATTGAAAAAAATCTTTAAAACAATTAAAAATACTTCATTGAGGTATTAAACAGCTATTGAGGTCTGCTGGAGGTATTGAACTACAATTGAAAAATTTCATTTTTATATGAAAATCCATCAAGTATTATTGAGGTATTACAATACCTGATCTAGTTATCAGTTTGGTGTTCGTAGAATATGCTTGAGATATTATTTGAGGTATTTTACCTCTTATGCAGGGCTAATTCATACCTCATTCAGGTATGTAGTATTGGAAATTATCTGGTATGGAATACCTCAATTTGGTATTCAGTAGTTATTTTCTTCTGCTCGGGTATGCACACTCCGCTCCAGTCCACTGCCGCCACCACCACCATCATCTTCATCATCATCATCATCATCTCTGTCTCTGAAGAGTCTTTGAACTTTGGGTATTTACGTAATGTGCGCGCGTAAATTGGCAGTGTGTAGCCCGGTAGTCCGCCTGTCGATTGGTGAGCCACGTGTGCCACGCGTTCTCTCTGATCTTCAGCTGTACCTGTTAGGGTGGTTCAAAGTATTGTTTTTGCTGCGCACCGCTCTTTTGATATTAAGTCTAATGCTGAGTGTTCCCCATAAATATGAGCATGGAAAAAAAAGATAGCAACGATTATTGTCTAAAATCATTAATAATTTCATTTGACATTTGTTCCAATGTTTCAATATTGATTATTCTATGTAACTCATTTGTTCCATACCAGGGAGGGTGCTACAGAAATATTTTCAATATTTTGTTTTGAATCCTCTGCAGAGCTTTCTTTCTGGTATTAAAACAGCTAGTCCATATTGGTACAGCATACAAAATGACTGGCCTGAAAATTGGTTTGAAGATCAAGAGCTTGTTCATAAAACAGTTTCTATTTTCTGTTAAAAAGTGGATATACCTAGACATTTTATATATTCGTTACATTTGGCATGAATGCCTTCAATATGATTTTTGAAAGTATAATTTTTATCTAGCCTGAGCTCTAGGTACTTAATTTCATTTGATCAATTTATTGGAACTCCTCTCATTGTGACAACATGTCTACTTGAATGTTTCAAATAAAGAGCTTTTGGTTTATGTGGGGATATTATAAGTTGAGTTTTAGAAATATTGAGAAATCTTCCTTTTTTGCAATTATGATGAAAAAATATCCAAACTTGTTTGCAATCTGCGTGTCATCGCAAGCTTCGTCCTTTAGCGGAGAGGTCTGCGTCATCCGCAAACAAAGATTATTCATATCCCTGAGGTAACTCAGGTAAGTCAGATGTGAAAATATTGTATTATATTGATACGATACAACAGTATCAGCATATTACTATCCCTTAAAGGTACATGAACAAACACTATAACAGATTGAACGATTTGCTTGGATTTATCATAGTAATTCCCATACAAACTTTGAAGCGCTTGTGAAACCTCAATTTTCATTCCAATGAGTTCAAAGTTCAGCAGGACACTAGGAATCTCTTTTAGAATCGAATGAGCGGTGTGCAGCATAAACGATATTTTGAACCACCCTAGCACCCATGCACTCGGCCCAAAACGGGATAAAAACATCAGAAACGGAAGAGAGCAGATGAAGCACTCTTATGATGCCAATTTGTGCTACTTGATATGGGAAGAGGGACCCGTCATCGGCTGTCTGCACGTTGGTTCTGTACGGTTTGTTCAGCCCTCGGGGCTTTCTGCTAACAGTGAGTTAACGGCAACAGATGTAACTGGTATACAGTGAATGCACCGTAGCTCGACATTTTTCTAACCAAATGGCTGAAACTCTGAGAGAATTCTGATCCAAAGATATTAGATGAATGAGAAACGGTTGAAAGTTGATCAGTCTAAATATAATACATGTTGAATGAGTTTGAATCCAACATTAACTGAAATGGTAGCTATCCGGCTGATTTACACGTCAGGAGTTAATCTCAAATATTAACCTCCTTTTTCCAATCAGCCTAGATGGTCACGTAATGTCGGTAGCGATTGTTTCAATTGGCTTAGAATTAACACTACGAACAGCCTGTTCCGGTGGTAAAAGTTCACTTCACAGGTGGCCCCGAATTTATGCGGATTCAAGCTTACCGTGCCTAAGAATTAATGGTTAACCTAACCGCTAGCGGAGCCTGTGGGGTACCAGGGCGCCCTCTACAGTATTATGCCCTTCCTGTGTTACCCGGAGCAATGGTGCAGGCGACATTGTGTTTCTCCGAGATAATCGGCAGTTCTTCTTCAGCCACTAGTTCGAGGCTAAATAAGGGTGAGATTATGAATATGTTATTTTATAGTTTTAATTATCACCTACATGGATTTGAATTAGGCGTTCTACACAGTGTTTTCTGTGCTTTTTCGTTTTTGGCGACTGTCTATTAAAAGTCGATCTGATTTTTCGTTGATTTTGTCACAGGTCTTCTCGGTTCCGCGTGATTTATATTTCGGCTGGTCAAAATTCGGTTTTAGCTGATTTGTGCTTCTGAGAGAAAATGGCAGTGATTTACAATTTTTGGCTAGTTTTCCCTATTAGTGGTAGTGGTGAATCGTGAAGAACATAGTGTTTTTACTTGCTTTGCGGATTAAGAATGCCTACCGGGATACAACGAATGAAGCACTTTTTCAGGATGTTCCAGGTATCTGGAGAGATTGTTCCTTTTAAAAGTAACCGGAGTTCGTGTAGGCTTTCGCATGGACGTCGGAGGAAATGAAGCAAACGGTGATTCGTGAACATTTTTTTTTATCTTCTCGGAATGATATTTATTTGTTCGATTCACCCGTTTTACCGTTTTGCTCCGTTCAGCTTTACATAAAGTTTGCCATATGCTCAGACATTTTTTATGTTTACGGCTGTGGCTTTTTTTATTATACGCGTTTCGGTTGATAGTTTTTTTTTTGCGTTCAAAGTTTGCCATTTATAGTTTTTTTTAAATCACAATTACTTATTCAAATCGACGTAAGTAACTTTCATACGGTTTTGAGAAAGTTAATTAAGAAGAATCTTAAACTGTTTTAAAAGGAATCCCATTTTTTAACATTTTTACCGTGTACATCGCTTGCATTTTGCATGCAATCAGCTCGCGTTAAAACTCCAGGTAGTTCCGAGTGTTCCCACAAAAAAATATGACAAAATGAAAAGCCGTTTCATTCAGTTACTAACGACGTTTTCGTACTAGTGTAAAATCGACTCAAGTAGTGTTTTGTTTTGATTCGTTGTTAAGTCACTTTATTTCTCTATACAACGGAGTGGCAAAAGTAATGGTTAGGTTGCGAAAGTTGAAGATCTTACTTACGCCGTTTTATAAATACTGAAATTGAACGTTCTAAAAGTGAAAAATCAAGTTGGTTTAGAGCGGAACGTGTAGAATTTCGTCTGCGGAAACCCGGAACCGGTTCCTGAAGTCTCGGAAGGGTGCCCATCTGGACAATTCTAAGAAATTACTCGGATTTATGCCCCAAGTTCAAATGAACGGTGTCCAATTCTTTACGATGTTTATGTTTGGATATATTTTGACAAAAGGATGAATGGATGGTTATTCTAGTCCTTTTGGAGCACCGGAATGGCCACCGGGAAACCAATATTATGGGACCACTAAGATTAAGCACCAAAACTAGGCATGCGAAGGCTCAATCTTCATGGTTTTGAATACCTGTGACTCTTCTAGTTCAATTATTGATGAATAACCACGGTTTACTGTGATCACCGAAATAACTCAGGAATGACCACCGGATATATCCGTATTATAGGATATTTGATTTTTTTGTAACCAAAACAAGGCATGCGACGGCTCAATCTTCATGATTTTGAATACCTGTGACACTATTAGTTCAATTATAGATAAATGACCACTTTGGTACTTCTTGATAAACGAAATAGTTCAGAAATTGCCACCAGATATACCCGTGATAGGGGCATTTCAGTTTTTGTACCATACCTAGACATTCGGTGGTCCTTTTTTGAGCATGTGACCCATATCAAAAACCCGGATCCAGGTGCACATTTTCTGCCAATTTGTACCCTGAACACAGCAATAGACCAGGAATGAACATTTGAGAAACCAGCAATGTGAAACATTTCCATTTTTGTACCAAAACTAAGCATTCGACGGATCAATCTCTCTAGTTTTTGAGCATAATGTCACAGATTCAAACATCATGGACATTGAGCCCTTCGTATGTCTCGTTTTGGTACAAAGACCAAAATGTCCCTCAATATGTACGGGTTTCTTCGCATGTCATTCCTGGTTTATTTTAGGTACAGCTTAGGGTTCAGACTGGCCATCCATTAATTATTGTGTGAGATGGGTCACGTGCTTAGAAAACCAGGAAAATTAAGCCGTCGCATGTCTAGTTTGGTTACAAAAACTGAAATGTCCCTCAATACGGGTATCTCCGGTGGCCATTTTTAGGTAATTTCGGTGGTCTGGAAGGACCAAAGTGGTCAATCAAGAAAAGGTAGAAGAGGTACAAGTATTCAAAATCATGAAGATTGAGCCGTCGCATGCCTAGTTTTAGTGCTAAAATTTAGTGGTCCTATATTGCGGGTTTTTCGGTGATCATTCCGGTGCTCCAAAAGGACCAGAATTGCTATCCGTTCATTCTTTTAGTAAAATCCATCCAGACGAAAGAAACCGTAAAGAATTGCACACAATTCATTTGGTTTTGGGGAATAAATCCGAGTAATTTCATCGAATTGTCCAGAATGGCCACCTTCCGGGACTCCAGAAACCGGTTCCGCATGGACCATACTGGACCAATTTTTTCAGGGGATGTGCGCTGGTTCCTTATTCCAGATAAATTTAATGTCTAAATACCCATCAACTGAATAGTATCGATGTGAATTATATATACAGAACTACGATGAATACTTACTTTCCAGAAACTTCCAGGTTTCCCGAACCGTGTATGAATAAGTAGATGATTTGAAAATTCGTATTCACAGTCCACGTGAATACCTATTCAACAATATGAGGACGGTTCAGATTACTTGTTTAGTTACGAAACTACAGGTTGTAAAAGTAAGGGTCTTTCCAGTGATCGCAGTGATCATATTCGGATTTCCGAGAGGGTTTCTAAAACTAGACATGTGTGCCTTTCACTTAGGCCTAACAGAACTAAATTCGGCCAACACACAGAGTTTTGCGAGCTGTTTGAATTTTCGGGTCGAAAACGACCCAAAGTCACAATTCGTAATTTGTTGTTAGGGTTAGTCCCTAACAAGGTTAAAGTGACCAAATTTGTTTGGATTTAATGCGGGACACTTTTTCTAAACTTTTAAAAAATAATGTAAGGATTATTAACTAGAACATATTTTCTTTTTTCAAGTTTTGAAATCAATAAACAAAATATATTTGAGCAAAAGGATTGACTCTTAAGGATACTTAATTCCATGAAATTTTACTAAGCAAAATGACTGTTTTGCTGTTTTGTTCAAAATTCCATCTCGAGGGATTTCTATTACCTATTCTAAAAGAGTTTTTCATGGCCATTTAGATCTGAATCACGTGACATTATTGAAACAAATTTAGAAATAGTTCCGATCAGAATATTGAACCAGTTTCAAAAATTTCTAAGCGAAAACTTAAAAGCTTAAAGCGAAAAATTTAAAGCTAAAAATTAAAGTTTTTTTAACTTACTCCTTGTGGAGAATTCTAAGCTTTATTTGATACAAAATCTTTGGAAGACATTCTTGATTCCGGACAAAATCTTTGCAGAAGTTTAAGGAAAAATATATAGAGAACAGAACCAATGAAATAATTGGTAGATTCTGAACAGAATCATGAGAGGTTTTTCAGCAGGCCATGGGAAGATTTTAAACCAAATCATAAGCATTAAGTACAATAAATGTTGTTTAGTATCTTGTGAGTATTTGACATGACTGAAATATTGTAAGAGTTTTTATTGATCCGTCGATCAAGACAATTAATATATTCTCTATTTTACTAATTTAAACTTTTTTCAATATTGGTTCGGATATATCAGGTATATTCAAAACTATTATATATTTGTACTAATAAGGCTCTGAAATGTCGAATTGAGCTAATCCTCTCATTCACTTTACCCTACTAACACCAACTCCCTATCCCGCGAAGTCTATAAAAATAGTTTGCGTTATCGTATCTGCTTAAGAGACATTTAACTAACATTCCTTCCCTGTGTACAATGTGTTGCTTGTTTTGTTTATTTCTACTATGTAGGAAAAGACGTTCATCCCAAACGTTATTTATTTGCGACTCTTCATATAGATTTTTCAATGCCGATAGAGTTGATCATTGTACAGCCACCCACGATTTTTACAGTCGTTGATGCCATGCTATGTTCTGCTAAGACTCTAGCTGAAATGTTGTAAAGTTATGTACCCGTGAAGACTGTGAAAATTCTGATTTCTACCAGAATTATGTTTAGATTCCGACCCTGTGGATTCCATAAATTCTGATCAGAAACTAAATAGTTACAGTAATGTTGAGCGCAAAAAGAATTTTGTTTAAATTTCAATAATGTTTTGCGAAGATTTCAATATAAATACTAAAAGAATGAGAGCAAAGTTCTATTAAGATATTGGCTATCCTGTGTGGATCCTGTTTTGATCTTGTTTCGAATATTTCATTTCTTCTTGATCTTGATTGAAATCAGAACATTTAACTGTTCATATTTCAAGTACAAATTTCACACCAATAATGGTAATCTCTTCAAACTAAGAAAAAACTTATTTGTATTACATATGACGTAAATTTCATGGTAAAAAAAGTCCTCGATGTAAAAATGGAATATAGAAAATTGGATGGTACATCATTTTTGTAAAATAGCTTTCAATGTGACAGAAAGTTTTTGTAATCCAAACATCATTCAGTTCAATGTGACGGTAAATTATGTCATTTGCTATTAAATTTAGGTTTTTTTACGTGCTTTAATATGTTGAATAAATATGACGTAAATTTCAATGATTTTTTTTTCTAACTGTGTTATTTTAAACTGGTCGGTACACACCAAATTTTCATTTCACCTTCCAGCAAAATGAATTGCTGATACTGGTTCAGCAAACAACATATTACTGTAAATTTAGTAACATCGATAACATTGCATTACTGAAGCAATCAGCAAAGCATGTGTCAAACACTTGTATTTTTTTATCGATATTTTTTTCGAGCAGCTTCCGCGAACATTAAGTTTTTTTTTCTCAATAATTATTGACAATAATAATAAATTTGGAAGTTTTAAGCGTCATGTAAGCATCTTTATATACCTAGTTCAAAAATTTGACATTATTATGGTACCATTGCTTTCAGATAGTTGCAACAAAATGAACTTCCCCGGTTTTGTTTTTACAACCAGGATCAATAATTTTATGAGCAAACATGTATTGATCTATGTAGATAAATTAAATATACAACAAATATAAAGTTCGTTTGAAGTGTAAACAGTATATAGGTAATATTGTTTCAAATTTTCAATTGAGAACGAATCCGAATGCAATAAAAAATGTGGTTATGCATTTGTTGATTGATCAGTAATAGCCAAGCTTTGCGGGATGAAGAAATTGCTGAAAACCAGCAATCGAATTGTCAAAACACATTGCTGTAAGTTCAGCAATGTATCACATTGCTGGATGAATTGCTGGTTTTACAGCACAAAAAAATCAACAAAATTTTGCTGGCTACCAGCAATAAAAAATTGGTGTGTACATTGCAAGACCACCAGAGGACGTTTAACGACAGGAGATGACGGGATCATAATTCTGTATACTAAACAAAGGACAATTATTACCTTTCAGCCAAGTTTCACCAACGCAGAACACATCTATAGCGATTTTTATACTGTCTAAGAACATAAGCACTCCATCAAATTTTTGCATATTATTTATCCCTCGAACGTTCCATTGTGCTATACGAATGTAAATTTGATTGATATAAGGGTATTTTTAATTGAAATCATCGATTCGATTATAACCTTAATTTCTGCATAACATTGTGCAAGCAGGGTTGGGAAAAAATCTGAAACTCACTCTACAGTACCGTGCTGCATCAATACCCGGACGCTTAAGACGACACGAATGTTCAAACTGAGATTCTTATATGTTTATTAAGAATTTTCTTAAAGTGCTATTATTCGACACATTCTTATACTTCAGATCTTCATGGAAGCGATGGAATTTTCTAGATTTTTGATGATTTTTACATGTAATTCAATGAAATATTGGAGTCCATCTTGTTTCTAAATCCGGACACCTAATACAAAGATGTTTTTAAATCCGGACACTCTTGGATCGAAATCCGGACACCTTTAGTATAATATGAAATATTTATATATCTTTACGAGAAAACCACACTTACTCGTTTAAATATCGTTCTTGTTTCTGTTCGATATATGTAGTCTTTCTAAAATGCCACAAAGATCAAAACGTAACTATTATTAGTGTTTAAACAACCTGATCTGAAGCGCGTGTAGTTTGAGCTCATTTACGTGCGGCTTGATTCTAACACCGGAAGATATACACAATTAATTTTACACTGATCCATCTTCTAACAACTCACAACGCTGTTTATGAATATCGTTCAACTCTTCTTTATTTTATCTTAAAAAAAACATTTACACTTGTTTAAAGTAGGTTATCCATATGATGTCCGGACTTGAAACCACTGGCTCATAATTCCGGACAGTCTCTTTTTACACCGTTTGAATACACATTTGTATTACTTTCACATCAGTAGTGTTATCGAACATCAAAAGTATCACTATGGACTTAATTCTGTTCAAACAATCCACAAAAATATGCTTCACACACTTTTTATTCACTAAACGTTGTTCGTGTCCTAGTTTGTGCTTTCACAGTTCGTCTAACTTGAATCAAAACGGACCGCGATGAAATGACGTTCGACATAAACAACAAACATATTTTTATTTCTAGTAATTATTTGTCAATGTTAACTAGATTGAAAATGGTAATAGGTAATATTAAATATTTAAAGTCAAAGGTATGCATATAATCCAATCATATTAACGTTCCAATTAAGCCAAAATAATTGAATATTATCAGAGTGTCCCGATATTGGTACCGTCCGGATTTTGATTCACCACGGTAATTGTAACATTCGACAAAAGTAGGCATTGAGTAAATGGAATACCGTGATGCATCATTACCCGGACACTTAAGCAATGCCGAAACTTTAAACACCGTTTTGAATATGTTTTTGTCACTTCTGGTATTACTGTTATTGTTATTCACATAGATACACATTAAAGCTTTGAATCTTGGACAAAAAAAATAACTAGAAAATGTAATTATAACATGTAAAACGTTAAATTAATGAAGCATATCGTGTTTTTAAATCCGGACACATGCATCAAAATGCCTGACGCATTAGAATCGAAATCCGGACAGGTGCGTTTGGTTTGAAAATACAAATGAAAAATCAATAAAATGCACTTCACTTTAACTGTAAATCTCCAATATAATAAAATTAGATGCATGCATTTGCATACAGGGATCAAAATATTGGGTGAAATTATTTTTGTTTTACCTTCACCGCTGTCAACATCCTGCACTTAAGGTTCACGGGAATGATCCTCAATACTAGCACTTTTCTTCCATAAATCCATTCACAAGAGATTGATTAAAGTTCTTGTAATGTTAATATACAACTTTTCGTCAATTCACATTATGTATGTTCTACTAAAAGCACTAAATATAAGGTTTCCATTGAACGTCCGGGTCTAATGATCACTTGCCTATAAATCCGGACAGCACTTAAGGCAGCCTGTCTTCACACTAAAAATGCTTATTTTCACAGGTTTTCCCACTCTTTCGTGCACACACTTGAAAATTATTATACCATACACTACTTAGAGACGTACAGTACCAAAATTGTGTAGTTTTGTAACTTAATCGTAAGTCGGAAGTGGCTGATTTTGTTGTCGAAATTTTTACTTTAGAATTTGGTTCTTTGCAGGAATGACGCCGAGCTGGTGCAGCCAAATTGTTTTTATTTTTAATATTTTATTGCCAAGGATTACTAGATGAAACAATGAATTAAGATGAACAGCAATATTGAAAGTTGAAAATATTAATTACAAAACAATATTTAATGTTACATTTCATATTTAATTTATTAATTACAACCAGAGTGTCCGGATATTGGTACCGTCCGGATTTTGATTCACGACGGTAGCCAAACAAAGCCAATCACAGTCAGCGAAGCCAGTGAAACTCACACCCATCGCTGCTGTAGGCAAATGCCTTGAAAATTGCAAAACACCCGTTGCTAAGGGCAACCCGAAATTACTGTAGAAAAATGTTCTATTTCCCGCTGCATTTCCCGCATTTAGAGCCTTCAATGACACTCATGATTTAGAATATTCATGCACCCAACAGAGGCTACTTGATGAGATTCACGTTTTTGAACTACTGTACTGGGAGAGCCACGTGATTTTCGCGAAAAGTCAAGCCTACTACTATTACCATTCCCAGCACTGTGTGCAAGAATGCACAAAGATTAAAAGCGAAAAAATAAATGCTAAGGCGAAACACTGCCCATGGCTTAATTACTATATTTGGCAATGTATAAAACTCAGGAATAATTATCTGAAAAAAGTTAAAAATGACCCTAATAATGATAACTTAAAGGAAATGTTCCGACATGTAACTAAGAATACCGATGAAGCAAAAAAACGATGTAAAACGGAATATTACAAAAGCCTTCTAGATCATACATGTCAATCAAAAATGTGGAAAAATTAAAATGAACTTATGGGTAGGAAAAAATCTAATACTAAAATTGAATTGAACAATGAAGGTAATAAAACAAGTAATAGCTTGGAAGTATGTTAAATATTCAACCAATATTTTTCCAACATTAGTGTAAAGCTTGCTAAAACTATCAAAACTGTAATCTTTTGAACAATGTAACTCGCGTCGAGCAAACAATTTTCCTAAGAGAAACTAATGTACGAGAGGTCACTTCTATTCTAAGTGATCTTAATGTCAGGAAAAGCTGTGGACCAGATAACTTTCCCTCCAGTATCATTAAATATAATACTAACAAGTTTTCACATATCTTCATGGAACTCTTCAATCAAACACTAATGCAAGGTTAATATCCAGATTGTTTAAAAGTGGCTAAATTTACACCTATTTTCAAATCCGGTGACAAATCTGACCCTTGTAATTATCGTCCTATTTCAACGTTGTCCGAATTTTGTAAAGTTGCTTGTCAGCAGAATTACAGATTTTTTGAATAAATATAATGTTTTATATAAATTTCAATATGGATTAAGAAAAGACTGCAGTGCGTCTACTGCCATTGTAGAGCTTGTTGAATTTTTGATCAGAAAAATTGATAATAAATTCACTGTTGGAGGCTTATTCATCGACCTGAAAAAAGCATTTGACACGTTGAATCATGATATTCTATTACATAAACTGGAAAGTTATGGCATACGAGGGTTGGCATATGAGATAATTCGAACTTACTTGTGTACGGCAACAATTCGTAATGTTACAAGATGTGCAAAGTTCTCTTCAAAATGTTAAAATTGGGGTTCCACAAGGAAGTAACATTGGGCCACTTTTGTTTCTCTTATACACAAACAATATTTGAAATTTACACTGAAGGTGATGACACACCACTGATATATCCCCATTTTGAAACTTCATGCATTATAGATTTTATCAATCACGACATGCTTTTGTTTGTAAGATATTTCGATACAAATTAACTTTCCATTAATTTGTCAAAAACAAAATACCATTACAAAATACATTCATCGAGGAAAAAAATGGTATCATATAACAAACCTATTGTGAGAACAACGGCGATTGAAAAAGTGAAAAATTTCAAATACCTTGGTCAGATATTAGATGCCACCCTTTTCATGGAAAGAGCATATAGAGCATCTTCGAGATAAAATTGCTTCCCTTTGTGGTCTAATGCATCGCGTAAAACATTTGTACCGAAGTATAGGGTTTCAATGGTAGTAATGGACCCCTTAGTAGCCGAAATTCATTCTAGACGCTTTCCCGCAATGATATCTCAGACGTTTTGTGTAGCCTAGCAACAAATTCAATGTCTTTACTTCATAGTACGTCTATGAAACATACAAAATCATTCGATTTTTCCAGCGAAATATGCATTTAAAAAACTGTTGTCCGAATGCCTATTATGGACCCTCCCGGGGTCCATAATAGGATTGTTTACAAATTTGACGTTGCGTATTATGGACCCTCCATTTGATTCCCATGTAATCCGGCTCGCTGCCGACGAGCCTGTTATGGACCCACCTGGAAATACGTATTATGGACCCTCTTGTGTGGTTTCATTTACAAAACTGTTCAAATATCTGTATTTATGCGTCTCAAACCAAATATTTTGCCTGAAACTGCTGACTAACAATGTAATCGAAGTTCCCCCGGTGGATTTTCATAGGAATAAAGTTGCTTTGAGTGTTAATTTTATGTTTTTCTGTAGGGGGTCCATAATACGAAAAGGGTCCATAACCGGCATCGACTCCCTACCCTGTTAAGTTTTTATAACAGTTGTATCCACTCACATCTGTTGTACATCATTATTGTTTGTGTTCATGCAACTATTTCCCACTGTTCAGCTCTACTCCAACATTTCGTAGAACATCTTCCTTAACGTGACTTATGTAGGTTACAGACATGCTCGTTTATGTATGATATGTTGAAAAAAAAAACAAATATGCATCAGAACCTCTGCTTCATTGTTTCTAATCATGAACACAATACTCGTTACGCAAATGACTAATTGCGCTCACGAGCCAGTACTTGTCTAGGCCAAATGAGAATTTCTTTCTATGGACCATCCGAATACAATGCACTTCCTGAAAGTTGAAAAACTCTCAATAATCGATCGTTGTTCAAAACCAGTTTAAAACGTCACTACAAATCCAGTATTAGTGATTTTTTGTAGAACCGTATCAGTTGCCAGTATGATTTACACTATGTCGTCTTTTATATACAATCTGTCGTGTTTTCTTCACATATTTAATCAGTATTAAAAATAAATTCTCCTAATTTAGTTTTAAATATTATGAAATAGGGCTCCCTTAAAAGGCATTTTTATTCGACTGGGAACCCCCTAAATATTCATAGTGTATAAATGCCTCATCACTGTTCATCCATTCAATGTAAACTGTTTAAATGTTACGTGTTCACTGTTGTGCTTGTTTTTTTTTCTAAAATATAAATAATACTACATGCTCAAAAAAGAGTTCTGGAAAACGTGAACTGTCAAAAATATACCCTGAACTACCACCAACGGTCACAAAAAACATGATCTAGTTCACGGTGTATTTTTGCTTGTTGACGAGTTCACGTCTGCTGTTCACGTATACGAGAACGGATTTTTTTCTGTGTATAGATGCGTCCACTACCAGTTTTTTTAGAACTTGTGAAAAACTTGTGCAAAAATATCGAAGAGCAAATCGTGATTTAAATAATTTTTGTTTTAAAAAAACACTAATTCTGCTGGTATGGGGGTGTCGCGTATAAGTTTGGGGTCGTTGGATCTTAATGAAGCACGCAAGTTCTGTAAAATCTCATACCGATTATGTACACATAATTATTTACGTGTAAATAAGCCATTGAAATCGAAATTGGTTGAAAAATGGAAGATATATTAACAGAAATAATTTACATGCATTACATGTGACTTCAAAACGATGACTTGAAATACTGTTTTATTGATTTTGAATATTTTTCAGATCTTTCCTCTAACTTTTTATTTTGGTGATCCAATGCTGAGAAAATTTGCCATGTTTTTTCAGTGTTATTTTTAAAAAAATATCACATTATTTAAATTTAAAAAAATAAACGAATAAGGAGGTGTCACCAAATATTTGCACGGGTTTTAAGGAGAATTTAAATTAACTACCAATACATTAATTATCTCACCCATGTTTATACTAAAGATTAAATTACTCCAAGTTAATGTTTTGTGCTTGACGCGTGATTTTAAAATTTGTAACAAAGTACAGCATGATGTCCTTTCTCATTGTAGTGCTCAGTGCAATTGATTTTGGAGTGGATTTAACTTAATGGTTTCTTTTGATATCAATCAAAGAGAAGGTGTATATAACTTCAATATACTCACATACCATACAGAAAAAAATTGACGCAAATTCCCAAATTGTTCGCCTTTGATCACCGATCCGAAAAGTAAAAACTCTGGAGAAAATCAATTGAACCAGTGCGCGCCGTTCTCCGTCAAGGTGACATTTGAATGCGCTCGTATAAACACTTTATGCGCAACTTTTGGAACCGTCGAGCCACGCGGTGAGATCTGTTGGCACTTGGTTTGGGCACTCTTTTCAGGCGCGAATGCTTGGACAAATCAAAGAGATCGATTATTCGGAATCAACACGGAAAGATCGTGAAGTACCCGCTCCAAAGCCCTCCATTGAGGTATCGATCCCCTGGTTCGGTTCCAAAGCTGCAGTCATTCATTGTGCAGCGGGCGGCCTAAGAAAGAGAGCGTCTCGTTCAATATCTCGAGAACCAACCTGGCGTGAAGCGCGGAGAATGAAGTGTGAAAAACAAATTCAATTCAAGCGTCAAATTATTTTCTCTCCGACTCCAAAGCGTTGATCACACACAAAGTGACCGTTTCGGTGTGCGATTTGCATCACGGATTGGAACAGGCTAGCAGCGGGCTGGCCGGAGGGATGGTCAAAGACTGACTCGAGTGCGCTTCACCGGAGAATGAGAGATCGTGGAGTTTAATTTATACAATATATGTAGACTATATGCCAATGAGAGTGGCACTTGTGAATCAACTGACCGGCGGCAGTTGAAGCGAGTGGCGACGACGAACGGAATGAAGCCACCCAACCACCTGCACTATGGGCCAGACATCAAACTTCGCGACAAAAGTTCAAAAAACATTTTAATAAGACTTCTTAAGCATAAGCTTGGGGCCCAGATAGCCGTAGTGGTAAACGCGCAGCTATTCAGCATGACCAAGCTGAGGGTCGTGGGTTCGAATCCCACCGGTCGAGGATCTTTTCAGGTAGGAAATTTTCTCGACTTCCCAGGGCATAGAGTATCTTCGTACCTGCCACACGATATACACATGCAAAAATGGTCATTCGGCATAGTAAGCTCTCAGTGAATAACTGTGGAAGTGCTCATAAGAACACTAAGCTGAGAAGCAGGCTCTGTCCCAGTGGGGACGTAACGCCAGAAAAAATAAGAAAGAAGAAGCATAAGCTTGAGCTTGATTGGCTGTCCGTGGTTGTTACTCCAGTATCGCCAGATCTGCTGCACTTACACAATGAACCAATGAGTGCTGGTGATTTTCTATTTTTCGGCAACAATGGCGCTGCCACGACAGAATACAGACCAATGAGAGGAAAGGGGGAGGAATTAATGATGCATTTAAAGCTGGTCCACAGTACATCGGATATACCCCTTCATCTGCGCCAGCTTATGTGGGATGGTATAGGGGCAAAGTAATTTTATGCAGAGAGGCTTGTTTCGATTAGCAGATTGTCTATGTTTCAAGGGTAAAGAAAGGCGTACTGTAATAATGGAAAAATGGAATCGTAGGGAAACGGTTTGTTTTTGTCTGTCTTTGGTTCTAGCAAACGTTATGAACCAGTAGATGTTATAAATAATAGGAGCAAGTGGGATATATAATTACAAAGTACGAGGATAGGGGCGGGCCTGGGATTGAACCCATGACTGTCTTTTCATGAAGCAGATGCGGTAACCATTAAACCACAAACCCCGTCCATTAAAGTACTCGCTTGTGCATTTTTTATTTAAATTTAGCCAAAATACTGCATTCTAATTTAAGTGTGAGTTCTAAAAACATTCTGATACACTTCATACCGTATCTCTAAAAACATGAAAGTTGTCTTTGAAAATATCTGTCGTATTATGTTATATATGCAGATTTCAATGAAAGATGCAGCACTTACCTGTATATTTCACAACTCCAACAGAACTTTTATGTTTATTTGAGTTTGTAAATTTGTCTTCATTATGCAAGTGCTTGGAATTTTGGCGCATAAATAAAGTTTCTGGCCCACAGTGCGTCGCGGTTCCACCTCTAAAGCACGAACCTGTTGATATTTCGTATGGAATGCAGCGGGGGTCACTGACGTGTTGAATTTTACAACTGAACTGGAAGAGCCGGGTATTGTATGTCAACTGTAAATAGAAAATGGGTCACACGACGACGATGCACGTTGGGAATGGGAATTGAGAATTGGTCATCACGGTTTAAGCCGCGGTGCGGGACCTCGAAGAAAATGCTTTTCCGTGGGCTTTTGTCATGTCATCATCGTTCGACACAACATACGTAGGTCTCACCTGCCTAGATTCGCTTCTTATTTTTAATGGCAGAAAGAGCTTGATTTGGCTTTGTGAGGGATTGTTCATAAATTACATAACGCTCTAAGGGGAAGGTGAAGTAGGTTCAAGCTTTACGGATGATTTTTTATGCAAAACGCATTAGGGGGTCAATGTTTGACCATTTTAGCGTAACGTAATAAATTGCAAACGGCTGGAAAACCTACACGATATGAACTAGACTATCGAAATGCATACATTTTGCCTAAGGGACCGTCCATAAATGACGTAGCATTTTAGGGGGGAGGGGGGAGTCTACGACTTTGCTACGAACCATGTATAAGGTATGGTAAAATAGGCTACGATAGGGGAGGGGTGTCAAGGCGTCGGTAGGTGGTGGCGTACGCACGGGCCTAACGATCGCAAGATCCTTTGTTCGATTCCGGCCGCGAAAACATTTTTTGTTTTCAAAGTTTGGTTTCATAAGGCAAAGCTATGAATTTCAACCTTCAACCTTTCATAAGTGCCTATGTATTTCGATAGTCCAGTGTATGGTTGAACAAAAACGAAAAGCTGATAACCAAAGGTCAAACGGATTTAATATTGTAAAGTAAAATAATTAGTTATATTAATTTCCATGAAATTTTGGACTTTTAGTTTTTTATACTTTCAATTAGTGGATATGACTGTACATTTCAATCATTCGATTTCATTGGTTTCTTAACTTTCTAGTCTAGTCTACTCAATTTTAATAGTACAAGATAGATTAATTTGACTTCTCTTCGTTATATAGCTTCTTCCAGCAATTTTGTTTTTCACTTATCCACTGGAAAGGTGCCGGGAATATGTATTTTATGTTAGTTACTTGGCCTAAGCCTTCATGTTATATATCAGCCTACAATTTTACCTACTGTTGCGAGCAAGGAATAAAAGTACTACTGTGGGCGATCCATCCAACGTGCCACCCATCTTCCGACCCAAAAAGCTTGCCGACGGCAAAAATTGCGACCCTGCTCCATTTTGAACGATATCAACGACAGTGGGGGCTGTGCTGTGCGTGCTTGCGTAGCTTCTGTTTGTGTATGAGGTAGGTAGTAAACAATAATGAGACACTTACGATATGCTTACCACGCTTTACGTCTTCATGATGCATGTGCCGCCACCAATCAACCGATTCGTGCGAGTATGTTCTTTTGGGAAGAACTTTCAATCGAAGAACGGAGCATAGAGAAGAGAGTAGATCAAAATGCTTAGATTAGGTTTTGTCGATTACTTTTTCAAATCACCGTAAGTAACTTTTATACGGTTTTGAGAAAATTGATAAAGAATAATCACAACTTGTCTTCTAAAAAAGTTTTAAAATGAATCCCCTTTAAAACATTTTTTACGCCATGTACATCGCTAAAATTTTCATGCAATCAGCTCACCTTCAAATACTAGGTAGTTTCTATCGTTTCCTACAACATATGTATGACAAAATGATAAGCTATTTCATTCAGTTACATACGACGTTTTTGTACCATCGTAAAATCTACTCATGTAGTGCTTTGTTTCTCCATGCAACGAAGCGGTAAAAGTAATGGTTGGGTTACGGAAGTTAAAAAACTTACTTACGCCGTTTTGTAAATCCTGAAATTAAAGGTTACAAAAGTGAAAAATCGAGCCGCTTTAGAGCGGAGCGTGAAGAATTCCGTCCACGAAACACGTAGAATTGATAATAAGTTTGTTTACTTTTCTGACTTGAGGCTGTTTGAATAAGTTTTCGAGATTTGCTTCATTTTTCCGCATTGTATTTTTTTTTCAAAGTTTTGTTTTTAAGTAAGAAAAAATTTTATTGTCTACAATTACTACAAACACATTATTGATACCAAGTCATGCATGAAGTATTTACATTAAATGGATCTTACTGCAAGGAAAAACATGCATAATAATTAATTATTAAGGTAAAGCCTACCGAAATGTTGTTTATGTGGCTATGCGAATAATTAAACTTTAGACAATTATATCTTGATATTGCTTATTCAAAAATATATACAATATAGTATATCTACACATTTGAAAAATGATACATCGAGCTTCATGTAACAAAATGACCTCCATCACATTTTTCCATAAAAACTTGTAGATCTCAGTATACAGCTTATGTGCCATGCAAGAAATTCTCATGTGTAAAATTTAATTAAATGTTATCTAGAATTACAAGCTCTTATATTTACTTTAGGGGCTGTCAATTTATTTCGTAAGGCATTTTTCTTTTAGATTTTTCAGCAAAAAAAGATTTTTTGTTTTAAGATAAAAAAATAAATTGTATGGCGCGTAAGAAATCTCAAACCCCCCTTCCCCCATATAAGCATACGTAATTAATGTATGGCCCCTTAGGTGTAAATTTCAGAAAATGTCTCTATGTAGATAAAATTCAATGAGTCCGAAAATGTTGACTTTTCGATGTATTTAGAACGTCTTTCCCCTATCGTGAATTCAACGGTGGTAAAATTGGGCCTGTCAGTCTGAAATGAGGCCCTGAGATGACGACGAATGTAGATAATGATTTTCATCTGTTGTTCGGGTTTCCTATCGAAATATTTTGAAGCATTCATAGCAAGAAGGCATACACCACATATTGCAAAGAGAATTATTTGTGTACCCGTGTATTCGGTAGTCACATAAATGTGTTACCATCGAAAAATGATTGTGTCAAGTACAAGATAACAGAATAATTTGAGTAAATTGGGAGAAGAAAACTAGAATTGTGCTTCATATTCAAACTTGAAGTAATGGGTCCAGTTTAAAAATAAACTTGATAAAGTAAAAAATAAAAAATGTTGTTTCTTTTAACTTTGGAATTTATTTGAAAGCTAATCTCTAGAGTTCCACAATCATTTTGGGTTTGGCTTTATATTTTGAGCGTTTTCTTCATTCTAAGGAAAATCCTGTAACCCTGTTTAGTTTTCCATATGCAATGGAAGATTTGTAAAGAATCATATATAGAGACCTGAATTACAATGGGATTCAATTTTTGGCACCTCTCATGCTCAAGTTTCATCAATATTCCCCAAATCTCAACAATTACTAAGGGCTCTCGCACGCGCCTTTATACTTCATCAGGCATCATTTGCAATGCTTCATGAAGCCACTAATTTCAAATAGAGAACCATAGGTTTTCTTAGGCATTCATACTAACCCAAGTAGCACACGAAACATCTTCCAAAGAGATGCTTTTCAAAATTGGTTTCAATCGCGTATCAATAAAAGCATCTGTAACTTACATGGTTCTAGTTCGGTTGCATTTCAATATCAAGGCTCATAAAGTTTCATTTCCGTTCCAATGCATATGCATTTCACTTCTTGTTTGACGTTCAACATTTTTGAAACGACAAGATTTGCTGCAAATGTCCTTTGCAAATAGCAATGAAGTCAAGTTTGTCAAGATGTTTCCAGCAACTTTTCAAACAAATTCTTGAAACTTCTTCCAAAATGCCGGTTTTAATGTGATGTTTCAAATTACTTTCATTTAAAGCATCCGCAACTTGCATTCAATTTTCGTTTCCATACCCACAACTCAAGAAGATTCATCCCAGTTGCGACCAAGTTGCACTAAACTACGTGTATTACAGCTAGAAGTTTGTTTGTTTGAATCGAGCTGCAATATGGTTGAGTTGCACCTTACGTATCATCTAACAACGAAAACATGGTCTAGCAACAGTTTGTTTGTTTGAATAGTGTTTCTCATATGTTGCGCGGAAGTTTTTGCAAAAAGTTAGGATTATTTCAGGCGTGGTCTAATTTCGACAGTAATGAACTTGTATTCCGAAGGGTGCAGTAAAGTTATAAGCAACAAGCTTTGATTAATGGGCCATGTGGTCGCTTAATAGTGCATTGGCGAAGGAATTGTTCGAAGAGCTGGTGGAGTAATGAGTAGAGGAGAAGTTTGGTGTTCTTGAAGTCGGAGGTTTGGTTCTCGTTCATATTTTTGTTTTCATTTTTTTTTCTCTTAAGTATTTTGTCACAAATAAGCAATTTCGATATAACTTAAATATGTTGCAAACAGACTCCACCTCTTGCGCTTTTTGCGTTGCTGTTCAGTGCAATTGAAAGTCATATTTTCAACCATTGACAACTTGGATTAGTTTCAAGAGATTATTTTATTCTTGAGTTGAAACAAACTGTGCTGCTTGGGAAGTGACCAGCCCACTTGAGTCTGCCAGTGGATGATACGCTTAATAAAACCATTTTTCTCCAGATTGGAACAGCTTGTTTGAACAAAGCACAAGCACTGACACAAGAACAGCAAAAAATGTAAAAGTATGTAAAATACACCGCAGTAATAGAAACAAATAAAAATGTCGTATATCATAATTATAAGGAATTTCATTCATTCTATACAATAATTCTAATTAAGAATGAGACGCATATAAAAGTAATGATTAAGATTAAGGGACTTCTCAGAAATTTCAACGTATTCTTAAGAATATCTGCAGATCCAGAGCAATCCAGCCTCTCTAGAATTTTGGATGCTGATAAATACATATACAAAAAACATGATTCTAACGTGAAACAAAATATTCTGAATCAATTTGGAATATCCAATCAGGAATTAATCTTATTATTCAAAAATAAATCTCCAGTAGTTACGTTCTTTTATTTTGTACAACAATAGTGGGGAAACCTCGCTTGTCGTACACAGCATCTGCGTGATGGTTCTGAATTCGGTGAATCGCGCGATAACCGAAGAATTAATCGTCCGGCTGTCGCTCTATTGGGTAGCGATAGAACCAGCTTGTTGTTGTGATAAGTGCATTGTTTCCGTTGCAAAAAAATACCGTGGTATGCAATTGCGTCATTTCCCGAAATTTGGTTTTCAAAATTAGTTTTTTTTTTTAATAATGCAAACAATAATTGATCTGACTATAATTTGCCTTATAAGAATTGAAATCCAGCTCATATAATGTCCAATATTAATTTGGATAAATCAAAATTTCTCATAAAATTTTGTAGACAGTAGTTAGCGGAAATTTTCGGTGAAAAATTAAGGCTTAATCCATAACAAATCTTTTCAACGAATTTCAACCTGACGAAGTTTTCTTCAGATGAATGGCAAAAATTCTAATTGGTGTGAAAAATTCTAACAAAATGGACCAGTCTTTTTTATTCATTTTACTTCATTCTTCATATAATTCATTTTCGTGGATTTCGTGGTCGTGCGGGTCATGTTATCATTTGGCCACAACGAGTCAAGAAGTGTGGGTTCGATTCCCGTTTTGGTCCGGAAAACTTTTCGTCAGAACTATATTTCGACTGTTCCACTGGGCGTTGCATGCTAGTCCGTTGTCTAGTGTGGTGCTTCCTTCAAAGGGCAAATCGTCCACTGGAAGCATTAACGTGTCGGATTCTTTCAAATTAAAAAAAATCCGTATGAATGAACTTTCACTTACCGCCCAGTGAAGTCAAGGAAATTTCCATTTCAAAAAGATCCTGGACCGAGCTCTAACGGGACAACTAAGGAAGGCCCCAAACACTTACTATGTTGTTAATTTTGTAAAAATAATCAAACATTCTTTGACTACTTTCCTACAGATTTGTAGCAAGTTGTCTTAAGTCACCCTTCGATATTCCTGAAAGAATTTTGGTATAACACAAGCAAAACCGAAAGGTGCCTTCATAGCCTTTGCTACAATTCTCTTGGAAATTAGTCAAAAATATAGTGGAATTTGTTCATACTTTCAATTCCTCTAGAAAGACAACTGTTCCTTCTGTGCCTACTTTTTATTCATAAATTGATCCCGAAATATGTTTCCGCATAAGACTATTGTTAATACTTAAACTTTATCATTATTTTCTAGTGATACTCCTTCCGAGTGCCCCCCGTTAAAGCATAAATTATCTGATCTTTATCATCTCTCTTATTCATTACACGGGGATGAGTAGTTGTACTCGTACGCTCTACGGTGTTATCTATGCCTAGGTAATGATCGTTTGGTTTGTTGCTATCTGTCTGTTCGTTACAATATACTCAGTAGTTAATAAAGCTTTGCCTAAGAAGGTTGCCGGTTTTGTATCGCTCGATAACTTTATTGTATCTGCCTATTCGCTTCCAAAACTAATAAAGTAAGCTCGTTAAATGCCAAGTATTCGTACATTAAGAGAACCGAAACGGAACCAGAAAGAACTGGTGTTCAATGCTTAAAACTTCGGCTAAGTGTCCAAAAATATGTGATAAGAGTCCTAACATAATGGTGCCGTGACCAGGATTTGTGCCGCGGGAAGTGATTTTGGACTCCATCTTGCCACCATCGTTTGTGCGCCAAGTCTCGGTAGCGTTGGTCTATTGTAGTTCCGTGAGTGACCTCGCTTTGTTGAACGGCTTCTATCTACGGTCATCGACTCTACGAAGAGGTCAAAACCTCAACGATATTCGTTATTCGGCTGTGATAATTAGAAAGCTATCGGCGAGCGATATTGCCGTCGAGTGAGAGAAGCCTGTGACATACGTTTCCTGTGGGAATAGGCTCACACGGTGTGGATATTTTTACGTTTCGTTGTTGCTTGCGGCTGATGAAGATGCGGAGTGGTCGCGCCTAAATCTGTATACCTTGATATTTTAAATCGATTGAAGATACGACGACCGGACGGAACCAAAGCGGTGGTTCTGGTGGATCAGTATAAGCGGATGCTGGTAACCGGGGGCGCATATTCTATATACGGTTGCAATACAAGGCCTGTACTGCCAGGCTCACACGGTGAGTACTTGGCTGGAGCACTTTTTCAACGGATCAAATTGTGACCAATTTCTTGATTCTCGGTCTTGCGCCACTACGGATGTACGAGTTTTGACGATCAATTGCTGCATACTGAAGACCTGTTCGCTGTGGATAGTTGACTTGGCTGATATCCTACGAACCTTTAGGAGGTTCCTTTTAGTTCCTATTGGCAGAAAGATAAATACAAGGCCTAATTCATTAGGCTCTCAGGTGAGCCTAATTCCAAATTTATCACTTTCTGCCTTGTGGTGCTGTGCTTCGTACTATTTTATAGTCGACGGAAGGGAATCCTACGGCTTTGGAGAATCGTTGGATGGCTCGCTGGTGACGTCATCGCTGCACGTCGCATTGGTGACAAATAGAGAGGAAAATTTCGGACGATTGCTGTTTATTTCCAGTTGGCTGATAAATAAATACAAGGCCTATTTTAAGAGGCTCTCAGGTGAGCCTCATTCCAATCCATTTATTGTTTTCTTTGTGGTGCTGTGCTTCGTAATTCTTCACAGTTGATTGCCGACGTCGACTGCTATACTATGGTGAAGAAACTGAAGCCGAAACTACACGTCCGGGAGAACATCGTAGACTTTCTTCAACGGACAGCCCGATTTCTGAAGAACTACGACCCAGCCACCCACGATCTCCAAGTACAAGCGCGCATTGACAAGCTGGACGAGAAATGGGACGAATTCGAGGATATCCAGACGCAGATAGAGGAGATGGAGGAACACGAGGAGAAAGCGGACGATCACAAGAAAATCAGGGCCGACTTCGAGGAGTTGTACTTCCAGGTAAGGGCAGGGTTGAAATCGAAGTTGCCACCTGCCACCCCATCCTTCTCCTCCACCTCCGCTACTCCACCTGTGGGGGCAGGTGCAAGCGTACAATTGCCAAAGATAAATTTGCCAGAATTTAAAGGGGATTTTGACGAATGGTTGCCGTTTTACGACACCTTCAAATCGCTGATCCGTAGCAATGCTGATCTTAGTGCGATACAACGTTTTCACTACTTGCGAGCGTCATTAAAGGGAAACGCGCTGAAGGTTGTCGATGCTTTTCCTATGTGCGAGGCTAGCTACGGGCCTGCCTGGGCTGCTTTGACCAAACGTTATTCGAACGTGTATCTACAGAAGAAACGCCACGTAAATGCACTTCTGCAATATCCGAAATTGAAAAAGATGTCAGCAAGTGGGATTCATGACGTCATCGACTGTTTCGACCGGCATACAAAGATTTTGGACCAATTGGGGGAAGTATCTGCGGGCTGGGGGGCGATGCTGACGCAGCTGTTGGTGTCGAAACTCGACGATTCTACTCAGAAGGATTGGGAAGAGTACGCGTTGAAGAAATCGGATCCTACTTTCCGGCACGTAATGGAGTTCCTGGAGGGTCAAACCCGGATTCTGGATGCTGTGGCGGTCGATCAACGTCCTGATACTCAACGCACTCAACCTACAGCTCCTGGTACGTCATTCAAGAAGTTCATCCCAAAGTTAACGGTGAATACAGCGTCGGATAATTCGTCGATGAAGTGCGTATCCTGCAACGGGCCACACTACATCACCAACTGTCCGGCTTTTGCAAAGCTGGCTCTGGTTAAGCGGTTCCAGATCGTCAATTCTAAGAAGCTGTGCAGTAACTGTCTCCGTCGTGATCACTACAGTCGGGATTGCAAGTCATCGTACCGTTGCCGTACGTGCAACAAGAAGCACCACAGTCTACTCCATCCTGGCGTGTCAGCAATGGGCTCTGGTTCATCGGCAGGCGCTCAGGACTCAGCACAATCGCAAGCGGGCGGTTCTGGTGTATCATCGGCAACAGAAGTTCCTCGGCAGGCAGTACAGAGCTCTGTCGCTACCATCTACGCGGCGAACGTAGCTGTTGGGTCTCGAGAGGTGCATATTTTCCTATCAACGGTTCTCGTATCGGTGAAGGATCGCAATGGGCGATTACATACGGCGAGGGCGCTTCTGGACAGCGGGTCACAGGCGAATATCATCTCGGAAAGGCTGTGTCAGATTTTAAGACTGCCGCGGAAAGGAGCTAGCGTACCTATTTCTGGAATCGGCAGCGCGCAGATTCAAACAAGCAGTTCTGTGTCTGCAACTATAGTTTCGCGTATCACGGATTATTCTGTTCCAATGGAGTTCTTGGTCCTCAAGAAGGTGACAGAAGATCAACCGGCAACGACAATTCCTATCGATGCATGGAACCTACCCTCGGATATGGTTTTGGCGGATCCAGGCTTCAACGAGCGTGCTCCTATCGATCTTCTGCTGGGGTTGGAGTATTTTTACGAGTTCCTGTTGTTGAATGACGGTCGAGTTCAAATACAACGCGTGGGTGATGGACTTCCACTCTTCGTCAATACCGTTTTCGGTTGGATCGCTGCTGGTAAAGCAGATCTGGGCAAACTCAATCCAGTACCTTGCTGCCACGTGACGGTTGACACCTCGCTGGATGAGAAAATCGAGCGTTTTTGGAAGATCGAGGAATTGCAAGATGTACCCCGTCAAACCCAGGAAGAGCAGGACTGCGAGCAATATTTTCGAAATACATTTTCCCGTGACTCAACGGGGAGATACGTAGTGCGTCTACCGAAGCGAATGGGTTTCGAGCGGATGATCGGCGAATCGAAGGATATGGCAGTGCGGAGACTTGTACAGTTGGAACGGCGGCTGGACAAGGACGAAAAGCTGCGAAAGGGCTACAATGAAGCGATGAGGGCGTATTTGGACCAAAACCACATGGAGATTGTACCAGAAGATGCCTTGAAGGACGATAAGCGGCTCGTTTGCTATTTGCCTCACCATCCGGTCATAAAAGAGGCGAGTTCGACGACGAAGGTTCGGCCGGTATTCGATGGATCGGCCAAGACGACATCTAACCATTCCTTGAACGAGGCGCTGATGATAGGACCGGTCCTTCAAGATCCACTTTTTGATTTGGTTCTACGCTTTCGGAAACATTCCGTCGCCATTGTTGGTGACATCGAAAAAATGTACCTGCAGGTGAAGGTGCACCCTGATGACACTCCTCTACAGCGGATTCTATGGAGATTCTCGCCGTCAGAGCCGATTACAACATACGAGATGAACCGAGTCACGTTCGGCTTGGCTCCATCCTCGTTTCTGGCAACTCGGTGTTTGCATCAATTAGCGGAAGACGAAGGTGATCAGCATCCCCGAGCGAAAGCGGCGCTCACACACGACTTCTACGTCGACGATTACATCGGTGGCGCAAATTCAGAGGAAGAAGCTCTTGCATACGGCAGGAATTGGAGCAGTTGATGCCTAAAGGAGGTTTCCGACTGCGCAAATGGGTTTCCAATTCAAAACGTGTGTTGGAAGGACTGGCTGTGGAAGATTTGGGAACGCAGTCAACGCTGAACTTCGACAAAGAACAGGTGAAGACGCTTGGGATTCATTGGCAACCAGGGCCGGATTTGTTGGGCATCGACGTTACGAATCTCACTGCAAACGGGCAGTGGACTAGGCGAAAGGTGTACTCTGTCATCGCTCAACTATGGGATCCCAGCGGCATTACGGCTCCAGTAATCTCTTGGGCCAAAATACGCATGCAGGTGTTATGGATAGCTGTACAAGGCTGGGATGATCCATTGTCCAAGGAACTATCAGATCAGTGGACAAAGTTCTACGAACAACTACCTGCTCTTGCAAACATCAAGGTGGAACGACGTGCTTTCACCAACCATCCCATGTTGGTCCAGTTCCACGTCTTTTCAGATGCTTCCGAGGCTGCTTACGGGGCGTGTATCTACGCCAGATCTATCGATCAATATGGGCAAATCAAAGTCGAACTCTTGGCAGCCAAATCTCGACCTGCCGCGTTGAAGAAGACGACTCTTGCGAAGTTGGAACTATGCGGTGCCCACATTGCTGCAAAACTCTACCGTGCAACTGTCAAGGCGTTGAAAATGGAGGATACCGAGACCTGGTTTTGGTCAGATTCAACGGTTGTGCTGTCCTGGTTGAAGTTGCCTCCATATGTCTGGCCTACATTCGTCGCTAATCGAGTTGCGCACATTCAGGAGCTCACAAAGGAACATCGATGGAATCATGTGAAGGGGACCGAAAATCCCGCCGATCTTCCGTCAAGAGGAGTATTGCCGAAGGACCTCGTCGATATGCACAATTGGTTTCACGGTCCACACTGGTTATCGCTGCTTGACCAACACTGGAACAATGAGCAGCACTTAGCGTACGAGGCACCAGCGGTGGAACTCTTGGAGAAGAAGAAAGGCGTTCTAGTAGCAACAGAATCAATTCAACTCCATCCACTTCTCGACCGTTACTCTTGCTACTGGAAACTCCTGCGGATTACAGCGTATTGCCTCAAGTTCATACGGAATTGTCAGCATCGCGGATTGCCCCCAGCATCCCCGAATCTGACTGTCGCAGATTTACAAGAAGCCAAATACGCACTAATACGATGTGTTCAACGGGAACCCTTCGCCGCAGAAATCAAAGCGCTCGCCAGCCATCGACTCGTACCTGCCCACTCACCGCTAAAGCTGCTTCATCCCTTTCTCGATCATCACGGCATACTTCGCGTTGGTGAATCATACACTGTTCGGCACCCCATGATCCTTCCAAGCAACCATTCTTTCACACGGCAAATGGCAATAGCATACCACAACCTGTCACTCCATTCTGGCCCCCGTATGACGCTGGCCCAAATCCGTCAAGAATTCTGGCCACTTCGTGGTAAGGCACTGGCAACCTTTACTTTCCGGAACTGCATTCGATGCTTCCGAAGCAACCCTGTCCCTATAATCCAACCCCCCGGTCAACTCCCCAAACCTCGTACAACCCCTGCCCGAACATTCACCGTTACGGGCGTAGACTATTGTGGCCCTGTCTACCTTAAACCTGTCCACCGAAGGGCAGCAGCGCAGAAGGCTTACATAGCCGTCTTCGTGTGTTTCGCTACGAAAGCGGTCCATCTCGAGCTGGTAGGGAACCTTACCACTGCCGCTTTCCTTGCTGCATTGCGCCGATTCGTGGCCCGTCGAGGCATGCCATCTGAAATCCACTCGGACAACGGTCTGAACTTCAAGGGCGCCAGCAACTATCTTCGAGAGCTTTACGACCTGTTGCACGACCCAGATGCGAAGACTGCGATTTCCAACGAAACTTCACGGCGAGGAATCGTCTGGAAATTCATACCACCCAGAGCACCTAACTTCGGCGGTCTATGGGAAGCTGCCGTGAAGTCCGCTAAGACATCTCTAGTTCGAGTACTGGGCCAGCAGAAGTTGTCGTTTGAGGATATGTCGACCATCCTCACCCAAATCGAGGCGGTGATGAATTCTCGACCGCTTACACCCTTATCGGAGGACCCAGATGAGTTCAACGTCCTTACGCCTGGACATTTTTTGACCGGGTCGTCGCTGCTGGCCATCCCCGATCCAGACTACACGGACGTCCCTCTGAATCGACTCCAGCACTACCTAGGGTTGCAACAAGTGGTACAGCAACATTGGAAGCGGTGGAGACAGGAGTACATCTCGCAGCTCCACAATCAAAACCAACGTTTTCCACAAGCAACTAAACTGAAGGTGGGTCAGATGGTGATTCTGAAGGAGGATGGTAATCCTGCCATCGAATGGCCGCTTGCACGCATCATCGAAGTCTTCCCAGGACCCGACGATGTGGTCCGAGTAGTGAAAGTTCGCACTCCAAACGGTGCAGTCTACAAGCGGCAATCATCAAGAGTTTGTTTGTTACCCTTCGAGAAGACTCCTATTGATCAGTCAACGTAATCCTTAATGAAATCTGTTCTGTAAAATTTGTTTTTAGTTTTTTGCATTTTTGCAAGTTTGCATTGTTTAAATTCTTAGCAGAATTTAGGTGGCCGGTAATGTTAATACTTAAACTTTATCATTATTTTCTAGTGATACTCCTTCCGAGTGCCCCCCGTTAAAGCATAAATTATCTGATCTTTATCATCTCTCTTATTCATTACACGGGGATGAGTAGTTGTACTCGTACGCTCTACGGTGTTATCTATGCCTAGGTAATGATCGTTTGGTTTGTTGCTATCTGTCTGTTCGTTACAATATACTCAGTAGTTAATAAAGCTTTGCCTAAGAAGGTTGCCGGTTTTGTATCGCTCGATAACTTTATTGTATCTGCCTATTCGCTTCCAAAACTAATAAAGTAAGCTCGTTAAATGCCAAGTATTCGTACATTAAGAGAACCGAAACGGAACCAGAAAGAACTGGTGTTCAATGCTTAAAACTTCGGCTAAGTGTCCAAAAATATGTGATAAGAGTCCTAACAACTATAAAAATTACCTTTCAAAAATTCAAAGATTACCCTTGCATTTTCATTCAAAAATTCATGGATTCTGTCAAATTTTATACTCAGATATTTCACTGAAAATGCTTCTTAAAATGTGTTTGTGAATTCCTTCAAGTAGTTTTCCCACCAATTTTATTACAATTGCTTTCGCGAAGCTCGTCGAAAGTTTTTAAGAAATTGTTGCTGCCAGCACTGCCGCGAAATGTCACCCCGATAGGATGACAGTGTCCAGGAAAAGGTTGATAAATATCATCCAAAGCAAGATAAGAATAATGACTCGGCTAGTTCGTTATCGAGTTATACTAACGAGTGAAATAACAAACTAAGTGTTAAATTAATCTACCTTAACAATATCAAACCAAAATGAAATCTACGTGAACTAAACATAAACGTATCACAGATTATCACGGTAAGTTGTTATACCTAGAATTATAGTTGAACCTAGAATTACTTAAGCTAACCTAAAATTCTTACACAGATTGTTAAACATACACTACATGAACATTGAGGTAAAAACTACTATTGGAATATGAATCAAACTGAAAAATGTGAGTACTAAGATTATATACGAACTCTTAAATCAACTTAAATAAATTATTACAGCTTTTAGCTGATTCGCACCAACACCCCCGAGTTGCGAGCTGCTCAAATGATTTCAGTCCCGAAGCGCCTCTCTGTTCCCGCAACAGAAATATTTCCAAAATACATCGCCAACCACATCCAAAACTCTCCTCTGTTTGTTTTGCTTCAAAACCTCAGATTATGCAAGAATATGCATAGCGGAAACTGTGGATAAACATTTAGCAAAATTACTGAGAAGGGCAATGGGTTTTATAAAGATATCCATACAGAAATGTGTAAAGAGTTTCCTTAAAACAGTTCCATAAAAAAAGTTTTAATAATTGTTGCCAGCATCCATATTCGCAGATTGAATTCTTGTGCACTTCCAAGTCGGAATTCCTCGAAGCTTTCTGGAAGAATTCTGGGGTATATATTTTCAACGAAAGAATTCTGCCTGGTTTCAAAAAGAATTTCTATAAAAGATTCTGATGGAACTTCTTGAAAAATTGTTTTTTTTTTTGTTTTTAATTTGTGAGAGAGATTTTCTTTATCCTGAAACCATTCACCTGTAGAGAAAAGATTATAAATAATCACTTATTTTTCGTTGTTCCGTTATTTCTCCCTGCTTCATCATTTTGTTGTTTCTCCTTCCTTCGCATGAGAAACTTCGTTAAAAAATCTTTTCATAATCCAAAAACCAACACTCAAAACAATCTAGAGATATGAGGTAAACTCTTGAAATTTTGAAAACTTGTACAGTTGTTAGAATCATGATTCCTGAAAGTCCATCAGATCTTGGAATTTCTCATCAAGTTTGTGTAAACAAATGTAAGTTGAACACAAAATTGACAACACACATCCGATTCCAGCGGGAGTGCATGTTTTCTGATACTCTTTCTCTCCTGCTGCTATACTCACCTTTACTTACACTTAAGGAGAAATTTTAAAAGAATTTCTAAATGCTCGGCGGAGATTCTTCGAGACATTTTTTGGTGGGCTCAGAATGCCCTATGTAACTTCAGAAAAAATCTTTTGAGTAATAACTACTAATCCTGAAAACGATTTTCTGTGGGAATCACAGGAGTAACTCATTGAAAACTGGTAAAGGCGTTTTTGAAGAAATCACTGAAAAAGCACGGAAAATCTCCGAGGGAATTTTCAGATGAACCTCTTAAAAACACATGGTTCAATACCTGGAAAAATTGTTTAAGAATAATAAGGAATATTCATCGTGAGTTCCTTGGAAGATCTCTTGAAGTATTTTTTACTATATTAGACAAAAAAAAACTGGCATTCGGTGAACTGCCGTTCGAGCAAACGACATTCGGGAAAAAGTGACACAACCATTCCGATTCTACCCATTACCCCGAATTCCATTTCCCCGAATGCCATCACCCTGAATACCATTGCCCTGAATTCCATTACGCTGAATGCTGTTTCCCCGAATTTACAATTTTCTTGACATGGAACATTATTTGGAATTCGGGGTAGCAGTATTCGGGTTAATATCATTCGGGGTAATGGGGTAGAATTACAATTAAAGTTTTATTCTAGCCCCTTTCTCTTGCTACATAAAACAGAGAGGGCAGTGAAAACGAACTATGACGCAAGAGATACGTAGCAATGCAAAATGGTGATCGATTCAATCGTTGCTCACTGGGAAGTGTTCCGGCATCCCGTGACTGAATTCATAATGATCATCCAAAGAACTTAAGGTTCCCAACCCTCATATGCTTTGTAACATATTCCTTACAGAAGCTTGAGGAAAGTGCTTAAATGCCGTTCATCAGAACACTCTAAAACAACTTGAATTTGGAGATAAAATTATTGCAGTTTGGCGTAACGTAATGAATGGACGCTGTCTTAAGGCGAAGATGAATCGAAACAACATCTAAAATTTTCAAGAGCACAAATCTAGAGAACCAGTCCGCAGTTCGAACTGAAAACTTGATCGATTCAACAGTAATTGACTGAACAGATTGAGTAATTTATATTTTACCATGACTGTCTTTCACAAAAATACGCTCTCATTCACACAAACGACTTTGCTGAACATTTTCAAAAAATTACAAACGATCCTTTTTCTTGTTTTGGTCATATTAACACTTCAGTGTACGTGCTGTTATATTTTGCACACCTCAAATGCAAAAATTAAAAAAATGAGGTGTAACGAAATTGAATCCAATTAATGTAGGAGAACTCACGAATTTTGTGCAGCTATTGATTTTGTCGGCCAAATCTTCTGAAATTTGGCAGTAAGATGCGTTTATTTGCTAAAAAGGTTGATACAAATTTTTAGCCTAATAGGTTTTGGAAAACCACCCATGGCGAAGAGAATAAAGGAGCAGAGGATACATCGAACAACCATTTTTCAATGCAACATTGCAGCTTTTCAAGAATTTGGCAGCGTTCATCTAAAACGCTGAAAATTTTTCAATCCAAAAAGATTATCGACCAGCAGGAATTGAACCCACGACTCTCAGCTTGATTTTGCTGAATAGGTGCGCGTCTACCGCTACTGCTACGTGGAGCTTCCAAGCTTATGTAAACATCAATCATTCTACTGTTGTAAGGTTTAGAAGTTTACATGTACCGCGAACACGTGTCAAATGTATAAATTGAAAATTGAAACTGCGAATAGAAATCAAGTGTTCCGGTAGGGATCGAACCCACGACTCCCTATTCACTAGATGGGCGCTTCAACCTACAAGCTGTGGAGCCACTTGAGAGACCCCGACGCTTGGAGACGAACTTAACCCGATTACCCCAAATTTAATGATATCATTATTTCGAGTATCACGATGCATCCCACAATCAAATAGTCTCCTCAATATCGAATCAGGCAGAGTTGGAATCTGTCATCAATTTAGTTCATAATTTAGTCTCGCGTTTGCAGTAAAAGATAAATGAACTTGATCACACAAATCGGAGTTAAATTTTATTATTGTCACAAAAAATCAATAAAATATGGGGTGGTCCAAATGGAAACAGAGTGAATTATTTGCTTACTTCAAATGTCCTTTGTAATCATACAAATACTATATGGGACTGCCCATAAACGAAGTGATCATTTTTTTATTCAATTTTCAGACCCCGCCCCTTTTTGTGTCATTTATTAAACAAATGTTTGGACGTTGGTCAGTGGTCTGACCTTCCATCCTTTATTTCCTTTAAATTATGCGTTACTTACCTTATTTTCTTTACCTGAAAGCCAAATGTCATCATTCATTGCAAATCGAATAAAACACTGGGTTTAATTTTTCGAAAAAGTATTATTTCCTTTTCTCATATAAAATGCATGGTTTTGCCATAAAATAAAGAATATTTTCAAATGCCTATAGTTATACATGCTAGATCGTGGTTTCAACTTTGTACAATATACAATATATTTAAAATATATATTTTTCATTCACATTTACAGTTACAGTGTCTCTCTCTCACGTTTCATTGCGATATAAAACACAAAAATCTTATGAACAATCTTGTCACTGCACGGCTATCTTTCTTTCGATATTTGTTCTGTATCCGCTTGGGACATTCTATTGAAAACGTGTTACGTAATATATGGGTGATGAAATAGTTCCTTAAAATGTTGTCTTTAAAGCATCTCCCTCTTTAGGTTATGTATTGTGTGAATAAATCTGACGTTTAAAACCCTAAAAATGAGTTTCTCTGCTGGTAACGGATCTAAGTAAGTGGTTCTAAATTTTTTGTTTTTTTTTTCTTCATTTGTGCTTGATGGTGTAATTCTTAATTGTTGCTATGAACATCACTACATCTATGACTCTTATGAGATTTGTGCTTGTTTCTTCTCGTTTGATTGCTCCGTGAAACCGAAAACCTAGACCTAGTGTTCTGAGCATGCTTTCTGAAAATTGAAAGATTCCTGCCGTGATGAAATAGTTTTGAACATTGAATCGATTCGGAAACACTCAGACAATTTCGAAAATTGGAACAAATGTGCTGATTTTTTTCTGTGCCATGGGCAAGCGAGAATATTTTACTGTAAAAATTGAGGGATTTTTTTTTGTTCGACCATTCATTTTCTAGTTCCAATACACTGCTAGGGAAGACTGTTGACGCGTGTTTGCCTTCAAGATAAAACCAGTGAAATTTATTCGGAAGCAGAAGTGCACTAAAAAAGTGGCCCCTTGAGGGCTTCTTGTGGTGATCTTTGATCAGGCAGTAAACTGTGTTGATTAGCTTTAATTGAATTTTATAGTATTTTTGAGCTGCGTACTGGATGAGATCATAAAGCGCGAGCATTTGAGCAGAGCTACAGCAAACGTTAATAAGTGCGTGAATAATTTCAGTGCTCGAGATTTTTATGAGGCGTATAAAATTGGTAACCATCACTTGAGTGCAACAAAGAGACTTGCGACGACGCCTGATTCGTCATGAGCAATAATAGCGGATTCATTTCACTGCTCTACTCTAGTTGATTTGCACTCTTCCTGACCTTTGATTGCTAGATTCTGATTCTTGGGAGAAAATTGAAGAAGCAAGCCGAGTTACTAACATAGATTTTAACAAACATAAAATTAAATAAGCTGAATGGTCTGATTTCTTGATGTGGGCAAGGGATTCTTATTAGATCAATTGCGTTCATGGCTCAAGTAAGATAATAAATGAAAATACAGTCTCCTATATGATACAATCTATATTATCACGAGATAGAGTTGTGTCACATTATCAGTCATTTTCCAACACCAGTAGAACTAGAGCTATTGTTGTGTAGGGTTCTTGCAACTGGATTTATTTTAAACTGTTTTTTTTTTCCAAGTTTTACGATTCCGTGATTATAGGAAATCTGAAAAAATAAAATGCTCGCTCCTTTACGTGAGATTTCCCAAAGATTCCTCTAAAAGTATGAAAAAATACAATTTTTTCGAGTATTTCATGATCAACCGAGATCAGCTTGGTTCTTCGATTGTCTGCACTAAACTTAGTTTTTACTAATTCTAACAAAAAATTCTCAGTGGAAACTTTTCATGAAAATTATTGGTGAATTACTAATAAAATGCATCCAAGAGGTTCATATAATTTTTTTTTTTCTTTATTTAAGAGATTTTTAGCCGAAGGCTAGTTTCTTATAAATTTCTTTTAAGAATTATCCCTAAAAAACACATGAAAGAACTGTATTTGAGTTTTTTTTTAGAAATTCTTCAGGTATACCTTCAGAGATTTTCCCAGAATTCACACCAGCAACTGCACCAGAGATCCTAATATTGCTCAGACATCACCAACTCTCCTGCAGTTGTTTTCGAGAAATTTATCCAGAAATATGTTTAAAACTCTAAAATATTAAAAGTTTTTGAGCATCTTTTTGATTTTTTCCAAACAAAATGAAAAAAAAATGTATAGAAAACTTTGGCCCTTTTTTATGTTTGTCCACAAAGATCGAAGGTGCACAACAAACGCAATCTAGCCAATTTCTTTCACCAAGTCTGCCTTGATTTTCGTTGACAAGCTGGAGTTATCTTGCAGTTTGATAAAAATTTCGTTTCATATTTCGTGTGTAGTATCTGTGCCTCCATCCCAGGTTCTGCCATTGGTTTTGCACTACTGTTCAATCTTGACATTATCAAAAACACACCTCTTGAATTCAACGTTTTAAGTTTTGATTTGAAATTAGAAAAAATAAAATAAAATACACGTTTCCGCCGACCCAGACTAGAGCCTTCTTCAGAGTGCGAGTCTTGTAACTTACTTCGGTACCAACTTGCCTCTGTTAGAGGTGGTTGAATTGAATTTCCGCTTGAATGTTTGCTTTGTATTTCTGCGAATTATTGAAAGAGCCTACGGGGGTTCTTGAGTTAATTGAAGGATAATTCAGTCCCATTGTGATGCTTTGTAAGGCATAGAAGAAAAGCAAACAATGCTTCGTAACATGTTGGAGTCTATTACAGAGAAAACTTTTTGTAATATGATGTATTATAAAATTGATTGTAACACGTTCTGGTATAATCTTGTTGTGAATATTTGGAAAAATGAAACGTCATATCTAAATTTCACCGACGGAAATTCAGATATGACGTTTCATTTTTCCAAATATTCACAACAAGATTATACCAGAACGTGTTACAATCAATTTTATAATACATCATATTACAAAAAGTTTTCTCTGTAATAGACTCCAACATGTTACGAAGCATTGTTTGCTTTTCTTCTATGCCTTACAAAGCATCACAATGGGACTGAATTATCCTTCAATTAACTCAAGAACCCCCGTAGGCTCTTTCAATAATTCGCAGAAATACAAAGCAAACATTCAAGCGGAAAATGGTCAACCATTTCCTAAAGGTGTTGACTTGAAATATCCCCAATAATAAGTCATGACGGAGCTCTAACATGTGGAAATAGCAAGGACGACGGCGGCTTCCAGTAGTCCAGTCATCGTCGCAATCACCGCCAGTATTATTTTTCTTCCGTAATTAGGCTGATACAAATATTAATTTTCTTTTATGTCACCCCCCCCTTCAAAAATCCGAAAATTTTGAAGGGGAGAAAAAAAAAGATTCATCATTTTTTTGACATCAGTTAGGTTTTTTCAATTTTTGAAGTGAAAAACAAGTAAAATAATGATCCAGAGGACGTTTAAAAAAGTTTAACAATCATCGTAAAAAATAAAAATTCGAAAAAATAACTTTTATTTTTTCATTTATATTTTTTTGTTCCTTATTTATTTTTATCCCCCCCCTCGTACCTACCAAGTGGTCTCGGACATAAAAGAAATTTAATATTTGTATCAGCCTTACTAGGTATGGGACATTCAGTTGGGCCCTTCGGGCCGTTTGCTTTACCTATGAGTACCGCGATATTACCGCACTGACGCGCACCGTTTGTTGCCATTTGCCGTTAGATTGGTTTTCGCCGCTGCTTTAGAGACTGATTGATGATCTCTATTTATTTTATTAATTACTGTTGCAACCCCTGCAGCGCCAGGCTAGTGGTGGCCTCTGCCGTACTGTAAAGCGGGGTAACTTTGTTAGTTTTTGGAGGATTTTTTTTTATTTCTGCATTTGTTTCTATAGATTTTTGTTATACATTTTTAAACTAAGTACTGGTACCTTAGCTTTCGATAGCATTTGCTTCACAATTCATTTTGAACGCACCTACCATTTTTGGGTAATTTAAAATTTATTTTCGGTTTTAGGGTAACTTTGATGAGGGGTATGGAAACACATGGACTGGATATCCACAACAGTAGTTTGGCATGATTGCAGTTGGAACTGGATTAGAATTCACAAAAAATGTTCTATAAAAGTTAAAAACATGACAGACACTATTAAATGTCTATACAAATTTCTATGAAATTATATTTCCCAATAGATATCGATTATTTATCGTGTTTCAAAAAAAAAAATCAAATAAATCTTAGGTTTCCGGAATATAAATCAGTATAGTTCGAAAAAATCGAAAAATTAAAGGATATAGCATACATAAATTTCCGACTTGGATCACAAAAATGGCCCCAATTTGTAAAAATGCTTTTGCTAAAAAATTTCAGACTGAATTCAAGTTCTGCTATAACTAGGCTGTCAAGAATAAGTTCTTTTTCTTGGCAGTAACGTCCCCACTGTGACAGAGCCGGCTACTCAGCTTAGTGTTCTAAGAGCACTTCCACAGCTTTCTTTGCCTAAATTGCCATTTTTGCATTCTTATATCGTGTGGCAGGTACGACGATACTTTATGCCCAGATAATTTACATTACGAAAAGATCCCGGGCCGACAAGGAATCGAACCCAGACACCTTCAGCATGGCTTTGCTTTGCAGCCGCGGACTATAACCACTCGGCTAAGGAAGGCCCAAGTATAAATAGAAAAACTCTTCAAAACTTTATCAAATAGCGTTCGTAGAACAGATTGTTTGTTAGCGCGTTTTGAGTATCGCACCACCAAAGTTACCCGCATTATTAAAGAAACTCTGTTTTACGGTACTCTGCAAGTCGTACGTACATATAGGTTGGCATTTTTGTCACATTCTCGCATTTGCACGCAACAATCGGCCGATGGCTACCAACCTGGTAGCAGGTTGTGTGCGTCAAAACCAGCGCGTGTAAATTGCGCGTTTCCGTGGAAAATTGTTAACGCCTATCGGTGATTGTTCACGACCCCAGGTCGAGAATCAATTTCAAGACGTGCGGACGGGTGACTCAGTCGTACGGTTGCACTGTGGGCCAGAAATCTAAGTATAGTGACAAAATTTCAAATACTTTCATAATCCATTAAAGAACGATGCTATGGTTCGGTTTGATAGATCCTATTATTTCATGAAAACATATGTTTGACTTTTATCGCGAAATTTTGATTTCTGGCCCAAAGTGGTTTGGTAGGTCAGATTCAATAAACGATAACTACCCAAAAAGAGATTACGATTACATTAAAAGCAAAATTATTGCTTCAGAGCGATCGTTTTAGGACGCAATAGAAGGGAGGAAAAAAACTGGGACAAATTGAGCTCACCAGCAGAGGTTTAGAATCGAACGCTGGGGCACCGTTCCTGAGGAACGAAACCCGGTTGGCCGATCCGGTGGTGGCAAATGGTAATCAAGCCATTAATCTTCACGATGTTCTTGCACTTTGTATAGGTACCTATTACCGCTTTGGGACAGCTTTTCGAGGAAGCAATCAAATTCGGGGTGCTCTTTCGCGATAGTGAATGGTATCCACTTGGCTCCACGGCTCGATCCCGGTCACGTAAAACCATAAAATTGGGTTGCTTTTTCGATTTGAATGTAAGCATTCGTCGGAAGGTTGCGGTGACACCTAATAGCGACACGTAGACACACCTACACATCTAATGGGTGGCAAATTGACTGCGAAGTACCTCGAAATTGTGGTTTGTCTAATGGGGCGAATATTGTTTATGAGACAAGGATTCATTTCATTAACGTCCGGTCATCATGTGCAGTTAGGTAGCCAATCGAAGCCTTCTTGGAAATGGAAATGTGTTTCTTATCAATTTATCGAACTGGTGTTACTCGATAAAACTGATTCCCGGGAACGGATAGTTACGCAAATATTTGACACGAATGTATCGCTGTTTCATGACGATTGTGTCAATATTTTACCATATGCAAAATTCACTAAATTTGGATGAGCTTGAGCTTGAGCTTAATTGGCCGCCCGTGGATGCTACTCCAGTATCGCCAGATCAGCTGCACTTACACAAGGAACCAATCGAATGACTGCTTGTGACTAACAGACACCCTCAGTGTATAAATGCTGGTGATCTTCAAAAATTCACTAAATTTGGATGGACCAAGAAGATAAAAATCCACTGTGTGCACAATGTTCAAGCCTACTTGATCGCCGCGTTCAACAAATTGAATTGGAAAGGGAACTGAGCGCATTAAAATGCATCATTGCTTCCAGGTATTCTAACTTACTTCTTTTAGGAAAATCTTTAGGGTATGAATCTGATTTGTTATCAGGTGAAGCGTTACCGAACTCTTGTAGAAAATTTTCCAGCTATTACTTCTATGTATTTATATGGCAATTACCAGAAGGATGTATCCAGCAATTTCTCAAAATTAAAGATGAGCAAAAAGAATCGGAGCCGTTCAAAAGATCCGGATCACTCAAAAGAACAGCGAGTCGGTTCATTTGATCAACACGGATCAGACAAAAAGTGACCCGGAAAAAGAACGAACCGATTCTTTTTCCTATTCTCATTCGTTCGTTCCTCGGCTTTATTGTAACGCTTAACATGTGCGTCACTATGCGCGCCACGCCACACATGCAGGCAAAGTTTTCTGCTGCTCTGTGCTCTCTGCGCTCTCAGTATAGACAGACAAATTTTCCTCGCCCACTTGCACACAAGCAGATGTAAGATGTGTGAAAAGTACACACTTGAATGGCAAAACACCTTCTGCTTCTTCCTTTTGGTTCGGGTAGGAGAAATCAGCCGAGTGTTTTGTGAGTTTCTGGAAAAGAATGTACGAAGAATCACACTGAACTTGCTCCGCTCAAAAATGAGTGCCGGACGCATAAATTCGGCCCCTGCGTTCAGCACATTTTTTGTGCAAAGGAGGCTGTACACAGTTTTGTGCAAACGGTGGTAAACAAAACTGAATGAGTGAATTGCGCACAGATGCGGAATTCGCTTCCATTTTTGTTTTGCTTCTGAGAACATTAAAAACATTCCAATTTTAAAGTTTTTCAGAGATTTTTTTCATTCGACTAGCCGAAGCGGAAGCAAATGGGGAAAAAACTTTCGCATTTGTGACCATCTCCTAGCCTTTTCGCTAGAAAAAATCCCAGAAAAAATTACCAACGGCCAACCCGTCGGCAACTCTCAGAATGAGTGCGACCTAGAATTTTCACTCATTCGACCAGCTCTGCTTTGGTTGTAGCGATGGGCAATTTTGAATCGATGTTCCGAACATCGATTTCATCATTCCGATTAATCGAGTTTTTGAATCGATGTTTGGAGCACTCAAAGTTGAGTGAATCGTTTTTTAGTGTTAGCATTTATTCTCGTTGGCATATCTTCTCATTGAAATGGACCGCTCTTTTTTCCGTTCGCTCGGTTCTGTTCGCTCTTTCTTGGCGAGCTGCTGTGTCACTGAACCGTTCCAAAGATTCGGTTCACTAAAATGAGTGATTCGGATCGGATCCGTTCACTAAAATGAGCCGTTTTGCCTATCTCTACTCAAAACATTCTGAATCCAATGTAGCTCTCAGAATATTTCAGTTCTTCTTAATTTTGATCTGTGTGTAGGTGGGCAAAATTGCTGGAAATGTTGATTTTATTAATAATGAGTCAAATTATAGGTACGATATACATGTTGTGTCTCAATCTTTCATATGAGACATAAATTGGTAAGAAATGTACAGTTATGTATCGATACCGGGTACCCTGGTTGGTTTGACCACATCTTATCTGAACACTTTTTTTATTTTTTCGAACGTCATTTTGCTAATGGAACGCAGTAAAAAAATAGAACAATGTGGGGCCTTCCTTAGGCAAGTGGTTTAAGTCCGCGGCTACAAAGCAAAGCCATGTTTAAGGTGTGTGGGTTCGATCCTCGGTCGGTCCAGGATCTTTTCGTAATGGAATTTTCCTTGGCTTCCCTGATCATAGAAATATTTTTCGTTTAGGCTCTAAAGATAGATACCTGCCACACGATATACGAATGCGAGAATGCAACTTAGGCAAAGAGAGCTTCCAGTTAATAACTGCGGAAGTGTTCATTGTACTCTAAGCTGAGTAGCAGGCTCTGTCCCAGTGCGAACGTTATGCCAAAAAGAAAAAGATTATAGGGCTTCCTCCATATATTTTTCCACTAATCCTTTAACCGAATTTTCCAGTTGTTACTCATGGAAATCTTCTAAAGATGTTTACAGAATTTTTTCCAAGTAATCCCACAAAGGTTAATTCCAGAGTTGTTCTGAGATTATTTTTCCAAGAAACCCGACTCGAATTTCTACGTCATTTCAATCACGGTAACTTCAAAGAATTTCCCCCAAAAATCTTCGTGGAAACTTTTCAAAGAATTCCTAAAATTGACCTTGTGTTTCATAATTGAGTTCCTCTAATTTTTTCTAGGGATTTTTCTACAATTTCATCGAAGAATTACAACTGCAGAACTAGATTCAAAATCCGGTTACGCCTGAACATGTCATGAACCGCATTACCAATAAAAGGTGCCTTCCAGATGCTTTACTTATCCCAGTAACCGAATATTATGTCCATGACAACTGTGAAAATGCTGAGGTATATATGTCTGAAAATGGTTTGATATGTCCAAGCCCCATTCATTGAATCTATGTGAAACTTCAATTGTTCTGGTCAATCATAGAGTAGTAACTACGAAACAATATCATGAGCTTTTTCAAACAAAGACAACTCTCAACTCTCAGGAGAAAATGGAAGAAAATATGGAAAACATGCTGTAAACAAAGAACTCTGAACTAAATCAACCTATCACAGGATTACATATTAAAACAAAATAAAAACAATGTGTCACTTTTATATTTCACTCCCGGATGCACGCAGATAATCGTTGCGATAAAATCAAATCTAATTAACAAGACTATGTTAAGATTCATGGGTTTAAGTTCCCCTGAAGATATTTTCAGGTTGGAAATGTTTTCCCATCTTCGTGCAAGCCAAAAATGGTCAATTGGCAAGGAAAGCTCATCTTCACTGTATACGTCAGTGACCAAATATTATTCAGTATTAAAATCTAATCAGCCCTCACTTCCTAAAACAATAATCGCACTAATTTGGCACCCCACACTCCGAAACGCTTCCCATACCCTCCCGACCGAATATTAATTTCATCACAATCAGCCACCTTCAAAACGCTATCTTCCGATTCACTTTCGATTGACCTTTTTTGTCTACGTGCCGGCGGAGCCTCATTTTATTCCGATTACCACCTAGATAATCGTTATTGTAAGAAACGAAAGAAAAAAAAAACCTCTAAATTGAACATCAATAGCCCAAAAATACTCAGAATCGGAAACCAGTTTGCCTTTCTCGTCACCGCGCCCCACCTAATAGAGGAATTCTTCCATGCATTCCCCGTCTAGAGCGTTTCGTGTGTTTCTCACCGAGCGAGCCGATGCCACCAACCACACGCGAGCGCTAGGGGAGCTAGGGGGCTAAACGCGCCACCCTCGATTTGGTGGAAAGTTGTGTACTGGAAGTCTATTTTTCACTCAAGGATGCAGAACATGTGTAAAAATGCATACCTTTACATATTGTTTTTATGTTTTTCTGAAGAAATTCGTAAAAAGTCTGAGAAAACCGTTTTCGCTGTTCATTGACATAGTTTGAAAAAAATATATGTTCAATTTACCCTTAAAACGTTTGTTGAAGGACCTGAATTTTAATCAACTCTTTCAAGATAAACTTCCAGATAAATCTGTACTTGTGGCACCACTGGCACGGCGTACCAATCCGAATAATAATAAGTAAACACAGTTAGGGATTCAAACTACTTCGTCGCAAGCGCTAATATTCGTCGTATCAAACTTTAAATGTTCCACTGTGACGTATATTCGAAATTCACTACAGTATCGATTGATTTCTCAAGTGTAATTTTGTGAAAGCTGTTATAGTTCGTTCTCTTGTACCCAAAAAATGCAATAAAACTACTGTATTGCAATAAATAACTTCAGTTCAATTATCCACTTTGCACTTTTTCAGCGAAATCGCATGGACGAAGACGTACCGAGCGAAATCTGATTAGCGATCGACTTAGCCACGCAAAATTACGAATCAAATTTCTTCCCGCCCATCTGTGTGACTTACTTGACCGGCCACTTATTTAGACTATGGAAAACCTTCGTACATCTTCACTGAAGGATTTTTTTTAGATCACACGAATTAGAGCTTCTTTAACTCACGAAATTTTTAGAATTTATTTCAATTACCGTCCGGACTAAGATTAAAAATTTGCGTGCATCGAAGTGGGAATGATGTTCGGAAAGGAAAACCATTCCTTCGATTGTGATTGTTTTCGCTGTACTGTGAGCAATCCTGTATTTGCTCGGTAAAATGTATGGGCTGGATTTCGATGGGACCAATGCATTTTAAGGGATATCCACATATCACATCATGCTGTAGGTATGAAGAGTGATGCCCGAAAATCTAAATTATCTAGTTAAACATTTTGTTATAACGTCAAAGAGTGTATTTTGGCTACTCACTATATCACAGTGAGCCGTTAGTTGTGAGACGAATAAAAACTGATTACGACCAATATGGAAATGAGCATATTGCGGCGCTAATTATAAATCCACATCTTGGAGGGAATGACACACAGGACAGATCGCCGCAATACAAACGTCAACAATCAAGTCGGTTTGATATTTGTCAACCTTTATTGTTCGCCAAGTACCGTCAACGTACCAGTATCCGCTTATGTTCTAGTAGCCCGCTCACGACTTCAAAAAGCAAGGTAATTTGAGTAAATACACAAAAAAATGTCCACAGTATGATTCTATTTGTCGATAAGAATTGTATAGCGACTAAAGTTTTCTAACTTACTTTGTATAAACTTATCTTTTTCAGTGTGAGCCGGCTACTGGAACATGAGTGGAAACTAGTGCACTGATGGTACTTGAAGACTCAATTTCGATGATTCTGCCAAAATAAGTAATTTTTGTTAGACTCGCGATATTTTTTGTTCTCGTGCTGAGTACAATATCAAACATGATTTTCACAGCACAAATTGCCTCATCAAAAAGTGTTTATTACCCCCAGTTCCCCTACTATTATCGTTTATGCTGGCGGTCGGTGGGTCGGAGAAGACGTCACGCTAGCACTGGCCAGAGATCTCCGAAACAGCGCAGCAGCGGTGAGGCGACCAACCATGAATGAAGATTGAAATCAGCCACAGCGTCAGCCTCTCTCGCTGGAGATGTAGATCTTTGTATCCCTGCCTATCTCTTGAGGCAGGGGCACCAGCCAAGCCGCGCAAAACACAACGAAACGTGCGGGAAGAGAATAATTTCCCCCTTCCTGCACAGCACACCATGCCTTACGACGAGTGGATGGGCGAGCCAGAGCCATGGTTGTGGAGATCCATCAGCATCTTTTGTTGTGGTTGCTGGTGGCAGGGTATTAAAGGTAGGCTCATTTGTTTGAACCGTTTAAGATTTATTTATTTTTATAATCAGTCTTTGATTATTTTCAATGCGCTTGAGAACTAGAGGGGCTCTGTGCAGCGAAGATATTCATGAACATTGGGAAAATTTAGGCATGTGACAAAGGTGTCTTGTACGTATGAAGCACTCTAGAGAATGTTTCTTCATACTGCATAAAGATGCATTTTACGCGCAACTTAAACCGCAGAAGCTTTGTGCCGGGAGCTGAAATGTGCCGGGATAAGGATGGGAGCATCTTGACGGTCGGATACGAGGTGATCGAAAGGTGGAAGCAGTACACCTAAATGGCGCTGAGAGCATAGGCACGGAGATTCAAGTCAGCGGGAGAAATGACTACGTCGGATTGTTGGACAATAGCAACCAACTGCTTCCACTTTGAGGACGGATGCCGTTCAACAGCTCTAGAATAAGAAGGCAGCTGGGAAGAATGGTATCGGAGCGGAACTCATTAAGGTGAGCCCGAAGAAGTTGGTTGCTTGTCTGCATCTATTGATAGTCAGAATCTGGGAGACAGAACAGCTACTGGAGGAGTGAAAACCAGGAGTTGTTTGTCATATCTCCAAAAAGGGCGACAAGCTAGAATGTGAAAAGTATCGAGCGGTCACTATTCTAAATGCCGTTAACAAAGCATTATCCCAGATCATCTTCCATCGCCTATCACCAATAGCAAATGAGTTCGTAGGAAGTTATCAAGCTAATTTTCTGGACGGCCGCTCGACGACGGACCAGATCTTTACAGTACAGCAAATCCTCCAAAAATGCTAGGAATATCAGGTCCCTACGCATCACCTGTTCATTGTTTTTAAAGCGACATACGACAGTATCAAACGCATAGAGCTATGGAGAATCATGAACGAGAACATCTTTCCCGGAAAGCTTACAATACTGATTAGAGGGACAATGGAAGGTGTGCAGAATTGCGTAACGATGACGGGCGAACACTCCAGCTCGTTCGAGTCTCGCCAGGGACTACGACAAGGTGATGGACTTTCGTGCCTGTTGTTCAACATTGGACTAGAAGGTGTCAAGCGGGAATCGTAATCGCCAAATTCTTTGTGATGCAAAAGCTCCACTCAATACCATCTCATCCATCAATAAACTGACATTTAAAATAAAACAAATCTCCAAACACTTGTAGCAGACTTAGCTACACCTCCGAAAGAGCAAACGCACCTCCCATGCGCAAAACTTCCCCACATTCAACAATGGCCAATTCATCAACTGTCACCACCTGTGCTGCCCTATCGCAACATTATCAAATTACATCGCGGTCAACACGACACTGCTGCAATGCCACAAAACAATTTCCTTTCCGCTATCTAAATGTATCTCTCCATTTGGGACACCACACATTAGAGCCCAAGGTCTTATCACGTGTCGATCGAAAGCGCAGCTCGAACCATGCCGTCCATAATTTCCCAATAACCCATCATCAGAGGAACTTGGCCTGTACCGAAGAATTGTAACCTGTCAGCCGAACCGTTGTTCGACAACGATGGATGCCCGCGTGTTCCAGATTGGAACCAACATTGGAAGCGACAATGACATAAAATAGAAAAGAAAAAAAGCCGCCCAGAATCAATTGAACATCCTCTTCACGTGATTTCGACAGCGCATTCCACTCAATTAATCAATGCTATACTATGCATATTGAGACGCGCATAACAATCAGTAGTATGGGCGTAGCCAGAGGAGGGCAAGGGGCAAAGTAGCCCCCGGTCAACAGAAACAACGGAATATTCCACTTGATATTTTAATTTCAGTGTTTATTCCAAAAATCATTTCTGAGAATGCCTAGAATTTCTCCAGCGAGTCTTCAACAATTAATCGAGATAAGGAGACCTGGGGTAATATGCACCATCTAAGGAAGATGTGCCGAAATAAAGTCTAAACAACATGTATGTTGTGTTTTCATACACAAATCTACTTAGTTTGTATTCACCAAGCAAGGCGTTGAGCGAATTTTCATATCAAACTAATTTGTAGGCAAAAATAACCTCAAAAACTACTTTTTCGTGAATTATCATTCATGCGGGGCACGATGCACTGCTTTTTGGGGCAAAATGCACCACAACATTAAGGCAAGACGCACCTAAACAAAGGCGCATGACGCACCACAACAATGAGGCAACCATCGCGTTTTGAACGGAATTTTATTTATAAAAAAAACACGATTTTTCGATGAATTACCGACCAGTGGATTACAACAGCGCTGTTACAAAGTTTGTTATTCAGATAGCACGTATTTCCCAAACAAATATGTTATAATTTTGGCTGATTGGTGGTTAATTTAACAAAATATATAAAAAAGTTCTTATAAGTTGAACACAATTTAAACAAAATATGTTGTAAATTTAACAAAAATAAAACTCAATTTGTTTAAAATTTTACAAAATTATAACTCATCGTGTTGTTTATCATAGCTTAATTATAACATTTTTTTTAATTTCTTAACATGAAATAAAAGTGATCAATTGCTTTCAGATTCTTCATAACTAAGTATGCTATAATTTTGGTATGAACAAAATAAATAAATAAAATTTATAACAAATATATAAAAATTTGCTATTTGTAACAGGGTGACCCATTTCGCATAAAGACGTTTGGCATAATGGATGTTTCGCATAAAACAGTAATTAATACAAAATCAGGTAGTATTTAAGAGAAGGCATATAATTCTCATTATGCCAAACGTCCTTATGCTAAACGTACTTACATATGCGAAATGTCCCACCCCGATTTGTAACAAATTATCAAATTGTTATATCAAATTGTGACAAAATTTTATTGCCGGGTTTCGCTTACAAGATGATACAGTTGTGCATAAGTACGTTGCTGAAGACTTCAAATGAGCTAACTTTTATGATTGAAGTTTATTTTGGAATGGACCGTACTGCCCCGACCAATGGAGTGCATGTTGCCCGAACCGGGAGCTTATCAGAAAATGTTACAGAAAATAAAAATCGTTGTGTTGTTTCGCCAAATCATATCATCAAAAGCTAAGCCAGTCTCTAATTATCTGTGTTATGGTAAAAGATTGAAAATAGTTTCAATCCATCACTTTCATCGGGGTAACTTTCCCGCCTCATGCTTTTCAATATATTGTTCTGTCTTCCTCTTAAGTTTTCCAAAATGTATCACATTCTCATGGTGTCAACCATTTTCAATGTTTCATCAATCTGCATTGTGTTTTTAACTCAAAACTTGTTCATTTCAGAGAAATTGACAAGGTGCGTTTTGTCCCGACAGTGCACATTACCCCAGGAACCCCTATATATCAGAGAATGCATCGACAAATTTTCATAGAAGCTCATCGATAAAATCTTCCGTGAACTTAAATGAAATCCAAACAAAAATGTCACAAAGATATTTACCTCAATCTCCACCTTCCAGAATTTATCAATGGAATCCAGAAAAACTATCTTTAAAACACAAGACATTTGCTTCATGAAATGTTTCAGAAATTGTAACAGAGAATATTTTTGGACAAAGAATATATGACAAAAGATCGAAAGATAAAAGGTCGAAAGAACAGAATGTCAAAAGGACAGAAGGTCGAAAGACAAAAGATCGAAAAGACGAAAGGTCTAAGAACAAAAAAGAAAGCACAAAAGGTCGAAAATCTTTTTCCAAGAAGGGAAAAATTTCACACCAACAAATAGTTTTCGTCCTTTTGTCTTTCGACCTTTTCTCATTTCGACCATTTTTCCACAACCTTTGGGCAAGTATTTCTGGATTTATTCGATATTCGTCTAAAACACCACCATCAGGACTCCATTCTATGCTTCAAAGAAATTTCTACTGAATTGAACTTGGCCAAGAATTAAACCTGAAATTCCACTTCAGCACTCTTATTAATAATTCATCTTGATTATGTGTAGCTATCATCCTTCAGTATTTGAACAAAATATCCCTATATCGATTCTTGATTACTTTCTTGGGATTGTGCTATGAATTACTCCATAAACTCCTTCTCTACAAAAACCTTTTTTTACACCGAGTTTATTTAGTTGAAAAAATGCTCTGAAATACCTCTGAGAACTCCTTCAAGATTTTTTTTGAAGTTTTTCCCAGAAATTACACACAAGATCCGCACAGCCGAGCGTGAATTTTAACTGACATATCAGCAAAATATCAAACTTGTTTATAGTTGACATCAAACGTCTCTTTTGCTGAGATGTTAGCAAACGAACTTTAACCGAGATTTGCACAGCTTAGATAGACATTTTTGACATTTGGCACTTATTGTCAGTCAGGAATTCCTACAGAATTTACGCCAAACTGAGTTGTTTCATCATTCTGTGCAATTCCAACAAAAACTTCGAAGGTTTTTGAAAGATACTAGGAACACATCACAAATTAATATCAGCAATTTTACTAAGGACACATTCAAGGAATGATCCAGGCAACGATTTCTAAAAATAATACTCTACTGAATCTTTCAATAATTTTTCTTTGGTAGATTTTTATATGTACTACCATAGCAATTTCTCCTGGAATACCTTTTAAGCTCCTCAGACAAGCAACATTTACGCATGACAAATTCACCTCTTACGTCATACGTTGCTTATATTCGTAATGTTTCACGAATAAGTTGTCGACAAAAGGACTCATATCTACAAAAGTGGAGGCGATATGCGTGCATATTTTAAATTTAAAAAAAATGCATACAATGCGAGTGCATAGATTTTCTTGCGAACTAATAGGCAATCTTATACGACTTAATTTATTTTAACAAATTTTAATTTAACAGCAACTACAGCTTCATTTGAATTACTTTGTATATACGGGTAAAACGAAATGTACAAATGAAATTAGAAAGTAGCATTTTATGCGATGAGTTTCATCAATCAAACGATTTCGTCCTCCATGTAATGCGTGTATGGTAAAATTTGAATAAAAAATCGAGTTATTACGTGTTATTAACTGTTACTAAACCAAACCCTAGCATACCACACAAACCAAAGATCAGCTTAGAATCTTGACGCGAGTTCACAACTTCGTCCTGAATTAACGGATCGTTTTAATTATTCTCTTGGAGAACTAATATAGCGACATATTTGACGTACGGTCACATTATAACAATCAACAAATAAATTAGCTGATCAGTTATTGAGCCACACTTATGAACCCTTCTTATCAGCGTTGAGACAATTTGATTTTTTTTTGTTCGTAATTTGGCCAAACGGCATTCGACCAAACGACATTCGGCCAAACGACCCGTTCGGCCAAATGGTATTCGGCCAAATGGCGTTCGGTCAAACGGCATTCTGCCAAATGGCCGGACATCATAAGAAGGATATTTAACAAAACCGAGTGTGTAGTTTGATCGATTTATTGCATAATGAATTGTGACGTCATGATTTTTTAGCTCAGAAGCGCCAGCAATTTGAAGAACAGTAGGAGTATTTGAGCTCATATCACCTTCCACTTAAAAATATCAAGCCTCGATGATAAGGGTTCGATTCTCGGTTCTTTTTTTAAACAATGCAGAAACTTTTATTTAGATTTAGGTCATTTTTCTAAAAAAAGACTAACACACTTAAAAACATTTACCCAAAAATGAGTAAAAATTATTTTTGGGTTTTACGAAATTTGGGTATCCAACTTCATCATTTGCTAAAGCTAACCCAGACATCGTCGAGGGAAATCATTTGAAGGATATTGGCTACCTATATGACAGGTCCAGTGACTTAGTTTTTTACAAAATGAGAAAAATTGGAGCTTAGGGAATATTGTTAACTATTCTTCTAATTCTAGGCGGCCAATAAACTTACAATGAATGTATGCGGTATGGTCTGAGCTGCTTTTTTAAAATGGCAGTGTTAAATATCCAATTTATCCAGTTAGAAGATAGATAAAATTGACGACCAAAACGATCGATACCAGTTACTAGCTAGTCGAGTAACTTTTTTCATTGGAGTTCTCTTAAGGAGTTCCTAAAAAGTAGCTCCAAGCTCTTACAAAGATTTAGGATTTTTTCAAGAGTTTCTACGGAAGGTAATCCAACAATTTAATTGAAAGTACCTCAAGTATTCCCGAGATGAGCTAGCCTAGAGTTCACAATATGTTGACTTCCTTCAATGAATTTTCAAATAACTTATCTTTTGACAGATAGAGTAAGCAAAAGTTCCAGTGGGAAAAAATAATATTTTTAAAATTTCTACCTCAATTAGCTTGTTAAGGGATATCAAACTGTTTACATATTCTAAATCTACGTTCAAAATTGAACCAGAATACAAAATTTCAAAATTTTCAATGGCCTAGAACTATTTTTAAAACGCATTTGTAATTAGTATAGAAATCAATTTTGAATCAAGTTTCACTTCAGGACTGTCCTTATGTAAATAAAATGTTCTAATTTCAGGTTTAATTTATTTATTTTTGGATCATTTTCAATATCAAAATTAAGATACAAAAAATTGTGAACAATTGAAAACAAATGTTATAAATGTTTTAGTGATTCGAATATTGAATGGTACTTTTACTTTAAATATCAAACTTCGACTTCCACTTGCAGTCTTCTTCAGTATCAGTTATTCGCAATCTTTGTGGTGGTAGACGGAATAAGCGTATCTGTCAAAAGATAAGCAATTTGAGTGAAATTAAGAGGTCTTCTTCTTCTTCTTCTTTCTGGTGTTACGTCCCCACTGGGACAGAGCCTGCAACTCAGCTTAGTGTTCTTATGAGCACTTCCACAGTTATTAACTGAGAGCTTACTATGCCAATGACCATTTTTTGCAAGTGTATCGTGTGGCAGGTACGAAGGTACTCTATGCCCTGGGCAGTGAAGCGTATAATACATTTTTGATGCTATTGTCGCATTGCTGTTACATTCACATGCAAGAGGTTTCAAAACATTCATTTGTGACATTCAGGTTGCTACTGATACATTCTTACTGCAGCCATGAATGTATTACCTGACATGGATAAGAGTAGCGTGCAATTCTTTTCAGCCTCCCATGAACGTTATGCTGTTGTGGATGACGGGAATGCGAAATGAATGTAAAAAATAATCACGACGCAGCTGCGATCGTAGCGACAACTCTTCATTCGTTTGCTTCTGATCCAAATCGCCACATCAACACAGCTGCGTTTTCACTGCTGCATAATGGACCGATGCACGAGTACACTATTTGACGTTTGAGCGGTCCCGTGTTTTTTACGTGACCATGGCAACGAGTGAATTCGGCACCGCTCAAACGTCAAATTAGTGAACTCGTGAGTTGGTCCATGGACCTTTGCACGAGTTCACTAATTTGACATTTGAGCGGTGCCGTATTCACTAGCTACCATGGTAACGCTCAAACGTCAGCGACTGAACTCGTGCATTGCTCCATTGGAGGAGAGGGCGTTCATTGGAAGCAACAAAAAAGTGGCACAAACCAGGGTTTTTCAGGTTTGTTTCTACCCTCTTTATTCGTAGGTTTCTGCTTCGAGCCGTTCTCGCACAAGGTGCTGTCCATAAACAACGTGCTCATCCATGGGGGGAGAAGGGCGGGGGTAGTTTGTTTGACCAAAGATCACGATCGGCACATTTTTTTGTATAGACGAAAAACCGACCGACGAAGGAAGAGGAGTCTAAAAATAGAAAAATAACCCGTGAGTTATGGACAGCCCTCAAGCTGGTGCGGCTGGTTGATACAAGAATGAAAAGAAAAACATATTTCAATCGGTGCACATTGTAAGTGGCACATTATGATAATACAGATTAACGTCTACTACAGTAATTCATTACAACCATGATACATTTATTGCTGACCAAAAAATAGTCACAGTCGCGCATGACTTTTATTTTCAGTATCACATGAAAGTTTTTGTTGCATGAAAGTCATGGTAGTCTATGTGTGATTGTCACGCTCACTACAGTTTTTGACGGTACATTTTGGTTCACTGGCCCTGGGAATCGAGAAAATTTACATTACGAAAAGTTCCTCGACCAGCGGGATTCGAACCCACGAACCCTCAGCATGGTCATGCTGAATAGCTGTGCGTTTACCGCTACGGCTATCTGAGCCCGAAATTAAGAGGTACCATACTTAAATCTAATAGGGTCCTATAACCCTGTCCCAATTTTAGTACCAAACGCTTAGTACCAGACAAACAGACGTAAAACTGACGAAAAATCCACCGACGGTCATTTCAAATTAACTTTGTTCCAAATCTTACAACCAGAGGTGCGCACATTCTTTTTCTTCAGGTTTAACGTTTCACACTACCGCCATCTTCAGGTCTTATTGCATTGAGGCTCCCCTAAATCAACGCGATTATTTTCGGTGACAGCGACAAAAAAATTAACGCGTTTCGTCGCTGCTAGCACTCTTATATGGAACCATGCACACTGACGTGTCGAAAATCGCTGCAAAATCGCTGCATACAGCGAAACCTCAGCAAAATCGCTGTTGTCGTAAAAGTTGTTTAGATTTGGGGAAACCTTTAAACTGTTTTTCGTGCAATATGCTCATCAGGAGCTGGTGGTGTAAACTGGACGATGGATATTAAATTTTTGAATGATTCAAACCCAAATATTATTTTTTTTGTGATTTTGTCACACCACTTGGTTTAAACTCAAATTATGGGTGTATTCTGTTTTCCGTATCCCTTCCAAAATGTCAAATAGGAACAATCCCGGTGTTGAAAAGTGAGATAGGTTCAACCCCTGTGGTGTTTTTGTTGACTAAGCGAATGTCGAACGTGATAAAAAAGTCATGGTTCAAATTTTGACCCATTTTTTTTTTTAATATAAGTTTAGGGTAAGTGTTCCCTTAGTTGTGAGTGTTCCTATAGTTGCGGTAGTGCCGTTTTCGCTTATTTTAATGCATTAGCCACAGAACCGACACTGCCAATCGACGTTTTGGCTTGTTGATACACGGAATAGTTGAAAAGAGCGTTAAAATTGCTTTAAAACTGATAAAATATCACTCAAATTGCTAAAACTTTTCTTGCTTGTACCAATAGTTGCGGTGAAGTGTTCCTATAGTGGAGGATCCCATAAGAAAACAACGGATACCGCAACTATAGGAACACAAATTAAAAAATACCGCAACTAAAGGAACAGCGTACCAGCGTACCTGCGATGAAATCAGTTTTCTCATTAAGTCAATGGTCGTTACTTCCCGTTACAACATTAACATGTACATTAATTGCGCTTCTTGAATTTAGGCGGTTAAATGAAGTTCAACCGTGCTTAGTACCTCCACTATTGGTACATCTACCCTATATGTGATAAAGCCGTTATTTGAGCGGGAAAATTTGCTAAAGTAATAGCAAGAACATGCTCTATCGTGTTATTGATTAAAAACAAGATTTTATCAAAAATTTTAGGAGCCTATTTTTTGATAATCTTTACTTCTTAGATTTTACAAATCTCTACAAGGGATATCCTTATAAAAAATCCCGACCAATTTTGGGAGGGGTTGCTGAAAAGAAGTCTCTAAATGGAACACTGGATGATTCTGTTAATATATGCAAATATCTTTATATGTTTTAGCAGAGATAACTGTGAAAGAACTTTTGAAGAAATCTTTTAAGAAAATAAAGCGTCATTCTTCAGACGAGTGACCAAAGGAAAAAACATTAGTATTTTCTGAATAATCCCAATCCATAATCCCAAAACACTACCAACAGTGATATGTAAAGAAATATTTTGAATATAACTTAGTGTTAAGCTCATAAACACTCGCCTTTTTTTCAAAAAGCAATAGGTACATCTGATAAAAACCTTGAGGGATTCTAGAAGAAATGCTCGAGGTGTACAACGGTGCACGAGGTGTGTAAACCCAAAACGAAAAACCAAAAACGAATCTTGGTAGGCATACTTCGAAAAACAATTTGATAGATGCCATAAAAAATCCAGGATTTATTCCAGGAAGAAATGCTGGTGGTACCGTTTTGTCTCAAATTCCGAACAGACTCATATTGCAAACACTCGATTTTTGTAAGGCATCATGGTTTAAATGTTTCGCTGAAACATATCATCAAATCACCAGGAAATTGCAGTCAATTGCAACTCAATTTTAAGTCTTCTAATCTATTTTATACTTCGACAGTAGTGGTGATTCTCTAGTAGAACTAGCTCAGATGAAATATTTTGTTAATTTATTCATTGATATACGATTTATTCGTGCTGTTCAGAATTAACACAGTGTTCGGCATTTGAATCAAAATGTTGTTCCATACTTTTAAGTAAAAACAGCACTGAAAAAGTTTAAGATAACAATTTTATCAGCAAACCCAACATCTAACAGTTAGACTTAGCGAATAAATTAAAATTTTCCCAAATATCATCAAATTTATGGCTATCAGATGCATTTGAAGTCACGGTTGACCTTAAGTGTTCGGAATATGAGGCAAAACGGTATATATCTTAGGGAATTTATTAGAAAAGTATATAACAATTGTAAATTTCGCGTTACTTACTGACCAGAGTGTAATTGTCGGTCAAAAGGGATCTCCACCGATCGAATCTTGAGACTTTTCCAATCTGAAGAATTGGAAATCGTAAAATGGACCCATTATTCAGCACAAATATACAACCAGGTCAAGTGTTGCACTACACTATGGGAAATGTGAAAGAAAAAGTAGGTTGAATGGCATTCATAGTAAACATTTTATGCAAAAAGGGTGCGGAGTAATGAAGGTTTTGGCGTAAATTTGTATAAGAATTTTTTAGGTCACTCGCCCCCTTTCTAACAAAAACCCTGTCTCCACCCATGATCGGTTAAGTTGTATATTTTGATTTTCCGGGCCGCTGAGAGGCCATCGCAAGATAATGTTTGCCTTCCTGCACAGGGCGGTCACTTTCAATTAAAACAAATCAACACAACAAACAGTCCGATTATGATTGGATGCTTCGCGAGCTCTACGATGCTTTCTACGATGAGTATTTATGTTTTGAGAAGAAAACGGCGGAAAAAATCGCTTGCCCACTCGCACAGGAAAAAGAGTTGTAGAGGACTTTGATTATGGTTCATCAGCGTGAAGAGGGAGATTTCTAATCAAATAAGTCTTTTTTTCGTTTTGACCTAGCCTACGAGTAGTTCAGAGAGTATATAGTAAACAATTTTTATACACAATATTTTGCTTTTGAATAGTAGGACTATCGAAGCGAGTACGGGGGTGAAATGGGGTATGAAGTAGGTACACACGGGTAAGAATGAGGGGGGTAATGTAGAATGAAGAAGGGGGTGGTAGATTTCAAAAAAGAGCTAAAAGTAGAGTAAATATTACACAAAGTACGGTCGATTGCTATCGCTGCGATTGGAGTGATGGGTGTTGTACTGCGATTCCGGAATGGTGGAGTACACGTGGCCTAGGGTGTTGGTGTTGTTGGACTTACTGGTGCGATAGTAGCCCACGGGAGCTCCCATGCCGGAGGAGGCACTGCCCTGTTGGAGGTTCATTTGATGGTGCTGCTGTTGATGTTGAAGTTGCGGATGATGGGGATAGGTTTGCAGGTGCGGCGAATGGCTGGTCTGCTGCTGTTGTTGTAGTGGAATGTGATGTGCTGGCGCCGATGGGGCATGAGGATGATGGTGATGGTGGAAAGGAACCATCGCGTGACCTCCTCCAACTGCGTGGTGAAGCGTTGGGGCTTCGTACTGTGGCGAGGAAGCAGTCGAAAGTTCATCCTCGGTGTTGTAAGTACTGTGGTTGGGGGAATGAGCCGACTGCGGTGGATACTGTACGCATACTTCAGAGTTCAGACGTTTTGGCCAGGTGGCCGTCGGTGCGGTAGGATTTGTTGGAGCCGGAGTATACCGGATGTTAATGGCTTTGCGATGAGGGGCTTTATTTACAGGGGAATTTTTGCCAATGTCCGGCATGGCAAAACGGAGCTTGTCCCAGAAGCGACGATCGTCCCACGAGATAACGGTGCAGGTTCGCGTGAGGATATCCATTATGGGATCCATCGTGAGCATCGATTGGGGCACCGAAGTAATGAGGATAAGCTTCTGTTTCCGTCGGGATGGTCGGATTAGCTCTAGCACCGCTTGCAATCCGGCTCGGAACTCTGGTTGAGACCATTCAAGTTGCATAAATTTCACACTTATAAATAGAATTAACTTGCGGGATGCGTCGGCAGCGCCTTGTAGTGAATCCGCCAGAAAGGCTGCCGAGTGTATATCCCGATAGTGCAGGCAAAGTGCGTAACCATTATGCTCCAATTCTTGTGCAATTTGACTAGTGACCATATCAGCATCGGCAGCACTATAAACAAGATATCCATCGTAAAGCTTCTCACTATCCTCGCATCGCTCCATCGCATTGAGCGGATCCTTACAGATCCTTACTCCGTACCGAGAATGCGCCCACAGACACACATCGTTCCGGAAGATGAACACCAGCGTCACCAGGAGAATCGTCAGCACTAGTCCGGCTAGCACGGCAATCAACAGTGGCAAATAGTCTATAAAATCATTATCGATAATCGTCCGCTGCACGGTTGGTGTCGCAATCGGAGCACTTTTGTGGCTCTCACACTCCTTAATCGCGTCCTTTAGTAATTTATTATTCGAACACTGAAATTCACTTAGTCCGTTCGTTTCGTTAAACTGTCGCTCGGCCCAGTCCACTAGTTTACCCATCGATTCACATGCACAGGCCAGTTTATTACCACTTAGCGAGATTAGCCGGAACCTACCGCCCAGTGGCATCAGTTCCCAGGGCTTCAATTCACTGATTTTATTGTCACTTATCGTAAGCACTTCCAATGATTTCTGATAATAGAACGATTTGTTACCGATGGCACTGATGGAATTGTGATCCAGGAACAGTTCCTTCAATTCACGCAGCTGCTCGAATTCGGCTCCACTGATACTTTCCAGCCCATTGTGTTCCAGGTGCAGCACACTGAGTGCCGGAATTCCGCCAAACGTTTTATTATTCAGGCCATCGATGTGGCTATTGTTCAGATACAGTGACTTTAGCTTTTTCTTGCCGATGAAAACGTGACTCTCCAGCTGACCGAAATTATTCCCATCCAAATAAATGTCCGTAGCATCCATTGGGATTTTTACCGGAATCGAATTTAATCCCACACTGCCGCAGTCTACGATATTGGACTCCCATGCTGTGTCGTGATAGCAATTGCACCGGTCTGGACACGTCATTTTGCAATCGCACGCATCAAAATCGCAGCAGTGGCACGTTGCGAAACAATGGCTCTCGTATTTACACAGAAACTCACTGGCCTTCATTTCCATCAGGGGCCTGACTAACTCACCGCGCTCGTGCTCCATTGTACACATCACCGAATCAAGATCCTTCACCTGTGGATATTGACGAAGGTAACTCAGCTCGTTGATGCGCTGTAACCATTCCATGCTGCAATCACAGTGGATTAAATTATCTCCAATATAAAACTCAGGCATAGTTCGCGTATCAGGGACCAGTGTCAGTGCCAGTGATGACATTTCCAGCCGACGCAAGTGATTTCCATAAAGAACCACCTTCACAATGCTCTCCTTGCTGGTAAATGTCTCCGGGGCAATTTCCTCGATTAGATTGTTGTTCAACAGCAAGGTTTCGATATTTTTCGGAAACGAGCTTGAATTGATGTACTTTATACGATTGTGAGAAACATCCAACATTTTCAGCTGGAACCAATTACCAACGTCGTACCGATTGCCCAGCTCTGATATATTGTTCTTGTGGATGTCCAACCACTCGAGCGACTGCGGATAGTGCGAATAGTCAAACCAACCAATGTTGTTATCCGAGATGTTTAAATAAACAAGCGACGTGAGGGAGGTGAACACTCCTGCTACATCCTCCAGTTCATTGTTATCCAACCTGATGGCTCTAAGCGTTGGATTCGAACTGAAGGCCGACTGGTCTACGTGTCGTATCCGATTGCTTGCCAAATTCAGCACGTGAATTGTTGATAGTGCAAAGAAAGTGTCCCTTGAAATTTCTGTTATCTGATTATCAACTAACCGTAGCCCGATAAGCTCTTCCAATCCTTCAAAGGATGAGTTATTTATTTCAGATATTTGATTTTTACCCAAATCTAACGACTGCAGAAACTTCAAACTCTTCATACCGGACGGTATCTCTTCCAGCCTATTATCGTTTAGACTTAAATCATGTAGATGGGTTAAGTTCTCGAAGGCACGCTCGTGAATGTATGCAATCTGGTTCGATTCTAATATCAGCTGATTCAGAACGTACAACTCGCTGAAATGGTACGGTTCGATCTGTCGCAAACGGTTGTGCGAGAGGAATAGGGCATGTAAATTTTTCAGATCACTGAACGCCCCGTCGGCAATCAGTTCTATGGCATTGTGCTCCAAGTTCAGAATCTGCAAACTGTACAGCCCTTTAAACACATGCTGGTCCACTTTAGTGAGGTGGTTATAGCCGAGGTTCAATACCACCAGGCGCACTTGACCGGCGAATGTGTCTCGTTTGACCCAAGTCGAGGTCAGCTGATTGCGCGACAGGTCAAGCATTTCGAGCCGGTCTAGTCCTTCGAAAACTCCGGGTGCCAACACCGAAAGCGAATTATTTTGTAGATTAACTTGACGAATCTTGCGAGATGATTGAAACAATTCTGGCGTTAATGCGGTTAGCTTATTGTTGGAGAGGTTAAGGATTTCAAGTGTTCCAAGACCCACAAAAGCTCGGTCAGCGATTTCTTTTAGAAGATTCTCTTGCAAGTAAAGTGCATTAAGTGACCTCAATGCTGAGAGACCGTTGTCGGGCATGAGCGTAATGTCGTTTCCTGACAGATCTAGCACCTCTAGTCCTGTGTTGCAAGCTTTGCCAGGTGCAATTGGACCTTTGCCCCAATCTGACAGTGACAGCTGAGAAATATCACTCAGTCTGTTTCCGGTAAGGTTTAACACCCGCAAGGTGTAAAGAGGACAGAATACCTCATTTGGTAGACTCCAGATGTTGTTATCCGCAAGGTGCATCTCCTTAAGCTCGGTTAATCCTCGGAAGCTATCCGGATGTAGCTCTAGGTTCATAACAGACCAGTCAATATTGTGTGTGCTCAGTGATAAACTTTTCAGTGTTTTCATATTCGAAAACGCTGTCGCTGGGATGTACTTAATTTTACAGTACTCTATCGACAATTTCAGCAGACTGTTTAAGTTGCCTAGAAAATTTCCAGGCGTAGTAGTCGATTCTAAGGAACTTTCGAAGAACATTATGTCGTTACACTCTAATTTGAGCGATTTTATCCTATCAATTTGATAACTACTTATATTAGCTAGCAGACTCTCGGTCTTGGTTATGGTTTTGATTTTGCACTGCAGCTCATCAGATCTTTTCTCCTGCGAAACTTCCAATACCGCACCGGTCCAGGTGCATCCTTTCGGTAACGCATCATCGTGACGAAGAAAGTTGTTACGTCCTGCAGTCACTAAAGTACAGCAACCCAGAAGCACGATTCCACAGCCAAGTAGAATGAAAATTGCACCGCTGCCCTGTACTGAAGCCAGGTTGATGAATATTTACTGTGCGGTCGCGCCCGTCAATTGAAACTTCAATAGCAAAGTTCTCTATTTGAAACAAAATTTTTCATTCACTTGGACGACGAAGACATTAATTGACATTTTCACTTTCCCAACGGACTCTTCTAAACCGGAATTCACACCACTCCCGTCGCGGATGTGCTGTTCTAAATCCGATCAGAGCATAAAATATACAAAACTATCTGTTTTATTCACTCATTTCGTGTGTTGTGCACACATTCACTGGTGGATACAAATATCGTGAGTCGGTCACTTGCTTTGCTTTGCTCAATTCTTTCCGAGAAGCACACGATCCCAATTCACTCGATCTGCTCTTCTATGCAGCAAACGCGGGTGTTCAATTCCGCCGGAGAAACCTTCAACATGCTAAACTGGTGGCCGTTGTTCGAATTCTTCACTGCTTCACGTTTTTTCTTCCACTCAAACGGTCGAATCTTCTCTTGGTATGGGCTCCACGTAGGGGCTCCCCTCAGTGGTGATATCCGTTTATAAATAAGCACACACTACCATCAACAAAAATACACTCTTCCCGTAGTGCAAAGCTAAGCCGATGGAAAACACATTAGCACACAAGATTGTTTTATACAGCTATTTTCTTCCCTTCAGTGCACAACACTGAGCTGTCTTGCGGACCGCCCTGACGGCTCGACTTTATTTCTCCACTCTTCCTTTTCTTCTGACTAATTTTATAATGCTTTTATTCCTCGCCTTCTATCTGGCGAACGCGGCATCAACAACCATGCACATCACAATAATAACAGACGGTCGATTTTTTGTTGCCTTCGTTTCTGCCCCTACGACGACGAGAGGGAACCGTCCATTCTACACTGTTTTTGTGAAACGTATTTTAACACCCGACACGAGCACGATATACGGCAGCTGAAACAAGCGTCTTCTCTCGTTCGCGATTCGGAAGCGACTGAGTGGATAGTTGCAAGGCCCCAATCGTTCAGTTGAAATGAACACCATTGCTCTCTTCTGCTCACTGCTGAACCGTAAAGGAGATTGACAATAATCTCTGTTTATGTTCCAGGATGGGCCCGAACCCATTGGTTAAATTTGCTTGGGGATTATCTAACGGTCATTTCTCTCGCTCTCTCTCTCTCGCATCTACCCATTCGGAATGAACGACAAATTTCCCCAACTATGTTCATTCATCCGTATCTCCCATTTCTCAGAAGTTCATTGAATAGATGAACTCACACGATCGGAAAGAGAGCGATGCTCTTGCTATACAACTCTCTTGTAGGATAACATGATTCACCAAGTTTCGGCCACCTCAAGTGGTAGCGAATTTGCGGAGAGAGATCGCAGCCAAATTGACAAAGACCAGCACGATGTAGATGGTTTTCATGAGTATTCTTCCGGTGGACGGACCATTAATTGGTTTTGACATTTGCTCGTTGACTACAGTAAGACAGAATCCTTTTTTACTAATTAATTAGTCGTTTCTTCAAATGCGCATTACATTTTCAATGGATTTTCCGGTGGAAGATACGAAATAAGAATAATCCTTCACCTTGTGCCTAACCTCAATCTCAAACCTTGAGATGAGCGTTCGACGGTTATTTCGGTACAAATATCTTTTCGACTATTTTGATCCTACTGCACTTCGGTTAACGTCCTTATTAACAAGGAGATGTGTGTTATAAAAATGAAAAAAATATTTTAAAATTATTAGAAGGAGAAGTAGGAGAAAAGAACCAATTTTCAAACCATCCAAACGATTTTGTCCTACTTTGTATGGAAATACGTAAATTGTCACTGAATTCTTATAGATCGAAAATGTGTGCTTTTTCCCTACTTATCGAGTTTGAAAACCATTATTCAAATATTATTCAACATTTCTAAGACATTTTCCCAAAAAATATACAACTCCGTGGCCAATCTATAAGAGAAGTTGGGAACCAAAGGCTGGCTAACGAATGAACTACTATTGATTGATTTTGTCGCCTCCAAGAACATGGTTATTAGTAGCATCTACTCACAGCACTGCAGGCACTTCTCCAACATCATCAGGACATCAGAACCTATAAAATCAACACTAACCACTATCTGCTGATGGTAAAACTGCATCCAGAATTATCCTTCATTAATATCCTTTTAATCTTTTGCGTTATGCAATGCTTATATGTGCAATGTTTCACTTATAAGATGTCGTCAAAAGACCTAATACGTACAAACGTGTACAGTCACTCCACAGTTATGGATCAGCTAAGGTTCAATTTTAAAAATAAAATTTGTGCAGGTTACAGACAAAGGATCACGAAAATTTTACTGTTCCAAAAAGGTTAGGTTAAAAAAAAATCTTCCGGTTCAAAGCTAAAATTAAAGAAATTCATCGACTATAGCGCCATTTAAAGTTAACAACATAATTGTATCCGTGTTTCCCATATATATGGTCAATTTTACCCATACAAATTCTAAACTCGTTTAGCCGCACTTAGAATTTCCATAGTAGCTTCCAAATGAACAAATTTGGGTGGTGTAACCTACGATGTTTGATTAAATTGGCCATCCTAAGCTATTTTATATGAATATTCCTGTAACAAAAATGCTGGTTTTCCTGTATTTGATTTTCAAAAGGACCTATCAAATAACATGATTTTTATGTTATGGCAATTAATAATTAAAAAAAAACCGGTGTATTTGAATGATATTCGGGGATTACCTTTGATGTTATGCTCCAGAAGCATGATCTGGAAACCACTGATTGTACTTTATACACGAATAAAAATCTGATCCCCACACCATGATTAACAAATCATGAAATTCAAAAATTGATTAGGTCATAATATCAGGATCACAAATCATGGTTCCTGGAGTCATAATCATGATTCCTCATAAGCGTAACATCCAGTGTGAAAACACTAAGCGGCGCACTTTGCTTCAGCTCATTCGTATCAATCACTCTTAATTCAAGATGACGAAGCGGTTGAGTTGGAGAGTACGTGGCCTACAATCGGAAGGTTCTTGACTCAAATCTCAATGTATGCTATTTTGAACATTTATTTTATTTTGTCGATCATAAACGGATGCGCGACTAAGCATTTTTGGCATTTGAATCATGATTCCGAGCAATCAGCAACAAAAACCTAACGCGTGTGTTGCGTTACGGTAATCTGACTCATGATATCATGAGTACAAATCATGGTGTAATTTCATAAGATGAAAACACACTAGAATCATGATATCATGAGGCATAATCTTGTTTTTGGATTCTGATTTCTACCATGGTGTACATGGTGAAATCAACAGTTCGACTAAATGGATTAAACGTTTGACTTGATTAATACCACCAATCACCATGATTTGTCAATTCCTATTTTAGATTAACTCTACTGTCCCTAAGTTTTGTGAAAGCAATCATTGACAGTTCATTGTAGAAACATATTGATATCAATATCTATTAGATGCGAGCTGGTATTGCAGTAAGTTAAAATTCCCGGACAACAGAAGTCGCAAAACAAAGTCGTTTCTTTATACAAATTGCCTCATACCCGCACTAAATGATGGATGGAGTCGTTTGATTGATAAATATCCTCGCATACGTTATTCTATGAGTTCATATTTACATTTCGTTTCGCACCGTACCCTTGTACAAGTTGAACCGTAGCTAATGTCAAATAATTAATAAGGTCATATAAGAGTAGGGACTGATTCACTATAAAATCTACACAGTCGCGTTGAGTGCTATTTTTCATCATATAAAATATGCACGAAAGGGTGTTCGGAATCAAATTGCGGCACATACAAATATTTGGCAAAATTCGCACGTTCAACCAATCATCTACAAACTTTCAGGGAGTTAAATAAAACGTGTTATGAATATTTTTCCATGTCTGTTTTATTAAATTTCAATTCCATATCAAAATGCACGAACTATTCTCTTCACACTACTCATATGGTCCTGTTTAACACTTGGACCAACTTTTTTTGTTTGGCAGTCCAATTTTTCATCATATCTTCCTTCGGTTTCACTTCCTTAGGATGCTTCTGAAGTGCCTGCTTCGTGATGGCGCAGTACTTTTTATTTGGTCACAGTTCCGAAGCGTTGGGAAGTTGAGGTGCTTTGGAACAAAATTGACCTCCTTAGACTTGTACCACTCCAAAACCTCTTTGGCATAATGCCACGAGGCCGAATCCGGCCAGAAAATCGTAGGACCATCGTATGACCTCATAAGGGGAAGTAGACGCTTTTGGAAGCATTCCATTGGGTACACCTGCCCATCGACCGTTCCAAGGGTCACGAATGGGGTGCCCCGCTTGTCACACGAGCAAATTGCTTGCCGAATCATATATTTTTGGCAAACTTTGACATATTCTATTCTACGTCCTCAGGGATATCGAATTTATGATGAGCAGTGAAAAACTGGAACCCCGGAAGCTGCCGGAAGTCTGCTCTTACATACGTCTCATCATCCATAACGAGGCATTGTAATTTCGTCAATATCTGGGTGTAGAGCTTCCGTTCACATGTTTACCTACCGTATTTTTCAGTTCATCACGATAAGCGCCTTCTGGACTTTGTAAGTATGTTGTTCTTCACAGTTTTTCGCATCTTGCACGACAGTTTTGGATTGATTCATTTTCTTCGTCACAACTTGAACTAAACTGTTGGAATTCCTCTTGAAAGCTTGAACTACCAGTTTGCGATCCTTCGCCATTTTTTTCTTTCCGATCGATGGTCAAACATTCGTGGTACCGTAAAACGAGGTAACTTTGATAACGCGGGTAACTTTGATAGTGTGGGACCCACCATATACAAAACGATATAAGATAATATATGTTAATCAGTTAAGGTGATTATAAAACGAAGCCACACCTCAAATTTTCAAAAGCACAAGACTTAAGAACAAAACAGCGCTTCGCGTTGAAAATTCATCCCATTAGTCACCACCAGCAAGCAAGCAATTTGATTGATTTTCAGTGCGATCTGTTGTCAGATTCTACAGTCTTGTGCACTTGAAAATTCGAAGCTTGGCTTCGTTTTATAATCACCTTAAGCAAACCAAATGCAAAAGTAAAGAATATTAGTATGACACTTCATGGCAGAGATATTTTCATTTGAATCGAAAACAATTGATGCGACTTAAGTAATTTTGAAACGTTTACGAACAACCTGTTCTACAATCACTATTTGATTCTTCTTCTTCTTCTTCTTCTTTTTCTTGGCATTACGTCCCACTGGGACAGAGCCTGCTTCTCAGCTTAGTGTTCTTATGAGCACTTCCACAGTTATTAACTGAGAGCTTTCTTTGCCTAAGTTGCCATTTTCGCATGCGTATATCGTGTGGCAGATACGATTATACTCAATGCCCAGGGAAGTCAAGGAAATTTTCATTACGAAAAGATCCTGGACTGACCGGGAATCGAACTCAGACACCTTCAGCATGGCTTTGATTTGTAGCCGCGGACTCTAACCACTCGGCTAAGATGGCCCCTATCACTATTTGATGTAGTTTTGAATAGTTCGTCACCTGTATTTGACAGCCTAGTTATAATAGAACTTGAATATGGTCTCAAATATCTTAGCGAAAAGCATTTTCACAAACTGGGACCGTTTTTGTAATCTACAGTTGTGTCCAGAATAATAGTAGTGAAAGCCGATTTGCATACAAAACGCTCGCCGGTAGTGGTAAAATTTTCAAATCTTGTGATAATGAAATTGAGCATATTTGTAGTTCACTGCCAAAATTTCATGCCGATTGCTCATATGGAAACAAAGTTACAGCATGCCAATGTTGAGCATATTGTATGAAAATCGGCTTTCACTACTATTATTCTGAACATAACTGGTCGGTGTTTAGATAGACTGAACCAAGTGCTTTTTAATGGTTTCAGGAAAACGTACGCCAGACATTCGTAATGTAGAAATATTTGCATCATTCGCTGTAATAATGTAACTCATCTATTTTATGATACATCTGTATCAAAAGAGCGTCAGGAAAATCAAAATTGATGGAGTCCTTAAGGCTAAGTAGCCCGTCATTTGATTTGGCAACAATGATGCCTTTCAGCTTGCAATTTCAAAGTGATAAAGCTCAGTCTTGATAGTTAATATTGACTAGAAAAAAGTATCACTGTGCGCGCTAACATGCATAAGGTATGCTGATACTGTTTCACCTGTGTCAGTGCAAAACCAACTGGCTTTCTTTGATTCGAAATCGTGAGACGAATTAGCAACAATCATCAACGACGCATACAAATTTCAATGACGGCCTACTTCGCCTTAACGTATCTTTTGAACACCAAAATATCATCTAGTCCGGTCTGTCTGAACACCGACCAACTGTATGTCAGAAATTTCCATATAACGATAAGCGCCTAGAGGTATGCAATGCCCTATAAATGTTCGGAATTCATTCAATTTTGTTTGATTTGTGCTCCATTATCAAAGTTACCCCGAAACAGAAAACCGACTATCGATTATATGAAAAATTATATATCAATTCAAAATATATCTTTCGGCAATCTGTCAACTGCAATCGATAGCTAGGATGCCAGTAGGTACTTGTTTTAAGCCTGATTTGCTGCTGAACAGGAATCGCTAAAGAAATTTCTCACCGATTCTTTGCAGAAGTTTTCTTCAGCGACTCCCGCGACGCGACAAAATCGGAGCGTGACAAATCGGAACGTGATAAAAACGGAATATATCTGTATCAAGTTTTAGAACACAAAATCAGTACTACTGCGATTCAAGGGACCATCGAAGTAGCCAACTTTGTCTATGGTTCTTCAACTCGATATCGAGGATCAGAATATCGAGTTGGGGAAAGTTGACTGTATATAATTCTTATTACATAACTGCAAGCATAGTGGAAGAACTCATTCAACAGCCCATCGGAATCCAGTCTGTCCACATTCTAAAGAGTAACCGCAACAAATTTGAAAGTCTTTTCCAAAATCGACACGCAACTCCCATTACGATCATTAACGACCTCACTGAGACAATGCGGAACGCAACCGATACTTATCCCGTAACCATGCTCAACCGGTCTTGTAATGCACCCTAATATTAAAATAATTAGCTCTTTTTCATTCTTCCATTGCTTCCACATTTTTCCGTTTAAGATCGTCACTTCCCTGTACATTCGAGCTCGCGTACCTAGACTAATTCAATTCACGATCCATAGACCACAACATTTGAAACTGAGGGCTGGAACCGCGGCTTGTGCTGCGTTCAATCCCCTTCCTTCTCTCCCCTAGCCTTCGGTTCTGCCGAAAGGTACTAAGCAAAACGCCCAAATATGGGCACAAAAATAAAACACAAATAACAATTTGTAATAGGTTCCGAAATTATTTCCCTCTTCTCGAGCGCGGTGACGAACGGTCCATGTAGCATTATTGTACGACCCCGTAGTATTTCCCCCTAAGCATCAAAACCGCGCCAGTGATCTGCTCACTCTAGCGTTAAACCTTCAACAGCACGTTATTTTTTATCACTGTTAATTGTGATTCATGGAAGGTTGGAATGCGTTCCCGAAATTGTAAAGTATGCCTGTTGTAGTTGAAGCATAAGCCGCGTGTAAACTTGGTGCAGTTGCGAGTTTAACTTTCTACAGCTTTCAAGGTAGGTATCATAACCTGTGCTGATGATCATAACGAAAGTGGATCGTTTAGAACATGCGGATCCGATGTGGTTTCGGTGAAGAAAAAGAAAATACTACCGTCGTTTGAAATGCTGATTAACGGTTGAAAGACTTTCAGTCGCAGTGCTTTGACTATTGTTTAGTAGATGAACGTTAAGGGGACACGGGAGACCTAGTTATTTTCCCTATCTTTCGTCTCACTCTAACAATAATCATCAAAACTTTGTGAAAGCAAATCTCGAGTTTTAGTAAACCGATGAAGCTGAAAATTTATCGGGTTGTGCACTACATATATAGAATCATAGTGATACATTTTTGCATCGATATATGGAGTGGTTCTTAAGATTTGCTTCTTGAAATGGATGGGGTGATTATGATGACGTCCCGTGCGGCCTTAAAATTGCTAGGCCAGATCAGTGAGGGCATGGAATGCAAGAAGAAAACTCATTTACCGTTAAGTCACCAGTCACCGTGCGGCCTCCATTCACCGTGCACATATACAAATTCCTACAGAATATTCATACAATTTTCACAAATTATTCTTTTGTCAGCAAAATAAGATAAAACTAATGAAATGAAGTAGTTTTTATCACAAAGCATTTTGAAAACCCTAGTTTATGTACCGTAATCCGGGGTAACATTGATCAGTTTTAGCGATATTTCTTAATTTTTTCATTTGAAAATGCAAATGTCGCAAGTTTTATATTTTTAAAACAAGTACTGTCACTCATCGCTCGTGACTATAAACTGTTTTTTTGGAATTTGAAAGATTTGACCATGTTCAAATAAATGTTTTAACTGATTTTTTTATTTTGCTGATATGGGGTAACATTGATCACCCATGTTAACAACGTTCGGTAGTATCGAAAAGGTCCTTACTTACTTAAATCATGGCTCCTGATGCCGAATATGAATACCAAACTCTTACAAGTCATTTACTTTTTGAGTTATTTCAAAAATAATAGCAGTTTGATACGCGGAATACGCCTAAAGGTAGGCAATTTCCTAAGAAATCCCTGTATTCTTAATAGTAATTCGTTAAGGTTGCTTAATTGAATGTGCTTATAAAAGATTTGACAACGGAATCGTTTTCGGCGATGCCAATTTTAGTAACAACCGCATTTTCCTTGCTCATACCATTCGCAGAACTCATGTGAGACATGAATCTTCGGTAGTGTCTTCCATAATGATGAAAATCATTGATTCAAAAAGTTGACAAATTTACGCATGAACTAAACGCAATTTTCGCAAAAACCTTAATTTTCACTAGCTTACGAATGTAAGGAAGAGCGGCACCATTCATGCTTTGAAAATGTTCCATCAATAAATGATGATTCGAACTTGTTAACAGAAGGGTCATACCGATCAATGTTACCCCGCTGATCAATGTTACCCCAGATTACGTTAGTCAAATTCATGTGAATTCTGTTTGATAATGATATTTTTCAACACTCTTAGTAGAAACGCCAAAAAATCACATATTTTCATTTTTAACGATAGAGTATGATTTTTTTAAATTTCAACAAGTTTTCGCTGTGGATACTATTAGTAAGATGTTTTCCATCGTATGAGCAATAAGATTTTATGCAAATTAGAATTTTTTATTTCCAAATGCACGGTGAATGGACCCTTTTCAATATATATGGTTCCTATTACCGTGCATTAGTGTAAAAGGCATGAAACTATTCTGTAATTCGGTAAGATTTATTGTTATGTCGTCATTAAACTACTTCATATTTAGTTTTTGAGTGAATATGGAATGGTTTGGACAATACGGACAAACCTCCTATTACGGTTTTTAATGAAAACATAATGATTTAGACAATTTTATTTTTTTATGGTTTTTAGCTTAAATGATGATTTGAATACTCTTAAAAATGAGTGCGCACACTACTAGCAACTAGGTTGCACCATCAACAACGTTTCTTCGAGATACAAAATTAAATCATGACGAAAACTACACGCACGGTGAATGGTGCACTAGTGTGCACGGTAAATGGTGACATAGAATGGTACGAGACGACCTTAACATTACATTTTCAACATAATTTTTGAGTATTTTTTTGTTATGCATAACTAGTTTTAGACTTTTCCCTGAATTATTATGTAATTGCACGCTACGTAGTGGTATTCTAGTGCGCTTCAAATTATTTGGAAAAGTTATATAATTTTTTGAAGTGCAAATTTTTCTCAAATGCACGGTGAATGGTAGCTTGACGGTATGACAAATGATTTTTTTAAATAATTAATCGGTGTTGTTATCACATGCCTGTACTACACCATACTTCTTCCAATGATGAAAAATAACTAGATTTTCAAACGTGTCAACCGTACATGAAAACTGACTAAACTGCTGCCTAATGTACAAAGATTATAATAGATCTTATTTGAATACTTTGTGCTAAAATGCTTACATATACTTTGTGCTGGTAAATGACTGGACAATGCGTACCATTGGTACTTCGCGTACCTGCAGGTATAAAATAGATCCGATATGTGGTCCTTAGCCTCTTTTCCAGTAACTCCTATCCCTACTTTCCCGTGGTGCCGCCTGGGATACGAGTAACCGTAGGGAAGATCGGGTAACCAACCCGGTGGGACCTTGGTCATATGCTGACAGGCAAGGGAGGCTCCTCTCTTCTGAAGCTCATCAGAGCGTCTATTCTCCATGTTAGGAGCAGCTGATCATCGTCCTAGTGCCAGCGTGGGACTCTAAACAGTGCTGTGCACGATGGTCCTCCGGCGAGACAGGGGGTTGGTGCAGGTCTTACAAGCCAGCCGTAAACATCATCAGTACAGGAAGCATACAATGTAAATTCGCACCGGAACAATCGGCATAGACCATCATAGGCGTCAAAAACGGACTAACGATTGGAAACTCGGGTCATGGAACTAAAAGTCTCTCAATTTCTCGGGAAGTACCCGCATTCTTTCCGAATTATTGAGGGTCCGCAAGTTCTACATCGTAGCTCTGCAGGAGGTTTGCTGGAATGGGGTCAACGATACATACGTATAAGGATGGTTATACCATCTACCAGAGCTGCGGCAACAGACATGAGCTGGGCACAGCTTTTATCGTGATGGGCGAAATGCAGAGGCGCGTTATTGTGTGGTGGCCAATTGACAACAGAATGTGCAAGTTGAGGATCAAAGGCCGTTTCTTCAATATCAGCTTAATCAACGTGCACAGCCCTCACCTAGCAAGTGACGAAGATGATAAGGACGCTTTCTACGCGCAGCTGGAACGTGAATACGACAGCTGCCCAAGCCATGATGTCAAAATCGTTATCGGAGATCTCAACTCTTGGTTGGCCTGGAGGAGGAATTTGGACCGATTATAGGGAAGTTCAGCGCTCACCAGCTTACCAATGAAAATGGCCTTAGACTGATTGATATCGTCGCCTCCAAGAACATGGCCATACGTAGTACCTACTTCCAGCACAGTCTCCCGTATCGCTACACCTGGAGATCACGCCAACTGACTGAATCGCAAATCAACCACATTTTGATTGATGTAAGGCACTTCTTGGACATCATCGACGTCAGAACCTATCGCGGCGCAAACATCGATTCGGACCACTACCTTGTGACGGTTAAAGTGCGCCAAAGAGTTTCCGTTGTGAACAACATTCGGTACCGACGCCCACCACGGTACAATCTGGAACTCAAGATACTCGAAGTTGCAACTGATTACGCGTAATGCCTTGAAGCAGCGTTGTCGAAAGGTGGAGAGCTCACCGAAGCCTCTCTTGAGGACTGCTGGAGTTGTGTCAAAACAGTCTCGATGGATAAATGTACGACTCGTGCTGCTGAAAAATCATCATTTTGCAACTTGTTGCATTAATAACTAATTCGATACGCGATGCGAAAGAGGAGACGTATGGTTGCTAAGGGAAAAGTGACCTACGCGGCCGTCCGCCAGAGCGGAAAAGCTGACATGAACCAAGCTCCACGACCAAGAGGGCATGGCAACAACGGAGAGACCAACAACAAGTTTAAGGCCAAGAAAACCAAGAAAAGAGAGATACGGAATAGCCCAAACCAGGCAGTGCATCCACAGGAACCACATGCGCAGGACAACAGCGATACGTGGATACAAGTTGAAAATAAGAAACAACCGAGAAATCCCAAAGAGAAAAAAAAAAACGGAGCCCAAAGAAAATCTTACTCCAAAGGCTTACTCTAAAGGCGATGCGAAGCACAGAGAAGTTATAGCCAATGGGCGCAGATGTGCGGAGCATAAGGCGGACTAGAATTGGTGAAATGATCTTAGTCTTAGAGAAGGATACCAAGCAAAAGGGTGCAGCTTATAAGCAACTAGCACAAGAAGTATTTGGCGACGAAGTTGATGTGAGATCATTGACTGCAGAAGCGACTCTTCAGTGTAAAATCTGGATGAAATCACCGATCCAGCGGAGGTCTCGGCTACCTTCAAAGACCAGTGCGACATCAACGTATCCAGTAAGGCCATCCAAAATAGAAAGGGCCCGCAGGGCACCCAGGTTGCAGAGATCAACATAGCGAAGAACTTGGGCATACTCAAGGTAGGCTGATCAGATTGCCGGCTGAGCATACACAGCAAAAACATCTCAAATTTACAAGGCACGTAATTCTTTATGATAATCATGTAAAACGAGTTGCAACTGAACATTCAACAATAAATTAATGTAAACTGTCCAGTGGCGCAACCAAGGGGGGCCCCCCCCAGAGCAGATTTTTTTTATAATAAATTTTAAATATATTTTTGAAACTCAACACCAAAGTCCACAAACACTGGACCAGTAAGTTGTATTGACAATTATGTTGTTTTGAGTTGTGGATCTCTAATTTGAAGACTTTTGAAGGAGTTAAAAACGTAGTTTACTAGCTTTTTTTGATAAATTAGCCACAGATTTTCGAAGAGAAGTTTGTATCAAACAAACATGCAAATATGTTTGTATATCTATACCGTTCAAAAAGCTGTTTGATGCAAAATTCGATGCTATGAAAAATCTTTTAGTTGGCTCAGCATTTGGCAAATTTCAAGATCTCCAGATAGCACGTGAATTTCCGGAGAAGCAATTCTTTAGTTTTAAGTATATGATTACAAATAAAAACCCTAGGAAAGATTATGGAAGATGGTGATTCCATTGCTAAGCTGAAAATTCGTTTACAATATGGAAATACTTCAATATCTACAATGCTGATTTGCTCTCGACAAACTGCTAATGACAGTCGCAATGCTTATTACTGCGACTTGTACTTGAAAGATTCTGATAGTTGAAAAGTGTGTATAAAATGGGATTTCGGATGGACGGAGAAACTCGATTAAAAATCCAGATATTACTTCGGGAGATAACATAATCTTGTAATTCGCGGTTGGTAATAAAAGAACAAAGTAAACACATTTGACATTAGCAAAATACAGCCAAGTCGTTATAAAAGTATGCATACAGTATTGGGTATTCATACAGGCCTGGTTGCCAGAGGTTGATCCTTTACAGTGTATGTGCGCGCATCCATATGTAGCTTGGATAAACTTTCGAACAAACTACGCGATATGTAATACGCATTTTGGAAAACTTCACCAGGTACAAAAGATTTCCTTTGAATAGAGTTGTAAATTTATATAAAAATGTATGCCCAGAATGGAAGAGAAAAGCTTAAGTTTGCATTTGGTGTTATTTTTTTCTTATGGTAATCTCGCAATAAGGCTGATACAAATATTAATTTTCTTTTATGTCCGAGACCACTTGAAAGGTACGAGGGGGGGGGGATAAAAATAAATAAGGAACAAAAAAATAAAAACAGAAAAAAAGTTATTTTTTCGAATTTTTATTTTGAACGATAGTTGTTCAACTTTTTTCAATCGTCCTCTGGACCTTTATTTACCTGTGTTTTATTTGGAAAATTAAAAAATCCCAACTGATGCCAAAAAATTGATGAACCTTTTTTTTCTCCCCTGCAAAATTTTCGGATTTTTGAAGGGGGGGGGGTGACATAAAAGAAAATTAATATTTGTATCAGCCTAATTTTAAATTATTCAGCCCGAAAGTTTTTACACCCGTTTTATTTTACCAAAAACACATAATCTTCAGCTTCACAAAACCCCCCCTAGAGCCAAATCCTGGTTGCGCTACTGAAACTGTCTCATTGCATTCGATAATGCTTGCAAACTTGAGTGAAACTGAAACATTTCATGATCTTCCATCCAACATTCGCCAATGTTGCATGCTTTCTTGCATCTTGAAAGTGAAATTGCAAACAAGAATTCTCGGTTTACATGATTCTACGAAGAATATTCTGTCAAAAATAATGCACATGGATGGATCGACGGCTTGTCATTCCATGTGCATTATTTATGATTGAATTTTCAGCGTGAAAATCATGTAAACCGTGCCGTTTTGCATGCAACATTCTTCGAGAGAAGACGTTTCGCGTTCAATATTAAGGATTTTGAAAACAATGTTGTATATAATAGATGTGTTTATAGGTTTTATCATTGAATAATACATGAGAAATGGCTTTGCACAATTGAGGCTAATATTATGTTACGTGTAAATCTAAGATTTTTTTGGTGTGTACAACAGCCTCCTGAAGTTTGCTTCAAGTGTTTCAAAAAGGACCATCAGTGAAAATACAATGCGGCACCGAAGGCCATATGGAAAGCGATTGTAATCAAATTGCTAAGTGCTTAATATGTGTCGACACAGCGAACAAGGTACACTTTACGGGTGGAAAAAATGTCCGGGCACAAGCGCAGTATCGAAGCAGCCGAAACGGAAGTAACACAGTTGAATTTAAATCCCTGTGATGCAGTCCAGCCTTTAGCAGTCAGTCTTGGATACGAAGACCGATGTGGTGTTGCTATCGGACCCATACCGCATACCGGCCACCAACGGTAACTGGTTGGTGGATAAGTCTCAAAAGCTCGGTTTACATGATTTTCACGCTGAAAATTCAATCATAAATAATGCACCGCAAAAGCAAATCCGTCGATCCATCCATGTGCATTATTTTTGACAGAATATTCAGCGTAGAATCATGTATACCGAGATTTCTTGTTTGCAATTTCACTTTCAAGATGCAAGAAAGCATGCAATATTGGCGAATGTTGGACGTCAGATCATGAAATGTTTCAGTTTCACTCAAGACTGCAAGCATTTTCGAATGCAATGAGCCAGTTTACATTAATTATCGTTGAAAGTTCAGTTGCAACTCCTTTTACTTGATTATCATGAAAAAATATGTTTCATGTAAATTTCAGAATTGTTTGCTATGTACCTTCCGCAGAAATGGTGCAGAATCGATTATCAACGTGTAGTCCTAACCTTTATTGGTACCATAAACTGGCACGTTGATGACGGTTATACTCATAGCGATCATCAATCGATTCGCTATATGTAGTATAATACCAGGCGGGCGGCAGGCAGCGCGATGTAACTCGACCCAAGCCCGAGGATGGAAAACAGCGCGCTTCAACGGCGAAGTATTCACTGAAGCCCTTAGGCGCGAACGGAACACTCTGGACCTAAACGGTGAAAAGCTAGTTGTAGTGTCATCACGAGCGTGTGAACTCGAGTTCATTGGATGATTCCTACAGAGTGGTAATGGCTAAGACCAAACGTGTCATTGCGCCCCAAGAGGAGTCGCCCGAGTTGCTGCGATCGATAATCGATGTACCGTTTTGATTCATATTACGGACACTTAAGGACTCAGGGAAATATAACCCAGCATAGAACATACAAAATAAATCATTCTGTATGATTCCTTAGCGCAATCGAGCGTCGGAAGCACTTTACTTTCGAACGGTGGGTGAAGAATACGCTTCCGCAACTTCAATAATCTATATAAATAAAAATGGAGTGGTGTTTGTATGTCACGAAATGGCTTCCAAACGGGTCAACCGATTTGAATGATTATTTTTCCGTTTTGTTCGTCAAGTGTTCCGATGTGTTTGTGTGTATAAAAATCCCAGGATATTCACCGGGAAAGTCGGAAAAACAAGTGTGAATGAAACTGTCATTTTGTATGGGACGATCCATAGCATTTTTCAACAGCCTACTTGATGGCAAGACGAAGTTTGCCGGGACCACTAGTTTTAAATAAATCTAATTGTGTGGCCTTTTTATGATTCTTATTCCGGACGCTTCCTCACTTTTGCCTCATATTCCGGACACTTTGAATCGAATTCCGGACAGCTCATGATAATCATTAATGGAACAGTCAAATCATCAATCGAAATCGTTAAACCAACAAAGAGACATCTACGGTAGTTGGGCATTATAAATTTTCAAAGATATTTATGGAAAAAGTTTACTAAAACTAGCCTTGTAATTGAGAACTTTTGAACAGCAAAAATTGAAACATTTCGCGTGAAATGTTTCCCATACAAAGTAGAGTGTCCGGAATTTAAAGCTGTCCGTAATATGAATCAAAACGGTACTCTTCCCGCATCACCCCACAAGCCCATACGGCAGATGAATGAGATGAAGTGGTGAGGATGACGGACGAAGACCTGGCAGAAGTCATGAAATCATTCGCGTCATATAAGGCACCGGGACCCGATAGTATCCCGAATGTTGCCTTGAAAGCGGCAGTGAATGCGGATCTGGAACTGTTCAGAACCGCAATGCAACACTTCATTAATGAAGGAAACTTCCCACATGTATGAAAGCGACAGAAATTGGTGCTACTACCAAAGGCGGGGAAATCACCAGGTGACCCGTCGGCGTATAGACCTATCTGTCTACTAGATACGATGGGTAAGTTATTGAAGAGGTTGATTCTCGACAGGCTGGTATCGTATACGGAGAGTGCGAACGGCCTGTCCAACAACCAGTTTGGATTCAGAGAAGGTAAATCTACTCTGGACGCCATCCAGTCGGTCGTTGCTGAGGTGGCAATCGAGCATAAAAGGAACGGCATCCGTTATTGCGTGTTTGTCACTCTGGACGTGAAGAATGCGTTCAACAGCGCAAGCTGGGAAGCAATAGCACACGCACTTCACCGCCTCAAGGTACTGGTGCAGTTGTGTAAGCTTTTAGAAAACTATTTTGATGGTAGGATTCTACTGTATGACACAGAGAAGGGGCAGAAAAGCGTTCAAATACCGCGGTTGAGGTACTCCCGGTTCAATCCTTGGCCAGATGTAATGGAATGCGATGTACGATGTCGTACTGAGGCTGCCCCTTCCGACGGGTGTTAATCACCCTAGTGATCTATGGTGAATCGATGGAGGAAGTAGAGTTGTCAGCAGCGCACTCTATCTCCTTAGTTGAGGAATGGATGGAGCCAAGGAAAATAGGACTGGCCCGTCACAATCTTGATGTGGTGGTGATCAATAACCGCAAGTCCGAGCAACCGGTGCATATCTCGGTAGAGTTGCACCACAGAATCCTAGCGATACCTTAGGCATCTTGTGTTAATGATCGATGACAAGCTCAGCTTCGATAGCCACGTTAATTATACCTGTAAAAGGGCATCTACGGCTAGAGCGGCGCTTTCGAGGATGATGTCTAACAGCTCTGCTGTAATTGCCAGCAAACGCAAGGTCCTGGCGGGCGTGGCGCTGTTCATACAAGGGTATAGAGGACCATTCTGGTCAAAAGCGCTTAGAACGAGCAGAATCCTAAAGCAGTTGGAGGGCACGTATAGGATTATGTGCTCAAGGGTTTGTACCAAACGGTTTCTAAGGAGGCCGTGCGTATCATAGCCGGAATTACGCTCATCGGGCTCATCATCAAGGAAGATGGTCAATTCTTCAACCAAAGAGGTACCAAAGGAGTCTGCAACATGTGTATAGAGGCAACGCTCAGAGGTTGGCAGCAGTAATAGGATAACTCCACTAAAGGTCAGCTAATACCAAATGTGTCAGATTGGTATAAAAGAAACCATGGGGAAATGAACTTCCACCTGATGCAGTTTCTGTCAGAGCATCGTTGCTATAGGCAGTACCTTTATAGGTTCGGGCACGCAAAATCTTCAGCGTTCCCCAATTGTGCTGGTGTGGAGGAATAAGCGGAGCATTTCATGTTCGATTGCCCGCGTTTCATTATTGTGAGAGATCGCATGCTAGAGGAGACACATACATTGAAAATGTAATCCAGAGAATGTGTGCGGATTCCAAGTCCAGTAACTACGGCTGTCATTCACATTATGCTAGACCAAGAGTCGACTGCAGAGGATTAGCCTTGCTGAGGCTGGTTCTTTATATTGGCTAGGAGAAGCAGTTTGCCTAGGCTACTTCAGCTACATATGTTAAGTGTTATAAGCTATGACACCTCCCCGAAGAAATATCGTAAGGTGGTTCCGGGGAGAAGAAGGGTCTAAGGCCAAGGGTAATGTCTGTGCACTCTGTACACCACTCTTCCTCTTTTTTCTGGCGTTGCGTCCCCACTGGAACAGAGCCTGCTTCTCAGCTTAGTGTTCTTATGAGCACTTCCACAGTTATTAACAGAGAGCTTACTATGCCAATGACCATTTTTGCATGCGTATATCGTGTGGCACGTACAAAGATACTCTATGCCCTGGGATGTCGAGAAAATTTCCAACACGAAAAGATCCTCGAATGGTGGGATTCGAACCCACGACCCTCACTCATTCTCGCTGAATTCCTCTATTTCAGTGTATTAGATGGTTTTAGTGGCTCGTCGTTGGTTCGGTATCCCTACACTTCTCAGGCATCTGTTCGTAGATTTCCCCCTTGAAAAAAAAAAAGCATGAATTCTTGAATATTGGTGATGAGAAGATAATAACCATCATAGTTTTAGTGACCACCCGGTCAGCCCAGGGCTAAAAATCTCGTTAATGAAGATAGGAAAACAAAAAATATATTGAATAATATGCAGTCTTAATAAACATACAACATCCCCCGAGATGAACTAGCCCAGGGCTAAAAATCTCGTTAATAAAGATAGAAAAAAAAATACATACAACAAGATTTATAAAGCATAGAAGATAGAATCTTGCACAAAATTACATTTTTGAAGTGTCTTCTGAAGATTCGATGATTTGTATTGAACAAAGTGTGTATCAAACAAAATAGGGTGATAAGCCTATCGGAAAATATGTTTACTTCACACAGCACAAAAAACGGATTTCAAAAATATAAATTATTTCTCTAAGAAAGCTCAATTATTGGAATAAGGTCGGTTTTTGAAAGTCACTATTGTATAATCAACATTTGAAGCTCTGCCATATAAAGCGGTAATTATATAGAGTTCCATTTTTTGCTTACTTTGCTTTGCAAAGAAACTTTTCCAATCAAAAAACTTTTTTTTATTCGTTACAATCGTTCGATATTACCATTAACGTGTAGAAAGAAAAAAACAAAAAACGAGGTTCTTAAAAATCGACTTTTTTCGATTTTTGTATTTGATCTCAAATGCTTGTTAATGTATTTTTCAAAATATTTTTTACACTATGTCATGAGTGTTGTGGCATAGAATATATTAGCAAAAACAAAAACCATTTTTTCTTAAAATTTAACACATTTATTAACAAATCATTTTTTTCAGAGGTGTGCAAGATTTTCATCGACATCTGTTAGTAATTTGCAAAATTATCATACAAAATGTCATTTTATTGAAACAATATCACCGCATCATAATTTTTAAATACATTGTAAAGCATTTCTGATAAAAAAAAATGTTTGTAAGTTCATCCCAATATTTTTGAGACTGTTTCGAATGTTTGCGACTATTTTTCGATACACTCCTTATTTATCAAGGTAGAGAACCATAGTAAAAGTTGGTTTTAATGGTTCCCTCGATGGTCTCTTCAATCACAGTTGCACTGGTTCTGTGTTCAATAACTCGATACCACCCTAACTCGATGGTCCCTTCAATATCGTGTTATGGAGAGTTAACTGTACATATCAAAATTTAGAATGTTCAAAATCAAAATTAAGATAACATTCGCTTTCTACATGCTTCTGTCTTTTCGTACATAAAATTTACATTTAATCAAAACTGCATTGAATTCATACTGATTCTCATTGGGTGTCATCATGGATCCGTTTAAATTACGATTTTGTCGTCCCTCGTCGTTACCAACTCACCCAATGCCAAATACCGCAGAGTGTGAAGTTTAATTGACGGTACTTAAAAAGAAACACATTTGTGTGCCATAATATTCTAACCGGTCCACAGTGGGACGGAATCAAAAAAAGTGGGACATGTGGGTTTGCGCCAAAACCATCGGTTTTAGCGTTTTGGTGTCTTCTGCAATGTTTCTTCTTTTTAAGAGTACTTTATTATAGAAATAGAAAAAAATCGTTTTCAATTGTATACACTGAGAAAAAAAAATTAACTTTTTTATTTTTTTTCAAAATTGAAAACTACCTAAGGAAGTATTGTAGGTAACGTCATTTGAAGAAACTTTGTCGAAGACGAAAAAATTCTAGCTCTCATACTTACTAAGTTATATGGTAAAAATGATGTTAACCCCCTTAAAAATGATTTTTTTACAATATCTTTTTTATATGATTTTTTTTAATTTTTACAATGTTCTACAATGTTGTAGAAACTTCAAAAATACACATTTTTGCTGAAGAGACTAAAGCGCTATCTCTTATTTTGAAAGAGCTATGAACTATTTCTTCTTTTTTATACGTCACCTTTAAGGGTTAACAGCTTGCAAAGTTGCAGGTAGTAGCAGTTAATTTTGACGTTATACTGTTCAGTAACTTACACACTTTCAAAACATATATGAACCAGAGCGGGATCCAATGGGATCAATAATGTTTTTTAAGTTTAACGATCTTGATGTTAAACATAATATTACAGTTTTCAACAATTATGATGGACATATTATGCTTCTGAATAATTTTATATTGCTTTTGAGATTCATATGTATTGCAAAACAATAGTAAGCAATTGGTTTCAATATTGGAGTACCTTTTTTAACTCATGTTAGAATATTGATTTATTTTCGGAGATGTTTCCTTCATCCAAATTTAGTTCATATTTGTTCAACAAATTCATCGAATTCTAATATTTTCTTCTGCTGGAGTTATAATTAAAGCTCATTTAAATCATTTTCTTCCCAATCTTCATCGTCGGAGGAATTTGACCAATCGTTGAGAGAAACATCTGGTTCTTTCAAACATTCCAATACTTCTTTTCGAAACGGAATACTTTTCCTCTTTGGAATTTTTCGCATGGATGAAATCAGCGGATCCGAAGATACCATGAGGCGGTTGAAAATGTCCTGATTGGTTGCTACACTGTTAAAAAGAAAAGTATGCTTTATTATTTGAGAAGACATAAATATTTGAAAAGTTTACCGTGAGCATTTCCTTGATCGATTTTCGCGAAAACTTTTGATGTCCTTATTTCGACATTCTTGAGGTTCTTCAGATAATGTTCCGACTGGAACGATGCAAGTCTGACTATTTCAGCGCCATGAATCAGAACACGGTGAACACTGGATGGCATTTTGTACCAGTCGTAATGCTTTACATATAGCTGAGCAGATGTTTCTCACAACGATTGGTCAAATTCCTCCGACGATGAAGATTGGGAAGAAAATGATTTAAATGAGCTTTAATTATAACTCCAGCAGAAGAAAATATTAGAATTCGATGAATTTGTTGAACAAATATGAACTAAATTTGGATGAAGGAAACATCTCCGAAAATAAATCAATATTCTAACAAGAGTTAAAAAAGGTACTCCAATATTGAAACCAATTGCTTACTATTGTTTTGCAATACATATGAACCTCAAAAGCAATATAAAATTATTCAGAAGCATAATATGTCCATCATAATTGTTGAAAACTGCAATATTATGTTATAACATCAAGATCGTTAAACTTAAAAAACATTATTGATCCCATTGGATCCCGCTCTGGTTCATATATGTTTTGAAAGTGTGTAAGTTACTGAACAGTATAACGTCAAAATTAACTGCTACTACCTGCAACTTTGCAAGCTGTTAACCCTTAAAGGTGACGTATAAAAAAGAAGAAATAGTTCATAGCTCTTTCAAAATAAGAGATAGCGCTTTAGTCTCTTCAGCAAAAATGTGTATTTTTGAAGTTTCTACAACATTGTAGAACATTGTAAAAATTAAAAAAATCATATAAAAAAGATATTGTAAAAAAATCATTTTTAAGGGGGTTAACATCATTTTTACCATATAACTTAGTAAGTATGAGAGCTAGAATTTTTTCGTCTTCGACAAAGTTTCTTCAAATGACGTTACCTACAATACTTCCTTAGGTAGTTTTCAATTTTGAGAAAAAATAAAAAAGTTAATTTTTTTTTCTCAGTGTATACAATTGAAAACGATTTTTTTTTATTTCTATAATAAAGTACTTTTAAAAAGAAGAAACATTGCAGAAGACACCAAAACGCTAAAACCGATAGTTTTGGCGCAAACCCACATGTCCCACTTTTTTTGATCCCGTCCCTCTGTGCGGTCCCTACCTGGAACCATATGGATCCGTGAGTCGTAATTTTTCAAGTGGTTCCTCGAGAGCTTGTTACTGGTCGAACCGGCTCATTCAACTTCCACCCCGTCTTTGACTCTCCGGTTTCTGTGGAGCAGGGGTGTTCATCGTACGGCCCAAGGGCCTTAATTTTGTGTGGCTCGCAATAGGTTTGAATTATGTTCTCAAAGATGGCCCTTTGATCAGAGAGCAACCTTAAGTTAGATAATACCAAGGACAATATTTCATATCTACTTAATTTTTTTAATTAGTCAAAACCCTAAATTATTGTTTTAAACATTTCTTTCTATTTTGTATTTACATTACACATACTGTCTCTTGAAGTATGAATATTGGCAAAATGTGTACTACAAATAGATCAAATTGGGATCATCTTATGCCAAATCAGTCTCCAAAACATTATCAAAAATGTTTTCTCGATTGAGAATGCTTTCGGAATCCTGAGTAGCCTGATTTTTAATTAGACTAAACTGCACAAAATTGTTTCTGCGATCTGGCCCGTGCATCGAAAGATTGGGCATACCTGCTGTAAAGCTCATAAGTGCACTGATTCGGTGAATGATCATCATAAACGCAGCACAACAATCACAACAGCAGCGGTCTCAGTCAGCATAGCGGTCGGTCGACAAACGATGCGACTTCGTTGCATGCATAATCACATACCCACCTAACTATGTACACCGTCCCCGTTTCGCTCCTCGGTAGTACCGTTATGACTCGAAATCCGGACACTTAAGCACCACATTAACTTCAAACATAATTTTTACAATTAATGATAATTATTTCCATAATGTACTGTGTATTTTTACGTTGTTCAATGTTTATTTTTTGGCAAAGTGTAATAAAAATAGTGATTATTTATTCAAAAAACGATTAAATATGCGAAAACAAGAGATGTGTCTTGTTTCGAAATCCGGACACTCATATAAGGTTGATTCGAAATCCGGACACGTTTGCTTCGATTTCCGGACACTTCTTTTTGACGGAATTGTTGCATATTTTGTAAAAAATTAAACTCACCAACTATATATTTCAGGATTTTGAACAGTTCACTACACGTAATCACAAAAGTTTCGAGTCGTTAATAACTCTGCAGCTACCAGAAAGGTAAAAACAGTTATGGCAAAATTGCACTGCACTCTCCACTTCATGGAAACTATAAGATGCAATCCAACCGGCGCTAAAATGTGTGAGTATCGATACGCATTTCGTTCTTTTATTTTTGTTATTAATATCTTAATGTCTACAACGATACATTAACATCTATAACATACAATTGAAGTTAAAGAATAGTTTGGTGCATAAGTGTTACAAGAAAATTTAATTTTATGTTATGAAAAAATGCAAAAACTATCATAGTGTCCGGCTTTCGAAGCGTCCGGCAATTCGAAGCAAAACGGTAGGTATGATCGTTACGCGCCATCAGCGTCATTGTCGGTCTGAGAATTCCTGGATTTTGGCTAGCTAGGTACCACAAATTAAATACGCCCGGGGGATATGCAGGGCAGGGCCGGGAGAGAATTCACCGGGACATCTGGAGCACGTACGAATGCGTTTTTTCAGCTGCCTCTTACACAGATATGTTTATATAGCAACAGCTGCCAACCAAATAATGCGTTTTTTGAATTTTATCAACCTACAGAAAATTATCACCAATATATTAGAGGTAATAAATCTTATTATGTGGCAGGTATTCATTGTGCTCACCCAATAAATAAATTGTACAATCAAACCGGAAAAAACGGAGTTAGCGGAGTACATAAAGCTACCCCGTTTTACGGTAAACAAACGTGCGTATATTGTTTTTCAGACAACTTCACTACGTCGCAACTTAATCCTCAATAGTGCGCATCATGTACATGGCGAAGTGGTTTCATGCAATATAGCGATATGAGCTGCGACGTGCCAAAGTTGATCAAAAATCGCCTTTTACACGTTGGCTAGCCCATTTGTCAACGTGAAACAATTGTACAAAACATAAACAGAACATTTAACACATTTCCGTTTTGGAGAAACAGATCAATACTGAACAATGGCTTAATAATCATCCTTCAAAAATTCTATGCTCACTCAATCCGCTCAATTTTGGAGCATACGGTAGGTGTCAGTCGACCAACAACGGTAGCCCAACTCGCACGCTTGTAATGCCCGGTGGCTCCGACGAGTGCTTTTTGGGTGGCGCAGTTACATACTTGCACGTTGTCTTTTGTACACATTTATCGCTACCGGCTGATGTTGTGAGGTTGATAATTTAAAATAGAACCACGATACAACGGTGCCAGCGACAAAAAACGGTCAATGTTTTGTGTGCGCATCCTTCTTTGATGGATGGCAATGTACATACTTTACTAGAAACAGTTGTGTTCAGAATGGTGGCAATGAAAGCTGATTTCTCTTCAAAATATCCAACTATGCAAGTGGCAGGATGGACCTTAGTTCACAAAAATGCTTCGATCTCAGTCAACAGTCTTCCGAATCCATTTTTTTATAAAGTTGTTGACCCATCCCTCCATACCCCTCCCCGCTTTTGTTTGACTCGAACATCCTTGGCTTTTTAGTGTTTTTCTATAGCAATTTTACTAAGCATCATGAAAACAAAAATGTCATGCGATGTAGGTAGCGCAACCCCGGTGAGGTGGCCTATCGAAGACTCTTCACCAACCAAGAGAGGCAAAGGTAGAGCAAACGGATTGATTTTACGGAAACAGACCCGGCAACTAATAAAGGACAACGATTGGAAAGTAGGATCTTGGAACGTAAGAACTTTGAATGAACCCGTGCGTGTTGGGCTCCTGGCTCGTGAACTGCGGAATGTCGGCGTAAACGTGGCAGCTTTCCAGGAAATATGCTGGTCGAGAACCAGAGAACGTGAATTTCGAGCGCTGGACCCCATCGCCATTCAAGTACCACATCTACTACAGCAGTGGCGATATAGTAGAAAGTGGATTTGGCATAATAGTGATTGGGAAGCAGATGAAGCGAATTATTCGGTGGAAATCGGTAGGCAACCAAATCTGTGTGTTGAGAATGAAGGGCAAGTTCTTCAACTAAAGCCTATTCAGCATATATGCGCCAACGAACGATAAGCCCGATGACATGAAGGATGAATTCTATGAGAGCCTGGATAAGGCCTACGGAGAGCTCCCAAAACAAGATGTCAAGATAGTCATCGGCGACGCAAATGAGCAGATCGGGAAAGAAGATTTCTTCCGACCCGTCATTGGAACGGAAAGGCTCCATTCAATTACCAACGATAATGGCCTGCGGCTAGTAACCTTCGCTGCTACTAGAGGGATGGCAATCAGCAGTACCTACTTCACACGAAAGAATATCCGCAAACACACCTGGTGACACCCGAGTGGCGATGGCTGCTCCCAAATAGACCACGTGCTGGTTGATGGGCGACATTTCTCAAATATCATGGATGTCAGGACCTTCCGAGGCCCTTATATCGACTCGGATCATTATCTCGTTGTAGCTAAAATTTGAACGCGGTTTCACAAGTTTCAGAACAAACAGAACGCTGCGCTTCAATATAAAACGCTTCTCCACTGGAGTAGCTGCACAGTACCGCCAGCAGCTAGACGAGCAGTTGGGAAGAATCAACGTTGCTCGAGATGTCGACAGTATGTGGGACCCTATCCACGAAGCTGTGACAACAACGGCGCGGAAAGTGATTGGCACTGGTCAACGACGAAGACGAAACGACTGGTTCGATGAAGTGTGCCAGAGAGTGACAGACATGAAGTATGTCGCCAGAAGCCATATGCTTGTGGCCGGTACTCGACAGAACAGAGAGCGGTACAGGGTAGCGAGAGCCGAAAAAAAGCGAACTCACCGCAGAAAGAAGAAAGAAAAGGCAGCACGAAGCAAGTGTGGTAGCTGAAGCTAAAGAAAGCATGAACCGGAATGATAGGCGGAGATTCTATGCAACGGTCAATGGTGCGCGGCACAAAACTGTACTAGTGACCGCTAGTGCAATGATCGAGAAGGGAATTTTCTGACCGATAACACGGCGGTGGCTGCCAGGTGGAAGGAGAACTTTCAGCAATTATTGAACGGTGTAAATGGAAATGTAGCGAGGAACAGGATGAACATTAATGATGACGATCAAGCTGTGGACCCACCGACCATAGAAGAGTTAAAAAGGCAATCAGCGATCTGATGAACTGTAAGGCTGCTGGGAAGGACGAGATCCCGGTCGAGCTTCTCAAGCACGGAAGTGAGCAGCTTTATCAGTCGATCCACAGAGTACTTCTGAAGGTATGGGAGGAAGAATTGCCCACCGGCTGGTTGGATGGCCTCATAAGCCCTATATACAAGAAAGGGCACAGACTGGAGTGTGCCAATTACAGTGGAATTACCCAGCTGAATTCGGCGTACAAAATTTTGTCACGCATCTTGTTTAACAGACTGAGACCGCTCGAAGAGTCCTTCGTCGGCGAATACCAAACTGGTTTCATTAGGGCCGTTCGAAAACTGACCAGATGTTAGCTTGCGAATGATCCTAAATAGATTCCGGGAGAATAACTTGCAAACTCACCATCTGTTTATTGATTTCAAGGCGGCGTACGACTCAGTGAAAAGAAATGAGCTGTGGCAGATAATGACTGAACTTGGTTTTCCGGTGAAACTAATTAGGCTGATACGTGCTACGCTGAATGTTCCGAAATCAAGTGTTCGGATTGCAGACGAGGTGGCAACTTCGTTCATGACGTTGGTCGGGATGAAGCAGGGAGACGCACTTTCGAATTTACTGTTCAACATTGCACTCGAGGGTGCTATTAGGAGATCTGGCGAACAGAGAAATGACACTCTTATCACATGGTCGCACATGCTCCTTGGCTTTTCGGACGATAAAGACCTAATTGGAATCAATCGCAGGTCAGTGAAAGAGACCTTCGTGCCTCTGAAGAGGGAGACAGCGAGGATAGGCTACCAAAACGAAGTGCATGGTTGCAGGTAGAGATAGAGTCAGGCTTGGTGGTGTAGGAGCTAAGAAAGTGTTTGATAGAGATGTTTTTGAAGTTGATGAAGAATTTGTTTACCTTGGAACACTTGTGACATGTGACAACGACGTTTCCCGCGAAGTGAAAAGACATGTTGCGGCTGCGAATACGGTCTTTTACGGACTATGTAACCAGCTAAGATCCCGCAGCTTACAAACGGAAACAAAATTCGCCCTGTTTAAAACATTGATTCTTCCGAGGGCTCTCTGCGGGCATGAAGCGTGGACGTTGAAAGAGGCAGACCGGAAAGCTTTCGGTGTTTTCGAGCGTAAAGTGCTGCAGACAATACTCTGTGGGAAACTCGAAAATCACGAGTTGTATCAAGTGTACAAAGATGCGAATATTATTAAGCGTGTAAAATACAGCAGACTTCAGTGGGCTGGTCTTAGCGCGAATGTCTAAAGAAAGAATTGCGAAAATAATATTCAGCAGGTAACCAGGTAGAGGTCGGCGGCTTCCGGGAAGACCAGGAATACGCTGGCTGTACGCTGTGGAAGAGGACTTGGCGATCCTGAACGTTCAGGGCAACTGGAGAAGTTTCGCCCAAGACCGACGAAGATGGAGATCTACAATACGCCCGGCAATGGTGTGACGCTACGCTGTAGCCATCAAGGTAAGGTAGGAGTTCCGTGATTGACAAGTCACGTACAAAAAATCTTAATCGTGAGTTATGAGAATTTCCCAACACTGGGTGCATGTTACATTGAGGGTGCATACCTCCATTGAGAGGAAGAATATAACTCAGCTCAGCATGGCAGTGTGATAGAAACTAGTTAACTATCCAGTTAAACAAATCAATTCTCTACAACTTGCATCATGTATAGAATGAGGGATTTAATTGCAGCAATGAACATTGACACAGGTTATCATGATTTTTAATCAAAACGTTTCTTTCTATTATTTCAATATCATTGGGGAATTCCATGGCGCCATCAAGCAATTTTTGCGTAAATTGTTTTGCGCATTATAATTTGACCTTAGGGCAATTATACATGAACGACTATGAGAGCCTCTGTTACAGAACTCATTAAACAAAACGTTTTTGAAGCCTTATAAGTTGGTTCATCGTTGCAATGATTAACATTACCACAATTTTGTTGATGTTGTCATTGCAAGTGTTTGCGAACGTTGACTCAATTCTACATATTAAAATTTTGCACCAAATCGAAAAACTGATTATTGAAACTGCTAATGAGCAAAGCGGGAAATTTGAATGCATATTTATAAACCTTAGTTCTGAAGGCGATGAATGGACCAACAACCTCGTCTTGTCACCCGAGCTACGCCAACTTGCAAGATATATCCTACGGTTACCGCACATTGTAAACTACAACGATTATCCTCGAAAACCATCTATGGTAGTGATGCATGTTGCCAATGAAAATGAAGCCAATTATCCTGAAGTAATGAATCAAGTTAGGCAATTCTTTGTTATGCTCGATTGTAATACACGCGTATTGGTACTGGTTAATAACACTGCAAGCGAAAGTTTTCAAAACATTAAAGCACATCTAATCCGTCTACAATACGACAAGGTCGCCTATGTTGTAATGGACAAAGAAAATATAGTTCGATATGATTTCACTGGAATGAACCGTATGACGTCAAACATTGTTCCTGAAGTTCAGCTATTTCAAAGTATGTTGTATAACTCAAGCAGGCGACCTATCAAAATTACTTCTTTATATAGTCCGTGGGAAGTAGTAGCAATGTGGATTCTGGAAACATGCAACTATTTGCGGACAACCTATATTTTTGAAAAAATGTGTGCCAATGATATGATACCAGCTGAATGTCTTCGATATTTGTACAATGGCAATCATGTTGATATGTTGGCAGACAGATTAAGGGGACTGAACAACATTCCACAAAACTTTCACGTTATCAACGATGTTCAACCACTTTCCCATGTGATCATAGTTCCACAGGGAAGACAATATACAGTTATTGAGATATTCACAAAACCATTCACTTGGAAATCTTGGACTACTATTATGATACTTCTTTTTCTGGTTGAAGCAATCAGTGCAATCGTTCCTACTTCCATTAGAAACGATCCAATACTGCTGTCAGTTTGTGGTCTGGAAAGGTATAATTTACATCGAGCTTCAATTGGAGAAAAATTAATAATGCTGTTTTTGATATTATTCTTTTTTGTTGTGCTCAACGCTTATGAAACAAAAATCATATCATTTATGATAAATAAACCATCAATAGGGCAAATCAGAACTCTTCAAGAGTTAAGAACATCTGGTATAAAGGTTAAAGCTGACATGAGAGGAAACCCAGATATTGTCAATGATACACTAATTGGTTCACTCTTGATACAGGATAACACAAAGCCTTTTACTTCAAAACTCGACGGTGAGAATGCCTATTTGATGAACTCCATGTTGGCATCGTTTGCAATATCACTGTGGTCCAATTATGACTTCAAGCTGCTTCGACCAAAATATGTAGTTATCGATGAACGTAAAGCTACTGCAGTTCACATGTACTGGTTTGATCCGAGAAGCCCATATTCGGAGATATTCCAATATACTTTGAAGGTATTTTTCGAAAGCGGCTTGTTGTCAAAATGGGACGAGGACTACTATCAAAAATTTCATACTGCAGACCGAGCTAAAAATCGGCACCTCATGGAAGCATATTTTAATAGATCTGAACTGGTAGCATTTAGCGATTTAACATGGATATGGATAGCTTGGTCAGTTAGTTTGACGTTTAGCTTGTTGACGCTTGTAGCTGAACTGTTAGTGGTAGCTTCTAAGCGTAGTCGTATAGATAGCATGGATCGTAATCCATAAATTACAATAATGAATTGAAGCCACTGTCAGGGTGAAGTCAGGTAGTAATTATCAAAACAATGAATATTGGATTAATTGCTTATAAAAAGATTTTTTTTTTCCTTACACTGCATCTACATCTCCAAGATAAAATTGAAATCCGAAAAACCCTAAATTTTCAATGAAAATGATCTGATTATTAAACTAGCCAAAACAGCCACTATGCAAAGAAAAAATAGCATCACCGTAGTTGTGTCAAACAGAACAATGTTAGATGCGGTTGTGCTACTTTTCCCCGAATGCCAGTTCCCCGAATAAACCATATCCCTGAATAGCTCATTTCCCCGAAAAGTTTTTGGCAGTCATAATTACCACATAATTACATTTCAGGGTGATGAACGTATTGTTCGTCTCATATGCACCCTTCTTTATTTGATCGGTGGTTCTTACAAATTTTATCGTTCTCAGCATTTTTGGTAAAATGTGTATAGTCGGCATAACCAAACACCTCCTTCTTTTGATTGCTCATCGTTCTTTCTAGGCTGGATAGTGCACTGAAAACTATTTTCCACAACAATTTGTGAATAATAAGTAGCACGCAATTTGGAAATCGACGGAAAATTGTGGCAGGCATTGAAAATTACAAGCCAACAGTAATAACAATTCTGATCATCGGTCAATCAGTCATGGCCTTTCCAACTAAATTTAAGTTTATTTCGCTAGAAATTTACATGAATCTGCCACAAAGTACCTAAACCTATCCTCGCTCAAAAATCAGATGATTGAGAAGACGCTCCACATTGTTGACTGCTCTTTCAATCACTTTTCGATGAAACCGCCAACCGTTGAAGCAAATTTGTGATACACTCGCTGAAGAGCGTGAGTTCGCTTCCTGGATACGTTTTTTTAGATTGGGAGCTATTTATAGCTAATTTTCAAACCAGCAGCAATGTAATTATCGCACATAAATATCCATCGTATATGATGGATGCCTTTTGTTACATTCGATCCGTCATAATTTTACAGGTACTGTATAGCACTTATTTGAATTGCACCTATTTCGGAGAAAAGAATCATTTGAGGAAAAGAGTCATTCTGGGAAAAGGGTCATTCGGAGAACTGGCGTCCGGCGAACCCACATTCGGGGAAAAGTTGCACAATCGTTAGATGCAGTATATGGTAGCGACGCTGTTTGAATGCGGTGACTGTCCAGCATTCTAAAACTATTTTAACTTGTATTAATTTAGTTCAAAGTCACTGAAAAATTGATTAAGTTTCAGCCGTTCAGTTGTTATGAGCTTTTAGGTACCGTAAAACGGGGTAACTTTGATAGTTTTTTCGAAGAAAACTTGAATATTTTTGCATGCTGTTTCAAAGATTTACAATTTATATTTTTAAAACAAGTACTGGCATCCTAGCTATCGATTACAGTCGATAAATTGGGAAAAGATTCATTTTGAATGGATATATAATTTTTCATGTAATCGAAAGTTGGTTTTCTGTTTTGGGGTAACTTTGATAATGGAGTATGATTCGAACAAAATTGAATGAATAAGGAACATTTGTAGGGTATTGCATACCTCTAGGCGTTTAACGTTATATGGAAATTTCTGACTTAGATTACAAAAATGGTCCCAGTTTGTGAATATGCTTTTCGCTAAGAGATTTGAGACCGTATTCAAGTTCTATGATAACTAGGCTATCAAAGATAAGTGGCCAACTATTCAAAACTACATCAAATAGTGATCGTAGAACAGATTGTTTGTAAGCGTTTTGAAAATGCTAAAATTGTGTAATTTTTTCAAATTCCTATAAAAAGCCTAAAATGTTCTTGATTAAAATGAAAACCGCTCTTACATGAAGTGTCATACTAATATTATTTAGTTTTGCATTCGATTTGCTTAACTGATTAACAGAAATTATGATATTTCATTTAGTATGGTGGGTTACGCACTATCAAAGTTACCCGCATTATCAAAGTTACCCGCATTATCAAAGTTACCCCGTTTTACGGTACCGTAAAACGGTATAACTTTGATAGTTTTTTCAAAGAAAACTTGAATATTTATGCATGCTGTTTCCAATAATTATAATTTATATTTTTAAAACAAGAACTGGCATCCTTGCTATCGATTACAGTCGATAGATTGCCATAAGATTTATTTTGAATGGATATATAATTTTTCATATAATCGACAGTTGGTTTTCTGTTTTGGGGTACCGTAAAATCGGGTGTAATTGATCAGAAGGGTGAAATTAATCATCGTATCACATGATTTTATTTATTCGTAATAGAGCACAAATATCAATGTAAGCTGCAGTAAATGAACGTTGTTTGTTGTAACTATTGTCGAATTGTGTGTTGTGAAGTTTTTTGCGTCAAAGAATGTTTATTACTATGAAAAAAATGTAAAATTCCAAAATCATGCACGGTGCTGTATTGACAAACATTCATGAACTTCTATTTGTAAGTAAGGATTTGAACATGGTATAAACCTGAAAGTTTGTGAGGATGCTTGAGATATATCTCCACACCAGATTTCATCACCAAAACTCGTACCATATGGTTGAAATAATTGAATTTCTGTTAGATATCATTGAATTCCTTAGGAAATTACATACATTTAGGCGTTTTCCGCGTATTTCTTGAAATTTAACTATGCGTTATTTATATAAATATTGCATTGTTAAGAATTTGAGAGGCATATTCGGATTGAGGGAGCTCAAATTTATCATGTAGAGTTGTTTTGAAAACTAACAACAATAGCATTGACAAGTGATCAATTTCACCCCGAAATGAGATACTCTGATTTTTTATTTTAGAGATATTTGTTAACACTAAAATGACATTTGTTAGAAAATTTATATACATTAGTCGATGAGGCACACCTTCGTACTAGAGTGTCCATCCCGGGACATCTCGGGACAAGAAATCCCGGGATTTGACAAATTTCGGGATTTCCCGTTTCCCGGGAAATTTGTTCTGACATCCCGGGAATCCCGGGATTCCCGAAATTAACGTAGAAGTGAATGAAAAACACTTAATTTCAGTGAAAAACAATGACGATCTTCCTTACTATCAAACCATATTTGATAAAATAGAAAAGCATAATGGAAAAAAGAATAAACTAGTAATTACTTTCATGAAACGGCCAATTTATCAAGTAAGAAACATATATTTTCATTTGTCTAGTTGATTTTAATGCTTTTCTCTTTAACATGTGCCGTTTTTATAAGCCTAGATTTAGAAAGCAAATTTGATAGTGTTTAACATTGAATGTTGACCGTTTCACAAGGTGATGGTTAATCACAGAGAATATGATTGAAAGGTAATCTTTGACTTGTTTACTTTGAATTACACGCTTATAATTTGTGAATATCTGGCAGATTTTATTATGATTTATCTTTCGACAAATTGAACTCTTAAATTTGAAATTTCGGGTTATCTAGTTGTGTAGCATTAAGGGAACGAATTGTCAGTTTTTAAGCATGATATTCTACAATACCTTCAATGATATTTAATCGTTTCTTTTGTTCTAAAATGTTGATTGTCTAAAACATGCTTTAATATTATGACTTAGTTTTTTAGCCATACTTCCATTCATAAGTGTTATAGAGAATTTGAAAAAAAAACCCGTAATCAGTCAAGCTAAGTTTTGGTTTTTACCTTAGTTACTTCATCAGAATAAGAAAGTTATATGTGAAATGTTATTTGATATAATCAGCATATTATCTTAGAAAGTTACATTATCTGCTCATTTCATTATAAAAGAAACATCGTGTTGTTGAATTTGTACTTCCATTTTAACCAAAATACAAGTTTTATTGTAATTTAAGAAATCCCGGGATCCCGGGATTTCCCGGGACAAGCTGAGATTTTTGTCCCGAATCCCGGGACAAGCAAAAAGGCCGGGAAATGGACACTCTACTTCGTACTTGTTTTCCTGCATTTAGTTGTTTGGCATTGTTTACATTATAGAAAACAGACTAGAAAAACCGTGAAAAATGATCAATTTCACCCGAAATTACGGTAACTTTGATAATGGAGCATAATTCAAACAAAATGGAATGAATAAGGAACATTTGTAGGGTATTGCATACCTCTAGGCGTTTAACGTTATATGGAAATTTCTGACTTAGATTACAAAAATGGTCCCAGTTTGTGAAAATGCTTTTCGCTAAGAGATTTGAGACCGTATTCAAGTTCTATGATAACTAGGCTGTCAAAGATAAGTGGCCAACTAGTCAAAACTACATCAAATAGTGATCGTAGAACAGATTGTTTGTAAGCGTTTCAAAATTGCTAAAATTGTGTCAGTTTTCAATATTCGTATAAAAAGCCTCAAATGTTCTTGATTCAAATGAAAATCGCTTTTACATGAAGAGTCATACTAATATTCTTTAGTTTTACATTCGTTTTGCTTAACTGATTAACAGAAGTTATGGTAATTCGTTTAGCATGTGGTGAGTTGCGCACTATCAAAGTTACCCGGATTATCAAAGATACCCCGTTTTACGGTACTTTTATTTCTGATGTTCTAGAATGAAAAGGTACTTTTATTTCTGATGTTCTAGAATGAACTAACGTCATACAACTGCGGATCAGTTACGTAGTAGTATTTGTATTAGCACTGTGAGTTTAACTGTGTTTTGTAAAATTAATTAACTCATTACGCGTGGTAAAGATGGACAAATTATGGGTGAAATTATGAAAAAAATCCTCCCACCCGAGCACGTGGATTTTTTTCATAATTTCACCCATAATTTGTCCATCTTTACCACGCGTAATGAGTTAATTAATTTAATAACCATGCGGATTGGATTACCGAACAGCTCAATATAAGTGTCAATTTGTGTTTTGTAGTTTTATACTTCAAAGTAGAATTATGTTTTCATATGTTTAGGCATCTGAAGAGTTTAATAAGAGAAATAACTGTGGGTTGATTGTATAACAAAGCTAACAGATAAGAACAATTTTTTGCTTTCTTCTGTTTCTTTCTTTTTTTTAAGAAGATAGTCAAACATTCAAAACTATTGAGACTTCTTCGACAGCTGATGATGAAGAATTTGAGGCATCAAATATTTTTGTTGACTCAGCATTTAGGCAAGTTCTTCAAACTTTAGAGCATATAAGTTCTGGTGAAACGATTCTTGGTTTTTGAAGATAACGGAGAAAAAACATAACTAAATGTTTGTATAAGCTAATCTGTCCCATAAGGCATTTCAACTCAATAATCACGTTTTCTCTTTCAAACTGGATTTTCTGGAATATCAAAACAATAATATTGGAAAAGTTTTGTTTCCAAGGACTGTTGAGGGCTTTCCTTAGCCGAGAAGTTAGAGTCCACAGCTACAAAGCAAAGCCATGCTGAAGGTGTCTGTTTTTTTGGGTTCGATTCCTAGTCGGTCTAGGATCTTTTCGTAATGGAAATTTCCATGACTTCCCTGGGCATAAAGTATCATCGTACCTGCCACACGATATACGAATGCAAAAATGGCAACTTTGGCAAATAAAGCTCTTAGTTGCGAGAACCGCAACCCCTTCTTGTGTTGATGTTCTTCGAACAGGCTGAAATTTTCAGGGATTGTTCTACTATATAAAAGAAGATGTTTTGCAAAATTTTAGATTTTTATATTAGGGGGAAGTGGGACAAAATGACCCCCAATGATTTCATGTCACTAAACAAGCACAATCACAAAAACTGATATATACTTTAGTAAAACTGCGCGGATTACGTTGAAATTTGGCTTGATTACTCTACGTTATATATATTTTGTGATAAGCATGGTATATGAATTTTAAAAGTACTTCAAATGGAAAAAAAACAAGTTTTTCATAAAATAAAATAGTGATTTTCAAATCGATTTTTCTCTTAACAACCGAACTAGGTCAAAAAACTAAATATGACGCTTTGTAGGGCAACTCATGGGCTTTCATTTGAGGTGTAATCCAGATGTGCCGTTTCAAAAATTAAAAAACAATAATTTTTTCTTCGGCGTAGTGTTTGAAATTGAGCCATTTTGCGAGTACCGCAACCGCCTTGTCTTGTATTGATGTTCTCCGATCGAGCTGAAATTTACAGGAGTTGTTTTCCAATATAAAAGAATAATTCCGCAAAATTTCAGATTTTTATATTAGGGAGAGACGGAGATGAACCAGCCTAGGGCTGAAAATCTCCTTAATAAAGCTATAATAATAATAATTAGGGAGAAGTGGTACAAAATAACCACTAATAAAATTCAAAATTCCATTCAAGATATAAACAGTACAGTGTCTCATAGCAGCCATATATGCAGTCAGTCTAAACTAAGCTAACCTCAATTATTTACTGCTTTTGATTCACCACGGTACACCGCGAATGAAAGCTCTTGAGTTGCCCTACAAAACTTCAACCTAGTTCGGTTGACCAAAACTAAGTCGATTTGAAAAAAAAAACTAATATTAAAAAATAACTGGTTTTTCTCGATTTGAAACATTTTTTTATCCAAATGGTAATTTTAAAGTTCATATAACGTCAAGTAAACATGCCAAAGTTCACATAAAATCGTGCATTTTTACTATCGCTATTATAGCAGTTTAATTATTTTTGTATTTTTTTATATGTATTAAATCATTAGTGGTTATTTTATACCACTTCCCCCTAATATAAAATTCTGAAATTTAGGGAAATATCTTCTTTTATGTAGGAAAACAACTCCTGTAAATTTCAGCTCGATCGGAGAACATCGATACAACCTCTCTAGACAAGGCGGTTGCGGTACTCGCTATATGACTCAAGTTCAAACACTACCCAGAAGAAAAAAATCGAAAATTTTTGAAACGGCATATCTGGATTACACCTCAAATAAAAGCCCATGAGTTACCCTACAAAACGTCATATTTAGTTTTTTTACCTAGTTCGGTTGGTAAGAAAAAAATCGATTTGAAAATCACTAAATTTTTTATGAAAAACTCATTTTTTTCGATTTGAAGTTCTTTCAAAATCCATATACCATTCTTCTTCTTTCTGGCGTTACGTCCCAACTAGGACAAAGCCTGCTTCTCAGATTAGTGTTCTTATGAGCACTTCCACAGTTATTAACTGAGAGCTTTCTTTGCCAATTGACCATTTTTGCATGTTTATATCGTGTGGCAGGTACAAAGATACTCTATGCCCTGGGATGTCGAGAAAATTTCCAACCCGAAAAGATCCTCGACCGGTGGGATTCGAACCCACGACCCTCAGCTTGGTCTTACTGAATAGCTGCGCGTTTACCGCTACGGCTATCTGGGCTACGACTATTCGCCTCATTATTAATATTAAAATATGCCATAGACTTTTGAAATTGGTCAAAAAATGGCAGAGCTATTAACAAAACTAATTCGCACTCGTCGTAGGTGAACCATCCTTTTGCACGATACATTCATTCAAAATCGATAAGGTACCTCGGGGTAAGTGGGACATAAAAAAAAAAGATAGTTCAAACAGATTGTTCAATATAATTTAAAAATGTTAATATTTTCAAAATCCAACAACACGGTCACATTTTGGCAATACATATGCTGGTGCGTGCATGAATTTGATCGAATAATTTCGAAATTGTGAAAGTCTTAGAAGAAAGATGGACAATGAGCCATTAGCCATTAGACCTCGCTAAACGGGGCGAGTGGGACACATCCAGTTTCAACGTTAAACCACATCAGTAAGTCAACCGTTGCTATAATAGGATTGATAAATCATAGATTTTCAATTTTGAGTACATATTTGATGTCCATAAGGGATCAACCATAAAATACGTTAAAACGTTACGTACGGAAGAAAGCGCAAATGTAAGGTTATGTCACATCGCATTCAATTGTATCTGAAAATTCCTCACTAAAAACGTAAAGAGGTATAAAACATGTTCAAAATATATCATTTATTAATTATCAATCGAAATGCAGCACGAAAACTTTCAATAATTGACGAATTTTTAAATACTTTACTATTATTTGTAATTACTGTTATGCATGCCGGAAAACCACTTAATGGGATAAAACTGTTTTACGCAACTACTGAATTTAATTTGAAATATCAAATAAAGTTCAATAAAATAGTATAACAAATCGTTCACATAATGTATTTTAAATTTTATCTCTGTCTTCGTTCAATTTTAAATTAATATTTCAAAAATAAAAAAATAAATAAAAATATTTAGAATAATTAGTCATTTTGTCTCCCTATTCAACAGTTATGTAATATAAGTTTTTTTTTAATACAAATCATTCATTTGAATATTTTAGTGCCACTCTTGCAAGAAATGCTCAAGAAAACCATTTTTCTTTGATTGCAGTACACAGTTGTAAAGAAATGTCAATTCAAATGGGACTTACTGTAGAAAATTTCTTGAACATTTCTTTCCGCAGTAAAAAAAATCCTCTGGGGATTCTTCCAAGAGTTTCTCTTGAAATCCCTACAAAGATTCTTCCATAAATTCCTGCAGGAATTTTATCAGGAATTTTCCGAATAATTTCGCCACGAATTTCTTCCATGCATTCTCCCAGAGTTACCACCAGGAAATTCTGTACATGAGTTACTCAAAGATTTCTCCACATAATTCTTCAGGGATTTCGCCATGAAATTCTCTATGGATTCCTCAGGAATTTCTCAAGCGATTCGTTCGTGGCCTCTAAAAACCCTCAAGGGTTTCCTCCAGGAGTTTCCCTTAAAAATTCTCCAGAGATTCTCCCATGAACTCCTGCAGTAATTTCATCAGAAATTATCATCAGAATTTCTCCAGGGAATACATTGAGAAAATCTTTACAAAAAATCCTCCAGAAAAACCTCTACATAAATTTCTTTTGGGAAATCTCTTCATGGATTCCTCCAATGAAGGTACCACCAGAAATTTCTCCATGTATTCCTACAAGGATTATTCCAGGGATTTCTCCAGAAATATCCACAGTGGTGGGGTATATCTACGCATTTCACCAATAAAATCTTTTCTGCTATTCTTTCTGGCATACCTCCAAGGATTTTTCAGCTATTCAAGAGATGCCTTCAGGTGTACTACAACGAATTCCTAAAGGGATTCTTCCAGAATTTCCTCGTGGAATTGTCCCAGAATTACCACCAGGAAATCAATGTCTTCAGATATCTCTTCAGAGATTTGTCCAGATACACTAAGGTTTTTTTTTACACGGTCCCCCGTGCCGTGCAAAAAAATTCCGTGCAAAAAAAACCGTGCTAATTCTGGAATTTGTGTTAAAATAAACCGTGGTAATTCTAGAATCCATGGAAAAAGTACCGTGTTAATTCTGAAATCCGTGTGAATAGGAAAAAAAAGCCGTGTTAATTCCGAAATCCGTGTAAATAAGAAAAAAACCGTGTTATTTCCGAATTTTGCGCAAAAAAGTACCGTGTTAATTCCGAAAGGCGTGTAAAAAAAGCCGTGTAAAAATAAAGCGTGCAAAAAAAAAACCGTGTAAAAAAAGACTTTAGTGTAATTCTACAGGGATTTTTCAGGGATTTCATCAAGAATTCCTTCAGGTGTTCAACAACTCACGATTTCCTCAAGGGGTTCCTAAAAAGGAATTATCCCAGAGTTATCACCAGGAAAATCATTACATGATTTACTCATTCAGTGTGCATTAGGGTGGTTCAAAATTTAAAAATGTTTGAAGATTAAATCTCCCATATGCTTCATACCATCCTTGCCATAAAAATAGTATTCTGTGGAATTTTCAGCTTTCTATGTGGTGATTTAAAGGTGGCCCAAAGACAATGTAGGTTTATATGGAAATTACAATGGAGAAATTTGGAGATATGTTCCAAACACGCTAGTACTGTAGTGTAAGTACAAACTTTTTATCACATAGTAGAAACTTATTCTTTATGCCATAATAAAGAAATTTGCTGAAGAGAAAAATTCAATCCGACGGATAGCAGAGGAGATATTCATGAGATTGTTTGCAATTATTTAGCTTAATATGGGATTTTAGCCCTGCAAACATGTACAAAAATCCCAAACAAAATTAGCTCAAAAGGGATTTGTTTCTTCTGCAACATCCTTTATTAAGTTTTGATGAATGAGTTTTTAATATGGGATGATAAGTTTCTACTTACATTACAGTACAAGAGTGTTTGGAACATTTCTCAACATTTCTCCATAGTAATTTCCATATACACCTACATTGTCTTTGGGTCACCTTTAAATCACCACCTAGAAAGCTGAAAATTTTACAGAACCATATTTTTATGATAAGGATGGTTAGAAGCATATGGGAGATTGGATTTTCAAACATTTTTTAAATTTGAATCGCCCTAGTGTGCATCGTACCTTCGTGCTGTGCGTACATGAACTCTCTCTACTCATGAAAGTTTTTTAAAAACTACCTAAAGCAATAAAACAGTACTCTTCAGTGCTAAATTAAAAACGGTACTTTTCAGTGCTACTAAAACAGTACTTTTCAGTACTATTTTTTCTACTATTGATCCCTTTACGATCCTTGTTTGGACCCGTACATTCGATTTTTCGTTGGACCCGTTGGCGAAAGCTAGCGGTGGTAATCCTTCTTGGACACCGTCTTGGAAAAAAACCTCTCCTTCGTTTATTCACTAAACATGGCTGCAACAACAAACAAAAGGAAGGGTTAATCTCTAAATTCACAACTTCCTTCCAAAAAAAAGTGGGATTGAAAACTGTCACTAAACGTGGCAAGAATGGAAGAAAGGACGTTTCTCCGGAATGCGCACTTCTTCCAAGGGTGAAATGGATAATGTTGATAATTGCATCGAAATGAGCAATCACTAAACTGAGAAGGCTCTGCCCAGTGTGAACGTAATGCCAAGAAGAAGAAGTATTGAACAATGCTCATTTTTCAGTTAATTATCGCTTGATTAATAATCATACCCATCATGCTCATTTAGAAACTAATATTAATCCGTCGGGTAGCCGTTCGAATTTGATGCAATGTTCAAAACCACCGTTATGACTGAAGCAGTCCTAGTTGGTATAAAATTTACTACTCAAATTGTTATTGGATTACGTTTTTTCTTCTTCTTCTTCTTCTTCTTCTTCTTCTTCTTCTTCTTCTTCTTCTTCTTCTTTGCATTAACGTTCTCAATGGGACAAAGCCTTCTTCTCAGCTTATGAGCCCTTCCACAGGTATTTACCGAGAGCTTGTAACCTGCTCCTATAGCTTGATGGCTATAGCGGGTGATCATCACTCTCGTACATCAAGCCACTGATGGGCTTAAAGCCTTACCAACCAATACAGGAGTTTTGGGTAAATGATCATCATGTCAAACCATCACACTTTCACAACATTAACAACAGAACATTTTATCAGATTGATCGTAGTTAATTGTCGATCAATCGCGCCGCATGCCTCAAATGGATGCTCCGCTGGGCGCAAGCTGCTTTACTCTCACTTTTATTACCCGACATCATCCAATCAATAGCGAATGTCAGACATTCTTCTTCAGCACAATGAAACCCGAGTTAAACTAAATTGTCACGAAAATGTACAACCGAAAAAAAACTATCTACAAAATAACACGCAATATCTAGTATACAAAAAACGACCTCATTGTTTAAAAATTGGATGACTGCATCAGCACCGCACGTTACTCAATGAGAAAGAAAACTATTGACTCTGGAAAGAACCTTCGAACAACAGACAAACATTCGTTTAAAGCTTACACTTACTGCCCTTTGGTTTGATGTCGATGTATGGCTGCACCATGGGATACAGGGCTCGGGTGGATTTGGATCCGGCCAGGTCGCCAACTTTGACGAAGTCTTTCTGTGTGCTGGCGTCGTCGGTTGATTGTTTGGCCACGTCAGCCGGGGCATCTTTGTGACCGGCACCACCCTCGGCAGTGGACACTACGTGGATCGAGAGCGACCGTCGTAGGGAGGCGTCCTTCACGATGTATTCCTTGTAATAGTCAACGATCTGCTGCTTGGTGAGCGTTTGCAAGAAGGCCACCTCCACCTGCGCCCGGTTGAAGTGGTATTGCTGCAAAGCGATTTCGTTCAAGAATTTCGTAAACTGAGACGATAGCCTCTTGGGCTTTTCCAGCTTCATGGCGGCCAGTGCCTCCTTGTGTCGTTTGAACTCCTCCTCGGTCATGTTTTCGAGATAGTCGACCATTCCGTTCAGGAAGTGCTCTATCCGCTCCTCGACGAACGCCGGATGGTTGGCCGATTGGACAATCACTCGGATGCCCTGCACGCCGTTCGATTTGCGCGAACCGCAAAACACGATGTAACCGAGCTGTTCTTTGGTCCGCAGCTGGTTGTAGCACGGTTCGCTCAGGATTTGCGTTACCAAGTCCACGTACACGTTGGCTTGGTCATTTTGCATGCCGCACTGCAGGTACAGTTCGGCACACGAGCTCTTGTGGAACTCGTTGGTCATTTCGAACAGACAGTTTTCACCGTTGTTCAGCTTATATTCACGCTTCAACATCAGTTGTCGGGCAAGAAGTGGCACCACATTAGCATCCGTTTTCTTCAGTTTGTCTTCAACCTTACTAGACATCTCCAATGCCTTCTCCTTGTTCACATTTCCGTAGATGAAGCACTCGACATGCATTCGTGACAGCAGCTCGTCAATGAAGGTTCGTAACCGGTCGACGGTTACCAATTCCGTAGCATCAATCAACTCCTGTTTGGACCATGCTTGCTCAGTGAGCAACAGGGCCAAATAGTAGACAGCATGCTGGTATGGCTGCTCGGCCTGGTAGTTCTTTAAATTCCGTATATATTGCTCCTTGAGGATTTCGAATCTCTTCTCGTCAATTTTGAAGTTGAACATATCATCCAGCATCTTCTCCAGAAGAATATGCTGCTTGTGGCTATATCCTCCTATCGAGACGCTAACGCCATAAGTCGTATTGGCAACCCCCAACCGCAGCCCCGCCAAACCGGCCGCATACAGATACTCGTTCAGGTGGTCCTTGAACAGCTGCACGAACAGATGCGTCAGGTTGCAGTTGAGTGGATCCGAATACACGATCGGGCTGCAAAAGTCCAAATTCATTAGCGTTTTGGGCTTGAGAAATTCGACGTCCTGTTTGAACCACACGCGCATCATCGGCGTATTGTGGATGATCACCGGAATGCTCTCGATGTCCGCATCGACTGTCAGCAGGTCGAAATTGGTCGGGATGAAGGGATTTGACGATGGTAATTTAGAAAGCAGTACTATTGAGAAGATCATCAAAGATGCTCTCCCTATATTACTGTCTGGTGCGGGGGTATTGTAACTTGCTCCTATAGCTTGATGGCTATAGCGGGTGATCATCACTCTCGTACATCAAGCCACTGATGGGCTTAAAGCCTTACCAACCAATACAGGAGTTTTGGGTAAATGATCATCATGTCAAACCATCACACTTTCACAACATCAACAACAGAACATTTTATCAGATTGATCGTAGTTAATTGTCGATCAATCGCGCCGCATGCCTCAAATGGATGCTCCGCTGGGCGCAAGCTGCTTTACTCTCACTTTTATTACCCGACATTACCCGACAGGAGCGGATAGAGCACTTCCTGAACGGAATGGTCGACTATCTCGAAAACATGACCGAGGAGGAGTTCAAACGACACAAGGAGGCACTGGCCGCCATGAAGCTGGAAAAGCCCAAGAGGCTATCGTCTCAGTTTACGAAATTCTTGAACGAAATCGCTTTGCAGCAATACCACTTCAACCGGGCGCAGGTGGAGGTGGCCTTCTTGCAAACGCTCACCAAGCAGCAGATCGTTGACTATTACAAGGAATACATCGTGAAGGACGCCTCCCTACGACGGTCGCTCTCGATCCACGTAGTGTCCACTGCCGAGGGTGGTGCCGGTCACAAAGATGCCCCGGCTGACGTGGCCAAACAATCAACCGACGACGCCAGCACACAGAAAGACTTCGTCAAAGTTGGCGACCTGGCCGGATCCAAATCCACCCGAGCCCTGTATCCCATGGTGCAGCCATACATCGACATCAAACCAAAGGGCAGTAAGTGTAAGCTTTAAACGAATGTTTGTCTGTTGTTCGAAGGTTCTTTCCAGAGTCAATAGTTTTCTTTCTCATTGAGTAACGTGCGGTGCTGATGCAGTCATCCAATTTTTAAACAATGAGGTCGTTTTTTGTATACTAGATATTGCGTGTTATTTTGTAGATAGTTTTTTTTCGGTTGTACATTTTCGTGACAATTTAGTTTAACTCGGGTTTCATTGTGCTGAAGAAGAATGTCTGACATTCGCTATTGATTGGATGATGTCGGGTAATAAAAGTGAGAGTAAAGCAGCTTGCGCCCAGCGGAGCATCCATTTGAGGCATGCGGCGCGATTGATCGACAATTAACTACGATCAATCTGATAAAATGTTCTGTTGTTAATGTTGTGAAAGTGTGATGGTTTGACATGATGATCATTTACCCAAAACTCCTGTATTGGTTGGTAAGGCTTTAAGCCCATCAGTGGCTTGATGTACGAGAGTGATGATCACCCGCTATAGCCATCAAGCTATAGGAGCAGGTTACAAGCTTTCTATGCCAAAGTTGTCATTTTCGCATTCGTATATCGTGTGGCAGGTACGCTTATACTCTATGCCCAGGGAAGTTAAGGACCGGCCGGGAATCGAACCCAGACACCTTCAGCATGGATTTGCTTTGTAGCCGTGGACTCTATCCACTCGGCTAAGGAAGGCCTGTTATGTTGTTCAACTGTTTTCGTCATTTGAAACTATTATTTTTGAAACTTCAGATGTTTCTGTTGAAACACAGTTTGGAAATATAATTTCATTGCTGCCTATTTGCCTTTTCCATGCTCTGAGGAGCAAGTTAATTTGCTCCAAACTGACTTGCGAAACTTGTCAAAAAATTTAGTCAATGCCCAAGTAACAATTTCAGTGCTTTTTGATCTTAGATGTTATTTATGGAGGTTTTATTAGAGATGTATTCATTCCTAACAGATTTAATGAAGCATTGCAAAGTGCCAAACGTTCTTTTCGGTAAAACCCACTTTAAAATGCTTTGTAGATATCTACAAGAGCTACCGTTAAAACTTATTTGCTGGCCACATTTGTTGATAATAAATTGTATTTTGAAGGAGCTGTGTAGTGTCTATTAAAACCTAAACATAAAACCTCATCTTGCTTGTCTTGTCAAGGCATGGGTAAAACTTCTAAGACTACACTAAGTCATGTTAAAGCCTTCTTAAAACTCAATTGTCTGATGCATGTTATTGGAATGCAGTCTGCGTGTGGTTATCAATATCATTATGTTGATAATGATAATCATGTAGTTAAATAAGGATTAATCAAAACGCAAACATAGAAATGACAAATATTCCTCTCGAAGAATTAACAGACTACCGTATAAAGCATATTTTTCCCATGCTTGCCTGAACTTCCCGTTCAAGTGGGACAACTATAGCATAGCTATGCTGCACACTACAGCTGAGCTACACGAAAAAAGCTTTCATTTTTCAGGCACTTATCACTTACCGTTTTCTGCATCAGTACAGCCGATCAAGCACGGCCGGCTTCATTATAACAATCCAGATGCATAACGGCACAAATTTAATAAAATGATTTGCATCACAAAACTGTATCTTCCGATTTGTTTACCTTTTTGACAGCACTAGCTTTCCTGAGTGCATTCAGTTTAAGTCAAGGCTCTTAAAAAACCTATTTGTCTTAGTGCAGAACAAATATTCTGATTTAGGAATATTTTAGCCAGTGAGGGTTTTACGCACGGGTTCTTAAGATCAAAAGCGTTTATGAATGGTTTTATTGTTCAGAATAATCACCAATTGATCTTAAACTATCCCAGACAAGACCAGCAAGATTTAACTGGATGGAATCCATTTTTATTGTCGCCGTTTCGGATTGATAATTACAATATGCGTGGGAAATTTCAATTTACGATTGAGATGAGCATGAAATCATTCTGAAAATGGCATGGATTAAAATATTAGATAGCCAATAATGATGTCGTAACTGTGGCGCGTTGCTGTAAATCGAAAAATTTTATTTCATTCCACCAGTAAATTTTTATTGGCAGGAAATTCACGCGATCGTAAGGAAATTTTCGGCCATGCAAAAAATGATTATTTTAATTGATTATTATGAGTCGGCAGACATCATGACGGTTTCAATATCAAAAAAGGTTATGGTTTATAAACAACTTATCGGTTGATGTTTGTTCAATCATAAGCTCTTAACATTGGTTTTATTCCGTGAATTAGGATATCTTAAAAGATTTAATACCGCTAGTTGAGCTCAATAAGTCTATACAATAGCTCTTATGAATGTTTTATAGCATACTACAAGGGTAGATGTATTCATACGATACAAAACTAAGAAGTTTAGAAACAGTTTTGAGGTATAGTCTTAACAACCTCCTGTAGTGTGGGCCTTTTCGGGCTTAACGGAGTTTTATCAAAGGTTTATTAAGGTTATTAAGACTAATAAGTTCTAAAATGAGTTTTAACGATATGGTGGTAACAACAGCTTGTAGTAAATGAAAAAAACTAAAAATGTTACTTGGGTGGTGACTGTAATGCCAATCATCGGTCATGGAATAATCCGCAAAGTAATTCCAATGGCAGTATTTATATGATCCGAAACGATTTTCACAATTAAGAGACAAAAATTTTGAAAATAAGATTTCTGAATTGGACCCTGGCTTAGAGCCTTTTGGAAACATTTTCAATTTGAGACTTTTACTAGTCCAATAGAAAATCAAGTTACTCAGGACCTCACAAACATTTTTCATCATGAGAATGTTTTTGAAAATTCCTGGGAGACTGATTCGGAAGAAGTGAGAATTATTATTAAAAAAATCTTAATTATGAAAGCTCCTGGCGATGATGGAATTTTCTACATCCTCATCAAGAAACTTCCAGAAAGTATCTTATCATTCTTAGCTGATATATTTAACAAATGCTTTCAGTTGGCATATTTTCCTGACAAATGGAAAAATGCCATGGTTGTATTAACTTTAAAACCAGATAAAAATCCTGCAGAAGCCTCTAGCTATGGTCCAATCTTTTCTTCTCTAGTTTGCTTTCCTCCATCAGTAAACTTTTTGAACAAGTTATTTTGAATAGTATGATGGTCTACATCAACGAAAATTCAATTTTTGCTAATGAACAGTTCGGGTTCCGCCATGGACATTCGACAACTCATCAAGTTTTACGTGTAACAAACTTGATTCGTTCCAATAAATCTGAAGGCTATTCTACTGGTCTTGCTCTTCTAGACATAGAAAAAGCATTCGACAGTGTTTGGCATGAGGGCTTGATTGTAAAATGAAACAACTTTAACCCTCCAATACCCAACCCCGCCTTTGGACGGGGTACACTTTGAAATTTTGTGTATTTTTTCGTGACTCGGAAATCAAAATGATTTTATTTTTGGCTTACACCTTGACTCATAACACGCATGTGAGAAAAGTGTTTTATAACTTTTGAAACCTTTTTGTATTTTTGAAAATTGTTTGAAAAATTGTATTCTTAACCTACCTGGGTTTATTTAACTTGTAATATAAAAAATCGTACCTTTTATATTTTTCTACTATTAACCTATAACAGAAGAAGAGCTTTCAGTAACTAAAAGAGGCTTTAAGAAAAAATGAAAAAGGATAGGGATGTTCAAAAATAAAAATAATAAAAACCAAAATTCATAGATTTGCGAATAAAAATAAATCATTGCCCAAAACGTGTTGAGAACTATTTCAGATAACTGAAAATGATATTTAGATCGAAAATAAAAATTTGGGTATCAGAGGGTTAATTTTCCAACATACATTATTAGAATAATTATTATCTGTCTAATCGTACACTTCAGGTTAATTATCTGGTGTTACTAATGGCAGCATTTTGAAACCAATATCATACAATATTGTCACATCTGACTTACCTGAGTTACCTCAGGGAAGTCAAAAGTCTTTGTTTGCGAATAAAACAGGACTCTCCACCAAAGGACGGTTAAGTTGAGTTAAGTAAATTGAACGCGTTTTTATGTCTCTTTTAAGGTGAAGATGAATCCAAGCCAAGCCTTAAATTTTCAAGAGCACAAATCTGGAGAACCGAATACCCGCTTGAGCTGAAAACTTAATCGATTGGTCACCACTAGCTAGTGACCAATCGATTAAGTTTTCAGCTCAAACGGATGTTTGGTTTTTCAGATTTGTGCTCCTGAAAATTCTAGGTTTGGCTTCGATTCATCTTCACCTTAATCAGGTGAAATCCACTCAACTATTAAAATTAAAATTAAAATTAATGAAAGCATAATTTAGTTTAACAACATTAGGATGGTTGTGTTTTCAAACGCCGAAAGACAAAACTTCGAATGCCTAAGCCCTGAATCTACCTGGGGCTGTTAGGAAGCACAAAAAAAATGCAAAGCCCATTCATTCGTCTATGTATGAAAATCATCATTGTACCTGTTTATATTGGCGACATAAAAAGTATACTTTTTCCCAAGCACAGCAATCTCGAGGAACTCTAGCGAGCAATCGGCTACAAGTTCGTGTCCGTTTGAATGTATAATCAGAGTAGAGGTGCTAGTCGAACTGGTTAGTCTTGAATCAGTACCACGATTGCCGTCAGCTGATTCTTATGGCGTCGTTTGTATCTTTTACTGTTGTCATTATCATTGCTACACTCTTTGGCAGATCAGTAAGAAATTAGGCAAATGCTCCGTTAGAGTACTACGAAAAAGAAACATTGAACGGTATTTTATAAAATGTAAATGTGTTAATCAACGATTTAAAGTGTTTGGTTCCAGATTGTTCTACTGGGGTTTATCGTGATCCTGATATATTTGATTTGAAAAACGTGCAAAATGAACAGCGATCATCCAGAGGAGAATTTGTCCACATGGTTTGAACTGAAACAAGCATCTTATCAGGAAGTATGAATTGATTATTTTTCATTGTAGGCAGCGATTGGCTGGACGTCAAATGGAAATATTGATTATATGTGCGGTGGTACACTTATTTCATCAAAGCATGTTCTTACGGCTGCTCACTGTATGCTAAATGAACACGGGTAATTATTGTAATATCTCTTCATACAATTTACTGATCTAAGTAACATATTTGTTTAATATTTTAGAGTACAACCTGATATGGTTCAACTGGGTGATATCAATTCGATTGGTGCGAAAGATGGCGCATCGACTCAGCCGATCAGAATTCGTAACTTCAAAAGGCATCCAGAATATAGATCTAGTAGAAAATATTTTGACATCGCAATTGTAGAACTTGATACGGATGTGAAGTTCGATATAGCCACCTATTCTGCATGTTTGTGGCTAGAGAAAGATGTGCCCAAAGAAAAAATGCACGTAATCGGTTTCAGAGAGAAAGTTGACTGGAAGAATAATACTGTGTCCTGGAGAAAGATTGAGTTATCTTTCATTGATCACGAAAACTGTACCGAACAGTTGCCAGTAAGTGCGCGAGCCCAACCTCGTGGATTTGTTGAAGAGCAATTCTGTGCTGCAAGTGATCATGGGGATGCTTGTGAGGTAAATTTTTAGAAATAAGCAGTATGGTTTCCTACAATGCGGTGCAACCGACTTCATTCAACATAGTTCAATTTTCCAGATGTCTTCCTACAAAATTACAGCTTTTTGATTTTGTGGGAATCAGATTGGTAACACTTACACAATAAAAACCACAATTGTTATTTAACGTTATTGTAGCCATACATAAGATCGGTCTTAAACATTGTGTGCGGCTACATCTTTTAAGGAGCAGCACTCATCATTAATTTAAGAATTTTCAAAAGAATTTTTTAATTCAAGATCCAGAAAGTTTACATGACAATGTCTTCACTGTTTTATGTTCTTCACATGAAACACAGTGAGCATAATTTTGAGTCAGCTTTTTTATTTGAAGCGAAAACCTGCTTTTGAAGTTCCTATCATGAGAATGATTATCGTATCCGTTATTATCCGCTCGAGTTCCAATCAGCTCAAGTTGCAAAATGTAAAGGTATATTTTCGTTGCAAATCTAAATGATAATCGCAATAATGAAATGCGGCCAACAAATTGCACGAATGGAGACTTGAGAAGCATCGTGTTGTAGGAAACGTAACCATATAACAATGTATACCTAACAATTATTGTTTTCAGGGTGATTCTGGAGGCCCCATACAGATCGAAAGAGATATGAATGGATCGATTATACCTTTCGTAGTTGGCATAGTTTCTTTCGGTTCTCCATGCTCTGCGGAATCCATTGGTGTGTATACTCGTGTAGCTTCTTATCGGGATTGGATAGAACAAGAACTTCAACAGCCAATCAACTATCTGTGTGCTCAATTGAGGAATATTACCTGTATAGAATAAAACAACTAATTTTAATTCTTTATTTCTTGTACACAACAATGAACTACGGTAAACAATGATCCTATTTAAATTACAACACTTATTGAACATCGCTTTGCGTTCACACCAAGATTTTATACCTAACTAAGGGCCGATTTCTTCACCACCGCTTAGGCCTTGAACCAAGTTTAACTATATGGGTAAGCGTGGTTTACGGCTCAAGCCATGGTGAAGAAATCGGCCCTAAGACCAAAAAACCTCATTATATCATAATGGAATAAAGATTTCTAATCATTTCGGATGCACGATCCACCTAGTCATCAGTTTAATTTTTGTGTTTTATTCTTCGTATTAAACATAAAATGTTCCACTACGGCGGATATTTGAGCTTACCTACCATAAAGATTAATTTTCCCAGTGCATTTTTTAATGCTGTTATGGTTCGTTCACTTTTACACCAAAACTGTAATGATGTATTTCGATGAATGATACTCACTTGATACTTGGGCTACAATTCGCTGCGATGAATCTGCGCCGACTGGATGAGTCTTCTTTACTGGGATCGGTCCTAGGCCAATCGCTTCCAGTCGCCCTTAGAGTTTTCAATTTTCCCGGGATTTGACTTCCCGGGAAACGGGAATGAAAATTTTCATTTCCCGGGAATTCCCGGGATCCCGGGAAATTCATGAAAACCGTGAACATCATGCTAATTTGATGGAGTGTTTTTGAATTATCCATGCATATGTATATTATAATTTAGACCAGTAAATGTGTACGGTTATTTGTTTTTTATAAGTAATTTGTTTATGTTCCTAAATCTTAATCTTTTGGCTTCGTTTTATGCGAGGATTCGAAACAAAAAACTTTATAAATTTAAGCAAAAATCCATGTGCAGGTCATCTAGACAAATCGTATTAGTTCAAATAATATTGCCCAACATTAATTCAAACTTTTCGAACATTAAATCAAAAACCAACTAGTCTTTCGTTGAAAATTGAGACTGTTACACAGCGTAACAAAAATGACATTTTTGCGTGTCTCAAACATTAAATTATGTGTCTCTAGTAGATTTGGGGTAGCTGAATCTAATTCCGTTCTCATATTGTCCCTGCATGTCACAAATTTTAGCTACACTTCGCTACACAGTTGTAAAAAACACTGGTTCAATTGATGTTTCCATGAAACTAAAGATATAATTAATCAAATTTTTTTGTGATCTAGTCCAGCAAGCATGCAAAATAGGACTTCAAGTTTCATTTCAGATATAATTATATTGAAGTTGCTCGATAAAATTTTGATTAAATCAATTTTTTCAACATGCTTGTAGTCTCTATACAAAACTCTTCGTTTCTCTTATATGGTGAAATACAATACTTTTCTATAACTTTTGAAATAGTATTATGAACTTCGCTGATAAGTATTGCTATACACATAAAGTTTGAATTCTGTGGTAAATTAAGCAAATAAATTGCCTTACAAGCTCACAAACTTGCATGTACGTTGGCTGATAAAGTCAAATTTTCCATTTTCAACAGCCAATATTTCAAAATATTTTTGAATATATGCATTTTTCGATAACTATTACGAGAAGATTACGATTACAAAAATCAGCTCAATAAATGAAGAGTAAATTGAACGATGGTTTTTATTTGAATATAGATGATCTTTAGAATTCTTCATGAAAATACACTGAAATGAATTTTATTGTAGAAACTACTGAATCCATGGTGAAATTAAGAACTGCACCAACGAATTTCAACCGACTACATTAATCTGTTAACTCTACGAAAACACAGCCAACGTCACCATCACTACACAAGAAAATATATTCGGTTTATTTAACTAGAGCTGCAGTATTAATAACTAGAAAAAATCTTGATTTGACAAGTCTGGCAGTATACTTTTGACCACACTGTGTTGCACGGTGGGTGTCTCGGATTGAAAAACAAAGCTTTGTAGAGAATGCTACTATGGACATGGTCACATTTACTTCACTGGTCAGTGATTTTTACCAGAATATAGTAAAGTTCACAGATTTTTGTAGTTGGTTGAAAATCGTTGGTGCAGTTCTTAATTCTACCATGGATTCGGTAGATTATACAACAAAATTTGTTTTCGTGTAGAGCTTCCCGGGAAATACGGGAATCCCGGGAAGCAGAAAATTATTTCCCGGGAAACGGGAATCCCGGGAAATCTCATTTCCCGGGAAATGTTCCCGGGATTGAAAACTCTAGTCGCCCTGTACATCAAGTGCCCTTAAGTCCTCCTCAAGTGCAAAAAGTCATCGTGTGCGCGGTCTACCACGAAATCGGAGGCTTCGTCCGGGATCTCTGTTGAATTTTATCTTTGCTTGTCGTTCTTCCGGCATACGGGCAACGTGACCAGCCCAACGCAGCCTGTCGTGTTTTATGCGCTTGACAATATCCACCTCTTTATACACAGTTCGAACGAAACGTGCCGTTTTCTAGTTTACCGCCGAGTATTGTTCGCAGAACTTTACGTTCAAACACCCCGAAAGCTCTCCGGTCGATTTCCATCAATGTCCATGATTCATGGCCATATAGGAAAACCGGAAGGATCGGTGTCTTGTATAACGAGAGTTTTGTTTTCATAGTCTGCAACGGCACTTCAGCTGGTTACGGAGCTTGTAGGAAGCCCGACTCGCAGCTGCAATACGTCTTTTCTCCTCGCGGGTAACATCATTATCGTACGTCACTAGTGTTCCAAGATACAGAAATTTTTCCACCACTTCAAACTTTTCACCACCTAGCACCATTTCGCTACCACTAACAAGTCCCACGTTGGCCACCAGCTATCATGTACCTACTTCGTTTATGTGGTGTTGATCGTGAGCCCGATCCTCGCTGTCTCCCTCTTGAAAGGCACGAACCCCTCTTCCACTGCCCGACGGTCAACCCCTATGATGTCGATATCGTTCGCAAAGCCAAGGAGCATATGAGAACGTGTAGTAATGGTACCGCTTCGCTGCCGACCAGCTCTCCTGATAGCACCTCTGAGCGCTATGTTTAACAGCAAGTTAGAAAGAGCTTTTGTTGCTTAAAACTTTACTGCACCCTTCGGAATAGAAGTTCGTTTCTGGCAAAATATGGACACGCACCACAGAGCTAAAGTTTTTGCAAAAACTTTCCGGCAACATATAAGAAACACCATGTAAACAAACAAACTGTTGCTAGAACATGTTTTCGTTGTTACATGATACGTGAGGTGCAACTCAACTATACTGCAACTTGATTGAAATAAACATTTTTTTAACTATCAAACACGTAGTTTAGTGCAACTTTCACGCAACTGGGATGAATCTTCTTGAGTTGTGGATATCGAATCGCAGCAGCAAAAATCGACGGGATATCCCTAAACTCCGTGCTACTCCCTGGTCCAGACCTCCTGACATCGCTCCCTTCCGTGCAATTTCGCTTCCGACAGTATCCAATGGCAGTAAGTGGTGACATGATGTATCACCAGGTACAAGTCATTGAACGTGACCGACCGGCACAAAGCTTCTTGTTCCGTGAAAATCCGAACGTGTTCATGATAGACGTTCTCACTTTCGGAGCCACTAGCTCCCCCCTCATCTGCTCAGTTCATCAAGAACCGCAACGCGCAGGAGTTCTCCGAGCGATACCCACGGGCGTCGGAGAAGATTCATAAGTGCCACTACGTTGACGACTATCTTGATAGTTTTGAGTCAACCGACGAAGCGAAATCAGTGGCGGGCGAAGTAAGGTGGATTCACTCGAATGGTAGCTTTGAGCTGCGTAACTGGGCATTAGGCCATCCCTTATTTTTCGAAAATGCGAAATGTTATAAGTTCGTCATTGTAAAGTGCTCGTTTTGGTAAGAAAAAAATCAGGTAAAAATTTGAAGTCCGTTCGTGGACGCTAAGTGGTCCCCCAACGGCCTTGAAGGTTTCAGGTGTAGATGACCCCCGAGCGCAAATCGAGTTCGCTGCTCTAGTTCACGCTCCGTGAGCACGAAAAGCCACTAGTAGCAAATTACCGAGCGCGCGTTGATAGTCAGCAAAGAAGTTTTGTTTCTATACACAGTATAGAATATTATTTTAGTTTTGGCTAGTACTAAAGGGTAAAAATAACCTATTTTTCCTCTATTGTCAACATTTACCCAACTATCCCAGTAAACACAGACTCGTATACGATAGCGCATAAGAGTACAAATGTGGAGGCGATATACGTACATGCGCCATAAGGCTGCGTGCAAGATGTACGTATATTGCCTCCACATTTGTACTCTTATATCCTATCGTATACGATGGTGTGTTTACTGGGATACGATACTGGCCAATCTAATAACGTGTTTTAAACATCGAAAATCTATTGAACAAAGCTAGTTGATATAACATTCATAATTAGAAAGGAAATAAATTTTTATAATGACAATAAACGCGCACGGGAGAATGTGCAACTAGTGGCTTTTGGCAACATATTATGAGGTAGACTATCAAGTTAAATTTCATGTGTAACACAGTAGAATTTTAAGACTTTCTTCTAAGGGTTTCGAAAAGATTCGTGTGCACATCAGCAGATTCAGGGTGCGCCATCTTTTGCATCGGTATGTGAATAATTTTGTAAAAAAATGACCCAATTATTTTTTGGCGCGAACTCTGGTCCAAACTGTTACTACTTTGTCATGGATTGACGTTTCTTAGTCTCAAATAGGTTTTCTGTACCTTAAATGTGTCATTTTTGTTTATTTTTCGGGTGTCAACCATTATACAACATAAAAAACACCGTTTTCAACAGACTGAAGGATATATCTCCTCTCCTTTATTTTCTTACTACCCATCGAGTAAATCAAGCATTGCAGCAAGTTTTATTGATGTGTTAAAATGGTTTAAAAAAGCACTTATTAGTATCAATCGTGTTTAGCTTGAATTTGTACGGAATTTAACACTGAAATATGTAATGGAAGGAAAAGCTACGTGGAATTTTTATGTATTATGTTATTTTTTCAGGATGGTTGGTTCGATCTCATCGGTCGAGAATATTTTTCTTACGTACAACATAAAAAAATTGCATCAAATCGGGTAGGTGTCTTCGGGGGACTCATTTTTCGTAAATCAAAGAATAAGTGCTCTGAATACATCAACAGGATTCAATGCAATCCCGCACTTTTATTCGCACTTTCGCATTTGTGAGGCCGCACTTCGCAGTCCAGTAGTGAAAGAAATACATAATATTCTAACTATGAAAAGAAACAGTTATACGTTAGAATTAAATACACACTTAAATAAAAATGCCGATCTCAGCTGTGCAAATCTCGGTTAAAGGTCGTTTGCTGACCCCTCGGTAAGTGTGACGTTTGATGTCAGCGACACCCAAAGGTGCTGCTTTAAATGTATTTGATTTTTTGCTCACATATCAGTTAAAATTCATTTGCTGACTGCTCGGCTATGTGGATCTCGGCAAAGGAATAAAAATTAGTTGAATTCAACTGAGTGTGTACTTGCACTATACAAATAAGTGTCTCATGGCTTATTAAATCCACAAGACCACATAGGACAGTTTTGTCCATTACAACATGTAACATTATATAGCTTTGTTTTATCAACTTTCACTTAAAATTTTGGCTAAAACTGTCTTTAACTATGAAGTGTTGTATTCTGATCACTCACTAAACCGTTAGTAGTGTGATGAATCAAAACTGATTGCGATAAAATAAATAAATAAATAAAAAATTAAATAAAAATATATACGTATATAGGCAACAAGTGATAATTTTATTACATTATCCCTATTAAATGATCAAATCTTCTTCCACATTTCGAAAGCCGTATTGGCAAAGAATTGTTTGGCATTCGTTTTGGATCAGTATAAATCACTGCAAAACTAGGAAAAATGCTGGTTCTCACTGACCACAGCTAAATACGATTGAAATTAGAACATCGACCTTACAAACATTGATCATTACTTTTTGTTTTCTTGCTGAATTTTACATATTTTGTAAATTTTCTCCGATCCACTATCCACAATCGATTGATGGTTGACCCACTTCCAATAGTTACTGGTTGCTATATCAACGTTATAAATATTCGAAAACAGAAGCTGAATGATCGATTTTCTTGTAACTCATGAATGTATGAAAAATGGTCGGAAAACAAAAGGTTGAAAGAACAAAAGGTCTAAAAAAGGTTGAAAAGAAAAACTGCCGAAAAACCAAGAGATGAAAATGAAGAAGGGAAACAGTTCGATAATTTTTTTCGAAGAATTTCCCACTTAGCAAATCATGTTTGACGGTTTATTCTTTCGATCATTTGCCTTTTAACATTTTGTCCTTTCGATATTCTGTCTTGCGACCTTTTGTTCATAAACCGTAATTAATAGTTGCACAAACAATAACAATTTTTAATTGAAAAATTATTATTATTATTATCTGTACATATACGGCTTTTCGTTCTTGGTGAATTCTCCACTCGAGAAATCTTCGCCAATTGGTCATTTTATGCATTTTTGCATAGCATGTCCGAAAACATTCTGAACCCTGGCAAGAGAAAATTTCCAACTTGAAAAGATCCTCGACCGACTTATTTTTAAAGGATGCTCTACATATACAGAAAGTTTACAAATCGTTAAGGAATCCTATGTGTGGAAAAGCCTCATGACTACTTGTCCAATATAATTTCATGAATAATTGATTCTAAAAGTGTGAAAACAAAACGTATATATTAAAGCATACAGGATGAGAAACTAGAGATATTTTGTGTCCCCTCTTCTAGTTTTAGTTTCTGTATGATATTTACCCGTACGAGAAAGAAAGCGCTGAATGGGATGCTGGACCATAGAAAACATTCCAGCTCTATACATTTTTCAATGTTCTCCTCTGCTGTTACCCGGCACAGTTGAGCCATCGTGATAACAGTAAAAAATATTTGAAACATATTCCAGGAAGGGGGTTGCATAATTTCACGTCCTATTCTACCTGCCTACTCGTGGTACAACGGTGAATCAGAGCAACAAGTTTCTTAGCATACGTTCTCATAGGATTGCCGTTTGTTTGCGCTGCCGACCCATCCCTGGTTACCATTTTGTCACACGTCACGTACTGGCACCTGTTGGGTAACTTTACACTCGGAAGTGATATATTATAGGGTAACTAATCTTACGTTCAGCTTACACACGCATGTGTATCTTCTAAAGAAAAAAAGGGGTGCAAGCTTCTCACAAAAACATACAAGCATTCAACACAAGACAAATCTTGCCATCATCTTTCATTTAGAGTAGCACTCATGGATCAATTCCAGGAGCGTTTGCCCTACTGAACTTCTTCAAATTGCAACCGGAGGCAGTGTACTTCTTGATTCCGCTATCTGTGTATGTCAGGTATTTATCTATTCATAACTCCCACTCAGTATCTCATTTTTCTTCCACTATCATATGCTACATATGCAAGTGTTGTAACAAAAAAAAATCTTTCGTGAATTGTATCACTAGCAGCTAAAATGTCCTCGGAATGTTGAAAACAGATTGACAATTTGGAAGCTCTCCAGCAATTCCACAACAACATACACTAATATTCTTATTGATGTCCAAAACTAACGTTTTAGAATAGACATAAAAATATTACATTTTCAGCAATATTGTTACCGTAAATTCGGGTGAAATTAATCAGTAGGGTGAAATTGATCATCGTCTCACTAGATTTTATTTCTTCGTTATGGAGCACAAATATCAATTTAACTTGCAGTGAATGAGCATTGTTTGTCGTAACTATTGTCGAATTGTGTGTTGTGATAGTCAAGGGGTGGGACAGCCTACTGATCTTGAGTTAGATCATGAGTTGCTTTTGAGCAACTCTGAGTAACTCGATTTGCTCGGCTGCATGTAAGCATAGCAACCATAAGCGTGGGGTTGTTTGTTTCGTAGGGGAAGATCGCCCAGTACCGGACACTTAAGCCACAAAATTAATAATTCGAAAAATATTGATTAAATGGGCTCGTGTTACCCATTTATGATAAATATTATCATTTTTATAGTGTACAAAAATAAATTTGAAAATATAAATACGAATTTTGACAATGCATTTTGATGATGTATTTTAGTACCAAATTGATCGATCTTGAAAGGTGTCACCCAATACCGGACACGATCTGGAAATGCCTCGAATTCTGCAAATTTAACATCATTGAATTTATACACTATAGGAATAGTTTATAATTACCAATTCAATGCATTTGCAACATTTACAAGAATAATTTGAGTTTTTCTTAGTTTGCAAGATGCCTATCAAAAAACTCTTCCATATATGATGAAGAATAGCACATTTTACGATGTTGTTCTGAATGTTCATTCTTCTTAATTTTATTGCATGTTTGATACCATGATCGACGGAATCCATGAAAAATGAAAGTATTTTGTAAAACTGACGCAATAATTACAAAAATATCATATAACAAATCAAGCTGTCCGAAACTGAGGGACAGGAGATGCTTAACGAAAATTGTAATTTGTCCATATTTAGTTCAATTATGGTACAAAATACATTCATACTATCAAGTTAGGATTATGTTCGATCATGCTTGCGTGATCCGAAGTATTTTTTCATATTCAAAACAATTACTAAATAGGCTCAAAATTAAGAAAATACGTCAATTTTTTAAAGATTTTCAAACTTTTCAACTTTTTTAAAAACGCATGCATATTTCAAGGATGTGTTATTCTACGCAAACATTAGTCTACATAATAGCTTTCTTTTCTACTAATATACAATCTTGATTGGACCATGATTTCTGAATGTTTCGACTTTGTCCGGTATTGGGTGCTGTCCGGCACTGGGGGATCTCCCCCTACTGAAAATTTTTCGCGTCGTTTCGTATGCAGTAGGCAATCCTTGTCAAAGGTCTTTAGTTGAGTGGGATATTTGAATTTTTTCCAGCATTGTTCAAAAACAACTGAACTAGTACTAGAACATGTATTTGGGCTAGTGTAGTGCTCACGTAGCTACAACTCTAATTATTTTAATTAGGGTTCTCCCAAACAGAAGTCGTGATGATTACGCCATTGAATCACTTTCATATTGAAGCACTTTCCTAGAATTGTAACGTTCATCTTCAAGTATTAATAGAAATAAACGCCTGCAGCAGATTAGTTTATATAATTGAGAAAAATTGGGACAAATATACAAGTCTTTTTAGAACTAATGATCTCGTATCTTTCGAAGCTTTTAACAATACGATAGAAATGGATAGCGCTTTATTCGAAACAATAATCGATATGAGCAGTGTTTATCAAATGACAGAAAAAAAACATCTCTACCCGAAACTAACCTAGCATTAACCTAAGAATACTAAACTAGCATTAACCTAAGAATGCTAATGTCGCTGCTGTTCGTGTTACCAACATCTAGTTTGCCACGAACTGACAGCGTGAGTACCGGGCATCAAAGTGTCAAATTAATTATAAAAACCAAAACAACGACATGGTATTGAACAAACAATGAAAAACCATAATTAAAGGTAATAAAAATTAAATACAGTTTTGGTCCAACAGCGCCACTAGCGTTCTACTACTAATATTTCTATTGTTGTGATTCAACAACTAGTGAAGTTTTTTTGCGTTAACGAATGTTAATTACTATGAAAATAATGTAAAATTTCAAAATCATGTGCGGTGCAGTATTGACAAACATCCATAAACTCGTAGTTATAAACAAGGATTTGAACATGGTATAAACCTGAAAGTTTGAGAGGATGATTAGGATATATCCCCAAACCAGATTTGATCACCAAAACTCGTAACAATTTGCTCATTTGGTTGAAATAATTGAATTTCTGATAGATATCAGGGAATTCCTTAGGAAATTACATACATTTAGGCGTTTTCCGCGTAATTCTTGAAATTTAACTATTCAATATTTATATGAATATTGTCTTGTTAAGAATTTAACAAGCATATTCGGATTCAGGGAGCTCGAATTTATTAAGAAAAATTTTTTTGGAAACTAACAATAATCGCATTGACAAGTGATCAATTTCACCCCGAAATGAGATCCCCCGATTTTTTATTTTAGAGATATTTGTTAGCACTAAAATGACATTTGTTAGAAAATTTCGGTACGTGAGCCGATGAGGCTCACCTTTGCACTTGTTTTCCTGCATTTAGTTGTTCGGCATTGTCAACATTATAGAAAACAGACGAGAAAAGTGATCAATTTCACCCGAAATTACGGACCCCCTTAAATGCGCGAATTTCAACTGCAGTTATCCTTTACACAGGAAAGATCCCCTAGTTCCGAAAATAACCCAGCAATCGTCACAAAATTGAGAAATCGTTCCAATCAAGATGGTGTACTTTAAGCAAGGGAAGGTATTGACCATTGCATTTTTTGATTCTATTGAAATTGTTCATATGTTTCGTTTTCGCGCGTTTTGCTGCGCAGTGCTTCGAAAAGCCCAGGCAAGACGGTTCGTTTCCGGGACGTCGAGTAGTTTTGCGGTTCGCGTTGTGTAAGTGAGTGTTCAGTCGAGTATGGATTACCAACTGGTAAGCTCGTTTAATGCTTATAATGACACATTTTTTCATGACAGCGTTAATTTTATGTTATATTCAAACAAACTTCGTACGGTTCGTCACTACAAGTGTCGGCATTATGCCTGTTTTATATAATTTATATACACATATATTTTCTCTCTTTAACATTACTGAAAACATCTTTTGAATAGTATGACATTATGGGTGTTGACGTATATTTTAAAACTCCTACCAAAAACTTTTCATCTCGAGACAAAAATGTACAGCGTTACTCTTCTTAAACAAACTATGCATGGTTCGTCACTACAAGCGTCGGCATCATTCCTGTTTCATATTATTTAAAATATATACATATATTTTTCTCTTTTCGCCATTAATAAAAACATCTTTTGAATGATTCGACATATTGGATGTTATTTTGGACGTATTTTGAAATTTTCTACCAAAAACTTCTCGAGACAAAATTCAAAACTAGCTTTAAGTTGAAGTCGTATTTTTCCTCCTTATTCATGGATCGCATCACTGACCAATGGTGACTCCCAGATCTTTTCCTCCCTCACTTAAAAACACCTTTCCCGTGGTGAGCGTGGAGATGCAGAGGTATTTTCGGTCTCTTGAAGCAACAACCATTACACCCGAACATTCCTTCCCCATCCCAACTGACTGTAAGGACTTGGCCGGCGCCGTTATTGATCAATAATATTAGATCTGCTAAAATTGTACTTCGAGAATAAGCGGAAACTCCCATCCCTTATTCATTTGGATCGTAGTGCAATTCTTACCAGGTCCGATCAATCACGGAGTAGCAACCATTGACATGTACAGTCAGTCTATGCTATGTTATGCTATGCTATGCTATTGAAATTGTTCATTTGCTGCATACAATTTGCACACTCACTAAGATCAGCAGGTGTAAGTTTTGAAAACTATTTATGACGTTTCAAAATAATTCGAAGCAATCAAATAGATTGCATGAAAACATCTTTGGTTATGTTTATTTGACAGCACGGTATACTCAACAAGGTAGGCTATTCCCACGTGTAAACAACGTTTTTCAATCAAAACATGTGTCGCCATTCCTATTGTCATGTATGAGGCTTGCAGGATAGTAAAAGAGAACACAAAGGAAAATGTAAAGCTCCGGCAACACTCGCATGCTTTGTTTACTCATTCGTTTCGGTTGCATTCACACTTTAAGCTGTCAGTCCTATCGCGGAAAGTCCTCATGGATAGCCTTATTGTTTTAAAAAAGTCTCCACCGTATTGCCAGCTACAGTGGGGTGTACAGACTTTTTTACATTGTTCCTTTTAAAGCAGGATCGGCAACCAATAGCAGTGGCGAGGGTTCTCGAAAACACTGACATAATCATTATTTGTCTCGTTTGACTCACTTTGATTTAAATCAAGGCACAATAGGGTCCTAAAGCCCTGTCCCAATTTAAGTGCCAAACGCTTAAGTTTAGGCCAAAAACACATGTTTACTCAATTGGTTTAAGCCCAAAAAACATTTTTTTAGATTTTATCACAACCTTTGGCTTAAACTAAAATTTTGGGTGTATTTTGTTTTCCGTGTCCCTTATGAAATGTCAGATAGGAACAACCCCAGTGGTGTTTTTGTCGACTAAGCGAACGTCAAACATGATCAAAAGTGTCAAGGTTCATTTATGGACCAAATTTTTAAATTAAAGTTTAAACATGATATAGCCATTATTTGAGCGGGAAAAATTGCTAAAGTAGTTACAGTAACAAAAAAGCATGTTATTAAATAAAAACAAGATTTCATTAAAAATTTTAGGACCCAATTTAATTCACATTTACAGATGTCCGGCTTTGAAGCAGTAAGAAACCATGCTTCGTAATCCGGATACTTTAATTTAACCATTAATAACGAAACTTTAATATAAATACCGGTAAATTTCACTAGTTGGCAACAAACACACTATTCTCGTTCTGTAAATAACGTTCATTAAAATAGAAACGCATGATGACTATGAAAACTTCGGGCACATATTTCAGCACCAGCCTTAAGAAATTGTTTACCAGGCGGAAAATCAACACACGCAATTCGTTTTTATTTTTTTTACGATTTAAAACCTACTGCGATGCGTTGACATCTACAATAAACATTTAAATCAAAGATTCAATCTGAATATTAACATTACAGTTACACTTTCTTAAACATTACAAAAAATAATAAAATGTTCAAGGTGTCCGGCTTTCGAAGCGTCCGGCAATTCGATGCAAAACGGTAGTCTAATAAGGTGCAAAATACTCAATATTATGGAGAGCATTGTTTGCGTAGGAAAACACATCCTTGTAGTATGCACGTATTTCTACCAAGGTAGACTTATTTGAAAACAGATTGCTTACTTAGCTCATACGTCAATTACCGTTTTGACTCATATTCCGAACACTTAAGGTCAACAGTAACTTCAAATGCATCTGACAGGCATACATTAGCCGGTATTTGTGAACTTCTTAACTTCTTTGTAAAGTCTAACTGTTAGCTGTTGGGTTTGCTGATAAAATTGTTATTTTAAACTTGTTTAGTATTGTTTTTACCTAAAAGTATGAAACAACATTTTGATTCAAATGCCGAACACTATGTTCATTCTGTCTCATATTCCGAACACCTTGATGCAAATTCCGATCAGCACGAATAAATCATATTCGCATGAATAATTTCGCAAATAAATTCACCTGAGCTAGTTCTACTGGCCTTAAACTAGAGAACCGTCACTACTCCCGAGTTATGAAAAAGATTGGCAGACGTTGAAATTGAATGGCGATTGACTGCCATATCGTGGTGATTTTATGATATATTTCAGCGAAACATTTCAACCAAATCGCCATACAAAAACCGAGTGTTCGGAATATGAGTCTGTTCGAAATTTGAGACAAAACGGTACTTAATTAACAATGATTTTGAATATGACACAAATACCGTTTTGACTCATATTCCGAACACTTAAGGCCAACAGTGACTTCAAATGCATCTGATTGGCATAAATTAGCTGATATTTGTGTAAATTTCAATTTTTTTCGCAATGTCTGTTAGCTGTTGGGTGTACCGGTAATAATGTTGATTTAAGACGAAGTAGGCCGTCATTGAAATTTGAACGCGTCGTTGATGATTCTTTCTAATTCATCTCACGATTTCGAATAAAAGAAAATCAGTTGGTTTTTCACTGAAGCAGCTGAAAAAGTATCAGCATACTTTATGCATGTTAGCGCGTACAAGGATACTTTTTCAAGTCAATATAAACTATCAAGACTGAGTTTTATCACTTTGAAATGCAAGATGAAAAGTCATCATTGTTGCCAAAACGAATGACGGGCTACTTAGCCTTAATTATTTTTAATATTGTTTTTTACGTAAAAGTATGGAACAACATTTCGATTCGAATGCCGAACACTGTGTTAATTCTGTCTCATATTCCGAACACTATGATTCAAATTCCGAACAGCACGAATAAATCGTATTGAAATGAATAATTTCGCAAATAAATTTATCTGAGCTTGTTTAACTGGTCTTAAACTAGAGAATCATCACTACTCCAGCAGTATAAATTATATTAAAGATGTTAAAATAGAATTGCAATTCACTGCCATTCCCTTCATTATTAAATATGTCACTTCAGCGAAACATTTCAACCAAATCGTCATACAAAAACCGAGTGTTCGGAATATGGGTCAGTTCGGAATTTGACACAAAACGGTATTTGAATAGGACACAAATATTATGGCCCAGATAGCCGTAGCGGTAAACGCGCAGCTATTCAGCAAGACCAAGCTGAAGGTCGTGGGTTCGAATCCCACCGGTCGAGGAACTTTTCGGGTTGGAAATTTCCTCGACTTCCCAGGGCATAGAGTATCTTCGTACCTGCCTAACGAAATACGCATGCAAAAAATGGTCATTGACATAGTTAGCTCTCAGTTAATAACTGTGGAAGTGCTCATAAGAACACTAAGTGGGGAACGTAATGCCAGAAAGAAAGCAGAAGAAGAACAAATTTTATGATCAAATTAAATCATAATTTGAAAACATGAAAGTTTTTACAGTAAATGTAAACAAACTATGTTTTTCCATACTCATTTTTCATGGATTTTGAAGATCACGGTATCAACCCTTAAAAAGCGTGGACGACTTTTTTGCATTCTTTTGCTTATATCTTTTGACTCAATTGACTAATTCTCAAATTTTCAACAATATTGGGAAGGGAATTAGTTGCAACTCCAAATGCATCCAAAGAGATTTAGATACCGGTGGACAATCCGGATACACGGCCGGATATGTAGTGTACACCTCCTGTTCTACAAGTGTATGAATATAGTTCATATCAAGTCTTGGGAGCTCATGTGGAATATTTTTGTACCACAATAATCACTTGGCCACTTGACATGTTCAGATACATCAGACCGGAGTTCTTAGTGTGCGATCCCTGAGAATCAATCCAAATCAAATGATGATTTCCATACTATGTCAAATGATTTCATGTTTATTTGACACAATATGGTTATTGGAAGCATTGCCGTTCATTTTCAATACAGTTGACCAATTCATGTCCAGTTTCAGAACCACGTTTTTGATAACAAAACAACAATGTTTATCATAAGAAAACAGTCATCATGGGAAACATCAAATAACACTGTTTCAGCAAAAGGAACTTTTGAAGTTGGAACATTATGATCGTACAGGGCCATATTGAGTTTTGATAAGTATTTCCAGTATTTGGTTTTGGAGTTTAAATTCATATTTTTAACAATATATGATTAGGGACATAAATGAAGACTTGAATAAATTTCTCATCACGTCGAAAATATAATTTCAATTGTTTCGTAAAGGTAAAACTATCAAAAGTATTTTAGATTTATTCGATCATTCTGTTGAAACTCGGTCCAACAAAGTTCCAATCATTTACTTTTGAAATTTTGATTCCTTTAAGAATCCTCGAAAAAAGGATGAGAATTTTTATAAAGTTTTTGATTAATCCTCTCAAAAATCTCTCACAGAATTTTCATCAGGATTCTCATTATATTGCTTGCAGGATTCTCATAAGCTTCACGGGAATCTCTTTAGAATCTATTCATGGTTCAAATTAGAATTCATCACTATCATCGCAAGATCCATATCAGATTCCTCGCAATCATATTGCATCGAAATTCTCTCAGGATTGTGTTCAGAATTCTAATAAGAATTCTCATCAGAATTCTCTTCAGAATACTCTCAGGATGCTTGCCGGAACCCTCGTAGAAATCAAAAATCTTCCCAGGATTCTCATCAGAATCTTTCCAAAATTCTCATCAGAATCCTTCCAGGAATCGCATCGATGTCGAATTATCATGAGAATCGTTCCTGGAATATTATCAGAATTGTTCATAAATTATCAATAGAAACCTTTCAAGATACCAATACAATCGAAGATTAGAATCCTTTCAGCAATTTCATCAGAATCTCTACGGGATTCTCATATGACTCCTCTCTTTAATCTCATCAAAACCTTCTTTCAGGATTCTTATTGAAATCGTTTAGCTGTATCTAAATACTCTTATCTAGCTTGCGATAGATTTGCCGTTACAAAACAGTTGTATTTTATATATCTAATGAGACTATCCTTCAAATTTTTGTTTTTATGACACAAGATAATTATTTCTAAAAACATTTGTATTGCAGAACTAAATACCGGAGTTACTTAACAAAACTCAATGTGGCTCCTATACGTTTAGAATGTTACAACTTGAGAAGTTCAAATTTGCTGAAACAGTATTATTTGATATCTCGCATAGTGGCTGTTCTCTTATGATAAAAATTGGTCTTTTGGAATTAAAAACGAATTTCGAGACTGGGCTTAAAATCATCACCTATATTTAAAATGAGCAGAAAAACTTCCGATGATCATCTGTTATCGAATAAATATAATTTTATTTGACGCAGTATAGAAATCATCATTTGATTTGGATCGGTTCTCAGGGATCGTATATTAAGACTTACTGTTTCCTGTATCTGAACATTAGGGTGCCAATGGAATGTATGGGAAAAATTTTGCCATCGAATTTCAAAAAAAGGTAGGGCTCAAAAGTTTTGTCTCCTCGAAAAAAGTTCCCATGCAAAATTTGAGCTCAATCGGACTTCATTAAGTGGACCCCCAAAGCGGTCAAAGTTTGGCTTTTTTGACCCATGAAAAATATCCAAAGGGGGGGGTACATGAAATTTCCGAAATCGAAATTTTTTTTTTTTTGATGCCAGATGTCTTAGAAATGCATGAAACGTCGAGATCTGGTGTTATTTGGAAAAATTTTTTTTTGAAAAAATCGACCTTTTGGGACTTAGTAAATTTTTGACTTGGGGGAGAGAATTGAATTTGAAATGAACGATTTGAATTCAATTGCTGAGAAATTCAAGGCAATAGTATTGAAACATATCCTATATGATTGTTGGCCACTGAAAGCATATGATATGTGATATTTCATAAGGGTGGTTCATTTACTTTCCATTAGGGTGGTCCTTTTTGTTAAAAAATAAAAAAAAAATAAAAAATAGAATTTTAATTGAATATTGAAGACAATAGTATTGGAACATCTCTCACATTATCGTCAGCCATTTTCTACATTTAATATATGGTATTTTATTAGGGTGGTTCACTTATTTTCCATTACGGTGGGCCTTTCTGTCGAAAAATCATAATTTGAATGGGATATTAAAAACAATAGTATTTTATCACCTCTTTCATCATCGTAGGCCATTTCCTTCATTAGATTCGTGATATTTCATTGGGAAGGCTCACTTATATTCAATTACGGTGATTCTTTAAAAAAAATTGAGTATTTGAATGGAATAGTAAATACAAGAGTAATTAAACATCTCCTATGTCATCGTAGGCCACTGTTAATGTATAACATGTGATATTTCATTGGGGCTATTGTCCTCAGTTTTGCATAAGGGTGATCATTTAATTTGTAAAATATTCTCAATAGATCTAACAAATCAACTTTGTTTGTATTTGATTATTTGATTCTTCATTGGCATGCAACTCTTCGTTAAGCTATTTTCATTAAGGGTTTCTTTTGAATAGTTAAAATAAAACGTTCCAATCATCAGTGAATTCAGTGAAGCACAACTCTAACTGCCATGATCAAAATACAGATAAAAAAGGAATGAAATAATTTTTTACGTATACAAATTATGACAATAGCTTGATGGGCGACGATGAAGGGCAACAAAAGTGTTTAGTTTATATTTTCAAAAGAGATTCTCAGCCTTGGGCTCCTTCATTCCCGAAACAAAAGTACGTTGCCTTCTGCTTGCTATAGTACACGCGATTCGGTTGTGACAACGTAGGTAATTCAAGTTTTGACAATCAGTTCTAGTTTATTCTTCAAAGATGTAACAAAGTTCCTTCAAGAAATTTCGTCGGAATTTCATATGGATTTTTTCGTTGGAGTTTTCAACGGAATTTTCTTTGGAGTTTCCTTTTGAATTTTAATTGGAATTTCCTTCGAAATTCCTTTTAAAAATTTTTATTTGACTTTTCTACGAAATTTCCTTTTTTTCTACGGAATTTTTATCAAAATCGGAAATTTATCCTGAATTTGCTTCGGAATATCCTGTGGAATTTTCTTCGGTATCTTTAGAAGTGCCCTTTTGAATTTTCTGTGGTATTTCCTTCGAAATTTCCTATAAAGTGTCCTCCGGAATTTCATTCTGAACTTTTCATTGGAATTTTCTTCGAAATTTACTTCGGAGTTTCTTTTTGAGTTTCCTTCGAAATTTGCTTTGGAGTTTCCTTCCGAATTTCTTCTAGAGTTTGTTTCGGAATTTCCTGTGTTATTGTCTTTGGAGCTTCCTTCAGAATTGTATTCGAAATATTATTTGGAATTTCTTTCGAAGCATTGGAATTTACTTTGGAAATTCCTTCGAAATTTTCTTTGGAGCTTTCTTCGGAATTTCATTTGGGATTTCTTTTGGACCTTTGAAATTTACTGCGGAATATTCTTAGAAATTTCCTTTACAATTTTCTTTGGAATTTCCACAGAGTTTTCTTGAGAATTTCCTTACAAATTTGCTTTGGATATTCCATAGAAAATTCCTTAGAAATTTTCTACGAAATTTCCTTTTAACTTCCTTATTTCATTGCAATTTGCTTCGGGATTTGCTTTGGAATTTTCTTTGGAATTTCCTTAGAAATTCCCTTTTGAATATGCTTTGGATATTTTTCAGAATTGTCGTCGGAATGTCCTTTGGAATGTGCTTCTTTTGCAATTTTATTAATTTTTTTTTTAATTTTTTTTTTGGGATTTCCCTTGTATTTTCGAAAGATTCCATCGAAGTTTCCTTTGGAATTTCTTTTGGAGCTGTGATCTTTTCTTCGAAATTTCCTTAGAAATTCCTTTTTGAATTTTATTCGGAATTTGCTTTGAATTTTTTTATGGAATTTCCTATTGAGTTTTCGGAAATTCCTTTGGAATTTTCCACGGATTTTTCTTCGGAATTCCCTTGGGTTTTTTTCCGAATTTCCTTTGGAATTTTCTACGCAATTTTCGTCAGAATTTCTTCTGAAATTTGCTTCGGAAATTCCGTTGGATTTTTTTTAGTTTCCTTCGGAATTAACTTTGGAATTTCCGTCGAAATTCCCTTAGGAGTATCCTTTAAAATTCCTTTGCAGTTTTCTTTGGGGCTACTTATCAAATTTTCTTCAGAATTTTCTTAGGAATTCCTTTATTACTTCCTTCAAAATTCTCTTTGAAATTTCTTTCGGAATTTCGTTTGAAGTTTACTTTCAAATTTGTTAAAGAGTTTCCTCGGAATTTCCTTTGGAATAACCTTTGGAATTTCCTATGGAGATTTCGAAATTTTATTTAGAAGGGTTGATTGGAATTTTTTCCTTTGGACTGTTTTCCGTTGAATTTTCGCGGAATTTACTTTGGAATTTCCTTCGTATTGTTTTTTCGGAATTTTCTTAGGAGTATCCTTTAAAATTTCTTTGTATTCTTCGGAACTTCATATCTCATTTACTTCAGAATTTCCTTTGGAATTTCTTCATGAATTTCTTTCAGTAAGTTGCTTCAGCAAGTTATTTTGGATTTCTTTGGAATTACTTTCGGAATTTCCTTCTTCAGTTCTTCAAAATTTTCTTCGGCGTTTCCTTTGGAATTTCTTCTGGAATTGCCTTCGGAATTTCCTTTGGAATTCGCTTCGGAAGTTCCTTTGAAATTTCTTATGGAATTTCCTTTGCAATTTCTTTTAGAGCTGGCTTCGGAATTTCATTTGGAATTTTCTGCGCAATTTTCGTCCGAGTTTTCTTTGGAATTTGCTTCGGAACATCCTTCAAAAATCCATTCGGATTTATTTTTCTGGAATTTCCTTTTGAATTTGCTTTGGAATTTCTTTCGGGATTTGCTTTGGAATTTCATTTGGAGCTACCTTCGGGATTTGATTTGGAATTTTCTACGTTATTTTCGTCGAAATTTACTTTGCAATTTGCTTCGGAATTTCTTCTAGAGTTTTCTTCGGAATTCCTTTTGGAGTTTCATGCTAAGTTTGATTCGGAATTTGATTTGGAATTTCTTTTGAAGCTTTGAAATTATTTCGGAATTTTCTTCGGAAGTACCTCTATAATTTTCGTTTCCTCTGGAATTTTCTTCGGTATTTCCTTCGGAATTTTCTCTGGAATTTCCTTCGGAATTTTCTCTGCAATTTCCTTCGGAATATCCTCTGGAATTTCCTTCGGAATTTCCTTTGGAATTTCCTTTGCAATTTCCTCTGGAATTTCATTCGGAAATTACTTTGGAATTTCCTTCCGTATTTCCCCTAGAATATTCTTCGAAATCATCTCTGGAATTTCCTGAGAAATTTCGTCTGGAATTTCCTTCGGAACTTTCTCTGGAATTTCTTTCGGAATTTCCACTGGAATTTCCTTCGGAATTTCCACTGGAATTTCCTTCGTAATTCCCTCTGGAATTTCCGTTGGAATTTCCTTTGGAATTTCCTTCAGTATTTCCTCTAGAATTTTCTGTAGAATTTCCTTTGGAATTCGCAAAACTAAATTGGAAAGGTCACGAGGCTCAATGCTTGATCTCTGAGATGAGTGCATCTGAAATCACGAAGTAGCAAGCGGATTTTGTATGAGACGAGGACTCCAAACTGGTTCAGCTTAGTGAAGTGTTGCATTCCGAATGAAAATCACGCAAAACTTTTCAAAAGACCTTTCTAACAATGAGAGGCTTTCTAGAAAACTCTTTTGTTGTTAACTAAGTTACCTTTACATTTTTCGTCGAACATTACGCAAATATTATGTAGTAGTCCACACCATAATCTTTCGGTCTGTAGATATTAAGGTTGAAATTTTTACAATGATACCATAATTAAGGAAAGTGGACGAGACTTTTTCGAGAAATCATGTTTTCAAACTATACGAAAAATGATGCACCCTGATGGAAAATAAAAGAAACTCCCTAATGAAATATGTTAACAGTATCCTACGATGATGTCGCATATCAAATGGAACTAGAGGCTCATGAATTCAGAGGAATTTAAAGCCTCTCTAAACAAAAATATCACGAATCTAATGAAGGAAATGCCCTACGATGATGAAAGAGGTGATAAAATACTATTGTTTTTAATATCCCATTCAAATTATGATTTTTCGACAGAAAAGCCCACCCGAATGGAAAATAAGTGAACCACCCTAATAAAATACCACATATTAAATGTAGAAAATGGCTGACGATAATGTGAGAGATGTTCCAATACTATTGTCTTCAATATTCAATTAAAATTCTATTTATTATTTTTTTTTTATTTTTTAACAAAAAGGACCACTCTAATGCAAAGTAAATGAACCACCCTAATGAAATATCACATATCATATGCTTTCAGTGGCCAACAATCATATAGGATATGTTTCAATACTATTGCCTTGAATTTCTCAGCAATTGAATTCAAATCGTTCATTTAAAATTCAATTCACTCCCCCAACTCAAAAATTTACTAAGTCCCAAAAGGTCGATTTTTTCAAAAAAAATTTTTTTCCAAATAACACCAGATCTCGACGTTTCATGCATTTCTAAGACATCTGGCATCAAAAAAAAAATTTCGATTTCGGAAATTTCATGTACCCCCCCCCCCTTTGGAGATTTTTCATGGGTCAAAAAAGCCAAACTTTGACCGCTTTGGGGGTCCACTTAATGAAGTCCGATTGAGCTCAAATTTTGCATGGGGACTTTTTTCGAGGAGACAAAACTTTTGAGCCCTACCTTTTTTTGAAATTCGAAAAATCGATTTTCATTGGCACCCTACTGAACATGTAAAGCACCCAAGTGATTATTGTGGAAAAAATGTTCCACATGTGCTCACAAGTCTTGATACATACTATATTTATATACTTTCACATAAATACATTTAAAATATATTAAAAAAATTTCTTAAACTTAAATTACTCAAGTGAATGAAGCAAATGCTATAAATGGGCAACGAATTATTATTCCTTCCCCTCCATCCCCTACCAAGAACGAAGCCTGCAGACAGTAGAATGATTATTGATGGTGTATTGGAGTCGCTGACACAAAACTTGTGAACCCACAAAATAACGAAGCACAAACATTGAAACATGCAGAGTCGGAATTTCTTCTGATGGCTTGTTCATATCAGAAACATGATAAAGTGTCAAATTAGGATAAATGCGTCGAACTGCATTTGAAGCATGCATCCATGTGAAATTTTTGTGTTGATTAACGTAACAATGTATCTTCTTCTCTACGAATAATTAAGATGGACATGATGAAGCAATAATGTACATTGCAGCATCATTACATATTATAATGCATTATATGTTAATTTAACTCGGATTAGTTTTTTCTAACAATAATGCAAATCGGCATGTTCATCGTACAATTCTTTGCTACTATACCGAGATTGTTTAAGATTTACAATTCTTTGCTACTATACCGAGATGTGTAATCGAGTAAAATAATAGCTAAAAAATTCAAGAATATTTCTGAACATCAATCCGTTGGATTCAATTGCTCTCTTCAGCAACTTTTTTGTTGCACTAAACATATTTTATTACCGATAGTTCAAAAGCATCAAACTACCGCATGCAAAGAGCACACGCCCTAATGTGCCAAACTTTTAAAAACTCTTTTTCTTCTGGTGGACAAGCAACAATGGAATCTACGACACTACTCATCAAATGTAATTCCATTCCAGCAGTAATAGTTGTAACATGGTTCGTGCAGTTGAACGTTAGTTCTGACTGAATACAATATTGCGTAGAATGGGACGGAAATGGTACATTTTCACGAACCAGCCGCAAAACAAATTTAGGTGAATGCTTGCCTCATTCTCCAGGGCCTTACGCAAAAAACAAGGCGAGCTGTTTTGGACAAAGGCAATTCGTACCGACTATGCCGGATGAACTGCTACCTTTAATCGTATATTTTCTGTTCAGCTCCTTTGGGATCATTTTGATAAATTCAGGTTAATGAATAATTAATATCCGGTTTCTTTAGTAGGTTTCGCGCCTCACAGTATTAAGGAACCGGATATCTTTATATTGGTCGGTTGGAAACCACTTAGGAGTTGGAAAAGAAACGTTACATCAAGGATAAATGAATTGACACTCGTCTAGTTTTTACTTTGCAAAATTGAAAGGTTTCCTTTTTTATTAGATAAACACCCGATTCCTTTTTTGTCGGTTTATTCGACCAAACCTTTTCGGCGCTATTCGAATACCCTCACGTTACCGTCGAGGCTTCTATACGTGAGTGGGGTCATTCGGAAACTGATTGAGAGGAATGGTGCCGATTAAAATAATTACATTGGTAAATCCCTTGCCGAAAACACGGTTTCTACACTCGTCTGGTAGAGCTGCCGTTTTCTAGGCTTTGACTGTGCCGATAGGAATGTTTCACATGAATTAGCCGCAATAAAATATTTACTAGTGGAAATCAATTCCCAATTGAGCTGGAGTGGGACTACGCTTTTCATTTTGAGTTTTACCAAATAGCAGTGAAACCCAGACTGTAACTGAACAGCTGCATCGTAGAACTTTTCAAAGTTTACCATTCAAAAAAAGTGTAACATTTTTAAATACGCTGATCATTTTTAATTGTACATATTATTAACATGTTCTTGATCACAGATTTGGATTATTCAATTAACAAGTTAATTGATGACAATGACTTTGCAGCCAAATATTTTAATTGCAGCTAGCTCTCTCATTGTAGTTTTCTAGGCTTCAAAACGGGAATTCCGGATGCATCGTGATGAGTACTGAGGTCTTGCCTTTCACCTGGGCGCAGACAACTCTCTTTGATATCGTATCCCAAGTATGGCTTGCGACGTAACTACCAAACTTCATGATAACACAGACCAAGTTCAAACCATTCATTACAACTATTTCTACACACTTATAAAGTACGAATTCTAGTTCTTCTCTACATATGTGTAATAAAAGCATAAGCCCTAGATACTTAACGTCATCTGACCCATTTATTGGAAACTTGAAGGTTTCAAATGTTATGATAAAAAATATGATTTTTAGGGGCCATTCACATACAATGGCATTTATCTCAAAAAGTATTACTTATTTTACTTTTACTGGCTCTACGTCCTTCAAGACATGACCTGCGCCACAATGTTACGCCAACTAACTCGGTCCATGGCTGCTAACCTCCAATTCCTCGATCGCCCCACACTTCCAAGATCCTGCTCCACTTGGTCAAACTACCTAGCTCGTTGCGCTCCCCTTCGTCTTGTACCGGCCGGATTTGAGTTGAACACCATTTTTGCGGGATTGTTGTCCGGCATTCTCACAACGTGTCCCGCCCATCGTACCCTTCCAGCTTTGGCGACTTTCGTGATACTGGGTTCACCGTAGAGTTGCGCAAGCTCGTGGTTCATTCTTCTCCTCCATACGCCGTTCTCACATACTCCGCCGAAGATCGTCCTAAGCACACGTCGTTCAAAAACTCCTAGCGCTTGCAGGTCCTCTTCGAGCATTATCCACGTCTCATGCCCGTAGAGGACTACCGGTCTTATTAGCGTCTTGTACATGGTACACTTAGTACGGATGTGAAGTTTACCAGACTGCAAGGTCTTGTGGAGTCCATAGTAAGCACGACTTCCGGCAATGATACGTCTTCGAATTTCTCTGCTGCAGTTGTTATCCGACGTTATCAATGATCCGAGGTAGACAAATTCGTCCACCACCTCGAACTCATCCCCGTCGATCGTCACGCGTCTGCCTATGCGAGCTCTATCGCGCTCGGTTCCTCCAGCCAGCAGATATTTCGTCTTCGACGTATTTACCTTCAATCCAAACCGATCTGCTTCACGTTGCAGCTTGGAACGTTCTTCCGACAATGTCCACGTCGTCAGCGAAACAAATGAACTGGCTGGATTTATTGAAGGTCGTGCCCCGCATGTTAAAGCCCGCCCGTTTCATAACACCTTCTAGCGCAATATTGAACACGTTCATAATCTTCCATAGCTCTTCGCGGTCGATGGTATCATAGGCCGCTTTGAAATCGATGAATAGGTGGTGCGTAGGGACTTGATATTCGCGACACTTTTGGAGGATCTGCCGCAACATAAAGATTTGGTCTGTCGTCGATCGCCCGTCCACAAAACCGGCTTGATAACTTCCCACAAATCTGCTCGCCAGTGGCGATAGACGACGGAAGATGATCTGGGAAAGCACTTCATAGGCTGCATTAAGAATGGTGATCGCTCGATAGTTCTCACATTCTTCCGTTCATCTCGTTATCAAAGGCCCCCGCTTATCGTATGCAGACGACTTGAAAATATTTTTACGGATATGCTCCGTTGCCGACTGTTTATACCTACAACAGCAACTTGATAGTTTCGCCAGTTGGTGCTCGCTGAATGGAATGGTGGTTAACCCCACCAAGTGCTCCATCATCACATTTTCTAGAAAAAAGCAACCAATCACGTTCGATTATAGTTTGCTTGGCACGAAAATTGAACGTGTGAATCACATCAAGGATTTGGGCGTGTTCCTTGATTCACAGTTAACGTATAAACAGCATATCTCGTATACCGTCAGTAAAGCGTCAACGACTTTGGGATTCATCTTTAGAATCGCCAAGAATTTCTCCGACATCTACTGTCTAAAATCACTCTATTGTTCTTCTGTTGCGTTCCACGTTGGAATATGGTTCCGCTGTTTGGAGTCCTATTTATAATAATGGCGCAGAAAGGATCGAATCTGTTCAACGCCGATTTCTCCGATTCGCACTCCGTAAGCTACCTTGGAGAGATCCATTCCGCTTGCCGAGCTATGAGAGTCGATGCCGATTGATAGACTTGGACCTCCTCCGGAACAGAAGGGACACATTCAGATCTTTAACAATTGCAGACATTTTACTGGGTCGTATTGACTGTGGGACAATCCTGGAGCGAGTCCATCTAAATGCCCGTCCACGCTCTCTCCGGAACAGCGTCATGCTGAGATTGCCTCTTACTCGAACCAACTACAAACTTCACGGAGCACTTAATGGGTTGCAGCGAGTGTTCAATAAAGTCGCATCATTGTTCGACTTCAATACCACCTGAGAGATGCTTCGCCGAAGGTTTTTATCATTTTTTGACAAACGAAGAGTTTAATTTAAGTTTTATCTCTTGACTGTTTAGTGCTTTTGTTAAGTTTTTGTCCTCTGTTTGTTTTATATATATTTTAGACATCATTGGGGCTACAATTTGCCTGTTGATGTGTTTCGAATAAATAAATAAATAAATTCTAACTTGTCACCCTTTTTGTATATTGGGTATATTATTCCCTCCTTCCACTCCTCCGGTAGCTGTTCTGTATCCCAGATCCTGGCTATCAATCGGTACAGACAAGTGGCCAACCTGTCCGGGCCCATTTCAATAAGTTCCGCTCCAATACCATCCTTTCCAACTGCTTTGTTGTTCTTGAGCTGTTTGATAGCATCCTTAACTTCACCTATTGTGGGAGTTGGCACGTCTCTCTCATCCGCCGTACTGATGAAGCCATTCCTCCTGCTGTCTTGATCTTCCTCCTCTGCGCCGTTTAGGTGTTCATCGTAGTGCTGCTTCCACCGTTCAATCACCTCACGTTCGTCCGTCAAGATACCTCCATCCTTATCCCGGCACATTTCGGCTCGCGGCACAAAGCCTTTGCGGGATGCATTTAGTTTCTTGTAGAACTTTCGTGTTTCTTGAGAACTCAATCTCAAAAAGTATAAGAAATAGAAAAATCGTGTCTTCGACAAAGTTGTTTCAAATTTTCAATTCTACAACTTTGCCGAAGACACCATATGTCTAACTAAATGTTTTGAAAAAATAGTTTATCTATTTCACTGCTAGGTGGATTGACCACAAAACTTTTTTCGTCAAAAGTTGCGCTTTCATAAACCAAGAGACTTCTCCGAACAAACTATATCGCTAAAATCAACGGTTTGGGCGCTATTCAAAAAGCGCATGAAATCGATAAAATAAAACACAGTGTGTTGTTTCTATTTCTCTTTTTTCTTTCTGTCTAACACACCTCCTTGATACAGCAATTCTCGATGCTTTATCTTTCTGCTTTATTTTTCACGACAAACCAGTTGGATTGTTGCGTTGAATTCAGAATGCGATTATGAAGATGTTTAAAGATGATTTTCCAATCACGTTGATCAGTTGATACAAATTCTGGATCCAGTTTCAAAGTCAAAAAATAACAATAGAATCTACAAAACGTCGGTGTGCTGATTAAAATATCTGGTAAAGCCTGTCCACGTTAAATTTCGGACACCCAAATAATGGCAGCAAAAAAAAGTTACTCATAATTCAACAAAAACAATTGTTTATTTCAGAATAAAAGAGTTATATCTACAAAATAAACAGTTGACAAGGATGTTAATCCTTCTTTCTGTAAAATTCTCGAACTTTCTGTGGTACACCCGCCATCCGTGTCCGAAATTTATCGTGGACAGGCTTTAGTTGAGTCAGTTCAGTTTTCAGTACAGTTATGTTGTTGAAAATTGCTGGAGCAGGAATATGCTAAACCTATCATCCGATTCAAGTAAAAGGCCTTCGATTTTGTCTCTGGACAATTCAGATTGAGGCCGCCTCTAGATGAATAAGGTTTGCAAAAGCTATCCTTTGCAGCGTTTGTCCATGCCATATGAACTTTACGGTTTCCGCTTTTATTTTAGTAGCAAATCCTCTTGTGAGTAGTATGTTTGATGCCATGTACCTGATTTTTGAATTGATATAAGTATTTATCAGTATTACTTTTTGAATTAGATTTAGCTTCTTTGGATGATGGAACCAAAGCCTTGTACGTAATCCTGTAAGAACGGCCTGCCAGTTAAGTTTTTGCGCTTTCTTTATATTTTCTCCGTAACGTACTCCGAGGATGTTAACAAAGTTTTCTATGTTCAACCATTCCGTATCTGTTGTGAGATTGCTATCTCCAATCCTAATTGCTACAGTCTTCTGTTTGAAGATGGTAAATATTCAGGATACAGCTCGCTCAGTGTTAAGAAACATGGAGATGTCGTCTGCATAAGCATTTTTTACAGTGTTGGAAAGTTTTTGAGAGATGGCATCTAGCAGAGGTTGCAGGTATATAACAATCAGGTGCATTGATAATGGATCACCTTGCCTCACTGAACGATTGATTTTGATCTCTTGTGCTAGCTGCCCATTGACCAATATTTTTGAAAAGGATTGGTTCCAAATCGAATCAAGCAAGTTTACAAAATTTGGGTTGATGTTCATCCTATTCATTGTATGTTTTAAAAATTGATGACTTACTCGTTCAAATGCATGGTCTAGATCAAAGGATACTAGCAATGCACTTCTACGGTGGTGTTTTAGTTGGCAGATTTGATCATAAATACGGCTAGTGGCTTCGAAAACAGTTCTGTTCCCATTCGAACATTTCTGACTGTCTGACAGGATGAAGGAAAGTAGACACTGTCTACTAGTATCAACTAGTGTATTTGTCATTCTGGGCTCAATTGAATGCGATAAACTAGTATACGGAACGAAATAGTGACATTGGGTCAATTCTCAATATATTTGGAACGAATATTCCATACAAACTTCAAATTGAATGCGCCAGCTGGTGGAGCAACCAATCGTGTTGAAATTTTGTGAGCGCTTTTTTCTTACCCTAAGGCACATATCTAGGGGGTGCCCGTTGAGTTTTACAACATTTTTGTTTTAGGGCCAGTCTAGTAGACAGTGTATTCGCTTTTTGAGAATTCTAGCTAGAACTTTGTAATTAAAGCTTAAGAGTGAGATCGGTCGATATCCTTTCACACTTTTTTTCCTTTCGTTTTGACGAGAACTAAGATACCATCGAAGAATTGTTTCATCGCATTACCTTGTAACGCATTGTTGATGACGCTAGTAAACTCAGTACAAATGACCCGCCAAGTCTTTGGAAAAAAATCTTTCGGTAGACCATCTGGACCCGGAGATTTCCGAGAGCAGCTTTCTCTAATTCCCATTAGGACTTCATCTTGCGTTATTTCTTGTATCAGATTTCCATCCACCGGGTCGTTTTCAGGGATAGACTAAGCAGGGATAAACTCTGTGGGCAGTTCAGCGTCCACCGAGGAAAACAGATTTTCAAAATACGATCTGATCGTGTCTATAATTTGATTTCCATCTCGAATTTCAGTTTCATCATCGCTTTGAAGCATTGCGATGGATGTTTTTGATCTTTTTCCATAAATTTGAGAAACGTGAAAAAGTGTTGTACATTCACCGGAAATGTAGCTATTGTTATACTTTCGAAAATTCTCCAAAAAATTCTGTTGCAAGCGAAGCATTTGCGATTTGATGTTGTTTATTGTTCTAAATTACTGTGGATTTTCATGATAATTATCATATGCTTCCTTCAATAAACTACGATATAGCTCAGTCGCATCTCTAAATTCTCGGTGAACGATTGAGGTTTTCCATTTTAGAAGGAAATTACTTTCGGCTTGGTATGTGATACCCACCATTCTATCCATGAACGATAATTCCTGCGCGCTCGGGTCCAATATACCTATTTTCTGGAAAACTTGGTTAAAACTTCAGTATCGTCAAGGATATGTGGTTGGAGGCGCCATACACCACGTTCTAACGGTGTTCCCAAATGTGGAAGCACCATGCGTACTAAATATGCTTTATGGTCTGAAAATGAAGTAACTGCAAAATGTGCTGTTCGGAGTTGTGGTTTCATTACATTTGAAATTAACATGCGATCGAGGCGTGATGCTGTGTTCGCTCTTATGTACGAAAACTCGACCTTTTGCTCATTTAAAGCTTTCCAAGTATCCACTGGATTTGCTGCACTTTGCATATCGGGCTTATGCTACTACCACCTGTTGCATCTTTTGCATTGGCCACAGCGTTAAAGTCGCCACCAAGCACGACGTGTTTAGTAGAGTGTTGAAGATCTTCTCCAGTGCTGGAAAAGTTCGCATCACGAAGCAGCTCACGAGTGTATACCAACACATAACAAACATCACAGACTCGGGAACTGCCTAAGTGTGAGTAAGTCCGCACCCGTCTACTCGGGAGAACATGTCAAAAGAAGTAGCAACAAGCTCGGGAGCGTTTACTCGCGAGTAACCGAGCAAGGTGTGATTTATTATGGTTTTGACAGACAAATTAATTGTTCCTTCCTTCTGGCGTTACGTCCCCACTGGGACAGAGCCTGCTTCTCAGCTTAGTGTTCTTATGAGCACTTCCACAGTTATTAACTGAGAGCTTACTGTGCCAATGACCATTTTTGCATGCGTATATCGTGTGGCAGGTACGAAGATACTCTATGCCCTGGGAAGTCGAGAAAATTTCCAACCCGAAAAGATCCTCGACCGGTGGGATTCGAACCCACGACCCTCAGCTTAGTCATGCTGAATAGCTGTGCGTTTACCGCTACGGCTATCTGGGCCCCAACAAATTAATTGTACAGGTCGGACTCGATTATCCGGAGTATCGATTTTTTTTTCACTCCGGATAATCGAATTCTCCGGATAATCGAATCACCAAGAAACAATTGAAATCTTTGATAAAAGAACATTAATATTATCTTTTTTTGTTGTTTTATTTATATGATGCGGTGGCGTAACCAGGAATTATTTCTAGGAACAGTAGGGGTCTTTACAAGAAAAAAATTGTTTTTGACCAGCATACACAAAAATCCACTTTTTCAAACCCCTCTTATCCTTAATACGTTCAAAACTGCAAAATCATTCATGTTGTATATTGCGTTACCAAATTATCTCAGATTTATGCATAAAAATTGAAAACCAAAAACATCAAAAAACAAATTCCGGATAATCGAGTCTAAAATTCCGGATAATCGAATCCCGGATAATCGTGTCCCCGTGCAAAATATATCACAACTTCAAGCAAGCGAGCTCCCATAAGAAGCCGTGTAAAATAGTGACTTATTAGATTTTTGTTTACGTTTTTTCTTGTTACTAATACATAGCCTTTACTTCTTCTTCCACACCTTAGTATATATTCTCATTGCTCGCTGACAGTGAATTGAAGTCCGGTGTTGAAGGTGTTTGACGTCAATTTTGGTAGTGTACCCGCGTGTTCATTGAAGATTTCATTAAGTGATGCACTTTGGTGAAACGGTGTTAGTTCATTGAAGCAGTAGCTCGACAGGAGTGAGTGCAAAGGTAAACTGCGTGTTATAGGAAAAAGTTGTTTCGTTCTCGTTGTTGTATTTCTCCAAGCTGACCGTGGGTCATGTTGTAAGTGGATTTTAGTCTCTGCTGGACATGATATTATTTCTAGTGCGGCAGCATCTATAAATACTTCGGTACTTATACTAGGGCTTACCTCACAAAGAGAGTAGCCCTCGCTGACAGTGGTTTTGGCGGTGTTGTGCGATGCCATTATATTTTATGAATGATGTGATGATGTTTGCCACCGGTATTGAGAAACCAAGTGTACATTTGGTGATCCCTCATACAGAAGTGATGATGGCATGTAGAGAATGTAAACTTACTTGAAATTTGTGGCAGTATCTTCGAATACTTCGGCAGGACATATACTAGGGCTTACCTCATAGAAAGAAAAGCCCTCGGCGGTAGTGCCCTCCATCGAAGATGGGATGGGATGTGATAGCCTCCAACGGAGTAGATGTTGCATTGTTGTGAAAGATAGAGATGAAATTTTCTTGTGAGGTGTAGCAGTATCTATGTTTGCTTCGGCGTGACATACACCCATTGCAAAGCTTACCGGGCGTTTTACCTCGTGGAAAGGTGTTTCGATTGTTTCGGCAGATTGTTGTTTTTGATGTTGTTTTGGTGCATTCATAACTTCCTCGCTGTCATCAGAAATGACGAAGTCTGAAGTGTGGTCTGCGTTTCCTTCTGCCCTTTGGTTACTTGTAGGCGAGCTTGTTCTGCTGAATTTGGTAGTTGCTTGGGTGCATCATTCAAATGAGAGACGGGAAAGCGAAGATGGTCTGTTTTCCTGCTTCGAGGCTGATCTCGTTACGCGGTCCGTAAAGTTGTTTTTGGGCAAACTGGTATTCACCTCCTCATCTGAAGATTGCATTTCTATATCGTTTCCTGTACTTGGTGGACTGGATGTTGACGGAGCAGTGTTCGTTGTCTCAGTTGATGACGATGGTGGGATGACTCCTTAAACGACTTGTGCTGCGGTAAGGCGGCTGCTGATGCCATGACCTTGTTCCTTACGCGGCTCGTTGCAAGTGCGGCCGATGTGGAGCGGTCTTACACAATATCGACAGGTGCGAATTTATGTTCGGTAAGTGATATAGGCGGTGTGTGTAGCCATCGGAACGTAGGAAGGAATTGGTCTACGAATCCTCATCCGTGCCAATCTTACGCCGGTGGACAAACCAGACCAGAAGTTTTTCCACACTCCTTCCTGTATGGAAACAACCTCCCCATACGGTGCTAGATGTTTGACGATTGTTTTGGTTGAGATGTAGGAAGGCAAATCAGCTATCCTAACCTCAACCGCATTGTCGTAGGGAATGATTGTGATAGCATATTCTTTGTTGTTTTCTTCAACAGTATGCTTCGAACTATGTTCAGCGACTAGCTGTTCGACGTATGATGGTGATTTTAGCTCAACTATGGCTCGTGCTTTGGTCATACTGGGCTGGATACAATTGACTTTTGCTAGGTCTAGCTGAATTTTCTTGCTGATGAGCTCGTGAACCTTCTCTAGCTTGGGGCGGATTGACATACCGCTGAAATCTAGGTAGACTCTGCGATAGTCGTCCATGGCGGAATGACGAGACTCCCTTGCTACCAAACCTTTCGGCTAAAAGTCTTACGGACTACGTCCGGGAACACAAAAACTAGCTTATTTTCACTCAGCGATTTTCAGCAATACGTCTGTCCGATACGAATGCTAAATGTCAACTCACTCTTAATTGAAATTGCTTTCGAATCCTGAGTAACTTGATTTGCAAATGGACTAGTGAGTCCTAAATTAAAACTATACTTGCTTCCTAACTGCATAGCAAGTTTTTGAGCTTTTTCGCAATAAGCAAGTTTTAATTTGTTTTTCTCGTTCAATGGCTTCTGAAAGTTTTCCAAATTTTAGATACTTCCCAAAAAAAAGGCTTAGTACCAGTGTCCAATTGAGGCATTTGATTTTCATTTTTTGTTTCCTTAATTGAGTAACACGTTTTTTTTTTTGGATTTCTTTTTGTAGATCCTGCCATAAAATTTTCAAAGCAGGATCGCAAATGCGTTGAAATTGCCTTTTTCTCACGTTTTCAAGAAGGATCAAGCGTTTAAGATGTCGTCTAGAATCATGGATTCAAATTTACTTAACATTTTGGTGTTGCAATATTCCTTGCTTCAACGAAGGAATTCGTTACATTTTCGAAATCATTGTCAATGCCAAGTTTTGGTTGCAAATAAATGTTATCGTCGATATTACTATCGATTTCAGTCGTACATGCAGTCAGCTCGAAAATATTTGGAAACGGAGCTGATAGGATTGAGAATCGCTTCATAAGATATTTGAAATATTACAGGAACATGATCAGAATCAAAATCAGCGTGAGTAACCAGTTGGCTACAAAGGTGATCAGAGTCGGTTAAGACCAAATCAATGTAGATGGGTTTCTAGAAGTGGATTGAATTGAGATGTATCCTGAAGAGCACTCATCAAATAAAATTATGTCATTGGAATTACTGTGAGAATTATTCTATGAGCGATGTTTTATGATAATGTTACCAATGACAAAACATTTTGATTTATTGCGAGTCAATTTTCGCAAGTCAGTTTGAAGCAAAATTACTTCCTGCCCAATTCAAAGAAAAGGCAAATAGGCAGCTATGGAAGTTTACTCAACAAACTGTGCTTTAACAGAAACACTCAAAGTTTCAAAAGCTTTGGTTTCAAATGACGGAAAAAGTTGATGTTATATACACCTATGACTGCCGATAGCAACTCCAACACAGGCTCCAGCTAGTCAAAAATTAAGATTAACAAAAAAGTTTTGATCCAGGTTTCAAATAATTTTCAGTAAATACTGCTATTAGTGGTTCTGAACATTGGATTCAATTGTTGCAAAAAGGATATATATATTTCCAGTTGATTTTCTGTTGGGATTTTTCGTTGATGAAGCCGAATTTAAATTAAATGCGGTACCATTAGCAAAAGTGTTCCGATTTGCGTTGGAATAATCGAATGCTGTTTTGGATTGATTCGACCTACATTGTATAGGGTAACGTATATAATTTGGACATGCATATAATTTGGACAGGCTGGTCGTTCTTTGCTCATTTACAATGAGATGATGAGGAATTTATGTACGGAAAATCATGTATTGCATTATTAATACACTATGCTACTTATTAATAATGGGCATTTTCATAACAATTACAAATCGGCTTCAAAAATATAAAAATTGTGAATTGTATCAACAGAACATCTGTGAAACCTACGAATGCAAGAGGATGTACATTTCAAGATCATACTTTAAACGCAATAATAGCGCTCAGAATTGACATTCATAAAAAGTTTAAAGGCGGCAATATGATAAAATATGTCTAAAACTGAAGCTAGATATTGAGATTACGCTCCTGTCCAAATTATATTCACATGAGGGTGTCCAAAATGTATATTTGATGTCCGAAATGTATAACATACAAGCCGCTAAAAACGCTATTTTGGCAGCTAATGCTACAGTTTGTAAGCTTTTTCTCTCCAGAAACTCAAAGTACAATAATGCATTAAGCATATAAGTATCATAGCGTAATAAAATAATAGTATCTAAGGCAGTTAATCGATCGCTGTTTCCAGACATACCCTTAGCCTGTCCAAAATACATAATTTACCCTACGCATACGAAGCGATACAAAATGCACTGATGAACCCAGAAAATATAGTTTTATGCGAGGAAACCCGTCAATCAAATCATATAATTTATCGTTTTGTGTGGATGTGATGTATTCAGCACAAGTAAACGACTTTTAATATAAATTCTATACAAACGTCTAGGTACTTTGAGATCCTTTCAAGTTTTCTCAAGAAAACTATTAATGATTTAGAATGACATGATTTTTTTTTTTCAAACATTTTATCAAGAAAACAAAAAAAAAACTACATCGAGCTTCAATTAACATTAAACATTATCAAATCCGTCTCTCATTAGGATTAATATATAATTTGACACTCATCATTTATAAAACATCACTTATCCCAGCAGGGAAAAGATAGCGGCATTGCAGAAGCCGTCGTATCTCCTACCTGGAAACTCAAAAACATCTACTTAAAAATCTAGAACCCCCAAACTAATAAATCATTTGAAACCGTTGATATTTCTTGCTCACAGTTCCTCCAGCCATCGATATCCATGTTCTCACGCTTTTAACCCACAACTACCACTACCTATTTGCAAATTGTTCGCAAAGTGGAAACGATCAAATTGATAGCCTTCCTTCCGCAGTAAAAATAAAACTTGGGATATTTGTGAATGTGCGATTGTGTGTATGTATGTCTGCAAGAGCCGCCACTGACAGAACTTTCGCACATTTCACCCTAAACTTTATGCATATTTTATCTATTCGCAAATTGTATCCCGAATGCTCATATGTTGCGGTGATCGAGACTTGGTGGCGTCGACAACTCTTTCGAGCCATAAAACACAGCCCCAGCAGCGTGTATGTATGTGTCTCCGCTTAAGCTTCTACATAGTTCGTACAAGCTAGAGCCACTGAAGCAGATCATCGGGGAAAAACCTCTACCCGGGGTGGGGGAAAATGTTATTTTTCCTGACAAAATGTGCCAAGAGCGGAAACTATTTGCCCACAATAGACCAGACCACGAGAAATTCTTTGTTCGAGTGCTGCTGCGTGGCAGGGGACAGACAAATGCTGAGAAATAGTTTCGACATCGGATGAGCTGCTAAATTGTTAAGAAATGGCAATGAAGGGCAAAAAATCGCACTTCAGAAACTTATTATCATATTTTCTTTTGCTTGAACTTGTACACCACTACTATGACATCACGAGAAGGAGTTTGTTTACAAACATTTTACAGATGTTCTTCTTGAAAAATAATTCTATAAAAAGAACTTTAGCGGGACACTAAAACAATCATCAATAATAGTATCTATTACAGCAATATCGTCTGAGAAGGTCTCTCAAGTGTCCAGGTAAGCTAAATGCCTGATTTGTGGAATTTATTTTCAGACAAAGGACGTGTATTTCGTGAAAGTTTGTATGCGCAGATTGCGGAAGCAACATAAGTCCAATGATTGGACGTTCCTTTACGCAAACAAAGCTTTAATATTCGTACAGGGCAGATGAACGGGAACGTTTAACGTGCTCGTAATTTAATCTCCAACAATTTCCATTCTCTGATTGACGGTCGCCTGATTATCAAGCATACTTTTCACCAGGTGAATTTTAATCATACTATTCAGAAAGCTAATTTTAATCCTATAAACGCAATAATAAGTAACCGTTCTTATTTGGGCATTTCGAACAAAACTATCTACGCCAATAACGCAACGGGTACACACTAAAACAAATGTTTTTGTCAAAATACCTACGAAATAAGATTAACTCATTGCCTTTCGAATGAGCTACAGAGAGCTTCAATTGGACGTGTAAAACATTCAGGCCAGCCATGTCGTGCTTATGGGACCCAGATAGCAGGAGCGGCATACGCGCAGCTATGCAGCAAGACCAAGCTTTCAGTGCGCACCGTACCTTCGTGCTGTGCGTACACGAATTCTCTCTGCTCTTGGAAGTTTTTTTTTCTATCTTTATTAACGAGATTTTTAGCCCTGGGCTAGTTCATCTCGGGACCAACGGCTTTACTTCCCTTCCGAAGGAAGTCGTCACTATAACCTTTACGTCATAAGTGACTATCTCGGGGATGGGATTCGATCCCAGGTCCTTGGCGTGAGAGGCGTCTACAAAAGTATTTATCAGACTTTGAAGCCGCCTACAGTCCTCAACAGATTTGACAGTAAGATAAATTTTCAGGTCATCGGCATATATAAGTACGTATTCGGAACCCAAAAGAAGTGCAACATCGTTAAAGAACAATGCGAAAAGCAGAGGGCCAAGATTGCTTCCTTGTGGGACACCTGAACTATTGCTGAATGCACGCGAAACAGCGGAATCAAGCTTAACTCGCAGAATTCGGTTAGATAAATAGTTTCCAACCATGACAAAAGTCGATCAGATATGCCAATGCGAGAAAGTTTACACAGAAGAATACGGTGATCTATAACGTCGAAGGCGGCCTTCAAGTCCGTATACACAGCGTCAACCTGCGCTTTAGTTTCAATCTGTGAGATGCATGCGCTGGTGAAATCGAGCAAGTTTGATGTGACAAATCTCCCTGGTATAAATCCGTGCTGATTCACTGAGATGTAGCTCTTGCTGTAGTTGAGAATAACACTGCTGACAACAATTTCAAACAGCTTCGATCCGGCAGATAGGCTTGTTATTCCTCTGTAGTTCTTCACATTTCTTTTATCACCTTTCTTGAAGTGCTAAAATTAAAAACAGTACTTTTCAGTACTATTGATTCTACTATTGATCCCTATACGATCCTTGTTTGGACCCGTGCCTTCGATTTTTCGTTGGACCCGTTGGTGAAAGCTAGCGTTGGTAATCCTGCTTGGGCACCGTCTTGGAAAAAACCCTGTCGAAGGTCACGTCTTCTTTCGTTTATTCACTAAACATGGTTACAACTACAAACAAAAGGAAGGGTGAATCTCTGAATTCATAACTTCCTTCCAAAGAAGTGGGATTTGAAACTGTCACTAAACGTGGCATGAATGGAAGAAAGGACGTTTCTCCGGAAAGCGCAGTTTCTTCCAAGGGTGAAATGAATAATGTTGATAATTGTATCGAAATTAGCAATCAGGTCGATGCTCTAGACAAATTTTCCAAACACCAAATCGAAGCAGCCTCTAGCCCACACTGAACGAAATCCCCCGCCTCGAATGGAATAATTATTGACTCATCCGAACCCCATACCTATTTTCAGACACAATCAAGATGATTTTCATCTTCGCGAAAATCAGCTGTTTACAAACCACTCCGAATAAAAAACATCCAGTCTTGGAATGATTTTTATCCTTCAAACAGATGCCTCTAATTAAATGATTGTCATACATACATGTAAACAATCCCTTTTCCATGGTAGTTATTAATTGAAAACAAATTAATTCCAAAGTTAAGCACTACAATTGTTGTTGTTCTTAAATGTGATTTAAACTCATTATTCTCCGTCATCTGTTTTCATGAACAAATGCTGTCTTGCAACGAACGTAATTGTGTGATGTATATAGCACAGACAAACAGACGTCACACTCTCATCATTGTCCATCGACCACCTTTTTAACGGTCGATTCAAAAATATGGTAGGTGGCCAATCCACCACCTACAGCGCTTGCATCGTTTCTGTTCGCGTTTGACGTTTACACACTACCGCCATCTGTTGGCCAAACACACCAATTTTAGCATTGGGCGTACATGTACTCGTGACTATAATTTTGATCGAAATTTGTTCTAAGTGTTACGTCTGTTTGTCTGTGTATATAGCTTAGGGGCCCAGATAGCCGTAGCGGTAAACGCGCAGCTATTCAGCAAGACCAAGCTGAGGGTCGTGGGTTCGAATCCCACTGGTCGAGGATCTTTTCGAGTTGGAAATTTTCTCGACTTTCCAGGGCATAGAGTATCTTCGTACCTGCCACACGATATACACATGCAAAAAATGGTCATTGGCATAGTAAGCTCGCAGTGAATAACTGTGGAAGTGCTCATAAGAACACTAAGCTGAGAAGCAGGCTCTGTCCAAGTGGGGACGTAACGCCAGAAATAAGAAGAAGATAAAGCTGCATGGAACCTTGACACTCGGATGTTAACGACCTGTGGTTAGTAGGCACTCTTAAGAAGTCTGAAAAAAAACCGCAAATGAGGATAAAATAAGATTCCAAGAGAAATTACCTGTAATTTCCACGCAGAAATGTTTTTCAAACCACCATGATGTTAACGTTGAGATTTGCAAGATTAATTTGATGTTTAGGAGCATTCCGTTTTCGTCTGATATATCACACAGTAATTGAATGATTTTCTGTGTGGGACATGGGAGAACTAATTATCCGTCATGAATTGAATGATAATCATTTGTGTTATCATCATTCGATTATCTGCAGAATGTCATTCTATCATGTTCTAATATTCATCTCTAATTTGGATGTTTTTGTTCAATTAATAGTGGATGCATCATATTCTTTCATAGTCATTGAAAATGAGGAATATGAAGTTTTATAACAGGGGCCCAGATAGCCGTAGCGGTAAACGCGCAGCTATTCAGTATGACCATGCTGAGGGTCGTGGGTTCGAATCCCGCTGGTCGAGGATCTTTTCGTAAAGGAAATTTTCTCGATTCCGAGGGCATACAAGTATCTTCGTACCTGCCACACGATATACACGTGCAAAAATGGTCAATCGGCAAAGAAAGCTCTCAGTTAATAACTGTGGAAGTGGTCATAAGAACACTAATCTGAAAAGCAGGATATGTCCCAGTGGGGACGTAACGCCAGAAAGAAGAAGAATTTTTATAACCATGTGAATTACAAATCATTCAATGTGCGACCGGAGGTTTCGTTCAGTGCAGGCTCATTGATTCAAGTGAGGAAGCAAAGAGTGCCGCCTATCGTGGTCAGTTGTTCCGAATTTGTGGGATTTAGGCAGGAGATCTTGAATTCAATTAGGGAAATCAAGGTTTCCTTCCAAATCGCAAAGAAAGGAGACTATCGCGTTTTGCCGGCAACTCTTTCAAATCGCGAACTTTTTCTCAAACATCTTGAAGAGAAGAAGCACATTTTTTTTACTTATGATGATAAAACTGAAGGTTTGTTCAAAGTTGTCTTGAAAGGTCTCTCAAGTGACTATAAGTCAACTGAAGAGTTCAAAAATGGAATAAATGATATACTTGGATTTCCCCCAGTCCAAGTAACTACTATGAAAAAGATAACCAAATCTGACATTGTTCGGAAAGGGCTTTCTCAAGATTATTAAGTTCACTTTAACAAAAAAAGAACTAAATAATATTAAAGCTTTAGAAAAAGCAAAACTTTTGTTCGATGTCGTGTGACATGGGAAAATTTCCAGAAACCTGGAGGAAATTACCAGAACCCCACTCAGTGCCGTCGGTGCCAAAAGTGGGGTCATGGTACAAAAAATTGTCGCATGAATTATGAATGCATGATTTGCGGAGGTGCTTCTCACGCTAAGGACGTCTGACCAGTGAAGGAAAATACCATCAAGTTTATATGCTCGAATTGCGGGGCCAATCATAAGTCAAATTTTTGTAATTGCGCTTCACGCAGGAGAGTCATTGAGGCTCGTGCCAGGCAGATGAAAGATAATATCCGTTACGATAACGGTCGACTCCGGAATTTCCCTGGTAGAGTATCAAACAATACTCATTTTTCAGTTAACGATCATCAAATGTACCATGTCTGCCTTTGATTTTAATATCCTAACTGAACAATTGAATCTTATGTTTGATGCAATGTTCAAAGCCACCACTATGACTGAAGCAGTCCAAGATGATGTAAAATTTACTAATCAAATTGTTATTGAATTACGTATTTCTAATGGATCCAAATAATGATTGGAATATTTTAAATTGGAATGCTCGTTCTCTGAATGGTGAAGAGGACGAACTATTTAATTTTCTCACAGCAAATAAGGTGCATATAGCAGTTATAACTGAAACGTATTTGAAACCTGGATCTAACCTCAAATGAGATCTTACTTTTTTTTTGTTTATCGTAATGATCGACTTGATGGGGCATGTGGGGGAGTTGCAATCATCATCCATAGGCGTATGAAACATCAACTGTTTTCTTCATTTGAAATTAAAGGTTTTGAACACAGCTTGGTAAATATACTTTCATAGCTGCCTATTTGCCTTTTCAATGCTCTGGACTAGAGTTTTCAATCCCGGGAACATTTCCCGGGAAATGAGATTTCCCGGGATTCCCGTTTCCCGGGAAATAATTTTCTGCTTCCCGGGATTCCCGTATTTCCCGGGAAGCTCTACACGAAAACAAATTTTGTTGTATAATCTACCGAATCCATGGTAGAATTAAGAACTGCACCAACGATTTTCAACCAACTACAAAAATCTGTGAACTTTACTATATTCTGGTAAAAATCACTGACCAGTGAAGTAAATGTGACCATGTCCATAGTAGCATTCTCTACAAAGCTTTGTTTTTCAATCCGAGACACCCACCGTGCAACACAGTGTGGTCAAAAGTATACTGCCAGACTTGTCAAATCAAGATTTTTTCTAGTTATTAATACTGCAGCTCTAGTTAAATAAACCGAATATATTTTCTTGTGTAGTGATGGTGACGTTGGCTGTGTTTTCGTAGAGTTAACAGATTAATGTAGTCGGTTGAAATTCGTTGGTGCAGTTCTTAATTTCACCATGGATTCAGTAGTTTCTACAATAAAATTCATTTCAGTGTATTTTCATGAAGAATTCTAAAGATCATCTATATTCAAATAAAAACCATCGTTCAATTTACTCTTCATTTATTGAGCTGATTTTTGTAATCGTAATCTTCTCGTAATAGTTATCGAAAAATGCATATATTCAAAAATATTTTGAAATATTGGCTGTTGAAAATGGAAAATTTGACTTTATCAGCCAACGTACATGCAAGTTTGTGAGCTTGTAAGGCAATTTATTTGCTTAATTTACCACAGAATTCAAACTTTATGTGTATAGCAATACTTATCAGCGAAGTTCATAATACTATTTCAAAAGTTATAGAAAAGTATTGTATTTCACCATATAAGAGAAACGAAGAGTTTTGTATAGAGACTACAAGCATGTTGAAAAAATTGATTTAATCAAAATTTTATCGAGCAACTTCAATATAATTATATCTGAAATGAAACTTGAAGTCCTATTTTGCATGCTTGCTGGACTAGATCACAAAAAAATTTGATTAATTATATCTTTAGTTTCATGGAAACATCAATTGAACCAGTGTTTTTTACAACTGTGTAGCGAAGTGTAGCTAAAATTTGTGACATGCAGGGACAATATGAGAACGGAATTAGATTCAGCTACCCCAAATCTACTAGAGACACATAATTTAATGTTTGAGACACGCAAAAATGTCATTTTTGTTACGCTGTGTAACAGTCTCAATTTTCAACGAAAGACTAGTTGGTTTTTGATTTAATGTTCGAAAAGTTTGAATTAATGTTGGGCAATATTATTTGAACTAATACGATTTGTCTAGATGACCTGCACATGGATTTTTGCTTAAATTTATAAAGTTTTTTGTTTCGAATCCTCGCATAAAACGAAGCCAAAAGATTAAGATTTAGGAACATAAACAAATTACTTATAAAAAACAAATAACCGTACACATTTACTGGTCTAAATTATAATATACATATGCATGGATAATTCAAAAACACTCCATCAAATTAGCATGATGTTCACGGTTTTCATGAATTTCCCGGGATCCCGGGAATTCCCGGGAAATGAAAATTTTCATTCCCGTTTCCCGGGAAGTCAAATCCCGGGAAAATTGAAAACTCTACTCTGGACAGCAAGTTAATTTGCTCCAAACTGACCCGCAATAAGTTAAAAATTTTAGTCATTGGTGACTTTAATGCCAAACATCGGTCATGAAATAATTCTCAAAGTAATTTCAACGGCAGAATTTTATTTGATAAGTGCTCTTCAGGATATTTCTCAATTCAATACCCTGATAGCCCTACATGTTTTTCCTCTTCTAGAAATCCATCTACGATTGACTTGGTCTGAACCGACTCTAGTTCCACTACAATTCTGTTACAAATTTGATTTGGATTCTTTCAGGAATTACACTCAGAATTCCTCCAGGGATTGTTTCAGGGATACTGTCAATGTTCATTTCAGGAATTAATTTAAAATTGTTTCAAGCATTTCTCTTACATTTCACCATGATTTTTTCATTATTATCTTTGGAGGAATTTCATTGAGAGATTGTTAATGCAAAATATTATAATATGTCTCCAAAAGCTTTTCCACGAATGTCTTTGGGAAAAAAACGGCGAAAGTTCTTTAAATACTTGATTGAAAATTATTTCTGGAATACTTTCTAGGACTCTTTCTGAATTATCATCAACGACTACTTCAATAATCAAAAATTACTCTTAGATCACCCAAAATTCCTTCGAACCTTCGTACAAGAACTTTTACTTTTTTCAAATGTATCCTTGGAAGGATTCCTGTTTCAATATTTGGAGGAATTGTGAGAAATGAAACTATAGGTTGAATTCGTGGAGAAACGAATGCGACATGTTTTGGATAAAGTTTATTATAATACCTGGAGAATATCAAAACATAACACTTTAGGTACTTCTGGTTAAATTATTGGAAATCTTGACAAATTTCAAAAATCCTTAGAACTATAAGATTTTTTGAGAAACTTTTTCAAGAAATCTTTAAAATATATATTTTATATTGTATATAAACTATTAGAATCCAAGTAAAATGTGTGAGGATTTTTTTTTAGAAACCGTTATTAGATCTTTTTTATGTTGGAGTGATTCTTATAATGATCCGAGAAGGAATGCTTGGAAAAATATGCAGGGAAATTTTCTATACTTTCCTTCCTAAATCTGACGAATTTTGCAAACGGAAAGATTTTTTTTTGGAGAAATAATATTGGTCATGAAATTACGAAAAAAGGACCTTAGACTTATACTTGGATTAATCTCAATGAGCTTCCCAGTAAATGATTTGCTAAAGTTGGAGTACCATTGTACTGTAATACCATGCATAAAAAGATTTATCAGGATGCCATAGATGAAGATTCTATAGAAATTCTCGAAAAACAAAATGTACTTCTCTGAAGCAAACAAGTTCATTTTGTTTTATTTTTTCGTCGGCCAGGAGGTGGCAACGGTATAGTGATCATGCCCATTACACCCAAATTCCCCATTATATCAGGTTTTTCATATGCTTCATCATCATATTATTATTATTATTATCTTTATTAACGAGATTTGCAGCCCGAGGCTTTATCATATTATTTTTAGGGAAACCGTTTATTATCTATTTACATAAGGGGGATCTTGGGTAGAATGAGAATGATAACGATCCGTTTGATCAATTGTAATTATTGCATTTCCTACCGATGGCATTTATAGCTTAGATAACGTTTTTTCAATAGTTCATGAACAGTTGCCATGCACATCGTATCAGAAATCCTAACGAAAGTCTGAGCATTTGGGGAATTCGGGTAAAACGAGCTTGATACCGATCCGTGCGGTCAGTTTTTAAAGACAATTTACACCGTCTTCAGCCAAAAACTGCACAGACTGAACGATCACTAGCATTAGGCAACGGACAACACATAACACCCAGTAGCCCGGTGATGAATTTTTCGTTTGACGAAAAGTTTCCACCGACCGGAGTAGGAATCGAACCCACACCCCGTGACACAATACGCCTAAACGACTGACGCCGCTAACCGCACGGCCACGAAGCCCACAATTAATTCATGCATTCTATTCTTTAGGCTATTACCGCTTAGAAAACGTTATGTCAATAGCGAATAAACGGGTTACCTGCGTATAATATATTTGGGTGAAATGAGCATGATAACTATCCGTGCGGTCAGGTCCAACTCCTGCACCCACATCTTCATATTCCTATCATCTAAAAATCGTTTTTTTTTTCTATCTTTATTAACGAGATTTTTAGCCCTGGGCTAGTTCATCTCGGGACCAACGGCTTTACTTCCCTTCCGAAGGAAGTCGTCACTGAAATTTTTAGTGACTATCTCGGGGATGGGATTCGATCCCAGGTCCTCGGCGTGAGAGGCGTGTGTTCTAACCACTACACCAGGTCCACCCCCTAAAAATCGTTATTTCAATAGCTCATGCGCAGTTTATCTGCATATAATGTGAGAAATCCTATCAACAACTCAATAAAAATGGGGCATTTGGATGAAATGGGCATAAAAACGATCCGTGCGGCCACCATAACCGCTTTCATTCGATTCTTTAGACATTTTTACATAACATACAGGCATTTTCTCAAGGATTACTCATTGCGTTCAGAAGATACAGAATTCTTCGTCGGTTTGTTACCTTTTTTCCCACTGTGCTTTGTTTGTAATACGCTCGAAAGGTGTAGGAAAGTAAAATGACACTCGTGTTCCACATGTAGCATATTATATCGAGAGTGTAGTAAACTCAACTTCACTACATTATATTCATACCACCCATTGAATAGTTTTGTTGAAGAATGAACAGTTTCATAACATTAAACGAAGTTTATTCAGTGCGAGTAGCATTAGCAGAAGACAAACGAGAAAGAACGAAAACGCTCATCTACGAAACGTAAAACGTTAATCTTACGAATATTTCATCAAGTTGCTGAATTACAATATTAAGTAAAATTATTGTGCCAAGAAGGAAGCTCTGCAGAGGATTCAAAATAAAATTTTGAAAATTATTCTGAAGCTCGCTCGCTGGTATCTACCATTTATTTACTCTAATTAATGCGTTTCTTAATTAGGTTAAGTTTCTGAAAAGCCAATGCAAGCAAGGATATTTCAGTTAAAATTTGAACTGCTGCGGGAAAAAAAATATAAAATGTTCTTTCTTAAAATGTGCATAATAATTTTAATTATTATAATTTTTGATAAATCGTTTAAGATTGGTAGAGTTGCCTTACACAGTACACCTAGATATAAGAAATTAATGAAAACAAACATCAGTGTACGATGTAAAACACATAAAAAAACTTGACAATAGTTTATCATTTATACTTGAACATTTTTTTTCCAAGCTTTGAAAATATTTTTTGATGATTAATTGAAGTGAAAATAAGTGAGCAGCTAAGTAAACACGGAAACAAATTGAAAATATATATGTTGAATAAAAACTTAGCTTAAAACTCGTTTTTTATCCATTTCCTGCGAAATAGGAACTCAAAACGGATAGGGTAGAAGCACTAGATTTCACCCCCCTAAGCCATGTAATTGCAGGAATTATTAATTTCTGACTCTATTAACCAATATCATATAAAGTTATTGGGTTTATTCAACAATTCATTTATTATTTTATGATGATCAAGCTACAGAGTTATCCAAAATAAAGTTTTACCATTCAAAAAAGTATAATTTTTGGAGTATTAATATTCGTCCCCCCAAATTCAATCTTCGCCCCACCCATGCTCTAATCTTCGCTTCCATCAATTGAAGTACAGCCTTTCGATAGTTTAATCAAGTCCTTATTATCTTTCTCAGTTTTCATCTTCACTGGTTATCCTGTCTATTTCCACTATGTCTTCTTCTTTTTGGAATAACGTCCACATTGGGACAGAGCCTAATTATCAGCTTAATTTTCAAAAAGTACTTCAACAGAACTAAATGGTTTCTTTACATAAGTTGCCATTTTTACAGTCGTATACCGTGTGGCAGGCACGATGATACTTCATGAACAAGGAAGTCAAAGAAAATTTCCATTACGAAAATATCCTAAACCTAAGTAATCGAACTCAGACACCTTCAGCACGGATTTGCTTTGTAGCCGCCTACTAACGAAGGCTATGGAAGGTCCTGATTTCCACTATGTATTGTTTTATTATTGCAAAGTAATTATTTATGCTGTTGTAGCATTTATTGGGGCCTTCCTTAGCCGAGTGGTTAGAGTCCGCGGCTACAAAGCAAAGCCATGCTGAAGGTGTTTGGGTTCGATTCCCGGTCGGTCCAGGATGTTTTCGTAATGGAAATTTCCTTGACTTCCCTGGACATAGAGTATCATCGTACCTGCCACACGATATATGAATGCGAAAATGGCAACTTTGGCAAAGAAAGCTCTCAGTTAATAACTGTGGAAGTGAAAGTGGAAGTAAAACTGCGAAGCAGCCTCTGTCCCAGTGGGGACGTAATACCATGAAGAAGAAGAAGAAGAAGCATTTATGTGAAATATGTTATTATTCCCAGGAAATCGAGAAATTTCCCAACATAAAATAATCCTATGTCAGAATATCGGAATCAACCCCGATATGTCTGAATTACCAATGCTGCACTTCGCTCAAAGGCTGACTGGAATCTTAATATTACCGTAATTTCGGGTGAAATTGATCAATTTTCACGGTTTTTCTTGTCTGTTTTCTATAATGTTAACAATGCCAAACAATTGAATGCAGGAAAACAAGTACGAAGGTGAGTCTCATTGACTCATGTACCGAAATTTTCTAACAAATGTCATTTTAGTGCTAAGAAATATCTCTAAAACAAAAAATCGGGAAACCTCATTTCGGGGTGAAATTGTTCACTTGTCAATGCGATTATTGTTAGTTTTCAAACCAACTCTATATAGTAAATTTGAGGTCCCTGAATCCGAATATGCTTGTTAAATTCTTAACAATACAATAATTATAGAAAAAATGAATAGTTAAATTTCAAGAATTACGCGAAAAACGCCTACATGTATGCAATTTCCTAAGGAATATCTCGATATCTAACAGAAATTCAATTATTTCCACCGATTGACCAAATTGGTACGAGTTTTGGTTATGAAATCTGGTTTGGGGATATATCTCAAGCATCCTCACAAACTTTCAGGTTTATACCATGTTCAAATCCTTGTTTAGAACTAGAAGTTTATGGATGTTTGTCAATATTGCACCGCGCATGATATTGGAATTTTACATTGTTTTCATAGAAATAAACATTCTTTAACGCAAAACACTAAACAATACACAATTCAACAATAGTTACGACAAACAACGTTCATTCACTGCAGGTTACATTGATATGTGTGCTCCATTAGGAAGAAATAAAATCGAGTGACACGGTGATCAATTTCACCCTACTGATCAATTTCACCCGAATTTACGGTACCATGTATTGCACCATATATTTCACACCTTTATAATGTACATACATTAAGGATCTTCCAATATTTTTTAAATAATTATTTCAAGTACCGTAATTTCGGGTGAAATTGATTATTTTCAGCGTTTTCTATAATGTCAGCAGTGCCAAAAACTGAATTCGGGAAAAAAGTACTGCGATAAACCCAATTAACTCATGTAGTGGTAAAAATAGTATTTAAAATTAAATATCGGTAGATCATATTTCGTTTCCATTCCATTCTTGCTGAATATGGTGCGTTATTTGATTGACAATAATAAGTTCAATTTGTTCTTCGTCACAGACTATCAGTATAATCATGAGCAACAAATATCATACACTGAAATGAATTTTATTATAGAAACTACTGAATCCATGGTAAAACTAAGAACAACACCAACAATTTTCAAAATACTACATAAATCTGTTAACTCTTTTGAAGCATAGTCAACATCATTACACAAGAAAATTTATTTATTTAACCAGAGTTGCAGTATTTATTACTAGAAACAAACTTGATTGAACAACACTGTGCTGTACGGTAGGTGTCACGGATTGAAATGCTTTGTAGTGAATGCTACTATGGACATGGTCACATTTACTGCACAGGATTTTTACCAGATTATGGTAAACTAAACAGATTTTAGTAGTCGGTTGAAAATCGTTGATGAAGTTCTTATTGCCACCTAATTCTAGTGGTAACGTCCGCGTCTACAAAGTAAAGCCATGCTGAAGGTGTCTGAGTTCGATTCCTGGTCGGTCAAGGATCTATTCCTAACGGGAATAATATTGACTTCGTTGGGCATAAAGTGTTTTTGTGCTTACCACAGAATAAACGAATACGAAAATGGCAGCTTATGCAAAGAAAGCACTCAGTGTGCAAGTGCTCATATGAACAATGTTGACAATATATAGCTGAGAGCAGGCTATGCCCCAGTGGAAACGTAATACCAAGAAACAATTCGGCACATTCAGAAAATCCTTTAAACTTCCTGTAACCTTCTGTACACAGGTTAAAAATCAATGAGTTTGTTTTGTTTTTCGAACAAATTCGAGAAGGGGCGAAAATTAATGCACGCACCACTGAAAGATTAGAGGCGAAGATTAGAGTCGTACGAAAATGTGCTTTTGTTTTCGCCACCCTGAAAAAATAGTTTAAAACAGGTTATAATTGCTGGAATAATTGAAAAAATCTATTCGTGTTTCTTGCTGATGAATGTCTTATCAGAACTATTATTTTTTTACATATGAAATAGTTATCCTAATATGTTTTCCTTGCCTTTTATAATAGACGGTTTTCTCATTGAACGCAAAAAATAGCGTATCATCTTTTCAACATTTTTATATGTGCTTGCGGTTTAGAAGATTGCTGTAATTAGTAACATTTGGAAACTAAGTATATTTTATTCCAATCTTTTATATAAGTTACAAAATAAAACATTTTTATTTTATTACAATCCAGAACAAGCTAATGTTTTATTAGGGGGGCGAAAACTAGGGAGGGGCGAAGATTAATACATCCCTCTTGTTTATATATTACTTTATTTGCACTTTTTCATTCATTCAATGTAACAACAACAACAACAAAATCGATTCGCTAATCGTGACCATTTTATAAATTTCACTTTAAAATTTTTCTTTTCTTTACCAACGTGAAGGACTCCAGCTGTTTTAAAACTGTAACCAAATAAGTTAGAGAATTTTATCAGCACGGCTCTACGAGGCAGTCAGCTAACCTTAAAATGACAATTGACGTACCACATCTGGACCTCACATAGGCAATTTGTCGTTTTTTTTTTAGTTGCTTTCCATCCCTTGGCGTGAGACGATGTGTGCAGCAGAAACTGACTTGTGAATATCGATATACGAGTAGTCACCTAAGGAGTGTGGAAAAACGATGTCAGAAAATTCATAAATATAGAATCAATGCCTCTCAGAATGTGTTGACGCAACAACTAAAATTAAATCCTAATTACTGTTCAACTTTGGCCCCATACAAGACCTATCTGTCTGCTTGATGTGACGATCCAACTCTCAATTTGCGTTAATTACTTTTACAGCTGACACACGATATGTGATGCCTTCCCTGGTAGTCTCAAGGGAAAATAAAGATTGATTGCAATCTTTCGGATGTGGTTCCGAAAATACTATGCAGCAAGCTGGGCATTGTCATTATAATAATTAGTGGTAGCGATATTTGTTCTTAAACATTGAATGATATCTAAATTGCTTTCCCAATCAGATTTCCAATAAATTCCTCGATCGTGCTGCCCAATCGGTAAGGAAGACTCACGTTTTGTATCGATCCAACTTCCAGCTCAAAGCCGTTCCTCCATCATCCACGGCTATTGTATAGTTATCAGCAACAAGAATGAGGAAGATCTTGAAGCAATTTATTCTCGTTCTTGAAATTTATAAGTTCGTGAACTTATGTTTGCCTATGCTTTTGATCGGCCAACTTCCATCCAGAATATAACGACGCTGAACGAATGCAACCACATGGTGGATATATCTTAATCTTCTGCAAAAACGTGCTCGCACTTTAAAAAAAACCAAACAACCATACTAAAACAAACAAAAGCCATACTTAATGTCCTGGGACGAGATCGACCGATGCGGAACGAGTAGGTATTATCATTATCGATCGATTTTCAACATCAATTTTTATGCAATATGCTCTTCTCTCGAGTTGCCCGGTCCCGTTGGATGGTAGGAAGCCACGAAGAACTACGGTAAAAGCTTCGATTTTGGTCAGCCTAAGGGAAAATATTTGAAACACGTGGAAATCTCAATATGAACTGCAAATACGCAATATGAAAGCTTTTAATCCATATTCAGTATAGATATTAACGATACTGAGCAGAAATCTTATCGTCTCATTGAAAATAGCGTTGGTCAATATAGGTTACCAGAACCAGTTTTGAGCAGTTTCTGTGTAAAACGGCTTGTAATCCAATTGGCGCTATGACCAAAACTGGTGCTTCTACCCTAAAATCTTAGCGATTGTGAAAGCACGCGGCTCGATGGACGGAGAAACATGCATGAACGAAAATATGCGAACATGAGTCGTAATCAGCGTCGATTAAGTCAATGTAATGAACAGATCTTTGTCCGCCTGGCGGATTTTGCACAGCTTGAGGGAGTAACTCTTTCAGTGCGGTAATATTCTACCAATTTATAAAGATGGTCGGGTTTAGAGTTTGAAGAAGATGCAAACTGTGGATTCGTGTTTCGGTCTATTTAAGGTAACGAACGCGTTAGGTTGACGAACGCAGGTTGTCCTTATGTGTTCATGGGGTTTCTCTTATAGTTAATAACGCATCTGTCTAGCGAGAAGATGTGTACCTTTTTCGCAAATTTGACTTCAATTTGAGTGCTAGTTTGCAAAACATTCAGCAATATGATAGTTATGAAGGCAAATTGTTCAAAGTTTTTTTTTTATAATTTATTTTTTATTAATTATCTTGATAAAACCCCTTCAACAATATTTCAACAATTCACTCGGTTTATGACAGCTTCTCTGCATATGCGGCTGAACACAATTTTTCTAGATTATTGTCCGGCATTCTTATAATTTGCTTTGCTCAACGCATCCTTCCAGCTTTAGTCATCTTCAGGATACTGGATTCGCGTAGAGTTGAGCGAGCTCAAAATTTATCCTTCGCCGCCACTCACCGTTCTGCTACCCCGTCGATTCCTTAGAACTTGGCGTTCAAAAACCCCAAGAGCGTCCCAAGTCCTTTAGGGCTGTCCATTTATTACGTTAGATAATTTTGGGGTCTTAACCCTATCCCCCCATAATAAGATTTTTGTATGGAAACTAAAAATATGTTGTGTGGCGCTTAAGAATTCTCATCAGAATTCTCGATAATCTTCAGTAATTATCATAGTGATTTTATTTAGAATACTTTCAGGGTCTCCTACTGGCATCTCTCCAGTAATTTTTCTAGAGATTCATTTACCAACTTTTCCAGAATTTTTTTAAGCGTCTTTTCAAAGGCTGCTTAAAAAAATTTCTCTAGAATTTGCTCCAAGGAATCCTTAAAAACACCGAAACTGCTACCTCCAGTAATTTGCTCAGATATTACTTTGATTTTTTCCAAGACAATCCTAGAATCTCATTTAGATATTTTTTTCACTAATCCTTTAACCGAATTATCCAGTTGTTACTGTAGAAGATCCTCCAAAGATTTCTACAGAATTTGTTTCGAGAAAATCGACAAAGCTTTATTCCAGAGTGTTTAAAAAATAGCACGACGGTTTTTTTTTTTGTTTTTTAATAAACCCTGCAATAATCCCCCACCTGTTCATGTGGGATCCTTCAAGAGTTCATCCACGTTTTCTCGCGAAAATCCAAAATTCCTTGAGGAAGTTTTCGAACAAATCTATTTTTTATAGGAATCTTTCCAGCATTTAATTTTTACTCCCGCAGTTTTACCAAACATTTCTTAAAATGTTTAAAAAAAGTACATACAATCTTCAAAAGTTTATTTAAGTTTTACTACCAGTTTAAAACCTTTTTTGTCCAATAATTCCTCCGATCATTCCTACAAACATTCTATAAACATTCTGTACACCATTTTTCGAAAAAAAATATCTTTGGAAAATCCTACTGAATACTATCCCGAGATTCGGTTGATATTTTTTCGATTAAGGTAACAAATTATCTAGGAAACTTCTGAAAGTTTAGAAGTTTTTTTGTAGATCCTTGTTTATTGAGGGAGAATTTAAATCTTACCCAAGTTTTATAAGAGTTTACACTAAGACTTTCTTTAGAAATACCCCACGGATTTATTTAACAAAAATCCTTGGCGTTTCCCTGGAGACATTCCTGGGAGATTTCCTGAAAAAAACTTTCATGTCTTACTTGAGGAAATCTCAAAAAATTACTGGAGGATTTTTGTAGAAATATTTGGAGCATTTGCTGAAGATATCTTCAAATAAATTCATAGTGAAATCTTATATAAAGCCTGAATAACAATTAAGGGGCCCAGATAGCCGTAGCGGTAATCGCGCAGCTATTCAGCAAGACCAAACTGAGGGTCGTGGGTTCGATTCCCACCAGTCGAAGATCTTCGATTCCCACCAGTCGAGGATAGAGTATCATCGTACCTGCCACACGATATACAAATGCAAAAATGGTCAAATTGACAAAGAAAGCTCTCAGATAATAACTGTGGAAGTGCTCATAAGAAGCATAAGCTCATAAGCTGAGAAACAGGCTTTGTCCCAGTTGGGACGTAACGCCAGACAGAAGACGAAGAACAATTTAGAAAAAAGTTCTTAGATATATCCGGAAAAGTTATTGATTAAATTAGAAGACGTTTTGGCCGGGAATATTGAAGGAGAGAATCAAATCACCGGATAAAATCTTGGAGGAGGTGAGATTTTCTTTGAAATTTTTCAAGGATTTTGTGGAGAAATTGAGATGATTTCTGAAATTATCTTTCTATGGTACTTCTTGGGAAAATCCAGGTTAAATTCTTAAGGAAATCGATAGGAAAATTAGTGAAGAAATTCCTTGGAAAATTATCACATAATGATCTCCTTATGAACTTTCTGGAGTAATTTTTGAACATTTCTGCAAATACAAGAATCAATTTCTGATGAAAAAACACATACAGTACTGCTTGTCGTAATGTCATGAAGGAAAAAAGTATAAGATCTAAGATAAATGTCTGCTCTGATGTTATGAAGAATCAAACCCTTATCTCCAGGATCCAACTTGGTTCACCTTGGTTCCTGTTTGGTCTCTTCTCGGTCTCATTTTAATTCTTTTTAGATCTCTTTTTTTTCTGGCGTCTTTTCAATTTTCTATTTATAAGGCACTCAGTCGCTACCAGCTTTGTAAAGACGAAAAGCTTTCTTAGTCTTGTGGTAACGACTGGCATAAAATTGAGCTAAAAAGTGTCCAAGTTTGAGTAAACATGCTTTGAAGTTTATTCAACAATTTTTCATTCTATACAAATTGCATGGGAGTCAGTTAAATAAGCCAGTAGAATTTTCATAACTCAACTCAACTCACAATGGACCAAAATGTCACTCACATCCTCTAGCGATTCAACTCATCAAATAAAGTAACTTTCAATTTCCAGTCCAAGGTTACCATTTTTCTTAACTTCACTGTACACAAAATATTTGCCAACGTTTGTCCTACCCATGATATGAACACGGACTCACCTCTGTATCCCATGAAGCGTTTCTCAATGCTATCAACTCCACCATCAATTATTTACAAGCCGACTGGATTACATATAAAACGTACATCAATAGGAATCTTGAAGTTGACACTTCTTTGCAAACAAAACTTGACATTGACAATGCTCTCGAAACTTCAGCCAATTCCATTTTTGAGGTAAGGGACATTGCAATACAAAATGTGAAAATTGAAATCCGTGATTATAGATGATGATTTTAAACTTCTGATCCATCTTAAAAACGAGATAAGAAGGCAATATCAACGCAGCTCAATCCTGCAATGAAAATTATACGGCAAAATCTACAAAAAGAAATTTAAAACGGTTTTCTCAATTAAGAAACAAAAATTTTGAAAATTAAATTACCTAACTGGATCAATTATCAGAACTCCAAGTCTGAATGACTTTCTTTAAGATCTGATGTTCCTCAAGGCAGCATTTTTATGCAATATTCTGACTTACTTGAATTACCTTAGGGATATCCAAAATCTTTGTTTACGGATGACACAAGCCTCTCCGCCAAAGGATGAAGTCTGCATGTCATCTGTAGTAGATTGCAAAAAAGTTTGGATATTTATTCTTCATACTTGCAAAAATGGAAGATTTCTCCTAATGCTTTCAAAACTCAACTAATAATATTCCTACATAAACCGAAAGGTCTTGATTTGAATCCTCCAAGTAGACATGTTGTCCCGATAACAAACAACGAGGACATTGAAGCCAAACGTAATAAATCGAAACTTTGTCTTATGAATAAATCTTTTGATATCCTTTTGTGTGGTCCTTAGCCTCTTGCCCAGCAACTCCAATCCCTACCTCCTCGTGGTACTGGCCGGGGTACGAGTAATCTTGGGGAAGATCGGGTAACCAACCCCCGGTGGGAACTTTGGTCGTATGCTGACAGGGAAGGGATGGTTTGCTTCTGCAAACCTGAAGCGTCTGTACTTCATGTGAGGAGCGGCTCACAACAGCGTCTGTTCCCCATGTCAGGGGCGGCTGATCATCGTCCGAGTGCCAGAGAAGGACTCTCAGCTAAACTAAACGCTGCAGGAGGTGTTCTGGATAGGAGCATTGGTGCAAACGTTTAGAGGTAATCATACCATCTACCAGAGCTGCGGCAACACACGCGAGCTGGGAACAGCTTTCATAGTGATGAGTGATATGTAAAGGCGCGTGATCGGGTGGTGGCCAATCAATGAACGAATGTGCAAGTTAAGAATCAAAGGCCGATTCTTTAACTCTCAAACCCCCAACGTCTGACTTTTCAATCAAAATGAACTTTTAAAAATCATAACTTGGCCAACTATTAATCGATTTTGGATCTTTTGGTCTAAAACAAACCGCATACTTCTCAAGATTTATTGCGTTCCAGAAGAAATGAGATTGTCCACTTGGTTCCGGAGTTATTCCGGATTCAAATGGGGTATATTCGTTCCGGAAGTGATAGTTCACTTAGATTTTTTAAGATTATCGTAAGAAAATTATTCATTGTGTACTTTCTATAATTAAAAAGCTGCCAGAAGGATACCCGGTCACCTGGCACAGGTTCCTGCATGTACCCAGAGAGGACATTTTCTGAAACTTAAAGAATACTACCCTCCGACGGCTCAAAATTAATGATTTTTTATCCGGAACATCAAATAATTAGTGCCAAAGACCAATATGAGGTTCTGGCCACATCCGGATACCACGGAATCGGTTCCGGAAGGCCCTCAGTGGGACACTTTTCTAATCTCACTCACTCATATCGTGCGACGGCTCAAAATTCATGATTTTTTATCCGGAACGTCATAGATATAGTGCCAAAGACCAATATAAGGTTTTGGCCACATCCGGATACCCCGGAATTGGTTCCGGTGGGGCCTCAATGAGACACTTAAGTAATCCTTCTCACTCATATCGTGCGGAGCCACAAAATTCATGATTTTTTATCCGGAACATCATAGATATAATGCCAAAGACCAATATGAGATTCTGACCACATCCGGATACCCCGGAATAGGTTTCAGGAGACCCTCAATAGGACAATTTTCTAATCCCACTCACTCATATCGTGCGACGGCTCAAAACTCATGACTTTTATGCTACACATCATAGCTATAATGCCATGTATCAATATAAGATTCTAGTAACATTCGATTACTGCAGAAATTGTTCTGATAAGGCTTCATATGCACTCTGTGTAATACTATCGACTCATGGAGGTTTCAATATGGAAACCATCTTCGTTGAATCCATTGAAATAGCTTTGGATTCATATCGATAAGTTCAAGAGGCATTTCTGGCATCTTTTTATCTCAATATTTCTTTGGGTCTTTTTGAGGCTCACCATGTTCAAAATAGTTAAATTTAATTCGTGTTTATAAATACAAAAGTATGATCAAAACATCTGTTTGATTTTGACACGGTTCGATATTGGCAACATGATTTTTTTTTTAAATTCTGCCAAAATCAAACGGCACTATACCTTAACAAAATTTATAAAGTCCCTTTCATAAATGTCGTTGAAAAAATAAAATATTCAGAGAAAATTCTAAGACATGTTCGCTACAAATTCTTTTGACTATTTCGTCCTATATATCTTTGGGATAACATGTCGTTTTTTGGAATTCGTTCGCCATGCCAAATACATTCTTATACATTTTTTTGTTTACCTTGATGCAATTGACTAGAGCTAAGTATAATTTTATTTTTAGAACATCAGTTAATCTAGTGGCAGAAGTGCTTCCAATTTAAATAATAAAGAATTTTGAAAATGTCCTTGAAAGTCACATGTTGAACTTCTACATCATTTGTTAATCTTTGATGCTGGTTCATAAACTACATAATTTTATCAATTTGTGGTCGTCCTTAAAATGAAGCCATTTCTTTACACCTTGTATCCCTTATTGAAGTTGCTGACGACAGAATAGAAATTTGTTGCGAAGCTCTTCCGTGAGCTCCTCCCAACCAAATTCACCTAGCATCAATTTCTCCAGACTACCAAGTTCCTTAGATGAGTCAGCATTCGCTTCTCGCTCAATTTGTTCAACGCGTATTGACCTATTTATCTTAGATTTGATAGATTTGAGTAGGATTACACAAGTGTCCCACTGAGGCCCTGACGAAATCGATTCCGGGGTATCTGGATGTAGCCAGAACCTCATATTGGTCTTTGGCATTTTATCTACGAGGTTTCGGGTGAAAAATCATGAATTTTGAGCCGTCGCACGATATGAGTGAGTGTCCGGATGTGGCCAGAACCTTATATTTATTATATTCATTATATCTATGATGTTAGGGGCCTTCCTTAGTCGAGTGGTTAGAGTCCGCGGCTACAAAGCAAAGCCATGCTGAAGATGTCTGGGTTCGATTCCTGGTCGGTCCAGGATCTTTTCGTTAAGGAAATTTCCTTGACTTTTCTGGGCATACAGTATAATCGCACTTGCCACACGATATACGAATGCGAAAATGGCAACTTAGGCAAAGAAAGCTTTCAGTTAATAACTGTGGAAGTGCTCATCAGAACACTAAGCTAAGAAGTTTCGGATAAAAAATCATGAATTTTGAGCCATCGCACGATATGAGTGAGTAGGATTACGAAAGTGTCCTACTGAGGCCCTCCCGGAACCGATTCCAGGGTATCCGAATGTGGCCAGAACCTCGTATTGGTCTTTGGCATTACAGGTCGGACTCGATTATTCTGAGACTCGATTATCCGGTGACTCGATTATCCGGGATTATCCAAAATTTTAGACTCGATTATTTATTTATTTATTTCATGGTTAATTCAACGGACTACAAATGGTCTAATTGAATGTTCTTAAAACTAATGGAATTACTTCAAAACAAGAGCTAGCGACGACATAACAAAAACAAACAAAACAATTTCAACATAATCGGGTCACAACATCTTACATCTTCCGACATGAATGAACACTTAGCTTCACAAAATATATCACATAATTATCCGGAATATATTTTTTGATATTCTTGTTCTTCAGTTTTTATGTATAATTATGAGATATATTAGTGTTGCAATATACAATATGAATGATTTAGCAGTCTTGGACGTAGGAGGGGGGGGGGTTTGAAAAAGGAGTTTTTTGTGTATGCCGGTCAAAAATTTAGTTTTCTTCTCAAGATCCCTCATGTTTCTAGAAATAATTTCTGGCTATGCCACTGCATCATATAAATGAAATAATGAAAAAAGATAATATTTAAGTCCATTTATCGCAGATTTCAATTTTTTATAGTGATTCGATTATCCGGAGGATTTGATTATGCGGTGTGAAAAAAAAAACGATACTCCGGATAATCGAGTCCGACCTGTATATCTATGAGGTTTCGGATAAAAAATCATGAATTTTGAACCGTCGCACGATATGAGTGAGTGAGATAACAAAAGTGTCCCACTGAGGCCCCACCGGAACCAATTCCGGGGTATCCAGATGTGGCCAGAACCTCATATTGGTCTTTGGTATTGTATCTATGATATTCTGGATAAAAAATCATTAAATTTGAACCGTCGCACAATATGAGTGCGTAAGATTACAAATATGTCCTACTGAGGCCCTCCCGGAACCGATTCCTGGGTATCCGGATGTGGCCAGAACCTCATATAGGTCTTTGGCACTATATCTATGATGTTCCGGATAAAAAATCATGAATTTTGAGCCGTCGCATGGTACTATTCTTTAAGTTTCAGAAAATGTCCTCTCTGGGTACATTTAGGGACTGGTGCCAGGTGACCGGGTATCCGAAATGGCCAGAATCAATGAGAACCAATGTCATTCGACCTTCTGGCAGCTTTTTACTTATAGAAAGTACACAATGAACAATTTTCTTTTGGCTAATCTTGAAAAATCTAAGTGAACTATCACTTCCGGAACGAATATACCCCATTTGAATCCAGAATAACTCCGGATTCAAGTGGCCAATCCCATTTTTTCTGGAAGGCAATAAATCTTGCGGTTTGTTTTAGACCAAAAGATCCAAAATCGATTAATAGTTGGTCAAGTTATGATTTTTTAAAGTTCATTTTGGATGAAATGTCAGACGTTGGGAGTTTGAGAGTTAACTTCAGCATAATCAACGTGCATAGCCCACACTCCGAAAGCACTGATGATGACAAGAACGCATTTTACGTGCAGCTCGAACACGAGTACAACCGCTGCCCAAGCCACGACGTCAAGATCATCATCTGATTTGAACGCTCAGGTTGGTCAGGAGGAGAAGTTCAGATTGACGATTGGAAAGTTCAGCGCCCACCGGTTGACGAACGAGAACGGCCTACGACTGATAGATTTTGCCGCCTCCAAGAACATGGCCATTCGTAGCACCTATTTCCAGCACAGCCTCCCGTGTCGGTACACCTGTAGATCACCTCAGCAGACAGAATCGCAAATTGACCACGTTTTGATCGATGGACGGCACTTCTCCGACATAACCGACGTCAGAACCTATCGTGGCGCTAACATTGACTCCGACCACTACCTGGTGATGGGGAAACTACGTCCAAAACTACCCATCATCAATGATGTACGGTACCGACGCCCGCCCAGGTACAATCTCGAGCGGCTGAAACAACCGAATGTCGCCAATGCGTACGCGCAGCATCTTGAGGCAGCGTTGCCGGATGAGGGCGAGCTCGATAGGGTCCCTCTTGAGGACTGCTGGAGGACAGTCAAAGCAGCCATTGACGACGCTGCTGAAAATATGTGGAACGAAGTTCAAGAAACGGTTGGTTCGAGGAGGAGTGCCAGGAGGTTTTTGAAGAGAAGAATGCAGCGCGGGCTACAATGCTGCAGCATGGTACGCGGCAAAACGTGGAATGATACAGACTGAAGCGGAAACAGCAAACCCGTCTATTCCGGAACAAAAAGCGCCGCCTGGAAGTGGTGGAATTCCAAGAGATGGAGTTGTACCGTTCTCAAGAAACGCGGAGGTTCTATCAGAAGCACAACACATCCCGCAAAGGCTTCGTGCCAAGAGCTGAGATGTGCCGGAATAAGGATGGAGGCATCTTGACGGATGGACGCGAGGTGATTGAAATGTGGAAGCAGCACTACGATGAACACCTGAATGGCGCAGAGAACACAGGCATAGAAGGTCAGAACAGCGAAGGCGATGGCTACGTCAGCATAGTGGACAGCGGAAACTAACCAGCTCCCACGATGGGGGAAGTTAAGGATGCCATTCAACAGCTCAAGAATAACAATGCCGCTGGCAAGGATGGTATCGGAGCCGAACTCATCAAGATGGGCCCGGACAGGTTGGCCGTTTATCTGCATCAGCTGATAGTCAGAATCTGGGAAACGGAACAGCTACCGGAGGAATGGAAGCAAGGCGTTATATACCCTATTTACAAAAAGGGCGACAAACTGGAGTGTGAAAATTATCGTGCAATCAATATCCTTAACGCCGCCTACAAAGTGATTCTCTTCCGTCGTCTATCACCTATAGCAAACGAGTTCGTGGGAAGTTATCAAGCAGGTTTCATTGACGGCCGCTTGACAACGGACCAGATCTTTTCCGTGCGGCAAATCCTCCAGAAATGCCGTGAGTACCAGGTTCCTATGCACCATTTGTTCATCGATTTCAAGGCGGCATACGATAGTATCGACCGCGTAGAGCAATGGAAAATCATGGACGAGAACAGCTTTCTCGGGAATCTCACAAGATTGATCAGAGCAACGATGGACGGTGTGCAAAACTGCGTGAAGATCTCGGGCGAACACTCCAGTTCGTTCGAGTCTCGGCGGGGACTACGTTGTTTGCTTCGCAGACGACATGGATATTATTGGGAGAAAATTCATCCGCCTGAAACGCGAAGCAACAAGAGTCGGGCTAATGGTGAATGCGTCGAAAACAAAGTACATGCGGGTTGGCGGAACTGAGCGCGACAGGGCCCGCCTAGGAAGCAGTGTTACGAATGACGGGGATACCTTCGAGGTGGTGGACGAGTTCGTCAACCTTGGATTCTTGTTGACGGCTGTCATCAGCGGAAGTCGTACCTACTATGAGCTCCAGAAGAAACTGCGGTCAAGAAAGATTCACCCCCGTACCAATTGCACGATGTACAAAACGCTCATAAGATCGGTAGTCCTCTATGGGCATGAGACGTGGACTATGCTCGAGGAGGACTTGCAAGCTCTTGGGGTTTTCGAACGCCGAGTGGTAAGGACGATCTTCGGCGGCGTGCATGAGAACGGCGTGTAGCGGCGAAGGATGAACCACGAGCTCGCTCAACTCTACGGCGAACCCAGTATCGTGAAGGTAGCTAAAGCTGGAAGGATACGCTGGGCAGGGCATGTTGCAAGAATGCCGGACAACAACAAAGATGGTGTTCGCTACGAATCGAAACAAGAAGGCGTGGGGCGCAGCGAGCTAGGTGGATTGACCAGGTGTTTTTTTTTTTTTTTTTTTTTTTAGTTTTAGAAGGTGGTAAATTACATTTACGAACTAACCCAGCGTTTCACGTTCGATATGGAGGCTAGTCATATCGAATTCGTCCATCGTGCGCCAGAGTGTCGGACTCCTTTATACCGACTAAAGTCCACCTTCGCCCACGAGCCATTCCCCCCGGAACTGCCTCTTGGCATTACTTCATGGGGGAGGCTATTGTGCTAAGCACTGCACTGCTCCTTCTTACGCTCCTGTACTTCCCTTGCTCTCTTCGTACTGCTGGCATCGCGCCAGGGCCATGTTTCTACTACCGCTTCTGTCATTGCTACGCTTCGTTGCTCTGCTGCGACGTGTTTGGGGCTGACATCTCGCCAGAGCCCTGCGCAACTGTTGCGCCTGCTGTTAATCCGCCGATTCTCGAGTTCTCCAGGTTGGACCAGTTGGATGCCGAGGTCGGTCCAGCGATTCCGGTTGGAGGGTAGCTTCCGGTTCACTGGCGCCCCGACGACCCAAAACTGGTGGTTGTCACGATCGCTACTCGGCATAGTCCCCGACGGTGGAGCTAGCCTACTCCAGCGGAGAGTTCCTAACGTAGGAATGTCTCCCGAAACCGATAACGTTACGCGTTTGTTCCCGCATCACTGCTGCTGACCGGTGAAGTGCCGAGGTCGATCCAGCAATTCCGGTTGGAAGATGGCTTCCGGTTCACTGGTGCCCCGACGACTTAAGCCGGTGACTCGCTACGGACTACTCAGAATAGTCCCCGACGGTGGATCTATCCTACTCCGACGAAGATTTCCCCGACGGCGGAAGATCTCCCGAACCGATGCTTTCCGGGCTGATGCCGAGGTCGGTCCTGCGATTCCGGTGGTGGGAAACTTCCGGTTCACAGGCGCCCCGACTACCATTTGCCGGAGCTGTTTCGCGATCTACTCGGCTAGTCCCCGGCGGAAGGACATAGCCTACTCCGACGCGATGTTGGTCGGTAAGTGCCGAGGTCGGTCCTGCAATTCCGGTTGGAGGATGACTTCCGGTTTGCAGGCGCCTTGACGACTTATTACCGATATTACGCTACGCCCGCTCTACTCGGTCTAGTCCCCGGCGGAGGATCTAGCCTACTCCGGTCGCGCCCGTTGGTCTCCTTGCATATGGTCCGACGATTCCGGCTGCCCCAACGATTCAGAGCCATGTGCTGTCCGCTGTGTAGAGTGCCGCTGCTCCTCTCGCCATCTTCGTTGTAATTGGATTGACCAGGTGTACCAGGACCTGAAGAGCGTGGGTCACAGTCGGGGATGGAGAGAAGTGGCCATGAACCGAGTGAATTGGCGAAATATTGTTGGCGAGGCTTTATCAAGATAATTGATGTAAAGCCAAATAAGTAGTAAGTACAAATAAATAATTCGAAAAAAGTTCATTGCTTGCCTTTGCAGGAGCAAGTCACGCGATCAAAGGATTGAACACTAGGGTAGAAGCACCGGTTTTGGCCATACGCCAGTTGTAGCCATAGTGGATTATCCACCGTTTTACAAAGCCAATCCGCATGAATCATGTGTTCAGTAGATCACATTAACATGATAGAGCTACATTCATTTACTCGTCCAAATTGATTCATAACATAAGAAAAACAATTCATTTTCCTTAGAATTTCAACTCTCATACACCTAATTTAGCCAGGGCACTCCTAATTCGATCACTCTCATGAGAAATCAATGCGATTGGCCAATTTAGGAACCGAAGTTAAATCTCTGGCCGAAACTGGTTCCGTTGGCCTATATTGACCAATGGGATTTTCAAAGCGAAAAAATAGTTTTAGCTCAGTTTTGATATTTTACACACATAATATGGATTGAAAGCTTGAATTTGACATATTTGTAGTATAAATACGGCTTCCCATTTAATTTTTATTGACATTTTCTCTTAGACTTGCCAAAACCGGTGATTTTACCCTACTAACGATCTGTGAAACTTTTTCTCTACGAGAACGACGCTTCAAACAAGTTTATTCCTGACCCCTTTGCCTTTCCTCGCAGGGGCAAGCGACAAGATCAAAAGATTACACATTTGGGCTATTATCGATTTGGAGGCTAAAGTCAATATATCTTCGTGAAGACGAATCAGATAAGTTAAAACACTCGATAATAATACATGAAAAAAATTGCAATGTGCACAAAAACTGCATAGTTCAATATGATTCCAATGGATCTTTCGAACATATAACTTATAAGAAAACGTCCAAGTAAGGGGCTGACCATTAATTTCATAAAAAATCTTTTTCGATTTTTCAACCCCTCTCCCCCATGGTTGAAGTTTTGAATGAAAATTAAAAATAAATGGTATGGCACATAAGAATACTCAGAAACCCCTTCTTTTAATTCCTTACATAATTCATGGACGACCTCTACACAATATGCACGCGTAGACTTCCTATAAACGAAGACCTATATTTCACCTAAACGAAGATATAGAACTTGGAAGGATTGTTACTTGGACTCATTTACGAGAGCTGCATTCAGTTTGAATGTTGTAATTATCAATTTTCGACATACTACTTTAGAAATGTAGGGAAAGTTTTGAGATATTAATGTAATTATGTTCTGCAAATCCTTCATGAACTAATTTAGCTCAAACAGTTAGCTCTAAACAAGTGGGGAAAAACTAATATCATTCCTCATGGACATACAAACACACAACTTCCCGAAATTAATTCAGCCATGAAACCATGACAGCATTTGGGAGTTAAATTGAATATCCTCCCCCAGTAAACCGCCGTACGACATTCTGGTTTTCTGTTATTTGCCTTACGCCAGACTGACTGACATATTTCTCCGGTCTAGGACACAGCTCCGCAAAGATGACATTGATCTCTTTGAAACGACGATGATGGCTCCGGAAAAAAAAAATCCTGCAAATAAAGAAGAGGGACTGTGCTGTGAGGTGACTTGCTTCTTCCGACTTCTCCACCGAGCCGCCACCCATCAACAAGCGTGTGCTCGTGCATTGTGAGCTGCCCTTCCTGTGTAGACAAACACAATCAGGAAATTATCCCCTCTAATACTGAAGAGACAGTGGCGTATTTATGGGGGATCTTAGAGTTAATCTCTTTATTAGTATCATATCAAACATTACATTAATACATTCTTATATTAGAAGTTGAACGCCTTATCATTTATTTCTTTACAGGTGAATTGATTTCACAAAACACTTTTAAATAACATGACCTTACCTAACGTAAATATATAACGCATTAATCGTGACAATAGAAGATTACATCGATTTTTGTCTAAAATTATTAATAATTTTATTTAACGTTTGCTCCAATATTTTAACATTGGAAATTCTGTGTGACTCATTAGCACTATACCATGAAGGAATCATTAGAATAATTCTCAAAACTTTATTTGAATCCTCTGCAATGCTTTCTTCCTGGTATAACAACAACTAGTCGATATGGGTAAATCATACAACATGGCAGGTCTGAAAATTTGTTTGAATATCGAACGCTTACTCTTAAGACAAAGTTTCGATTATCTAATAATAAGTGGACACTGTTGTTCTACGCATATTTCTCCAGCTGTCCGTAAGGTCATCTCAGTCAGGATATTAAAAAACCTTCTCCAGAGCGATTGGCTGGGTACGCCACTGTGCAGAGGAACCCGAAAAAGTCGAAACTTTTCATGACTTTTGTTTTCCAGCTTTTGTTCGCTCGAGACTTCTCATTGTGCTAATGTTTGTCGGAGATCCGCCTCTTCTCAATTTATTTAATCGGATGATGTATGTTGAACTTATCAGTATTTCTGTCCTGATGGGGATGCTGCGCGTCTGTCAATCTCTCTAACTAGCCTCATGGCAAACGCACGGCGTTCAGTAATAGAAAAAACTGTGAATCTAATAAGTGCTGCGAGATGCCGAAATAATAGAGCTGTGGGAGGAAACCAGGGCAGACCGTTTCAGATAAACGTAATCAGATTATCATCATTTCCTCAATGAATAGGAAACACTATTGCTTGCTTGAGTTCCGGATGACGATCCAGAATTGACATTGATGACAACAGTATGGCAAGAAATTTGTCCTAACTCACGGTGCTCAAGAAAGTGGATGTCGACGCTTTTGCTGTCACTTTCCTGCAACGTCATCTTTGTGGATCCGATTGATGAGAATAAGAGTTATTGAAAGCAGACTGGGAAAATAATAAGGGTATGCGATATGGATTTTTTCCATGTCGATACGAAACGAAACGATACGCGGAATATCTTGCGCTTACAATGACGAAACGAAACGAAACTTAAAAATGTTTCGTGTAACTCGATACGAAATCAAATATCTCACGGAATTTTTCGAAACGAAACGAAATTTTTGAATTTGTTTCGCGGAATACACGTTTAAGTTGTTTTTTTTTGTCAAAAGCTGGAAATTTGACAATAGGCATAACAAACGTCTTTTCAAATCCTTTACCATATGGAAACCTTAGCGTTGCTCAGCGGAATCCTTACATGTTTTAGTAAGACCCTTTTCTGTTTATTTGAAATCTTCTTAATAACTTTATAAAGTTTCATTTCAACATATCTGACACTCACACAAGGCAATGAGTGGGTTTAATTTAAATGTTTCAACTAAGAAGTGACTCAAAAAGCAGTTCTTCTTCTTCTTCTTCTTTCTGACGTTACGTCCCCACTGGGACAAAAAGCAATTACAAACATTTAAAACAATCTCAAAAATATTGAGAGGATCCCAAAATTAATTTGATTTTTAGAAATGCCTTACAATTATTTTAATCATGTGGATGTGTTGTTATGCTAATATATACCATAAAACATGGAATAATGATATTCATTTTTTTTGCTGTACTTTTTGCTTTGTGGCTTGAATGGATGTGATTGGGGACACAAGTCGATAAGTGATCATGAAAACACTAAACTGAGAAGCAGACTCTGTCCCAGGTGGAACATAACGCCATAAAGAAGAAGAAAAATAAGTAGAACAGAGGAATCACTGGAATATTTGCTTTAGTATTTGCTGGAGTTTTGAATTAAATTAAATTTAAAAAAAAATCCATCCACACCTACCTAAAAAATCAATCAAGATAAATTTAAAAGAACTGCAAAAGTAATAAACTCTAAATAAGATATTGCGACAGCAACTTAACCAGGATTGCCTGTTTGGGTTAATTTAGAAGTTCCTAAAACATTTTCTGAAAAAGCCTTGCATAAACTGTGAATTAATTCTTGGAGGGATCAAATCTGGATGAATGCAAACTTTTAAAGTAAACCTTGTAGAAAATACTGAAGGTATTTCTATTATTTTGTAGAGCAAATAATGGAGAAATGATCCTATTCCAAAATCTGTGAAGGAATTTCTGGACGATTTCTGGAAGAATTAAGGATTGTTGATATTATCTCATTTTCAGATTCTTTGTTTAAAACTGACTACAAAATCACATTTTCACTAAATTTTGAGCCTCGAGAGTATTTAAAAAAATATTTGATAATTTCGAAAAAAAAAAGTTTTGAACCTGGACTACATAGCATAGAGAAACCGCAAATAAGATTGACAAGTTCGCCCATGTTCGTTCAGATTATCCGTATTTCAATGAGCTAAATTTAATGTTTGGCTTATTTTTTTTCCTCGAGATTTAGATGTCGAAAATCGAAACAAAATTTTTTTGCGCTTTTCTATTGTGAAATACCCAGGTACCCCACCAAACTTGAATCTAAATCCGGAACTAATTTTGATGGTGCATGCAATGCATGAATCAAATTTATAACTGATTTGTGATTTTTACTAAAACAAATCATCAAAATCGATCGAACGATGGCGAAACTAGAGAATTTTGAAACTTGATGTCAGTATTGAAAAGGTTAAGACCTTTACCTTGCGGTTTTTTGCTTCCAATACTTGTGATGATATATTATCAAGATTCGCATTTTTTTTAATTGGGGGTCGTGAGGAAATTATGTCACGTTATAAGAGGAGAGAGGAGTTGGTGGTGTGGTACAGTGTGAATAAACCTAGATTCATTTTTTGATATAAAATAATGTATGCATCTTCCTTGTTTAAGGTGGATATAAATCGAAGGCATACCTCAGGATTTCAAGAGCACAAATCTAACGAACCCGACAGCGGTTCAAACTGAACACTTGATCGATTGGCCATCGAGTAACCAATCGAGAACCCATACCACAGTTATGAATCTAAGAAAAGACGATTCCTAAAGAAACGCCAAAACGTATGCTTTCACTAGCACACCATTCGTTTGCCTCGCAGATAATTTGCTGTTATAGTGTTCTGATCCATGATATGAGTCGATTTGATCCTTGATACGGACCCATTTTTGACTGTAGCTGCTAGGAGTAGAAGCGAACGCTTTGCTTTATTTTTGTTCGAAATCAAACTCGAATTTCGCGAAATTCCGTTTTATTCCGTTTGTTCTCAATTTTCCGTGGAAATATTTTAACAATTTGGCGAAACGAAACGAAATAGCAAAATACAAATTTCGCCTGTGCGAGTTCCGTGGAAATCCGCGGAATTTCGTTTCGAAACGTATTTGACGGAATCTTTCGGTATTTCGCATACCCTTAGAAAATAATGAAGTTATCATTTACTTGTCTAGATAAACCATTCACGCAGAGAAATAAATGATAAACACTAATTAATCTAAGTTTAAGTCAATCAATTTTATAGTCTATCATAGCGTAGCAATGGACGATTTTATACCAAACACTCAAAATCGCTTGGTTTTCTTCATATTTTTTGTTTTCATTCCGTTGGCAAAGAAGTTTTAAAAATAGCCCTGTGGAGCACGTTTTTGTCTCAAGCACCAAAATACCGCTATTTACTTAAAGGAGGGATGCTGAATCTATTGCCGTTTTCAAAAATGTCACATCACGTATAGTTTTTGAGATAATGGATGTTGAAAATGCAATATTTGACTATTTCAGTCAACCTGCATGCAAGCTTACCAACTTGTACAGCAATTTATTTGCTTCATTTGCCACAGAAGACGAATTCCATGTCAAATCGGACAGTCGCAGAACTCGACCATCTCTGATTTGCAGCCAATTTTGCACATGTTTTTGGTATGGTACAATAAGTGTTTTCCATAGAAAAATCCATCATTTTGACTCGAAAATAACTTTCGAAAATGGCCTATAAATTTTTGCATGCAACTTATTTGAAAAATTCTAACTCCGAATTTTAGAGAAAAATGTTTTATGAAGAAATTGTAGTAAATCGTTTGGCCTACAAGTAAAAATACACATTGAAAAAATATTTTATGTTTTTGCATGAAAACTTCAAAAATAAAAACTGAATTTTAAATTTCACAAAAACCCCATTTTTAATATTTTTTAAATTTTCACCATACAATTTTTATAGTAAAGAGATGATTGGGACGAAGTTTCATGATGGAGAAATTTTTAATAAAAAAGTTTTTCTAAAAACCACTTTTGATCGATCATCAAATTTTGTTTTTTTTTTGTCAAAATAAATATGATCTGATGATGCAATAAGAATCTTGAAATGATTCTAAACCATAATGATTATATAAATAATTTCTCTATAAGAAGCCAGTTTTTAATTAATGCTAAATTGAATTGAGTTTAATTCAAAAAATGATGTATCAATATTAAAATAGGCCATTTTCATTAGTTATTCCCAGTTCTCCATCAATAATAATACGTTTTCGAAAGTAAATACCATATTTCATTCCACTTACTTATTTTCCTTTATGGAGAATCGCGAATAATTAATGAAAATGGTCTATTTTAATATTTAAATGATATTTTTCCATTAATTTCAATATAATTTGAAAATGGCTAATTCTAGATAAATTATCCATATAATCATTATGGTTCAGAATAATTTCAAGATTTTTATTGTATCATCAGAACGTAATTATTTGACAAAAAATCAAAATATTGAGAATCGGCCAAAAGTTGTTTTTTAACAAAACTTTTTTATTAAAAATTTCCCCATCATGAAGCTTTGTCCCAATCATCTGTTTACTATCGATATTCAATGGTGAAAATTAAAAAATATTTAAAATGGGGTTTTCGTGTAATTTAAAATTTAAGTTTTACTCTTGAATTTTTTATGGAAATAAATGAAATATTTTTTCAGTATATATTTTTCTCTTATAGTCCAAACGGTTTACTACAATTTCTTCTTAGAACATTTTTCTATTCTATTCTATTCTAAGCGCTTGCACAGCCAATATTGAAAAGCATCCTGGAAATACAGAAATTTCTTCCGGTATTGAAGGTACTTCAGGTACGGTATTGGTTTGAAGGTACTTCAAAAATTAACGGCGATAAACACATTTTCATCGTAGTAGGTCTTTGATTTTTGAAAACAATGCAGCACTTTCCCAGTATTCGTGGATTGTCACTTTTCTTAACACTGATCACAGATTTTCAACTCTAATTTTTCCGTGTTTCGAGATTAAACTTGACGGGTTTGCTTCCCGTCAAACATGGAAAATTTTGAATTTAGCTTCAACAAGAGCCACCTAAACAACACTTTTAAACATTTTAGTTTTGCGATTATCAATTTATTTTTATTTCAGAACGAAGTTGAATAGTGATGGCAGTAAAGTCGTACGAAAGACAAAACTTGCAGAGCCCTGCGAATCAAACTGAAAGTGATAGCACTGGTTCCGTTCATTTCCCATACTACTTGAGTCTACTTATCTTCGAGCAAGAATGGCGTCCTGTTGTGCTTTATGGTGACAGAAATGTGCTTTCAGTTCTTTCATTTGTGCCCTTGATAATTAATTATTGTATAGGAAAGGCATTTATATATGAGATGCTCATAGATTAATTGATTTTATTTCCGATATATATGTTGTTTATTTTCTGAAAAACAGATTTCCAAACATTTTTTTTATGAACACCAGGCACACCAGTAATATTCACCCACCCCCTCATAATGCATTTTGTAAGAATGTTTTCCGAGTTATTGGGGATTCTGCCCTCCAATAGACTCACACCTGAAAAATATTGTCCCACCAAAATATTCTCACACCATGTTTTCCATATATTGGATAGCGTCGTAGCTAACAAAACGATCATGTAACTCACATGTAACACACACTGTTGGATTGTGCATTGAATGCAAGGCGCGTGCTTCTGCTGAACTGCCATATAAACCAAGGTGTGAATATTTATTCCCCCACTTTGAAAATTTGCACAACAATCTATTCGTCAACAAAACGAACAATATATGACCTGTAACATCTTGAAGACATCCACCCATCCACCCCTTCAGCGTTATGAGATGTGTGAATGGGCCTTAAGGGTATGTGGGAGGAAACCTAAGAGCGTGTTAAAATACAAACTACTACGGCAAATGCCTAAATATTACCACCACCCTCTAGGAATATCCTTTCTTGCCTCCCTCAAAATTTGATATCAACGTCGACGTGCACCCAGCGGATTCCATTGGTCCGTCAATAATATTTTTCAATTATTATTCACTCACATCGTTATTAAGATGTGGGCTACACCCCTTTCTTTTCCACCACCCAAACATCGGTGACCGTTTCCCAAAAAATCCCATTAAACCCAAATATTTTTCACACCAGTAACACGGCCATCCTGTACTTTTCCCCTGTGATTATGTAAAATGTATCCCAGAATACCACCGCACAATAAAAAGTCTTTCCTGGTGAAGTGAAACTACACAAGAAAATTAAAGATGTCAATGTTTGCTGAGAATGTTTTCCCATAATTTCAGTTCATAGGGTTTTATAGCATATTCAATAATAGCAAGCTTGACGCTTTTGGCACACCTTGGCGCTCTGAAGGCACAGCTCAAAAAAAATATGTGCCGACCACCCCCTTGTAACATACAGAAAAAATAGTTCTTTAAAAGCTTTTTTTCGCACATGTTATCATCATTTCAATCAATCTGCACAAATCAATTCACGATGATTTCCAAAAGCATGCGATGAACAAGTGCAATGTCCACGATTTTTTCAACATTTAAGATAGGATTTCCGTTTCGCACTACTCATCTAAACTTGTGTTTTAAGCACTACTTAATCAATAAATAAACTTGCTCAATAATTTCATTTATAGACACTTTTTTCCAAAAACTGCACAAGCCGTTTCACCAGCAGAATCTAAAAAATAGCAGAGACGATAAAAACGTGACAGATCCATTTTAAACACTTCCGTTCGCGCGCGCTGCCTACTGCGATCCAATTTCTTCATAGAACATTTTTCTCTAAAACCAACAGTTTCGGAGTTAGAATTTTTCAAATAAGTAGCATGCATATATTCATAATTCATTTTCAAAAGTTATTATTGAGTCAAAATGATCATTTTTTCTATGGAAAATACTTATTATACCATACCAAGAACATGTGCAAAATTTAATCCAAATCGAAGACTATCGAGCACGATTTTTATTTTTTTCAACTCATTCTGGATGGAATTCATCAGAACACAAACGTCATGTGTATAATAATACATAATACTTTCGAAGCTCAAAAGTTATTTTTTAATGTTTTAAATTGAATTAAATTGAAATTGAATGAACGTAATCACCAATGATGGCAGAAAGATTTGCTCGAAATAATTGTATCTTGAATTGGTAGGAGCATGTACAGTAAATGCTAAAAAGAAAAATAATTTCTTCTAGAGTTTTTTTTTGCTTTAAACCGCAAATAATTTATGAGGTTTATTGTTTATTGTTACACTCTTAAATATAATTAGATTTACTTGTGACATAAACCTTATTCAACGTAATTATTTGTTTTGAAATGCAAGTCTTATTTCTATCCCAAATGCGTTAGATGCGTGATTCTATAATATGTGTGATAAAAATTAGTGCTGTGTGGTTTGGCGTTTCAGATGCTCAGTGTGTGGTGGATACTTTGGTAAAATGGATACTCATACAGACTACGACATTGTTTCAAGTGCCAGGGAGTGAAATTTCGCCGATTAGATGGTAAGCATTCCTTTTCTTCTGAATTTGTTTAACAATTTGTCAAGTAACGCAAAAACCATCGCCGCTATCATTATTTTCAATTTTCATTCCATCTGTTCTTAGACCTGCTCTACATCAGAACGAATACACGGCATGGCGTGAAAGTTGCATTTGCATCTTATTTTTACGTCATGTCGTGTTTTTTTTTTTGGCTTGGTGTGATCATGTATTTTGAGATCGGATGTAAATTTATGTCAAATGCTTCGCTTCTTTTATGTGCATCTAACTGGATTGAAATTTACACGATATTTTCAAAGAGTGTATCCATAAAATAAAGGATAAAGTTGAAAAAAATTACACATCATTTTCAAACTTTCATTCTTAAAATTAACGCATTTTTAACATCTTGTATTCTTACTTGATTCCTTATTAAAGTTGCTGGTGACAGTATTGAAAAAAGTTGCCCTGCCATAACCGATTCCGGGATATCCAGATGTGACCAGAAACTCATATTTGCCCGATGATTTTCAGGATAAAAAATCATGAATCTTGAGCCGTCGCACGATAGGAGTGAGTAGGTTTTCAAAAGTGACCCTCTGCGGTCCTGCCGGAACCGATTCCGGGATATCCGAATGTGGTCAGAACCTCATATTGATCCTTAGCATTATATCTATGCTGTTCAGGATAAAATATCATGAATTTTAAGCCATCGCATGGTACTATTCTTAAAGTTTTAGAAAATGTTCTCTTTGAGTACATTCAGGAACCGGTGCCAGGTGCCCGAGTATCCGAATTGGCCAGAATCAAAGAGAAATAATATCTTTCGACCCTCTCGCAGCTTTTTACTTAAAGAAATTACACAATGAATGTTTATCTTACCGCTAATCTTGGATAATCTTTAGGTACCATCATATACCCGGACGTAATATACCCCATTTGAATCCGGACTAACTCCGGAACCAAGTGGCCAATGCCATTGTTTCTGGATGATAATAAAATGAAGAGTACGCGTTTTTTTTTTTTTTTTTGAGATCAAAAGATCCAAAATCGGTCTATAACTGGCCAAGTTGTGATTTTTTAAAGTTCATTTTTTATGAAAAATCAGACAGTGAGGGTTAGAGAGTTAAATGACGTACATTTAAATTACGAATGACGTAATTTTATGCAATATTGAACATGCTGTTGTCTTGATCACTAAGCTTTTCAGTCACATTAGACATAATATTAAAATATGACGCATTTTGAAGTGCAAATTCTATCAATCTCGACTTAAGATGATTATTAATTTATTTACTTGGTTCTGCATCAATTAACTTGACAAACCTCGTCAAATATATCGCCAATTCACTCGGTTCATGGCCGCCTCTCTGCATCCTCGACTGCGACTCACGCTCTCCAGGTCATGGTGTATCTTATCAATGCACCTAGCTCGCTGCACCCCACGCCTTTTTTGATCCGACCGGATTCGAAGCGAACACCATCTTTACAGGGCTGTTGTCTGGCATTCTTGCAACATGCCCTGCCCAGCATATCCTTAGCCACCTTCAGAATAGAGGACTCGCCGTACAGTTGGGCGAGCTCGTGGTTCATCCTTCGCAGTGTTGATAGACTCACACTCAAAATCTCAATCAATACGCTCTCCCGTGAGAGCAAACTCATTAGAGATCTGCTTCGTAAATCTCACGCTTGAGATTTTGATGCAAAATCAACTCAATCAACTCAAACCGTAAAAAATGATTCAGTCGCAAAACCTGGCAAAAACTCGTGAAATCCGAATGTTGTTGTTTACGTTAGATAGGATTACTATAATTTTACCAGACTAACAAGAAATTATTGCCGTGTGTGAGGAAACTGTGGAAATACGAGACAATGAGTCGAAAAGGTGAGCAAACTCATCCATTATTTTTTGACTGCTGAGTTGCATGATTGACAACTCACGCATGAAAAATCTCAAGCGGAAGTTGTGAGAAATTGAGTTTTTCACAACACTGATCCTTCGCCGCCACATACTGTTCTCCTGCACGCCGCCGAAGTTTGTCCTACGCACCTGGCGCATAGTGGCCGCATCCCATACAAATGCTGGCCAAAAGTACAATTATCACTAGAAACGTTCAAAATTGCTAATTATTTGACAAAACATGATTTTTAGAGGTAATTGATAGAAATAGTCGCTGAAACAGAAAATCGATATTTCCGGTACATTTGACAGAAATAGTTTAAAATAACACATTTTTTTTCAATTCAATCAATGAAATCCGTATCCAGATTAAAATCAAATGAAATGTCATTTTTTCGATGCCAATTTGAAGTTAAATATCGTGGGCAAGCTCAAGGTGGTTTTTTAATCTATTCGGGAGCTTATTATGGTAAAAAATGCGATATTTAAACAAGTATGATGGTCTAATGGGCTAATTCGCAGTGCAACTATAACATATTTTTTCTTGTCTTGGCGCAAAAAAGCGCAAGTGAAGCCATAGTACATCGAATATTATGGAATATTTTCCACACATTGAAGGGTAAATGATCATTTTAGAGCGTTTCCCAGATATCTTGCACTACCTTTGCAAAAATGCATTATTTTTGAAGGAACTCTATGTTATACACTTCTTGACATTCTCAAATGGTAAACGTGTCAAATATGGTATAAAATATCTTCAAAACACAGCCTGAGGTATATTCTTTCGAATGAGACTGGTTGAGAAAGATTTGGTCATGATTTAGTAAAGAAACTGCAATTTCTATAGAACCGCCTCCACGAAATTTTAAAAATTCAAAAAGGTCAATTTCAGCTGACATCTTTCCAGGTTACATACTATGAAAAATCGAAACATACACCGATCGATCTAAATTGGGGAATTGTTATTCAATACCGAAGAAATCAAGAAACAATATTCGAGAAGGAATTTGCAAACTTAATATTTTTGACTTTTGACCAGCTTTGGGCCACTGTGCGGCGTTCGAAAATCCCCAGAGCTTGAAGGTCGTCCTCGAACATAATCCACGATTCATGCCCGTAGAGGAATACATCGTGCATTTGGTGCGGGAATGTATCTTCCTTGACTGCAGTTTCTTTTGGAGCCCTTACTTGGCACAACCTCTACAGATGATGCGCCTTTCACGGCTAATGTTCTTGTCGGCTGTCAGCGAGGATCCGAGGTAGACGAATTCGTCAACCACCTCAACAGTATCTCCGTTGTACAATAGCTAGCTCTACCCAGAATATCAACAGATTTGCTGTTCACCAAAATGCGACGATTGGGAGGATAAAAACAAACCCACCGATATTGGGAATAGCCGGCTCAATACACTGAGCTCCAGCGTGCGGACGAGCGTCGCCTTGTTTGACCTATATTCCATCCCAGCAACGATGATAGCTGCATATGCGTATGGGTCATCCGATGTCCAAGTTAGGCTATGTAGATATAAGTAGAGCAGCAGAATGCAAGAGAGATGTTGCTTAGATCTCTTGTTCGTTAGCCGATGTGGGTCACCTTAGGTATACCGATGACCAATATAAATTATAAGAGTTAGTCTTGATTGAGCGTCAAACGGGTCGGTTTGTGTACCGCTATTTTAATTTGTTAGACTTAAGATATATGTGTAGTGTTAGGCAATAAATTGTGTGAATAGAGTTTTTGTTTTCCTTCAATCGCGCGTGTGTTGTGCTTTTAAGTGAGAAACTCTACCAAATCCAGAAATCACTGGATCACCATGATCTTCAGGACACTGAAATTGGTACCCAATCCGTCCTAACCGACTTATATGCCGTGCCACCAAGTCATCATCTTCAGTCGCCCATCACCGCAACATCCCCCCAGGCGATGAATCCTGTTGCGTTCAGTTCTGCCTACCATCGTGTACTTTGTTTTCGACGCATTCACCATTAGCCGACTCTTATTGCTTCGAGTTTCAGGGGGGTTAACAAATCTGCCACCATTTCAAATTTTCTTCCAATAATATCCATGTCATCCCAGAAGCAGACAAATTGTCTGACAAATGATCTCGGGAAAATCGTGCCTCGACCGTTAAGTCCGGCTCCTTGCATGACACCTTCAATATTGAACAATATTAGCTTAGCTACACATATCAATGGTTGCTATTTCGTGATTAATCGAAGTCAGTAAAAATGCTCAAAGAATCAACTAGAAGTTCGGCTGGGATTGGCCATAATCTTCTTCAGTGTGCATAATTCAGTGCTTCTATTTATACATGGTCAATAACGGTGCCGGCCACGTCCTTGCAGTCAGGTGGGTTTGAGGGAAGGAATGTCAGTGTGTAACCTTTGCTATTTGGAGACCGTGTTTGCCTCTGCATCTCCACAAAGGTTACTGGGAGGGATGTTTGTTAATGGGGAGGATCGTTGGGTCACAGGATTCTCTTTGATACGCGATTAGACCATGATAAATAATTATTTGTGAGATATAAACATGCTTATATGTAAATAAAATATTTTCATTTGATATAAACAATTTCTATGTATAGGAACATCATGCCGACACTTGAGGTGTAACATTCCCAACACTCTTATGCCGTCACATACAGTGGCGAACCATCCAAAGTTTGTTGAATAAAGTGAACCTTTCGCAAGTCTACACTTTGTAGTGTCGAACCATTCAAAGTTTTTTTAATTACTGAAATTAGGGTAAAAAGAAAGGGGTGTTTTGAAAAAAAAAGTTAAACATACATAATTCATGAATCAGAGTTTACGTCGACACTCACAGTGACGAACCATTCATAGTTTGTTGAAAAATTATATTTACGCCCCACCGTTGTAACGAATGAATGTGCAGTCATACATATTTTATAGATTATAAACAGTAGCATGAAACGAGCTCACCAATTGATCCGCTATCCTTGACTGAGCAGCAACAATCCACTTTCAGATTCACTCGTTTGCTCGGCTAAAGATCAAACACTACTAACGGACCGCGCACCTTTTTCACTTCTAACAACCGACGCGCGACATGTTCGATCCTGCCCTCATCGCCTGCCCCCGCAGGAGCAAGCGTCACGGTCGAAAGATCAAACACTACTCGACACCTTCAATATTGAACAGTATTGAACAGAAAGTCCATCATCACCTTGTTGTAGTCCCCCGGCGGGAATCGAATGAACTGGAGTGTTCACCCGAGATCTTCGCGCAGTTTTGTACACCGTCCATCGAAGCTCTAATCAATCTTGTGAGCTTCCCGGGAAAACTGTTTTCGTCCATGATCTTCCATAGCTCTATACGGTCCGTAGTATCGTAAGCTGCCTTGAAATCGATGAACACGTGGTGCGTAGAGACTTGGTACTCACGGCATTTCTGGAGGATTTGCAGCACGGAAATGATCTGGTCTGTTATCGAGCGGCCGTTTATGAAACCTGCTCGATAGCATCCCACGTACTCATTTGCTATTGGTGAAATACGACGGAATAGTATTTTGAAGGCGGCGTTTAGGATAGTGATTTCACGATAATTTTCACATTCCAGTTTGTCGCCTTTTTGTAAATGGGGCATATAACGTCTTGCTTCCACTTCTCCGGTAGCTGTTCCGTCTCGCAGATTCTAACAATCAGCAGACGATGCAGACAAGCAGCTAACCTCTCCGAGCCCATCTTAATGAGTTCGGCTCTGATACCATTCTTGCCAGCGGCCTTGTTCTTGAGCTGTTGAACAGCATCCTCAACTTCCTCCATCGAGGGAGCTGGTTGGTTTCCACTGTCCATTGCGCTGACGTGGCCATTACCTTCGCTGTCCTGACCTTCTATGCTTGTGTACTCTGCGCCATTCAGGTGTTCATCGTAGTGCTGCTTCGATCTTTCGATCACCTCGATTCCGTCCATCAAGGTGCTCCCATCCTAATCCCTGCACATTTCATCTCACGGCTTTTGCGAAATGCTTTGAGCTTATGATAGAACTTCCGGCACCTCCTGGCACTCCTCCTCGAACCAACCGTTTCTTGAACTTCGTTCCACATATTTTCAGCAGCGTCGTCAATGGCTGCTTTGACTGTCCTTCAGCAGTCCTTAAGATGGACCCCATCAAGCTCGCCCTCATCCGACAACGCTGCCTCAAGATACTGCGGAGTACGCATTTGCGACATCTGGTTGTTTCACTTGCGCTAGATTGCACCGATGTGGACGACGGTACCTTACATCGTTAAGGACAGATAGTTTTGGGCGCAGTTTCTCCATCATCAGGTAGTGGTCCGAGTCAATGTTAGCGCCACGATAGATTCTGACGTCGGTTATGTCGGAGAAGTGCATCGATTCAAACGTGGTCGGTTTGCGATTCCGTCTGCAGGGTGTTCTCCAGGTGTACTGATACGGGAGGCTGTGCTGGAAATAGGTGCTACGAATGGTCATATTCTTGGAGGCGGTGAAACCGATCAGTGGTAGGCCGCACTTGTTCGTCAGCCGTTGGGCGCAGAATTTTCCAATTGTCGGTCTGAATTCCTCCTCCTGGCTAGCCCGAGCGTTTAAATCTTCTGTGATGATTTTAACGTCGTGGCTGTCGTACTCTCGTTAGAGCTGCGCGTAAAAAACGTCCTTGTCATCATCAGTGCTTCTGGAGTGTGGGCTATACACGTTGATTATGCTGAAGTAAAGGAATCAGCATTTAATTCTCAACTTCCATATTCTCTAATTGATCAGCCATCACCTGATCACGCGCTTTTGCATATCGCCCATAACTATAAAAGCTGTTCTGAACGTTCGCACCATCGATCCAGTCCAGCACACCTCCTGCAGCGCTACGTTGCCAACGATCTTCAGTACATCGGATGCTATGCGTTTGCTTCAGATAAGGTTGAGAGATTTGCCATTCGAAGTACCGAGTTTCCAACCGCTAGTTCGTTTCCGTTGCTGTGGTCTTTGCCGATTGTTCAGGTCTGAATTCTCTCATTGAAGTTTCTGTGCTGATGTGTTTTACGACTGGTTTGCAGCCTCCTAGATTTTCGGACCATTCCCCCTAATTATTCTGTGGGCCATAATGCACAGCTCAGCTTAGAGTCCTTCTCTAGCAGTCAAACGATGATCAGCCGCTCCTGATATGGAGAACAGACGCTGTTATGAGCCGCTCATAACATGAAGTACAGACTCTCTAGGTTTGCAGAGGCAAGCCCCCCCCCCCCACACTCTTCCCCTTCAGCATACGATCAAAGCTCATTGGTTACCTGATCCCCTTAAGTCGCAGGTACCCCGGCCAGTACACAATGGTCCGAGGGCGGCCAAAACCTCAAAAATCAAAGTTGTTTTATCCGAACAGTAATATTTTTCCCGACTTCCTCAACACTTCTGTTGTTCAAATCCAAAGTTTGAAGCAGATTCATTGGAGTTTGAATTTTATACAGCTCCTTGAGTGAACCGTGGACATGATTTTTCAAGAAAATTAATATTTACGATCCATTTTTCACAAGCTATTTATGAATTTAAAGAGAGCTCAAGCCGCAATGGTATCTTCAGAGAAGTTGTTTGTTTATACATAAAGCACATTTGAGTTGAATAAAAATTTTCATTATATTCATACAAAGTGAATTAAAGTTAAAATTGTTCAAAAAACATATTATTTTTAATAAAAGTACCCTAAGACATTAGTAGCCCGCGAATGCCCGCGATAAGAATAAGTTCATTCGAAAGCTAAAAACAAGAGCTTTCAAGTAGGGTTCCAATTTATTTTGCAAAAACTTGCGATAGACCACTTTCAACGCGTTTGAAGGTGTACGGTGTGCAATTCTAATTAAATAATAATAATCCTGTAATACGCTAGTACGTGCATTGCAATCGCAGTAGCCAAGAATTGCATCCCGTCCCAACGAGAAGAAACGAAAAACTCGCTCCAATCTTCTTCTTCTTCTTTTTATTTCTGGCGTTACGTCCCAACTGGGACAAAGCCTGCTTCTAATCAGGCAGGTGTTTTAATGACTACTTCTGCAGTTATTTACTAAGGACTTTCTTTGCCGATTGATCATTTTTGCATGTGTATATTGTCTGGCAGGTACGATGATACTTTATGCTCTGGCAAGTCGAAAAAATTTACTTTACCAAAAGACCCTCGACTGGTGGGATTGGAATCCACGATTCTCAGGTTAATCGAGCTGAATAGCTGCGCGTTTACCGCTAGAACTCTCTGGGCCCCTATGCATGCAATATTTTGGTGTTATACCATAATTAAGGTGAAGATGAATCGAAGCCAAAGTTCAAATTTTCAAGAGCATGGATCTGGAGAACCAAACATCCATTTGAGCTGAAAACCTAATCGATTGGCCACCACCAGCTAGTGACCAATCGATTAAGTTTTCAGCTTAAACGGATGTTTGGTTCTCCAGATCCGTGCTCTTGAAAATTTGAACTTTGGCTCTGATTCATCTTCACCTTAAATATTGTCTATACCTTTATTAGATATTATTAAAACAATGAACTACCTTGAATTTAAATTTGAGCTGTTACGAAATAAAATAACACAAATTATCTCGGCTTATTAAGATGGTTGAACGAAACTATTTCCTATGCAGGCTCCAAATAAAACGAAACAAATTGGAAAAAGTACGTGGACTTGCTTTAGCTGTTAAAACAAGTATGATAACAGACTGAAGCTAAAGACATGACAATCATGCTGAAACTGATTAAATGGATGATACTTGCATAAAGGCAGGGTTAGATCTGAGATATTTATGAACAAATGTGCATGAAATTTCACTTTTTTTTTTCAGACGTCACATGAATTTCAACATATATTTTTGTATATCTTTTTGAGTGGTTTTTCCAATCACGAGTTCATCGTAGTGATTTTTTTACAAATTTGAAAAATTGGCGCATTTAATAAATAAGATGGTCATTAAGACGAGATGAACATATTTACTTATGATGGTTTTTGTGTAGAACTTCCATATCTTTGGATGAATAGTTGATATATTTTGTCAAAAATTGCGCTTTAGTCTAGTTGTCTTTACAATTGGAGTTGTGCATGGAAAATGTTGAGACTTGTAATTACCTACAGACATAACTGAAAATAATTAGTAAATTTGAATTAAATATATACCTAATAGTACAAACATGTAAACCTTACATCTATCAACCTTGTTCATGAACACATACACTTACAACAAAACCACATAAATTATACCCTGACACTAGCTCTAAGATCAGTCTTATAAAAGCCATCGTGAAGGCAAGTGCGCGCTACCCATTCTCTCTCGCAATTTCACGGTCCGAAAAGTGCTAGTTTCGCGGTCAAGCCAAGCTTGTCGATAATTCGAGGTTCTACATGTTCCCAAAGTCTTGAAGGCCAGAGTCCGGTCGTTTTCGTCGTAATTTGCAATTATTTTTCCGTAACAGAAAAATTACTCAAAAATATATGTTGAAATTCAAGTAATGCCTAGCATGCTGTGAAGGTTTCATTTCAATCCGTCAATAAATAACTGTGAACCAGCCTGCCTAAGATGACCATTTTGTATGGAAGATTGGAAAAGTTGAAAATGTATTGTCCAAACCTGAATATTCTAATTATCAGTCCAAAACAAGAAAAAATCGAAAATAAAAGTCCATAATAGTTCAATATGGCATAAAATATGTCAAATATATGATTTCAGCTGTTTTAAAGAGAGTTTGAGGTTTTGTCCGACATTTGTTCCAGATCGAACCACTGTGCAGTACCGCGAGAAGGCTATGGATCATGAGACGTTTAATTTGCTTGATACACTTTGAAAACACACTAAGAGTATATCCTTAGGAGCAGTACATAAACAAGGTCAAAGACCAGTGCGCATCGTACCTTCGTGCTGTGCGTATACGAATTCTCTCTGCTCTTGGAAGTTTTCTTAAAAACTACCTAAAGCAATAAAACAGTACTTTTCAGTGCTACAAAAACAGTACTTTTCATTGCTAAAATTAAAAACGGTACTTTTCAGTGCTTCTAAAACAGTACTTTTCAGTACTATTTTTTCTGCTATTGATCCCTTTACGATCCTTGTTTGGACCCGTGCCTTCGATTTTTCGTTGGACCCGTTGGCGAAAGCTAGCGGTGGTAATCCTTCTTGGACACCGTCTTGGGAAAAAACCTTTCGAAGGTCACGTCTTCTTTCGTTTATTAATTAAACATGGTATCAACAACAAACAAAAGGAAGGGTGAATCTCTGAATTCACTACTTCCTTCCAAAAAAGTGGGTTTTAAAACTGTCACTACACGTGGCAAGAATGGAAGAAAGGACGCTTCCCCGGAATGCGAACTTTCTTCCAAGGGTGAAATGAATAATTGTATCGAAATGAGCAATCAGTTCGATGCTCTAGACAAATTTTCCGAACACCAAATCGAAGCAGCCTCTAGCCCAGGCTCTTTGATTCAAGTGAGGAAGCAAAGAGTGCCGCCTATCGTGGTCAGTTGCTCCGAATTTGGGGGATTTAGGCAGGAGATCTTGAACTCCATTAGGGGAATCAAGGTTTCCTTCCAAATCGCAAAGAAAGGAGACTGTCGCGTTTTGCCGGAAACTCTTAAAGATCGTGAGCTTCTTCTCAAACATCTTGAAGAGAAGAAGCACAAATTTTTTACTTATGACGACAAAACTGAACGTTTGTTCAAAGTTGTCTTGAAAGGTCTCTCAAGTGACTATAAATCACCTGAAGAGATCAAAAATGGAATAAATGATTTACTTGGATTTTCCCCAGTCCAAGTAATCATTGTGAAAAAGAGAACCCAATCTGGCATTGTTCGGAAAGGGCTTTCTCAAGAATTTTATTTAGTTCACTTTAACAAAAAAGAACTAAATAATATGAAAGCTTTAGAAAAGGCAAAGCGTCCGTGTGACATGGGAACATTTCCAGAAACCTGGAGGAAATTACCAGAACCCCACTCAGTGCCGTCGGTGCCAAAAGTGGGGTCATGGTACAAAAAATTGTCGCATGGATGCTAAATGCATGATTTGCGGAGGTTCTTCTCACGCCAAAGACGTCTGTCCAGTGAAGGAAGATACCACCAAATTCATATGTTGTAATTGCGGGGCTAACCATAAGTCCAATTTTTGGAATTGTCCTTCACGCAAAAGGGTCATTGAGGCTCGTGCCAGGCAGATGAAAGATAATATCCGTTACGATAACGGTCGTTTCCGCAATTTGCCTGGTAGAGTATCCAACAATGCTCATTTTTCAGTTAACGATCGCTTGGTCATGAATCATACCCATCAGGAAGATCATAATCATGCTCATTCACAAACTAATTTTAATCCGTCGGGTAGCCGTTCGAATCTTTCTATTTCGAATGTATCTACCCACGGTAAATCCTTTGCCGATATCGTAGCAGGAAATTCGAACTCCTCCCCTGTTCGATCCATGGGTACCCATTCTACTTGTTTCAAATCAAATGGAAAAAACCCTACCGCCACAGGTAACTCCGCTTCTTCGTCTACCGGAAATTCCAATGGGAAATCACATGACATGTCTGCCTCTGATTTTAATTTTCTAACTGAACAATTGAATCTAATGATTGATGCAATGTTCAAAGCCACCACTATGACTGAAGCAGTCCAAGTAGGTGTAAAATTTACTAATCAAATTGTTATTGGATTACGTTTTTCTAATGGATCCAAATAATAATTTAAATATTTTAAATTGGAATGCTCGTTCTCTGAATGGTAAAGAGGACGAGCTGTTTAATTTTCTTACAGTTAATAACGTGCATATAGCAGTTATTACCGAAACTTATTTAAAACCTGGATCTAAACTCAAAAGAGATCCTAACTTTTTTGTTTATCGTAATGATCGACTTGATGGTGCATGTGGGGGAGTTGCAATCATCATTCATAGGCGTATAAAACATCAACTGTTTTCATCATTTGAAACTAAAGTTTTTGAAACTTTAGGTGTTTCTGTTGAAACACAGTTTGGTAAATATACTTTCATAGCTGCCTATTTGCCTTTTCAATGCTCTGGGCAGCAAGTTAATTTGCTCCAAACTGACTTGCGTAAATTGACTCGCAATAAGTCAAAATTTTTTGTCATTGGTGACTTTAATGCCAAACATCGGTCATGGAATAATTCTCAAAGTAATTCCAACGGCAGAATTTTATTTGATGAGTGCTCTTCAGGATATTTCTCAATTCAATACCCTGATAGCCCCACATGTTTTTCCTCTTCTAGAAATCCATCTACGATTGATTTGGTCTTAACCGACTCTAGTCATCTTTGTAGCCAACTGATTACTCATGCTGATTTTGATTCTGATCATGTCCCTGTTACATTTCAAATATCCCAAGAAGCGATTCTCAATCCTAACAGATCCACTTTCAATTATTTACGAGCCGACTGGAATATATATAAAACGTATGTTGACTCCAATCTTGATGTTAACATTTCTTTAGAAACTAAACTTGATATTGACAATGCTCTTGAAACTTTAACAAATTCCATTGTTGAAGCCCGGAGCATTGCAATTCCAAAATGTGAAGTAAAATTTGAATCCGTGATTATAGACGATGATCTTAAACTCTTGATCCGTCTTAAAAACGTGAGGAGAAGGCAATTTCAACGCACTCGCGATCCTGCTATGTAAATTATATGGCAGGATTTGCAGAAAGAAATCAAGAAACGTTTTGCTCAATTAAGAAACAAAAATTTTGAAAATAAAATTTCTCAATTGGACCCTGGCTCTAAGCCCTTTTGGAAATTATCGAAAATCTTGGAAAAACCTCAGAAGCCAATACCGGCATTGGAAGAGGAAAACAAATTATTACTAACTAATTGCGAAAAAGCTCAAAAACTTGCTATGCAGTTTGAAAGTGCGCACAATTTTAATTTAGGACTTACTAGTCCAATTGAAAATGAAGTTACTCAGGAGTTCGAAAATATTCTCAATCAAGAGAACGTTTTCGAAAATGCCTGGGAGACTGATTTGGAAGAAGTGAGAACTATTATTAAAAAATTCAAAAACATGAAAGCTCCTGGCGATGATGGAATTTTCTACATCCTCATCAAGAAACTTCCAGAAAGTAGCTTATCATTTTTAGTTGATATATTTAACAAATGTTTTCAATTAGCATATTTTCCTGACAAATGGAAAAATGCTAAGGTTGTTCCAATTTTAAAACCAGACAAAAATCCTGCAGAAGCTTCTAGCTATCGTCCAATCAGTTTGCTTTCCTCCATCAGTAAACTTTTTGAAAAGGTTATTTTGAACAGAATGATGGGCCACATCAACGAAAATTCAATTTTTGCCAATGAACAGTTCGGATTCCGCCATGGACATTCGACCACTCACCAACTTTTACGTGTAACAAATTTGATCCGTTCCAACAAATCTGAAGGCTATTCTACTGGTCTTGCTCTTCTAGACATAGAAAAAGCATTCGACAGTGTTTGGCATGAAGGTTTGATTGTAAAATTAAAAAACTTTAATTTTCCAACATAGAATAATTCAAAGTTATCTGTCAAATCGTACACTTCAGGTTAATTATCAGAACTCCAGATCTGAAAGACTTCCTGTAAGAGCTGGTGTTCCTCAAGGCAGCATTTTGGGACCAATATTATACAATATTTTCACATCTGACTTACCTGAGCTACCTCAGGGATGTCATAAATCTTTGTTTGCGGATGACACAGGCCTCTCCGCCAAAGGACGAAGCCTGCGTGTCATCTGTAGTCGATTGCAAAAAAGTTTGGATATTTTTTCTTCATACTTGAAAAAATGGAAGATTTCTCCTAATGCTTCCAAAACTCAACTAATAATATTCTCACATAAACCAAAAGCTCTTTATTTGAAACCTTCAAGTAGACATGTTGTCACGATGAGAGGGGTTCCAATAAATTGGTCAGATGAAGTTAAGTATCTAGGGCTCATGCTAGATAAGAATTTAACTTTCAAAAATCACATTGAGGGCATTCAAGCCAAATGTAATAAATATGTAAAATGTCTCTATCCCCTTATTAATAGAAAATCAAAACTTTGTCTTAAGAACAAGCTTTTGATATTCAAACAAATTTTCAGACCAGCCATGTTGTATGCTGTACCAATATGGACTAGCTGTTGTAATACCAGGAAGAAAGCTCTGCAGAGAATTCAAAATAAAATTTTGAAAATGATTCTGAGGCTTCCTCCCTGGTATAGTACCAATGAGTTACATAGAATATCCAATGTTAAAACATTGGAACAAATGTCAAATACAATCATTGATAATTTCAGGCAAAAATCGTTACAATCTTCTATTGCCACGATTAATGCGTTATATGTTTAGGTTAAGTTAGGTTAAGTATATTAAAAACTTTTTTTTTTCTCTTATAAGCAGGTGAAATCAACTCACCTGTAAAAAAACTGAACTGCTACGGCAAATGAAATGTAATATGTTGTTAACAAAATGTTAATTAAATCTTAAATTTGTTTTACCAAATTAGGATGATAGTGTTGTCAAATAACACAGAACACCTAGATATAAGAAATGAATGTAATGTTTGGAATGATACTAACAAAAAAAAAAAAAAAAAAAAAAAAAAGGTCAAAGACCACGGACCATACAAATTTCAAAATTTTGGTGTGGCCAAAAGACCACGAGAGGGAGGAGGAGTCGGAAAATGACAGTTTCTCATGATGTTCTTCCAAAAAAATAGCGATCATTGTCGAGAGCTGTTCTAAGATAACGTGCTGAGGGATTAGAGGTAAAGGAATCTAAAATCCTCCAAAAATGTTTTTCAGCACTGCCAGGCATTGCGTGATATGCCGATAGTCCATAAGCGAATCACATCCCCAAGATAAATGGCACTCAGTGCTGATGTCTGCAGCCAGTGACCGTGCCATTGCCAAAACAAACCCGTAACCACAAGTTGCCGTTCAATTTACTGAGATTAAATCTTGTACAATTTAATTGGGTTTTCATTCTCTGTCTCTGGGTTTTGTTTGCACTTATTTGTCCAGTTTGAGCCCTTGTCGATGCAATAGTTAGCTAACCATGGGCGAACGCACATCGAGTTCAGCGGTATGTTGTATAAGTTGTTGTTGCAATCAAGATCTATGTTTATTTATGTACCCAACATGCTATCACATCGCCCCATTTCAGGATGGGAATTTTAGATTTTGTCTCGCTTCGCCTGGAATCACTCGGGTGACACTATACTGAACTGTTACTAGTATCGAAGTCAATGCATCGACGCGTTCTGTTTATTGATACAGATATGTATATTTTACAATTTACATACAATACACAACACTGCCGGTAGAGGTCCTGCCCGAGGAATGGTGAAGTCGTGTACCTATTTCTGATGCTCTTGTTTCGTTAACCAGATCGATGAAGTTCTGATGATGCTGGGCGCTACTGGAGAAAATCTAAATCGAATTTTGCGGGTTTGTCTCCGTAATGAGATGAATAAGTAAATCGTGTAAGATGGTTGCATAATGTCTTTTCTGCTTCCTATCTCCTTCGGTGTACGGTTACCTAATTAAATCAATGGGATGTAAGGCACTACCTTGTGGTGGTCAGAATATGCCGAGTGAAATTATCTTCAGCTTGGTCTGGGAAGTCACGCTTTTACCGGTGTGAATTAATGTTTCTAGCATGTACAAACTTGTTTCAAACTGACTTTGAAATGAGTTCAAGAAGTTAACCTAATCATCAAAATAAGCGTTGAACTGTTTTATATGTTACATACATAAAAAATCCATGATTTTTTTTTTGTTGGGGACGGACCTAGTGTAGTGGTTAGAACCCTCGCCTCTCACGCCGAGGACCTGGGATTGAATCCCATCCCCGACATAGTCACTAGAAATCTTCGCTGACGACTTCCTTCGGAAGGGAAGTAAAGCCGTTGGTCCCGAGATGAACTAGCCCAGGGCTAAAAATCTCGTTAATAAAGATAAAAAAAATGTTTTTTTAAATTACACTGCGGAACACTTTTTCGTCTCAAGCACAAAAATTCCGCTATTTACCTTATTTAGGAATGCTGATTCTATAGCCGTTTTCAAAAAAAAATAGGACGTCTAGTTTTTAACATATCAGCTGTTAAAAATGCAGAATTTGAAGATTTCAGCCAACTTGCATAAAAGTTTTCTAAATTGTATGGTAATATATTTAATCAATTGCCGCAGAATTCAAACTTCATATTCCAATCAGTACTTATCAGCAAAGTACATCATACCTGCCATTCTCAAAAGTTTTAATTTGATGATTTAGAAAAGTATTGTATTTTGCCATATAAGATAAACCAAGAAATTGCATGGGAACTGCAAGGATGTTGAAAAAGTCGATTTAATCTCAGTTTAATCCTGCAATTCAAACAAATTTATATCTTAAATGAAGAAGTCCTGTTTTGCATGCTTGCTGGGAAAGATCACTAAAAAGTTTCATAAATCATAATTTAAATTTCATGTAAACAGCAATGAAATCTGGTGTTTTATACAACTTTGGCGAGCTGCAGCACGAAGTTATGACGTGCTGGAAAATTTCTGATAACGGCACCAGATTCAGCGCCCCCAAGTCATCTAGAAACACATAATTTAATCCTTGAGATATGCAAAATTGTAATTTTTGTTCCGCTGGGTTATTTATTTTACAACATGTCTATCTTATATACAACTTTGTGTCATAATTCGCGCATTTGCAAATACCGTTTTGACTCATATTCCGAACACTTAAGGCCAACAGTGACTTCAAATGCATCTGATTGGCATAAATTGGCTGATATGTGTGTAATTTTTAATTTCTTAGCAAAGTCTAACAGGGATGGTACACAAATTATGTCATGCTAAATTTCAACTTTTTCGACCTCTCCCCCCTCCCCTTTGTCTCACTTTTTGTATGAGAAGGTTTGTCACGCTTGGCTTGACCCCCCCCCCCCTTGGAGCGTGATATAATTTGTGCATGACCCCACAAGCTGTTGGGTGTACCGATAATAATGTTGATTTAGTTAGTTTTAGTAATGTTTTTACGTAAAAGTATGGAGCAACATTTTGATTCAAATGCCGAACACTGTGTTCATTCTGTCTCACATTCCGAACTCTTTGATTAAAATTCCGAACAGCACAAATAAATCTTATTCAAAGGAATAATTTCGCAAATAAATTTATCTGAGCTTATTCTACTAATCTCAAATTAGAGAATCATCACTACTCCCGCGGAATAATTTATAATGAAGACGTAAAAATTGAATTGCAATTGGCTATCATTTTTTTGTTATTTGGTGACATATTTGATTGAAACATTTAAACCAAACCGCCATACAAAAACCGTGTGTTCGGAATATGATTATGTTCGGAATTGTAGACAAAACGGTTTCCTGATATCAATTAAATACACACCAAAATTTGTTTTCTGATTGATACTATTTTATTTTTTCAGTAACTATCCTTAAAATAAGGACTATTTAATATCTGAAAAAATATATTGAAATGTTATTTGGGAAAATATTTATTATGGAGCAATTCACGCTGAAACCAGGCGGCCATCGGCACACATGATAAGAATTTCAATTTTATGTCACTGATCCAGTAGTATATGCTATAACTTAAGGGTGATCCTTTCGATTTTCTCAAATTTCTGGACCCCTTGTACGCTAGATAGACAGTTGAAACACATAGCAAACTTAGTGACATCTTATAGAGGAAGGATTCGGTGGCCACCCTACCGAACCGAGAAAACGGGAAAAGCGGGAAAAAGACGGGAATTTGAATCCACCGGGAAAAAGACGAGAAAACGGGAATTTGAGACCGTCACCTGGAAAATCGGTTTTGAACGAAGCTCCAAATCTACAAATCTCCAAAAATAAGTCGTAAGGTTCGATTATATTTTTATAGAGCATTTTGAATTTGGGCAAATAAGTTTCATCAAAATGTATTAAAAATTTGTGTTTTATTTTGTTCTTCACTGCAGTATATTTCTTGAAAATGTTTCACTTTTCTCAATGGTTAGCAAAGTTTCGATATGTATATTTGAATGATTCCCTCTTACTGACTTTTTTGGCTCTAAGTTTTAAACCAAAGTTTGAAAACACCTTGCCGGAAGTTATTGTACTCAAACATATTCGATTCAAACATTTCTTCAATTGCTGAATATTTATACCACTATAAATTCGGATTTTCTTGTAAACAATAGTTTATTTATAAGAAATTCTAATCTATCATTAATTAACTAATCAAACAATAATTGAATAGGTAAGGTAGATGCTCCTACATGTGTAGCCTCGTTTTGTTTTTTATTTCCGCCTTAAATTTATTTGCTTTGGAAAACACCTCATTTTTATTATGAAAATATGAAGGATCATGGATTGAAATACATTCGATTAGGAAGAAGAATTACTTGAGCACCTCGATTATTTATTTTGGAATCTGAAGTTTTTGTCGACCAAATTATATGAAACTCGGCAGTAAGATGCACTCGAAGAATATTTTGTTAATAAATAGCAAATAAGGCCTTCTGTAGCCTAGTGGTAAAATCCGTGGCTACAGCCATGCTGAAGGTGTCATGGTTTGATACGTGGCTGGTTCAGGATCCTTGTGTAATGAAAATTTCCTTGACTTCCCTGCCACAGGATGAACTAATGCGCAAAATGGTCACATAAGCAAAGAAAGTTCTCAATTAATATATAGCTGTGCAAGTTCTCATAAGAACACAAAGCTGAGAAGCCCCAGTGGGATCGTAATACCAAGAAGAAGAAAAAGAAAAAGCATTTAAAACACCCCTCTGCCAAAGTGAATCAAAATAATTATAATGCGTCCTATAATCACAATTAAAAAACGGGAACATTTGGATAATTATACCGGGAAAACGGGAATTTGAAAATGGAAATTTGGTGGCCACCCTGAATATAAGTTTCGCTTCAAGCTAAACAAATTTTGGCAGCAATATGGAATTGGGTCGCCATCTTGAATTTTGTCAGAAAACCCGTTTTTTACCATTTCGAGATCACCATTAGAAACCTGATAAAAAAACACAGTAAGATATGCTACAACAACATGGTGAGCATTGGTATTTACCCTATTTATGAAATGAACGATTTTCTAAATCATGTGTTACGATTTTGGCGTAAATGACGAGTGCAATCAATCCAACCATCACTTTTGTACATCAAAAATACAAGTTTTCAATCGTAGGTGTTCTCTTCGAATCGAGGGAGAAATAAGTGTATTCATTTAAATGAAAAAATCTGGTGGTCATCTTGGATTTTTACGCCATCTAGATTTTTGACGATGCATCGAAGCCAAACCTTAAATTTTCAAATGCACAAATCTTGAAAACCAGACAACGGATCAAGCTGGAAAATTGATCGAATGGTCACTCGGAGGTAGTGACCAATCGATCATGTTTCAGCTTAGACCGCTATCTGGTTCTCTAGATTTGTGCATTTAAAAATTTGAGGTTTGGTTTCGATTCATCTCCACTAGGGTGCGGCTTATTTTTTTAAAGTTCTCAAAACCAATAATGCGTGTGATTTTATGAATTCAAATCACATTAAATGAGACACCTCAAAGTTTGAGCTACATATATTAACATTTAGAGGTAGCGCAAGCGTCTTGAAGATGAGTTTTAAAGTTATAAAAAATGGCCTTCAGTGAAGTCACCATAACTTCGTAGTTTTTTACCTAATTTGGAATGGTGCTAAACATTATTTTTAGAATTAAATTTATGGAAACTTTGAAGAACATCAAATTTGTCTAAAATCGAAACTAGTCTAAGTAAAAAATAGTTTTCTTCAAATGTTTCCTCACATTACTGAAAAACATCTTTGTTTGACCATAACTTAATAAATAGATTGAAAACCCAATTTAGTACTATACCATTGAATTCCACTAGAGTTTTTGTCTTTTGACAGATACGCGTATTTCGACCTCAACTGTAAAGCCGTACAGTCGAGATCGAAATACGCGTATCTGTCAAAAGATACAAACTCTAATGGAGTTAAATGATACAGTACTAAATTCGGCTTTTCCTCTACTTGTAGGTATTCCAGTAAACAGTTCGAAGATATATTATCATAACTTTATGAATACTCATTCGATTTGAAATCTGTTTACATTTTTTTGACGCAAATTTAGTTGTTTTCAAACTGTTAATACAATACATTCTTCTAAAAAATGGATTTGACTTAGTTATACAATAAAAACTATACAAAAACATGTTTTTTTATGGAAAAATCAAGTTTCTTTGGATTATGTATGTGTTTTCGCCAGAAATTAGATTTTTTCAATAGAACTAAAGTTAATAAATCATCTTGTTTTAATTACGAGTTGAATAGTGCATATATTTTTGACCATGTGCAAAAATGTTAATGTTTCAAAATTATTCAAAAATTGTTGCAAAGTCCATTTCAAAGGTTTAGCACATGAGAAACACCAGTTTCAGCTTTTGAGATAATGTTGAACTGTCAAAAATTTGAAAAAAAAAACTGGCATTTTTCGTTAAAAAACACATGTTTTTTGTGCAGTTTTAGTTGAATAACTTGGTCAAAACAGTTTTTTAGTGAAATATGTTGTACAAACAGTTTGGGAACAACCTGTTCTACAATCATCATTTGATGTAGTTTTGAATAGTTCGTCACTTATCCATGACAGCCCAGTTACAGTTGAACATGGATTCGGTCTCAAATCTCTTAGCAAAAACCATTTTTACAAGCTGGGACCATTTTTGTAATCTAAGTCAGAAGTTTCCATACAGCGTTAAACGCCTAGAGGTATGCAACGGCCTATAAATGTTCCGTAATTCGTTCAATTTTGTTTGGTTTATGCTTCATTATTAAAATTATCTCAAAACAGAAAACCGACTTTCAATTATATGAAAAATTATATAACCATTCAACATACAATTTTCGGCAATCTATCAACTGCAATCGATAGCTAGGATGCCAGTACTTGTTATAAAAATAAAAATATAAAATCTTTGAAACGGCATGCATAAATATTCAAGTTTTCTTCGAAAAAAAAAACTATCAAAGTTACCCCTTTTTACGAAACTAAAATAGGTTTTTCTCTTATTAGCACTCAACATCTCTAATTTCAAGGCTACCATTAAAAACAGGTAACGTGTACTCTTCTCATTCCTCTTTTTCCTAGCTTTACATCCCTACTGGAACCGTTTTAGTTATAGATTACGTGTTGGGACTTTGTAAGTCTTGTGGTGATCTCTGTAGTTTTGATGTTAAACATTGCCGAAAGTGCTTTTATTTATTAAGACAATCTCAAGTACTTTAGCTTTAAAAATTCTTGATTTTCTGAGCCATAAAGTATCGTTTTAACTGCCGTCCAACATACATGTGAGGAAATAGCGAAATTAACCCCTCTACCGGCAGTTTCATATTTTATCGCAATTAAAATATTCAAACCTCGATAACTTTTTTGTTTCTTGATATTTTTGCAACATTATTTCACTAGTTCTCAAAAAACTCTTCTAGTGTTAGAATCTGTATCAAAATTGTTCTTTGATTAACTGGATCCTGAGAATCCGAAATTCCTTGGGGGACCGATGCGTAGCGTAGGTTATTAATATCTCAGGTTACAGAATTTTTATCGTATTCGAATATTCACTCTTCGGAACAATACATTGATGATAGTATGTTGTGAAAAAATGAAGCAATTTATTGCAGTCGTCTTTGAGTAAAAAGCATTCATTTGTCTGGTACAACGCTGGCGAAAGATTTCAAAAAAGTTCTTAAAAACTTTAGAAAACATCATATTGTAATTTTCCTATATCCCCTAGAATACTAAACTGATTTGTCTGATTTTTCCAGAGTAGCGCTTTACCATCTAGCTTCGTGTAGTCCAAATTTTATTTTTTTTTTATTTTTAGGTGAACAAAATGGCTGCCAAAGACATTTTATATGGAGAATGTTGGTCCCCCAAGGAACATCAATATCTTTAAAACCAGATCATCAATGACAAATATTGACATAGATTCTCAAACCAGAAGAGAACTTGTGAAAAAATGCTACAAAAATATCGAGAAACAAAACAGTAGTTTATGGAACAAGGAGAATGATGATTTTTACAGCACGAGTGTTAAATTTGGCTTGTCGAGTAGGATAATTACGACGAGTGCTGTAAAAATCGAGTTCAGCAACGAGTTACGTACAACATTTTTTGCAATTTCGTAGAAGACCACTTGGGGGCATCAGAAATTATATCGGAATGCATTCACCATTATTTTACAATACCTGAAAAATTGTTGTATTATGATTCATTACGCAACTCAAAACAGTAATGAGAAAGCGTTGCGTAATGAATCATTACAGCACTGATTTCAGTTGCGTAATGACTATTCCCACACTGCGTGCTTCAGTGCAGGAAAGTAGGCCGTATTCCCGAGTTCCACTGGCCACTTTTTGAAACTACCAGTATACTGACAAAAAATATTTAAATCCGTTAAGTATTCGCTGAGCGGTGAGTGTTTTAGTATTTTTTCTTTCACTCAGTCATTCCCGGGTTAAATTATTATGTAAGTTGACTCACCTAAGTGCCATATTTTTTATCATTATGGTGTAAGTTTGCTGTAAAAATAGTGGACCAAAGTCTCTTTTATAGCTAAATGTCATCCCACACGACAGTTTCTATAAACTATTACTCACCCATCAATCACCGTGACTTACCTGCTAAAACTTCAAATTACTTCACCCTTGACATTACTCAACATTTCTTCAACAACATTCCTTCCAACCAGGAAAATAAACACGTTCTTTTGGAGAGCTGCCAAAAATTACAGTTTCATAGCAATTTCAACACCTATAAACTGCTTGCTGCAAATCCCCAACCGCTCGACCCCCGCTCAATTCAGTGTTGGTAAAACATATTTCTCATTTTCCTGTCAACCATCAAAGCGAATGCAAAACTGCTTGGCACCAACGGAAACATGCTAAAGAAACTGCTGGAAATTGAGTGGAAAATCGCGTCTAGAACCTTATTTGCGAGCCAACCATGTCATATTGGGCGGTGAAAGTTGTTCCGAGTCTTAAGTTGCTCTCCCGAAAAAAAAAATATGGCAACTTTCGCCTCAGTTGTCCCGCTCGGTTTAGCAATACAGCCATGCACGGGACAAGGGTAACCGTGGGCGACAATCTGTTGGCAAACTGACAGAACCACGGAAAACTTTGCCAACCATTAGTGGATGTAGCCAGCAGTTCTAAGGATCTGAACCGTGATGCGGATCGGTGGTGGAACTGAAGCGAAAAGCGAAAGTAATTAAGGACTTATTTTTCTAAATTGTTTCGCCATCATCGCCAGGTGAGAAATGAAACAAGTTATGCTTTTATCATTGTATGACATGAAAATTTATTCGAGAGCCTTTCCTTTATCGGAAGACTCATGCTTTACCATGACAGCCATTTCTTTGATTGTATCTGTACTAGGATGTTAGAAGTCGTTTCTTAAAAATCGGCAATGGAAAAAATATTGGAGGTCTGAAATTATATGTAACGAGCCACCCTCTCCCTTCTAAGAAGATACCGCCATTTCTAAACTCCAACTGGTATCCCCTTAATAATGTGCGTGTTGGGACAGTTACGGAAAAGTATTTCAGACGATCTTGTAGCACGACTCGTTTTACCTAGCGTTTAACTCTTTGTCTGTGTTTGTGGTCAATATGACCCCAAAGCACTTTGGAGGACTATAACTCTTTTGTTGGAAAACCGATCCGTGATTTTTTTTTAAACGTTGGTGAGTTTGTTATATGCGCATAGATTTTTCCTTAATATTTTGAAACATAATTTTGACGTTAACTACGTCTTACGGCAAAATACTGGGCGTCAATTGAAAATCTAAAATTTTGCGACCGTAACGAAATTATGATAAGTTTTGAACGCTAATAACTCAGCCATCTATGGACAGATTAACAATATTTTCCCATGAATCGGTCGGAAATAGATACAACATTTTACTCGAATAGATGAAATTATTGATTATTGATAATCAACTATTGAAAATTGGAAAATGTCGACCCCTTTCTTATGCAACCAATCACGTTCAAGCAGTTTTCCACGCTTCTTTTGCGTTTCGCTTCGCACTATAAAAGCAAACCGATTCAGTGCGCATCGCACCTTCGTGCTGTGCGTACACGAATTCTCTCTGCTCTTGTAAGTTTTCTTAAAAACTACCTAAAGCAATAAAACAGTACTTTTCAGTGCTACAAAAACAGTGCTTTTCAGTGCTAAAATTAAAAACGGTACTTTTCAGTGCTACAAAAACAGTAATTTTCAGTACTATTTTTTGTACTATTGATCCCTTTACGATCCTTGTTTGGACCCGTGCCGTCTTGGGATAAAACCTCTTAGGAGGTTTCGTCTTCTTTCGTTTATTTACTAAACATGATTGCAACTAAAAAAGAAAGGAAGAGTGAATCTCTGAATTCACTACTTCCTTCCAAAAAAGTGGGATTTAAAACTGTCACTAAACGTCGCAAGAATGGAAGAAAGGACGTTTCTCCGGAATGCGAACTTTCTTCCAAGGGCGAAATGGATAATGTTAGTAATGCATCCAAATAAGCAATCAGTTCAATGCTCTAGACAAGTTTTCCAAACACCAAATCGAAGCAGTCTCTAGCCCAGGCTCTTCGATTCAAGTGAGGAAGCAATCGTGATCAGTTGTTCCGAATTTGCGGGATTTAGGCAGGAGATCTTGAACTCAATTAGGGGAATCAAGGTCTCCTTCCAAACCGCAAAGAAAGGAGACTGTCGCATTTTGCCGGAAACTCTCAAAGATCGCGAACTTCTTTTCAAACATCTTGAAGAGAAGAAGCACATTTTTTTACTTATGACGACAAAACTGAACGTTTGTTCAAAGTCGTCTTGAAAGGACTCTCAAATGACTATAAGTCACCTGAAGAGATCAAAATTGAAATAAATGATTACCTTGGATTTTCTCTAGTCCAAGTAATCATTTTAGCTTAGCTTAGCTTAGACTGACTACACATATCAATGGTTGCTGCTCCGTGATTGATCGAAGTCAGTGAAAATTCACAAAGAATCAACTAGAAGTTCGGCTGGGATTGACCAAAATCTTCTTCAATGTGCATAATTCAGTGCCTCTATTTATACAGGGTCAATAACGGCGCTGGCCACGTCCTTGCAGTCAGGTGGGATTGGGGGAAGGAATGTTAGTGTATAACCTTTGCTATTTGGAGACCGTGTTTGCCTCTGCATCTCCACAAAGGTTACTAGGAGGGATGTTTGTTAATGGGAAGGATCGTTGGGTCACAGGATTCACTTTGATAAGCGATTAGACCATGATAAAAAATGATTTGTGAGATAAATACATGCTTATATGTAAATATAATATTTTCATTTGATATGAACGATTTCTTTGGAGAAGAAAATTATGCCGACACTTGAGGTGACGAACCATTCAAAATTTGTTGAACAAATACCTAAATGTAACATTCCTACAGCTGTCAGGACGAAAGCATTTGTTATTATAATTTACTCACTTGACATGAAACAAAAAACTCGATTGGTTGGGACATCATAGAACACTCTTATTCTTATGCCGACACTTACAGTGGCGAACCATCCAAAGTTTGTTGAATAAAGTGAACCTTTCGCAAGTCTACACTTGTAGTGTCGAACCATTCAAAGTTTTTTTAATTACAAAAATAAAGGTAAATAAGGGGTGTTCTAAAAAAAATGTTAAACGTAAATAATTAATGAATAAGAGTTTGTGTCGACACCCACATAGTTTGTTGAAAAATCATAGTTACGTGCCACCATTGTAACGATTAAATGTGCAGTCATACATATTTTATAGATTAGAAATAGTATCAAGAAACGAGCTCACCAATAGATACGTCATCCTTGACTGAGCAGCCACAATCCACTTTCAGCTTCACTCGTTTGCTCGGCTTTATAAAACCACTCAGAAAAAAAATAAAAAATAGGCGCGCGACCCGAAAAGGAAAAAAAATGTCGAGTGCTCGGGCTTTCTTGACGCATTGCCCAGAAGCAAGCGTCAAGGTCGAAGGATCAAAAAAAACTAACCGATCGCGGTACTTGTTCACTTACTCTAACCAAACTTACCGATCACGACACTTTTTTACTTACTAGACCGACGCGCGACATGTTTGATCCTGCCCTCGTCGCTCGCCCCCGCAGGAGCAAGCGTCAAGGTCGAAGGATCAAACAGAACTAACCGATCGCGGGACTTGTTCACTTACTAGATCGACGCGCGACATGTTTGATCCAGTGTTGCCACATTTTTTCCAAATCTCATCTGTGTTTTAAGCTGAAAAAATCTTTTTTATCTTAAGTCAACCTCCAAAAATCTTAGTAAAAATCTGTGTTGTTGAAAAATCTAAAATTGACTTTTTAAGGCCAAAAAAAGCCTTCGCAAACGTATTAAAGATGTATTTGGCATGTCAATCGTTATTAATTTGAATTAATTCTACCAAAAGTAAGTTAAAAAGGCATAATTGTTTCTAAAAGTTACAAAAAAACTTAAGTTTTACTGAAAAATTTAACTGAGTAATGGTATTTCTGCTTTATATCTTCCAAAACTATGTCCTCAATTTATGAAATATCCTAAAATCTTAAAAATCTGTTTTATCAAAAAAAATCTGTGATCTGTGATTACAGATATCTGTAGGCAAGATCAGGAAAAAAATCTGTGTAATTACAGATAAATCTGTGTATGTGGCATCACTGGTTTGATCCTGCCCTCGTCGCTCGCCCCCTAAGAACCAAGCGTAAAGGACAAAGAATCAACCAGAACTCTCTAGTCCAAGTAATCATTTTGAAAAAAAGAAACCAATCTGGGATTGTTCGGAAGGGGCTTTCTCAAGAATATTATTGAGTTCACAAAAAAGATCTAAATAATACCGTGGTGAATCAAAATCCGGACGGTACCAATATCCGGACACTCTGGTTGTAATAAATACAATATGATTAAATATGAAATCGAACAATAAATATTGGTTTGTAATAAAGAATCTTAACTTTCAATATTGCTGTTCATTTTAATTCAATGTTCCATCTAGTAATCCTTTGCAATAAAATATTAAAAACAATAACAATTTGGTTGCACCAGTTCGGTGTCATTCACTGCAAAGAACCAAATCTTGTAGTAGAAATTTCGACTACAAAATCATTCACTTTTGACTTGCGACGCAGTTACTAAACTACACAATTTTGGTACTGTATGTCTTTTCGAAGTGTATGGTGTAATAATTTTTAATTGTGTTCAAGAAAGAGTGAGAAAACCTGTGAAAATAAGCATTTTTAGTGTGAAAAAAGCTGCCTCAAATGCTGTCCGGATTTATAAGCAAGTGGGCTTTGTCCCGGACGTTTCATGAAAACCTAATAATCAGTGCGTTTAGAATAAAAAATATAATGTGAATTGACGTAAGTTGTATGATAATACTACAAAAAGTATAATCAATCTCTTGTGAATGGATTTACAGAAGAAAAGTGTTAATATTGAAGATCATTTCCATGAACCTCAAATCCAAGATGTTGACAGGGGTGCAGGTAAAACAAGAATAATATTACCCAATATTTTAATCCATGTATGCAAATGTATCCATCTAATGTTATTACATTGGAGATTTTCAGTTATAGTGAAGTGCCTTTTATTAGTTTTTCATTTGTATTTTCAACCCAACCGCATCTGTCCGGATTTCGGTTCGAAAGCGTCCGGCATTTTGATGCATGTGTCCGGATTTAAAAACACGATATGCTTCATCAATTTAACGTTTTACATGTTATAATAGCATTTTTCAGTAAAATTTTTGTTGAAGATTTAAAGTTTGAACATGTATCTATGTGAATAACAGTAACAGATGAACCAGAAGTGACAGTAACATATCAAAAATAGTGTTTAAAGTTTCGGCGTTGCTTAAGTGTCCGGGTAATGATGCATCACGGTATTAAAGCTTTAGAAAAAGCAAAACTTTTGTTCGATATCCGTGTGACATGTACCACCAATTTTATATGCTCGAATTGCGGGGGCAATCATAAGTCAAATTTTTGGGCTTGTCCTTCGCGTAGGCGGTTCGTCGAGGCTCGTGCCAGGCAGATGAATGATAATATACGTTACGATAACGGTCGTTTCCGGAATTTGCCTGGTAGAGTATCGAACAATGCTGATTTTTCAGTTAACGATCGTTTGATTAGGAATCATACCCATTAGGTAGATCATAATCATACTCATTCACAAACTAATTTTAATCTCTTAATTTCGAATGTATCTACCCAAGGAAAAACCTTAACCGATATCGTAGCAGATAATTTGAACTCCTCCCCTATTCGTACTATGAGTACCCATTCTACTTGTTTCAAATCAAATGGAAACAAACCCTGCCGCCACAGGTAACATCTACTCCGCCTCTTCGTCTACCGGAAATTCTAACGGAAAATCATCAAATGTACCCACTTCAAGTGATGTGTCTGCCTCTGATTTTAATTTTCTAACTAAACAATTGAATCTAATGATTGATGCAATGTTCAAAGCCACCACTATGACTGAAGCAGTCCAAGTTGGTGTAAAATTTACTAGTCAAATTGTTATTGGATAACGTTTTTTCTAATGAATCCAATAAATAATAATTTAAATATTTTAAATTGGAATGCTCGTTCCTTGAATGGTAAAGAGGACGAGCTGTTTATTTTTCTTACAGCTAATAACGTGCATATAACAATTATTACTGAAACATATTTGAAACCTGGATCCAAACCTAAAAAAAAAATCCAAACTTATTTGTTTATCGTAATCATCGACTTGATGAGCATGTGGGGGAGTTGCAATCATCATGCAGAGGAGTATAAAACATCTACTGCTTTCTTCATTTGAAACTAAATTTTAGAAACTTTTGGTGTTTTAGTTGAAACACAGCTTGGTATATATATACTTTCATAGCTGCCTATTTGCCTTTTCAATGCTCTGGACAAAAAGGTAATTTGCTCCAAACTGACTTGCGAAAATTGACTCGCAAAAAGTCAATTTTTTTTTGTCATCGGTTGCTTTAATGCTAAACATCCGTCATTGAATAATTGTCAAAGTTATTCCAAAGGCAGAATTTTATTGATGAGTGCTCTTCAGGATATTTCTTAATTCAATACTCTAATAGCCTTACGTGTTTTTCTTCTTCTAGAAATCCATCTACGATTGATTTAGTTTTTGTAGCCAATTAGTTACTCATGCTGATTTTGAGTCTGATCATGTCCCTGTTACATTTCAAATATCCCATGAAGCGATTCTCAATCCTATCAGCTCCACTTTCAATTATTTTCGAGCCGACTGTAATATATATGTAACATATATTGATTCTTATCTTGATGCTAACATTTCTTTACAAACAAAACTTGATAATGACAATGCTCTTGAAACTTTAACAAATTCCATTGTTGAAACCAGGAGCATTGCAATTCCAACATTTGAAATTTAATCCGTGATTATAGAAGATATCTTAAACTCTTGATCCGTCTTAAAAACATAAGAAGAAGGCAATTTCAACGTACTCGCGATCCTGCTATGAAAATTATAAAAAATATGGTAGGAACTGCAGAAGAAATCAAGAAACGTTTTCCACAACTAAGAAACAAAAATTTTGAAAATAAGATTTCTCAATTAAACCCTGGAAATTATCTTAAATTTTGAAATAAAAAAACCTCAGAAGCCAATACCGGCATTGAATGAGGATAACAAATTATTACTAACCAATTGCGAAAAAGCTAAAAAACTTGCTAAGCAGTTTGAAAGCGCGAACAATTTCAATTTAGGAATTATTAGTCCTATTGAAAACCAAGCTACTCAGGACTTCGAAAATACTCTCAGTCAAGAGAACGTTTTCGAAAATTCCTGTGAGACTGATTTGGAAGAAGTGAGAACTATAATAAAAAAAAATCAAAAATATGAAAGCTCCTGGCGTTGATGGAATTTTCCACATCCTCATCAAATAACTTCCAGAAAGTAGCTTATCATTCTTAGTTGATATGTTTAACAAATGTTTTCAATCAGAATATTTTCCTGACAAATGGAAAAATGTTAAGGTTGTACCAATTTTAAAACCAGACAAAAATCCTGCAGGAGCTTCTAGCTATCGTCCAATCAGTTTGCTTTCCTCCATCAGTAAACTTTTTGAAAAGGACATTTTGAATTTTTGCCAATGAACAGTTCGGACTCCACCATGGACATTCGACCACTTATCAACTTTTACGTGTAACAAATTTGATCCGTTCCAACAAATCTGAAGGCTATTCTACTGGTCTTGCTCTTCTAGACATAGAAAAAGCATTCGACAGTGTTCGGCATGAAGATTTGATTGTAAAATAAAAAAAACTTTAATTTTCCAACATACATTGTTAGAATAATTCAAAGTTATCTGTCAAATCGTACACTTCAGGTTAATTATCAGAACTCCAGATCTGAAAGACTTCCTGCAAGAGCTGGTGTTCTCCAAGGCAGCAATTTGGGACCAATATTATACAATATTTTCACATCTGAGTTACCGCAGGGATGTCAAAAATCCTTGTTTGCGGATGCACAGGCCTTTCCGCCAAAGGACGAAGTCTGCGTGTCATCTGTAGTCAATTGCAAAAAAATTGAATAAATATTTTCTTCATACTTGCGAAAATGGAAGATTTCTCCTAATGCTTCCAAAACTTAATTAATAATGTTCCCACATAAACAAAAGCTCTTTATTTGAAACCTTTGTCACGATAAGAAGGGTTCCAAAAAATTGGTAATGCTAAATAAGAATTTAACTTTGAAAAATCACATTGTCAAATGTAATATATATGCAAAATGTCTCTATCCCCTTATTAATAGAAAATCAAAACTTTGTCTTAAGAACAAATTTTCAGGGCAGCCATGTTGTATGCTGTACCAATATGGACTAGCTGTTTTTATACCAGGAAAAAAGCTCTGCAGAGAATTCAAAATAAAATTTTGAAAATGTTTCTGATGCTTACTCCCTGGTATAGTACCATTGAGTTACATAGAATATCCAATGCTGAAACATTATAACAAATGTCAAATAAAATCATTAATAATTTCAGGCAAAAATCGTTACAATCTTCTATTGCCACGATTAATGCGTTATATGCTTAGGTTTAGTTAGGTTAAGTAAATTGAAAATGTTATTTTTTTCTCTTATAAACAGGTGAAATCAACTCACCTGTAAAAAATCTGAACTGCTACGGCAAATGAAATGTAATATGTTGTTAACAAAATGTTAATAAAATCTTAAATTTGTTTTACCAAATTAGGATGATAGTGTTGTCTAATACCCAGACAATCAAAATGTACGTATAACGAAATCACCTGGAGGCTTTGTATGTGCAAAATTTCACTTATAAGATGTCGCGAAAAGGCCTTCAACGTACAAAAGTGGAGGCGATATGCGTGCATACATTAGGTGATGAATAATAACATACAATGCGAGTGTATAAATTTTCTACCGAACTAACCTGTGATCTTATCCGACTTAACTTATGATAACAAATGTTGATTTGACAGCTGCTACGGAGTGGTCCAATTTTGTATGTACGAGACGAAACAAAATGTACAAGTGAACTCAGAAAAGAAGTGTTTTATGCGAGGAAGGTCATCAATCTGACGAGTTTATCCACGGTGTTTTGCGGGTTTGATGTAATTGGTATGAATAAACGAGTTGTAACGTGAACTTTCATGCGATTTCTGGTTGTCTGGGTAACACAGAACACCTTAATATAAGAAATGAATGTAATGTTTGGAATGATAATAAAGAAATTAAAAAAAAAACATATTGACAAGAATGCAGTTGATAGTAAAAAAATGGAACGTGTCAATTTATTATTAAAAATTTGTCTCATATTAGGTCCAAAACATCTACCCACATAATCATGAACCATCATAAAACTTGCAACATTTGTAGGAGAAGTGGTGGAACAGGGGTGGTAAATGAACAGGGGTGGTAAAATGAACAGCGTGCCTCTTACCGAGAAAAAGCTAATTTGTTTCAATTTTTATCACGCACGGGCGATTTGAAGCATGAATCGGAGTGTTCGGGTTGATACGGAGGTCAATTGAAGTAAAAATGTCAGCGAAAACTAGGATTTTTAAAAACCAAGTTTGAAAATTAGAACTGGCGTAACTTTTAGCTCGGGAGCCTTGAGATTTTTCAGTGAGGTCAATATCGTTATGATATGATGTCAAATCAGATACCATTAGATTTGTTTTTGAACGGGATACAATCATTCATGGATACATTTTCGGGAATGCAACGAAAATTTTCAAAAATATTTATTTGAGTCACTTTTTTTGCATGATGTTCATTTACCACCAACAGCTGTTTTTTCTTCCATAACCCACCAGCAAGAAAATATCTTCCATAACCCACCAGCAAGAAAATTTTCTTGTTTTTGAAGAAAATACGCGCCGGAATTCGCCTACTGGCCACAAAGAGCAATTTATTTCCGAACAAATTCCACTTGGATTTACGACTTCCGTGAAATCTCGAATTTCCATTGTTTCTATAAGTAACTAATTATAATTGTAACAAGAAACCAGAACTATTACTGTTTTTGTAGTTTTATTTGGAAACAGGAACTTATCAATCTTATCTCATTATACATCAAAGCTAAATACACCATAGTATTTATGATGATTATAGAACAAAGCCACACCTCAAATTGTCAAGAGCACAAGACTTGAGAACCAAACAGCGTTGAAAATTTATCCCATTGGTCACCACCAGCAAGCAAGTAATTTGATTGATTTTCAACGCGAACTATTATCAGATTCTCCAGTCTTGTGCACTTGAAAATGCAAAGTTTGGCTTCGTTTTATAATCACCTTAAAACATAATTTAACTATTTTCCCATAGGGTAGAAGCACCGGTTTTGGCCATACGCCAGTTGTAGCCATAGTGGATTATACACCGTTTTACATAGTCAATCAGCATGAAACCTTTTGTGTTCAATAGATCACATTCACATGATAGAGCTACATTCATTTACTCGTCCAAATTGATTCAAAACACAAGAAAAACAATTCATTTTCCTTATAATTTTAACTCCCATACACCTAATTTAGCCAGGGCACTCCTAATCATGAGAAATCAATGCGATTGGCCAATTTAGGAACCGAAGTTAAATCTCTGGCTGAAACTGGTTCCGTTGGCCTATATTGACCAACGGGATTTTCAAAGCGAAAAAATGTTTTTAGCTCAGTTTTGGTATTGTACACAGATAATATGGATTGAAAGCTTGCATTTGACATATTTGTAGTATAAATACGGCTTCGCATTTAATTTTTATTTACATTTTCTCTTAGGCTGGCCAAAACCGGTGCTTTTACCCTAGTTCTTTTTTTCACTACTAGTGCTATTACCCTACATCTTCATGAAACATATATAACCACCTTATATTATTACGTACGGATTAAAAAAAATACTGAAATCAACGACATCAATTTACACTCAATTCAATCAGTCAAAACAGAAAACGAGAGATCGTCGTCTATTCTCACTTGCTTGTACTTTGATGGTAACGAACTTACACTACTATCCTTCCAATCGGTCTCATCTTCCATACTGGATCGAGTAAGTCTACTCTGTCGAGATTGAGGGTCACGAGAAATTAATGGATTTAGTCCCAGTGGATCTATGATCTTCAAGAAGACGCTCTTGCCGACCGTTTTGATACGACGGACAAAATCGAAAAGAGTTCCCAACGGTTTGAAGGGAGAATGTGGTCGTGGTGGCCTACGGGGAGGTGGCCTTCGAGAAGGAGGTGGTCTTGGCGGCATTCGTGGCGGAGGAGTTCGACCAACGTGTGGAGGAGGCAGTCTGCCTGGAGGTATTCGTCCTGGATCACGTGCTGGTGGTATTCGATTCTGAAGACATGCATCTTTTGGAGGCTTTGGTAGCTGACTATTTAAGTATTTCATCCTAATTTGAATTTCCTTTCTTAGTTGTGCAATTTCCTGTTTCACAATCTCCCTAGACAATTCCGTTGTCGCTTCCTCGGCTGTTGAAGTGCTTTCTGGTGCGATTGTACTTGTTTCTTCAGATGTTGTTGTAACTTCTATTACAGAAGTTTGCGTGTTCATGACACAATCAGGGCATGGCGGACAAAGGCATAATCTATTTTTTAACGGCATTCGTCGCTTGATTGGCAAGCGCCGTCTATCAGCTTGCCGCAACGAACGCTGGCTTTCGCCTTGCTGACTATCATTGCACAGATCATTTACACATGTGGTGTTTCTTTGATTTCCTGATAGTACGCGTAATATATCCAAATACACCTCTTCTGATTGAGTTTCGTTTGTTTCCAGTGAGACACATCCATGAAATAAACAGAATAAACACGCAAATAAAATAAACACATTCATATCGCGGAACTAGTTTCGGTACGTAAGATCGTCATCATATGTTTCACTGCATTTTTTTGTATAATTTAAACTGTATGTATGTCTAACACTGCGTTGATTCACGAGTAAGCAATGAGCCGTTTGGATGTAGCACTTTGAGCAAAATGGAGGACATTTCTGAGCTCTATGTTTAAATACCATATGTTCAGTTTAACAATAAACTTTTGGTACGTTATTAGAAGCAGAGTAAACAAATAACACCCGCATTACAAACGTGACGTGCAACGAATGAAATGTCACGCATTCTAGGTCTACTATCTCAGATAATTATGCAACTCTATGAACTGGAGCAAAACGTATGGACGTTTGGGGTGTGTCCGTGGAAAGGTGAATGTTTTAACTGTTTTATTACATTCATTCGTCTACAGCTCCGGACAAAAGTATGTAAATCGTCCTATGTTTTTCTGATTTTTATATAACTGTACCGTATCCTAAAGTGCATGAAATTAACTCAAGTATAAACTGCTCGTTGAACTACAATTGGTTACGTTCCGGTGTAGCCCTCTTTTTGATTGCTATCCACCAACCGGAAAGCAATCCAAGCTTTCCTAGCCACTTCTGCGTTTTCAAGTGATTGTTGAATTTAAAGATAAGTTAATCGGATCTGTGACTACGCAGTAGGCCATCCCTTATTTTTCGAAAATGCGAAATGTTAAAAGTTCGTCATTGTAAAGTGCTCGTTTTGGTAAGAAAAAAATCAGGTAAAAATTTGAAGTCCGTACGTGAACGCTAAGTGGTCCCCCAACGACCCTAAAGGTATTGGGTGTAGATGACCCCATGCACCAAATCGAGCTCGCTGCTCTAGTGTACGCAACATGAGTACGAAAAGCCACTAGTAACAAATTGATAATCAGCATATAATTTGAGATTAAATAATATGTTATACTGTGGATATCTTCATAACACTGCACGCTGACATAACATTCATAACTTCAAAGGGATCGTTCAAATATAACGTAACGTGACAGGGGGAGGGAGGGAGTCTTCCGTAGTGTTACGGTACACACAAAAATTTTTAATTTTTCCATACAAAAGTTGTTATGTGGGAGAGGGAGAGGGTCTAAAACTGGCAAATTTTGCGTTACGTAATATTTGAATCATCCCAAAGAAAACAAACTTCTATGCTGATTATCAACGCGCACAGAACGATTTGTTATTGGTGGCATTTCATACTCATGCTGCGTGCACTAGAGCAGCGAGCTCGATTTTGCGCTCGGGGTCATCTACTCCTAATACCTTCAGCTCCGTTGGGGGACCACTTAGCGTCCATGTACGGACTTCAAATTTTTACCTGATTTTTTTCTTGCCAAAACGAGCACTTTACAATGACGAACTTATAACATTTCGCATTTTCGTAAAATAAGGGACGGCCTACTACGCAGTTTACCAGCGTCGTATTTTAGTTGGCATGAGTCATAGTATATATGTACGTAATCTAAGTACATTGTATCAATCTTTTCTCTAACAAATGAAAGTAATTTACGGGGTCAACCACAAATGACGTATTATTCTAGGGGTAAGAGGGAATCAAAAATATGCGACGAAGTGTTACAAAGGGATAGAGAAGATGAAAAGCTTGTTCTTAAGACAAAGTTTCAATTTTCTGGTAATTTGTTGATACAGACATTTTATACATTTGTTAAATTTGGCTTGAATGAACTCAATGTGAATTTGAAAGATAAATTTGTATCTAGTAAGAGCCCTAGATACTTAACCTTATCTGACCAATTTATTGAAACCCTTCTTATCGTGACAACATGTCTACTTGAAGGTTTCAAATAAAGAGCATTTTGTTCATGTGGGAATATTATTAGGTGAGTTTTAGAAACATTAGGAGAAATCTTTTATTTTTGCAACTATGAAGAAAAAATATTCAAACTCTTTTGCAATCTACTACAAATGACACGCAGACTTCGTCCTTTGGCGGAGAAACCTGTTTCATCAGCAAACAAAGATTTTTGACATCCTTGGGTAAGTCAGGTAAGTCAGATGTGAAAATATTGTATAATATTGGTCCCAAAATGCTGCCTTGAGGAACACCAGCTCTTACAGGAAGTCTTTCAGACTTAAAGTTCTGATAATTAACCTGCACGGAGACGGAATTCAACTCAATTTTGGGTTGTTTCAACGCAATTCCGTAGTTGAGCCCAATAACTCAATTTTGGCTAAATTTCCAAGGTCCCCACTAGGTAGTTTGGCTTTAGTTCCATTAGAAAAATATACTCAATTTTGGGTTGATTTAACGCAAAATTGAGTTCATTCGACCCAAACATAAGAAAAGTTGCATTTACCCAAATTTGGCTTATTGGGCCAAAGTACCCCCATTGGGTAGATGCAGCTCTCTCTATTTTTGACAACATTCGTGTGGGAGAAAGAGAAAACCGAGAGATTTTGGGTTGAAACTATAATCGATATACTTAATTTTGGGTAAAGTAAACTCAAAAATTAGGTAAAAATATTTCTCCGTGTGAATACCTATACTGCCGTTATACGCATAATTGTCCCATGTTCCAAAATATGCAATCGAGAAAAACGCGTTTAAAGATTTTGACACATTTAGGCCTCGTATTGACCATGTGTGTGGTAAATTAAATTAAAATCTTTATAATAGTATAAAGAATAGCGTGTTCATTAGAGTCAAGAGTTTGTGTTATGGGAAAAAAAGTAAATTGAGCCATGAAATACAAAGTGGGACTGTTATGCCTAGAAATAGAGGGTTTTTGATGAATTTCTACGCATAACAGTCCCACTGATAGTAGTGACCAATTATGTGCTAAGCATACTGTTGTAGATGACCGTTCTTACGTATAGATTGTACCGAATGTAGAGGACGTATATCCCCAAGGCTAGATTAAGGCACCGAATGAAGGCTCAAGTGACATGTGCCAAACGGAGCCACGTGTGGGAAAGTGAAGAAATACGATGTTATAGTTTGGGATGGAAAGCAAAGTTTTCAGTATGTGTGATAAAAATAAAATGTATGAGCTAGTGAATAAAAGAGTAGATGAGTAAGTTGGAGAGTTTCTAAGATGTAATAAATTCCTATACCGACTCTTCCAACTGCAGGCTTGACAGAAACTCATCTGGGAATTCAAGGTTATTCTGCGGAATAAACATTTAACTCAAAATAAACGACACAAATCTTCACACGATTTGATATTTCTTTGGACTTGGTTTGCAAAATCATGATATTTGAAACATCGCAAAATAAATTTTGGAATCGCCAACATATTTGCCACTTGCACCGAAGAACCAGTTATTCGGAATAACCCAATATGTCGCCATGTCATCCTAATCCTTGAACTATCCTTCTTTTTACTTAATTTGCAAATTCATGAAGTTTGATATGTCGCAAGATAGGTCTTAGAACCGGCCACTTCTTCTGGGGAACAGGGTATCCAAAACAACCTGGCATGTTATCAAGTCATCCAAGAACGTTTAAATTGCCCTTCTTTAGCATTGATTTGGGAACTTATGGAGTTTGATGTTGGTTTCAGAACCGACAATTTAGTGGCCATTTCCCCCAGGGAACCAGGAATTCGGAACAATCCGACTTGTGGTCAAGTCATTCAAATACGTCTGAACAACCTTTAGATTTGATTTGCAAATTCATGAAAATTTATATGTCGCAAGCCAGGTCTCAGATTCGCCAAAACAACGGCCACTTCCACCAGTGAACCGGTATTCGGAATAACCCAGCATGTGGCCAAGTCATCCAGAACCCGTCCAACCATTTTTGTTTAGACTTGGTTTACTGAATCATGAAGTTGATTTGTCGCAAGCCATGGACTCGAAATTGAAGTGATTACTGATGTTCAAGTGGGATTACCTCAGTACTCTCCGTGATCAAACCAAAATTACGGTAAATTTCTAATCGATGACCGCGGTTCCAAAAACTAGAAAAATTTTGTGATCGACACTGAAAATTGCAACTGAAATTCATTGAAAAACGGATGGGAAATAATATTTTGATATTGAAAATTCCAACCAAATTTAACGTTAGGCTCACATAAATGTTGAATGCATCCCGATAAGTAATAGAAACATATAAAACAGATTGTGTTCCTCATGGCATATAAAGCCAACGTAAGAAGATATTCAAAACGATTTTCTCAAACACCAGCTAATTAAAAACTGCCTACTAAATATTTTGTTCGAAATCAGCGCAGCGAATTGCATAGTGTGACAGTTATGCGTAGAAATGCTGTAGTGGGACAGTTATGCGTGGAAATTCAACAATGGGACAAATTGACTTGGATTGCTTTTCATTGAGTTTTCGAACAAAGTTAATTTTTGGGAAGTGTTTTCTAAAACTATACGTAAAAATAAACTGTTTGATGACAAAAAGTCAAAATCCACAAAAAGTAACATGGGACAATTATGCGTATAACGGCAGTTATAAGTAGATGAAAAAAAACGAATTTAGTACTATACCATTTAATTCCACTAGAGTTTGTATCTTTTGACAGATACGCGTATTTCGACCTCAACTGTAAGGCCGTCTTCAGTGTCGTGTACTAGACTCGACTTCGTCGATAACAATATATATATATTAGAAAATTAAAGTTTTAAGTTCAATTTAATTAAAGGAATACTGCTACAGGAGAGTAAGGTGATTGGACGAAGAAACTTTAGAAGGACTTTTGTCCAGTTTTTAAACTGGTAAAATCGTGGCCTTTTTCTATTCGTTCTATTTGTCAGGAAAATATGCCAACTGAAAACATTTTTAAACTGCACAGCATGTTTTTTTTTTAATTTGATTTAATCCAAATGATTCCCAAAAGAGTCCAACCGAGAAATTTCATTTTCAATTTTTTTGGTTTTTTAATTGACAAAAGATTTTTTTATCTAATGGTTCCCTTTCCCTTTCCCTGAATTTGGTCCCATTCTGATCCATCGTTTCGTAAGTATGTGGGAGGCTACTCGAAATTCTTTTAATTTCTCTTTGCAGATCCTGCTATATAAATTTCATTGTAGGATCACGAATGCGTTGAAATTGCATTATAAATATGTTTGTAAGGCGGATTAAGAGTTTGAGATCATCGTCTGTAATCACGGATTCGAATTTTACTTCACATTTTTTGTATTGGTTAATTTTTTTTTTTTTTTCAAGAACACTTACACGTTAATGCTTGCAGTGCACAAAGGTCCGAATCGATATTTCAGCCGGAACAAAGTGTTTTCTCTTGTTCTCGTCGAGTTTAGACGTTCGATGTCTTCAGAGAAGTTATCCGTAATTGAGTTTTGCATCTTCTAATAAAATAGTTGAATAGGGTGGCCCTTATTTTAGTTCAAATTTTGACTCAAACTCTTTTGTTGCTGCGCTTTTCTGCAAAATTTTGGAAAACTAACTCTTAATTTGAGCAAAATAAATTGATTTTGAAAGTTTTAACATAGGGTAGACCAAAAAACTCAGTTATTTTGGTCTAACTTTTTTATTTTCAGTTTAACGTGAATGTAGTCTTCAGAACAGTTGCATAGGTAAAAATGATACACATTTTTGCTAAACGTTGCAAGTTTGTAAATCTTGTAATTTAGAAGTTATAAGCAAATTTAAGTGAAAAACTATGAAAACTTAAGATGCCCATAACTCATGAAGTTGGTTCGATAAAATTTTTCTTTAAGTGACATTCGATAGGCCATACAAATGTCAAGAAAGCATAGTCAAAATGGCCAGTTTCCACACTGCCTGTCAAAAGAAATGATTTACGCTGAATCCGCGCCCTTTTTTTCATCCTATCCAAATGTTAATTAAAAAAGTGAGCTAACTTAACACATTGCTATTAGCTACAAGAAGTGTAGTTTGGTTGACATTAATGTATATTCGCTATGACTAGGTAGTCTTTGATTAAAAGTTAAAATAATTTAAACCGTAACATAAGAACATTTCTTGTCGGCTCCGTAGGTTCCATGAAGAAGACGTCATATTGCGATTCTGACACTGGGAGCTGATAGACGCATGTTTTTACAATTAATAAAATTGTTCATTTGACAATAAATCTAGAGTAGCTTGCACAGTATGAGAACAATATTTGAAATCAACAGAAGGATAGTTAGTAATCATAGATTATTGAAATATTTTTATCATGGGCAATTCGTAAAGGAAAACAAATCACTTCCATTATTTCGATTTTGTTTTAAACTGACGCTGTAAAAACAAAAAAAAAGATGTATTTTGAAAAACAATATAACTTCTTACCTTTAATACAACAAGTAAGTATTAGTGATGCTATGTGAAACATCTCTAATGCATAATTATATGTTCTGATGATGTATTAGGAAACATCTATAACATGAAAGACGTTTTACAAGCCGCCATTGTTTGCTCTGTGTCGGTGATATATGTGTACGAAATAAGGTTATCCTATTCACCACAAAACATACCGATTTGTATGAAGCAATTCATTTGCACATTCATGAAACAAATAGTGTTATTTGAGCCAGTCGAACATAACGTTAAACAAAAAAGTTTGAATCTCTTTCAAGATTGGAACCAAGCTTCAAATAAGTTTCAGTAATAACTGTTATATGTATGTTATTAGTCGTTAAAAAACAGCTTGTCCTCTTTTGCCTTGTCTGGCGTACGGTGGCTTGCGTGGTGATTACCACATGGAGGCCCATGCGCATGCCTTTTCAGAATTTTCGGGTACCGAATTTTATCCCGTGCAAAAATGGATTGCTGTCAGTTTCTATTGGCTTAACAGAGCTAGGTAAGTTTGTGATTGCTTAGCGTAAATTAACAGGCTTAGCTAAAATGTCGTTAAACATTACTAACAATGTGAATTTTTGATGAAAGAATTTGATTTTTCTGAAAATTGCGCTGTGGTGCATGGATGATTGCAAAACAAGTTAAGACGAAAATGTCTTGGAGTACGTTCTGCAAATGCGGGAAATTGAGGTGGAGGCCAATGTGGACACTTCGTCGATTATCAACGGAATAAACGACAATGGTCCTGTTAAAACTATTTTATATGGATCGAAGACCTTGAATGAGTTTAGAGAAAAACTTCGTGTGTATCAAAGTATAAAGGACAGTAAATATTTCAGGGACGGAAACTTTAGCGGAGAGCCAAATGGCTATAATAGAAATTTCACAAATAGATTCAAAAGTCCACCAAAATCAGACAACTGTTATAATTGTGGAAGAGATGGTCATATCTCTAGAGAATGTCCGAAGATGTTTGGTAATAAAAATGCTAATATCTGTAGATCTAACACTGCTGTATCAAAGGGTACATATTTGACAATAATGGTTGGGACAATTCACTTCCATGCTTTTTTGATTCTGGTTCCGATGTGTCTTTGTTAAAGGAAGACTTGAAAAATAAACTGAATTTGAAGATGGATCACAATGATCGTAAGCGTTTATTGGCGCTCAAAGGAGGTAAGGTACCCTGGGGCAAGTGGGAAATAAAAAAAAAAACGACAGTTCAAACAAATTGTTCAATAACATTTTCAAATGTCAATATTTATCATATCCAACAACACAATTACATTTTGGCAACACATTTGCTGGTGTGTTCATGAATTTGATAGAATAATTTCGTAATTGTGAAAAATTTAGAAGAAAATTTAGGAATGAGCCATTAGACGCAGTAAACTCGCTAAACGAGGCAAGTGGGGCACAACCAGTTTCATTCGTCAATCCACATGAGTAAGTCAACCAGTACAATAATAGGATTGGTAAATCATAGATTTCTAATTTTGAGTACATTTTTGATGTACATAAGGGATCAACCATAAAATACGTAACGCTTTAGAAAGAAAACGTTTGGTCAATAGTATGTCACATCGCACTTAATATTAACCGAAAATTCCTCAATAAAAGCATAAAAAGGAATAAAACATGTTCAAAATATATCATTTATAAGTTATTAAGTAGAAGTATCACATAAACTTCCAATATTTGACGAAATTATTACTATGTTCTGTTATTATTTAATGCATAGCAGAAAACCACTTAATAAGGTGGAATTGTATTCTACTACTAAATTTGGTGGAAATAACAAATAAAGCACAATTAAAATAGAAAAGTAATCGTTCTCACGATGAATGGAAAAAAATGTCAGTTTTTAATGCGAAGAATACAGCACTTAGGATATGAAATAGAAAATGGAAACATTCGTCCAATGACTGAAAAAACTGAAGCAAAATCGAAATTCCCTGAACCTAAAAGCCATAAAGAAGTACAACAATGTTTGGAATTGACGGGATATTTTTGAAAATTTATTGAAGGCTACTCGATAATTGTTAAGCCATGGACTGATTTGTTGCGTAAGGACGTTATATTTAGCTTTGGACCAGAACAGCGTAATGCTATGGAGAAATTGAAAAAAGAATTGTGCAATAGACCAACACTAAGGCTATACAGCCCGAAGGCTGTTACTGAGCTTCATACGGATGCGAGTAGAATTGGATATGGAGCAATTTTATTGCAGACATTTGCCGGAGAAAATGCGTTTTGCCCAGTTTAGTTTTACAGCAGTAAAATATCACCTGATAAAGCGAACTATCCGAGTTATGAATAAGAAGTGTTAGCAGTGATTTCGGAATTGAAAAAGTTTAGGGTATATTTGCTAGGAATCTCGTTTACTATTGTAACAGATTGTGCGGCTTTCAAGATGACGATGGTGAAGAAAGATATATCTAAAAAGATCGTTGGATGGGCATTACTACTCGAAGAATACGAATAGACATTAGACCATCGCTCTGGTTCGTGTATGAAACACGTAGTTGCACTTAGTAGAAATACTGTAGTATTGCTATTACAAAATAATATAAAAGAACAAATCAAAGTGTGTCAACAGAAAGATGAAAGATTATCGGCAATAATGTATGTTTTAAAAACAGAACCATTTTACGACTATTTAGTAGATCATGGAGTATTATACAAGTAAACTAATGGTGGAAAACCGAAATTATTCCTAGTTCAATGCAACATTCAGTTATAAGAAACATTCATGAACAAGGTCATTTTGGAGTGAAAAATATGAAGTGAATTCTTAACAAGGGAGTACTGGGTCGAGAATTACCGTTCAAACTAGATAAATTTGTTAAAAGTTGTGTTGCTTGCATATTGATTGGTCGCAAAGTTGGGAAAAAAGGAAGATATCTCTACCCCATTCCTAAAGATGAAATACCATTATCTACATATCATATTGATCACTTAGGACCACTGACAGCATCGAAAAAGCATTATAGATATATTTTCACTGTAATAGACGCTTTCAGTAAATTTGTTTGGATATACCCTGTTAAATCTACAATAGCTGATGAAGTATTGAAAAAGTTAGAAATCCAACGATGTGTGTTTGGTAATCCAAAAAGAATCATTTCCGGTAGAGGAGCTGCTTTTACGTCAACTGCTTTTCAAGATTATTGTGAAACTGAAGGTGTTGAACATTTACAAATTAAAACTGGAGTACCACGTGGAAACGGCCAAGTTGAGAGACGGTGTCACGGAGTCATTGCACCTGCTCTAGCTAAGCTTTCAGTTAAAAATACGGAAAACTGGTATCGTTATGTTGGAAACCTTCAATTATTTTTAAATAATACTCTTCAAAGAAGCATAGCTCTAACCCCTTTTGAATTATTGTTTGGTACTAAAATGAAAGCTCCAGAAGATATAAGACTAGCAGAAATAAATGAGCAGGGATCAGTAGCGTAGCTAGGGGGGTGCGGTCCGCATCGGGCCCCAAGATCCTAGGGGCCCCAAAATCGAAGTGCGGATTTTTCATAGCATTAAAAGTTCAACATAGCTTGGTGGAAACTGACTATTTGTAAGATCCCAAAAAGAAAATGCTCATGGCAACCCGAGCAGAAGTGCTACCGAATACCAAACTGAGGTATTCCATACCAGATAATTTCCAATACCAACAACCTGAATGAGGTATGAATGAGCCCTGCATAAGACTTAAAATACCTCAAATAATATATCAAACATGTTCTACTGATACCAAACTGATAACTAGTTTAGGTATTGTAATACCTAAATAATACGTGATGGATTTTCATATAAAAGTGATTTTTATTGATTTTGTTAAACGGTTTTCCCAATACCGTTATAAGTTACAAGTTGAGGTATTGACAACTGAACAATACCTAATAATGGTATGATACCAAAATATGGTATTAGTATGTTATTGCGAGTTATTTTTTCCTCCTTGGGAAGCTTAACTTTTGGATCAGCGATGTACAATAAGGGGCCCTTATTTTTAATACTTTAGGGCAAGGTTTAGAGTGGGCCCAGGGGCCCGGGTTGGATTTGGGGCCCTCACAAATGTGTGATTTGTAAGTTATTTTCCATGTCGTTGTTCAATCGACAGCACGCATGAGAGAACTGAGGCTTCGATGAGGGCCGCGTTTAGTTCTACATCATATAGATATTTGAGTAGATTCAGATACTTATTTTGAAAATGTTGAGTTAAATTACGGCTTTAAAATTATAAATATTTACTTCATGAACTATAATTTTCAATCAAATCTATCTAAGTTTGTAACTTAAGGCCTCCAAAAATCTGGAGCGTTGGTGAGGTTTGCAGTTGTGCACATTATCTGACGATCTGAACCATTCTCATTGTTATTCATTTCCGATATGATAGAGAGACATACTCAGACATACACATGAATAAAAGAAGAGAGAGATAAGAGATATTTTCAAAACCTTAATTTTTGAAAAATATGAGTGAGATGGATCAACTAGGTCCAAGCTCTAAAGAAAGCAAAGAAAAAAAAATTTTTTTTTTCATGTTACTATTAAGGCTTATGCAAATATTAATTTCCTTTTATGTCCGAGACCACATGGGAGACCCAAGGCAAAGAAAGATGTTAAGGCTTCAAACATAGGTACAAACAAATAAAATACTAATTCATCATTGGGGCCGTTGTTCAATGGGGTTAATTGACTTTGCATACGTTTGCCCCTCTACCGGCAGCCTAATTTTTTACCACTTAAAAAATATTCACATCGCGATAACTTTTTTGTTTCTTGATATTTTTGCACATTTTTTTCACAAGCTTTCAAAAAACTCTTCTAGTTTTGAAATACGTGTCGATATTGATAATTGGTAATCTGGATACGGAGATATTCCAAAATTCCTTGGGGACCGACTCGTAGCCATAATCCAGTTATATACCTCAGGCTATACAATTTTAATCGTTTTCGGATATTCATTTCTCGGAATGATACATTAATGTGAGTATGTTGTGAAAAAATGAAGCAATTTGGTGCATCCGTATTTGAGTAATGAGCATTTATGTTCCTGGTACCATGCTGGACAAATAAAGATCTTGAAAACTCTGAAAAATCTCAGATCGTAATTTTCAGATTTCTCCAAGCATACTGAACCGATTTGTATGACTTTTTCAGAGCAGCTTCTTAACACTTGGCATTGTATAGTACACACTCAATCTGTTCGGTAAAAATAACTGGGTTTTGGAACTACCGGAAAAGTCAGTAAACTAAAAATAAATGTCAGAAATCGAAAAACAGAGATTTTTTTACTGAAATTTTGCAGAGAGCTTTCTTTTTATATCATATAACGATAAAAAATAAAACATGGTGAAATTTGCTTTTCAATTACGCGTGGCGACAGTTTTCATTTTACTGACTTTTTCGGTAGATCCAAAACCCAGTAAAATTTTACCGACCCCATTAATTTAATCTAAGTGTGTACACATTTTATTTTTTTTGATAAATTGACCAAAAACAAAATGGCCACCAAAGACATTTTATAAGGAGAATGTCGGTCCTCAAGGAACATCGGAATATCTTCAAAACCTTGATTAATATCGACACGGATTCTTAAACTAGAAGAGTTTTCTGAGATCTTGTGAAAAAATGGTGCAAAAAAATCAATAAACAAAAAAGTTATCGCGATTTGAATATTTTTCTAGCGATAAGAAATTGAAGCTGCCGATAGAGGGGTTAATACCCTGATATGGTTTGAACTGAACAATATATATTTTTTGCGATTCCGTTGCAAACCAATCAATTTTTCATGGATAAGATGCACTACATAATAGCCTGCTTTTCCTACCAAAAAACAATGCTTAAAGTGGTACTTTTCAGCACTCATTTCAGTGCTGAAAAGTAGCACTTTTCAGTACTGTTTGGGAGGCGTCAGCCAAATATCCCAGTCTATTCTGCCATAGCATCTGATTTTATATGTGATGTGCGATCCAGATACCGTTTTGATTCATATTACGGACACTTAAGGCCTCAGTGAAGTTTAACTTACAAAAAAGAATGTACCGTTTTGATTCATATTACGGACACTTAAGGCCTCAGTGAAGTTTAACTCACAAAAAAGCATGTAAAATAAATCATTCTGTATGATTCCTCCGCGTTATCGAACCTTCAAACCCCTTAACTTTCTAATGGTGAGTGAAGATTTCGATTCCGAAACATGAATAATTTTAAATAAATAGAAATGTGTGGACTTTACATGATTCTTATTCCGGACGCTTCCTAACTTTCGCTTCATAATCCGGACACTTCGATTCGAATTCCGGACAGGTTAAACAAATCATAAATAGAAAAGTCAAATCATCAAATGAAATTATAAAACCACTAGGGAGACGCCTAAGCAAGTTGGGCATTATAAATTTTCATAGATATCTATGGAAAATGCTTGTTAAAACAAGCCTTGAAAGTGAGAACTTTTGAACGGCAAAAATTGAAACATTTCGTGTGAAATGTTTCCCATACAAAGTAGAGTGTCCGGAATTAAAAGCTGTCCGTAATATGAATCAAAACGGTAAAATAAATCACTCCGTATGATTCCTTCGCGTTATCGAACCTTCAAACACCTTAACTTTCTAATGGTGAGTGAAGATTTCGATTCCGAAACATAAATAATTTTAAATAAATAGAAATGTGTGGACTTTACATGATTCTTATTCCGGACGCTTCCTAACTTTTGCCTCATATTCCGGACACTTCGATTCGAATTCCGGACAGGTTAAACAAATCATATATAGAAAAATCAAATCATCAAATGAAATCGTTAAACTACTAGAGAGACGCCTAATGAAGTTGGGCATTATAAACTTTCATAGATTTCTATGGAAAATGCTTGTTAAAACAAGCCTTGAAAGTGAGAACTTTTGAACTGTAAAAATTGAAACATTTCGTGTGAAATGTTTCCCATACAAAGTAGAGTGTCCGGAATAAGAAGCTGTCCGTAATATGAATCAAAACGGTACAAGACGGGTGATATTGTCGGCGCGATAAAAATTAGAATAATTTTCTCGCCGATGTTAGTTTTTTCTCAGTATCTATGCGAGATACCTAACTTTGGAAGGGGTGCATTCGATTCGCATCCAGAGCGCTCTAATACGCCATACTTCCGAAACAGGGTAACAGAAAAATCAATTTCAGGCGAACTGCATTTCCAGACCGATCTGACAATACTTGTTTGGTAACGGATCGTCCAGCATTTGTAGAGGTGGCAGCAGAACCCGCTACTGTACGCACCTATTCTGTCCTGCAATAGGGAATATGGGTCTGTATGATGTGAACGAGAAAATTTGTGACATTCGTAGATACTACTGTGTCGCAACCTACTCGTGCTGGAAATATCATCATTTTGGAGCTTGTTGCATAAATAACTATTTTTCTCCCCTTCAAAATCTTCGTATGTTTAAGAAACGTGGCCACGCGTGGTGATATGGAAGAAGAAAAGAATATTTATATGTATCAGTCTTATCCTTATCCTCCAATCAATCTGTTAAAGATAACTACACTGAAGGTTTTTTTACACGGTTTTTTTTTTTGCACGTTTTTTTACACGGCTTTTTTTATACGCCTTTCGGAATTTACACGGTACTTTTTTTGCACGGAAATCGGAATTATCACGTTTTTTTTCTTATTTACACGGATTTCAGAATTAATACGGTACTTTTTCCACGGATTCGAATTTAAGGAATTTCGACAGAGTTACAGAATTTCTAGGGTTGCGCTTGAAAATAATCTGTGCAAAAAAAATTCGCTGGGAATCCATCATAAAATAACATCAATAATAATGCATCAAAACCCAGTATAGAGGATTCGCAAAGAAAAATGAAAAAAAAAACAGTTTGATCATAATAGAAAAGATGCAGAATATTATGAGGTTGGTGATCTAGTTGCGGTAAGTCTTACTCAATTTGGCACCCATTTAAAAATCGCTCGGAAATTTCTTGGACCATATCGTGTAATTAAGAAGAAAAGGAATGACAGATACGACGTTGAAAAGGTGGGAAATGAGGAAGGACCTAAGCGAACATCAACATGTGCGGAATTCATGAAGCGGTTTGTACCAGGCGACGATGAAGACGAAGAGATCTACAACTACGATGAAGAGCGAACCAGAGGGGATGCTGCCGATCAGATTACTCTAAAGAAACTATAGGCAAAGAAGCGAAATGTTCCAATTGGAATTCCAAGTTTACTGTCAATGTCATTCCAATCGAGCAGGAGACTTGTCAACCACTTTTTCACACAAGCTGAAAACGACTCACACAAAAATGTTACCGCCCACGAAAATTTTGCTTCTTCTGAAGTAGCATGTTTTCTGAATACTTGAGTGTCGGTTGCAATTTTCATGCTTTGCATAAATAATGCTCTACTCATTACATTGGTTTTCCACACATTCAGTCAATTTTTCATTCGTTATCCAAACCTGTAAAAACTCAACACATAAAACCTGTGACTCACTTTTAGCGTGGGATTCAACATTGGCAGTGTTGCGTAATAGATTTGGCATACCGTTTTGATTCATATTACGGACACTTAAGGACTCAGCGAAATATAACCCAGCATAGAGCATACAAAATAAATCATTCTGTATGATTCCTTAACGCTATCGAGCGTCGGAAGCCCTTTACTTTCGAACGGTGGGTGAAGAATACGCTTCCGCAACTTCAATAATTTTAAATAAATCAAAATGTGTGGCCCTTTCATGATTCTTATTCCGGACGCTACCTCACTTTTGCTTTATATTCCGAACACTTTGAATCGAATTCCGGACAGCTCATGATAATCATTAATGGAACAGTCAAATCATCAATCGAAATCGTTAAACCACCAAAGAGACATCTAAGGTAGTTGGGCATTATAAATTTTCAAAGATATTTATGGAAAAAGTTTACTAAAACGAGCCTTGAAATTGAGAACTTTTGAACAGCAAAAATTGAAACATTTCGCGTGAAATGTTTCCCATACAAAGTAGAGTGTCTGGAATTTGAAGCTGTCCGTAATATGAATCAAAACGGTAGTTGCTAACTGATTTATTTTGAATATGATCAGATTTCGTCTCTTTATAATTTAGACTCTTTAGATTACACCATCCGGGTCGGGTGGTGGTCAGGATGGCCGAATTGTAGGATTATCTTGAGCATCCCTATATGATCTACCAGTTCCACGCAGCCATCAACATCACCCCGCGAGGAGAAGCCTTCGAGAACAGAGGCAGTATCTGAAAGTGAGAGCTATCGTTCGGTCGCGTTGATACTCAATATATTATTTGAATTCGATCTCCGTATCTGAAGTTTTTCGATATCCGAAGTTGTCGTCCGAAACGCGTATCCCTTCCTTACGCGGGTGAAGCATTTAATTAGTATTTGCTACATGTATGTGAGCTACGTATTTACAAAAATGGAAGGATATCAACATTTGTGACCAAATGCTACGAGGAGTGTTAACTATCATTGAAAATATGCTACGTAATTATGTACTGGATGGTCACTGAAGAAATCTATTTTATGAATGATGACACTTACAACTTGACGTCATGCATATCATATTCGATGTCACACAAAGAAGTTTTCTTCTTATTCTCTCCCCTACGCATGGGTAGGTTTTTCATTCGAAAATATCCTATATCAAAAGGCATTGAGGAACAAATTGTGAGATGAGCTCTTCCGAACTAAAAGGGCTCTACGAGGATTACATTTGAAACCATAATTAACAAATTACATGCCTTAGTTGAGATATGGAGACATAATTTAAGCCTCCGTATGCCCGAGACTTGTGCCTTTCGGGTGATGCCGTCTACAAGAAATTTGCGACTTGCGGAGCATGACCACCGACCAACCAAGCATCAGAAAGGGGGTGTAGATGACTTTGTTACATAATGGATAGATTTGCCACTGGATTGTGCTGCTTTCTTAACAAGACCCTCATATTTCTTAGCCGGTTGGCTCGTTCGATGAAGCATCAGTCAGATGGATAGAAAGAGTGGTCGTGGTTTTTTTTTTTTTTTTTTTTAAATCTTTATTAGAGTGTATTTTAACGCACGAGGGCTAGTTCTACACTTAGTGGTCGTGGTTGTTGAGTGTGTCTAAGGAGACATGCATATCAGTTGATTAATAGAAGGATGCTTTTTTGTCATAGATGGAATGTGTTGTTTGAAATTTCCTAACTGATTCTTCAAGTGAATCTATCTGTTGATATGAATGTTATTCAAACACAGTCTTGATTTGGACTGAAGTTTTTACAAGGTTCCTATACGGATTTATTACGTGGTTTGATTATAAGTACCAGTGTTTACACATTGCAAACATTTTCAAATCATAGCATGTTTACGCTTCTCTGAAACCGTAATCCGAAGTAACTTTGATCAGTTTTAATTTATTACAATTTTCATGTCAAATGCAAATGTGACATGTTTATTTTTTAATTTTGAAAACAAGAACTGGCACCTATTTCTTGTAACTATATGCTGTGTTTTGTTTTTTAAACTTTTTAAGTGCCGTAATCCGGGGGCAAATTGATCACTATTTTATACCTTTTTGTTGTGTTGTCCTTTGGAATTCAAATATTGTCAAGTATATTTTGACAAAATCAGTACTCCATTGATCTTTATCAGTTTATGTAATCGACTTTTCATGTTATATTATTTAACATATAATAAAAATAGTTTTAATATCAAAAAAATTAAAAGTGACGCACTGGGGCGAAATTCATCACCATTTAGCAGAGCAGGTGTAAGAATGAAAAAAATCCCTATCTACGATATATGGGTCTCCTGAATCTGAAAATGATTTCAAAATTCTTACAACTCGGATCATTTTGTTTTGAAAATCTGCCTAATACGCCTAAATGTAGGCAATTTCCCTTGAAATAAGCACAATATAAACACAATATATGAGTAAAAAACTATAGTTGCTATGTTATATGATATTAAAAATGAGTTGTGTAAGTCAAACTTAAGTTTACACAATATTTTATTCACTCAAAATTGACATTTAGGCGTAGCACCAGTGGATTGTTTAGCACCAACATTTCCAACTGTATTGCTTACACCTTCAAAAAGTGTGAATATTTCTATGCAAAATTGACCCTAATTAAAATTAAATGTTTCAAAATCATCATTAGACATCTTTAACCCACCGTCGGTCGCCCTAGTGTACTGAGTACACGCACTTTGCGAAAACTCGAAAAACACGATGAAAACCCCTTCAAATTGATCCGGGTGTTGGTCCTATTCCAAGTAGATCTTCTTCTTGCTTGTAGGGAAGAAATTTTTCGAAAAAATCAACGAAAAGTATTCGAAAACTTCGTGTTTCTAACCTAAGTTTTTACGCGTGTACTCAGTACACCAGTGCGACCGCTCGTGTAACTTTTTTTACCGGGCCCGTCACACGAGCGGTCGCATCGTGTACTGAGTACACGCGGAGCATTTTGATTATAAATCTAAAACTAGGCAAGATAGAATATTGATGTCTTCGGCAAATTTCTTCAGTTCAACTGTACCAATCGGTCAGTGAACAAATTAAACTTTGAAAACATCCTCACCCTTCAGTGGCCATCGGAATGTGTCCCGGGGGAACCGATGAAGTGGACATTTCACAATGTAACATCTCGATCACAAATATCTCAGGATCTAGATTTTTCAGCAAGATGGTGTCTTCGACAAAGTTGTTCAGTAAATCAAAGGCTAACATGTGATAGGCTGCTTGTTTCGGAATTCTGTCACCAGTTGGCGCTAGTGAGCATGTAATTTTTCAAACTCGGATATCTCAGGATCCAGATTACCTAGAAAGATGCGGTCTTCGACAAAGTTGTTTAGTAGGTCAAGGACTATCATATCATAGGCCATCTAACTTTAAATTCTGCCATCAGATGGCGCTAGTGAGCATACAATATTTCAATCACGAATATCTCATGATCCCGATTTTTTAGAAATATGGTGTATTTGGCAAAGTTGTTCGATAGTTCAAGGAGTAATATGTGATGATCTATTTAATTCGGAATTCTTTCACCAGATGACACTAGTGAGTATGCCATATTTTGAACACAGATATCTCAGGATCCCGATTACTTAGAAAGTTGACGTCTTAAACAAAAGTGTTGAGTAGGTGATATGCCATGTGATAGGCCACCCAACTTGAAATTCTACTATCAGATGGCGCTTGTGAGCATGCTGTATTTTGATCGGGCAAGCTGTAAAGTAGATCAAGGACTAAACATGTGATGTGACGTTTGATTCGCAATTTTTCCACAACACGGTGTTAATGATTATTAGAGCGGTTCATAATATGAACAAGTTTGAGAATCTAATATCGCATATGTTCGTTACTATTATAGTACCATAAATTTAATGTTCTGTGAAATTTTCAGTTTTCTATGTGGTTATTAAAACGTGGCCAAAAGACGATGTTGGTTTATATGCAAATTACTATGGAGAAACTTTAAAAAATGTTCCAAACACTTTAATACTACATTGTAAGTACAAACTTATCATCACATAGTAAAAACTCATTCTTCAAACTATAATAAAGTAATTTGCTGAAGAGATAAATTCATTCCAACGGATAGGAGAAGAGATATTGATGAGTTTGTTTGCTTTTATTTAGCTTCATACGGGATTATAGCCCTGCAAACATTAAAAAGAAATTCCCAAACAATTTAGCTCAAAAGGGATTTGTTTTTTCAGCAACATGCTTCATTAGGGTTTGAAGAATGAGTTTTCACTATGACATGATAAATTTGTACTTACAATACAGTACTAACGAGTCTGGAACATTTCTTTAGTAGTAAATTTCCATAGTAATTTCCACATAAACCTACATTGTCTTTGGGCCACCTTTAAATCACCACCGAAAAAGCTAAAAATTTTACAGAACACCATTTCTATGGTAAGGATGATAAGGAAGATGCAGGAGATTGGATTTTCAAACATATTAATATTTCTCATTTTGAAAATAAAATTAGATTAGAAAGATGGCGGCTTTGATCAAGTTATTCTGTATATCACGGGCCAACGTGTAAGGTGTAAAATGTACTCAAAATTCTTCCTCATTCAATTTAAAATACAGTGGGATGCTAGATGTACTTCCATCAGGCTACGCTAGAGGTCTCAATTCAAAGTTTTCTAATGCAGAATCTCGAGTTTCCGATCATTTGGGCTTTCTGCCGCCCATTAGACAGGCCTTTTCATGAGACAGGTCCGTGTTTCCATTCGTTTCTATCGGTGGAGGACTGGTGTATACATCGTCATTTCCATACAAGACTGTCAAAAACCTTCCGAATTAGTTTATTTGAAACATCTCGTGAAAAGACCTATTGCTCGATTGGAACCGCGTTTGACAGTTTTTTGATTCCAGTATTCGCGCTTCTCTATATAAACAAATTCTGTGGATAAACCCTACTTTCTTGATAATCTTAAATTTCAAGTAATGTAGTAGAATACCTTGAAGTGAATGAAAGCTGAATTTAGTACTGTATCGTTTAATTCCACTAGAGTGTGTATCCTTGGACAGATACGCGTACTTTGGTTTCCATTGTAAGCCCGTCTTCAATATCATGTACTAGACTCAACGAAGACTCAACTCGGAAAGTGATTCTATAAAAAAAAAATATGTTAAAATGAAAAGGAGGACGAATTTTATAAAAATTTGTTTCAAGAAAAATCTAACACAATTTGTAAAGAGAACAGAAAACGCCATATTTCTAAATACTGTCAAACCTCCATGAATCGATGTTCCATAGCTCGATATCGACTCATGAAACCATACTTGAAACAAAAACAAAAAACATGGTTACTATGATGCACCCTTCAATCAGCTTTCCAAAGAATATCTGTTCCATGACTCAATATTTCCATTAGTCGATGATCCCTTAAATATCTACTGGAAATTTGAATGTAGTTAAGATTCTGAAGTATTTACTTATGGAATTTTCATGCTGAATAGCGCCGTTTGGTAGCATAGTTTCGAATCAAACGGATTATAACATGTTAAACATACTTTAGCCTTGGACAGAATAAACAACTTTGTTGAAGACATCATTTTCATGATTATCCAATCACGATCCTAGATATTTGGGTTGGAAATACAGTCTACTCAGTATCACCATCTAGAGGAAGAATTCCGAACCAAGTGAGGCCCATCACAAATTTGTACTTGATTTAGTGAACCGTTTATCCGAAAACTTTATTTTTTTATGTAATCGGGATCTTCAGATATAATTATTCATAAATATGCATACTCACTAGCGCCACCTGTTGGATGATTTTTAAAACTTGAGGTCCTTCCCATTTAGGCTTCTATCTAATGAACAACTTTGCCGAATATGTAATACTCCTTAGTAATGAGGATATCCCAGGATCATTTTTTAGGAATCAGGATCCAAAGATATCTGCGTCCTTGATCTACTAAACAGCTTTGCTGAAGACACCATCTTGCTATAATATCGCTATCCTGAGAATTTGTTTAAAATAGGGAAATCTGCAAACAGACGCCTGAGAAGGTAACTCAGGCAGTATGGGGTTGCCGCACCAACGACGACCCACTAAAACCAGCCGATGCACTGTACTTGAGCAATTCTTGTTGAATTGCTCAAGTGGTGTACAGTGCATCGATATTACCCTTGGTCTCAGACCCTTATCTCCCAGGACCCTCCTTACGGTATTTCGGTATGGTACTGCTATCCTGAGATAACCGCGATCAATATACAGCATGCTCACTAGCGCACATGCTAGACCTTGACGTACTCAATACTTTTGCCGAAGACGTCAACTTTCTAGGTAATCGGGATCCTGAGATATCTGTGTTCAAAAAATGTCATACTCACTAGCGTCATCTGGTGAAAGAATTCCGAATTAAATAGATCATCACATATTACTCCTTGAACTATCGAACAACATTGCCAAAACCACCATATTTCTAAAAAAATGGGATCATGAGATATTCGTGATTGAAATATTGCATGCTCACTAGCTCCATCTGTTGGCAGAATTTAAAGTTAGATGGCCTATGATATGATAGTCCTTGACCTACTAAACAACTTTGTCGAAGACCGCATCTTTCTAGGTAATCTGGATCCTGAGATATCCGAGTTTGAAAAATTACATGCTCACTAGCGCCAACTGGTGACAGAATTCCGAAACAAGCAGCCTATCACATGTTAGCCTTTGATTTACTGAACAACTTTGTCGAAGACACCATCTTGCTAAAAAATCTAGATCCTGAGATATTTGTGATCGAGATGTTGCATTGCGAAATGTCCACTTCATCGGTTCCCCCGGGACACATTCCGATGGCCACTGAAAGGTGAGGATGTTTTCAAAGTTTCATTTGTCCACTGACCGATTGGTACAGTTGAACTGAAGAAATTTGTCGAAGACATCAATATTCTATTTTGCCTAGTTTTAGATTTATAATCAAAATGCTCCGCGTGTACTCAGTACACGATGCGACCGCTCGTGTAACTTTTTTTTGAGCGACTGACGGAAGGTTAAACTAAAAAGCATGAAATGTCTGTGGTGCTCACGAAACCTTTAGCATTCTTGGGAGGAAATGTTTTTTGGTACCGACCTGATCAAATTCGCCCAAGTGATCAATTTACCCCTGGATTAGGTTTTAAAAACTAGAAGTATTTTATGATTGACCCTGAAAAAATACGAAATTTCGTCAACATCGACGACTGAGAACCATTATTTTGACCAGTGTTGACCAGACTCATTTCCCCGAAATTCTAATTGTGAAGCCATGAACTGTTATAACTGTGCGTTGTATTCCTGAGATGGAGGGGGAGGTGGTTGGGCTTGAGTGTTGCACATGGGATCCGACAGTTTCGATCTCGGTGGGCCGCAATTCAAGTTTCGGTGAAATGATTCGCACTCACTCACTCACTCATTTCATTTCACCGAAACTTGAATTGTGGCTCTCTGGGATCAAAATTGATCGATTTTGTGTGCAGTACTCAAGCTTAACCATCTGCTTTTCTATCTTAGGAGGATAGAGCATGGTTGTAGTAGTTCGTGGCTTCGTAGTTCGGAAAATTTTATTTTCGGGGAAATGAGTCTGAACAACACTGATTTTGACATTGAAAAATTTGATCAAATTCAACATCAGGCACGTAAGGGTTAATCGTAATCACTAATCATATTGAGTTCAAACAATAATTATAATAATAAAACACCTTGAATTGAATTAAAATAATCAATCATTAATCATGGCTACAAAATTTGTAATCATGATTCATACTCACGGTAAAATGGATCTGAGTAGGCTGTGCACGCGAGTGGACGTATTTTGGTTTTGCTGCCACGATTCATCTCGGCTCCTATTTTTTTTCATTTTTTTTCCTAATTTGGCCGATGAGAATATCATTTTTTTCCTTCTTGTTTTTCACGTGTTTGGATCGCTTTTAAATAAAATATGGTGGAAAAGAAGAAAAAATGCCAAACATCAACTTCGATCAGCTGAACGGACGACTGCGGAAGTGTTTGGATCCCACTTTGATAATTGCGGCGGATTACAGAGGAGCTTCGAAAGAGGAATTTGGTGAGTTTATTCTAATCAGCAGCGTATGATCGCAATGCATAAATAATTAATTTGTCTGCAAACGTCTACCAAACCTATCCCATGGCCCTACCCTCTCCATCAACATTCCACAACATCCCGCAACATCTATGAGAGGTCATAGAGTTCGCTGCATCTTTCTTAAGTAGTTGTTCAATCAATTATCTTTTCCCATTCCCCAATTTTCGCAAGGACGTTTCCAGGACAGCTCTCGACTGTTGGGAGATGCGTCAATCTTGTCCAAGAGTTAGAGGTTAGTCCTAAATTTCTGACTTTGGTAACGGACGGGAAGGAGGCAACCCTCATACAGGGTGTCCGAAAATTATCCGTACAAAATTTGAAGACATGGCTCTATACAATCAATCATAATGAATTAAATATTCTTGTATGGTTTTAAACATTGGCTTATTATATTCTTAAGAAGTAAGTTTGACATAATTGCACAACCAACCCAAATGTATTGAGGAGTCTTAAAGGGAGCTGATTTCCGAGCTTTATGACGGAAGAGAAATGTCCATACAACTCACTGGATTTGAACCGTACAATTTTCTATTTCCAGTCTTACTTGAAGCCACTAACCAGTTGATTACTTCAAATAATAATAGGACAATTGTATTCATCTCTTTTAGGTTTTAGGGATAACACATCTCCAGCATAACTAGCGGCCCTCAGGAAAAACGTCTCCGAAAAATTTAAATTTGTTTATCTCAGTAACAAGCAATTATTTCCAAATTTTTTAAAGTTGTATTTTGTGTTAACATTAAGATATATTATAAAAGGTACATGGACATTGATTTTTCATTATTTTAAATGCGAGATCATCTTTTAAATATTTTGCTGTTCGGATAATTTGCGGACACCCTGTACAATGGTGTAGGACTGTTCCACCTACGAATTTTTGCGAAATGCTTAATACTAATGCTAATGATTCATAATCATCTTCTTCTTCTTGGCATTAACGCCCCTACTGGAACAGAGCCTGCTTCTCAGCTTTTTGTTCTTATGAGCCCTTCCACAGTTATTAACTGAGAGCTTTCATTTCCAAAGTTTGCCATTTTCGCATTCGTATATCGTGTGGCAGGTACGATTATACTCTATGCCCAGGGAAGTCAAGGAAATTTCCATTACGAAAAGATCCTGGACCGACCGGGAATCGAATCCAGACACCTTCAGCATGGCTTTGTAGCCGCGGACTCGGCTAAGGAATTTCAGGAAATTCATAATCATGGTAAAATTGAATTGAGTCATTTATCACCTAATTAGTAATGCTACCCGTTAATGTTACCGCTCTGTCCAAAGTACTTGTAAATTACCCTGTGCTGCAAGAAATTACTGAATATGCATCATTTTATATTTCTGAAAAGAGAAAAAGAATTTTGCTACGCTGTGCAATCAAAGTTTTGATTGTAGAAGTGTGAATGTATCTAAAATATGTATTTTTTGATATCTGAATACATTCATGCGGTGCGGTGTTATCAAATTTAATAATAGTTTAACGAAGAGCTGTTTTATCGGGTGTACTACACTCTTAAAAATAATGAAAATTACTGTGGGCGTGGTTCACGTTATGACTGAATGACACATGATGTAAGTGATGGTTCGACACAAAACGTTTCCTTGAAGATGTGTTGATCAAAAAATGTAATTTTACACGTTGGACTGAAAACGATGGAGCTGTGATCGACATTTCCCGAATCAAACACTAACGTATTTGATGCATGTAATGAAGACTCAAACTAATTATATATAACTCACAAGCAAACAATAAAATGTATTATATGTAATAAACAAACTCAAAATCGTTGTAAACTAATTAATGTGTATATAATTTTATTATTGATAAATAACCCAACTCGTGGTGTAAGTAGGTTAATGTATACGCCCAATCACAATCGCCCTCTATCGTCAAACTCAACCTTCTTAGATAAGTTCAAAACCTTGCTTATCATAGCTTCAAACTTTACCACAATATCAACACTGTGAACGAACCCCGTTTCATACCATGTTTCACGCAATGGCGAGAATTCGTACAATGCCAGCTAAAAAAGGTGTTTGCTATCGTCACAGCATATACACAAATATAACAGTCATACAATGCTAGCAGTATAAGCAAAACATCTCCGTGTGACGGATGTGAAAAACACTTGGACCGATTCCCAGTGTTTTGATAGATCAAAACTATATTCGTATGAGCCAAGTGAATTTCGTAAGAAAAGTAAGTGAAGAAAATTAAGGTTTTGTTTCGAGTTTGTTCCACATATGGAATAGGTCACCACGTCGCATTTTCTTTAGTTCTGTTTGCTTTCGTATCGATCATAATATTATTATCAATACAGGTGCAGCGAAGACAGCAGACAAACACACACGTAAATTAGGGAATCGGGACGAGTGCAAATATCGAGCGTATGACATAGAGCTCAAATTAATCCTAATCAATAAAATTCATCGGTGGTTCTTCGATTGATTTGAGATTGGTTTTTGTAGCAATGCTATCATACCAGATAAAGTAGCACGTCTTATTTATTAGACGTGATTTAATCTTACACTATTTGCGTACATGACACAAAACCATACCTTTCCTCTGATACGCTACAAAATGCTAGAAGATGCAGATCACAAGGAAGACGAACAAGTACAGAACCAGAAGGAGATGCAAAATTTGTTACAAGGGAATCACTTCAATGGCACTATCCAATACTCCGATAACTTTTTGGCTAACAACTATAACAAGATGCAAATGCAGCTGAACAGCCGCTTCATCTCACAGGTATACGTATGCAAATATTTTCTGAATTAACATTTCGATAAAATCAGTCGATATTTTTTCAGATTTGTTGCCCACGACGAGCCCGTGGATCATTACCGCATGTCCGAATGCGTCCATACTATATACCTCAACGGTCCAGAACAAAAAGCGAAAACTCAGATCCGTCAAGTTTACTATATTTGGAAACGATAAGAGCTGTCGAAATTGCTCAAAGCAACCCACCACCATCAACTCTGATGGAAACTAGTGACCCTTCTACCTCACACATGGACACATCCGGAAATGCACCAGTTGTTAGAACCGGAAAGTGCTCCCCACTAGTGAAATCTAAATCTCTCGAGAATCTGGTACGATCGATTAAAACGATAGACGGATCACAACCGTCACACGAGATGGAATTCATGTCTAGTCGCATACAAAATTTAAAAGTGCAAGAATAGTTCATCATTTAGCAGTACTGCATACTATCGATATGTAATCAGAAGATAAGTGTCTACAAAAGAACACCAGTCGTACGGCGATTACCTAAAAAAAATATTTTATTATTTTACACTACGATTAGCAATAGGTTGCAGGCAAACAGTTGTAGCACTTTGAAATAATTTCGCAAATTGCATAACACACTATAAATGCTAATCTTTACATAAATATGCCATATAAACGTCATTTTATGAATCGATGAATCGCGTATTGCAATACTCATATTGTATATTGCAGCACCTTGAAAAGTTTAGCATGACCTAAAGTTAATATTTTTCAAATTTTTGGGTGTCAAATCAACGTTTTTATTAGTACGTCTTAAAAAAATGCATGTTTGAGCAATTATAATTTTTTATTTTAGTAAGAAAAACTTTTTTTTCACTACACTTTAAGCGATGCTTAACATTAAAGTGCAGCAATACTCATTGAGTATGGCAACGATCCCATACTTTCGGTGGTACATTAATTGAACAATGATAAATTTTTACCTGTTTTTTTGTATTAATCGTAACGCTTACGCAGAATACTTATTTCCGCTGTAAAGCTACATAATTTGTGAAACATACATGCTCAGCGTAAAAAAATTAATACATCGTTTGATTTTTTGCGCCGAACTTTAACGTTTACATTACATTGTATTTGTTGAATTATTGTTTTCATAATGTATATCATTATTAATTTAAAATATAGACATTGAAAAATAAGTCGAATGCTACGACTGATTGTCTGTGGCTTAGATTTTCCCACGTGGAGCCAGATGTTGATTGTTCAAATAAAAAATTCAAACGTGGGCTAGAATAATGGCGTAACTCGAATGATCGATTTCTCTTCATCGAATAAAAGTGACAAGATGTGGATTTATTAGCATTATTTCACTTCAGACCGCTTGGCAGCGATGCAGTCTCGTGTCTTGAGTTGAAAAAATGCTGCGTCTTGTCACTTTTATTCATATAAGAGAGGATCGACGTAGAGAAATCGATCATGCGACTTACGCCCTTATTCTAGCACACGTTAAATGAGGAAAGGACTTAACAACATACTCCTGCATGATTGTGTAGATATGGAAAGTATCATCATTCGTGTAGTTTGCAAGTTACTTAGAGGATCTGGCCCTTGATAAATCTAGTTTATAGAAGGTCAAAATGCAATGTTATTTTAACTTATTCTAAATAAATGTTCATCATATACGAATGCTTTGGCTTTGATTTTATCGTTAATAAAAGTTCTTAATAAATAAAGAACAAAATTCCTTCTTGTTTTGGCAGCGGCATTTGGGGGGTCTTCTTAATTATTGAGGTAACATCCAAGGCTACAAAACAATGCCATATAGATAGGTGTCTGGGTTCAATTCCCGATCTGTCCTGAATGTTTTCGTAATGATTTCATAAACATTTCTTAGATTCTCCTGCCAAACAGCATCATCATGCTTGCCAGACGATATAAGAATGCGGAAATGGTACCTTTCTGTAACATAATTTATTTCCCATGCAACTCACGACACACAATTTCAAAAAGAAAATTACACCATCAGCTTTTCATGTACCAATATGATTGTTTCATTGTGGAAAATAAAAAAACACAGTATCAAACATAATATGTTTGACACCGACACGGTAATGCTTCATGTGGACGAATATGATTAAACATTTTTGCGTGGCTCAAGGTTCAAATTATGTGTCTCTAGTAAAATTGGGATTGCTGAATGTGATGCCGTGCTCAGAAATGTTCCATCACATCACAATTTTGAGCTACTGGTCGCCAAAGTTGTATAAACCACTGGTTTTATTGATGTTTGCATTGAATTTCATGTATGGTGATTTTTTTTATCATCGGACAATTTGGGCCGGAGGTTCTCCGATTTGTATAAATTTTTTTTCCAGAGGTAGAGCTCGATATGACCAAAAGTAAAATTAAAAAAAATATAGTGGTCTATTTTATCCGGAAAACTCTAGATTAATTTTCACGATTTCCCTATATACCTCAAATTTTAAAAATTCATATCTCCTGAACTATGCATCGTAGAACAAAAGTCTTTTAGTAAAATCGAAAAAAATCGAAAAAGCAATCTATTAAAAATATAAAAAGGAAACGAATTCCCCGGAAAAATTTTCACTGTGGAGAAAATTGTCCGTATCATGAAAAAATTCAAAAAAAATATTTTTTGTTTCATCAACCCATACTCTAACTTTCGTCTATAGACGCTAAAGTGGTATCTTTTACCGTTTAGGCGACAGAACTTTAAAACCGATGACCACCCATACGCTTCCCATACGAAAATGTGTTCTATTGTGGGCCTCACTAGTGTGCGCTAATGGCGGCAGTAATTTACACGCATTGCAAGTGTAACGCAGTAAACCATCCTTCCCTTTCCAGTCAGAAGAAGCTTTTAGTCAATCGGAGCACTCTCCATTGGTCCATTGGTTGAGTGTTCAGGAGATATGTTTTTTCAAAGTTTGAGGTATATAGGGAAATCATGTAAATTCAGTAAAAGTTTTCCGGGAAAATAGGCTACTATTTTTTTTAATTTCACTTTTAATCATACAGTATCGGACATATAAAATGCACCAAAGCCGTTTTCCCATACAAAATGGTCAACTTCAGCGAGCTATATCTCCGCCGTTTTTCAACCGATTCTTTTCATTTTTTCTGTGATGAACTACAAATTATCTCAAATTTTGATAACTATTGAAAAAGTTGTATTAAAACTATTCATTCAAAAGTTACAGATAGGTTGAATTTTGACATAAAAAATGCACCAAGACAAAAAGTGATGTAGCAGTCAAACTATGCGTCGTATCATTTCGGTGTCTTCAGTACATTTGGTCCTTATCACTCAATAAACAAATGCGCTAAAGACACCGAAATGATACGACGCATTGTTTGTCTGCTACATCACTTTGTGTCTTGGTGCATTTTTTATGTAAAAATTCAACCTATCTGTAACTTTTGAATCAATAGTTTTCATACAACTTTTTCAATAGTTTTCAAAAATTGAGATAATTTGTAGTTCGTCACAGAAAAAATGAAAAGAATCGGTTGAGAAACGACGAAGATATAGCTCTCTGAAGTTGACAATTTTGTATGGGAAAACGGCTTTGGTGCATTTTATATGTCCGATACTGTATATCCACGAGCTCTACCTCTGGTGAATTTCATACAAATCGGAGAACCTCCGGCCCAAACCTGTCCGATTATTTAAAAAAATGCCCGTATGATTTATCAAACTTTTTAGTGATCTATTCTAGCAAGCATGCAGAATGTTACTTAAACTTTCATGTAAGATAAGTTTGATTCAAATTGCACGATTGAAATTAGAATAATCGATTTTTTCAACATGCTTTTACTGCCCATAAAAGCGTAACTGTCCCATTTTGATTTCCGAACCAACACCTTTTTTCATTGAAGCATTCATACTTTAGTATATACTTTACTATACATTTAAACATGAACACACTTTGTTTGAAAATGATGTGGAAAAATATGAAGTCAGTGTAGTCCCATATTGAAAATACTGATGCGACATTCGTGATCAAACGTCAACATCCCACCGCAAAATCGCTCGTGTTTGGAGGTGATTTTAACCTCCAAACTGCCAAATAACGTCCAAATCATCACCTCCAAGTTAGTTCCAATACCCTCCGTTATATGAATTATGGTGGCGAGTCGATTGTCGCGAGTTTCTCGTTAAACAGTCAATTGCTTTTATTCGATAAATTACAAGAGCTGTCAAGCAGAAGAACATTAACGCTACATTACAAAATATGTAGGGTAGAAGCACCGGTTTTGGCCATACGCCAGTTGTAGCCATAGTGGATTATACATCGTATTACATAGCCAATCAGCATGAAACCTTTTGTGTGCAGTAGATCACATTCATATGATAATGTAAATGAATGTAGCATTTACTTGTCCAAATGGATTCAAAACATAAGAAAAACAAATAATTTTCCTTATAATTTTAACTCTCATACACCTTATTTGGCCAGGGCACTCCTAATTTGGCCACTCTCATGAGAAATCAATGCAATTGGCCAATTTAGGAACCGAAGTTAAATCTCTGGCCGAAACTGGTTCCGTTGGCCTATATTGACCAACGGGATTTTAAAAGCGAAAAAATGGTTTTGGCTCAGTTTTGATATTTTACACATATAATATGGATTGAAAGCTTGCATTTGACATATTTGTTGTATAAATATGGCTTCCCATTCAGTTTTTATTGACATTTTCTCTTAGGCTGGCCAAAACCGGTGCATATACCCTACCATTGCACTAATATTACTTTATAAATTTCCTGGTAGCTTTTTATACATTCTTGCATTAGTTCGACTATATCAGGACCTTTTTCCATTTTTAAACTTCTTTAATAAAAGGCTTACGGCAATGCAGCTGCTTTATATAAGCGATGATATAATGCCCCATGGTTACTTGGGTATAAACGCAAAAAAAATGTCCAAGAATTTAGCACCTACCATCCGGAAGATATGGTATTCAAGCATCATCTCCGTGAACTTAAAAATATTCTAACGAGGGAATCGAAACTTATTCTGATTTGAAGGTTTTGAGCTATTTAGGAAAGGATATTCACATGCTTCAAAGTATTCCAAAACGGTGCAGCATTATTAATTTGTAAACCAGTCAAACCAGTAAAACATGTGATATCCAAGCATCTTCTCTGTAAATTTGAACCCATTTCTTCGAGAAAATCAGAAATTACATTGATTTGTATATTTACCATTATTTCAACAGAATAGGGTCCTAAAGCCCTGTCCCAATTTTAGTATCAAACGCTTAAGTTTAGGGCAGAAACACATGTTTACTCAATTTTTAAATGATTTTCATTGGTTTAAGGACTGTTCATTTTATAAAGTGGACACCTTGTGCATGCTGTATCTTTTTAATTTTTCAATGAAATTTCAATCGGTTTTCTGCACATCGTTCGACTAGTATTGTACTATGTTGTGATATTGAACTACTACTACTAAAAAAATAATTTTCACACGAATATGGAACAACGATTAGAACGGTCGATTTTTGGAGGTTATCAAAACCAATAGTTGTTAGAAATTGGCTGGAAAATTCGACAATTTATATTTTTTATTTTCGAAAAAGGCTTGCTCTTCGAAAGCATTATCAATCAGAAGCCTGATGGAAAAAATCAAGTTATTTTTGGAACAACAATTTTAAAGATATAATAAAATTATTTTCCCCCTATATTTTTTAGTGAGAACTATTTTAAATTTGAAGGGAGCTAATATGAGTCGAATTTTTTGATTAAAAGTACGTCCTGACGGAAGTCCTAATATAGTATTATTATTAAAAATAACTTACGTCTTCATATAGTTACTTATCTAGTCCCCACGTCACAATAGAAACACAATTGGTGCACCGTAGCCTTGTGTGTTTAACAGAACAGCAATGATGTCACAATGTTAAATCTCAATTCAATGATATCATTTATCCACCAAATCTCCAAATTCAATACAAATACAAGGGGACCGTACACTATAAGGTTATCGCACTATAATGTACTATAAACTGATAGTTATACAAACATTATTTATTTTCATTGTATTTTAGTGGTTAAACTGTAAATAAATTTGACAAAAAATGGACAATATCTACCTTTTGGTAAACTGTCAACGAAACATTTTGTTTGAAAAAATTGTCGTTTTTGAATGGTTACATAACTTAACCGCCTATTCCCCACATATATAGTAATTTTACAATTTACCATTCGCCGAACTATAAAAACAGTTTGTGTGAGGGTTGATTAATTGTTATTAATCATGTTATACCACAGATAACAGACATTGAAGTCCGATTGTAAAACTGTGTAAGACAATTAATGGTCATTTTGAATGGCAACACAAGTAGCAACATCGTGGTGGCGCTATCATCGTTAAGTTCCCATGACGATGTCCGTAATGAATATGAAATATTTCAAGATACTGATATTCACCACTGATTGACGCAATTCACTGTGTAAAATATGTTTTCAAGTTTTTATCGCGAAAAGATACGAGGATCGCAGCGAGCTGTGCGAGTGGGTAACTACCGTTTTGATTCATATTACGGACAGCTTTTTATTCCGGACACTCTTCTTTGTATGGGAAACATTTCACATGAAATGTTTCAATTTTTGCCGTTCAAAAGTTCGCACTTTCGAAGCTAGTTTTAATAAGCATTTTTCATAAATATCAATGAAAATTTTCAATGCCCAACTGCCTTAGACGTCTGTTTAGTGGTTTGGCGATTTCAATCGATTACACTGCGGAACACGTTTTTGTCTTAAGCACCAAAATACCGCTTTTTACTGAATTAAGGGTTGCTGAGTCCATTGCCGATTTCAGAAATATCATAGCACGTCTAGTTTCAAAGTTATTGACTGTTGAAAATGCTAAATTTGACTGTACGGCAATTTTTTTTGCTTAATTTGTCACAGAATTCAAACTTCATATATAAAACAATTATTATCAACAAAGTTCATAATATTTTCGATGGTAAAATGTTATTTTTAGGTGGATCAGAAAAGTATTGTATTATGCCATATAAGAGAAACGAAGAATTTTATATGAAGACTGCAAGCATGTTGAAAAAAAATCGATTTACACTACATTTTATCATGAAATTTCAACTAAATTGTATCTAAATTAAAAGTTCAAGTCCTATTTAGCATGTTTGGTAGATTATATCACATAAAAGTTTGATAAATCATACTTTAAATTTCATGTAAACATCAATAAAACCAATGTTTTATGCAACTTTGGTGACCTGTAGCTATAAATTGTGACGTGCTGGAATATTTCTGAGAACGGCATCAGATTCAGCGACCCAAAATCTACTAGAGACAGATAATTTGATCCTTGAGACACGCAAAAATGTCATTTTTGTTACTCTGTGTTATTTGACTTTTCTATTTATGATTTTCATGAGCTGACTGGAATTCGAATCAAAGTGTCAAGGCAAAATTAAGGTAGCGTCCGGAATAAGAATCATGGGAAGTCCACACATTTCCATTTATTTAAAATTATTCATTGAGCGGAATCAAAATCTTTACCCACCATTCGAAAGCTGAAGGTTTTCAAGGCTCGATAACGTAAAGGAATCATACAAACTGATTTATTGTATATGTTTTTCAAAGTAATACTTCACTGAGGCCTTAAGTGTCCGTAATATGAATCAAAACGGTACGTTTAAACGTTTTATTTCGAATCCGCGTCATTTACAAATTCGGCCGCTTTGATCTAATGGTACTAGGCCACCCGGCAAAAAATGTAATGTAAGTTATTTTGTGAAGTGATAATAAATGCTAGGGTATTTTATGTATACGGTGTACTACTCAATTTTGAAATGTTTTTCTGCGCCAGACCTTTTTTCCTTTGCTGTTTTGTTTTAGATTATGGAGAGTGTTTCGTGATGAGTGTTCCGGGGTAGCCGGAGCCGCGGGGTTATTTACGCATCGTTTATATGGTGCGTGGTGAAACGTATTCGTTTATGTGTCTGCTAGCGCGGTATATGGACAAAAGATCGAAAGATATGTGAATAGTGCGCTGTGTTCATAAAAATCGTAAGAATGCAGCGCCAAACTAAAAAACTGGTTTCAAAATGCGGTGAGTTGAGGCGCATCACGAGTCTTACTGGCGCGATTCGGTTTGGTGGCGGTGCGACAATATAACCTTTTGAAACCACTAAATACGTGCCAGGATAGAATTTTTTTCGATTCAGGAAGTGTGGGTGTTTTCATGTGGGGCTTACTGTAATGAAAATGACCTCAGAATGTGTGTGTATGAACAGCTATTCTTGAAATTGGTCATTGGAATTGCAGTAGAGCTATCACCTTCCATCTCCAGGGCTAAAGTTGTCTGCATCTATATAGACATCTAAATGTCTCGATAAAAAAATGTAGGCAAATTTGTTCCATTAAGGTGAAGCGGCGTGTAACTCAAAGAATCATTAGAATCATCATTGATGTAACAGTAGTAGTGTCGCCTTTCCATGTATATTCTCAAAACAAACAAACAAAAAATGTAACATTTGTGTTAAGCATATTTTTATGTAAACACATGGGAAATTTAGTAGATTGACGAGTATTGGAAATCAAAATCAACTATTCAATCGTACATATTAAAAGAAAACATTACAATTTAATGAAGGGCAACGGAATTTCTCTGTTTTTTTATTGGATTTATCGCATATTTTTGATACGCATCGGTACGGTTTATGTTTGCAAGGGATGACGGTGTTGCCAGGTGATTGGTGACAGATTTTTCTTGCAATTGTTATATGCTTGTTTTCGGAACATTTGCTGCATATTATAAAAAACTTATTATTTTGCAAATAGTTTTCCATCACAAGATCACTGATTTAATAAAATTTTAATGATTTTTGTGATCAATCCACATTAAATGCTATGATTTTACAGAAACCAACTCTGACATCACTGCGCTCAACGATCGCGATGATTGTGCACACTAGAGTGATGCAAATTTTGAAATTTTAGCTCCCCTATGCTTAAACGATTTTAATTATGGTAAATAACATCCTCCCAAAGTTTGAAATGATTCGGAAGAAATTTGGTTGTGCACACGCCATTTATAGTTTATATGGAGATTTCTATGGAAAACGCCAATCTTTTGTGTCCAGCCCTCTACCTCTTCGTCATAAAATTTTATGGAAAAGTGAATAAATTCTTCTAACGTCAAATCCTCCCAGCTACAACTTTGCCGAAGACCACTTTTTGATTGGACCTCAGGATAAATTGTTATTCATCATTATAAAGTTAGTTTGCATGTAGCATGCTTCACCAACTGTTCGGCAGGCAACAGTGGTGCTCCTGGCGGGAAGAATAGATCAAAGTAATCCAGGCTACTATGTTCTACAGCAAAAAAGCAGTGTTGCTCTGAAAGTAATTGAATGATCATCTCGGCATGATATAGACTTTGGTATCAATAATAACAAATTACCCTTAGGGCCTATCAAAATGTGGTCTTCGGCAAAGTTGTAGCTGGGAAGTTTCCACATGAGATGAGTGTGTTCACTTTTCCATAGATTACTATGACGAGCTGTTAGAGGACTGAACACAAAAGGTTTGCGTTTTCCATAGTAATTTCCATATAAACTTCAAATAGCGTGTGCACAACCAAATTTCTTCCGAATCACTTCAAACTTTGAGAGGATCATTTTCATCATAATTGACATCGCTTAAGCATAGGGGAGCAAAAACTTCAAAATTTGCATCAGTCTAGTGCACACACGATAGACGCGTCCCGACGCATCGCACTGTGGAGCTTTTCAATTATTTTGGGTGGTCCAAATTGATAAACACTTGGTATGATTTTATGCTTCGTAGAGATGGTTTCTGTAATTTGAGAGAATCGAAAAACAAACAGCGTATGAGTTTCAAGTTTCTATGCTTTGCCCAACCTTTCCGCACTGAAAATTAATACAACAGAAAAAAAGTTGGAAATTTTAGACTATAAACACAGGCATGTCTCAGTGTGCGGTGGCGGCGTCGATTCGCAACAAGTGAAAACCATCGCCATAATAGTTTTGAGTGATGCGGTTGATAAAACTTTATAAATATTGAAATCCCGGTGGAAATGTGTTCCTTTAAGGAAAGTGAATAAAAGATGTGTTTAGTGGAAGTGTAGTGAACGCAATATGAAATTCAAAACACAAATGCTTGCCGCTGAATTACAATCGAAAAGGTAAGCACCTTCTATTTACAAGTGTAGTTGTGTGAGGCAATGAAATGCGGCATGAAATCGGAGATTTTTTTTTTTTTGAGAATATAAATCTCATGTATATTGTCGCTTAATTGATAATACTGTATCTGAAAGTGTTGATTAAATATTGAAATACCACCTGAAGCATTTTTCTTCGCATAAATTATCCATTAAATCAGGTGATAAGCAGTTATATTTCATCGATGTTACAAATACCAATACTATCATAACAATATGTTAATGATTTTGGAAGAAGCCATTTTGTGATGACGCACCAAAAGGCCTTAAAGCACTGCCGGTCAGTGGGCGGTGGATTGTGAACACACACATATTTTGGCATTTGTTGTAGTTATGTTTGCCTACTTCTAGAAACACGGCTGCCAAGAGAGATCTCCACACACACCAGGGACCATATAGGGTAGGTGTACCAGTTATGGACGTAATGGTTCCCTATTTCGCCATACGTGATTACTTTCATGTCTTCAAATTTTGAAAATTTGTGTGTGTTGTAGGTGTTAGATTTAAGATAGATCTTAATATTAAAACATTGAAAAAGATTTAAAATGTAAAAGTTATCAAAATTTCACATATGGTCAAATAGGCAACCACTATGGCCATAACTGGTACACTTTCCCTAAATTAAACCAACCAACACGTGGACCGGGACCAACGGCTTTAGATCCCTGCCGAAGGAAGACGTGATTAGAGTTATTATGAATCAGCGGCGTCGAAGAGAATTAATACCCGAACCACTGAAGTAAGAGGCAATCTCGCTTCTATATCTCTATACGATATCATTGGAACTAAAATGAAAAAAAAATTCTTCACTAATGAGATTTTTTTTACAATTTATTGTTCGTTTTGTAGCCGAACCTTTTCGTTTGTCAACGTGGTGAAATAATTACTCACACGTTGCATTAAATAGTGTTCATGTTGTTACATGTTGATTTTCTATGTTACGACGCCATATATAGTAATCATGGTGTGACAATGTTTTGGTGTAACAAAATTATTTCGGTGTGATTCTATTAGATCGAAATGCCCAATACTCAATTTCGCAAATTTTATAATTCGTATTTTCGAAGATCTACAGTCGTTGTTGGAGTGTGAATGTGTCCTGATTGATTGTTTAATAACTTTCATAAATTGACTGTGAACCATTTTCACCTTTTCGAAGGAGTTCAAGGAACTAGGATTATTTCGCAATAGCAACAAAGCAAGAAAATTGTCTTATTTTCAATATTGCTTGAAATAACATTCGAAAAAATGAAATGAAACGGATGAAACGTCGTAATTGACCAATCATGTCGATACAACAATTTAAATGTAAAAACGACGTGACATTTCAATTTATTTTCAGCTGTGCATCCCTGTCGACAGTAGCAATGAAAAGCGTTTTTTTATTTGTGAAACATTCGAACTGTATAGCCGTGATCTGTATTTTGAATTCATTTTAAATCCCATCCATCGCACATACATCTGTTTCAGTCAATCAGAGTTCTTAGAAGCACAAACTTCGTTTGGCAGTGTTGTTGTGAATTTTTATGATATTTGTAAGCTATTCGTTATCAACAAAAGGAAGGCAAATGATCCTTTTAACATTATTAGGATTGTTTATATTGGGTAAAAATTGCTTTCAAAAAGTGGTATGATGTCGTCTACAAACTTGATTTTTCATTCAAGGGAACAATGTCTACGGATGTAATATACCCACCAGGCATTACACAACCATGAAATGTGTCCCCATGGAAATCAACAAGTCAGGTTGTCCATCTAGGTAATTTGGAGGAATAATATCAGATAAGAAAAATAAATAATTTCGATTTCCATTCAGATTCGAGTGCCCAAGTTTGACCAATCATGACAACTCCAAGTGTTATTTCAATGGTAAAACGTATGTTCTTAACGAACAGGTTCCACAGGAGTTAGTAAGCCCATATTGTTCGGCCCTGTGTTACTGCAGAAGGTAAATATACTGATAATTGCTGATTTGAATAATTGTTAATATGATGAATACTATTTAGTGGTTCCCCATTTGCTCAGTTTCGATGTACACATATAGATTGCGCCGAGTTCTTCCACCGTTTCGATTATGAGAACTGTATTCGCACATACAAGCCCAATAGCTGTTGCTCTTCGGGTTCAGTCTGTGGAGATGATAAGAAAAAACTGGCCGAATGCACCACCAATGATGAATCATACTTAGCAGGGCAACGAATGCATCCTTCTTCAGATAAATGCTTAACATGTATTTGCCACTCAGGTTTCAATGAAACAAACATTACGAACGATCCAAACTGCTACGAATCGATTTGCGGATTTGAGTTGTTCTATGCCAAGCATGTCTATAATGGTGGAGCTCCAGTATATTATGGAGATCGTTGCTGCCCGTGGGAGTGGAGGATGCGTAAGTTTCAAAATGAATGACCGTTGCATGGTTTATATATAGCTTGTTTTTTTTCTACACTCAATAGCCAAGGACTCAGACCGGTTGGCGAATGACAAAACCAATGAGAAGGTTAAAGATTCCACTCTTCAATGCAAGTACGGCAAATTGACAATGAGCGTGGGTGATTCGTTAGTGCCAGAAGTAACGGATCAATACACATACAAATGCTCTTGTCAAATCCCACCTTTGGCGCAGTGCACAATGACGAAGAACAATAAAGAATAAACATGTTGAATTTTTGTTCTGAAACCAATTTATACGAAAGATGTAAAATAAACTATCCTCGAAATACACAGTTGGGAATGAATGCCAGAAGAAGCAGAATGTGTGATTATATTAGTGTATACTTCCTTGTAGGTTTTCAAAGTTTTTAACCCAAAAGTTCATTATCAAACTCAAACTGGATGATTTTTGTATTGACTATTACTTTCGTTGAATGTAATTAAATTTGTACATCAAAACTTCACTCCATGAATATTAATCACTAAATTCTCATTTTTCAATAGCTTTCATTTGCTTCCTACAGAAGCCTGATGTGACTATTAAAACTCAAGTCAACATCTTAGTTTGAGTTTCCAGAAGAGTACAACTAGTCTGAAAAATGTTTTCACTACCATAGGTATAAATTTGTGTAAACCTGTGTAGCAGAATGAGTGTCAACAAAACCAAAGTACTCTCAAACGGACAGTGGCAGTTAAACAGTGTTGTATTAAGACAAACAATTTTGCCGCAAAAACTGATTATCACCTTTTTCAGGCAATTATGACGGTCATATGCCACAGTCGACGAACATTAACTAATTCTGGTTAAAAATCTTCAGTGTAGAAGCTCTACCATTCATTCAAAGCTTATTATCAAATGTGTCTCTATATCTTTAAAAAAAATTTTAAATGGGTTACAATCCTTGATGGATATATTTTCGGAAAGGCAATGAAAATTTTCAAAATTATTTGTTTTGCTCACGTTTTTTGCTTGATGTTCATTTTACCACCAACAGCTGTTAATTTTACCTACATAGTGCAGGTAAAATGAACATCTGCATCGTTTTTTACTAGCGATAAAAATAAATGAAATTTAGCAATTTTAGTCCAAATTAGATAACATCCCTAATTTTGATGTTGTGCGATAGAACTATAGAAATTTCTCGTTTTTTCATTAGAAACAAGATGATATCCTTAATAAACACCATTTCTCCTACATTGGCAGTAAACGCATTACATTCGGCATTACACTTTTTTATATCAATCGAAAACTTTTGATCCATCATTAAGAAAAATATATCAAATTTTGATGTGTGTCTTTCGTACGCCGTGTTTTCATATTTTTCTCATAAAACCAAGATAAAAAGCTTCCAGATGACGATAGAACAATACCGATTTTATTATTCGATTTTAAACAATTATTTGTTCTTAGCTGATCGGGTATTGGTACATCGACCCTACTGTTCATTTACATATTGTACGAATTAGTGGGGGCCCAGATAGCCATATCGGTAGACGCACAGCTATTCAGCAAGACCTAGCTGAGGGTCATGGGTTGAATGCCACCGGTAGAGGATGTTTTCATATAGGAAATTTTCTCGTCTTCCCTGGCTTTTTACCTGCCACACGATAAACACATGTTGAAATGGTCAATCGGCAAAGAAAGCTCTCAGTTAATAGTTTTGGAAATGCTCATAAGAACACTCATCTGAGAAGCAGAATCTGTCCCAGTTGGAATGAAACGCCAGAAAGAAGAATAAGAACGAATTAATACCTTGCTTTGCTACGGATACTTTAACAAACCGACTTTTTCATTACAAGATCGATGAATATCGCCATTGTGCATCGTAAAGATGTTCTAGTGGGAATACAGAAAAATAATATGAAGTGATGAAGTGTAAATAAGTTCTCACGTCTCAAATAATATGAATTTTATACAATTCTTCGAACCCACTTTTTCTTCTCGTATACGTTGAAGTTTAGTGTTGCTCTTAAGGTAAAACACCTTGGAGTCTAATTAATGAAAACCGAATTTAGTACTTATTTGGTTTTCATTTACTTATAGGTATTCCACTTACAGCTTGAAGATTTACTACTAGCTATCTTGGAATAATCTACCTATCTAAAATTGTTCACACATTGAAAGTTGACAGTTTTTGAGGAAACTTATAATAAAATTATTGAATTGTGCAATCTGCTTCATTTGTTTTGTGTTTCTTTTTGTACCTTAAGGTGAAACAGTTCGGAATTGGCCTGAGTAGAGGCACCAGTCGGCCATCTTTAGGTTCCGAGATGTTTCACCTTAAAATATGAATAAGAGCCCAAGGGAACGTTCATTAAATATTTCACGCAAAAAATACATTTTTTGATTTCATCCCTCCATTGTGTATGAATCGTCACGTTCATCGAAACCCCTGAAAACGCGACGTAATTTATGGACGACCTCTCAGTTGGCCATTGCTGCAGTTGGACTCAGGTATGTTCCTCCTTAAGTTAATTAATGCTAATTGCGTGTTCGTCAGAAGATATAAAAAACCATTGATTCTCTGTCAAACAGTTAGTCACATCGGAGACAATGAAGCGATCATTTGTATTGATAAGCCTCGCAAGCATCAGTAAGTTTATGACCATTTGAATAGTATAAACATTGGGCACATTGCTAAGGACTATCAAAACAATTTGTTTCCATTCCAGTTTCGTTTATACTGGCATGTGATCATCCCACTAAGCATTACTCCAGCATGGGATGCACTCCCAACGCACTGGATCCAGAGACAGGATGCCCTTTGAGCTACAACTGTCCGAATTTATCTAACCGCCAAGACAACCAATGTCATCTGAACGGAAAGACTTATAACATCGGTGAAACAGTCCCTTCAGAGGAAACTTCTTCTTCTTGCATAGCTCTTGCAAGCTGCAATCGGTAAGTTTTGCAAATTTAAATTCGAAAAAATATCAACGCTCCGTCATCGTAATCATCGTCATCATCTAAACTTCAAAAGCAGTTTTTCTGTTCAAAACTGAGAATGATTCGATGAAAATGTGTTCACTGTGTTTGGGTTGGAGAATAGAATACAGTAAACACATTTTCCTCTAAATTTTCTTGATTTCGAACGAAAAACCTGTTTTTAAAATTCCGAAATCAATGACGGATCCTGCCCCCTTAAATTCGAAAAAATATCATTCGTTGTCTTTGTCCGCATTTTAGTATCGTCGAAAATCAGCCTTCAAAGTTCATCTATGCCCACATCGACTGCGCTGAATTTTTCCGTCCGCGTAAACCGGGTTGTGTCTTACAATATAAACCGGCCAGCTGCTGTTCATCAAAAGAAGTTTGTGGTAAAAACAAAACTCGATTAGTCACATGTACTATCGGGGAGACAACGTTCTATGAAGGCGAACGAATGCAAATTCCAGGAAAACCCTGCCAAACTTGTATTTGCACAGCTGATTTTAACCTGGCCCAAACTGATAGTAATGAGTACTGCTACGAAGATAAATGTAGCTTTGAAATATTTGCGGATGAAAAACTCTATGGTGGAGCCGCGCCGGTATTCAAACAAGGCTTCTGTTGCCCCTGGACTTGGAGAATGCGTAAGTCTAGCATAGTTTCGCTCCTTAATGGATTCTACATATAACCCTATCGTTGCAGCAAAAGTTACGGACAAGCTGGCACTAAGTTCTAAGGTTGTGGACAAATCAGATCAAAAGTGCGTTTATGGAAGTCTTACATTGGAAATCGGTGAATTTTTGGAACCCATCAACGAAAATGGTGACGTTGTCAATTGCAAGTGTGCAATTCCACCTTTGGTGCATTGTAGTATGGGGTCTGCGGATTCTTGAACATCTATTCTGAAGTTTCATTATCAAATATAAGAAACAACAAAGTGGTAACATTATCTCTGCTTTAAATTCCGTCCAATTAAATATCATAATTCAAAATCTTCTAATAAATCAAAACTTACAGAAAAATCTTTAATTTTATTTTTTTTAATATTTTTGCTGATTAGTTATTTAAATTTTATCAGATGTTTTCTTCCTGAAATGTTGCTTCTATCCATATTTTAAATGCTTTAACTGACATTTGACAAAAATCCCATAAAAAATGTATATACAGTATTGGACAAAACATTTGCAACTTTTTCGATTTTCCATACAAAATGACCAACTTTGGTAAGCTATATCTCGGTTATGTATAGACCAATTTGAATGAAATTTTGGCAGAATATCAGACATAACTTGAATTTTAACAATTTTCAACATGGAGAAAATTGTCTGTATCATGAAAAAATTCAAAAAAAAATATTTTTTGTTTCATCAACCCATACTCTAACTTTCGTCCATAGTGATATCTTTTACCGTTTAGGCGACAGAACATTAAAACCGATGACCACCCATACGCTTCCCATACGAAAATGTGTTCTATTGTGGGCCTCACTAGCGTGCGCTAACGGCGGCAGTAATTTACACGCATTGTAAGTGTAACGCAGTGAACCATCCTTCCTTTTCCAGTCAGAAGAAGCTTTTCGTCAATCGGAGCACTCTCCATTTGTCCATTGGTTGAGTGTTCAGGAGATATGTATTTTTAAAGTTTGAGGTATATAGGGAAATCATGTAAATTCATAAAAAATTTCCGGGAAAATAGGCTACTTTTTTTTTTATTTCACTTTTAGTCATATATCCACGAGCTCTACCTCTGGTGAATTTCATACAAATCGGAGAACCTCCGGCCCAAACCTGTCCGATAATTTAAAAAAATGCCCGTATGATTTATCAAACTTTTTAGTGATCTATTCTAGCAAGCGTGCAGAATGTCACTTAAACTTTCATGTAAGATAAATTTGCTTCAAATTGCACGATTGAACTTAGATTAATCGATTTTTTCAACATGCTTTTACTGCCCATAAAAGCGTAACTGTCCCATTTTGATTTCCGAACCAACACCTTTTTTCATTGAAGCATTCATGCTTTAGTATATACTTTACTATACATTTAAACATGAACACACTTTGTTTGAAAATGATGTGGAAAAATATGAAGTCAGTGTAGTCCCATATTGAAAATACTGATGCGACATTCGTGATCAAACGTCAACATCCCACCGCAAAACCGCTAGTGTTTGGAGGTGATTTTAGCCTCAAAACTGCCAAATAACCTCCAAATCATCACCTCCAAGTTAGTTCTAATACCCTCCCTGAATTATGGTGGCGCGTCGATTTCGCGAGTTTTTCGTTAAACAGTCAATTGCTTTTATTCGACAAATTACAAGAGCTGTCAAGCAAAAGAGCATTAAGGCTACATTACAAATGTATCATTGCACTAATACACTTACTTTATGAATTGCATGGTAGCTTTTTATACATTCTTGCATTAGTTCGACTATATCAGGGCCTTTTTCCATTTTTAAACTACTTTAATAGAAGGCTTACGACAATGCAGCTGCTTTATATAAGCAATGATATAATGCCTCATGGTTGCTTGGGTATAAACGCAAAAAATGGCCAAGAATTAAGCACCTACCATCCGAAAGATATGGTATTCAAGCATCATCTCCGTGAACTTAAAAATATTCTAACGAGGGAATCGAAACTTATCCTGATTTGAAGGTTTTGAGCTATTTAGGAAAGGATATTCACATGCTTCAAAGTATTCCAAAACGGTGCAGCATTATTAATTTGTAAACCAGTCAAATAACCATCAGCTTTGTATTCAGCATTTAAAACATATGATATCCAAGCATCCTCTTTGTAAATTTGAACCCATTTCTTGGAGAAAATCAGAAATTACATTGATTTGTATATTTACCATTATTTCAACAGAATAGGGTCCTAAAGCCCTGTCCCAATTTTAGTATCGAACGCTTAAGTTTCGAGCAGAAACACATGTTAACCCAATTTTTAAATGATTTTCATTGGTTTAAGTCCATAAAGCATTTTTTATGATTTTTGAGATTTTGTCACACCCCTTGGTTTAAACTTAAATTTTGGGTATATTTTGTTTTCCGTGTCCGTTCCGAAATGTCAGATAAGAACAACCCCAGTGTTAAAAATATAAGCCCTGTGGCATTTTCGGCGAAAAAGTGAATGTCAAACATGATCACAAGTGTCAAAGTTCATATTTGGAACCATTTTTAATATTTAAAAAAGTTTAAAGTTTAAAAATGTTATAACCCTTATTTGAGCTAGAAAAATTGCTAAAGTAGTAGCAAGAATATGCTCTTTCGTATTATTAAATAAAAACAAGAATTCATCAAATATTTTAGGACCCAATTGTCCATAGAACTGGCACTCAGTATTCAAAATATAGAGTAATTCAGCATCTTCGCACTTAGTTTGAGAATACCTTATCTAAAGCTAACATAACTAGGGCACTCTGATGTTTTAGACCCATTAAAGAACAAATTTTGAATATGAATATAAATGCAATCGGCATAGCAAAATACGTTTTGTCTTATGTTTCAAACAGTAAGATTTCTTTAACTATGTATGAAGATTACTTTATCATAATCAGTTGCGTTTATGTTGAACATTATGATACCCTTTGCTATAGATTATAAAAAAACACTTTGAGTAATTTATACAAAATACAGGTGAGGGAGCTAGCTTTGGAAAATAACCATCATCGTTTCAAAAATCTTCAAAAGCAGTTTTTTTGCTCAGAATTAAAGCACTGTTCATGAAAATCTATCATTGCATTGCACTTACTACTCCTAATGTAATGATAGATTTTCATGAGGATTGCTTTAAATTTGGAGAAAAAAAACTGGTTTTTAATATTTGATGATTGCTGATGATTGAATGATGGATTCTTGAGCCTTAAACAGTAGCAAAATAAAATCACTATTTGTCGAACGATTGGTTCTCATAATCGTGCAACCCGTTCGTACATGTGGAGTTCACTATATATTACCGTTATATTACAGTTTGGCAAATAGTTATGCGCATTGATGATGGTGAGCAAATTCGTTGTACACGTTCAAAAATTAGTATGCTTTCTCGATCGCTATGAAAATTGTTTGAACAAAAAAATATAATTCATGATCTTTCTACACAAATCGTTCGATGAAAAAATAACATTGAATTTCTGTTATCCACGTTATCCCATTTTTTTGGAAATGTGTTTGAGAACGAAAATAAGTTCCATCGCTGTGTGAAGTACTCATCCAATGTGCAAAATTTTGAGCGTGCTTGCTTTTGCATGTTTGCTCAACTATCTGTCAACAAAAAAAAACATGAAAATTAAAAAAAAAGTTTTTCTTCTAGTTAAAAAGTTGGTTTAAGTTTTAAGATATTAGGTCGAGTTTAATATTGCTGTTTGCCTTTGAGGTGCAAATCTTCACTAAACGTCTTTCAAATGCGGTAAAACAAAACAACCAAAGGACGCTTGGCAACGTTTATAGAAATCAACGCCGACCTAGCAAGAAAAATGTATCTTTGACATCGCATTTCTTAGGGAAAATCTTATCGCGTTTGGTGTTCCCGCATTTGATATTTGCATTTCAAACGCACACAGCAATATCAGATCAAAGACCACAGGTCCGAAGTTTGATCATGCGTAGGCGTCACTTCATTAGTCTAGAAAGTCGGAGTACTCTTTATGGACAGCATGATCCTGTAAGATTCATGACTGCAAAGTTCAACGAAGTCTTCCATCTGTTTGATTTCAACGTTTCGATTACAACACTTCGGAATCGTGTTGTGCAGTACTTTGGTAAAAACTGACTGATCATGTTTGTGTTATTTATAACTAGTTCATGTTAGTTTATTCATTAAGACTGCATTATGTCAGATGGATTATTTGAAATACAATACAATATTAATTGGATAGTAACCAGGATTGTAACCCGTGACGATTTCCTCTTGCAGCAGATGCTGCGTCCGTAGATGGTCGGAACAGGTTGGCGCAAATATGCTGCAATTATTTATCGCCGTTCCATCATATTCCGAACCAACAACATTGTTCGCCAATCGAACTGGAAGCTGAGCCGTGAATTCTCCAGTTTTCCGCCGGAAGGGTGAAAGCAATTGATTCGAAAAAAAAACGGAAAGAATATTTGTGATCCTAAACATTCGACGTGGATAAAACTGTCGGATTAACAGCTAATGTCGGTGAAATGACCTTGAGGTAGGACAGTACAAAAGCTGCAAGATTTAAGCTTATTACTGGAAAATGTTTCTACTTAATGAATGTAAAGTGATCAAAAAATTACGAATAAAAAACTACTGTAGGAAAAAAAAAAGAAGAGCGATGTATAATATTAATTTTGTTAATTTATACTAATAATTATCGGTTTAGTTTTTATTTCAATAAGAAATAGAAACAACAAATGCATGTAATCTTAATTCACTTCTGAATGAGTTTGTCGTTCATTTAAGGTGAAACATCTCGAAATCCAAAGATGGCCGGCACAATAGCCGACTTCTCACCCTACTCACGTTTTCAAAGGCACAAAACTGGAGAATTAGTTGGCAAACGTTCCTGATCTTCTTATTTTAAGCTTTCTGCTAGTGCACAAAGCCAAAATAAAAAGTGCACTGTTGTGGGATGCTTTCTTCGCGAGAGTTGTGCTTTTAAAGTTGTAGTGAAATCTTAGAAGTTGATTCCAAACTGTTTCACCTTAATGTAACATAGTTATCTATTGAATAGCTCACAGAGGAATTTCAATCAGAATGAGTTTTTTCTACATGCAGTTTCTTGTTTCATTGTTTTGTAAGAAATGGATCATTAAAATAACCAAAACGGCCGCTATAGAAAGCATAGATAGCGCCACCGTAGCCTTGTGTGTTTAACAGAACAGCAATGATGTCACAATGTTAAATCTCAATTCAATGATATCATTTATCTACCAAATCTCCAAATTCAGTACAAATACAAGGGGACCGTACACTATAAGGTTATCGCACTATAATGTACAATAAACTGATATTTATACAAACATTATTTATTTTCATTGTATTTTAGTGGTTAAACTGTAAACAAATTTGACAAAAAATGGACAATATCTACCTTTTGGTAAACTGTCAACGAAACATTTTGTTTGAAAAAATTGTCGTTTTTGAATGGTTACATAACTTAACCGCCTATTCCCCACATATGTAGTAATTTTACAATTTACCATTCGCCGAACTATAAAAACAGTTTGTGTGAGGGTTGATTAATTGTTATTAATCATGTTATACCACAGATAACAGACATTGAAGTCCGATTGTAAAACTGTGTAAGACAATTAATGGTCATTTTGAATGGCAACACAAGTAGCAACATCGTGGTGGCGCTATCATCGTTAAGTTCCCATGACGATGTCCGTAATGAATATGAAATATTTCAAGATACTGATATTCACCACTGATTGACGCAATTCACTGTGTAAAATATGTTTTCAAGTTTTTATCGCGAAAAGATACGAGGATCGCAGCGAGCTGTGCGAGTGGGTAACTACCGTTTTGATTCATATTACGGACAGCTTTTTATTCCGGACACTCTTCTTTGTATGGGAAACATTTCACATGAAATGTTTCAATTTTTGCCGTTCAAAAGTTCGCACTTTCGAAGCTAGTTTTAATAAGCATTTTTCATAAATATCAATGAAAATTTTCAATGCCCAACTGCCTTAGACGTCTGTTTAGTGGTTTGGCGATTTCAATCGATTACACTGCGGAACACGTTTTTGTCTTAAGCACCAAAATACCGCTTTTTACTGAATTAAGGGTTGCTGAGTCCATTGCCGATTTCAGAAATATCATAGCACGTCTAGTTTCAAAGTTATTGACTGTTGAAAATGCTAAATTTGACTGTACGGCAATTTTTTTTGCTTAATTTGTCACAGAATTCAAACTTCATATATAAAACAATTATTATCAACAAAGTTCATAATATTTTCGATGGTAAAATGTTATTTTTAGGTGGATCAGAAAAGTATTGTATTATGCCATATAAGAGAAACGAAGAATTTTATATGAAGACTGCAAGCATGTTGAAAAAAAATCGATTTACACTACATTTTATCATGAAATTTCAACTAAATTGTATCTAAATTAAAAGTTCAAGTCCTATTTAGCATGTTTGGTAGATTATATCACATAAAAGTTTGATAAATCATACTTTAAATTTCATGTAAACATCAATAAAACCAATGTTTTATGCAACTTTGGTGACCTGTAGCTATAAATTGTGACGTGCTGGAATATTTCTGAGAACGGCATCAGATTCAGCGACCCAAAATCTACTAGAGACAGATAATTTGATCCTTGAGACACGCAAAAATGTCATTTTTGTTACTCTGTGTTATTTGACTTTTCTATTTATGATTTTCATGAGCTGACTGGAATTCGAATCAAAGTGTCAAGGCAAAATTAAGGTAGCGTCCGGAATAAGAATCATGGGAAGTCCACACATTTCCATTTATTTAAAATTATTCATTGAGCGGAATCAAAATCTTTACCCACCATTCGAAAGCTGAAGGTTTTCAAGGCTCGATAACGTAAAGGAATCATACAAACTGATTTATTGTATATGTTTTTCAAAGTAATACTTCACTGAGGCCTTAAGTGTCCGTAATATGAATCAAAACGGTACGTTTAAACGTTTTATTTCGAATCCGCGTCATTTACAAATTCGGCCGCTTTGATCTAATGGTACTAGGCCACCCGGCAAAAAATGTAATGTAAGTTATTTTGTGAAGTGATAATAAATGCTAGGGTATTTTATGTATACGGTGTACTACTCAATTTTGAAATGTTTTTCTGCGCCAGACCTTTTTTCCTTTGCTGTTTTGTTTTAGATTATGGAGAGTGTTTCGTGATGAGTGTTCCGGGGTAGCCGGAGCCGCGGGGTTATTTACGCATCGTTTATATGGTGCGTGGTGAAACGTATTCGTTTATGTGTCTGCTAGCGCGGTATATGGACAAAAGATCGAAAGATATGTGAATAGTGCGCTGTGTTCATAAAAATCGTAAGAATGCAGCGCCAAACTAAAAAACTGGTTTCAAAATGCGGTGAGTTGAGGCGCATCACGAGTCTTACTGGCGCGATTCGGTTTGGTGGCGGTGCGACAATATAACCTTTTGAAACCACTAAATACGTGCCAGGATAGAATTTTTTTCGATTCAGGAAGTGTGGGTGTTTTCATGTGGGGCTTACTGTAATGAAAATGACCTCAGAATGTGTGTGTATGAACAGCTATTCTTGAAATTGGTCATTGGAATTGCAGTAGAGCTATCACCTTCCATCTCCAGGGCTAAAGTTGTCTGCATCTATATAGACATCTAAATGTCTCGATAAAAAAATGTAGGCAAATTTGTTCCATTAAGGTGAAGCGGCGTGTAACTCAAAGAATCATTAGAATCATCATTGATGTAACAGTAGTAGTGTCGCCTTTCCATGTATATTCTCAAAACAAACAAACAAAAAATGTAACATTTGTGTTAAGCATATTTTTATGTAAACACATGGGAAATTTAGTAGATTGACGAGTATTGGAAATCAAAATCAACTATTCAATCGTACATATTAAAAGAAAACATTACAATTTAATGAAGGGCAACGGAATTTCTCTGTTTTTTTATTGGATTTATCGCATATTTTTGATACGCATCGGTACGGTTTATGTTTGCAAGGGATGACGGTGTTGCCAGGTGATTGGTGACAGATTTTTCTTGCAATTGTTATATGCTTGTTTTCGGAACATTTGCTGCATATTATAAAAAACTTATTATTTTGCAAATAGTTTTCCATCACAAGATCACTGATTTAATAAAATTTTAATGATTTTTGTGATCAATCCACATTAAATGCTATGATTTTACAGAAACCAACTCTGACATCACTGCGCTCAACGATCGCGATGATTGTGCACACTAGAGTGATGCAAATTTTGAAATTTTAGCTCCCCTATGCTTAAACGATTTTAATTATGGTAAATAGCATCCTCCCAAAGTTTGAAATGATTCGGAAGAAATTTGGTTGTGCACACGCCATTTATAGTTTATATGGAGATTTCTATGGAAAACGCCAATCTTTTGTGTCCAGCCCTCTACCTCTTCGTCATAAAATTTTATGGAAAAGTGAATAAATTCTTCTAACGTCAAATCCTCCCAGCTACAACTTTGCCGAAGACCACTTTTTGATTGGACCTCAGGATAAATTGTTATTCATCATTATAAAGTTAGTTTGCATGTAGCATGCTTCACCAACTGTTCGGCAGGCAACAGTGGTGCTCCTGGCGGGAAGAATAGATCAAAGTAATCCAGGCTACTATGTTCTACAGCAAAAAAGCAGTGTTGCTCTGAAAGTAATTGAATGATCATCTCGGCATGATATAGACTTTGGTATCAATAATAACAAATTACCCTTAGGGCCTATCAAAATGTGGTCTTCGGCAAAGTTGTAGCTGGGAAGTTTCCACATGAGATGAGTGTGTTCACTTTTCCATAGATTACTATGACGAGCTGTTAGAGGACTGAACACAAAAGGTTTGCGTTTTCCATAGTAATTTCCATATAAACTTCAAATAGCGTGTGCACAACCAAATTTCTTCCGAATCACTTCAAACTTTGAGAGGATCATTTTCATCATAATTGACATCGCTTAAGCATAGGGGAGCAAAAACTTCAAAATTTGCATCAGTCTAGTGCACACACGATAGACGCGTCCCGACGCATCGCACTGTGGAGCTTTTCAATTATTTTGGGTGGTCCAAATTGATAAACACTTGGTATGATTTTATGCTTCGTAGAGATGGTTTCTGTAATTTGAGAGAATCGAAAAACAAACAGCGTATGAGTTTCAAGTTTCTATGCTTTGCCCAACCTTTCCGCACTGAAAATTAATACAACAGAAAAAAAGTTGGAAATTTTAGACTATAAACACAGGCATGTCTCAGTGTGCGGTGGCGGCGTCGATTCGCAACAAGTGAAAACCATCGCCATAATAGTTTTGAGTGATGCGGTTGATAAAACTTTATAAATATTGAAATCCCGGTGGAAATGTGTTCCTTTAAGGAAAGTGAATAAAAGATGTGTTTAGTGGAAGTGTAGTGAACGCAATATGAAATTCAAAACACAAATGCTTGCCGCTGAATTACAATCGAAAAGGTAAGCACCTTCTATTTACAAGTGTAGTTGTGTGAGGCAATGAAATGCGGCATGAAATCGGAGATTTTTTTTTTTTTTTTTGAGAATATAAATCTCATGTATATTGTCGCTTAATTGATAATACTGTATCTGAAAGTGTTGATTAAATATTGAAATACCACCTGAAGCATTTTTCTTCGCATAAATTATCCATTAAATCAGGTGATAAGCAGTTATATTTCATCGATGTTACAAATACCAATACTATCATAACAATATGTTAATGATTTTGGAAGAAGCCATTTTGTGATGACGCACCAAAAGGCCTTAAAGCACTGCCGGTCAGTGGGCGGTGGATTGTGAACACACACATATTTTGGCATTTGTTGTAGTTATGTTTGCCTACTTCTAGAAACACGGCTGCCAAGAGAGATCTCCACACACACCAGGGACCATATAGGGTAGGTGTACCAGTTATGGACGTAATGGTTCCCTATTTCGCCATACGTGATTACTTTCATGTCTTCAAATTTTGAAAATTTGTGTGTGTTGTAGGTGTTAGATTTAAGATAGATCTTAATATTAAAACATTGAAAAAGATTTAAAATGTAAAAGTTATCAAAATTTCACATATGGTCAAATAGGCAACCACTATGGCCATAACTGGTACACTTTCCCTAAATTAAACCAACCAACACGTGGACCGGGACCAACGGCTTTAGATCCCTGCCGAAGGAAGACGTGATTAGAGTTATTATGAATCAGCGGCGTCGAAGAGAATTAATACCCGAACCACTGAAGTAAGAGGCAATCTCGCTTCTATATCTCTATACGATATCATTGGAACTAAAATGAAAAAAAAATTCTTCACTAATGAGATTTTTTTTACAATTTATTGTTCGTTTTGTAGCCGAACCTTTTCGTTTGTCAACGTGGTGAAATAATTACTCACACGTTGCATTAAATAGTGTTCATGTTGTTACATGTTGATTTTCTATGTTACGACGCCATATATAGTAATCATGGTGTGACAATGTTTTGGTGTAACAAAATTATTTCGGTGTGATTCTATTAGATCGAAATGCCCAATACTCAATTTCGCAAATTTTATAATTCGTATTTTCGAAGATCTACAGTCGTTGTTGGAGTGTGAATGTGTCCTGATTGATTGTTTAATAACTTTCATAAATTGACTGTGAACCATTTTCACCTTTTCGAAGGAGTTCAAGGAACTAGGATTATTTCGCAATAGCAACAAAGCAAGAAAATTGTCTTATTTTCAATATTGCTTGAAATAACATTCGAAAAAATGAAATGAAACGGATGAAACGTCGTAATTGACCAATCATGTCGATACAACAATTTAAATGTAAAAACGACGTGACATTTCAATTTATTTTCAGCTGTGCATCCCTGTCGACAGTAGCAATGAAAAGCGTTTTTTTATTTGTGAAACATTCGAACTGTATAGCCGTGATCTGTATTTTGAATTCATTTTAAATCCCATCCATCGCACATACATCTGTTTCAGTCAATCAGAGTTCTTAGTAGCACAAACTTCGTTTGGCAGTGTTGTTGTGAATTTTTATGATATTTGTAAGCTATTCGTTATCAACAAAAGGAAGGCAAATGATCCTTTTAACATTATTAGGATTGTTTATATTGGGTAAAAATTGCTTTCAAAAAGTGGTATGATGTCGTCTACAAACTTGATTTTTCATTCAAGGGAACAATGTCTACGGATGTAATATACCCACCAGGCATTACACAACCATGAAATGTGTCCCCATGGAAATCAACAAGTCAGGTTGTCCATCTAGGTAATTTGGAGGAATAATATCAGATAAGAAAAATAAATAATTTCGATTTCCATTCAGATTCGAGTGCCCAAGTTTGACCAATCATGACAACTCCAAGTGTTATTTCAATGGTAAAACGTATGTTCTTAACGAACAGGTTCCACAGGAGTTAGTAAGCCCATATTGTTCGGCCCTGTGTTACTGCAGAAGGTAAATATACTGATAATTGCTGATTTGAATAATTGTTAATATGATGAATACTATTTAGTGGTTCCCCATTTGCTCAGTTTCGATGTACACATATAGATTGCGCCGAGTTCTTCCACCGTTTCGATTATGAGAACTGTATTCGCACATACAAGCCCAATAGCTGTTGCTCTTCGGGTTCAGTCTGTGGAGATGATAAGAAAAAACTGGCCGAATGCACCACCAATGATGAATCATACTTAGCAGGGCAACGAATGCATCCTTCTTCAGATAAATGCTTAACATGTATTTGCCACTCAGGTTTCAATGAAACAAACATTACGAACGATCCAAACTGCTACGAATCGATTTGCGGATTTGAGTTGTTCTATGCCAAGCATGTCTATAATGGTGGAGCTCCAGTATATTATGGAGATCGTTGCTGCCCGTGGGAGTGGAGGATGCGTAAGTTTCAAAATGAATGACCGTTGCATGGTTTATATATAGCTTGTTTTTTTTCTACACTCAATAGCCAAGGACTCAGACCGGTTGGCGAATGACAAAACCAATGAGAAGGTTAAAGATTCCACTCTTCAATGCAAGTACGGCAAATTGACAATGAGCGTGGGTGATTCGTTAGTGCCAGAAGTAACGGATCAATACACATACAAATGCTCTTGTCAAATCCCACCTTTGGCGCAGTGCACAATGACGAAGAACAATAAAGAATAAACATGTTGAATTTTTGTTCTGAAACCAATTTATACGAAAGATGTAAAATAAACTATCCTCGAAATACACAGTTGGGAATGAATGCCAGAAGAAGCAGAATGTGTGATTATATTAGTGTATACTTCCTTGTAGGTTTTCAAAGTTTTTAACCCAAAAGTTCATTATCAAACTCAAACTGGATGATTTTTGTATTGACTATTACTTTCGTTGAATGTAATTAAATTTGTACATCAAAACTTCACTCCATGAATATTAATCACTAAATTCTCATTTTTCAATAGCTTTCATTTGCTTCCTACAGAAGCCTGATGTGACTATTAAAACTCAAGTCAACATCTTAGTTTGAGTTTCCAGAAGAGTACAACTAGTCTGAAAAATGTTTTCACTACCATAGGTATAAATTTGTGTAAACCTGTGTAGCAGAATGAGTGTCAACAAAACCAAAGTACTCTCAAACGGACAGTGGCAGTTAAACAGTGTTGTATTAAGACAAACAATTTTGCCGCAAAAACTGATTATCACCTTTTTCAGGCAATTATGACGGTCATATGCCACAGTCGACGAACATTAACTAATTCTGGTTAAAAATCTTCAGTGTAGAAGCTCTACCATTCATTCAAAGCTTATTATCAAATGTGTCTCTATATCTTTAAAAAAAATTTTAAATGGGTTACAATCCTTGATGGATATATTTTCGGAAAGGCAATGAAAATTTTCAAAATTATTTGTTTTGCTCACGTTTTTTGCTTGATGTTCATTTTACCACCAACAGCTGTTAATTTTACCTACATAGTGCAGGTAAAATGAACATCTGCATCGTTTTTTACTAGCGATAAAAATAAATGAAATTTAGCAATTTTAGTCCAAATTAGATAACATCCCTAATTTTGATGTTGTGCGATAGAACTATAGAAATTTCTCGTTTTTTCATTAGAAACAAGATGATATCCTTAATAAACACCATTTCTCCTACATTGGCAGTAAACGCATTACATTCGGCATTACACTTTTTTATATCAATCGAAAACTTTTGATCCATCATTAAGAAAAATATATCAAATTTTGATGTGTGTCTTTCGTACGCCGTGTTTTCATATTTTTCTCATAAAACCAAGATAAAAAGCTTCCAGATGACGATAGAACAATACCGATTTTATTATTCGATTTTAAACAATTATTTGTTCTTAGCTGATCGGGTATTGGTACATCGACCCTACTGTTCATTTACATATTGTACGAATTAGTGGGGGCCCAGATAGCCATATCGGTAGACGCACAGCTATTCAGCAAGACCTAGCTGAGGGTCATGGGTTGAATGCCACCGGTAGAGGATGTTTTCATATAGGAAATTTTCTCGTCTTCCCTGGCTTTTTACCTGCCACACGATAAACACATGTTGAAATGGTCAATCGGCAAAGAAAGCTCTCAGTTAATAGTTTTGGAAATGCTCATAAGAACACTCATCTGAGAAGCAGAATCTGTCCCAGTTGGAATGAAACGCCAGAAAGAAGAATAAGAACGAATTAATACCTTGCTTTGCTACGGATACTTTAACAAACCGACTTTTTCATTACAAGATCGATGAATATCGCCATTGTGCATCGTAAAGATGTTCTAGTGGGAATACAGAAAAATAATATGAAGTGATGAAGTGTAAATAAGTTCTCACGTCTCAAATAATATGAATTTTATACAATTCTTCGAACCCACTTTTTCTTCTCGTATACGTTGAAGTTTAGTGTTGCTCTTAAGGTAAAACACCTTGGAGTCTAATTAATGAAAACCGAATTTAGTACTTATTTGGTTTTCATTTACTTATAGGTATTCCACTTACAGCTTGAAGATTTACTACTAGCTATCTTGGAATAATCTACCTATCTAAAATTGTTCACACATTGAAAGTTGACAGTTTTTGAGGAAACTTATAATAAAATTATTGAATTGTGCAATCTGCTTCATTTGTTTTGTGTTTCTTTTTGTACCTTAAGGTGAAACAGTTCGGAATTGGCCTGAGTAGAGGCACCAGTCGGCCATCTTTAGGTTCCGAGATGTTTCACCTTAAAATATGAATAAGAGCCCAAGGGAACGTTCATTAAATATTTCACGCAAAAAATACATTTTTTGATTTCATCCCTCCATTGTGTATGAATCGTCACGTTCATCGAAACCCCTGAAAACGCGACGTAATTTATGGACGACCTCTCAGTTGGCCATTGCTGCAGTTGGACTCAGGTATGTTCCTCCTTAAGTTAATTAATGCTAATTGCGTGTTCGTCAGAAGATATAAAAAACCATTGATTCTCTGTCAAACAGTTAGTCACATCGGAGACAATGAAGCGATCATTTGTATTGATAAGCCTCGCAAGCATCAGTAAGTTTATGACCATTTGAATAGTATAAACATTGGGCACATTGCTAAGGACTATCAAAACAATTTGTTTCCATTCCAGTTTCGTTTATACTGGCATGTGATCATCCCACTAAGCATTACTCCAGCATGGGATGCACTCCCAACGCACTGGATCCAGAGACAGGATGCCCTTTGAGCTACAACTGTCCGAATTTATCTAACCGCCAAGACAACCAATGTCATCTGAACGGAAAGACTTATAACATCGGTGAAACAGTCCCTTCAGAGGAAACTTCTTCTTCTTGCATAGCTCTTGCAAGCTGCAATCGGTAAGTTTTGCAAATTTAAATTCGAAAAAATATCAACGCTCCGTCATCGTAATCATCGTCATCATCTAAACTTCAAAAGCAGTTTTTCTGTTCAAAACTGAGAATGATTCGATGAAAATGTGTTCACTGTGTTTGGGTTGGAGAATAGAATACAGTAAACACATTTTCCTCTAAATTTTCTTGATTTCGAACGAAAAACCTGTTTTTAAAATTCCGAAATCAATGACGGATCCTGCCCCCTTAAATTCGAAAAAATATCATTCGTTGTCTTTGTCCGCATTTTAGTATCGTCGAAAATCAGCCTTCAAAGTTCATCTATGCCCACATCGACTGCGCTGAATTTTTCCGTCCGCGTAAACCGGGTTGTGTCTTACAATATAAACCGGCCAGCTGCTGTTCATCAAAAGAAGTTTGTGGTAAAAACAAAACTCGATTAGTCACATGTACTATCGGGGAGACAACGTTCTATGAAGGCGAACGAATGCAAATTCCAGGAAAACCCTGCCAAACTTGTATTTGCACAGCTGATTTTAACCTGGCCCAAACTGATAGTAATGAGTACTGCTACGAAGATAAATGTAGCTTTGAAATATTTGCGGATGAAAAACTCTATGGTGGAGCCGCGCCGGTATTCAAACAAGGCTTCTGTTGCCCCTGGACTTGGAGAATGCGTAAGTCTAGCATAGTTTCGCTCCTTAATGGATTCTACATATAACCCTATCGTTGCAGCAAAAGTTACGGACAAGCTGGCACTAAGTTCTAAGGTTGTGGACAAATCAGATCAAAAGTGCGTTTATGGAAGTCTTACATTGGAAATCGGTGAATTTTTGGAACCCATCAACGAAAATGGTGACGTTGTCAATTGCAAGTGTGCAATTCCACCTTTGGTGCATTGTAGTATGGGGTCTGCGGATTCTTGAACATCTATTCTGAAGTTTCATTATCAAATATAAGAAACAACAAAGTGGTAACATTATCTCTGCTTTAAATTCCGTCCAATTAAATATCATAATTCAAAATCTTCTAATAAATCAAAACTTACAGAAAAATCTTTAATTTTATTTTTTTTAATATTTTTGCTGATTAGTTATTTAAATTTTATCAGATGTTTTCTTCCTGAAATGTTGCTTCTATCCATATTTTAAATGCTTTAACTGACATTTGACAAAAATCCCATAAAAAATGTATATACAGTATTGGACAAAACATTTGCAACTTTTTCGATTTTCCATACAAAATGACCAACTTTGGTAAGCTATATCTCGGTTATGTATAGACCAATTTGAATGAAATTTTGGCAGAATATCAGACATAACTTGAATTTTAACATATATTTTTGAGTGATTTTTTCAATCACTCCAAGTTTAAAAGCAGTAACGGTTTGACTAAAGTGAATATTTTGACGATTTTTTTATAAATAACATAACTAAACATATTGAAATAATACACTTTAGTAAACCGTTATTACTTATAAACTCGTGACTGGAAAAATTATTTAAAAAAATATATGTTAAAATTCAAGTTATATCTGATGTTCTATGAAAATTTCATTCGAGTCGGTCAATAAATAACTGAGATCTAGCTTACCAAAGTTGGTAATTTTGTATGGAAAATCGAAAAAGTTGCAAATGTGTTGTCCAATACTGTAGTTAAAAATCCATGTCTTTTTACAGTACTCTTCATTGCTCCTATATAAACGTATTGATATCCGATCGTTGTTAGCATCCGTGCCTTCCATTTATTGTTAAACTTGTTGGAAAAAGTGATATTTCATATAGGGGTAGTCGGGGCGGTTTGGCCAATGGAGTGGAATGAGCACCCCTTGAAAACTGCATACCGTAGTTTCGGGTGAAATTGATCATTTTCCACGGTTTTTCTGATCTTATTTCTGAAATGTTATCAATGCCATACAACTACATGCAGGAAAACAAGTACGACGATAAACCTCATTGGCTCATGTACCAACATTTTCTTACAAACGTGATTTTAGTGCTTAAAATAATCACTAAAATATAAAATCGGTAGTTTCTATTTCGGGGTGAAATTGATCACTTGTCAATGTGATTATTGTTAGTTTTGAAATAAACTCTACATACTTAATTTTAGCCTCCTGAATACGAATATACCTGCCAAATTCTTAACAAGACAATATTCATGAAAATAATCGTCAATTAAATTTCAAGAATACCACGGAAAACGCCTAAATGTAGGCAATTTCCAAAGGAATTTTCTAACATGCAGCCGAAATTCAACTATTTCAACAAAATTAGCAAATTAGTACGAATTTTGATGGTAAAATTGGGTTTGGGGATATATGTTGAGCATCCTCACAAACTTTCAGGCTGACACCATGTTCAAATCCTCGTCTAGAACTAGAAGTTTATGGTTGTCTATCAATATGACACAAAACATGATTCTGGAATTTTACATTATTTTCATAGAAATAAGCATTATTTGACGCAAAACCCTTCACTACACACATTTTGACAATATTTAAGACAAACAACGTTCATTTACTATAGATTGTATTGATTTTTGTGCACTATTAGTAAGATTTAAAATCGCATGACGCGGTGATCAATTTCACCCTACTGATCAATTTCACCCGAATTTACGGTACCTACATTCCTGAAATTTAATCTGAATTATCATGCAATCCCAAAGCTGACAAGAAAGTTAAGCAATAGACATGCTATAAGTCAGTTTTCTAAACAAGAAATAAATGAAGTTCGAAAAACTGCCCATATTGCCCCGAATAGCTTTTTCTAATTTCATCATTTTAGAATGATGATTTTTGACTGTTATAATGTTCTTTAAAATTAAATCTTTTTCCACGGAGTGTTTATAAATACTAATAACTTTCAAGTATAGAAAATAATATAACTGAATTTTTAGATTATACGAGATAATTTTACAACTAAAAATAGGGTGCTCATTTCACCCCATCGGTAAAAAATCGACTCAAAAAATGACAATTTCGAAAAATTGTTCATTTGTTTGTGATCTTCATAAGACAACGGAAATCACTAAACGAAGCAAAAATGGGAAAGGTGTTTTAGTGGAAATGCGATCTCCATTTCATAGATGAGAAAGTTGGTTGTATGATCGTGTCTAACCCACATGTGACACACTTTCGCAGCGATTTGTGTCACGTTGGTCTAGATTGTGGAAATATTTCTTCCATGCCGTAAAAAATCGCATAGGTTTGGCGAAGTCCCAAACTTTAGATTTTGAAGATGATTCCCTAGCATAGTATTAATGACTTGAATTAAATATCCAGTTGTGGACTTTGTGGCCGTGCAATTAGTGTTACCAAGCATTTGGCCGCATCGAGTCAAGCGATGGGTGTGGGGTTCGATTGCCGCTTCAAGCCGGAAATCTTTTCGTCAGGAATGTATTTCGACTATGCCACTGGGCGTTGCATGCTAGTCCGTTGCCCTAGTGTGGTGCTTCCTTCAAAGGACAAATCGTCCACTGACTGGAAGCATTAACGTGTCGGTGTCTTCAAATGTCAAATATAATGTTGAAATATATTTCTTCCTATTCAGGGTTAAAAACTTTGCAGAAAACTTTAATTTTGTTAAGCTGTGAATTACAGTGGGTTTCCGTTTTTGTAATAATCCGATTTTGGCTTGTTCCATTTTTGGCACCCCACGATTTTGGTAACATTATAATCTTTTTTTTTTTAATACGATTATAACTTTATTTTATAGTAAATATCATCATGTTTCTTACTTTACTAATTTGAAAAGCAGCTCAGTTTTACACCTATCGTATCCAAATACCTAAATTCTCTCCCATACGCAGTTTTGTACTGCAGGATGCACACGAGCATCGTCGAGTTTCAGAAAACTATCTAGAGCTCGATATGTGTCTCTAATCTATTTTTAAAGTCTGTCAGTAGTTATATTTCATACAGCTACGCAACACGAAAGCATCTAAATCCAAAAGCTATTAAGTTTGATTGTGTATTTAAATAACTAGTTATTAGGATTGCATTTGATATGCTGATCTAGAAGTGGTTGTTCTAGGACATGCTACCCAAGAGTCACAAGAAATCATCTGTGGAACCCCAACGATATAAGTGAGTATCATAGAACATGAAAGTGACATAAAAGTTGACTCTAAAATAACAATTCCATAACAGTTTTTTCATGGGCTACGGTTTGCCACAACCAATTATCTTTACACCCCAGAAAAATGGCATCAGTTAATTATCGGAGAAGTCTATTTCTTAACTACAAGGTGTACCCGAAGGGCTATGGTTGGCATAAGAACTTGATTTCTGCTCAATAAAGGGTTATCAGAGGAGTTGACCCCGAAGTGACCATTTTTAAAAAGATTCCCGATAGCACCTTGAGTAGCCAAGAGTTTGATACAACAATATATTTTTGACCTACGTGGGCTCACTAGATGAATTATTCCAACCACAAATTTAAAAACAATTTTGTTGAAAAATTCCACCATTAAGAATTTTGCCAAAAATCCCACTTGGAATCAGGATATGGTTAATTTGATGCGCATTCAAACCTATACTTCAGATTATTTGCTATAGTAGCGCAACCAGGATTCGGCTCTAGGGGGGATTTTAGAAGGTGAAACGGGGTTCAAAGTGGAAAAATTTAAATATATACTAACATTAATAAAGGATGAAGCAACCTGTGCGAACTTTAGTTTCTCTCGTCCACTCTAGGCATACTATTCCATATAAACTTATACCACTGGTTAAAGGAAATTTATTTAAAAAAATTGCAAAATTTTCCGAAATACGCCGGATAGAACAAGCTTTGTGCTCCAAAGGACATTTTATTCTTTTCAAATAGAAATGGTTAAAACAGACCATAGAAATTTAAATTTTCTGATATCGACCATTTTATTTCAAATTCCAAACATGATTTATATTCTAAACAGTCTATTGTAAACGATGAATTTTCAATTAAATCTTCTAAATTTCTGCACAGGATGATCAATTTTTGTACGACTGAAATTATTAAAATAAGTTTTGATTAGACTGGCCCACCTTAGTTTGGGAGAAAAATAAAGTTGTATAATTCCACGGAGCACCCGCCAAGATTATTCTTTAGGGTTAGAGGAAGACTCCCTGAAAGTTTCAGCTCATTTGGTCGTTCCATGAGCTGGCGCAATTGGATTGAAGTTAATATGGGATTTTCAGCTCCAACATATAGGAAACAGCACATCATCTCCTGTTTGAGTCAGGAAAATTGTTCATCGCGATCAATTGAACCCAGAATGTCAAAAACACTACTTGATACTATAGCAAACAATATTGTAGAAGGTTGTATGATGATTAAAATTGATAAAGTTGGTGTTTTAAATATCTGAAGTAGATTTGCAATATTGCTTAGTATTCCTTCAACTTAGCTGGGTGGTAGCCACTAAGCGCATCATAGCCACCTATGACGCTGGGTGAGCTGCGGCACAAGGTGCATGCACATGTGTGATTGTACGGGAGTGCTGATCTAAGCCGATCTTTCAACAACTGAAAGCTTAATGAAAATGAGTTTAAATCCAGATACAGCCTTCGGCAACTATGTTCATTAGCGTATCAACTAGTGAATTTGTCATTCTGGGCTCAATTGAACGCGATTAACTAGTGTACGAGACGAAACAGTGACATAGGGTCAATTTTCAATATATTTGAGACGAATATTCCATACAAACTTTGAATTGAATGCGCCAGCTGGGGGAGCAACCAAATGAGTTGAAATTTTGAGAGAGCTTTTTTCTTACCCTAAGGCACATATCTAGAGGGTGCCCCGTTGAATTTTACAACTTTTTTGTTTAAGGGCCAGTCTAGTTTTGATCTTTAAAATCATTTCTTTTCGGAATATGAGTCACGTTTGAAATTTGAGATAAAACGGTAAATCTAATATATATCCGTACATAGTTAACCCTCACTCGATATTGAGGAGACCATCGAGTAAGTACCTTTATTATTAAAAAAATACAAACACCAAGTTATAGAATACAAATGCGATCCAAAGGACCATCGAGAAAGCAATAAAATTCAACTTTTACTATGGGACCGATGAACCAAATATCGAGTAAGGGAGAGTCGAACGTAGTTTTTGAAAACATATTCTGTAAACTTGCGATAATGTATATGAGAAAACTTTAAACCATAGCTTATTATTCAGCTAATGCAACGATTTCCAAATTCCATCAGAAATTCTAGATTTTGTTGTATTATCCAAGATTTTGGAAAAATTTTGTAGTTTTTGAAACTAACAGCTACCAATAATATTGAGAAAACTTGTTCCTCATGAAAATGTTAAATGATTTAGGAAATAAAAATATATAGATGAAGCGCCCTCATAAATATCAACCTGCAGTAGAAATACTAAATATTTGGAATTTTTATTATGGTGCATTACGCCAGTTTATGCGGGAGTGGGGGGAAAGCATGGCAGAGAGGTTTGCTTTTGCGGTTAGCAGACTACCTATGTATCAGGCGTATGGAAAGGCATGCTATAATGAAGCGTTAAACGGTTTCATGTCCGTCTCTGATTCCAGCGTTTGCTATGAACGAATAGATTGAAAGTGATAGATTGATAATAGAAGATAGAAGCAAGTTCAAGATACAACTACAAAGTACGAGAAAAAAGACGGGCCTGGGATTGAACCCAAGAACTTCTGCATATGAAGCAGAAGCGGTAGTAATTAGACCACCAACCCCGTCTCATATCCATACAATCATCATACCAGCAAAACAAACTATAGGTTATCGCGATAAACTTCAAGTTATCTTCAAATAACAGCCTATTACATTTTTTAGGACTTGCTTCGGTGTTTTCACTGCTACAAGTCAAAGAACAGATTCTAAAATAATTAAAAAAAAAATCACATGAATCTAGATGCCCATACATTTCTGTAGCTGCAATTGCAAATCGGGGTTTGAACTGCCGAGATATAGTAGGTTGAATTTAGCATTCCAACTGATTTGTAGGCTCAGTCTTCGGTGTGTTAAGTTATAAATATATATTTTTAAATTCTTGTAGGTATAGAAGACGAGATTGTGAATTTTAGGGCAGATTTTCTGAATTCCGACTTTTTACAGATGGAACTTACTTCCGATTCACGGCAGCAATACCTTTTAAAGTAATAATGGAACCCATCTATCAAAAAATAAGTTGTGAATGTGAGAAACATGAAAAACAACATAATTGAAGTTTTTTACATTTAGTTTGTTTTGGCAGAACTTTGATCATTATTAATTCATTTTTTTTTCATATCAATAAATTTGTTTTGTTCAGTAACAGGGAAATCGCATCATTCTTCACCGCTCCGCTTTACTTAGAAAATTTGTTAGTGCATTTACCCCTCACTTACATAAATTTTATAAATAAATAATTTTGTACATTTCAAGACAAATTAGAAACAAATTTAACAGTCTCTATTTTGGATACAGTGCGGCATGGGAGGAACGGTGCATTTGCACGAAACGCATTTATCATCTGACGATAGAGAATCACCGAAATTTAACTTCAGTTCGCCAAATGTGCACTGCATTTTTGGATCCACAGGTTCATCAACGTCAAGGCGTCCTTCAACGATCACAGTATCATTGTCGCCAGCTGTAAAATAGACGATTTGTAAAACAATATTGCAATATTGCATATCTTGAAGCTCTGGTACTTACGGCATCTCCACGATATTGGACAGCAGCGATCAGTACCGAAGTAAACTGGAATGCAACCTTCCATCACGCTGTCACTGTTGTGTATCTCAATACCACAAGTAAACTCTTGGCAATTGGGGTTACCTACAATGGTGCTGTTATCAAAACCCTTCTGACAGCGACAGGAGTAGCAACTTTCATCCTTAGGGTACATTTTTTGGCCCTCTTTATACTGCTCTCCATCCATGTAACAAACATCGAGCTTTTCGGCTTCCTCGCCGCAAACTTTGCTCGATGAACAACAATCGCCAGAAGTGTACTGATAAACACAAGACTCGTCCCGACCGAAAAATTCCGGGCAATCGATTTGAGCACAAACAAAAGATGCCGGCGTTGTGCGACTGAAAACGATTTTAAATTTTTGGAATCATTAATGTGATATAGCTAATTAGAATTCAAAACACACTTGTTACAATGGCAAGCAGGAGAACAGGAAACTAGCTCTTGGTCCGCTTTCGACAACGATGAAGCAATGTCGTATACGTTTCCATTGAAATAGCACTTCCCGCCATCACGATCGGTAAGCGTTGGACATTCATACCTGTCAACCGGAAATATAGATAGGATAATTTTTGCAGAAATTGGAGAAACCTATTAACACTTCAGTCGTCGCGCTGTTGTATTTTGTACAACACTAGTGAAAAAAGCTCGCTTTTCATTAACAACAGCAGCGTGGTGGTTTTGATGATAGCAAACCGCGCGACGACTGAAAGGTTAATAATCCAGTGTGGATCGAATGTTGACTTACCTATTTGGGCACTTGTGGCCTTCATCTTGAATTGGTTTGCATCCCAATTCTGAGTAGTGCTTCAGGGGCGGCGGGCAAGAATCAGTATTTTGCGCTGGAAAACCCAAAACTGCTATTAGTCATACGGGTAATGAAGAGCGAATTTCTATTCGACTACAGTCAGATCTCCTATTAGATGCTGCCACCAACTTACGCCCACTGCAATTTCTCAGTAGACGTTCAATCCATTCAGGCGAAACTCCGTAGACCTATTAGATTTATACTATGTCTCAGCCATGAACAAAAAAAGAATAACTTCACCCTATTAAAAACTACTCAGAAATTTCGGAGGGAAGAAATTGGGTGTCAACATCTGATAATAGACATGACTGTATATAGTTTACTGAATGAAGCTAGTTTATGGCATCATTATCATTAAAACTGGAAAACGATGATGCAGGAAAAATGCTATCGCTCAAAAAGTAATTTACAACGCTGCTATAACAAACAAGCAATTCAATCCGTTCCGTGAATTATATAAATAACAAAAATAGTTTATTCATTTCAATATTATTTCAGAGAATTGTTTATATTGTCGTTAGCAAACATTTACGTGTGTCACACATTAGGCCAAATAAATCAGGCTCTCGAAAAATTTGAAAATTGTATGGGTGAAGTTATCTATGAAGTTGTCTATGATCCACGCGGTTCAATTTTCAGGCTCCTCATAAATAATTGAATTCGAATTTGTGTGAAGCTCTTCAGGACCAAAACATATTTTGTGTTATTTTAGAACATCCTGAAAAATTGTGTTGATTTCTGCTTTTCTCAAAATTTACGACACACAGAGATGTTTAGTATTGAGAAGCTGATTTGATTCGAACCCACGACCCTCAGCTTGGTCTTGCTGAATAGCTGCGCGTTTACCGCTACGGCTATCTGGGCCCCTCAATCTCATGTTAGATTTACACGTAACGTAATTTTAGCTTCAATCATGCAAAGCCGTTTCTCATGTATTATTCAATGATAAAACCTACAAACACATCTATTATATCCAACATTGCTAGCAGAATTCTTAATATTGAGCACGAAACGTCTTCTCTTAAAGAATGTTGCATGCAAAACGGCTCGGTTTACATGATTTCCACGCTGAAAGTTCAATCATAAATAATGCACACCAAATGACAGGCCGTCGATTCCTTCATGTGCATTAGGGGTGATGCACAAATTACGTCACGCTCCCTGGTCAAGCCAAGCGTGACAAGTCTTACAAAAATTTCGGAGGACTCATACAAAAAACACAAGATAATCGATTGCCCTTCTTCAGTCTCTACCCTGAGGCTTAATAAGGGTGGGATTATGAATATGTTGACATTTAATTTAAATTATCACCTATAAGGATTAGCATTATGCGTTTTACACAGTGTATTCTGTGCTCTTTAGCCTTTGGCGACTTTAAATAGATACCGATCTGGTTTTTTCGTTGCTGGTCTTTTTCGTGCTGAGATTGTAAAAAGCTTTATCCTGCGTAGTTTGGGTAGTGGCTACGGTTAGGTTAGCTCAGATCAATCTTCAGCATAAAAGAACAGCAACGATCAATCTTTGCAGACTCATGCAAAATGGTGGAGCCCAAGTGGCGCTAGTTCAAGAACCCTACTTTCGTAGAGGGAACTTCTATCTAGGTAACCTCGTGGACCCAGTTTTTGCTACTTTCAGCAAACTTGAAATGGCAAACTCGCGCTCCATGCCCCACGCATGCGTGCTCGTTAATAAAGCAATCATTGCTACACTCATTTCTGAGTTAACTACCAGAGATGTATGTGCTGTCACAATCGATGTTTCTGTTGGTGACCTCAACAGGAAATACGTCTATTGTTCGGTATGTTTACCACATGATGAACCATCTCCATCGGATGACTTCAAACGAGTTGTCGTACACTGCGTAACAAAAGGCCTTCCGCTGATTGTGGGCAGTGATGCCAATGCTTATCATATCATCTGGGGCAGCTCGGATATCAATTTGAGAGGCTCCAGTCTGATGGAATACTTAAGTAGTACAGAACTTGGATTACTTAACATAGGCAATCGCCCAACCTTCATGGTTTCTAATAGAGAAGAAGTGTTAGACATAACGCTCTGCTCGAATAGAATCAGTCACGAGTTGACGAATTGGCATGTATCAGATGAGGAATCATTATCTGATCATCGCCAGCCCTGTCGTCGTATAATTTGAGCTTCTTAGTCGCCCTTCTTTAGGGGAGGGCGTTGCAATAGCCCAGAGGGCGCTTCTACTCCCAGGCGTCCCATAAGAAATATCGAAAATATTTTAATAAACAAAAATCACAAATATCACAAGTACATTAATGTACATTCCAAACAAACGAAAACCAATATAAATTTGGTCTGTAAATTTCCCTCAACTTGTACGAATTCTTTGCATGTGTCAATGTTATATAGAACATGCTGAAATTCAGAACATGTGTTTCATTTATAAGTCAATAAAATTTAGAATAAATTATTGAATTATTCCTCAGGTAAGAGATTCAATAAATAACATGGGACTGCAACGCTTCGGGAACCAAACTAAGGGCAGGACAATCACCGTTTCGGGAGTTCACTTCGCTTCACAAATTCATTTAGATTTAATTTATTCAAAATTATTTGGATTCATTCCACAGATAAAATAAAAAAGCCTGAACGATCTTTTTCTTGTGGCGTAACTTTTCAAGAAGAACAAGGACATAGCCAAGTTTTATCTCTTAATTTAAAAGAAATAATTGTGAAACGCTAAAATTCAATCGAATCGATGGCTTTAAACTTATAAACTTTTTAAAAGGCTGCTACGTGACCTGTGCTAACTGATATTACTGTCGCTACTCTACTTTGTAAAACATATCTTGAACTAATAATAACATCATTCTGTATTTTTAGACTTTCTCTGAAATTCAGAAATCGATTTTTATGAAAAAAAAATCTCCTAACACGTGACGTATCATTAAATGACAAACAAAATATGGTACTCAAAATAGTGCGATAATTCACATTTCTAAACATATTTTTAATTTAAATATCACTATGATATTTTGCCATTTAAGTTTTCATGACTTCATCATTCACAAGCATCATTAAAATATGATGACTGACTGGATTTTTTTTACCGGGGTTTGCTCATAGATTTATTTTGAAATTAAACTAATTGAACCTGCAGCTTAATTTTCCATCACAAAAAGTTGTTTTAACTGTGATTTTTTTTCTTGTTTTTCGATAGTTTTGTAGCATTTTTAATGGTCTCTAAAGTCTTTAGAATATGGGTCAATTTTTTTTAAATGTTTGTCAATTTTAAACATTGATCTTCTTGTTTCGGAGATATTACAAAAATCCTTTGATTGATGCGTAGTCATAATCCACTTAAATATCTCAAATTACAAAATTTATCTCATGTTCGGCATTTCGCTTCTAAAACAATTCTAAACATTGATGCAAATGTTTTCGAGCAATGACCTTTTATGTTTCTGGTATTATTCTGCCCGTTTAAAGCTTTAAAAATGTCAAAAACGTAATTATGTCTTTATTTTAGTTTTCTTTTTTTTGGCAAAGGCGATAGAATTATCGGTTCTGGGGGGCACACTGATTTCAATATATTTTTTGACTTTTTGTACGCTCACAGTGCAACTTTGAATATTCTGTATATCTTTTATATGACTAAACATCAAAATCACCAACACCTTTATTACACTAATAATTTTAAATATTTGCATCAAATCGTAGTAGCCTAGTATAGTTTAACTTCGGTCACAATGGACCAACCCTGGGAGGGATGCACAGATACTACACACGAAATATGACACAACAGTTTTCCAAATTGCAAGATAATTCCCGCTCATCAACGACAACCAAGGCAGGCTTGCAAAGAATCGCTAGTTTTCTTTTGTTGTGTACCTTCTATCTTTCTGAACAAACTTGGGAAAAGGTCTATTGTTTTATGTGCATCCAATTTTAACTTTGATTGAAAAAGCATAAAAAGATGAGTGTTTCAATACTTTATATTCGATCAAATTAAAAGGTGCTATCTTTGGATTGCTTTTGGGTGTGCAGGAATAGATTTTCAACCGATTGTTGTCAACTTTGTTAAAATGCAAAAATATGTTTTGATCAATCACGCGCTTTTCTCATGTTTGTCCATTCTTTAAGATTTGGGCTCACAGTGACAGTTCGTGAAAGCAGAATTTCGGCTCACTATGACGTACATAAATTTTGTATCGGTTTCTCCCTCCCAGGACCAACCCAGACAACCAAAATGTACTCATAACGCCATCTCATGGAGGCTTTGTATGTGAGAAATGTCACTTTTAAGATGTCTCGAAAACACATTCTACGTTCAAAAGTGAAGGCAATATGCTTGCATATATTATGTGATGATCAATAGCATACATTGCGAGTGTAAAAATTTTCTACCGAACTAACCTGTGATCTTATGCGACTTAACTTTTGATAACAAATATTGATTTGCTAGCTGCTACGGATTGATTTGACTTGCTTTGTACGAGTGTACGGGACGAAACAAAATGTTCAAATGGACTTAGAAAAAAATAGTTTTATGCGAGGAAGCTCATCAATCTGACGATTTTATCCAACGTGTTCTGCAGGTTTGATGTAATTTGTATGGATAAACGAGTTATTACATGATCTTTTATGCGACTTTTTGTTGTATGGGAATTCTCTTGTAGACCACTAAAGATCCATGTTATTAACGTGAACATGTATGCGTGAAAACAAAATAGGAACAAGTGTATTTTATGATAAAAAGCTAATAAAAATAGAGAGTAAAACATACTTCGCTTTTTACACAATTGGCCGGTGTAATGACAGACCCGACTAGATGATTTTTTGGCCTTGTGATGATGAGTCAAAGATTTCATCAATTTTGATCTTTTCATTGCTATTTTGTCACAGACGTCTTACCAAATATGTAGGTTCAAATACCAAAACAAATAAGGCAACTATTTTGTTATTCCAAATTGTTTCGGGACGTTTTCCTGAAATCATTAAAAACCAATTAGTTCAGTCTGTCTGAACACCGACCAATTCATGTTTCAAGCATTAAGTTGTTGTGCCTGCAATAGTGAACTTATGTCCGAAATTGCTTATACATGAGAAACCTACCTTATAAATTCTCAAAAGCGGTTTTAATTTAAAAAAAAACACTGTGTATTGGATGCAATATGAAATACTTCGTAAAAGTGATTTAATTTTCGGATATAAGAAGCATTAGAATATCCAAAAAAAAAGGATTCTAAGTATGGCTGCCGAAAAGTGCCGATCCAGTAGAAACTTGGCGAGAAAAATTGTCAAAAATGATAAAAATTTTACCATAAATATTCTAGGTTATGGATTTCAGTCTTTTATGCTCAAAAACGAATGTTATGTTTTCATCCGACACACTTCAACCGAAACGAACTCACCATTATAATAAATATGTTGATTAGAATACACAATACGCTAATCACAATTGATCTTGATTGCATCGCTCATTCCCGCAAAAGCAGACAAGGACCAAACACCACTCATCACTTTATTTACATTTGTTAATGTCATAAAGCAAAAACTACAGGGCGTTAAGATGCACTTGATCTATTTGAAACATAGTTAAATTACTCTGTTATTAAATTACTTTTTAATGATTTTTACAGGGCGTTAAGATCTACTTCATCTATGTAGCCTAGGATTAAACTACTGCAAGGTGTTGATAAAGCTTAGAATTTTCAATTAATGTCTTGCGTTGAGATGGACCTGCTATACATAGGGTAAGGTTAAATTACTACAGGGCGTTGATATTACTAAGAATGTGCAATCGATGTTTTACGAGGTGTTAAGATGATCTACATGAGACTAGATCAATTATTTCAGGGTGTTGATACAGCTTGACATTTACGATTGATGTCATACAGGGCGTTAAAATGCACCTGATCAATGTAGAATGACGTCAACTTACTCCATTGATACAGCTTGGAATTTTCGAATCATACCGTGCAGGGCGTTGAGTTGCACCTGATCGACATGGGATAAGGTCAAATTAATCCAAGGCGTTGTTAAAACGTCGAATTACCCATTGATACCCTTCATGGTGCTATGATACACCTGCTCTACGTAGACAAGGTCAAATTACTCCAGGACGTCGATATATCTTGACAATTTCGATTGATATCATACAGGGTGTCAAGATGCACGTGACCTACATATTATTAGGTCAAATTACTCCAAGACGTAGATACAGCTGAGAATATCCCATCGATGTCGAACAGGGCGTTAAAATGCAGCGGATCTACGTGAGACGATGTCAAATTACTCCAGGATATTGATACATCTTGATAATTGCTATTGATGTCATACAGGGCGTTAAGATAACCTGATTTGCATAGAATGAAGTCAAATTATTGCAGGACGTTGATACAGATAGGAAATTTGTTATTAATTCTCAAAAATAAATAAATAAGCTCCAGATCTACACAGTACCAAAAAATAATGTGATTTACGTCTTTTGGGATGCACATAAAAGAAGCGAACCGAATGACGTAAATTTATGTTGAATTTCAAATACGTTATTGTCTGATTCGGGAAATGACGATCACAGTTCCATTGCTTTCGTGTCCTTTAACATGTAAAATTACATTTTTTGTTCAATTCATCTTCATAGACGCGTTATTGTGTCGTTTCATCAATTACATCATGTGTCATTCAGTCATAACCAGAATTACGTCCAGAGTAATTTTCTTTATTTTTAAGAGTGTAGGAAAGATCAATGTGGAAAAAAGTCAAATTACTCAAAGAAATTGATAAAATTAGACCGATTATGTCATACTAATCATTAAGATATCTCTGATCTGCGTGAAATAAGGCCAAATTACTCCAGAGCGTTGCTAAAGCTAGTAAATTTTAATTGATGTCCTACAGGGCGTTGAGATGTACATGATCTACATCAGAAGGCCGGCTCCAAAGACACGTTCGCCAGCAGTTGGGAGATTTGTGCCAATCATTTCAAGGCGGTCGTATAGCTTGGAATTTTCAATTGATGTCCTACAGGGCGAAAAGACACACATGGTCTACATCAGATGAGGTCAAATTACTCCAGGAAGTTAAAAAGCTTGAATTTTCAATTAATGTCCGGCCCGTAGGAATCAGATGCAATAGATATACGTACATAAGAAAACGTAAAATTACTCCAGGGCTTTGATACAGCTTGAAATTTTCAGTTGATATCCTACAGGGCGTTATCATGCACCTGATTGACACAGGATTAGGTCAAATTACTCCAGGGCGTTGATAGAGCTTAGAATTGCTATTGGTGCCATACAGGGCGTTAAGATGCACGTTATTCACATAGGGTTAGGTCAAGTTAACCCAGGGCGTTTATATAGCTTGAAATTTTTAAATAATGTCCTACAGGGCGTTACGATGCAGTTGGACTATACGAGACAAGTTAAAATTAGTCCTGTGCGTTGATACAACTTGGAATTTTAAGTCGATTCAGGGCATTGAGGTGCATTTAATCTACGTAAGACAAGGTCAAATTAGTCTAGGGCATTTAAACATCTTGCCAGTCTCTTCTGATGTCCCACAGGGCGGTAAATTGTAGATGAAATCACTCCATGGCGTTGATTAAGCTTCATATATTCAATGGATGTTTTGCAAGGCACCTTAAGGACGCACTTGGTTTACATAGGATGGGGTCAAATTACTCCTGGGCGTAGATACAGATCGTTAATTTTCGATTGATTTTCTACAGAGCGGTTCTATATGAAATAAGGAAAAAAAACTCAAGAGCGTTAGTACAGGTTGGAAATTTCGATTGATGTCTTATGGGGCGTTAGATTGTTGTTGATCCTGCAAAGTTCTATCACACTACTTATATTATTCATGACTTCGAGTGAAAATTCCTAACAAAATCTGAAAAAAAGCTTCTTAGTCGTCGACTAAGCACGACTAAGCAGGACGACAGGGCTGCTGATCATCGCTACATCTTCTTTGAACATTCAAATGTAACTGCGCAGACTTTGCGTTTTAGGAATCCCCGGTCAACAAACTGGGAACTCTATATTGAATTGGTTGCGACCAAATTTCATGGATATTCACCATCCATTGAAAATCCAAGTTTTCTGGATGATGCCGTTGATACTACAACATCCTACATTATGGAAGCTTTTGAAGAAGCATGTCCTCTGCGGACTGTAAAGACTACAAGAGGGACCCCATGGTGGAATTCCGATCTGAGTAGACTCAGGAAACAATGTAGAAGGAGTTGGAACAGACGCCGTTCAGCTGGATCAGAGTCGTTCAAGTCAGCTCGCAAGGCTTACAAGAAGGCTCTTCGTTCTGCTGAACGATCCGGCTGGAAAAACCTTTGTACAAATGTTTCCAGTTTGAGTGAAGTCAGTCGGTTGAACAAAATCCTTGCAAAATCTAAGGATTTCCAAGTGAACGAAATTCGCTTACCTAATGGTGACTTTACTCCGATGAAGAAGTTTTAGAATGTTTATTCAATACATACTTCCCCGGATGTGTGGACATAGCATCTACGGATGAACCAAATGTCTTTTCATGTAGTTACGAGTCTCTGGCCTCGGCTCGCAGTATCGTAACTACTGAATCGATTCAATGGGCACTTAATAGTTTTGCTCCTTTCAAATCTCCAGGAGCGGATGGGATTTATCCTGTTCTGCTCCAAAAGGGATTTGAGTTTATCAAACATGTTTTGAAAAAGCTACTTGTAAGCAGTTTTGCTACCGGGTACATTCCCAGATTCTGGCGTGATATTACTGTAAAGTTTATCCCGAAAGAAGGACGTGCGTCGTATGAAGAAGCGAAGAGTTTTAGACCAATCAGTCTGACCTCTTTTCTTCTGAAATGTCTGGAACGCATTATCGATCATCACATCCGTGATGTTTATTTGGCAAACATGCCTCTTCATGTGAATCAACATGCTTACCAATCTGGAAAGTCCACTGTGACTCTTTTACACAAAGTTGTATACGATATCGAGAAAGCATTCGCTCAGAAGCAATCCTGTTTGGGTGTTTTCTTGTATATTGAGGGTGCCTTTGATAACGTGTCTTTCGATGCCATATTGGAAGCCGCACGAAACCATGGGCTACCTATAATGATTACCAATTGGATTCATCAAATGCTCAAAAACCGACATCTCTTCTCGACATTGCGTCAAGCAGCGATTCGAAAATTGAGTGTTTGCGGATGCCCTCAAGGGGGAGTCTTATCACCACTTTTGTGGAATCTCGTAGCAGATACGCAATTGAGGCAACTCAATAATTGCGGTTTTCCAACTTATGGATTTGCCGACGATTATCTAGCTCTGATAGTTGGTATGTGCTTAAGCACCTTATTCGACCTGATGCAAAGTGTTCTTCAGGTAGTCGAGAGTTGGTGTCGCCAATATGGCCTTTCGGTTAACCCGAATAAAACATCTATTGTTCTTTTTACGGAAAGACGAAACCGCGATGGAATTCGACCTTTACGTCTTTTTGGCACTGAGATTAATGTGACTGATCAAGTAAAGTATGTCGGAGTCATTCTAGATTCCAAACTTTCATGGACACCTCACATTGATTTCAGAGTCAAAAAAGCTTGCATGGCCTTCGGTCAATGCCGGCGAACCTTTGGTAAAACTTGGGGCCTCAAACCCGAATATATCAAATGGATTTACACAACAGCTGTTCGACCAATATTGGCATATGGATGTCTTGTGTGGTGGCAAAAGGGCGAAGTGAGAACAATCCAATCAAAATTGGGCCATCTCCAAAGGATGTGCTTGATGGCGATGTCTTATGCGTTCTCTACAACTCCCACAGCAGCGCTTGAGGCCATTTTCGACGTTGCGCCACTATACATATATCTTAAACAAGAAGCACTTTCTTGCTCTTAGCGTTTATGGGTACTGGATCTACTAGAGAAAAATCCAGTGAATCGTAGATCTACACACACTTCGTTGTTTCCACTTTTGGTGAATTGGGACAAAATTGTCCTTGCTCCAAGTGATCTCACAATTGCTTGTCACTTTCCTTACAGGACATTTACCACACAATTCCCTTCACGGGAAGAGTTGACGTCTGGCTATTTTGAAAGAAGTATATCAAACAATATAGTATGTTACACTGATGGCTTTCTTCTTGAAGGTAGAGCTGGTGCGTGAACTAAGGCTGAATCAGTTTTACTCACTTGGTAGACACTCCACCGTTTTTCAGGCGGAAATATTTGCTCTTATGTGTGGAGTGCACTCCATTATCAAAGTTATCCCGTTTTACAGTAAATTAAATCCACACTCAGGGTTATTCGTTGTTCAAATAGAGTTGGAAATATATTAAACCGTAAATATATTGACCATTAAGATTCACACGTTAGCATCACTGAATTCAATGCGTCAGCTACAAATATTGTCTTTTGAAATCATTATTGTAAGCAAATTAACTCGCCTAGAGTAAAGATAGTTATCTTGGTGTATTTAACAATGAGTTAATGAAAGGTTTCACGGCATGTATAACTTCGAGAAGGGTCATCCACATAGGCCACGGAGCTTAGTACCACCATCTGAGAACAGAGATCGAATTGAGGAGGAGCTTTATGATGTTAAACCGAAAAATACAATAAATGCGTTAAAAAGGCCATGGAGCAAAACATAACTGACACATAAACGATGTATTTGAATTAATAAAATAAGAGAAAATAAAGTGCAAAATAAGAAGACTTCTACATAAAGAAGTACATTACAATATTTATGTATCACTGTTGAGATTATGTAATTTTTATAAGTTGTAAGTAACGGCTTCGTCTTTTCATCCACCAAATTTTTGAGTCTTAAACATAAGTAGGTACCTTTAAAACCTTATACTTTGGAAAAGTGACTACACAGACTTGTACTGCCCATAACAGCATGACTGTCCCATATGGATTTCCTAATTTTATTTTATTTTTTCAATTGAAATGTCTGACAGAGGCGCACGTCTAACCCATGGCTCTTGTATCGTTTTTGTTCGAGTTATACTAATGCAATATTTGATTTCAGTGATTCACAACAGTTTGAGTACACGTTTTCATTTCTTTGACTGTCAAGTTTAGCAGTTTTTTAATTCTCATGCATTGAAAATGTATTCTTTGTTCCGACCCCACCCTACCGCAATGCTGCCTTTAACAGTTCAGTAGTTGCACTATTGTATTTTGTGCAACACTGGTAGCTTAACTAACTAGGTAAACCTCGTTTGCCGTGCACAGCATCAGCGTAGTAGTTCTGGCGATGACAAATCGCCCGACACACGGAAGCTTAATGCCGATATGTGAACATTTTTTTTTCTTAGAATGTAGGATTTACCCTTTACTTAATCTTTAAAAATATGATTTACAAAAATAGCACACCAATAACAATTAGTACAGTGGATTATGGTAATACTGTCTTAACTTATTCTTAACCACATTTGGCGCCATTTAATCATCTATTTTTCTTAGATAGTTGCATGAAAAGGCTCTAAAATACTATGTATTCATCAACATTATCAGTCAAAATTTGGTTATCCAAATTTCTTCGACGCCCATACAAATAACATTCAGACATGTCGACACAAATCGTATTCATTACACATGATCAATAGGCAATATCAGTTGTATTATTATCAATCAATTATAGATAGCACCGCACTTGAATCATTATTTTCTTTTCTCAATTTCAGCACATCAAAATACACAACCCCCTTGCCATTGATTGATGACTCTGAGTCATAGCCGAAGCCGGAGCTATAAATCATAAAGTACATTAGCACATATTCAAGTTCAAGTTTTTTGAATAAATTCCAATCAGCTGCTTCGGCGACAACATTTGAAGTTTTCGTTTCGCGGCGCAGTATAGTTTTGATTCCATTCATCGCAACTAATTAGCATTCGATTCGTATATTTGTATTACCGTTACAGAGCACAACCGCAGAGCACAGCAGCACTGTTGCTAAAATAGCCTTGGGTAACATTTCCGAATTGTTATTGCAACTAGTAAAGAGCCGGTAAAATACTACTGAAGCACGAAAGCACAATTCGAACGAACTACAGCGACAGGGTACCGATATGCGAACTAACTGATGTTCGCTGATAAGCGTAAACTTTTATACCTTTCTACACAGGTGAACCCGAGCCGACAGTCGTCGATGAGGTTCATCTCGCGTATCGGCAACGAATCTCGTCATTTTCGAGCACAATTGCGAGTGTGGAGAATCCCACTCGTGCTGTTGTCGTTGGGATACACTCATGAATAGGGGAGAATGTTGCGAAACTAACCAAAGTAGTGATATATCCCAAATAGACCTGTGCGCCGAAATATTTTTAATCAGCGGCGGCGTGAGAGCATTTTTGTACCGGCGGTGGCGCCGTGATCGGCGTCACGGCGTTGACTACTTTCGGCGGCGGCGACGGAGGCGTACATCGGCGTGGAGTAAATTGGACAGCAAAATGTTTGAAAATTGTCTTATTTTTTCGGCGTTAAGTTCCTACTGGGATAGGGCCTACTTCTTAACTTATTTCTCTAGAAGCACTTCCACAGTTGCTAACTGAGATGTTTTTTTTTGGTAAAATTGCCATTTTCGTATTCGTGTCTCGTGGGGATTGTACGATGATTCCTTATAACTAAGAAAGGCATAGGCAGTTTTTTTATTCGAAAAGATCCTGAATTGAACCCATACACCTTCAAGATATTCTTTGTTCTTAAACGTCGAGAAAATTACGAAACATACTCTCGAGCGGTGGGATTTGAACTCACAACCGATCAACCATGATCATGCTGAATATTTTTGTGCTTAGCTCTAAGGAATTTTAGGTGCATAAAGATAAACTGCAGTTAAAACAATGAAACAGCGATTGGAATCGTTGTCTCGTTTTTGCTTATCTGGAATAATCTTTGAATGGTCTTGAATACCTTGAAAAATCTCCTACGAACCCTGGAAAACATGGAGGAATTTATAGTGAAATGGTTGCAAGAAAACTTATAGAAATATTTTTGGCAGCAAATTCATGAAGCATATTAACATTGGGTATTACCAGAATATATTTGAAAAAAATATTCATTATTTTTAACCTCCAGACAAAATCTGAGAATAGTTTCAGGGGTAAAATAATGAAGAATTAGGAAAAATACTCAAATAATCAAAAAAGAACTCGCAGGAATACTACCCCAGATAAATGTGTATGATTTGTCGAAAAAATTGTGTAACAAAATCTTTGGATATTTTTGTTTGACTTTTGGAAGAGCTCTTCGGAAAATTTTTGCACGAATGATTAAGGAAATTCTCGAAGTTATCCTAAAAAAACAAAATTTAGCAAGCAGTGCATGTGCTTTATTATAGCATTTTGATTTGCTTGAAAGATGTCCTGTAAAAAACTCTGGAGGAATCACTTCAGAAATATAGGTATCATAGTAAGTATTACTGAAGAAGTTCTTGGATGAAGGAAATTCTCAAAGTTATCCTAAAAAAACAAAATTTAGCAAGCAGTGCATGTGCTTTATTATAGCATTTTGATTTGCTTGAAAGATGTCCTGTAAAAAACTCTGGAGGAATCACTTCAGAAATATAGGTATCATAGTAAGTATTACTGAAGAGCATTTCTTGTTAGAAATCGTTGCGGAATCTTGTTGCATTGAGTATTTTCTGGAAAAACTCCTGGAGTATAGCCTAAAGAAGTAAATTGAAGTATCTCTAACAAATTGTTTGAGACAAGATTCTTAATAAATATCCCGTTGAAAAAAAAAATGAAGGATACATGGATAAACTTTTAAAGAAAGAAATTTTACTTTATTAAGAATTGATGTTTAGTAATTCATGAACTAGTGCATCATGATTATTTTTGAACAAACTTACATGCAGTATCATAAGATATACAGTGATACCTCCATGAGTCGATGTTCCATGACTCGATATCGACTCATGGAACCATACTAGAAACAAAATTTCATGGTTACTATGATAGTCCCTTGAAACAGGTTTCCAAAGGATTGCTGTTCCATGACTCGATATTTCCATGAGTCGATGGTCCCTTCAATATCGACTCATGGAGGTTTCACTGTACTTGCTAAGGAATGCTGGAATCAGTTCTGAAAGAGCTCTAAGAGGAATATCTACAGTAGGCGGAACTCCTCATGGATTAAAAGTGAGGTTAGGTTACGAAAGTTTTTCCAATTGAAATGAATATTTAATAATATTTCCTGTGCATCAAATTGTAAAAATCTTGTCAGTGAATTGATTGTGGTGATTTTTCTTCGAAAGATATCACTAGAAATTTCAAATCAAAATGTGCATAGAGTAACTTTTGGGTATAAAATGTGATAAATTTTACTTGTTAAAACACTTAAAATTGTTACATTTTTCTGATGAAAAAACAAGCTGTGTGTTTAGTGAATTACTTTCCTTAGCAATGGTGACTTATTTAGTTTATAAATTCAGTTAAAAATAGCATAGGAAATACTGGTGCGCTCAGAGAAATTTCAATAGTCACCAGAAAGGAATTAAAAGTGTTTTTTTTTTTCAAAAATCTAAGAAATTCAAAAATTTATTGAAATTACCAAAGGAATATTTAAAGTACAATATCGGAAATAGTGAAGAATTTATTAGAGAATCCTGAGCAAAATTTAAGATGTACAATGGAAGTCCAAGGAGTATCTTTGGTGATATACCGAGAGAAGTCGATGTTGGAGATCCATGTAATATTTTCAGGAGAATCTCCAGGAGATTGGTTTGAGAATCAGAGCATTCTAAATTTCAAGAGTAATCCTTAGCGGATAACTTACTCATAAACTCGTTGAAGAAATGTAGATATCCTATACCACGTAATCCTTTGAGAAATTCCAGAATAAAACCGGTTTCAGAATACTTCAAAGAATGAATCGATGAATCCCAATAACAAAATTCGGAGGAATTGCTGAAGAATATGTTTAAGCGTTCCTTAGTTGAATGATTTAGGTTTATAGAAGAATTTCTTCAGGATTATTTTGATGAGGGATTTCATGGGCTTATGTTTTATAACACGATTTTTCTCAAAAGAGACTGCAGGGAATCTCTTAAATAATTTATGAGAGAATATTTTGAATAAATCCTACAAATTCCCTGAAAATACTAAAAGTATCCGAGAAGAAACGAAAAAAAATATATATTAAATGAGTTGCTTAAAAAACGCCAGGGCTAAAAAATCTGTGAAATTATTCATGAAGAAATTACTAGAAGATTCCCTTATACAAACATATGAGATAAAACTGTGGAAAAACTTCTTTGCTAACAATTCCTGGGCATATACTTGCTACAGTTCATCGAGAAATATATGATGGAACTCCTATAAATATTCCTTGGTAGTGTCTTGGAGGAACTCCTGGAGAAATTTCAATTGATTTTTATCGTGGAATATTTTGAGATCCGTAGAGTGGTTACTGAAGGAATGTCTGTAAGCATTACTACAGTAATTGCTGGTCTAATTGTCATTCTGAAGCAATATCTAAATGAATTCCTACAGGAAACATTGAAGGAGTTCAAGGAGATATCCGCGAAGGTATTCCAGGATAAATCCCTGAAAAATCTCTGGAATGTATCAAGATGGAGTTGATAAAGAAATTCTTGAAGTCCTAGAGAAATACATAGAGGAATTGTTTGATTAATTAATTGGTGAATTATTGTAAGAAGCTCTAGAGGAATTTCTTAAGCAATATTGAATTGTTGTATAGAGTATTCAATTGTTGTCGAAAAAGTATCAAATTTTACGAGCCGAATTATCTATTGGCGTGAAAATACAAAATCGGCGGCGTTGTGCTGATCGGCGTATGGCGCGCCGCCGGTAGCTCATTCGGCGTCGGCGTGACGTAAAATGGTTCAACAGCGGCGGCGTGGCGCGGCGGCGCACAGGTCTAATCCCAAACGGGAACAGTTCATGTTTGTTAGAAGATTGTGTTGGAATATGATACAGAGATATACAGAGATAGTTTTTACTAAGTTCTTTAAAGAATATCAGAGACATAATACAGATTTTTAGAGGGCCCAGTTAGCCGTAGCGGTAAACGCGCAGCCATTCAGCAAGACCAAGCTGAGAGTCGTGTGTTCGAATTCCCCACCAGTCAAGGATATTTACGAAAATTTTCTCGACTTCCCATGGCATAGAGTATCTGCGTACCTACCACACCATATACACAACTACAAACGGTACACAAAAACGGTCAAATGACAAAGAAAGCTCTCAGTTAACAACTGTGGAAGTGGTCATAAGAACACTAAGCTGAGAAGTAGGCTCTGCCCCAGTTGGGAAAGCCAGAAACAAGAAGAATACAGATAATTAGGAAACCCCATTGTTTGTACAAAATGCTTGAACTTGGGCCAGAAACATTTTTTTTAAACACAAATAGTTAGGCTGATACAAATATTAATTTTCTTTTATGTCCGAGACCACTTAGAAGGTACGAGGGGGGGGGGGATAAAAATAATAAGGAACAAAATAAATGAAAACGAAAAAAAAGTTTTTTTTAATTTTTATTTTTTAAAGATAGTTGCTAACATTTTTTCAATCGTCCTCTGGATCATTATTTAACCTGTTTTTACTTGAAAAATTAAAAAAAAACTGACTGTTGTCAAAAAAAATGATGACTTTTTTTTTTCTCCCCTTCAAAATTTTCGGATTTTTGAAGGGGGGGGGGTGACATAAAAGAAAATTAATATTTGTATCAGCCTTATTTATGCAACAAGATGGAAAATGATGATTTTTTCAGCACGTGTTGTACATTTGTCCAACGAAGCTCGCCGAGTAGGATAAATACAACGAGTGCTGAAAAAATCGTGTTTTGCAACGAGTTGCATACAACATTTTTCGCTATTACGCAAAATGCTATTGTATTGCATTATTTCTAACAGGTATTATCACCTCACGCTACTCGTAGAATAAACTCAACTGAGTCGATGCGTCAAATGGAAGGCTATTGTGCCATTTGACTCAGTTGGGTCTATTCTACAAATAGCGTGAGGTGACAATTGGCTTGTTTAAGGGTATCCAGTTTCTTACATATTCTGAATCTACGTTAAAAAATCAACTAGAATCCAAAGTTTCATAATTTTCCATGACCTGGAACTATTTTTAAAACACGTTAGAAATTAGTATGGAAATAATGTTTGAATCACCCCTCGCCAAATTTTACTTCGTGACGAGCTGTCATTATGTTAATTGAAATGTCATTGAATGGACGAGTTAAAATCTTTTTTAGTCATTTCTGATACCAACATTAAGATATTCAAGTGCAATAAAATCGTGTTATACTTAGAAAAATGTGCCTTTTCGTTTGAGCTACAAAAAACTGTAATTTGTTCTTCACTAAACAACCCAATTGTCGGTGTCGTATAGCGAGGTGACAATTCTCGACTCGGGTGAAGTGACTCTCCATTTGATTTGCACGGCGAGTCACTTCACTCGAGTCGAGAATTGTCACCTTGCTATACGACACCGACAATGCTGGACAAAAATTTCAAAAGGGCACATCGACATTGGTAAACAATGGCGTTGCAGCGTCTTGTTGAACCCAATTCAACTCGATCACGTTCACCATTACCACTACCAGGAAGAGCTAACGCGAATCTTCTTGATAGCGGTGTTAGTTTGTGTGGGCGGGCTTAAATGGGCTCAATGGCAACGTTTCCGAAAAAAAGCCCTTTTCAAATATTTGTCCAGAATGGATCATTGAATGTAGTTTTTGTAAGTGCATCAAAACAAAGGCGCCACTGTATATGGGATTTAACATTGTGACAGTATTGCTGTTCTGTCAAACACACAAGGCTACGGTGGCGCTATCTATGCTTTCCATAGCGGCCGTTTTGGTTATTTTAATGATCCATTGACAACTGCCTGCATGTACCGTGAAAAAGCGTGAAGTTAGGTTCCGGATATTTTGGGATTTACCCTACAGCAACCTTTACAAACACTGGGTGATCTGCTTCTAAATGAGAATGGCTCTTTGATCTCCCTTTACTCGGATACCAATCGCTCAATGGTCGCATAAGCAGAAAACTGCATGACCATGGTCAAAAACTTGAAATACAGGCGTTTGAAGAGACGATAAATCTTCGAGCTGTTTAACTACGAGTATGGAGAGTCACAGAGTTGGTGACTCTCAAAACAGAACTAAAAAGTAGCACTTTTCAGCATTGTTTTTGTTGTTAGGAAAAGTAGGCCGTTATGTTGTGGATTACCTCGTTACCTTCGAAAGCTTTTGTACTCTCATGTAAATATTAATCTTTAAACGATAAAATCATCGAGTCTTTCAAACTTACCTTAAATACTGGAATATGGAGCAAAAAGTTGAAGTTTTTTTCTACTATTTTCATACGAAAATACAAGATTTTTTACATATTCATCTCATTTTGACAAGAGACATGTTAGAAAAATACACACAAAATAAAAATTTCCTATAACACGCTATAAACCGCACTACCACTATTGTTCGACACACTACTGGATCAGGCAACCTATAACACATTGTTTATATATGGCTATCCATGAGTAAGGACTGTTCATTTTATTAAGTGGACACCTTGTGCATGCAATATCTTTTTAATTTATTAATAAAATCGCAATCGGTTTTCTTTACGTCGTACGAATAATGTTGTACAATATTGTAATAATAAAAAAGCCACCAAAATAATTACATTTCACACGAATAAGGCATGACGTTTAAAACGGTCGATTTTTGGAGGTTATCAAAATTAATGATTACGCAGCGTAACAAAAATGATATTTTTGCCTGCCTCAAGGATTATATTATGTACCTCTAGTAGATTTGGGGCCACTGAATCTGATGCCGTTTTCAGAAATGTCCCAGCATGTCACAATTTTTAGCTACGGATCGCCAAAGTTGTATGAAACACTAGTTTAATTGATGTTTACATGACTTTAAAGTATGATTTATCAAACTTTTTTGTGATCCAATCCAGCAAGCATACAGAATAGGACTCCAACTTTAATTTTAGATATAATTTGGTTGAAATTGCACGATAAAATTTAGATCAAATCGATTTTTTCAACATGCTTGCAGTCTAAATACAAAACTCTTCGTTTCTCCTATATGACAAAAAACAATACTTTTCTAAAACACGAAAAAATAACTTTAGAGCATCGATAGTATATGCACTTTGCTGATAAGTATTGTGATACTCATAAAGTTTGAATTCTGTGACAAATTAAGCTAATAAATTGCCTTACAAGCTGGGAAACTTGCATTTGCCAAATTTTGCATTTTCAACAGCCAATATCTCAAAAACTAGACGTGCTGTGATATTTTTGAAAACGGCAATGGGTTCAGCAACCCTCAATTAAGTAAATAGCGGTATTTTGATGCTTGAGACAAAAACGTGTTCCGCAGTTTTATTAGAAATTTTCTGAAAAAATTCGCTGATCTATATTTTTTATTTTCAAAAAATGCTTTTCTTCGCAAGCATTATCAATCAAAAGCCTGCAACAAAATATCATGTTATTTTTGGAATAACAGTTCACTAGATATCAAACAATCATTTTTTCACCAATTTTTTGAAGAAAAATATTTTAAATTGAAAGGTAATTGGTATGAGTGTTATTTTTAGGTTCAAAGTACGTCCTGATGGAAGTACAAATATAGTAATCATATGGAAAATAACCTATGTCATCATAGAGTTGCTTAATTAGTACCCACCTCACATTTAAATTGCAAAAGAAGAACAAATGTTTTATTTTCAGAAGACCTTTCCAAGCATAATAACAATTATCAAATATGGCAAGACTGCTGTAATGAAATCGAATTTATTTTCCACTTATTATTCTCATTATGCGTTAGTCTGTAATAACCGATCAAAATATTTGAAGATAAACTTCTACATTTTGCTGTACATCGATACATATGTGTAAATTAAACTACGAGATTTTTCTATGAATTGACCATAAAGAGTAAAATGTATACTTAAGCATGCGATTTAAACTCACGATTTAGCTCTCATTCATACAAATATAGATTCTTTAGTATTTTTTTTTTTTTTTACTTAATCATTTATTTAGCAGGCTCAAGCGCCCTTAGGCATTACGGAGCCGGATTGAAAGGATTTATTTACAAAATCATATTTGTTTCTTATAGAACTAAGTTAGTTTTGGGGAACCGTAAAACTCGCGGTTTGGTCGAGGTTAAGGAATACAATCATTTTTGGAAGGGATGGGAATTTTGGTTTACTTGTTGATCTTCAACAGCAGCATGTTGTTGAGGCGTTATTGCTGCTGGTCAACGCAGAGTGGACATGACGACAACCTGTAACGGTACAAACAAACGGGTTTCGAGGGAAACAAGGTGGACATCCAAAAAACGGGAAGGGGTATACGAGGAGGACAAGCGGAACAAAAAGCATATTATCAAACAAAAACGTCGATTTGCTTCAAAAACTTGTAAACAAGTAACATGTAGTCAAAGTCCAGTCTACCCAACACATCTCTAATGTCTTCCTTGTCTGGTTTTCCTCGGGCCCTGAGAGATGTACATAGATTTGATCTGGCAATTTCGTATTCGGGGCAGTACCAGACAACATGGTTGATGTCTTGGTAACCAGCTCCACAACCACATCGATTATTGTCTGCGAGCCCTATTCGATAGAGATGCGAGCCTAACGAGTAGTGGTTGGACATCAGCCGACACATTATTTTGATAAAGTCGCGACTCATGTTCATCCCTTTAAACCACGACTTCTTTGATACCTGCGGGAGAATGGAATGTAACCACCTGCCCAAATCCCCTTTATCCCATTTTTGTTGCCAACTGAGCAAGGTCTGCTGACGAGCAATTGTAAAAAATTCTTCAAAGGCGATTTGTCGATCATAAATATCGCCTTCCATAGCGCCCACCTTGGCGAGTGCGTCCGCTTTCTCATTGCCCAGAATCGAGCAATGCGAGGGGACCCAAACCAAGGTGATGGTATGATTCGACAAAGCACTCAATTTAGATCGTATTTCACGGAGGAAATACGGGGAGTACTTTACCGGCCTCATTGAACGTATAGCCTCGATGGAACTGAGACTATCCGTAAAAATGAAATATCGATCAGAGGGAAGAGAGGCAATTCGCTCTAATGCATAGTGTATAGCTGCTAATTTTGCGACGTATACTGAACAAGAGTTCTGAAGTTTGTGGGCGGCGCTATGAAATTCGTTGTATACACCAAATCCAGTGGAATCATTTGTTTTTTACCAGTCAGTATAAAACGTTCTGTCGCTGCTGACCTGGCCGAACTTGTTTGCAAAAAATAGTGGTATGACCTCCGATCGGAGCCGATCTGGAATTCCATGGGTTTCTTGCCTCATGGTCAGATCAAAACCTACAGTGGAGTTGGAGAGATTTGGGAAGCAACTACGATTGGGAGCATTCAAAGAAGGGTTAATCTCCAGACTCATGTACCAGTAGTACAGTGTCATGAATTTTGTTTGAGGATTTCGTTCGATTAGCTTTTCAAAATTTTCAATAACCAATGGGTTTAATACCTCACAGCGGATGAGAAACCTGAGGGACAATTCCGCGAAACGATCTGATAAAGGAAGGACTCCTGATAATACTTCTAAACTCATTGTATGAGTCGAGTTCATACAGCCTAACGCGATTCGAAGACAGCGATACTGGATACGCTCAAGCTTCAGAATGTGTGTTTTCGCGGCGGATTGGAAACAAAAACTACCGTATTCAAGGACCGAGAGGATTGTAGTGCGGTATAACATTATCAGATCGTCCGGGTGGGCTCCCCACCATGTTCCGGTCAGTGTGCGCATGAAGTTGATTCGTTGTTGGCATTTCTGATACAGATACTTAATGTGCTTTCCCCAAGTGCATTTGGAATCGAACCAGACCCCAAGATACATATGTGAAAGACCCTGAGTTAGTTCCTTACCCATGTTTTGAAGCCCCAACTGTGCTGGGACATGCTTCTTAGAAAAGACAACCGACTCAGTTTTCTCCGGAGAGAATTCGATACCCAGCTTTAAAGCCCAAGTAGACAAATTGTCTAGAGTATCTTGCAGTGGTCTTTGCAAATCATCCGCCCCTGGTCCTGTTACGGAAACAACGGCATCATCTGCAAGCTGTCTTAGCGAGCAATTTCCCACGAGACAATTATCAATGTCTCTGACATAAAAATTGTAAAGAAGGGGGCTTAAGCATGAGCCCTGGGGGAGACCCATGTAACTAATTCGTGAAGCTGTTGAGGTACCGTGAGAAAAGCTCATACGTTTCTCAGACAACAAATTGTACAAATAGTTGTTGATTAATGGTGAAAGCCCACAGTCGTGGAGTTGGTCTGAAAGGACATCTATGCATACTGAATCAAAAGCTCCCTTAATGTCCAAAAACACTGATCCCATTTGCTCCTTTTGAGCATAGGCCAGTTGAATTTCTGTCGAAAGCAGCGCAAGACAGTCGCTCGTTCCTTTGCCTCTGCGGAAACCAAATTGCGTATCTGATAGAAAACCGTTCGATTCAACCCATTTGTCAAGCCGATGAAGAATCATCTTCTCTAACAGCTTGCGTAAACAGAACAGCATCGCGATAGGGCGGTACGAGTTGTAATCCGACTTTTCGTGCTTCGTGCTATAGCTCGCTTTCGCTTTGTTCCTGTTTGTATAACATTATATTCTTCACCCGCCTCAGAGTCAGAGCCTTGGTCTTCATCAGGCAGGGTAGTAAAGAGGTTGTTACTAGCGATAGAGTGGGCTGGTGGAACAACAGTCGGTGCGATCTTCTTTAGCATTTCTGCGTAAGATTGCTTTGACCGTTGTTTTAGAGAGCGTATCTGATGTTTCTCCCGCTCTATAAACTTCGGGCATGCAGTGAGCTCATGTGGAGCTTGACCACAGCATGAACACTTGGGATCAGAACTGCAGGCACCCTGCACATGTAGCTCACCGCATTTTGCGCACCGTGGCTTGTTACAGCAGAAAGGTGATGTATGACCAATTTGCTGGCACAGTGCATCACCGTCGGTTTATAGAGGCGAACGGGCAACCGAAGTTTCCCGATCACCAAGTAGTCCGGAAGCGCCGATCCAGAGAAAGTTACACAAAACGAATTCGACGGCTGTTTTGTGCCATCAGGAGCCACCTGGTTCATTTGTCTGGCATTAAGTATGGCGACCGGAGGGACGGCACGGTTTTTAAATCCTCCAACACCAGATTTGATGTCAGCGCAACTCAAAAACGGTTCGGTGACCACTCCTGCGATCTCAATTTCTCGACTTGGAAGGTATACTCTGTACTCCATCGAGAAGAGTTTGTAGGCAACAATCTTATTGGCCTGTTCACGATCACTAACCGTGACACGCAATTTGTCACGACTAGGAGCATCTACTGATTCGATGCCCCGAAACGACTTTGCCAGATCTTTTTCTATTTGCAATTTGTTCAATGGTTTGCCTTTGGGCCGAAAGAAAACCAGAAAGGGACCCTTAGATCCGGGTGGATAGGCTTTTAGGCGGGGGGTCGCTTCCTTAACAGTACCAGAAGAGGAGGAGAGCACCAGGGGTTGGTTTACATTACGCGTATTGGAGGAGGTATCCATCGGCACTTGAGTACAGGCCAAATATTCATATGACGGAGATTCAATCGATTCACCATCTTCCGAGGGGATAGGGCTAGATGAACCGTTTGTACGGGATGCATATCCTTGCGGGATGATAGGGAGGGTGGCTGAGACTTCGTTGGTCTCCATTTCCGTGATATTCTGCGGAATCAATGTTAGAACGACATTTGATCGGTTTGGATTTGATTCATCATCCGAGGAAATTTCGTATTGCGACTGACCCCCGCCTTCATTGTTTGGTTCCATTGTGGGGTGAGATCAACCCACCAGGAAGAATTCAAAATCGTATGTGCAATTAATTTTTAGCACCCAGCAGATAGATTTTGAACAATATTTACACTTAAAAATAATAATAATAACGAAATAAAGAACTACTAATTGTAAAATTGAAAGTGCGGTTAAGTTCGTTCGCACTTCAGGTGAATCAATCACCTCAAAACAAAAAAAAAAAGAAAGAAAAAAAATTGAACCAAAAAAAAAATATAATAATAATAATACTAATAGTAATAGCAGAGGTAACCAAATTTACCTTTAGGTGAATTAATCACCAAAAAAAAAAATGAGGGAAGAAAAAAAATATTTACAAAAAAAAAAAAAAAAAAGTTCAATAAGAAAATGAACGCAAAAAGGCAACTATACACTGGTAGGTGAGTTGATCACCGGCTAGCGTCGAGAAGGAAGATAGGCGGGCAGACGAAAGAGATCGGCAGAACGAAATAAATACCTATTCATCCAATGTGACCGACTGGCTTCTCTGCACTGCTGTTGTTTTTCGTAAACACGTGCAGATCCGCCGATGGATGTATTGTCCGGGACTTGCTGTTCGAGACGATAGGCACCCGGTAGGCACCACCAGTCTTGGGAACTGTGACCACAATTCACCACAGTTCATCGATTCTGCCATTCCACCAAAACACAAAGCAGCAGCAGCATCAATACCATCAGGCGTTGCGCTGCCAACGGTTCACACACTGCTTGACTGTTTTTGTCTCTCCACTATGACCGTTTTCGGGCAGCCATTCCAAGCTGAATGATTGAAAAAAGTGTTAAATCACTCAATCGCTAATATTTCGCTTGTGTTTTCAACTAATTGAAATCTATTAGCTCTAACAGAAAGAGCACAATCATTCCGTTGCGATACATATAAACAAGTTCAATTTCATACTGCCTTTATCGAGCAAAAATGCAAAACCCCGAAAACCGCAAAAATCGTGTCACCACTGTGCTCGAGTCATTTCGCATTCGGGGTTGAAAAACGTTAGGAAGAAGAAGATTACAGTTTTGAAGAGCCGTGACAGTTTTTTGTTTTGAACGGTCATATTTTGCTTTGGATTTTGATGGTCGTGTAGAAAGATGTAAATGTAGAGGCGGTAAATGTTTGCTCCAGTACTTTTCTCATCCCTGGGCACCACAGCAACTTGATGGTTTGAGGCCTCTTTTGTGCTGCTGTTGCTGATGATGATAATGGTGATGATGATGGCAAATATGATGATGACACAATGCTGCGACGGGATGGCCTTCGGTAAAGCTGGACAGTCCAACCAATAGGCTAGGCTAAGGCTGGCTGCTTCCGTGATCCGAAACGCGGATGATCGGTTATTTCAACTGAAATTGTAACGCCGTAAAAAACCACGCAACGCGAGGAGAAAAAACGGTTCACTTCGCAGTGAAATCAATTTGCTTCGAACTATGATTCTTTAGTAACCTAAACCAATTTTTAATGCGATCTCTACTTTTCTACTTTCCTTAAGAGTTTTAGAAAAAACTATTTAGTTCTTCAACCAAAATCATTTTGTAAAATTTTCTATTGTCATAGCATAAATAAAAAAGATATAGCATGAACAAGATGTCCACTTTATAAAATGATCAGTTCTTACGTTTCGCGATCCGCAACACATCATGAGAGTCTGATGCTACAGCTCTGATTATATCAGGTGGATAAAATAAATCCATCTAGACAAGCTCCAAATCTGGGGGAACATTTTTGCTATAGGATGTTCGGAGATTGTTTATCATAAAAAATGGGATTTTCTCTGTTTGGCTGTTGTTATTTATCAAGCTTGTTACAACTTGCGAAGCACCGATACAGATGGGATGATTTACTTCGCTTGCTTCGATCGTGCTTCGAAATCAATTGAGAACAAATTCTGCAATTCCTGATGGCAAATCAAACACTAAACCACATCATTTTTGTCCATCAGAACTAATTTACATATTTTTAAAACATTCACAATAAGCTTAAAATATTATTGAAACAATAACATATGTTGCGGGCCTCGTGGCAAAGCGGTTAATGTCGTCAGGCAGTAGTATCAAAATATGTTATTTATTAGTTATTATGAATACCTACCAGTTGAAACTTCTAAAAACCCTCCTGAATGTCCAATTCTGTTTTGACATCTCAATATTTTCACAATATCTTATTATTGTTATTTCTAGGATATTTACAATTTTCTACACGAAACAACAGTTAACACTCCTCTCTCCTACTTCTTCTTCTTGGCATTGTGTCCTCACTGGAACAGAGCGCATCTCAGCTTAGTGTTCAATGAGCATTTCCACAGTTATTAACTGAGAGCATTCTTTTCCAAAGTTGCCATTTTTGCATTCGTATATATATTATGTATATTTGATTCATTCCAACAAATCTGAAGGCTAGTCTACTGGCCTTGCTCTTCTAGACATAAACAATGTTTGACATGAAGGAAGGTTTGGTCATGGAATTTATGTAAAAAACTTGAAATTTCAAGAATACTTTGTAAGAATAATTCAAAATTATCAGTAAAATCTTACACTTCAGGTTTCTTATCAGAACTAAAAATATGCTAGACTACCTGTAAGAGCTAATGTTCATCAAAGCAGCATTCTGGTACCAATTTTGTACAATATCTTACTTAACTGAGTTACCCCAGGGATGTCATTTTTTTTTGTTTGCGAATGTCACAAGTCTTTCCTCCAAGGACAAAAGCTACGTGTCATATGTAGTAGATTGCAAAAAAGTTTGGATATTTTTTCAAACTCAACTTATACTCCCACATAAACCGAAAGGTAAAGACCTTGACACCTTCAAGTAGTCATATTGTCACGAAAAGAGAGGTTCCCATAAATTGGGCAGATGTAGTTATATATCTCGGACCCATGCTAGATAAAAGTTGACTTTTCAAAACCCACATTTTCGGCATTCGATCCAAATCTAACAAATATATAAAATGCATGTATCAACTAACTATCAGAAAATCAAATCTTTGTCTTACGAACAAACTTTTGATCTTCTAATAAAATTTCATACCGGTTATGTTGTATGCCGTAACAATATGAACTAGTTGTTATAATATCAAGAAAAGGTTCTTCAGAGGATGGAAACAAAAAAATTGAGAATGATTCTGAAGCTCCCTTCTTGGTATAGTTCCAATGACTTACATAGAATACCTAATGTTGAAACATGGGAATAAACCTTTTTTGCCTTAATAGTGTTACTTTCAATACGATTTTTCAAATCTTCAACTGAAAACTTTTCTTCCTTTTTTTTCCTTTTTTTGACATTACGTCCCACTGGGACAGAGCCTCGTGTGGCATGAAGGGAAGTCAAGTAAATTTCCATTACGAAAAGAGCCTGGACCGATCGGGAATCGGACACCTTCAGCATGGCTTTGCTTTGTAGCTGTGGGCTCGAACCACTCGGCTAATGAAAGCCTCAATCTAACGATACATATACAAAATAAAGCTATCATACCTATGATCTAATCTATCTAATACTAATCTAATATCTAATCTAATACTAATACCTCAAACACCACTTCAGAACAGATTTCAGAACTGGACTGAATCATTTATTTCAACACTTTCACGCTTGGAAGAAAAAAAATGCAAGAATATAACGTTAAATACTTCTACAGAAGTCCACAGATTTCAACACAACCATCTTTCAATGCCGTGACTACTGTTTGCCTTGAACTCACCACATCTTGAAGTGATGCGGACTAGACCAGGGCACGTTGACAACATATATTTTTTACTCGCCGAAGTTCTCACTCTATTTGGATGAAAGTATTTACTCTCTTAAGCTTGATGTGTACTTATAGTTCCACACTTCCATAAAGCTTTAAACAGATTTAACACCTTTCCAAACAATCGATAAATGTTTACACTTCATAAAAGTCTGATTTGCGAATTGACAAACCAAGGCAAAATAATAATCGCGCTGCGTTCATTCACAACACAGTGCATCAGCTTCAACCCGTTTGTATATTACAAAGTCTGTCGTGCTTGTTTCAAAACATGAATATCTATAGGAAAGTGGGAGGGAAGGTCAAAACCGTTGCAAAATTGCCCATGAATCCATCAGCACACAAGATATGCATGATATGACATGACAGGGTGCGTTTGTTTAGTTAGCTTCCGGCCACCCACATAGGCATTTAGTGCCCGGTTTTAACGGCTTTGTCAAAATACCATAGGGGAAAGTGGCGTAAGACTGCCATGCCAGATAAGATGAAAAATGTCAGCCTGATTTAATGGTTGCAAAAATGGGTTGACATATTACTCATCACAGGTAGTGAGTCTTTTTCTAGTAGATTATGATATTTTATGTATTGATGCTAGAAAGAAGGGGTACAGAGAGAGGGAGGGTGTTAATATAAAAGACCACTCCCCAACTAACATTCACTCATTTAACAAACACCATTATGGCAGTTTTATCCAGCATCATGTTTTATAACATTTTAATAATTTCCATGGCCAACCTTTGTTAAAGCATTGTTCACACAAATTTGGAGAAACTTTAAAGCATGTCGTTGAATACCAACTTTATTTTTCAGCTTTAAAAACGTTTTACAAGCATTTAGTTCACCTTTTATACGGCTGGTCTAAAAATAATTAAAGACTAATAAAAACAAAAAAATATTTTTCTAGGCACTTTACAAATGTAGTGTGCATTATTATTATGATAGTATAACAATCTTATTTAAAAATCGCCTGTATACTGGATTCGAACTCGAGACCTTCCAATCTTCAGCGGTATGCCTTGCCATCTGCGCCATCCTAGATTTGATGATTATACCGTCCAGTGCAATATATAAACTTCTCATAGCAGAATATTGACCATGTTCGAGCTTCTTTTCGACAACGTCTAATCAACACATGGTACGCTAATCTACAACTGAACAAGCATATTATTCAGCTGCTGTTTAGTGCTGATCCAAGCTGAGTTCAGTCGGCTATTTTTAGCGCACAGTGAGAAAATTTATGTCGATGTTGGTCAAAATAATGTTTATTTACACAAAGTTAAAACAGTCTGAAATGATTAATCTAATTTCATAATAAGTTTTAGTTTGTTCAAAACTGATTAATTAACTTAAATAATTTTATAAATTATAGTTTGATTATTTTTTTATTTGTATTTTTCATAAACCTATTACATATGCATTGAAGTAAAAGTTCTTTGTATGAATATACAGTCGAATTTCGTTCGTTGCACTACGTTTAATTGCACTTCGTTTTAATTGGGCTCCCGTTAAGTGGGCTATAGCCCACCTAAAACGAAGGCAAACGTCACTTTCTGACATAAACCGTAATTTGTCAATGTTGGTAGCGCTGAATTTCTATTGTAATCGGTTATTTGACAGCTCAAAACTTAGCCCGATTAGTGAAAGTCTTTCACTAGGTGGGCTACGGGTTTAGTGCAACGAACGAAAGTTGACTGTATTTGAATCATTTGAAGGGTTAGTCCTCAGAACCCACCTGAATAGAAAAATATTCGAATATCTTGATGCGATTTTTATTTTCGGAAATGGCCAAGTAAATCATTTTTCTTAGGGCGCAGTATTTATTCAGTTGTGAAGAAATGTCATTTAAAATGTAGCTGGCTATAGAAATTTATTTAATTAATTCTGTCAAAGAAATTTCCATTTTTCTTGTACGGAAAAACATCCCGAGCAGGCGAAAAAAGCTTAGCAATAGAAAATATAATATGGATAGCTAAAAGTGATATTAACTTGATAGATATATGATAAAAAATATCTGGAAATGATATCTAAAATAAACTACTAGAACAAAATTGGCATGTCATATTTAGATTCTGCAAGATTTTACCAATAGCTGCGAGCTATTCATTAGATCTGCGTACATCAAATTTTTCATAGGTTTAGAAGTTCCGTTGATATTGTCTTCAGATATTTTATCTCTTATGTCAATCAAGTCAATATCACGCTTTGTTTGTCAGTACTTTGCTCCTACTCGGAATACTTAGCTTAAATGTTTATTTTTACTTGTTTTAAATATGAATCGTGGTTTACGGCCAACCAGCCGAGTGGAAGTTTAACAACTACCGAAAAGCTAAACATTACATATAATTTGCAATTGGATTAGATGGACAAATTGATGTGAAGATTTGCGAAAAAGTTACACGTCTTCTCAGTGAGAATCGAACTCACGACTCCCCGATCTCTAGTTGGGGCGCGTTAACCACTACGCCATGAGAGGACTCATGAACGCAGAAGTTAACCTGAATTCGATTTCAGCTCAATAATCACGTGGTTTGAGAACGTCGCGACCCATTGGAAGCCCACACAATAGAAACCTCAGCCAGCGCAGTTGCTGGCTAGTGTAGTGTGCTATTCCTATACCTAAAAAACAATGCGCTCTCGGGCTAGGCATTGGATATATATAGAAAGCGTTGTGTTTGGATGGGCATCTAATTCTTCCGAAAGAGGTGCACTTTGCGAAAGAGGACCACGTGATTATTGAGCTGAAATCGAATTCAGGTTAACTTCTGCGTTCATGAGTCCTCTCATGGCGTAGTGGTTAACGCGCCCCAACTAGAGATCGGGGAGTCGTGAGTTCGATTCTCACTGAGAAGACGTGTAACTTTTTCGCAAATCTTCACATCAATTTGTCCATCTAATCCAATTGCAAATTATATGTAATGTTTAGCTTTTCGGTAGTTGTTTATTTTTGTTTTTCACAATAATTCTGCATTTCTGGAGACTGACCATGATTATTTTCTGAACAGCTATTTCAAAAGTTTTAAGAAAGCATAAATTATGAGCTTTAAAATGCATTCGGAACTCCACACGAATTTCGGATATTTTGTCCATTTTATGAAATTTAGCTTTAGTGAGATCGCTTTTACAAGGCTTATTTATTGCTGAACAATGTGTTTGTTAATCGTCATTTTGGCCTCTATTGGATCAATTGTTCTTATAATATACTGAAGCTGAATTAGGATTTTATAAAATACTTATTCAGCTCTTATTCATGCTTATGTTAAACATATGGGAAAAGCTGAAGTGCGACGCAAGTAAAACGTTAGTTCGTCTTCTGAATATTGTGCTCTGCAAGATAAATCCACGTAATGCGATTATCTGAAAATATCGATATACCGTCGCAGTGATTATTAAAATCACCAAATGTTTCAGATTTAGTAAATTTGAAACATTTGCGTCTTTGAAGAATGAAAAAATCCAAGTCTACTTGAATTTTTACGTTGCGATTGAATTGCGCACATATCTTCTGCGCGTTACCGCCGCCGCTGGATGTGGATTTAAAATGAGCGCCGCAATATCCTTTTATACATATACATTTGTTTAGTGGAATATTGGCTTTTTAATTGGGGGAAACATGTCTTGTTCAGCTCATTTGTAGAACAATCTTGACTAGTCGAATGAGAATCTTTGGAAACGTTTAATAAGTGGCGATTCAACTTTTGTTCATTCTAATGCATAACGTTGAACATTGATCTAAGTTTGTGTTAAAAAAGCACCTTCTCAGCTCTTTATAGAGCAATTTTTTTTATTCAGATGCCATTACCATTATTGAACAATAATTAAACATGCATGCTTGTTTGTGGCTCTGAATTGTTAGTTGGGTCAACAACAATGAACCCAGGCAACCACTAAGCATTTGAATAAGCAGCCCAGCAACTTACAACATTTGAGATGCTTTCTGTCATATCAAAGCAATTTGATTGCTTAGCCGTCTCAAATCAGCAGAAGCACTGCTGTTTAAAATCAATCTGTTCTTAAAAAGCACGTTCTCTGGAAGTGCTTATTTTTCTTCCGAGTAACCGAGATGCTTGTTTGATGCTAGTATACAACAACTACCAAAAGAGAAGAGTAAAGCATATAAGTTACGATTTGACAAAGCGTTTCGTTTCTTTCATACCAATCGCTCGTTTGTGTATATGTTGTTTCGGTAACCTGACATAATTTTTCGTGGCTATGATGCGAGAAGAGATTTCACAAAGTACGGAAAACCTCGCAGAAAATCGAAAAATAAAAACTTCAACAACTACGTTGCCGCGAATGGTTCTCAGTTTATAACTGTTGAAGTGCTCAGGAACCGTCCATACACCTTACAGTTATGGATCAACTAAGGATTATTTTTCAGCACAAAATATGATTAAAAGACATGGTGACGCCGTAAAAAACCAAATTACGTCCCTGGCACTGCAGAATATAGTTGTTTAAAAAAGAATAGGTGGATAGGCGTCGCAAGGGAGCGACAAGATTGAAATTTAATTAGGTGGTGAAAGTTGAGCAAGCCATTTTAAAGTCAGTAATCATCGAAGCGTCCTGTATTTTGCCTAGCTTCTCTACTGGAAAAGGGTTGGCTCAAAGCTTTGAGCTTTGCTACCAACACAGGCAAAATACAGGAGGCTTCAATGTGCTCTTATACTGACGGCAATCAACCGAACGGTTCTATTGATCGATGACTGATATTACGCGTTGCAAGAAAAATTTTGATTCCTGGAAAATCCAGAAAGAACCATCTGAAAATTTTCCACCAATATCATCGTAGTGACCTCTGATTTTGCATTATTTATTTGCTGCCACTTTGGACTTTGAGCAGTTTCTGTCACATGCACCGATATGAAAGCTACAAATACCTCTGATAAGATTTTAGGAAAACAAACCGTCCAAACCAATTAAAATTGATGATTTTAGTAAACCGGATCATTGAACCAATGGCTGGATTGACAAGTTACTCAACAACCAATTTAAACAAAATAGAATATTTATGTATGCTGCTTGTCCTGCATACTCTTTCCTCGAGGGGCACTATTCAGCACATATTTCCGACGCATTCACACATTGATTAACGTTGTAAGGTCAGTATCCTCATAATGGTAGGGAATTTTGGATCAGGTTTCAATGGCATTGAAATCACTACTGAAATGGCAATCAGTAGTTTGCAAGGAAAATATGCCGTGATGGGTGATGATGTTAACTTGCTGATAAAAAAAACTGCACTGCTTACTGAGGTTCATTTGTTCTATGCGGAAATTGCTCGCTGCGCGTTATTTCCGCGAAGGAATCCAAATTTTTAAATTTCCCCGCAATATTGATATAGAAGATATGCGCGCAATTCAAACGCAACGTCAAAATTCAAGTAGGTTTGGATTTTTTCGTTCTTCAAGGACGCAAATGTTTCAAATTTGCTAAATCTGAAACATTTGGTGATTTTCATTATCACTGCGACGGTATATCGACATTTTCAGATAATCGCATTACGTGGATTTATCTTGCAGAGCACAATATTGACTCCCTTTAGCTTTGAGTCGCATGACCGCTAAAGCCATAAAACAATTAAAATAAAAACAATCATGGTCGATACCTTCTCCTATGTTGTTTAAAAAATACACCTCAAAATTCCTGGTTATTTACGAAAAAGTTTTGATTTGAATAAAAATTTCAAACGATGTCCACCCCACACGGTACCCCGACAGACCGTAAATATGCAAAAAAAAAAATGTCCATCAAATCTGAGTACTGGGCTCGATTCCTTATATTATTCTGCACCTCTGGGCCAATTTTAAAAAAAAATCCCTAGGAGGATGTCGTGAAATCTTTATTTTAATTTTTTGACTAAAAATTCCAATATAAACCATATTGATATTACGTAAAATCACTGAAAAAACTTACAAAAATGCAAAAAAAAAGTTGGCCAAACTATTCTCAACAATTATACAATTATTACCGTTGTTATAATTAGAAATATTTACAACTGATTTAACTTACCAGAGTGGCTTAAGTATGTTTTTATATGGCTTAAACCAGTAAGCTTAGAATAATAGAATGAAATCTAAGACAAAAATTGCAATATGATATTGATGTTATGTTCGATAAACGTGAATTATGCAATGTTGAATATTATTTATTAACAGCTTATTTTTCGACTTTCCCACTAAGTGACCAGCCCACTAAAGTCTGCCGTATTTAGTTTGCTTATCAAAATTTGCTTCTCTGTATATCTGGTACTACTGTTGATGCTTACTTCTAGTTTTCTACCGAGTATTGCCCTCAGCATTCTACATAAAAATATCCTGTTCTATATTCACAGCCACAACAGGATTTCAACTAAACCGAACTCAACTTCAGAGTCAACTGCAAAGAAATCCTCAATAAGTACTATTTAACAATCAACATCACTAGAACTTCTATTCTCTAAACCTCTAAACCATTTACTTCTTTTTAATAGAACCCATCGTCCATCTGTTTATTAATTTCTAGGTCGCGTTCAACTCAGTTATGAAAATCTAGATGTGGCAAGTTATATCATAGGCTTAAAAATAATATATTAATATCTTAAGAGGAACAGGGAAAGCTGATTTAGCTAATACAGTCACCTCTCCACATCTCGATATTGAAGGGACCATCGAGATAGGGAGAGATTGAGACAAAGAACATTAATTTAATGAACACTAGATCGAAAATCACTCCGTTACTAGGAAAATAATAAACAAACTGTAGTGTTTTAAACTAAACTAATGTAATACCTCCTTAATAATGATCTTGTCGTAAAGCATCCATTTTATATACTATGGGTACATGTTAGATGTATGGGGGAGAGTATACTCGAGGAGACAATAAAAGGGCATTCGTATTCTAACTAGTAACCTGACTTCACGTGTTTTACTCCAGCTTACGAAAATACTACATTTTGGCGGCGAGAATAAAAAAAAAAATGGCCAGCTCATTTGGTAAGTAATTGATATTCAAAATTCGTATATTTGGAACTTACTCGGAAGAGGAAAAAAGACTTTGAAGATTAATCAGTAAAATGAAAATTGGCTTAAATGCGGAAACATTATGTCGGATTATGAGTTAATATGCGTTCAAGCAGATTATTGGTTATGGTACAGATGCTTAAATGCAGTGAGTCGAAACCTGTTTTGCGAAAGAGCAAGGAATGTTTGCAAGATGGTCGCTTCAATGCGGAGATAAAAAAAAAAAAAACATCTGATCTATAAAGAAAAGGGCACTGATTTCCAAAGTGAGCAGCCTATATGGTAGTATTGGTATAAGACGACAAAGGTACGATGCACATGATCTGCCAGTGAGCGAGCCGTATATTTTGCACTGGGGCAAACGTAACCAATACTGATGCACACGAAAACTGACAGATGATTTGACAAGAAGACGACGAGGTTGAAAGTTGGACAGAAAGTGTTGTTTTGAAGAAAGACGTGTTTACAGTTCCTTTTCTGTTCTGCAATTGCAAATCGTAAAAAGTATGTAAACAGTGTGATTAATTAATATTTATTGAGACCTAAAAAGTTGAAAACTGATAAGTTTAAGGAAACGCTAAAGTTGCCGTGTTTGGATCTTTTTCAGACATGATACGCTCACTCGGATTGCAGCTGCAACCGTTCGATTATGCCACCCACACGGACGATGTGGGCATTGAGTGGCGAAAGTGGTTAAGATCGTTTGAGACAATGATCCGCGCGAGTCGGATTGATGATGAAGAATGGAAAAAGGACTTGTTGTTGCATTACGCTGGATCGAACGTCCAGCAGCTATTTGATACGCTACCAGAAGTACCTGGAACCGAGATGCGTGGTCCGTTGCTGAACATCGAACATTATACACCGAACATGACGAGCTACGAAGAGGCTAGAGCGAAGCTGAACGAGTTTTTCTTACCGAAAGAGAATTCGACCTACGAGCGGCATTTGCTACGGCAGATGAAACAACGAGCGGGTGAGAATATTGACGCCTTTACTATCAGACTGCGAGTCCAAGCAGAGCGTTGCGGCTTTGGCGATAGGGTAGAGGAGAACATTAAAGACCAGATCATTCAGAACTGCCAGTCAGCTACGCTACGCCGCGATTTGCTGAAACGAGGAGATGCCAGTCTTGAGGAAGTGTTGAGCATCGCAAAAATTTTTGAGACTGTTGCTCAGCAAGAAAAGTCTTTTGTTAGTCGAAGTGAATCAAAACCAGACGTCGATGTTAACAGGATTGACACTACACCCTATGGAAAAAGGAGGAGAATCAGTGATTTAAAGCAGCTTGAATGCCATCGCTGCGGGTACTTCGGACATGTCGCTAAAGATGACAGATGCCCAGCAAAACGGAAGGTGTGCAATAAGTGCGGCGGCAAGGACCATTTTGCTAAAAAGTGTCGCACCAAGTATCCGATCAGTCAACACGCAAGAACGGATGGAAACGAGAAAATTCAACCACAAGGAATCGGTCGCAGCAATAAAATTGATCGCAAAGATGACGAAACTCACACGGTGAAGCACATAGTCGATGAGCATGTGGAATACGTCTTCCATTTAACCACACCTGATGGTAACGGAGAAGTGCAGTGTGAGATTGGCGGTGTAAGCACATATGCTGTGATAGACTCAGGATCCAAATACAATCTGCTCAGTCAGTCGAACTGGGAGCAATTAAAGGATAAGAAAGTGATTGTATCGAACCAACGACGGGAAGCGCAGATGGTGTTTAAAGCTTATGGAGGGCAGTCGTTGCCACTGATTGGTGTATTTACCGCTACAGTTAAACTGGGAAATGCGCGTAATTCAGCTGAATTCTTCGTTGTTAAAGGAAACGGTAAAATCTTGATTGGTCGCGATACTGCCACGGCAATGGGTGTTCTAAAGATCGACATACCTGTGAACGAAGTGGAAGTTGGTGCGAAATCCAAGAAACTAGGAACCATAAAGGACATCGTGGTGGATATTCCGATCAAAGCGGACGCTGTACCAGTTGTTCAACCATATCGACGCATTCCGGTTGCGCTGGAAACTATGGTCGATAAAAAACTTGACGAATTGCTTCACCAGGGAGTTATCGAGCCGGTGAACGAGCCGGCAAAGTGGATTTCTCCGGTAGTCGTGGTGCCGAAGGGAGATAACGATGTACGCATTTGCGTGGATATGCGACGCGCGAATGAAGCCGTGGAAAGAGAGAATCACCCCCTTCCAACGTTTGAAGATTTTCTACCGCATTTGGCGAAAGCTAAGGTTTTCTCTCGTTTGGATGTGAGAAATGCTTTCCATCAGGTATGTCATCCTTGTTTTGAGTAATTTCAGTCTGAATTGACACGTTTACGTTTACCGATGTGCAAACAATTGATCATAATTGAATTCGATTTATTTTTTTTATTTTTTTCTCGATGCACTACCTGAGATTTGTTTTACAATAAAACTGTCAGTTGTTGACTCCAATAAAAGAGATTTCAAACATTGGAAAATTGAGCTAGTTTGTTTTATTTTAGGTTGAAATTTCAAAACGATCGCGTGAAATTACAACATTTATCACGCGCAGAGGCCTGTTTCGCTATACCAGACTAATGTTTGGTATAAACTGCGCGCCTGAACTATTCCAAAAGACCATGGAACAAGTTCTTAGTGGTTGTGAAGGCTGTTTAATTTTCATTGACGATGTCATAGTGCATGGCTCTGACAAGGAAGAGCACGACATGAGGCTTAAAATGATTCTTCGGCGGCTAGATGACTGGAATGTGGCTCTAAATGATGGTAAATGTATGTATGGGGTGTCTGAAATGAAGATTTTGGGACATATTCTCTCGGCGGATGGAATTAAACCCGATTCAGATAAACTGGAATCCATTCGGCGCTTCCGCGAACCAAAATCCGGAGAAGAGGTTAGAAGCTTTTTGGGTCTGGTGAATTACCTTAGTAAGTTTATTCCCGATCTTGCGACACTAACGTATCCACTACGGCAACTAACGGTTCAGAAGCAATGTTTTGTCTGGGGAGTGGAGCAACAAACAGCATTTGAAAAACTGAAGGAACATATGACTCGTCCGACGACGCTTGGTTACTTTGATGTTTCGGATCGCACACAATTGGTGGCTGATGCTAGCCCAGTTGGTTTAGGAGCGGTCCTTATTCAGATAAATAAAACGGGCCCAAGAATTATAGCATATGCCAGCAAAAGTCTTTCAGACGTGGAAAAACGTTACGCGCAGATTGAGAAGGAGGCGCTAGCTCTCGTGTGGGCGGTTGAGCGCTTTCATTTTTATTTGTACGGTCGTTCGTTTGAACTGATAACCGATCACAAACCGTTGGAAACTATTTTCGGATCACGATCAAAACCATGCGCTAGAATCGAGAGGTGGGTAGTTCGGCTGCAATCATATAAGGCAAGAGTTGTTTACCGCCCGGGAAAATCGAATATTGCTGACCCGTTGTCCCGATTAGCAATTACGGGTAGCACGACTGGAAAAACTTTCGACGAATATGCTGAGCATTATATTGCATGGGTTGCTTCAAATGCATTACCGGTGGCGATTAAAATTTCAGAAATAGAGAAAGCTTCAGATTCCGACAAAATAATTCAGTCGGTTCGAGTTGGTATTGACCAAGGTGTTTGGTCCGAAGATGCGGATCCATTTAAAATATTTGCTACGGAACTATGCTTTGCTGATAAGATTTTGTTGCGAGGAACTAGGATAGTGATACCAGAAACCTTGAGGGAGCGAACGTTAGGCTTGGCTCACGAGGGTCATCCTGGCATGACCATCATGAAGCAACGGTTGAGAGCGAAGGTATGGTGGCCAAAACTGGATAAGCAGGTTGAGCGGTATGTCAGGAGTTGTCGTGGATGCATGCTGGTCGCAGCCCCATCTGCACCGGAACCAATGAAACGGAGAGAGTTGCCATCGGGTCCATGGCAACATGTAGCCATTGATTTTCTCGGCCCGCTTCCTTCAGGGCACTATTTGTTTGTAGTTGTTGATTATTTCAGCCGCTACATAGAAGTCGAGATTATGACAAAGACTGATTCTGGCGAGACTATCAAGCGTTTGAATTCGATTTTCGCACGGTTCGGCCTCCCTATGTCCATTACTGCTGATAACGGTCCCCAGTTCTCCAGCGAAGAATTCCGTATTTTTTGTGACTCTAGCAATATCAAACTGATCAGTACGACCCCGTATTGGCCACAGCAGAATGGCGAGGTTGAGCGACAGAACCGATCTCTGTTGAAAAGGCTAACGATCAGTCAGGCAACAAATGCTGATTGGATCGAAGAATTAAACAAATATCTGCTTATGTATCGCTCATCCCCTCACTCAACTACGAAGAAAACGCCATCGGAAATGCTTTTCGGCTACAACATACGGGATCGGCTGCCATCTATCTACCAACCGAAAGATGATGATGAAGAAACTGCTGATCGAGACAAGATTGCGAAGGAGAAAGGAAAATTGTATGCCGACGAACGCCGGAGTGCCAAACCAAGTCCAATCTCCGAAGGTGACAATGTTCTGTTAAAGAAAATGGCAAAGACAAATAAGCTTACGCCAAATTTTGAACCAAATGTTTTCAAAGTCTTAAAAAGAAAAGGCGGAGATGTCATTGTATCTTCAGAAGAATCCGGCGCAAAATACCGCAGACATGTTTCTCATCTACAGCAGATCCGCAGTGACGATGATACACTTTCGATTCCTGAAGAAGCAGATGACACACCAACCCCAGACAGTTCGTTGAGCAAGGAGAGCCGTTCAGAGGATTTGACTAGGAAACAAGTACCTGGACTTAAACGGGTCATCCGAAAGCCTGCTTATATGCGAGACTATGTTCAAGCGGTTAAAACTGATTAGAGTGCCGAGAAACTAAATTTATATAAAAAAGAGAAAGTGAATGTAGTGTTTTAAACTAAACTAATGTAATACCTCCTTAATAATGATCTTGTCGTAAAGCATCCATTTTATATACTATGGGTACATGTTAGATGTATGGGGGAGAGTATACTCGAGGAGACAATAAAAGGGCATTCGTATTCTAACTAGTAACCTGACTTCACGTGTTTTACTCCAGCTTACGAAAATACTACACAAACAAACTTCATTTCGAGTTTCCAAATTGTTCTAAATCGCTTTAGTCTGGTCTAGTAACCTTAGATAATGTTCATATCGACATATGGAGAGAAAATTGAGAACAACAAATCAACAGGAACACATCGAGATATGGAGATATCGAGATAAGGAGGATATCGAGATATGGAGAGAGAAATTGTAAGCAGAATGAAGGGACCTAAGCAATCATCGACATTGGGAGAGATATCGAGATGTAGAGCATCGAGATGTGGAGAGTTGACTGTAAATACAAACAAGTGTGAGAATTGCCGGTTTTTTCTGTAAAATTACATGGTATAAAAAGGATATGAGTTTCCAAATATACTGTCCAATATTGCGTTTTGTCACATATGACCTTGATGACTTCATTGCAGCGAAGTATCAATGGGTTTCACTACTTTGAAGAGGGACTACTAGGATAAGCTGCCATTTGCTCAATTCAAACGTATATGGTTGCATGTGGAGAAATAAACAGCCTCAGTTGTGTTGGTGCTGAGACAGTACTTGATGAGGATGTAATTGAAGTTGTTGAAGAGCCATAGAACACTTTTGTGACGTGTGATATTGATAATTCTCGTTTAATAAAAACACGTACCGTCAAACGGGGTAACTTGCAAAAGGGGTGAAACTTGCAACACTTCGACATGTAACCGAATTATCGTTTCGTTCAGCATTGAGTTTGATTTTTAAAATTTATTCCACCACTTATTGACCTCAGGCATACAACAGAAGATTTTGGCAAGGGTTTGGGTATTGTTTGTTTTTTTGCTTGGTTTGCTGGAGGTGAAAATCTCATTAAACATTGAATTGCATGAAATTTATGCTGAAAAACGTTCCTCGTACCACAAAACCGGTTTAAATTTGTAAGTCGAGGCATTTGCTAACAGTAACAGTACTTAGTAGTGTACTAATTGACACTATAAAAGTTTTGATAATTTGATGCTTAAACACTATAAAAATTCAAAAACCTTTTTGACTACCCTTATGGGGTAACTTGCAACAGCTATTTTGATCTCAATTGTTTGATATTTTTTGCCATTTATCATTGAAAACACATGAAAAGGCAAAATTGAACATAAATTTGTTCAGTAACTTTAAAATTTTTGTACCGCAATTAATTCAATACACTTTTGGTACTAAATATTGAAAAATTTACATGAATCGCATTATTATTAGATTTAGATTTATTTTATTCATGAAAATAATGAAAAAAAATAAAATCTGTGCAAAAACTAACTTGCAGATCTGCCATTGGGGACTTTCTGCATGAAGTATGCTAAAAGTTGTTTTAGAACACCAATAGAGACCATTTTAAAATATACATATTAATATGTGATACGTCGCTTTGATTTGAATTTGTATAAACAATAAGTTATGTGAAGCATATCCTAAATTACAATTGTATTTGTAGAAAAGTTGCATCAAATCGTTTTAATGGTCTTCCAATTATTTTCAAGACTTATAATATGCTAGAATATCCCCGTGTGGACACCCTATACAATATTAATGAAGTTTTCAATCAAATTGGTTTAATACTCATAATTCAATCAATAATAACTAGTTTTGTAAGAGTACAGTAGCCGTTTATAATTATCGTCATACTTTTTTTGCAGAAAATTATTATATGATCATAATAACACGATATAGGTTAAGTTTTCAATAGTGTACTTCAGGTAGCACTGTGTGTTGCATGTTACCCCACATCAGGGGTAGCATGAACAATGTATATTTTTTGTCTCTCCAATCCCACAAAACCAAATACTGATAAAATTTATACCGCGTGGTATTCTTCACGTGGCGATTAGGATACTAGCTGGCTTTTGTCTTATCGGAATCCTCAAATTTTTCATTCATATAGCTTTGAAGTTGAAAATTGTTGCAAGTTACCCCGTTTGACGGTACTCTGACTACGAATATCTCCATTTACGGGTTACGTAACCAGCTTAGGAACCCGCAACTTGCAAAGGAAAACGACATTTCTACACTGTTGCTTGATAAAAGCTTATCTGACTTCATAGATCCAGTCTTTCGTTTATATACCTTCGCAAAAACACCTCACGATCCTTCATCATACAACACTGAAAAGTGTTTTCAATTATATTGTTTGTAGCTATATCGGTCATGCGAAAGGAAAAGGGAGTCTATAGAAGATTCAAATGATAGAAATGAATAGGTGGATAAGGTTACACTTATTAAGAACAGTTTGATCAACTTTTAAGGCGTTTTTGTGAGTTTTTTCAGTACTTTTACGTAATTTTAATATGGTTTATATCGGAATTTTGAGTCAAATACTTAAAATCAAGATTTCTTGAGATTCCTCCTAGGGATTCCCTAAATAGTGAGGAGGATCCCTAAATAGTAAAAGCATACGTTTTGGCGTTTGTTTCGGAATCGTCTTATCGTTGATTCATAACTGTGGTATGGTTTTCAATGCGTCACAGTTATGAATCGACGCTTCTGGGAATACGTTTGACATTTTGTTTCCTACGGACTGAAAAATATATGCTTAAGCATATTATAATTGATTGCGATGCTGTACAGATGTATGGTTCATGTAGGTAAAATTTGTTTTGCATCTCTATTTGATGAGATATTTCCGTTTTAATCCAACTCTGATCCATATCTGTGTGCTATCCATAACTGTGAGGTGACTGTAAATGACGTAGCGATTTGGGGGAAATTGGGGAGCCTACTCTTTTGTGACGAACCATGTACCGTTTTGACTCATATTCCGAACACTTAAGGCCAACAGTGACTTCAAATGCATCTGGAAGGCATATATTAGCTGATATACGTGCACATTTTGAATTATTCGCAAAGTCTAACTGTTAGCTGTTGGGTGTGCCAGAAAAATATTCAATTAAACTTGTTATTGGTATTGTTTTTACGTAAAAGTATGAAAAGACATTTTGATTAAAATTCCGAAAACTGTGCTCATTCTGTCTCATATTCCGAACACCTTGATTCGAATTCCGAACAGCACGTATAAAACGCATTCAAATGACTAATTTCGCTAATAAATTTATCTGTACTAGTTTTACTGATCTCGAACTAGAGAATCATCGCTTATTCCAAGGTATAAAATAGATAAGAATACGTTAGAGTTAAATTGTAATTGACAGCCATTTCCTGGTAATTTGGTGACATATTTCAATGAAACATTTCAACCATATCGCCATACAAAAAACGAGTGTTCGGAAAATGAGTCTATTAGGAATTTGAGACAAAACGGTATTAGATATGCGGAAAAAGGCTACGATGTGGGAGGGGGGGTGTCAAAAATCTTCCAAAAATGCAACCTCATTTATTGACGTTCCCCCATGAGAAAACTAAGCTGAGAAGCAGTCTCTGTCCCTATCGGTACATAAGTCAAACAGAAGAAGAAGAATTTGTGTGTCATCCCATAATAATATACCATATTAAGGCTAAGTAGCCCGTCATTCGTCTTGGCAACAATGATGACTTTTCAGCTTGGGGGTCATGCACAAATTACGTCACGCTCCAAGAGGGGGGGGAGGGGGTCGAGTCAAGTGTGACAAGCCTTACAAAATTTTCGGAGGACTCATACAAAAAGTGTGACAAAGGGGGGGAGGGGGTCGAAAAAGTTTAAATTTAGCGTGACATAATTTGTGTACCATCCCTTGCATTTCAAAGTGATAAAACTCGGTCTTGATAATTTAAATTGGCTTGAAAAAGTATCACTGTACGTGCTAACATGCATAAGGTATGCTGATACTTTTCCAGCTGTGTCAGTGCAAAACCAACTGGTTATTCGAAATCGTGAGATGAATTAGCAACTATCATCAACGACTCGTACAAACTTCAATGACGGCCTACTTCGCCTTAATGGGTCATTAAAATAACCAAAACGGCCGCTATGGAAAGCATTGATAGCGCCACCGTAGCCTTGTGTGTTTGACAGAACAGCAATGCTGCCACAATAGGCCTTTTCACAAGACGTTCAAAATCAGCTGATTCGGAAGCTGTTTGACAGTTCTTCTTCGGAAATGACAGCCCCGTGTATGCACCGCTCTTCGGCAGATGTAAACAAATGCATACATGGAGCTGTCAGATGAAAAAGCCTAAATCCCATATACAGTGGCGCCTTTGTTTTTATGCGGTGAGCACTTTCAAAAACTACATTCAATGATCCATTCGAATTGACTGTTTAACGATAAACTTGCGACGATCGACGCGCCACCATATTTCATTAAACGGAGGTTATTAGAACTAACTTGGAGGTGATGATTTGGAGGTTATTTGGCAATTTGGAGGTTAAAATCTCCTCCAAACACGGGCACGGGCGCTTTGAATCCCGGACAGCGGCCAACTCACCAAAAATTATTATTTCGACAACTTTTTTGAATGCAGCACGTAGAACTCGTTATAACTATAGATCCCAATCGAAAAATAAATCTAAATTTACCATGAAAAGGCAAGCGTCCGGATTCCGAACCGTCTGACGATTCGGTGTTTCCATAGAAGATTTGCAGATCTCGTAGATTCGAAGTAGATTGCCCATTTCCCGGCCATTTTGCTCGTCCCGGGATTCGGGACAGAAATCTAAGCTTATCTCGAGCATTGCTGTTCTGTCAAACACACAAGGTTACGGTGGAGCTATCTATGCTTTCCATAGCGGTAGTTTTGGTTATATTATTATATATTGTCGCACTGCCACCAAACCGGATCGCGCCAGTGAGACTCGCGACGCGCCTCAACTCGCGCGATTTTGAAATCAGTTTTTTAGTGTGGCGCTGCATTCTTACGATTTTTATGAACACAGCGCACTATTCACATATTAGCTGCGACGCACGGGGCCCGAGAAAACAATAATTATAAATAAATGTTGGTCTTGATTTCTACCGGATACATAATATTGATCAATTATAACAAATCACATTTCATGTGTGACTTTCTTATTCTGATGAAGTAAGGTGCAGTCCATTAATAACGTAAGACAATTTCGCCGGTTTTTCGACCCCCCTCCCTCCATGATAAGTTTTTCTGTATGAAAATTAAAAATAATTTGTATGATTCGTAAGAACCCTCAAACACTCCCCCCTAAAACCCTAACGTAATAAATGGACGACCACTAACACAGACTCCCTTTTCCTTTGAGTCGCATGACCGATATAGCCATAACAAATAATGTGCATGTTTGTTTGGCACACTTCTCTTCATAAACCTGTAGCTTATTCATCAGAAAAAGCGAGAAAACAAGTTTTTTTTTAACTCCTCAAAGGTCTTTAAATTAGAAAGCCATAACATCGAACAACATAATTGTTATAACAACTTACTGCTCCAGCACTCAGGCAAATGGACTATTGATAAACATAGGAACCCCTTATGAAAATTCGCCACAAGGAATCGGGTTGAAATTCATAAATATGCCTTATGAAACCGAAATTTGAAAACAAAAATAGTTTTCGCGGCAACCTGGAATCGAACCAAGGACCTTGCGATCGATAGGCTCGTGCGTACACCCCGCGCCTATCGCCACCTTGGTGTGGAGTGCTGCTAAAAAGATACATAAAGCGTTCGTATTGGGATAATTGTTCCATCTTTCATAAGGCAAAATGTATGAATTTCGCTAGTCCAGTTCGCTGCGTGAGTGTTTTTGATTTTTAGTGTTGAACTTCAAAAATCTCTGGCGGGGGATTTTGACCCCAAAACCCCCCCTTGGTTGTGCAATTGTATACCATCCCTTGAGCACTTTTCTTGCCAGCTGCACCAAAAATCATCCACACGTTTGATCCAAATTTTTATCAACGTGGATCTATAGTGTCGAATTGAGATGGAGCGAAATGACGTGTAAAACATGTACTTATGTTAAGGATTGACTTTAGTTCGATAGCAAAGTATTTTATACATGATTTTAACGTGTTTTACAATGGTGATATCCATCACTAGTAGAACTAATTTGCCTATCATGATAAGGACTTACATTTGCTTGACACGCGTTATATGTTGATTAACATGTCATTTTTGCCTCGGTGCGCCCGGAATGGGCGCGTGGTATCAGGAAATCATAAAATCTATCTATCTTCTATATAAATAAAAATAGAGTGGTGTTTGTATGTCACGAAATGTCTTGAGAACGGATAAACGGATTGACGTAATTATTTCACTGTTGCACTTGACAAGAAATGCGACGTGTTCGTGCGAGGAAAAAGTTTGGGATATTGTCTACACGGAGAAAATGAAGTACTCAAAAGGTTCAATCCCAGGCCCGTCCCTTTCCTCGAACTTTGTAGTTGTATATCTCTCACTTGCTTCTATCTTCCATTCTAAATCTATCACACTCAAACTATTCGTTCATAGCAAACGCTAGAACCAGAGACGCACAAGAAACCGTTTCCCTAACGCTTCCATTCTTCCACACGCATGCTTTCCTTACGCCTGATACATAGGCAGTCTGCTAACCACAAAAGCATACCTCTCTGCCATGCCTTTCCCCCAATCCATACACTCCCGCATGAACTGGCTTAGATGCAGTGGTATTTACGGTCTTCGTGGGAGCCAGTATAATGCATTTCAAGACGGGGTTGGTGGTCTAATGGCTACCGCTTCTGCTTCACAAGCAGAAGGTCATATGTTCAATCCCAGGCCCGTCCCTTTCCTCGTACTTTGTAGTTGTATCTTTCACTTGCTTCTATCTACCACTCTTAATATATCTATCACAGTTCATAGCATTTGCTAGAACCCGAGACGGACAGAAATAAACCGTTTCCCTACGCTTCAATTCTTCCATCATTATAGCATGCCTTTCCTTACACCTGATGCATAGGCAGTCTTGCTAACCAAACCAGCAAGTCTCTCTGCCATAAAAATCACCCACCCCTTCACCCTTCCCGTATGAACTGGCGTAGACGCAGTGGTATATACGGTCTACCGTAGGAGCCAGTTTAATGCATCATCAATTCCTCCCCCTTCCCCCATTGGTCAGCATTCTGACGTGGCAGGCGCCATTATCGCCTAAAAATAGAAGATCACCAGCACTTATACACTGAGGGTGTCTGTTAATCCCAAGCAGTCAGCTGGTTGGTTCCTTGTGTAAGTGCAGGTAATCTGGCGATACTGGAGTAGCAACCACGGGCGGCCAATCAAGCTCAAGCTCAAGCTCAAGCTAAATTTCGATTGTTGATAGCGACTGGTTCCCAGGTAACATTAGTAGCGGAATAACAGCTTGTTCAGCTGAAACAAGGTTGTATAAACAGAATTTGAGCTGGATAAGTTGTTATTCAGCTACCAATGTTACTTGGGTTTTACACCTTCGATTGACGTGATTTACAATGGATCATTAAAATAACCAAAACGGCCGCTATGGAAAGCATAGATAGCGCCACCGTAGTCTTGTGTGTTTGACAGAACAGCAATGCTGTCACAATGTTAAATCTCATATACAGAGGCGCCTTTGTTTTGATGCGGTGAGCACTGACAAAAACTACTTTCAATGATCCATTAGTGAAAATACACGATGACGAACATTTAGTGGAATTGATGATCACGTTTATCTGCGTGTTAGATTCTCCAACCGAATACTGTTTCTTGACTTATGCAACAAGGGCTTTCGAAAAATCATTAGACAAATAGAATGATGTAGTAAGATTACATGAACATGTGTGAATAGCGGCCAATAGCATTTTAATCTATTTCAGTCAGCAACGAGCGCTTCCTTCAGTCCTTGTCACGTATTCTGTGTTTTATGTCCCTTCTTTGTTTTACGCGAACATCGTGGTAGGGTTGGTCGATTAGTTGCTTTGTTCCTGTTTTCAGTATTTTTTGCCACAGTCGAAGAATGTGTTTTTTTATGAGCATGTAAATGTCCTGCACAGATGAATGTTTTTGGACAATCAGTGCACTTGTAAGGACGATCGCCTGTATGTGTTCGAATGTGTTTTTTCAAAGATGAACTGAAAATAAGGTTTATATTAATCAACTTGCTTCAAAACACAACATTTGACGAAGGTTTCCAAATTTGAATTTCGTTGCTTCTTCGCCTGTGAAAAAAGCCAAGATAACGACGAAAAACAAGTTTTAGAACCACAGATTTTTAAGGTACATACCTGGTCACAAAAGCCATTTCACAGTAAGTGCAGGCATGTCTGCGTTCATTTCGATGACTGCGCATGTGAGTTTGTAGGGAATGTCTGTATTTGAGGGTAGCCTGACACACATCACACTGGAACTTTGGCTCATCCGAATGTTTGATCTGAAATATTCATACATAGTTTTTAGTCACATGAACAGCGTATAATGCTATCTTGCTAGGTCGGAAACGATACTTACGCCAAAAATCCCAACAAAAACAAAGGGAATTGAATAGCTTATTAAAATTTCTCTAGAATTTAGAAGAGCAATTTAACAACTGAAACCGATAATGAATATTGATAACATTGACAATGAAGCCTACAAACTTTCCTAAAATCGGTGAACACAAAGCAAAACTTTTATTTAAGAACAATAAATTATGCCTTTGGTTCTTTAATGTACTATTGAATTAAGATTGATTGTTAACAATTCATACTCACTTTATGCATTTTAAGAGCAGTTGGATCTCCGAATGCCTCATCACATTGGTCACATTTGTGCGGTTTATTGCCAGTGTGAATGTTTAGATGACAGGTTAGATTTCCCTTTTGGGAGAATGCTTTATTACAAAATTTACAGACATGTTTTTTAGCACCGGAATGAACATTCATATGCTGTTTCAAATTTTGTTGAAGAACTCCACAAATTGGGCATGGCTTTTTATATTTCTTAATACCATCACTACTGCCGGTAATTGAGCTTTTCTTGCTCTTATCGCTTGAAGCTTCTATGCTTTTGTGTACATTTTGTGTTATATGCTCCTTTTGCACTACGGGTTCTGAAGTTTCTTTTGTTGAGTTTTCTGGAATTTGCGTATTTTTTATCTCTTGTTTATCAGTTAGTTGTGTATTACTACTGCATGGATCTGTTTTCCTAATCTGCCTTCCAGAATCTATAGGTTCAATTTCTTCGGGATTTTTTAAAATGAGTATCGAATCATCATTAGGCTGATGAATAACTTCCAAATAAACCACTTCGCTAGTAGAATCTATATCACCAACCTGTTCAATACCAATTGAAACTTCCTCTTGATATGGAATACAGTCAATGATTTCGAACTCTTCAAGTGATTTATTGGCTAGGCACTCTGTCAATTCAATATCAGTTAGCGTTTCGTCTTGGCCTGGGACACAGTCGATAATTTCGATCTCATCACATGTCGCTTCTAGATTATCATGATGTATTTTGAAGAAGCTTTCATATTTTTCACGAATTTGTAAATCAATATCATGGCACTGTTTCACAAACTGGGAGCAGATAACTAGCTTTGATTTGCATATTTCACATATGTTAGATGGTACTCCTTCGACTGGTTCGACCTGAAATTTAAAAAAAAAATGATAATTTATATTTTTATTTTGTAACGTAAATCTAAATATATGTATGTGTAAAACCACAAATTAAGGACAAATTTGACTTTCATACCAAAGATTCGCAGAATGCCAAATATTACATAACATTGCCTTACAAAAAGAATACGTTGTGAAACTCATCTGTTCAATATTATTTAATGAATGTGATCTTAAATCAAAACTCGAAATAGAAAATGAACGAAACAGCAGAGAAAATATATCAACATTCGAGAAATCATGTATTGCTTCAATTCGTTACAACACCACTATGATTTGTAAAAATTATTTTGAACAACACTGTGTATTTCTTTCACTACTGGACTGCGAAGTGCGGCTTCATAAGTGCGAAAATACGAATAAAAATGCGGGATTGCATCGAATCATGATGGTGTCCTAAGAGATCTTATTCTTTGGATTGCGAAGAATAATCCCGCTGAAGACACCGACTCAATTTGATGCAATTGCGCACTTTTATTAGCGTTTCCGCATTTGTAAAAATTTCTGCGATAGTCCAGTGGTGAATGAAATGGGCAATGATGTTTAAAATCATTCCGAATTCCTTTGGAATTTGTAACTTCAAGATGACAAAATCGGGTACATACTTTTAACTAACGATTTGAATTCATCAACTGAGCTTGCTTGAAAGGACGTTTGTCCTCATTTGTGATACGTTGCTTCAATTTGAAGATTTCCATTGTTCATCATATAAAATTACCTTAATAGAAGTACATTCCAAAATTTTGTCAGCTAGATTTGAACCTTCAGCAAAAATAGGATATGAAACGCTACTATCCGAAAGACACAGTCGACACAAAACATTTTTTGAAAGATCGTCACTACTCATGATTGACAGCACAAAACAGTTATTGGTTCAAACTAAAAGCGATGTAATTTGCATGCTACTTGCTTCCTTGGTCTGGGTTATTACAATCGAAAAGCAAGCTATCGTTTTGTAAATATTAATTGAATTTTTAGCAATATTATTTATCAAATTACTTTTCTCAAAACAAATCACGACGTTGAGACAGACTTTCTGACAGTTCCAGAAATTCATAGCATTGTCTATGTTTTTCAAATGGCATAGGGCACTGCATGAGCAATGAGCATATATACCGAGGTGGGAAAGAAGACATTTCTTGTGCGTGACATCCATGTACGGTGCAAAATGCTTCACAACTACAAGCAAGTGAGCTCCCATAAGAAACCGTGTAAGTTAATGACGTAGTTACTTTTGTTTACTTTTTTCTCTTTACTAATACTTCTTCTTTCACACCTTGGTATATAGGGTAACCAATATATCTGGGACCCCTATATATTTTAGACCCCCTGGGCCATTTTCCTGCAAATTTCCCAGTTTAAATCAAAAGACCAACTCAATTCGCATGCCATTTGGAAAGATAGGACTATTCGCGTCTACACGCAGAAGAATTTCTGTATGTTAAGATTACAATCCTGTCAATTACTTTTACTTACGCACAAATAGTTGTTTCGAAATAAAATTAACTTACGCCAACACTAAATTAACGTCAAATCAATTACACACACTTCTTTGATTGAGCTATCCACTTCTACTTATAACAATTATAATTTTGATAATTATCACTATTCGGAAACATTCACCTCCCTTGACTTGAAGGTCATGCTCACAAATCTACTTACTTCTAACATGCAAGGAATAGAGTAGGTGCTAAGATGAACACCTCTCACGCAGGAAACCACATATCAAGTTTGTCGACTCGCCCTTTGTTTTCATTTTTGCAATGTTTATTTTAGATCGATAAAGCAGCACCGAATCTTTTCAGTTATGTTGATAAAGCAGAACAAAATGCTGAGTAAACATTGCAAAATATTGTAAACTCAATAAAATTCATTTTGTGTCAACTAAAATATAGTTTAATTTTGACGTTTGACGATTGTAAATTCAATCATAAATATAGTTGTCAAGAACTATATGGTATAGTCACAGATAACAGATGTTTATGTCCGATTGTAAAACTGTGTAAGACAATTAATGGTGATTTTAAGTGGCAACACAAGTAGCAACATCGTGGTGGCGCTGTTATCGCTAAGTTCCCATGGTGATGTCTGTGGTGAATATGAAACATTTCAAGATACTTATATTCACCACTGATTGCAGCAATACGTTGTGTGGCGGCGCTAGTGTTTTCAACGTATTTTAGTTTGAATATTTACACAAGTGTTTAGAAGATTTTTGTTCTGACATAAACATCTGTTATCTGTGGTATAGTTATGTTTAACAATATACTGTCAATTCAACTATATATTTAGTTATCTCCAAATCAACCTTAAAACACAGACAAACAGACGTAACACTTAGAACAAATTTCGATCAAAATTATTGTCACGAGTACATGTACGCCCAATGCTAAAATTGGTGTGTTTGGCCGACGGGCCAACAGATGGCGGTAGAGTGTAAACGTCAAACGCGAACAAAAACGATGCAAGCGCTGCAGGTGGTGGATTGGCCACCTACCATATTTTTGAATCGACCGTTAAAAAGGTGGTCGATGGACAATGATGAAAGTGTGACGTCTGTTTGTCTGTGCTTAAAATATAGTTAAATTGACCGGAAAAATAATTACGAATACTATATTTTGTTCTCCGTGTAATGTAGCCTATCAAAAGTATATCAACATATACTGAAAAGATTTTAAATAACTATTGTAGTTAATTTTATATGAGCATTTGAAATTTCGCTTCCTATACCTTGCCGGGTAAAATTTTCGACGCTTCACGCATCGAGCAAACTTTTCCCAGATGACAGCACCGTACCTTCGTACATTCGATCGCACTTGCATCAACCGTTTGTACATATAAAATGTGTTTGGTTCATCTGAAATTAATTAAATTTAATCGGTTCATTCATGCAACCGCTACAACACGTTACACACAAAAATTGAAGCCGTCAGAAATCTTTCAAACGTAACAAAAACGCTTTTCAAATTTCTGAACTAAAAGCTGTGCTAAAAGCGTATAATTCCTTCGGTTTTCTACTGTCAATCGATTGATTAGACTATGGGCAAGTATACTATACAACTAGTGTCGTGGATTTTGTCGTAAAACGATAAAAAATCCGTGGGTCCAAAATATATACTTTGAGGGTCCGAAATAATAAAAAAAAAACAGTGCTTCACAATTCAATTATTGTCGACGTTTTTTGGATCCTACATGCAGTGATGGAAAGTTGGGAACATTTCTTCTGAACTGGAACAAAAACAAAACCAAACGCTCCCGAGCGTCAGAGCGCTGGTTTACTTGCATCTGTCGTGCTCCCGAGTAACCGAAGCTAAAAGTGATTCGCGAACGTGTTCGGAGCAGTTCAGAGTCATATTGTGTTTTTGGGAAAAAAGCTGCTTCCCCTCCGAGATTTTTGGTTTCCAAGGTTTTTTGACTACAACTAGTAGTTTACTGTCGATTTGATGGTTTACAAATAATTTGTCTGTCAAAACCATAATAAATCACACCTTGCTCGGTTACTCGCGAGTAAACGTTCCCGAGCTTGTTGCTACTTCTTTTGACATGTTCTCCCGAACAGACGGGTGCGGACTTACTCACACCTAGCCAGATCCCGAGTCTGTGATGTTTGTTATGCGTTGGTATACACTCGTGAGCTGCTGCGTGATGCGAACTTTGCCATCACTGCCTACATGACCGTATGGGCATTTTTATCTCATAGAGGAAGTTTTTCTCTACATTTTGGCATGTTTTTTGACTTGGTTACGCTGTGCAGTTAATTATATGTGACAAACAACTAAAATCACTTCCTTAAGGGGTCCAAAATACGACCGTTACCCTATTCTCATTGCTGTTGCTGCATGAGCCTGGAGGTAATCTGACGTTTAATCACCTTTGTTTTGGCTCTCGTACGCATATGGATTGCATTCATATGGACCAGTGCACAAGTTCATTATTTGACGTTTGAGCGGTGCCGTGTCATTTATGTGACCATAGCTGTGATGTTAAAGTCACCAAAATAGCTTTGGTGAGCGAATTTGACGGATAGCGCCGACAATTTTTGTCGCATAGGATTCATCGAATGTAGCGCGGTTGTTGCACCATGGCCAGATTCATTTCCCGAGCGCGTGCACGGAAAGAAATAACAATTGTGATTTAAAAAAAAAAACAGTAGCGGAAAATCAACTGATGATCATTGTCGTTCAACTAGTATCAAACATTTTAACACAGACAAACAGACGTCACACTCTCACCGATGCCCATCGACAACCTTTTTAACGGCCGATTCAAATATATGGTAGGTGGCCAATCCACCACCCGCTGCGCTCGCATAGTTTTTGTTCGCGTTTGACGTTTACACACTACCGCCATCTGTTGGTCCATCGGCCAAACACACCGATTTTAGCATTGGGCGTACATGTCATCGTGACTATGATTTTGATCGGGATTTGATCTAAGTGTTACGTCTGTTTGTCTGTGATTTTAATAAAAATAAAATGCTTTTAGAAGTGCGCAGCAATGCTAAATCGGTCTGATGTATTCTGCGCAGTTCATATGTATTTTCCACACGTTCTCCTATAATTGTTTTTAATCCACTTCGATACCGTCAATCCGTCCCCAAACTGGATGGCGTACACTCAGCTTAAGGTGATTATAAAACGAAGCCAAACAAGGGCACAAGACTGGAGAATCTGACAACAGTTTGCGTTGAAAACCAATCAATCTGCTTGCTTGCTGGTGGTGACTAATGGGATAAATTTTCAACGGTGAGAGCTGTTTGGTTCTCAAGTCTTGTGCTTTTGAAAATTTGAGGTGTGGCTTTGTTCTATAATCACCTTAACGCAATTTATAATTAAGTATTGAGTTGTAAATATTAGTATATATTAGTTGTGTTGCTAGAGGACATCTTGAAAATTCACTGAGATTCTTTCAGAAACCCTTCTGAAATTGTTATATGTAGTTATTTCTTTGATCGCTCTGATTTTTCCAATAACCTTCTTGGGACTTCCTATTGGACTATCCCAGAAACCCATCTTGGGTTATTATGGAAATCCTTTCAGGATTCTGCTGTAAAATTCTGGAATTCTGCCGTAAAATTCTGGAATTCTGCCGAAAATGATTTAATGATTGCTTTCCAGTGTAATAGAATCTATTTTAAAAATCTGGGTTCGGGGATTCTCACAAAATTTCTCGGGATTTCTTCTGGAAATCCAATCGAAATTATTATTTAAATTCTGATATTTTCCTCGTAATTCTTCAGTATTTCTTCCGTGAAACTCTTTGAAAGTTCTTCAAAATCCCTTTGAGATTCTTTCCGAAAAATGTCTTAGATTATACTTTTTATTCTAGAATACTCTCGGAAAGACGCCTGAGACAATAATCAAAAAAATCTATTATTTCACTTCACTTTCTTCCGTGCAAATTCTTGGGATTCTTTCGGAAATTCCTTTTTTTGTAAATCCCAATGGAATTCTCCCAGAAATCCCTGTGGAATACTTCCGAAAATCCTGCTAAGAATCTTCCAGATGACGGGGATTTTTTTAAATCTTTATTTATGGAAATCATCCGAAAATTCCTCTGTAATTGTTTGTAAATCCTCCTTATACTCTTACAGAAATCCTTCTTATATTCTTACAGATTTATTGCTATTGATTTTATTGTTTCTGCCTGAGATAATTTTGTATATCCAGAATTATTCCGAAAATTCCTTCGTGATTCTTTAGAATTTGTTTCTAAGATTTTTTGAGAAAAAAAAACTCTGTGATTCTTCTGGAAATTCATAAGGAAGTGTTTTTGATTTTTTTCGTGATTTATCATTGATTTTCCTTGAAAATTTTCTTAAATCCTTGGCAGAATTTTCTGAAAATCCCTCTTGACTTCAAATGGAAATCCTCCAAGCAAACTACCGGACAGTCACTGGGACTTTAAAAAAATACCTATGAGATTCTTTGATTGCTGATTTCTTTTATTCCGGAAATCCTCCTTTAATTCCAAAGCAATTTCCAGAAGAATTTTCAGAAGGATATTTTTAAGAATCCTGTATATTTTTACCTAAGAATCTCAATGTATTTAAACAAAATACCAGGACAATTTACGGTTGAATCCCACAAAAACTTCCGGTGGAATTCTTGAATGCTTATCATTCAAGCAGAATTCCAGTCGTATTTCCGGATGAATTTAGGCAGGTTTTACGGAAGAATCCCAGCAGAATTTCTTGAAAAATTCCAGTAAAATTTCTGTAAAAATCTTTGAAAGATGTTTTGAAGTCCTCCAGCAGGATAACAGAAATAAATCTGGGGGTATTGTAGAAGAATTTCCGAAAGAATCCTAGAGAGATAGTCGAAATAATAACAGTTTTCTTGAAAAATTCAGGAAACTCCCAGAGTCTAGAGGTAATTCGGGAAGAATTTCTGCAAGAATCCTTAACAGAAGGATTTGAAGGATCCTCAGAAAGATTTCCGAAAGTATCCCAGAAGGCTTCCCGAAAGAATGCTAGAAAGATATCTGGAAGATTTCCTACAGGATTTTTGGAAGAGTCCCAGACAAATTTCAAGAATATGGACGTAAAAATCTCAGTGGCATTTCTAGAATAATTTCAGAAAGATTTTCGGAAGCATCCTCGAAAGTATTCTAAAGGGATTCCGAAAGCATCTCAGGTGATTTCCGGAAGAATACCAGAGGTATTCTCATAATAATCCTAGAAGTATTTCCGGAAAAAGGCCAGAGTTATTTTCGGAGGAATTCTCGAAGAATTTGTAGTGGAGTCGTAGTACATTTTTTGGCAAAATCCTCTAAAAATATCCAGAAGAATTGCATCAGGATTTTTGTTAGAATCTTCCATTGGATTTCCGAAAGAATCTTCGAGAATTTCGATTCGAATTTGATTTCCAGGATTTCAAAAGTAATCCTTAAGGAGATAAACGCAAACTCACATACAGATTTATGCAAATATTCCAATAAGATTTCCAGAAGAATCACAAAGGATATCGGAAAGAATCTCAGATATAGTACCGGAATGCTAACGATGTTTTTTAGATGAGTTCAAAAGCGATATCTGTAAGTATTCTGTGATTTCCAGAAGAACTTAGAGAAAAATCAGAAATAATCTTTAGATTTCCAGAACAATCCCAGAGAGGTTTTGAAGGATTCATAAGTGATTTAAGGAAGAATCCCAGGAGGGAAATTCCATAGAATTCTGGAGTAATTTCTGGACCAATGTCTTTTTATATGCTGTATCAATATTTACAAGTAATTATAATAAACAAGTATTTATGGAACAATAACAATTTTAATTTATCGCCATAATTGAACGACAATTTTAATTAGAATGTGCATCCACCACATCATCCCTCTCAGAAGGATTGTGATTCTAAATATTTTTTTTTTGCGGTGATTCAGAATTGTAATCACATACTAGTTTAATTGTATGTGGTGTCATTCAATATTTAAAATAAGATTCGTTAAGCCGAACATGTTGATCCTTCGACATGAACCAACGAGCATTGCTTGAAATAATGAGATTTTTTCGATTACTTTGATTACTGATTTCTTTTTCTGAGGAACTTCTAAAAGTTACTTTCAAATGATTCCGAAAATCCCGTTTGAAATTATTCCATGAATCTTTCTGCAGTTCATCTGGACATCGGAATTATTCTGGAAAATATTCATGAAATCTTCTGGATGTCTGTGAATATCCTTTAAATCTTTCAGGGATTCTGGCGAAATAGCTTCTGGGATTCTTTTGAATATCACTGTAATTTGGATTTAGAATTCTCATGGGATTATTTCAGATATTAACGATAATCCTTCATACAGAAGTGATGTTTCTGTGAATCGCCTTGGAATTCTTCGGGAAATCCTTCTATAATCCCAAAACAATTCTCAGCAAATTTTTCAGAAGGATATTTTTAAGAATCTCAATGGAATTTCTGAAAAATACCAGAACGATTTACGGTTGAATCTCACGAAAACTTCCGGTGGAATTCTTGAATGATATCTGGAAGAATGACAGTCGTATTTTTGGATGAATCTTTGCAGGTTTTACAGCACAATCCCAGCAAAATTTATTGAAAAATTTAGAATAGAAAGATATCCGAAAAAAAAACTCCAACAGGATTTTTGTAAGAGTCCCAGGAGTTTTTCAAAAATATTGGCGTAAAAATCTCAGTGGAATTTCTTGAAGAATTTCAGAAAGATTTCCGAAAGCATCTCAAGTCATTTTTGGAAGAATACCAGAGGCATTCTCATAAGAATACCAGAAGTATTTCCGGATAAAAATCTAGAGTTATTTTCGGAGGAATTCTCGAAGAATTTCTAGTAGAGTCGTACATTTTTTGATAAAATCCTCTATAAATATCCAAATGGATTGCATCAGGATTTATGGTAAAATCTTCCATAGTATTTCGAAAATAAGAATTTCAAAAAAATTAAATTTCCTGGATTTCAAAAGTAATCCTTAAGGAGATACACGCAAAATCACATACAGAGCTCTGCAAAAAAATCCAAAAAGATGTCCAGAATAATCGCAATGGGATATCCGAAAGAATCTCAGAAGTAATACCGGAATGGTAACGTTTTTTTTTGGATGAATCCCAAAGCGATATCTGGAAGAAAATTCAGAAATAATCTCAAGATTTTCAGCAGAACAATCCCAGAGAGGATTTGAAGGATTCATGAATGATTTAAGGAAGAATCCCGGGAGACGCTCCCAAAGAATTCTAGAGTACTTTCTGGAACATTTTTTTTTTCATATGATTTATGTATAAAAATACTTTGATTCAAATATATTTCTTGTGTAGCATTAAGTTTAACTACAGACATAGCTCGTAACATCAATAATAAATTAAATTTATAAATCTTTTAAACACATCCAAATTAAATAACAGTTCAAAAAGTAAAATACCATTCTCATGAGTTTTTGAGAATCATATGGTCGGTGTTTAGACAGACCAGACTAGATGAATTTTGGAGCTCTAAGGATACGTAAAGAACTCCATCAATTTTAAATCTTCCATGTTATTTTGATACAAATGTATCATCATATAGATAAGTTCCATTATTACAGTAAATATCTATAATATTTTGATGTTTCACATGTTTGGGGTACATTTTTCTTACTCGATTGAAAAAAACACTTGGATCAGTCTGTCTGAAAACCGACCATATCTATGTTTGCTATTTGATATTTAAATACTTGAATTGTGCTGTATCAATATTTATAGGTAATTATAATAAATAAGTATGTATAGAACAATAACAATTTTAATTTATCCCCATAATTGAACGACAATATTAATTAGAATGAGCCTCCCTCACGTCATCCCTCTCAGGAGAATTTTGATTCCCAAAATTTTTTTTTGCGGTGGTTCAGAATTGAAAATATCAAAAGTCTATTGTAATCACATCCTTTTTGTTCAATTGGGTCCTAAAATGTTTAATGAAATCTAGTTTTTATTTAATGACACAAAAGAGCATGTTACTGCAACTATTTTAGCAATTTTTCCCGCTCAAATAACGGGTACATCATATTTAAAATTTAATTTAAATATTTGGTCTATAAATGAACCTTGACACTTTTGATCATGTTTGACGTTCGTCTAATCGACAAAAACACCACAGGGCTTTTAGTTTTAACAATGGGGTTGTTCCTATCTGACATTTTAGAAGGGACACGGAAAGCAAAATACACCCAAAATTTGAGTTTAAGCCAAGGAGTGTGACAAAATCTAAAAAAATGATTTTTGGACTTAAACAAAAGAAAAACATTAAAAAATTGAGTAAACATTTGTTTTTAGCCTAAACTTAAGCGTTTGGCGCTAAAATTGGGACAGGCCTTTAGGACCCTATTGCATGTGGTGTTATTCGATATTTAAAATAAGATTCGTTAAGCCGAACATGTTGATCCTTCCACAAGAACCAACAACAAGCATTGCTTATGTTAAGAGATTTTATCGTAATGCACAACCAGCCTAAACGTTCTTCCCCTTTTGTATATGTATTAATTATAATTTCAAATTATTTTAATTAAATTAGTTGTGTTGTCTACTATTGTACACGGCAATATGTTTCAAAATAAGTGGAGCTGCTTTTAAAACAAACATCGATCAACCAAACCATAGAATATCCAATAGCGAAAAAATAATAATAATAACCGATCATTGCAAATCGAGCCGAACTGGCGCTCTTTCCGTGCGCACGCGCTCTGTCCGTGCGCACGCGCTTTCTGCAGAGCTGTCAAACAGACTTTTGTGCCTTCCTTCTTTCGCTCTCCTTCAACTCAACAACTCAGCACGATCCACCTCGCGGTGGATTGGTGAGCTGTCTGGTTGTTGCAGATGAACACTTATCGTGTAGCGTGACATCATCATTGACAGTAAGCTTGCAACTCACCAGACAATCGATAGGTGTAATTAACAACTGGACTCATGGCAACGAGTAAATACGGCACCGCTCAAACGTCAAACTAGTGAACTCGTGCATTGGTCCATAGAACACCATTTTCGCATAAAACAACAAACAAAAATTTATTTATCAAGCGTCCAGAAGTGTATAAAAATACTAACAAATCTACTTCTTGCCTGAGTGTAGGGGAACACGGGGCAGTATGGACACCCTAAGGAATTTTCCTATTTTGACTGTAAGGACACGAATATTATACAGTTTTTCATATGCAGTATGCTTCTTAGAGTTCTCAAGCATTTGTTAAACATTGTTGCAAAATTTTGAAAAAAATATTTTGTTTGCAAAAATGGGTTTAAAAAAAAGCTTATATTTGGTAGTCACCATCAAGCTAGCGGGGCAAAGTGGACACCCCCATGGGGCAGTATGAACACCTTGACGTTTATAGGAAAATTGTCCCACGATTATTCCCAAACCTCGAAAAATGAAGGACACATTCAGGAAACCATAGTGATAGATCACTGTGCCACTGAAAACATGATTAAAACCAATTTACGACATTTTTCGTAGTGATGCTTTCAATATTGCCTCCAGATTAGTTTTAATACAGAACTGACGATTTTCAACCGATTTGTGGTTCCGAATCATAATCGCATTGCACGCTAAATATTTGTGGATAGTTTTGTGTATGAAGTTACATTTCTTTTTCTTTAAAGTGTCAGCTCTACTTTGTCACTCGGTGTCCATATTGCCCCATGCACAAATTACGTCACGCTCCAAGGGGAGGGGGTCGAGCAAGCGTGACAAGCCTTACAAAATTTTCGGAGGGCTCATACAAAAAGTGTGACAAAGGGGGGGGGAGGGGGTCGAAAAAGTTGAAATTTAGCGTGACATAATTTGTGTACCATCCCTAAAGTATAAAATTATTCGCATATGCAAAGATACAGGGGGTGTCCATTCTGCCCCGGGTGTCCATACTGCCCCCGGTACCCCTACTGCATACATTTTGGCGCTTCCTCTCATCGTTTTAGTATTTCGAGTTTTGATACCCACTTTCAGGCCGGTTTGCCCTACTCATTATTCGGAGTGTGCAGAATCTTTTTCCGTGCAGAGATGAACTCCTCAGCAGATTCAGTTTTGTGCTTTGGACATTTTCATGTGTTATGGAAGGGTTCATCCAACAGGTTCATCCTACTGACTGGAAACGTCAAACTCGTTGTTATGTTTTGCGGTGCTCCCTCGTTAAATTTTAAAAAGTAAATTTTATCACAAATTGCTAGGATAATTCTTTAGAATTATAGTGATTTCTCGTGTCTATTTATAATTAAGGTAAGTTTCAGTTGAACTCACACTGTGTACATTTAAAAGAAATAGAACTGTTAATCTAAAAAAAAAATCTGTTGATACTCTACGTTATGTTTATGTCTGGCTTCGCAAACATCAAAAATAAGGTAGATGTACCTAAAATATCCAATGGTGCTAAATATTGCAATACAGTTCAATATGTTTTCAAGAGAAATTCAACTGTGACGGTTCTTATATTATGAATTGTTTACTAGGGAGTCGATGCCGGTTATGGACCCTTTGCGTATTATGGACCCCCTACAGAAAAACATTAAATTAACACTCAAAGCAACTTTATTTCTATGAAAATCCACCGGGGGAACTTTGATTACATTGTTAGTCAGCAGTTTCAGGAAAAATATTTGGTTTGAGACGCATAAATACAGATATTTGAACAGTTTTGTAAATTAAACCACACAAGAGGGTCCATAATACGCATTTCCAGGTGGGTCCATAATAGGCTCGTCGGCCGCGAGCCGGATTACATGGGAATCAAATGGAGGGTCCATAATACGCAACGTCAAATTTGTAAACAATCCTATTATGGACCCCGGGAGGGTCCATAATAGGCATTCGGACAACAGTTTTTCAAATGCATATTTCGCTGGAAAAATCGAATGATTTTGAATGTTTCATAGACGTACTATGAAGTAAATACATTGAATTTGTTGTTAGACTCCACAAAACGTATATGCGTCTGATATCATTGTGGAAAAACGTCTAGAATGAATGACAGCTACTAAGGGGTCCATTACTAGCATTGAAACCCTAGGTTCCCCTAATACTGAGGGATAATCAATAGCTGTGTTCAACGAGCTGCTCGAACTTGGTTGCAACCACTTGCGAGTCAGCTTTTGGTGTTCATTGAGCCACTCCAACCTACTTCGAGTCGCTCGGGTTTGTGTTCATTGAGCCGAGTCCAACCAACTCCGAGTCGCTCGAAACAGGTTGGAAGCTAGAGTCCGAGCTAGTTCAACCCTAGGACAGGACGTGACAGCTCAACTAAGACTGCCCGGTTGTTTTTCAGTCGATATCCTTGACGATACAATAGCCAGTGTTACCAGTGTCCTTTTAAAGCAAATCTTATTAACAAATTCACAAATCAAGGATCACAATTTGATTTTTACGTGCATGCTTCATTCATTTAGTGCAATAGAGGATACTATATTTTTTAAAACTCAGGTTTAAATCCAAAACTGACTATATTTTTAGAGAAAAATGACACAAATTCCATCTTATTGAGTATTTTTTATTTATTTTAGCATTGTAGAAGCACATGCTTTGAACTTAACATCGAATATAAATTGATTTGAAACAAAAAGATTTAATGGAAAATTTCCAAACTTTTGATAAAAACTCTAATCTATGAACTAGCAACACGGCCGGACTAGCAACAAAGTGCCCTGTTGCTATGAAACTCAACGATGTGAAAGTAGGCCTTTGCCAAAACGACCAATGAGAAATGGTCTTTTTTGACAGGCAATTGGTTTCTTTTTTGTACTTTGACCTGTCACGTCTTGTCTTAGGTTCAACCAGCTCGCAGTAGCTCGTGTTTTTGACGTTTAAAAACGTAAACATTGAGAAAAAAAAAGCAAAATTCCGAAGCGATACGGATTGTTAAGTGCGCGAATTTTTTTTTCACGTGGAATTCCGGTAAATTAGTAAAAAGAGTAAAAAGAGCGTTCATTGAGAAAGCAGCTTGGAGTTGCTCGAAGTAGCTTTGACAGTTATTTGTTGACAAAAAATACGAGCTAGTACAACCAACCCCGAGCAAGTTCGATCAAAGTCATTGAACACAGCTAATCTCTTCACAGCACTTATTATTATCTTATGCAGAATAAGTGTGACTAAGATAACAAATTGATCCGACATAATCCAGCACTTTTTCGCAATCTCGCATAGGCTTACCGGATGGTAGGACATGTCCGCTTTTTTGGCAAACTGTTCTTCCGTCCTTTTTTGGGCTGTAATTATCATCCTATTAATGGATCTGACAAGGCTGGTAGCGAGTCACTTTTTAGTGACTTGGTCACTTTTTTTAGGCCAGTCACTTTAAAGTATCTATTTTGAAGCCTTTTCAACTAAAGTCACTTTTTTCGTCAAAAAGTCACTTTTTTCAACTATTTTGAGCTAATTTTCCGGGAGAAAATTTTGAATCGGCCTTCTAAATTTAGGCTAAGTTTTAAGTTAGCAGGGTGTCTACAACCTGAAAAATCCTGGAAAACTTGGAATTATCAGGGAATTTTATTCAACCTGGAGAAAGCTGGAATTAACAGAGGATTTCGGCTATACGCAAGAAAACAACCTCGAACCACTAAGGCAGTGTCCATTGATTACGTAACGCTAAAATTGAAAATAAGGTAAGCAGATCTTTTTTAAAGGCTTGGATACTATTTCAATGCATATCTCTAAAAAGTGTTAATTTTTAGTTAAGGTCCCTAAAGACATTATAATCAATATGGTATCTAAAGTCACTTGTTCGCATACGCGAAGAGGACTTGTATGGGTGGCTTGATGAGCACCGATAGCATCAACCATCATCTTTCATCGATAATGGATCCCTGCAGAAACTTGCGTTTTTCGACCATCTCGCTCTATCCGGTCAACCATGTTTATGGTGGAGCGACCCATTATAAAAGCCGAAGAAGAATCGTGTTCGGTCTCTTTTTACGACGACAACTCGACACCGACTACAATCATCATCATCAGCAAACGAGAGTGAACAGTTTCCCACCCACTAGAGGTGAATTTCGTTATTTTGAAATATCAGTGCTAAGTTACGTAGTTTTTAAGTCAAATTAAATTAAACCAAGTTAGTAAAATAAAGTGCATTTGAACTCAATAAACTTACCTGTGTGAAAGTGAACCCTGGTGTACCTGTAAGAAAAAGAAAGGAAAAAGAAACGTTGGACTTACCTGCAGTTGAGAATTGTGTCCCCGTCGTGCGGTGTGGTGAACAGAAAATTAGCACAGAATCGCGTTTCAAGCTGAGTTAATCGTTCATATGGTCCTTCGAGCCGGATCTCGGTCGTCTAACTCCGTCCGTTCCGGTGCTTCCCGCTCAGAAACCAATCGCCATTGCTGATACCACACCTACGTCCGAACCGCCATCATAGAGTTCGCTGAGATCGCCGTTGCTGAACGACGCCATAGCTGAGATACGAATACAAGGCACTGAACTGCCTTATTTAAGGTAATTAGCGTTCCATAAACAGTGCACTTTCTAGTTTGAGCTACGCGGTCTTTCGCTTTACAGACCCCGCTCACTTTCAACCCGTGATCTACTTCTACTCTATCAACGTCCGTCCCGTCCGGAGATCCTCCGGAGAATTTCCGCCAGCCTTTAGACGCCAGCAGTGTCAACGGAATCTGTTATACAAGGCATAGCTTTGCCTTTTCAAAGGTAATTAGATTTCCTATCCGTCCTACTCTTTCTCGTGTGATCTGCGCGGTCTTTCGCTTTGCAGACCGCTCCTCATCAACATGTCCACGGAACGTCGCATCAAGGGCCTAAAGACCAGAATAAGGAGCCTCCTTGCCTCATTCAACATCATCAAGGCATTCGTTGACGAATATGAGGAAGAAACAGATGCATGTGAAGTTCCAGTGCGCCTAGAGAACCTTAACAAACTCTGGGTAGACATTCAAAAGGCTCAGTCCGAGCTGGAATCCATCGATGAGAACTCCGTCGATGAACAAATCAAAGAACGGATCGACTTTGAAACCGCTTACTACCGAGTGAAAGGGGTGCTTCTCGCGATCAATAAACACCCTGTAAATCCTTCCGTCCAAGCGTCACCTTCTTCAAACTCGCAAATCCCTGTCCCGTCTTCGCACATACGCTTACCCGACGTCAAACTTCCTGTGTTCAACGGAAACATCGACACCTGGTTGAATTTCCATGACCTCTTCGTCTCGCTGGTGCACTCTTCGGTCGAGTTGTCGAATATCCAAAAATTCTATTACCTTCGCTCATCCTTAGCTGGGGAAGCACTTAAGCTAGTTCAATCTATCACTATCAGCGCAAACAATTATCTCGTCGCTTGGAATTTGTTGGAAGAGCATTACCAAAACCCTTCACGTCTTAAGCAGACGTATCTAGATGCCCTGTTTGAATTCACCAGTCTGAAACGTGAGTCAGCAGCCGATCTTCACTCACTCGTAGAGAATTTTGAGGCCAACGTCAAGGTGTTGAAGCAACTCGGAGAGAGGACTGAATACTGGGATGCCATCCTCATCCGCATGCTTAGCGTTCGTTTAGATGCTACTACTCGCAGAGACTGGGAAGAATTTTCATCCACTCAATAAGCCGTAACCTTCAAGGACCTCACCTCGTTCATCCAGCGAAGAGTCTCAGTACTTCAAACGATACAAAGGAATGTTGTCGACACTCCAGCATTCATGCAACCTTCGAAGAAAAATCCCCAACGTCCGCTCGCCTGTCATAGCGCTAATCAAACTACATATCAACGGAAATGCGTTTTATGCACTGACCACCATCCGCTATACATGTGTGAAGCTTTTTCGCAACTCTCGCTCGAGGAGAAAGAAGCCGAGGTACGTCGCCATCAGCTTTGTAGAAATTATTTGCGAAAGGGTCATCACTCGAAGGATTGTACCTCGTCATCCAACTGCCGTCGATGTCAAGCTCGCCACCACACTCAGCTATGTCCGAATTCTGCACCATCGGAACCACATTCGATCAGTTCCCAACCATCAACCTCAGTCGTACTTCCGCAATCAGGCGAATCTTCCATCACTTCTGCATGTGCAACCGTCAACAAGTCCGTCAGCTGTGCCTCCGCAAGCTGCACTCAGAAAAGAGTCCTTCTTGCTACCGCTGTCATCTTCATCATAGACGACGATGGTACAAAACATACTGCTCGTGCTCTACTCGATTCAGGGAGTGAATGTTCATTCATAACCGAACGTTATGCTCAACGCATTAAGGCTCAGCGAAAAAGAATTTGTCTACCAATCAGCGGAATCGGTCAAACAACCACTAAAGCGACAGCAAAATTTCTTGCCTGCGTGCGATCTCGAATTGGCGAATACTCTACTAACGTCGAGTTTGTTGTCCTACCAGAAGTTACCATCGATCTTCCTGCCACTTCCATTGATATCTCATCTTGGAATATGCCACCCGGAATTCATCTAGCCGACCCTTCATTCTACAATACTAGCCAAGTAGATGTCGTCATCGGAGCAGATATCTTTTTCGAGCTTTTCCGAGTACCAGGTCGTATTCCACTCGGGGAAAACCTACCAGAGCTCGTTAACTCAACTCTTGGTTGGATAGTTTGTGGAAAGGCAGATGTCAACTCTTCGACACCTGTCGTGGTTCATTTTGCAACAGTCACAGCGCACTCATTCACAACTCACAAGCACCCTCTTCAATCGTCGCAGACACTCAATGTACAATATTCAGAAAAGCAACATCGCCAGCTCCACATTCAACCGAAAAGCAACTCTCATCAACTTAAATTGATTGCGGATACTCAAACTCCAAGGTCTATTTCTTCCCATGCACTCGATGTAAACTCTCATAATGTCGCGAGTGCCGCACAGCAACCCGCAATTGCACCTAAGTTGCATCTCAATCACCCACGCTCGTCTATCTCAACGATTGCATTCGAAACCCATCACGCTGCATCCAATCAGTGGCAGAATCATTCCCGATCAACACTCTACCAATCGCTCCAGAGTTCAAATTCATCAGTGGAGTCAGCTCACAGGGGCCAGAAGATGCAAAATATTCGTTCCATTCAACCTTGGCCATGTCAATCAGTTGGACATACAACTACTCTTCAATGAATCACACCCAATTCAGGAAAAAAACATCAATGGACTTCCGATTTGGATACTGTTGCCATAAGGAATCGACGTCCATTACATCAGGCATCCGTCATCAACATCAAAATTCGCATAGTTTTTGTCGCAATCATCGGTACTACACTTCGTTCATCGTCAACAATCGAATGTTCCACCATCCACGCTGATATCAGGCATACAAAACCACCATGAGTTCACCATCGCTTCTCTCCTCAACCAATCGATATTCCAACAGCTGAATCTTATCCGGCAACACCTAAAATGAAATAAAGGGCGTTAATAATTAGTGGATCAGGTAAGAACCTGTCCAAATCCATATTTTCGTCGTAAACCGCTACCGGGTCTTATCTCTTTGCATGTTTACTCGCAACAATCATCTTCGTCGTCATTCGTCGAGATCGATCCCGAACCGAGACAAGAGGCAACGAATGTTGACAGCTGATACCCGTTCATCATCTTTTCGTCGTTATCACCGAAGACAGCTCAACTCAGAAACTGTCAGAAATGCGATTTCTGAAGGGGCCAGTATGTTCGCATACGCGAAGAGGACTTGTATGGGTGGCTTGATGAGCACCGATAGCATCAACCATCATCTTTCATCGATAATGGATCCCTGCAGAAACTTGCGTTTTTCGACCATCTCGCTCTATCCGGTCAACCATGTTTATGGTGGAGCGACCCATTATAAAAGCCGAAGAAGAATCGTGTTCGGTCTCTTTTTACGACGACAACTCGACACCGACTACAACCATCATCATCAGCAAACGAGAGTGAACAGTTTCCCACCCACTAGAGGTGAATTTCGTTATTTTGAAATATCAGTGCTAAGTTACGTAGTTTTTAAGTCAAATTAAATTAAACCAAGTTAGTAAAATAAAGTGCATTTGAACTCAATAAACTTACCTGTGTGAAAGTGAACCCTGGTGTACCTGTAAGAAAAAGAAAGGAAAAAGAAACGTTGGACTTACCTGCAGTTGAGAATTGTGTCCCCGTCGTGCGGTGTGGTGAACAGAAAATTAGCACAGAATCGCGTTTCAAGCTGAGTTAATGCCATAACCCATGGTATAGCTCAAGAACTCAATTATTTTTGACGAACTTGAGACAAACTGAACCAGAGGAATACTATGCATTAGTTTCTTCAGTCAACTCTCCGTAACTCGATATTGAAGGGGCCATCGAGTAAGGGAGGTATCGAATTATTAAACACAAAACCAGTGCAAATGCGATCCGAGGGAGCATCGCAGTAGCCATGAAAACCAACTTTTACTGTGGTTCTCTAACTCGATATCGAGATACGAAATATCGAGTAAGGGAGAGTTAACAGTAGATTATGATTCTATACTTATCAGATTAATCTAAAAGTCAATTAACTTTTTGAATAGTAAAACTATTGGTGAGCAATCAGTTTACTATTGTAAAACAACCAATAAATTTTAATCTGATTTTGAAAAAAATAGACCCTTTGAAATATTGTTTTTTGAATTACTTTTTTAAACGCTTTCTCATAAAGAAACTGTCGATTAAAGTCGTCGGACATAGATGGTTAATCTGCTTGCAATGAATTCTAGTGCAACATTCTAGAGGCTCCAGAGAAACCTTCAGAGACTATTACGTAACTATTTGTCCAGAGATTCCTTCTGGAATACTTTCAAGAACTCCAACAGGAATGCCACCAGCAATTTTTCAATAGAAGCTCAGAGGTATTTCTTTTATACTAAAAATTCCTACGCAATTTTCAAGCATTCCTACGCAATTTTCACAGAGATTACTCTGAAGAAAAAATCTCAGTATTTCTTCCAGATCACTAATTCTTTCACAGATTTCTTCAACTTCAACTTCTAGGATTCTTCCCGCATGCCCTACAGAACTTTTTCCCCAAAGGTTTATTATAGAGTTTTCGAAAAAAAATCGACATTTTTACACGAAACTCTACAATAATTCCTACGCATTTTTCATTTAATCAAGGCATTTTTATAAGGATTCTCTCAAAAACTCATCCATAATTACTCTCCGGAATTTCTCAAAACTTACTTAAGCTATTATTGGATAAAATCTTTTCCAAGAATTGCTCAATGAATTGCATCTGGGATTCCTCATTAGATTCCTCTGGAAATTTCTCTTTTCTGTATTTTTTCAAATACAGTTTAAAGACCTGCATAGATTCTTTAAAACTTCATTCAAGGTTCCACACAAGTTAATACTACAGCAATTATTACAGTCATTGCTCCGACCATTGATGGATTAATATGCTATTATTATCATAGCAATTTATCAAGAAATATATTCATCAAGAATTCGAGAGATCATTCAGTTATCCTTGTAGGTATTCATCATTATAACTCACACAAGTTTCATCAGAAATTACACTAGGATTTTTTTTAGAAATTCCTCGTGGGTTTTTCAAAATTTTTCACAAAAAATATGAAATTTTTTTAAGTTTGAGTTTTTTTTCGTTCGTGTTTTTTTTTAACAGATTGAATACATGAAGGTATATAATTTACGGCAAAACGAAAAGTTACTTGTCGTAATTTTACGAGGAAGTCTTAGAATGTGAATACCTGCCATTAAACTTACTGATGGAAAATTTCTTCCTTAGTCGGTGTAAGGACGCGGTTTAAGCAGTATTCCAATCAAATTCGATCTTCTGTCCTCATTTTTTATTTGAAATATCGATTATTGCATAAAAATATTGACCTGATTAGGTAGAAGAGCTGGAGTTTAAATGGAAATGTGAAATGACAAAAATTTAAATTTTACAAATGTTTCAAATTCTTATTAAAATATACAATATAAAATACTTTGGCAATATAAAAGACACAAAATTTTGAAAATATTGAAAATCTACTAAAAAAGGATTACCTACATAAATATAAACTACCCTGTTTGAAAAAAACTAGGCGATATCTTGTAAATTTGGAACCACAATAAAAATGTCCAAATATGGTACTCAACTAGACCTACTACCTGCAGAAGATCATATGGAATATTCCCTATCATCATTGATATTGATCGTAAAACAGTATACTAGAATTGAAATAAAATTGATTACGGCTTGCTTTTCAAGTCACTTTTTTCACTTTTTCGAGAATAGAAAGTCACTTTTTAGTCACTTATTTCTCAAATTTGGTCACTAAAATAACTTTTTTCGGTAACAATTCTTGCTACCAGCCCTGGAATCTGAATTTCTTCAATATTCTGCTATAAATAATCCCAACTTTTCTATAGAATACTTAAGAACTGACTAGCATTTTAGCCATTAGTCGACACTATTCACTTTGCTTGATTGTATAATAAATTTATTGATTTTGTACAATTAGATTAGGGTGGTTCGAAACATCGCTTTTGTTTCATACCGCTCATTTGATTCTAGGGCAAATTCTGAGTGTCCTCCCAAAATTTGGCAGTAATTTCGAATTTAGCCGCCAGTTGAATTTTGCCAGAAAAATCGTTTTTTCACCATTAGCGCACCGCTCGTTAGGGTCCTAAAATTGACGATAAAATCTTGTTTTTAAAACCCACTTATTTACCTACTGGCACGATAAACAATCCCCGAACATATGTTAGGGGTCATGCACAAATTACATCACGCTCTAAGGGTGTGGAGGTGGTCAAGCCAAGCGTAACAAGCCTTACAAAATTTTCAGAGGACTCATACAAAAAACGTGACAAAGGGGGGGGGGGAGAGGGGGTCGAAAAAGTCGAAATTTAGCGTGACATAATTTGTGTACCATCCCTTAGCAATAGTGTTTCCCAGGTTTGGAGCTTGTTTAGATGGGCTTTATCATGCACTGTTATATCCCTGATTTAATCAGAGCTGTAGCAGAAGATTATAAACAAGCTGTGATGATGTGTTGCTGATCATGATTTTTATAGAGTGTGTGCAAGTGAGAGATTCTGTAAATTTTCTTAGTATTCGATCCCTGTTAAACTGTACCCTAGCAACCAAGGATGGAAAAAAATCAGCTCTAACGACAAACGACACGGTATTTGAACGGTCTAAGAGGGCCATCGCTCTTGCAGCCACATGATTTTAACACCTCACCACACGCGCTAATCATAGATATATCGAGCATCCAATAAACTGTTTGTCGTGGGACAAAAGGCCAGGGGAAGTGGTTCACCTAGAGTGAATTTCTGTCAGAGAAAAAGTAGATTTTGTATGAGATTTGACAGAAAAATGAATGACAAGTTCATCCACTTCTCCTGGCCTAAGGGTCGGATATTGTAACAAGTTGCGATTAATGCGAATCAATTTAAAATTCACGGATAAACTTTCTCACATTCCATGCACGATTGACTTTAGGATCAAAAATAGTATGCTATAAGTCATATCGCAGAGTGAAAGCGTGAAAATCTTCCAAAATTTATTAATTCGGTTTGCGGACAATTGATCGTTAGCACACATGCCGAGCGATTCATTTTTCGCGAAGCGAAGTTTGTTATGATGGCTTGACGACTAAGGGCTTATCGTTGTTGCTATGATCGCATGATAAAGAACAACCACGATGCATCATTTGTTTTATCATGATCACTAGATTTCCATCCTTGCTAGAAACATTTTCTGAGAAATGTTGGAAGTCCTACAAAAGCATTTTGAAAGACGTTTATAAAAAAATCCTACATTTAACAATATTACGTACTACAGTGCACCCCCGCTAATTTGGACGGTACCTCATGCAAACCCTCGGGGTTCATTTTTAATTTGAACATCTAGTCACCCTAGAAACGTGTTTCTGGTTACCTCTTTCACTGTTTTGTTTTGATTCTGCATTCCGTTCCACAGCATTCCGTTTCACTTTACTCCGTTCCATGAGCTAAATGACGTTTGAACCATTTTTAATCTGTACGATGTGCAAATTGGCGGGGTACAAATTAAAAAGTGATCAGATTAAATGTGGTCAAACCTAAAGGGGTAGTTCGTTGTTTAGTGTGGTGCTTCTTTCAAAGGGAAAATCTCAAACTGGAAACATTTACGTGTTGGTGTCTTTACTTATTGATAGGGCAATATTCAAAACTGAAAAGACAATAGATGGCTATTTTTCAGTGTTAAGCTAAGTATACTGTTTCGCCCAAGAAAAGTTAAGAAATTTCTTGACTGAATGAGTCAATAAATTTCCTTCAGAGGGCCCCCTTTGAAATGACATTTCTTCTCAACTGCGTACTGCGATCAGAAAAAAAATTCTGGACCATTTCTGGGAAGAAATTTTTCACGTATCGAGATAGGCGATTCCTTTTCTTGTCAGTAGCAAACCAGCCTTTAGTAAAAACGAAATCCTGAAGCAAAGAAAGCCCCATGGAAGATGAACTAAACACAAAAAGTTATGTATTCATATTACCCTTGATATCTAATCACTACTTTTTCGATCCAGTTTCCTAATTTCTAGTTATTTACCTATTTTATTATTTTCCATATGTTTTGACAGTTTTCGACTACCATTCTTCGATGCGCTTGTGTTGCAACTTTGAGAAATTTGAGAATCTACCGTAGCGCGATCACCCGATTAAAACCTTCCGTTACCAACCTTCTAGGTTGTAACTTTTTTGTTTTTTTTTTTGATATTTTTAAACCAAATTTTGACACAAGAAGGATTGGCCATCTGGCTCCGGAGTTATTCCGGGATCAAAATGGGTGTTACGAAATGGCCACTTTCAAAAAAGTTAATTTTCAATGTCAAATCAGCTGATTTTTTTACATTTATTAGCTCTATAACGATGGGGCCCAGATAGCCACGCAGCTATTCAGCATGAACATGCTGAGGGTCGTGGGTTCGAATCCTGCTGGTCGAGGATCTTTTCGTAAAGGAAATTTTCTCGATTCCCAGGGTATAGAGTATCTTCGTACCTGCCATACAATATACACATGCAAAAATGGTCAATCGGCAAAGAAAGCTTTCAGTTAATAACTGTGGAAGTGCTCATAAGAACACTAATCTGAGAAGCAGTTACTGTCCCAGTGGGGACGTAACGCCAGAAAGAAGAAGAAGAACGATGAGGACAAATGTCTAGAAGGCCATCATGGTCACTGCATGCCGCGGATCACATTACCGGATGTTCCGGGAAACCGGTTCCGGGTAGGCTTACCAGATGGTATCCTTTGGGAGGACATGTCCTCCTTTTTGATCATATGTCCTCCCGTCCTCCTTTGGGCTGAAAATGTCCTCCTTTTACCAAGTAATGTAATATTGAGTTTCATATCCACTTTTTCGTTGGAATATCTTGGATGAGGATAAACTAAATTTTATCTCAAACAAAATGTAAAGTTTAGTTAATTTTCTACAAGTTCGTAATATCAAAAAAAAAGTTGGAATCGTACATGGATCAGTATTTTTAGTTTCCTTTGTAGATTACATTTGATTGCAGAAAAAGGATACTTTGGTTGCTTCGGTTTAGTCATCTTGCTCAGCATTTTCAGTCAACAGTGACCTTTTGCATGCTGTCTGGGGATCGTTGAAGTGCTGAATTGATTTTGAGTTTTCCGAAATTGATTGTTTCACTTATTTTTTACCTAAATTTCGACAAATTCATTAAATAAGCTAAAACTCTTAATTTAATTTCAACAAAATTTATGGTAGAAATTGTTCAAATAATAATCTTTTCTTAGAAACAGTAAGTACGAGTCTAGTTACTCAAGCATAATAAAATCTTTATACATAGTTCCCCTTTTCAGAAAGTCTGAAAAAGACCTAATTAAACGAATGTTCCGTTCGTTCAAGAAACCACAAATTAAAACTTTTGGGACTTCTAAGAGCAAGAGGTGGCCTTTTTTTCTTAATGTTATTTTAAGTTTTGTGTTGAAGAAAATGGAAAATTAGTTTTATTTTCTTTTAACAGCTGCTTTCTACGCTAGCCGAGACTACCCTTAAGGCAGGGCTGGTCAACGTACGGATTTCATTTTGTGCGGTCCGCTAAGAGTTTTAAAATGCGTCTCACATCTGGCCCGTTGAAAGTTATATCAACTTGAAGAAATAGTATACCAAGTTTAATTATTTACCTTTTATTTTCTTTTCAATAGAATCAATAGAATTTCAAATTTAGACAATGAGTGAATGTTCAGTAGCTGGATTCTATGCATCTATGATTTTTTGTTTTATCCATTAGAGCTGTTCTTTGTTAAATTTAACTTGAAGTTGAGTTTCAAGTTCAAAATGAGAAAGGTTCTTTTTTCACTTCATGATGTATAAACGAAATTTTCATCGAACTTTAACACAAGTTGTAGATCAAATAGGTCAAACAAAATCTTACTAGACTCACTCAAAATCCTGAGCGGTAATTTTGCACAAATCTTGGAAGATTTCAAAACCCTGGGTGAAATTATCTTAAATGTTGGAAAGATTCGATGAACATTTTGGTTATGAATCTCCCAGAACCTTTGATATGAATTTTATAGAAAAGTTCTATGGAACTTAATTTTCAGAAGTATTAGGCAGGTTGTTACAGAATCTTTAACAGCATTCTCGATAAAATAAACACTGATTTCTCCCAAAATCATAGACAAGTTAGAATTTCTAAGTGGGGTTCTAAAAGAATTGTTAGCAGGAAAACACAAGATAGTGATATCGCAGATTCCTGGACAAAAAAAAAATTTCTGCATTAATCTGGCATTTTCATAAATTTCTCGTAAAATGCTGGATAGATTTCTAAAAAATTGCCAGAACTTCACTCTTTTAGAATTTTGAGCAGGACAGGTTGGATTCTGGAAGAATTCTGAGCCGTTTTCTTATAAAAACTTGGCCTCCATTCTCATAAAACTCAGAGTAAGATGCTCAAAAATACTCGATAAGCAGGCCTGCCTTAAGGTTTGTATAGCGCGGTAACACATTTATTTTTGTTTTATCAGAACTTTTCTTAGTAGAGGATGAAGATTTCTCAACATATGATTTAATTATCAGTATTTTTAGAAAGTATTATTTTCAATTTGATCGATTTTTTTTCTGGAGTGGTAAAATCCTGAAATGTCCTCCTTTTTCGATCTCAGTAATGCAAAATGTCCTCCTCTTTGAAATATCCTTCTGGTAAGCCTAGTTCCGGGGCCATTTTTTGAAGCAAGTAAATACCATCATGCGACACATAAAACTTCATGATTTTTCAAACGATTGCATTCTATGGCTGAGCTTCACAGTTCAGAACCCATTTAGCCACTTTGGAACCGGTATCCGGGTTTCCTAGGAACCAGTTCCGAGGTCAATTATTAAGAATCAGTAAACATTGTCATGCGACACATCAAACTTAGTGGTTTTGAAGGTTATTACATTCTATGGATGAGCTGCAATGCCTGGGATCTATTTGGCCACTTTGGAATCGGTTTCCGGGTTTCCGGGAAACCGATTCGTGATCAATCTCCAAAAGTGTCTAAATACTATCATGCGACACATCAAACTTCGTGATTTTTCAAAGGATTGCATTCTATGACAAAGTTGCACGGTTCAGAACCCATTTGGCCACTTTGGAACCGATATCCGGGTTTGCTAGGAACTGGTTCCGCGGTCAATTATTAAACATCAGTAAACATTGTCATGCGACACATCAAACTTCGTGGTTTTGAAAGTTATTGCATTCTATGGGTGAGCTGCAATGCCTGGGACCTGTTTGTTCACTCTGGAACCGGTATACGGGTGTCCCAGTTACCGGTTCGGGTCAATCTTTGAAGGTGACTAAATACTGTCATGTGAAACTTCAAATCTAATGATTTTGCCAATGTTTGCATTCTACGACTGAGATGCACAGTTCATAATCCTTTTGGCCACTTGAGAACCGGTATCCGAATTCCCGAGAAACCGGTTTCGGGGTCTGTTATTGAAAATCTGTACATTATCATGCGACATATTGTTAATAAGGTAGCGCGGGGCAAGTGGGTAAATGGGGTCAGTGAAAACAATTGATATATTTTACTGAATATGTGAATTAACGTTTTAAACTCATGCGTCAACTTTTGAGGCCATTGAGAACATTACGATAGGTAAGGGATTTCTGAGATTTTTCAGCCATTATTGCATAATAGAGCGAAAAATTGTTAACCTGTCATCTGTTACTCCGTAACAAGTTGGCGGCGTACAATCTTATTTTAATATTTTCAGTGGAAAAAAGTTGCGGAAAATAATTTCCTGTACCATTCTTAGTTGTCCTCTGTGACAGTTTCAAACTGCAATAAAAAAGTTCTAGAATTAATTCGACGTAGACCTAAAAATAACTAAATTTAAACACCGTCAATTTCCTTATCAGGTGGGGCAAGTGAAAAGTTTATCATTAGAGATTGAATTTGTGTTTTCTCTTTAAGTAGCCATAAGTAAACATGATTCGCAATGATCATAGAAAAACATAACGTGCTGATAATTTAAGAAACACTATACTCAAGCGCTAAAAGCTATTAGAAATCATGAAACTTCTCTAAAAGATGTTGCCAAACATTACAATATTAATATGTCTACTTCGGGCAGCCAATTAAAAGGAAGACGTTGACTGAAAAGTTGTAATATTAGAGAACACACGGAAATCTCGTGGAATGTCTATGTAAAGCTAGTTCAAAACATAAAAATGGAGTATAAGTCTATCCACATAAAAAAGATTCGAAATACGTTATTGAAGGATCCCGTTTGATTTCTCCCGAAGAGTTATCCGACCTCATATCCGACTTTCTCAAAAACAAATAACGAGCGGTGGAAATTCTACAGAGCAGAAATGCCATTGCTGTCCTATAATGTAAGAACTAACATTGGAAATGTTGCAGTTATAATGTTGTCGAATCATTTCAACTAACATAACTGAACAGAAGAAAAATCAAGTGAAAAGAATAACATTTTCTTTGTTTACATGTTACTTATGTTATTGTTCATTGGGAAGCTTTACCAAATGTTAAAGCTAATAGAAATCGTGAATATAACTGTTTGTTTTTGAATTTATTGTTTAAAACGGTAAACTTTTCACTTGCCCCACTTTTGGGAAAAGTGAAAAGTAAGGAGACATTTTTTAAAAACTTTTACTGTATTTTTTTCTTCAATTATTCATAAAAATCAATTTCAGCATGCTCTTTTTATTTGGTGGGAGTCAAACTAAAAAATATACACGACCTCATTTGTTTCAATTTAATGTCTCTAGAATTTGAAGAATCTCAACTATGCGAATTCCATTACCCACTTGCCCCACGGTACCTTATTATTATTTTGGGGTTCTGTGGAACTGGTTTTGGAGTATTTTTTTCAAGATGAGTCTTCGAAGGTAAGTAGTAGTATCTACTCTAGACATATCAAACTTTCAAGATTCGGCAAATTATATCAAACGGCAAATTACATCGGCGGGATATCAAACGTCATGATTTTGAAAGATATTGCATTCTATGGAAAAAAAGCGCAGTCTTCGGCTTATTTGGCCGCTTTGAACCTGGTTTCCGCGTATCCGAGGAACCGATTGTGCGATCAATTTTTGAAAGTGACTGTATGCTATCAAGCGACGCATCAAACACAATTATTTTAACAACTTTTTCGTCATTTGGGTGAATTGCATAATGTAGAACTCATTTGGTAACTAAGGAATCTTAATGGGATATCCAAAAACAGTTCGTGGATCAGTTTTCGAAGTCGTGTAAATATAATCATACGACAGATCAAATTACTGCAACGATTTTGAAGCTGTCGAAGAACATATGACTACTCTGGGACTGATATAAGTTTTTACTGGGAGCTTGTTTTAGATTATATGCTTGCTCATAATTATTTAAAATATATGTTCTTGCTGTTAAGGTAAAAAAAGCGCTGAATTGATAAGTAATCAGTCGAATTTCGTTTGTTGAACTATGTTTAACTGCACTGTGTTTTAATTGGGTTATAGCCCACCTAAAACAAAGGCAAACATCAATTTCTGACTAAAATAAATTTGTGTCAATGTTGGTTGCCCAGAATTGCTTTTGTTATAGATTATTTGACAGTCCAAAACTCAGCCATATTAGGGCTCATTCATTTATTCCTAACGCTAAAATTTGCCATTTTGGACACCCATCCACCCCCTTGTAACGCTTTTTGTATGAACATTATTCAATTTTTGTATGGGCCGTAACATCGTTAGGACACCCACCCACCCCCTCTAGCGTTATGAAATTTGTGAATGGGCCCTTAGTGAAAGTTTTTCGCTAGATGGACTACAGTTTTGGTGCAATGAACGTAAGTTGATTGTAATAGTTTTAACGTGGCATAGAACCAAACACTTGTGTGGTGATAATTTCAAAAGCTCTTCATAAAATTGATTTAATAATGTTCTTTACGAGGCGTAAGAAGATAGTAGATGTAGAAGATTTGTTGAAAATATTTGCAAAATTATTTGAAGTTCACTTAAAGTTTTTCTTAAAAAAAGAGATTTGAAGTTCTTTTCGTTGAAATTGTATCCAGGATTACTTAAATCACTTAAAATGACTTAAATTACAGGATAAATAGTGGAAAAATATTCAAAGAATACCTTTTAAAAATTCATAGATGAGCCAACTCCTGAAATTGCAACACAAATTGGTTCAAAAACTTGAATTCATCGAAAAATGTTTAGAAATAAGCCAGATGAAATCAATAAAGCAATTCCTTGTGAATTGCTAACATTTGTACCGATTATTGGAACATTGGAAAATATTTTCAAAGAAATGTCTGAGACAAAAGTAGTGACATTATTTTCCCAAGAGATTTTCTGAAGGAACCCTGGTCAAAATTGCTGGAGGAACTCTCAGAGGAGTTCTTAAAAGTAATCACTGAAAAATTAAATGGATTCATTTAGGCTGATACAAATATTTATTTTCTTTTATGTCCGAGACCACTTGGAAGGTACGAGGGGGGGGGGATAAAAATAAATAAATAACAAAAAAATAAAAACGAAAAAAAAGTTATTTCTTTCAAATTTTTATTTTTAACGATAGTTATTAAACTTTTTTCAATCGTCATCTGGATCATTATTTTACCTGGTTTTTACTCTAAAAATAAAAAAACCTAACTGATGTCAAAAAAATGATGAATCTTTTTTTTTTCTCCCCTTCAAATTTTTCGGATTTTTGAAGGGGGGGGGTGACATAAAAGAAAATTAATATTTGTATCAGCCTTATTTCGTCAAGCATAAGTAGACTACATACAATAATTACAATCAATTCTTACATGCTATGGACTAATTATATTGTCCTTTATTCGTGTTTTAAGCTGCTCTTTGGACATAGTAATGCCAATAAACGGGGTTGGTGGTTGGTGGTCTGATGGCTACCGCTTCTGCTTCATAAGCAGAAGGTCATGGGTTCAATCCCAGGCCCGTCCCTTTCCTCGTACTTTGTAGTTGTATATCTCTCACTTGCTTCTATCTTTCATTCTAAATCTATCACACTCAAACTATTCGTTCATAGCAAACGCTAGAACCAGAGACGGACGAGAAACCGTTTCCCTAACGATTCCATTCTTCCACGCGCATGCCTTTCCTTACGCCTGATACATAGGCAGTGTGCTAACCACAAAAGCAAACCTCTCTGCCATGCCTTTCCCCCAATCCATACACTCCCGCATGAACAGGCTTAGATGCAGTGGTATATACGGTCTACGTGGGAGCCAGTATAATGCATCATCAATTCCTCCCCCTTCCCCACATTGGTCTGCATTCTGACGTGGCAGGCACCATTGTCGTTAAAAATAGAAGATCACCAGCACTTATACACTGAGGATGCCTGTTAGTCCCAAGCATTCATTCGGTTGATTCCTTGTGTAAGTGCAGCTGATCTAGCGATACTGGAGTAGCATCCACGGGCTAGCTCAAGCTCTTTGGACATAGTAATGCCAATGAATTTGCGATGCACATTGTACTGACGCATTATATAATTAATTTTTCCGCTTTAAACATAATGCATTCTGTATGATTTTTCTAAAAAAAAACGCCTTGTTCTTAGATGCCGAGAAGGTGTATAGAAGTTTAATTGAGAGAGAAGCGCAGCTGAGGCAACACTTTTTGCAATAATGTTGTTTATGGAAAAAATCATTGTGAATTCCCGGCTTTGCTTAAGTGTTTCCAAGTTGATGAGCATGCAGCGTGCATCATATGACGGAAGTGGCGGAGTCTAATACAAGTTCCGAAGGGTGTATAAAATGAATTAGTGTGTTTGATGATACTAGGTGGCAGTATTCCAGAATTGGTCTTACATATGTAATAAACAATAGTTTAATAGTATATGGGTCTTGAAAATTGTTACTGAATGTCTTAATAAGGCTAAGCATGCTGTTTACTTTGCTTATTATACTGTCGTTCTACGCATATTTGTCCCACGGCTCATAAGGTTTACACAGAACATGGGACAAGTAGGCGTAGAAGGGCAGTATGGTTTTAAAATGTTTTACATAAGTGAGTTGTAAGTTTAAGATTGCGCCCAAATCCCTTAAAATTTGATACTTTTGCACTAGATGATTTCCTAACAATATTTTTTAGTTGAGGTTGTTACATGTTTTCGAATAAATACTATTGAATAATATTGTTTACATTGAGTTGGAATTGACTTTTTTGCACCAAGTGAAGGATTAGTATATTCATTCTAGATTTTGTCTGCTTCGTTGTTCTAATATGACCAATAGAGTTTAAAAAAAAACAGCTATAGTCTATGATAGTTGAACCAGAAACTTTCCTATGGAACCTCCATTTTGAATTCTCAAGAGTGAATTATGGAAGATTCGAAAGCAAATATAAAATAAATTCAATTTTAAAATCATGCTATATTCTTTTGATAAATGGTATAGCGGCCTAAATGGGAATTGAAATCGAGGTGACCAAATAGCGATTTCTTTGTGGCCAAATTGGCTTAAAATTGTGCATCTCAGCCATTGAATACAATAATTTTCAAAATCATAAAGTTGGATAAGTCGCCAGACATTATTTACTCCTCGGAAACCCGGATCCATAATGGCCACATAGGTCCCAGATATTGCAACTTATTCATGAAATATACTATCTTTATAAAAATTAGTGTTTGATGTGTCGTATGACACTATTTACTCATATTTTGATCCCGCAAACATTTCTCTAGAAACCCAGATTACGGTTCTAAGATGACCAAATGAGGTCTACACTATTCAGATCAGTCACGGTATGTAATAATTTGCAAAACCATGAAGTTTGATGTGTCGCATGATTGTATTTAGTCACTTTTGAAGAATGACCACGAACCGGATTTTCGGAAACCCGGAAATCGGTTCCAAGACAAATAGGTCCCAGACGTTGAAGCTCACCCATAGAACGTAATAACTTTCAAAACCACGAAGTTTGATGTGACGCATGACAATGTTCACTGGTTTTTAATAATTGACCCTGGAACCAGTTTCTTAGAAACCCGGATACCGGTTCCAAAGAGGCCAAATGGATTCTGAACTGATTTCAAATAATTGACTCCGGAACCGGTTCCTCGGAAACCCGGATACCGGTTCCAAAATGGCCAAATTGGTCCCAGGCGTTGCATCTCATCAGTAGAAGCATTAGCCGTAGAAGGCCAATGTCGCGACTGTTCGTGTGACCAACATCTAGTTTGCCACGCTCTGACAGCCTGAGTACCGGGCCTCAAAGTGTCAAATCAATTTTAAAGACCAAAACAAATCATTGGCATTTATAAAACAGCAAAAACTCATAACTGAAGGTAAAAATAATTAAAATCAGTTTTTGGTAACAGCGCCACTAGCGTTCTACTACTAATATTTCTATTATCTCATCCATAGAATGTAATAACTTCCAAATCATGAAGTTTGATGTGTTGCATGACAATATTTACCTACTGATGTTTAATAACTGACCCCGTGTGGCCAAATGGGTTCTGAACAGTGGAGCTCAGCCATAGAATAGGCCCACCCAGAGTGAATTTAGAGCAGAGAAAAAGTAGACTTTGTATGAAAATTTACAGGAAAATGAATGATAAGTTCATCCACTTCTCCTGGCCTATGCAATCGTTTGAAAAATCAGGTACAGTTAACTCTCCCTTACTCGATATTTCGTATCTCGATATCGAGTTAGAAAACCATAGTAAAATTTGGTTTTCATGGCTACCTCGATGGTCCCTAGGATCGCAGTTGCACTGATTTTGTGTTCTATAACTCGATACCTCCTTAACTCGATGGTCCCTTCAATATAGAGTTAGGGAGAGTTGACTGTAGTTTGATGTGTCTTATATGGTATTTACTTGCTTAAAAAAATATCCCCGGAACATCCGGTTATTTGATTCGCGGCATGCAGTCACCATGATGGCCTTCTAGACATGTGTCCCCATCGTTGTAGAGCTAATAAATGTAAAAAAATCAGCTGATTTGACTTTGAAAATTCACTTTTCTGAAAGTGGCCATTTCGAAACACCCAGTTTGATTCCGGAATAACTCCGGAACCAGGTGGCCAACCCTAAAATTCTGTCCAAGCCCTCAAACTAGAAGTATATCCGCTTCTTGTGTCAAAATTTGGTTTTAAAATATCAAAAAACAAAAAACAAAAAAGGAACAACCCAAAACGTATTTTTTTCAACACTTGTTTAGGGGCAGAGCTGCCAGATGATTTGATAGAAAATCTGTATCCAAGAGGTTAAAAAATCTGTGTCCCATACAAAAAAATCTGTGTCCATACAAAAATTGTTGAAAGAAAACCTGTGTTCCATACAAATTGAATCTGTGTCAGAATAAAAATATCTGTGTAATACAGAGAAATCTGTACATCTGGCAGCCCTGTTTAGGGGGCTTGGTAACGGAAGGGTTAATCTGGCGAATAGTCAGTTGATCGCTGTGTCAAACTTCCATAACCGTCGTTGCAACAATCGACCGATTTTTCAATCTTTTTAGTCGGCTGTTGAACTGTCAAATGTTCAAATGGGGTGGAATACAAACATCAGTCCAGCGGCCAGTGAGAAACTGAATGTTCGAAAGGTTGTTGTCTGTAGTTTTCCCGCTGGTTATGGATCAATAAGTTATGAACCCATCCTTTTAAATTCAATAAAACAACTTTCTGGGTAAGCCATAAATCTCACTTTCATTTCAAGGGAAAGGTATTTTCTTTAAGTTTGCGAAAATTTAGTGGAATTCCTTAAAACACCATCATCTTCAGATCAGACTCTGCTTGTTATTGGTGTGTGTTTTTTTTTTTCTTTATTTTTTATCTTGTTTACATACTTTGAACAAAAATGCGTGCACTGTACAGGTAACGATTTTTGTTTTGAATAAGAAGGTTCATTTTTAAAGCTCTTGGATTTTCAATTAAATAAATGTATTTTCAAAAATATTTTTGAAGTTTATCATTATAAAACTATCTTTGAAAATGAATTTTCAGACATTTCAAATCAACGATTATTTATGTATTTTGGAGTGTTTATTGAACTTGGAATAATTTTGTAAAATCTGAAAATATCAGAGAATTTCAGTTCTGTATACGAGTAAACACCCTGACTCGGGATGGTGGCATTCGGGTTGATGGCATGTTTTAAAAAGGAAAGAAAACCGAAATGTGTCCAAACATAGGTCTTTTTCTTATAGATATCGCGAGTAAAAACTATTCGACACCCAAAATGCGCTTAAAGGGAAATTAAAAACAAAAATAATATTTTATTCTTAAACAAAATATGGGTAATAGAGGGTTAAACGATCCAATTCTATTTTTCTGCATGTGGAAAACATCGCAACTATTATTATACATGAAATCTAGATAAGTTCTCTATATTGACATTCCCAAGTCCATGTTCATGTGCAGCGCTAGCTAGTTCTGCCAAATGCAACGCAGAGTAAAACATTGTTTTGTCTTTGTCCCATCGCAGCATTTCTACTGAGTGCCGTCTTACTCTTTCCCACACGCACATACTTAAAGCAATGTGACCGAATCGCCATCGCCGAACTGCAGTTCAGATTAGAGGAAAAATCTCTCGCGTTCGGTTGTAGGTACAAAACCCTACGTTTTTTCGTCATGTTGTGCTAGGCGAAAGTTTTTGTGCAGTGAAACGTTTGTAGAAAATTATGTGTAAAACCTAGAATTAGCACCAATTTGTGTTAATTTATGTCAAGAAATATGGATTAAGACGTGAAGTTCTTGTTTTACGTGTCAAAAAACAGTGAAGGTGCGTTGTAGTTAAATTATTGTTATTTTTTTAACCAAGCTCATGCAGGGGTTCATCGAATTGTGAGTTTCATGTTGAAGCTCCTCCATTTTGTGCGTGTGTTGTTTCTTCAGCATCGATCAGTGTCTGCCAGCTTGGTTTTATTTTTATGATATTTCTCATTCGGTAATGCTGCAGACATATTCTATCAAAATTGTGAAATTAAGTTTGGGATCGATTTTATTTTTCTTCTGTAAAAAACGCCAAGAGTTGTATTGATTGGCTTATTTGATGTCGCGGGTGTAGGACGCGTTCAGAGGTGGACAATGGTGAGGAAGAAGACAGTGAAAAAAGTGCCTTTAGAGCGACTTTCAGCCTGCGATTTAGTCACGTAGGCCACCGTATACTCTGGCGTATAGTGATTTTGTGCAGCAGGGTGAGCAAAAATTGTTACTTCGTTTAGTGCTGATGGTGCTCGTTTTATTTGCATATTATGTGTGGTTAATAGTATTGAGCTTGCACTCTTTGCAGGAAACGAATTTTGTTTCGAAGCTTGAAATTAATCAATAAAAGGTACGCCCGATTCGAATATGTGTCATTGTACATTTTAGCGATAAAGTCGGTCGTGTGCTTATTTGTGATCATTTTAGAAAAGGAATCATATCCATTGAGATTTCAATAAATATTGCGTCTATGAAAATTTGATTACATATTTAAAATGCAGATGAAAAAAAGTAAATCGTGTTTGTGATGATACATGTTTCATCTTGTCTGCATTGAGAGAATAATATGCGGCGACAAACACGAAAATGGCGATCAACTAATTTGATTGCCTTCTGTTACGTATAACAATAATCAGACATGTTTATATTTTCTTCCGCTATAACATATCAATTATCTACATTCAAAAAAAAAATCTCGACTTCAATCTTAAATGTAACCTTTAACTCATTACCGAATCCCAAAGCAAAGCTTTTCGTCATGTACTGTGCCATAGTATTTTCCGCATTGTTATAACCTCCAAGAACGGGAGTGGTTGATATCTCTCCCGACTAGTTTATCTCATAATTAATTGTTTGAGTTCATTGGAATACACGCTAATGAATTATAGTTTTGTTCAGATGTAATCTGGTAGTTCGTACACATGTATTTTTTCTTTATTATTTGAATAGATGAAACATAATTTCTTCATTTCATCAAATAAAAATAACAAGTTTGATGTCTTTTTATATGAATATTGATTGCAAAATTCTCAAATAAACTATAATTTGAAATAAGTAATATATTAAACAAAATACAACTGTAGATCCTAGAATGAAAGTATCACGGAAATGATACGAGCCTGTTTCAAACAAAGTAGCATAACAGCCATAAGGTAGCGAAGGACACACGAAAAGGTGAAACGAATTGTAGAAGACAGAAAGTATATTTTTGCTGCTAGTGATGATACGTTAACGTTGCAGCAGCAGTACGTGTGAAAACACATTCTCGCAGTGCAGAACAGGTTTTATCAATAGTTTATTTTCTCCGAAATTGCCGCCTGAGCGATCGACTTTTGATTATCGCCGTGACCGATTACTGCATTTCCTAACCTAGTTTATTGAACTACTACCGATCCGACGTAATTTCACACTTATATTTTCGATTCCGCAATTATAAGGGGTCCAGTTATGCAATTTACAATATATTTAATATATTTGTGAAATAGCCATTAGGGGCCCAGACAGCTGTAGAAGAACATAGTGGTAATGGCTAAGACCAAAGGCGCAATAGCGCCCCTAGAGAAGTCGCCCGAGTTGCTGCGATCGATAATCGATGTACTCTTCCCGCATCATCCCACAAGCCCATGGCCCCCAGCGCCGCATGCGGCAGATGAAGGAGAAAAAGTGGCGATGGTGACGATCGAAGAGCTGGCAGAGGTCGTGAAATCATTCGCGTCAAACAAGGCACCGGGATATGATGGTATCCCGAATGTTGCCTTAAAGGCGGCAGTGAATGTGGATCCGGACATGTTCAGAACCACGATGGAACGCTGCATAGATCAAGCAGAAGTATGGAAGCGACAGAAAATGGTGCTACCCCCCCAAAGCAGGGAAACCACTAGGTGACCCGTCAGCGTATAGACCTGTCTGTCTACTAGATACGACGGAGACGTTATTGGAGAAGTTGATTCTCAACAGTCTAGTACCGTATACGGAAGGCGCTGACAGCTTGTCCAACAACCAGTTTGGATTCAGGAAAGTTAAATCTACTCTGGACGCTACCCAGTAGGTCGTTCAGACAGCTCAGATGGCAATCGAGCATAGAAATAGCGCATACGTTACTGCGCGGTTGTCACTCTGGATGTGAAGCATGCGTTCAACAACGCAAGCTGGGAAGCGATAGCCCACGCACTTCATCGCCTTAAGGTACCTTCTAGATTGCAATTTTGATGGAAAGATTGGTGGCTACGCCAACGACATCACCGTAGTGGTCTATAGCGAATCGATGGAGGAAGTAAAGTTGATACCAGTGCACTCTATCTCCATAGTTGCTGAGTGGATGAAATCTAGGAAACTAGGACTGGCCCATCGCAAGACTGTGGCAACGGGCGCTCGGTAGGTGATTGCGCCATAGAGTCCAAGCGATCTCTTAGGTATCTTAGGGTAATGATTGATGCCAAGCTCAGCTTCGCTAGCCACGTTGAATATGCTTGTAAGAGAGTATCTACGGCTATAGCGGCGCTTTCAAGGATGATGCTTAAAACTCTGCTGTAATTGCCACCAAACGCAAGTCTCTTGCAGGCGTGGCGCTATCCATACTAAGGACCAATCTGGTCAAAAGCGCTTAGAACGTGTAGAAACCTAAAGCGGTTGGAAAACACGTATCCTATACGTGTTTAAGAGTAGCAAGTGCATACCGAACGGTTTTTTAAGAGGCCTACTATGATGCCGGGATTACGTCCATCGGGCTCATCATCAAGGAAGATGTTTAATGCTTCAAACAAAGAAGTACCAGAGTAGTCAGCAATGCGTGTAAAGATACAACGCTAAGAGGCCGGCAGCAGGAAAGGGATAACTCCACTATCGGTAGATGGACTCATCGCTTTTTGCTGGTGTGGAGGAAACAGCGGAGCATATCGTGTTCGATTGCTCTTGTTTCATTGTTGTGAGAGATCGCATGAGCGCTACATGCGGAGGGGACAAGTCCCCGGACCATATAATCCAGAGAATGTGTGTGGATGTCGAGTGCTGGAATGCCGTAACTACGGCTCACTTACATTATGCCTGAGGCGCGTTCACGTTCAAAACTATTATATTTCACGTTCCTGATTCTAGCCGGATTGGGGGTGTTACTTTCACGCACTACAACGGACACGGCAAACCGAACTTGGAGGATTATCCTCAACTCAATCAGGGGTAACTTGGGGGTTTTCTTTAATCACTGCGTAAACACAACGTGTACGTTTGAGGTGTAAAACTGAGTTGCGCGTACGCCTGCGCTTGCACTGACTGCTCAATACACTCTTAAGTGTTTTCACTTAGAGTGTAATAGAATATACATTAAAAACCATGGGCAGGACAAACGTTGGCAAATATTTTATGCACAGTGAAGCCGCGTGGTAAAGATGGACAAATTATGGGTGAAATTATGAAAAAAATCCACGTGCTCGGCTGGATAATGAGTAACCACGGGTACACTTAATTTAAGAACTATGCGGATTGGATTACCGAACAGCTCAATATAAGTATTAATTTATATTAGAGTGTTACTGCCTCTCTGTACTGCCCATAACTGCATATTTGTAACATTCGACAAAAGTAGGCATTGAGTAAATGGGATACCAAGTTTGTATTTGACTGCAGTATTGGAGGAAACTAAAATTTCAAAAAATCATTAAGAATTCAAAAGAGCTTAGAAAATAATTCTGATAGAAATTTCGTTGCTACTACATTATGAGGCTCATGTATAATCTCAATGTGACTGTTATGCGGTTACAATTGCCAGTGTGACAAAACAACTTGGTATTTTTTTTCGAATTTTCTAGAACAAACTCACAGATTTTAGTAAGTTGATCGAAAGTATTTATCATTTGATGACTCTCCCCGGTATTAACTCCAATTTGTCAAAAATGTGGAATGTGACTGTTATGCAGTTATGGGCAGTGTAGTAGTCATGTCATCACTTGAGTGAGAACGACACGTTGATAGCCTTTCCACATCTTTACTCTTCCACAATACAGTTGTTGTGGAAGCGATGTAGGTATGAAAGGCAAACAGTTTCAACACTAAAATAAATCGCACTCGCTCTTTCCGCGTGTGAAGTGATATGAGATGGAAGGATATGGGTTATGAAAGGGGTCCGCGTGGTCTGTAGGGATTTGAATTCTAAACTTGTAATCAACTCAGTTATTGGGTCACCAAGTGGCACGGTAGCTTAGTTGGTAAAGCGCTCGTCTAGCATACAAGAGTCCTGGGTTCAAATCCCAGTCGAGCACGTGGATTTTTTTCATAATTTCACCCATAATTTGTCCATCTTTACCACGCGTAATGAGTTAATAATGAGTTAATTAATTTAATAACCAGCTCAATATAAGTATCAATTAAAAATAAATTTGTTCGAAGCACTCATGAAATTTTGGGTTTCTGGTAGGAAACGTGGATGAATTCTCGAAAAAATCCACATGAACAGGCGAAAGAATTTTTGCAGGGTTTCTAGAAAAAAAAAAAACCTTAACCCTCTAATACCCAAATTTTTATTTTCGATTTAAGTATTATTTTTCGTTATCTAAAATCGTTAACACGTTTTGGGCAATTATTTATTTTTATTCACAAATTTTGAAATTTTGGTTTATGATTTTTATAATTTTTATTTTTGAACATCCCTAGCTTTTTTCATTTTTTCTTGAAGCCTTTTCTAGTTGTTGATTTGTGGCAATAATAAAAATGTAAATTTTTACGGCACTTTTAAAAACATTATTTTTTTTATTTTTTTCGGAGCGTATTTTATTTTCCGTGTAACTAACGGAAAACAGGTTTGAAATAATATTAATACCACCAGGCTCTTCTTTTGTGATAGGTTGATCGTAGAAAAATATAAAAAGTACGATTTTTTATATTACACGTTAAATGAACCCCAGGCATTTGTAGGTTATATAAGAATGCAGTTTTTCAAACAATTTCTAAAAATACAAAAAAGTTTCAAAAGTCATAAAAAACTTTTCTAATATGCCTGTTATGAGTCAAAGTATAAGCCAAAAATTAAAACATTTTGATTTCCGAGCTACGAAAACATATACAAAATTCCAGAGTGTACCCCGTCTAAAGGCGGGGTTGGGTATTAGAGGGTTAAGCTATTGTTTTCAAACACTCTTGGATAAATTATTGTGAATATTCTGCGAAAAAAATCCGTAGAAATCTTTGGAAGATTTCCTTGAATAACAACTGGAGAATTCAATTGAAGGGTAGTTTAAAAATATCTGGAAAAAATACTAGGATAGTTACAGAAAAAAACAAAGTTACAACTATGGAAGTTACTGGAGGTAGTAGCTTTGGAGTTCTCAAGGATTTCCTGGAGCAACAATTTTAAGCATCCTTTGAAAATTAGCTGGAAGAGTTTCTGGGAGAATTGGAAAAGAAGTCTCGAAGAATTTCTGGAGCAATCCCTGTAGAGAACCCTGAAAGTATTCTGAATAAAATCACTGCTGAAACTTTTCCTAGGGGAATCTGAGACGAATCTTTTGAAGAGACGGTTGAACCATTACAGTCTCTGAAGGTTTGTTTGGAGCCTGTACAGTAGACTGATGCAAATTTTGAAATTTTTGGCTCCCCTATGCTTAAACGATGTCAATTATGATGAAAATGATCCTCCCAAAATTTGAAGTGATTCGGAAGAACTTTGGTTGTGCACACGCTATTTGAAGTTTATATGGAAATTTCTATGGAAAACGCAAATCTTTTGTGTTCAGTCCTCTAACTGCTCGTCATAATAATGTATGGAAAAAGGAACACACTCATCTCATGTGAAAACTTCCCAGCTACAACTTTGCCGAAGACCACATGTTGATGGGACGTCAGGATAATTTGTTATTATTGATAACAAAGTCTAAATCATGCTGAGATGATCATTCAATTACTTTCAGAGCAACACTGCTTTTTTGCTGTAGAACATAGTAGCCTGGATTACTTTGATCTATTCTTCCCGCCAGGAGCACCGTTTACACCTTTTTACGGGAGCGGGCCATTTGGCATAAAGCCATTTGGCATAAGGTCATTTGGCATAACGCCATTTGGCATAAAGGACATTTGGCATAACGGTCATTTGGCATAACGGACATTTGGCATAATTTTTAACTGTGAAAGATGAGGGTCATTTGGCATAACGGACATTTGGCATAATTTCAATATATTTTCTGTACATACTTAAATTGAAGATTTTTGCATTTTATTACTGTTTCATATTAGTAACAGCTGAATCTGTTCTATAATAATTTATTTATTCTCTTCTCTGGCTAGCCGCCGAAGAAGCACAACAAATGCGGTATAAATCCATCAGAAGATTCCGGTTAAATCATACCACCGAATTCAATCGGATTGTAAACTTTGTAGATGTATTTTAAACGACATTTGTTGACTTCCAATGATCTCGCTTACTAATAGACGAAATACCGAAGGGAAAAATGGTGAATTTCTTTCAGATTTTATATGCTCAGGTGATGACTTTTGTGAATTGAGCATGTTTGAATATTCAATAAATATGGATTTATCTCATTTCGTCTATTAGTAAAATCGATTTTGAACGAGATAGAAAATATAGCTGTGTGCGTTTGAAATGCAAATATCAAATGCGGGAACACCAAATGCGGTAAGATTTTTAATAAGGAAGGCGAAGTCAAAGAGTGATTTTCTTTGCTATGTTGGCGGTGACATGGATCATGGTTGCTAAGTATCCTTTGGCTACTTTGTGTTACCGCATTTGCATATCAGTTATACTGGATTTGCACGTCAAATGCAAACAGCAATATCATCTTCTCTTAAGGTGGAGATGAATCGAAGCCAAAGTTCAAATTTTCAAGAGCACGGATCTGGAGAACCAAGCATCCGTTTAAGCTGAAAACTTAATCGATTGGTCACTAGCTGGTGGTGACCAATCGATTAGGTTTTCAGCTCAAACGGATGTTTGGTTCTCCAGATCCGTGCTCTTGAAAATTTGAACTTTGGCTTCGATTCATCTTCACCTTAATTTTGCTCAGAGATACTCGAAAGACTGCAAAATCATTAGATGGGAAGAATCATTTTCTTCAGGTGCTCATAGTTGAGATACAAGGCACACAAAATATTAAATTTTAAGATGACTTTGCAGAACTTAGTAGGCCAATAAATCGAAAAAATAAAACACTTGAGAGCGACGATTTTTTTTTATTAAAAATACTCAATTATCGCGGCTCTTAAGCTAATCGTTTGCAGAGTTGCTCGCTGTCACTATCCACGCCTAAAACTTGCTGATTTGTACAGGCAGACTGCGATACAATACGGATCATTCTATATCACATCAACATCATGCTGTCTACTCCAACACCAATGCATTGATGATTGATAGCGATAGACTATGGATATCAATGATGGGTTAAGTTCAATTTTAAATTAGGCAAATAAAATGGCAACTTATCAATACAATATTTTTGATAAAGCTGCAGATGAATTGAAACTATGTGTTGGTCACAGAAGAACAATAATAACTTGGAGAATTGTCACTTCTTCTTCTTGGCATTACGTCCTCCCTGGGACAGAGACTGTTTCTCAGTTGGGATTCAGCATGGCTTTGCTTTGTAGCCACGGACTCTAGCCACTTGGCTAAGGAAGGCCCCATAGAGAAGGAGAATGGTCACGTGATCACTCATTCTGAATTGATTATAATCTAGAGTGCGATGTCCAATGCATTGATGATTGATAGCGATAGACTATGGATATCAATGATGGGTTAAGTTCAATTTTAAATTAGGCAAATAAAATGGCAACTTATCAATACAATATTTTTGATAAAGCTGCAGATGAATTGAAACTATGTGTTGGTCACAGAAGAACAATAATAGCTTGGAGAATTGTCACTTCTTCTTCTTGGCATTACGTCCTCACTGGGACAGAGACTGTTTCTCAGTTGGGATTCAGCATGGCTTTGCTTTGTAGCCACGGACTCTAGCCACTTGGCTAAGGAAGGCCCCATAGAGAAGGAGAATTGTCACGTGATCACGCATTCTGAATTGATTATAATCTAGAGTGCGATGTCGCATCACTGCTTTTGGTTGCCAAATCAAAGTGATATTGATAGCTCGCAGCTGATATTAATAGTTTATGTAAATCAACCGTACGCTGTTATGACTGATATTGAGCAACTCTGATCATTTGCTACAACTTTGCTGAACATACCAACTCACGATTCGTTAAAATAAAGAAGTTGGCCTATATCTACTTCAATCTTGTAATCATCGTAAAAAAAAATTGATGCGTACACTTTGTAGTACTGAAAATTCGGTGTCCGGCCACTTGGCCGAATGCCATTTGGCCGAACGGGTCATTTGACCGAATGCCGTTTGGCTGAATCATGAAAATAAAAATCAAATAACACCACCTCTGATATGTAGGTTTCATAAGTGTGACCCAATAACTGATAAGCTCATTAATTTGTTGTTTTTCATAATGTGACGGGACGTAATTTATTGTCACTCTATAAGAGCTCTAAGAGAATAATAAAATCGACCCGTTAAGGTGATTATAGAACGAAGCCACACTTCAAATTTTCAAGAGCACAAGACTTTAGAACCAAACAGCGCTCCGCGTAGAAAATCTATCCCATTGGTCACCACCAGCTAGCAAGCAATTTGATTGATTTTCAACGCGATCTAATGTCAGATACTCTCGTCTTGTGCACTTGAAAATTCGAAGTTTGGCTTCGTTTTAGAATCACCTTAACTCAGGACGAAGTTGTGAACTCCTCACATTGCGTCAAGACTCTGAGGTGACGGTGAATTCGCCTCTGGACTACCAAAGGTGTAATAAGGTTTCAAGTTTTTTATTGATTTCATCAGATTTTTTTCCTTCTTTTGCACATAGGCTATTTATTCGAGTTATACTATTGAAAATAGTTCAGCTTATATTTTAATTGGGAATTTTACCTTCTTTAAATCATCGGAAGTTCTTTGAAGTTGTACTGATAAAATTATTATATGCATTACACTTGCCTAAATTTTCATAAGAGATTTTTCCTTCTTTTGATCATAGGCTGTTCTTTCAATAGTGAAGTATTTCTCATAGTTATTCATGTTAAAGCTTATAATAAGGGTATCAGGGGTAATATGCACCCCAGGAGTAAAATGAGTTTTCGGGGATTCTACAAATATTTTAGAAAAATTTAGACATTTTTCTGGAAGTTCGATTTGTAAAACTGCATGTTGTGGGTCACTCCTATTTGCCCTTGACGATTTTTTTCCAATTTTTTTACAAATACTCATAAAAGATTCCCTTACGTCTTATGAACCTATGCATGCTATAAAAAGTTTGACTTTTACTGTGCGCCCTGTTTTCAAGTTGCCCGTTAGAGGGAGCGAGACAGCACCAACACACGGCGCACAGTAAAAGTCAAAAGAATAAAAGGATTTATGGCACGTATGGCTCATTCAAAACACATTTTTTTACCTCAACTTGGGTGAGTGTCATTCTCCTTTCAGCACGAAATGTTTTTTGAAATACTACTAAAAAGCTAATTATGTGTATGTCAATGATGGTGTAACCTTATTCATGAATAAGCTGAATAATTTCTTTGAAATTCATTATAAATCCATGCTCGTTCACTTTTGTTTTCAATTTCGGCCGAACGGCATTCGGTCAAATGGCATTCGACCAAATGACATTCGGCCAAATGACCCGGAACCGAAAATTCTGAACATATTATCAGAAGTAACTATGGCTCTAAAATCAATAAATCGAGACGAAAACCTCATGTCCGCCTAAATTAGCTTCCTGGACCAGTGTGCACTGGTTGATCGGGTTCGTTGAAACACGAAATGTTATTTAAAAGATAATTGTAGTAGCAATGTTAGTCATTACCTTGTTTTCAATTTTTAATTTCAAATTAAGAAATATTGCGTCACTGATTGACGCCCTAGTTCATCTTCTGTTATCCTGTTTAGTCATGACATTTATCTAGAGATTAACCCTTCTTTTAAACATAAGGTATTTCGAGGGTTATTGCTATAGCGATTCGACGCATTATTTTGTTATATAGGAATTTGCCCTTCTGTTTAACATGACTTTTTCTTTTGCTTAATATTACAACAGTTTTTTCATACAGAAAAAGGAATATCTGAATTATTATACCAAATAACCCTTACTTTTCAGATAGTTTGATATTATGCCAAATGTCCGATATGACCTTTACTTCACATATGGTTTGATATTATGCCAATTGATTCTTACTTTACACATGTCTTGATATTATGCCAAATGACTTTTTATTTTCACATGGTTCATAATTATGCCAAATGACCGTTATGCCAAAAGGCTGTTATGCCAAATGTCCTTTATGCCAAATGGCGTTATGCCAAATGACCTTATGCCAAATGGCTTTATGCCAAATGACCCAGACCCCCTTTTTACCTTATATGTAGAGTGTTGGTCCCTCAAAGAACATCTGAGTGTGTTCAAAACCAGAGAAGCAATAATCAATATTGACATAAATTCTAAAAATATATGAGTTACGGGCTTCTAAAAAATGAAGCAAAATTATCGAAAAACAAGTTATTGCAGTTTGGATTAATTTTGGTAAAACATATTAAGTTAGGGTAAATGTTCCAATAGTGGAGGTAATAAGCACTATTCAACTTCATTGATTCGCCCAAAATTCAAAAAGTGCAATAAATGTACATATTATTGTTGTAACGGGAAGTAACGAGCATTTATTAAATGAGTGATTTCATCGCAAGTAACCAACAGTGAAAAATTATGCCTCCACTATTGGTACACTGTTCCTTTAGTTACGGTATATTTTTATTTTGTGTTCCTATAGTTGCGGTCTCCATTGTTTTCTTATGGGAACACATAATCGCAACTATTGGTACAGGAGAGACAAGTTTTTAAAGATTTGGTCGTATTGCATCAATTCTGAAACAATTGAAACGATGTTTTCAACTATTTCGTGTATCCACAAGCCAATACGTCGAGTGGCAGTGTCTATTCTGTGGCTAATTCAATGAAATCCGTATAAATGGCACTATCGCAACTATAGGAGCACCTACAACTAATGGATCACTTACCCTATTGAGTTATGATTCTTTTTGATTTTCATACAAAAAAATCTTACCATAACATAGGAAGGGAAAAAATAAAATAGTCTTACGCAATTAATGGACAACCTACCAGGGAATCTCTTGCTAACAAAAGCATCAAGAACTAGAGGGTTGAAAAAAATAACACCATTGCCATAAACAGTTCAAATAGCATTATATAAATCATACATCTGGATTTACATAATGTTCAGAAATTCTCAAACATGGAGAAAGCTTCAATATTTTGAACAGAGTCCCTTCTTCAGACGAATGGAAAACATGACACATGAAGAAACATTTATGGGATACCTCGACGTCATGGATAATTCTTGATTAAGTTGAACTTCTTCAAATTTCGCGGCTTTCTCCTCGAAGAAAGAAAAATCATCAACTCTCTGTTATTGGAAAAATTGCACTCTCTTCACTGGATAAACGTAGAAAACCTTGTCACGATTCCAATGATGTATTTAGATGAATGTTTTCCTTTGAAAACAAAATAGTATTTATTATCATCATTATACTGTAATTCTAAATCATTCCAAACGATGTGATCAATACTATTAGCTTTTGTTATTAACCTAATTAAAAAAAATGGCTATAAGAATTCATCACAGTATCTATGATTGTTGTTTGCCATATTTCGCACATCTTGCAGCAGTACAACATTGTAAGGAACTGCCCATCTACTAAGGACGAAATTACAGTTTCGATTATGCTGTTGTGTTTCCAGCAAGCTCTTAGTTTACCAAGGTACCTATATTTCAATTTCTGATAACCTTTTACTGGATAAACGTAAATAATCTAGCTGTCATTCTAAATCATTCTAAGTATGTGAGAAATAGACTCAAATGATAGGGTAGATAACCCGGGTAGAGGAGAATTGCAAAATAATAACAAAACTTACTATTAAAATAGAATGTTAGAATAGCAAAATTTGTTCTTTTTTTGTTTGAAATAAGAGATAAAATAACAAAAATAATAACTAAATTTATATGGCATAAAAACTGAATAATATCATATTTTGCTGTTATAATAACAAAATAATAGCAAAAATATAGGCAACCGTAAATAACAAAATATGTTATTATTTAGATATTGATAACAAAATAATAACTAAATAAGCTATTCACGAGTAGATCAAAATAATGGTAATTTTAGTTCTTTGACTTTAATATCTAAATTTAGCATGATTGAAAAATAAACTTTTTACTTTTCTGCAAAAAGCATTTGCTTTTTAAATATTCAATGAATATCATAGGAATTGTAAAACTAACTATTATGGCAAAATTTGATATTGATTTGTTCTCATGAATTATTTAAATAAAGTTTTCAAATATTAAAATAATGACATATTTTACTGTGATAGCAATGTTTGTTATTCTTTAGATATTTAATGTTTTTAGTACGTTTGCACAAATAACAAATTTTACTATGATAGTACATTTTGTTATTGATTAGTTATTACATGACTTTCAAAAATAACATACCAATGACAAATTTTACTATGATTGTATGTTTTGCTATTGATGAGATATTTACAGTCGACTCTCCACAACTCGATGTTCTATAACTCGATATACTCTATAACTCGATGGATTTTTCGGTCCCTTCAAATGTCCATACATCGTGCTCTCCATAAGTCGATATTTCTATAACTCGATATCTCCACTAGTCGATGTCACGTGAGAGGTTATTTTCCTTCCAAAACTCGATATCCATTTTTAAATCCTTCTTATTCGGGGAAACTCAGACTCCAAACAAGAGGATGTGAATAAATACTTGCAAGTTGTAATAAAAGCTGAAAATCATTAAAATAATAAAAAAAAATTGTCAGTAAAAATAACGTGATTTTTGGAGCATTTCGAAAAAAGTTACCAAAAAATAGTTAGTATGATACTATTAACAAAATAATATTGCTTTCTTACAGAACTGATCATATATGTATTGGAAATACAAAAATTTGTTCCTTTGATTTTGGGACTTTTTGAGTCGGTACATTCTATAACTCGATAATTCTATAAGTCGATGGTCCCTTGAATATCGAGTTATGGAGAGTCGACTGTATGTCATATATTAATAACATAATAATGGTTAAACCAGATATTATTGCAAAATTTGTTCTTATTGTACCTTTATTTTGTTATTCACCTCTACCCGGGAATGTTAGCTTTTGTTTTTGAAATCTTTGACTGCAAGAATGCAGTTGATTTGCTTATATACATTGGAACAGAGTATTCATGATTGGCGTTTGTTTCATTTCGCACAAGTTGCAGCAGCAATGATGTTAAATGACTTAAATGAACACTGTTGTAGATTTTCCAATTCGTTTCCATAAGATAATTCAAGATATAATAATGTTTTACCCAGGACTCCATATGTATTGAGTTGAGAGATTTTGCCAAGGATGAAATTTCATCTTTGATTCTGCTCCAGAGAATGTGCTACCCACTCTACAAATCATGGCTGAAACTCTTCTCCTTTTCTCAATCCTCCATATTATTTTTTCTGTTTCAATGATCAATCGTAGCAACAAGTGAAAATACAGTCAATCTATGACACACGTTTGCTACCCACATAATAAATACAAAGACACAGACCCTACTTTGGGTACGAATCTATTCCGCTTACTGCCTTTATCCTTTCAGGTCACCTTTTCTCGATACCTGCCGGCAAAAATCCCGTCTCGCACAGAAGATCAAAGTAGATAAATACAGTGCATCTTTTCGTCTCTTCTTTCAGAAATGATCGTGTACTAGTTTCCTGAAGCAGCCGATAACAGCTACGAGCTCGGTTGCAATCGAAAAAGCTAGCTAGCCAGAAAGTGAAAAACCCGAAGAGTGTAACTGTGAAGTTTTGAAATTAACAGTGAAAATAGTATAAAAACGTGCGTGAAATAGCTTGCGCTGTTGTCGATTTAGACGCGAATAATTATAAAAAATGGGTGAGGTGAAAATACAAGTGTTTCGGCCAACGTGGGAGGAGTTCAAGGATTTCCCGAAGTACATCGAATACATTGAGTCCCAGGGCGCGCATCGGGCAGGATTGGCCAAGGTAAGTGGAATAATTGCTGTTTTTGATACATATTTTGGTTTTATTCAAATTTTATCAAATATGTCTCGAAGTACTTGGTAATCTCACTAAAACAAAGATATCATAGTCAGGGACAGATGAAATCTTCTGTTCAACATGTTTAAAATTTCAAACATAGCCGAATTTCAATTGTTTTGGTTTAGGGCCAACGCTCTTTTATTTTTCTATCCTAATAAGCAGTCTATAGCGGATTATTTCGCTGTTGGAAGCTGGACATATTTTTAACGATCGTTTGGTAAATTTTTATTGAAAAGCGTTCAGGCTAAGTAGCCCGTCATTCGTTTTGGCAGCCGTGGCTATTTTTCAGCTTGCAATTTCAAAGTGATAAAAGTCAGTCTTGATAGTTTATACCGACTTGAAAAAGTATCACTGTACGCGCTTACATGCATAAAGTATGGACCTATGCACAGGTTCACTATTTGACGTTTTAGCGGTGCCGTGTTATTTATGTGACCATGGAAACCAGTGAATTCGGCACCGCTCAAACGTCAGATTAGTGAACTCGTACATCGGTCCATGCTGAAACCAACCGATTTTCGTTGATTCGAAATCGTGAGATCAACTAGCAACAATCATCAACGACGACTAAAAATTTCAATGACGGCCTACTTCGCATTCAGCAGATAAAATCTTATTCCAAATGGAATCGAGTTCAATACATTTTTTTAAATGTAAAACTTCAAAATCCTATGGTGGCGTGGGATGGTATCATATTTTCAAACTGGATTATACATACACTTTTGCAGAACATATGTACCTATTTAAAAAGATCGAGAAAAAGTTATAGATAGCAGTAAAATATAAACATGCCACCTTCAAGAAATGCGCGACAAACGAATAGCGGAAGTGTGAGTAAGCCTGCCCGCATAAAAACGTGCCATTGAATAAACTATTACAATATTATATAGTCGATACAATACATCGTATTGTACACAGAAAAAATCCGTTCTCGTATCCGTGAACAGCAGGCGTGAACTCGTCAACAACAAAAATACACCGTGAACTAGATCATGTATACAAGACCATCATGGTAGTTCACGGTGTATTTTTGACAGTTCACGTTTTCCAGAACGCTTTTTTGAGCGTGTAATAGAATGTCGAAATGACGTTATTCTTGTTGAGAATACAATTCAAAAACAAATTACTGTTTTGTAACAGAAATTGTGTGGTTTTGTAATGGTTATATGTTACAATTTTGGTCCAATTTTCAAAAACAGTTACTTGCTTTTTTCTTTGGCAGAAGTAAACAAAACAAGTTCAAAAGCAAGAAATATTAGGTGAAAAATAAGTGTTAAAAAAGTCAAAATAAATAGTTTTGTAAAATGAAGGGATATTAGCTGTGATTAAAGCATGAATGCAATAATGTTAACAGTAGTTTACGAAACAATTTGCAGAATGATGAGCACAGCACGAGTCGTACATTTTTTTTTGCAATTTCGTAGAAGACCTCTTGAGGGAATCAGAATGCCATCATTTAACGATCAACGCTCCGTCATTGTAACCATCGTCATCATCGAAGCTTGTAAAGCAGTTTTTCTGTTCAAAACTAAAAATTATTCAATGAAAAAGTGTTCACTGTGTTTCGGTTGGAGAGCAGAATATAGTGAACACATTTTCCTGCAATTTTACTTAATTTTGAACGAGAAAACTGCTTTTGAAAATTCCGAAATCAATGACGGATCCTGCTTCCTTAACAATTTCTGATTTTTTTTGTATAATGACCCAATACTCAACTTATGATAGTTGCATGATAGAAGAGCGTTGCGTAATAATCATTACGCAACTAAATCCAGTTGCGTTATGACGAACCCATGACAGATTGATTTGATGAAAAACAGCCTATTACTTATGATGAGAAATTGCAAAAAGGTCTTTATTTATATATGAGTTAAAATTAGTTTGGATACTAAGGAGTGTATCGAAAAGTAGTCGCAAACATTCAAAACCGTTTCAAAAATATTGGGTTGAACCCACAAACAATTTTTTGATCAGAAGTGCTTTACAATTGTTTTAAAAATTATGATGCGGTGATATTGTTTCAATAAAGTGGCATTTTTTATGATAATTTTTCGAATTACTAACAGATGACGATGAAAATCTTGCACACCTCTGAATAATTTGATGTGTTAAAAAATGTGTTAAATTTTGAGAAAAAATGTTTTTTGTTTATGCTTATATATTCTGTGTCACAACTCTCAAGACATGGTGTAAAACATTTATTGAAAAATACATTAACAAGCATTTGAGAGCAAATACAAAAATCGAAAAATGTCGATTTTTAAGGACCAATGAATGCCAATAATTGGAAATCTGTCATCTCGAATTCCATGTCCCCGAATTATCCATAATGCCTAATGACAGTACGCCGAATTCCATTATCGCGAGGCATTGTCATTCGAAGTTATTGTACACTAGTGGTCCCGGCAAACTTCGTCTTGCCATCAAGTAGGCTGTTTGATAACGTCAAGAATCCCACCATACAAAATTACACCTTAGTCTTCTCCCGTTTTCCCAAATATTTCGGACACTTTCCTGAACTTTCTCCTCGCACCCGTTCCGTGACCCGTTCTCAAGTCATTTCGTGACATACAAACATCACTCCATTTTTATTTATATAGATTCGGGGTAGTGGCATCCGAGGTAATGGGGTAGAGCCGATTTTTGACATTAAAATGTGTATATGTTTACATTTCATTAGGCTGCGCACTCCGCTATAGGCCTATTCAAATGACGTCTCAAATCAGCTGATCGGGAAGCACTTTGACATTTCTTCTATGAAAATGACAGGCCCGTGTTAGCACCGGTCCTCTACCGATGTAAACAAATGCATAGACGGATCTGTCACATGAAAAGACCTATACTTTTTTCGATCTCTTGACTGTTACTACGATCCCTGTGTTGGTGCTGTCTCGCTCTCGCACATGCGTGACTTAAAAACAAGGCTGACAGTAAAAGTCAAAAATTTTATAGCGCACACAGCCTAATTCAACGAATGAAAATCAACGACCCATGAAAGTCAAAAATATGTCAGTGATTGTCAAATGCAGCTGAAGGTCATACTAAAAACATCGCAGATCAGACAATGTTCATTGAAAAACATCGCAAACCAGTCATTTTGTTCCACAAAAACTGACAGAAAACGTAGCGATAACTTCAAAATTGGTTTATTAGAGTCTGTCTACACCCCGTGCTATTTTTTTATTTTCAGTAACCCCTCCTCCCTTATAGTCTTTTGGCCACACAAAAAAAAATCAAACACTTAATCCACTAGACGTTTAGTACCATAGTCCGTTTGGCGACATGACAACATTGATGATATTGCTATTACTTTCACGTTATACGTACCCGTCTCATGTCATGTTTTAGTCATAAAATAATCGATCAGCTGATCCAAAACGGTTCGCAAATGCACTATTTCCACAAACACACTCTTGAACGATCAACAAGCAAAAAAGAGCACGGAGCGAACACACAGCAATAACACTTTGCGGAAGTGTGAAATTGTGTTTGAAATTTAATAAATCATTTCGTAGAACTCGAGAACAGTTGTACTGTCAAAATCCTGTTTGGCATAAAGCGCTGTCGAAAAAAAATACGTAACGCTTGAGGGAGGGGGAGCGTCATAGAGGAGAGGATCCAAAATTTCTAATTTTAGCGTTACGTAATAAAAATAAATCAATACTGCATAAGAAGTTTATTATTCTCAGCAATTAACCATCGTAAAAATCAAATATTTTATGAAAAATAGTCAACTGGTCGCAGTTGTATCGTTGGTTGGAATATTGCACATCATTATATATTGAATGTACCGTTACAAAAAAATGACTTAACTGTCAGTTCGACACTGCAAACTGACAGCTTCCACTTGTTTTGCATGGCAAACATCACTTTATGCTAAATGTCCATTCGGTGAAACCGAATGCAGCATGCAAACGATATAAACATGTTGCGCTGCTTTGTGCATTTTTTCTGTCTGTTTTGTTCTACCATTCGCAACAGACTCAGTAGCGGCCGAACGCCATCTCGCTTCGGGTGCTGAAACGAACTCTACCGAGCAAGCACATGGTTTGTATCTATCCATCCGCTTGTTTACCTCGAACCTGTTTTGTGTTTTTTTTCTATGTCGCTGAATCGTTGCATGACGGCCGGGTTGAACTCTCTATGGGAGGAAAAGATTGTTCAGATGAAAAAGGCTATACTATGTTTGTTGCTTGGGTTGGTTATTCCATTTGGCTTACCGTTTTACTCTGCGCGTAATTCTCGGTGTTTGCCTGGCACTGTTTACACTACAGCAAAAATGGGCGAAAGTGGCAGCAGATTATGGTACATTAGTAATTTAAAAACCAATTTGCTTCTTTCTATATCGAGTAATGAATAGTAACATACAAGTATTTTTTAGAATTAATGCACCATATGTATTAATTTTGATTATCAAAGTTTGTTCATTTGTTTTACGTAATCAATGAAAAGCCCCTAATTATTTTATATGAATCATTAATTAAGATATCTTTTTATATTTGTTTGATAATATAATTATGATCATTATTTTTTGTTAATCAAATACAATATGCAAACATTAGATTTGATTTATATGATGACGAAATGATATTTGATTTCGTCCATTATCCGCAGGTGATCAGTAAGCACGATAATACGGCACAATAACAGCGTTATATTTATGCACAATATAGTGTAGCCATTTGATGCATGCCGACTTTATATACCGTAAATCGGGGTGTAGTTGATCAATGAGGAGAAGGTGATCAATTCTGTACCCACTGCATGTATAGTCGGCAAAAGGGGGGCTATAATTCGATTTAAATTATCAAAATTTCTATGTTGTCACATTGTCTGATGACTGCATTTTATTTTCTTCAATTTTGTTTGACATGGAAGATAATTAATTGTTTTCTAAATCCAGTTTTAAATTTGCATTGAGGATAAAAATTGGTTTCCAGAGAAAAATTGTTCTTTTCGTGAGAATTTGGCTACAGTTAGGCGTTTAATGTGGTTTATTCTGTATTTCACAAAAATCAATTCTCAAATTAACCTATTTATCAACAAGTAGTGAAAATGATGAAGATTCAGTGACCCCAAATTTAGTCAGTAGCATATCTCTTTATTTTTGGAAACCTACCTTAGTAATTAATCAACTTCACCCTGGAATGAAAAACTCCACTTTTTGGTTTCCAACAATTGTTTTTGTTATTATTATAACATTTTGATACACATCGGGTTTGGGTTATTTGGCATAGCGCCATTTGACATAATGGTTATTCAGCATAAGATGTTTTCATTAAGAACAACCATGTTTTTGAAACAAGGGATATAATTTTAGTCAATAACCGGGTTGTCAAATGGTTATTATGCAAAACGGCGTTATGTCAAAAGACCTTATGCCTAATGGCTTTATGCCATATGGCTCGCTCCCCTTCCTCCACATATGCAATGGCTTATATCCAATGAGCAACATTAACACTTCATGAGTATGATTCTATCAATTCGTCCATTATACTTTAACTATAATATTCATTGTTTTACCTTTCTTCTCTTTCTCCAGATAATACCACCACCGGAATGGAAGCCTAGAAAAAAGGGCTATGATCTCGACGGACTCAATCTTACTATCCCGGCACCTATTTGCCAGGTTGTTGCAGGGAAGCAAGGCCTCTATCAACAGATCAATATCCAGAAAGGATCGCTCACAGTGAAGCAATTTGCTGAGCTTGCCAATACTGAAAGGTAAACACTTTCTTTTTTCTAGCTAAACAATTTGGCTTATTATCTCCATCTATAATATTTAATATTTTCTCAGATATGCTACACCGAAACACTTTGATTTCGAGGACTTGGAACGGAAGTACTGGAAAAATATCACATACGTTGCACCAATATACGGCGCTGATGTTTGCGGAAGTATAACGGACGATGATTGTAATGTAAGTATATTACGAATGGCCTCTAATTACACATACTAAATTCTAAACTTTTGTCAACAGATTTGGAACATAAATCGTCTTGGGACGATCCTGGATTACGTCAACCAAGATTATGGCATCTCGATCGATGGAGTTAACACGGCTTATCTCTATTTTGGCATGTGGAAGACAACGTTTGCATGGCACACAGAAGACATGGATTTGTACTCGATTAATTATTTGCATTTCGGTGCACCTAAAACGTGGTACGCAGTCCCTCCTGAACACGGTCGCAAACTGGAGAAGTTGGCAAACAGTTGCTTCCCGGCGAGTTTCCAGACATGTGCAGCTTACTTGCGCCACAAAATGACCCTCATCAGTCCACAGATTTTGAAGCAGCATAACATCCCATTCGATAAAATAACACAGGAGGAAAATGAAATCATGATTACATTTCCTTTTGGGTATCATGCTGGCTTCAACCATGGATTCAACTGCGCGGAATCAACCAACTTTGCGTTACCTCGTTGGATCGAGTATGGAAAAAGAGCTACTCAGTGCTACTGTAGCTCCGATATGGTCAAAATCTCGATGGATACATTCGTCAAGCGCTTCCAACCGGATAAGTACGAGGCTTGGATGAATGGAACTGATTTTGGGCCACATCCCGAAGACCCATCACACATAGTGGGGCCGCCGCCACGTGTTATAGATTGTGATAAAGATGAGGGCATTGAATCGTTCACGGAGGAAGGGGAGCACACCCCTATGAAGAAAGCATGCAATATTGCAACTAAAAACATACGAAAAATGTCGTTCAAAGAAAAAAATCCGGATTTGGATTTGAATGATATTCAAAACAATCCACACATTCCCGACGATGTGAAGATGGTCCTGAGCGGTGCACTGGTAGCAGATGATGTAGATGATGATATTGAGGATGTGTCACCAAACAAATCGGATGCTGGCTCAGATAGCTTTAAATCTTCTTCCTACGATCCGTTCGACTCCGAGGACGATGACGATGAAGAGTTCAGCTCAAAGAGCAAGAAACGAAAGAAGAAGAGGGCAGGCAGTGACTATGACGACGATTGGTATTCGTCTCAAGGTAGATCTTCTAGACGAGTGTCTTCGCCTAGAAAACGACTGTCCAGAGAGCAACAGGCTGCCAAGGCTGAGCGAGAAAAACAACGTTCGGATCGTCGGGCCAAGCTAGAAGAAAAACGCAAACGTCGAGAAGAGGAGAAGAAAGTGCGCGATGAAGAGCGCGAACGAGAACGTAATCAACGGATGGAGAAAAAGGAACGAGAACGTCTGGAAAAGAAAGAACAGCGTGAAAGAAACGTGTCGGATTCGAAAAAGAAAGCGTTGGATAGGATAAAAGATCGAATGAGCAATGGAAATAAGTCGCCTAAAAAGCCAGCCAACGGCGCCTCGCCAGCGATGAAAAAGATTAAGAGCCAACTGATGAAAGAGCTCCCACCGCAGTTGAAAATGTTGGAGCCCCACAAAAAGTTCGAAGGTAAGATTCCGCATCTCAAGAAGACCGGTGCCGAGAATGTCAATGGCAACGGTGATCCAAGCAGTGGAAGTACTCAGGTAAACGGTAGTAATGTTAGGAAGGTGGCACCTGTTGGAAAGCTATCTCTGCCAAAGTCAACCACTTTAACCGTTATAAATCGTCCGAACGAATTCACAAGGCGAGAACAGTACAACGATGTGCAAAAGCCAAAGCCGGTTAGTTTGCCTCTGTCAGACAGTAGTTTGGCGAAAAAGATAAGCAGTATTCCTAATCTGGTGGTAAAACAAATTGATGAGCGCGAGGTGAAGAAACATCCATCGTATGCGTCACAAAGTGTAACGTCATCCGTGAGACCATATTCATCGGAGTGTAAAAAGGCTGAACCTAAAGAAGAAAAACTTCCGTACCGACCATCGACGTACATTCCTCCTCCGGTGAAAATTCCTAAACCTCCTACTCCACTCAAACAAAAATTTGACTATATGAGCGCCTTTAATGCCTTCCTGCAAAACGGTAGTCAAACATCAGCACCAGTCATCAAAACAAAACCGCCAATAATGAAGACGGCTTCAAATCGCTATAACGATGAACTGTCGATGCCACCTCTAAGGCCATCTTCAGTCGTGGTGAATAGGCCACTATCGATAAAAACTGAACAACCAGTGAACAGTCGGACGATTGAAACTTCTGCCGGTCAAATAGAGATTGTTGTCCGTCAGCAGCCAGAGCCAGAACTATTTCAACCAGACCATAAACCACAGCTTGTACCGACTTTGTCGTCAACTGTGATTACGCCAAATAGTTTTCTGGATATCCAACATCTGCCTCCAGACCAACTGCTTCAGCCAATTGAAGATCCGCCGCTCATGCAGTTCGAAGAAATGCAACAATTTAGGTACTTTGACGCGGCAGGAAATGAAATACCCGGTCCATGTCAGCCGTCACTGGTCTATGAAGAAACTGTTGTACAAAGCTCGCCAATGATCTCGACTGATTGCGATACCACCACGACATTGCTAACCTGCGCTGACAGTACTCATCAATCGCTGCAACCCACTGTCATTAACAACACCGGCACCGGCTTCGTTTGGTCCAACAATTATTGTTTGAATGAACGATTAGTAGATTATAACCATTAGGCTAGCTGATCGGTTATACCATATTTGTTGTCAGCGATTATAGTTTTGAGTCTACCAATCTTAACCTCTTTCTTTACTTTCACTTCTAAAACACCTTTACACATACACACTAGATCTAGATAAATGTCCCACAATTTTCTTTATTTTATTACTGATTATCAGTAGACTGCAAGCTAACCAGCTTCTGAAGAATTCTTATTTACGATTATTTCGAAGTTTAGTATTAGGTTTCGTCCAATATTTAATTTATACCTGGTTGGCATGCTTACCTTATCGAGGATGTATAAAAGTGTGTGAATGCGTTCGAGCTCCCAAATGTTAGGAAACGTTTCATCAGAAATGTTACAAATACCATTGAAAGTCATGGAAAAATGTTCCAACATGATCTTATTTAGTATTAAAGCTATGAATTCATTACGACTTGAACTTTTGTTATTAATTATTGTAATTTGGAAGAATTCCTTTTTCTTTCCATTGTGCTTCACGCATAGCATCACTTCATTTCAGATAATCAAACCATTATCAATCATATAGGTAGCTATTTCTGGCCTACAAACGCCTTAGTGATCTATGTGCCTAAGGTAAAAAGGGACCCAGATGGCTGTAGCAGTAAACGAGCAGCTATTCAGCAAGACCATGCTGAGAGTGATGGGTTTTAATTGTACAGGTCAAGACTCCTCTAAAAACAATGATTATCGAAGGCCAGCAAACCAATATAACTACAGTGAAACCTCCATGAGTCGATGTTCCAAGAGTCGATATCGACTCATGGAACCATAGTAAAAACAATATTTCATGGTTATTATGATGGTCCCTTCAAACGGCTTGCCAAGCCATTCGTTTCTACGACTCAATATTTCAATGAACCGATGACCCCTTCAGATAGCGACTCATGGAGGTTTGTCTGTATTCACGTTTATTTACAGTGTCTTGCCGATGTTGGCAACATTCGCTATTGCCTACCCCCGAATCTACACCCATTTTTGGCAACAATTTCTGCCCGTTTCTGACAACACATTGATTATATTTTCAGTTGATTGTTAAGAATTGGAATTAACATTTTGAGATGAATAAAAGTAAAAATACATCAAAATTATCATGCTGGACATTGACAGCAAAGAAACGGATTGTGCAATATACTTATGAGTAGAACTGTCATATTTCAAGGTTATTGCTTAACATATATGAGAAGTCTTATAAAGCAGGGAACATAATTAATCTTTGCTACATAATTCAATAGCCTGCATGAATTAGTGGAATATTAGCAAGCAAGTATATGTTAAGATAATTTGTTATGCTGTGTTGGTCACGATTGTTTTTGTAGTTATTGTGCTTGTAACCATTTTTAAACATATCAATCGGATTGTGCGATCAAAGAACATTGACGGTCTGAAATAGCTGTAAATGTTTCCAAATTCTCGTGAACATTATTATTTAGATAATCCATAAAATATTTGTTAAAACAATTTGCGAGTGTTTTAAAGGTATTTTTTGGAGAAATATATGGAAACTTTGACCATAGCTCTATTTCGCAGAATGTCAAGATGACTGTAAAACGAAGCCAAACCTAGAATTTTCAAGAGCACAAAGCTAGAGAACCGAATAGCGGACTGTGTTGAAAGTTTGATCGAATGGTCATCACCAGCAAGTAATCAACCGATCAAATTTTCAATGTGAACGGTTGTCAGATTCTGTAGATCTGTGCACTTGAAAATTCGAAACTTTGCTTCGTTTTATAATCACCTTAAGAATGGTTTTTGGTGTTTTAATTGAAGGAAATTTATCGAGTAATTCTAAAAGCGAATCACGGAAAATCAGAATTGAGTTTTAAAGGACATTGCTGAAAATTTTCCACCTATTCTCAAGCATTTTTTTCAAGAATTCACTGGTTTACTTCAGAATTTCAGCAAATTTCTCCACACAAAAATTGGTTACGGAATTGGACTACAAGTGACGTTTAAGTTGCGTTAGGAAAAACAATCAATCATTTTGATAAAAAAAGGATCTTCTATTGGTAATTCTTATACCAATAAATCAGCCAGAAATAAATCAATGTGTTGTTTGAGGAACATTGTCTGAAATTCTTTTCTGAAGTTTCCAGTTACTAGTTCATACAGCTTTGAGGGAATACATGTAGAAGTTCTACCTGTAACATGAAGTGTGCAAAATGCATAAAAAAGGCCAATGATTTTAATCTTACCTTTACGAAGTTGAGTTGACAATGCCTTGTTCACTAAGCATTTGGCAGTGCCAATTTGGATAAAAGGCATTGAAAAAGTGATCCGAAAAAATAATAATTACAATGAAAATAACAGCACGCTTGTATTGGGTACAACAAGTGTGCTTTTCAGATGGTGTTTGTACTCAGTACATGATATCCCTGATCTTAGATCATAAGTTGAATTGAAAAAGCCTCCCAGAAATTGTTCACACCATTCGTAGTAATGCCATGCATTTTTACTAGCTTTTAGAGATTATTAACATGCTAGATTTGGCCACATAAAATTCACCCCTGGTTGCCAAAATCGCTAAGACACTGTATTTAAAGCAATCTCAACTTATGTGGCTAGGAGTAAATTCACAAAGAGGTAGAATGAACGATTTCATCACACTTCATGTTTTTTTAATATTAATTTATGTTTTATATGAAACGAAGATACCGTGGACGTACCATATTTGACGCGGTTAAGAAAATTCTAAATTCAAACACTTGTCAAATCGTCTAAATCTTTCCGATTTTGTTGAAATTTGAACATATGCTAGCTCAACTATTATAGAATTAGGGAAAAATCAGTAAAAAAATATTAAATGTTTTTTCTTCATGTTTGATTGACTTTTTGTGGAACACATTAGGTTCCTTAATTGACGCATCAATTCTTCAATGTGCCTAATTTGACGCAATATGTTCCTTATTTGACGCACTTACAAATAATTGCTAAAGTTCAAAATATATAAGAGTATCAGTATTCAATAGTTCATCTAATTGAAAAAAAGCGCTTTAGAATGGACATAAAAGTTAGAACCTTTGGAAAAAGTTTTGAATGACGTCAACCGGTAGTAGGGGAATTAGGGGCATAATGGACACGTTAAGCAAATGTTCGTTTTAAGACCATACAATGGCAATGTTTTTAATTTACGCCCGGCTAGTTTTCAAGTTTGAAGTTAGTACGACGTGCTACATTTGTTCATAATGATAAAAATCATATCATATGTCAGAAAAGCGAGATAGAAAATTTGGTTGAAAACAAGGCTGGTAAAAAGGTATCGGGGCGAAATGAACACCTGCATGAAATTTAATGATTCCAATATATTTAATGACTGTCAATCGTTCCGATATATAAAAAAGCTCTCCCTCAATCATTATAGCTAAAAAGAACCTTTCTGGGTTCATTACTTTGCTCAAAAATTAGATTCTTCCACGGCCTTGCTTATATGCCAATTTGAAACTGAAAAAAAAACTTTTAGCCAAATTTTGAAGGAAAATGAGGGCAAAAATTAAATTTTATACCGTCAAACATTTCAAATGCAATACAGATTTCATGCAGTGTATGAACTTTTGATGAAGTATGCATATTCTCAGATATTGAGGGGGTGTCCATTTCGCCCCGTATGTTCATTATGCCCCTAATCCCCCTACTTTTGCTATGCGTTTAGTTAGTGTGGAAAAAAAGCCGGCGATTGAGTTCAATCCATAGTTAAGCATTATTGTTTAGTTTAATGTATTTTCGTCGCGATATCAGACAAGGGAAAGGTTTGAAAACTACGCTGAAACGGGGAAGATAGTTGCTAAAATAAGGACAAATTGGACAAAAACTAGAACGAAAACAACCGGTTCCAAAAATGGCCGTTTGAGAATCTTCGTTACTTATAACACGTGAACTACGCCTACTTGTCCCATGTTCTATGTAACCCTTATGGACCGCGGGACAAATATGCATAGAACTAACGGCAGTATGGGCCTCGAAATAGATCGAGAACCATATATGGGGTCATCCATAAAGTACGTCATGTTATTAGGGGGAAGGAGGTGTTCTGCAAGATGTGACGAATCATACAAGTTTTTTTAAGGCTCCATATAAAAAGTGTGACGTAGGGCAGATGGGCGGGGTTTTTCTAAAAAAAATGTATTTTTTGTGACACGTATCTCATGGACACCCCCTATTGTATAAATTATACGAAACAAACCATTGAACCTACACCTCACCTGCTGACGCATTTATTGAAGCTTCCTTGAACCATTAGGGGACGTCCATAAACCGCGATAAATTGTTCAATTTTCAACCCCTCTCAACCTTGGGCACACTTATTTTATGAAAAGTGCGAATATTTTGTATGAATCGTTGCGTTTCCCTGAACCTCCTCCTCTTCCTGAAAACGTGACGTAATCTATGGATGACCCTTTACATGTGATAACATAAACATTGGGTTGTTCTGCGGACGGATTTTTTGAATGCAATCACCATAAATATTTCTTTTCCTATTTTCGATTCAACAAAACATGCTAAACAAAATAGCAAATAATTAGGAGCATTGTGTGCCTAATTTGACGCACAAGATTTTGATACAAAAATATGTCTTAAACCTTAAAAATAGACAAATTTCGACGTCAATTTATGAATAAAAGAATATTACTGACTGTTGTTGATGATATTGCTGTAAAACAGCACAATATTTTCATGAAAAATGATTAACAATATTTAGCACATTCACTAAGGAATGAAAAAATTGACGCACTTGTCGGATGCATTTTCTAATAATTTATATTTTTTGCCTATTATTAATCAAAAATAATATTTTTTTGATTGAAATCTTACAATAACATGTAAATGAAGATTAAGGAATAAATTTTTGAATGCTATTCTGAACTAGAATTAATTTGTAATAAAAATAATTAGAAAATGCGTCAAGTTTGGACCTGCGTCAAATATGGTACGTTCACGGTATGACATTTTATTTCCAACTTGTATTGTTTTATCCCAATAAAACTTAACAAATGGAAAAGCCCTAATGATTGACTTTTTAAAGCAGAATAGTTTGATTTTCATTATGCGCTTTCGAAGTTCTGCTACAGTACTCAAGTTGCATACACTTGAGCACTCTTCATTTATTAATTATTATACACAAAACACTATTTTGTTCTCTAAATCATCTATTTTCGCTCACTAAAGTCACGGGGCACTTGTTCTTTTATCGGCAATGCAATTACTATTGTCGGCAACAAAATTGTTCTCTTCAGCAATCCAAAATTGTACAAAAACTACACGGAGAAAACGAAAAACACATACTTTTGAGTTATTTTTCTCTCCCTATTTCATTCGCTCTTTCTATTGTTGTCAGAGAGCGAAGAGCAAAACAACCTAAAAACCGAACCTTTGTGCGTTACCTCAAATTTGAGTAATTGACATAGTACTGGAAGTTGAGTTATTTGATCTGCCGGTTGAGTGAAAAGAACTTAGCCAGTAGGTATTTTTTCGAATGGCTGCAAATGAAAACCACTTCTACCCCATCAACTCAAAATTAGGTTAACGCACGAGCCCCCAGAATTGAGTGGAATGAACTCACTTTTGAGTACTTCATTTTCTCCGTGTAGGTTATGTATTAGTAACTCTTCGTATTCGTTGACAATGCCTGAAATTGAACGTCACTCATAATGTTCTACTCGTTGATAGGCCCAATGCAGAAAAATACAGACTACACTGAGAACAGCATTGCAGTTATAAATAGAATAGCTGAGAGCCATAAGGCAATCTGACGTTTAATCGCCTTTCTCTTTCCAGCATACGCAAGCTTGTGGATTGTTTTCATACGGAAACCGTTTCCGTATGAAAACAACAAACAAAAAATCCCATTTGATCGTGTTGCTGGAAAGAGAAGGGTGCGATAGCCTTATATTGAATACACAACGCCACTAAATTTGTGCAGACTAAGGCGCAAGACCGTTGCGGAGGGGGGAATGGTCGAACACGATTCTCTTGATTTGTTCTTATTGCGTATCAATTCTACTCGCGGCGATCTGGACTATAGAAATTCATATTGCGGCGCTTATATTAAATCCACATCCAGCGGCGGCAGTAACGTGCAGAAGATATGCGCGCAATTCAAACGCAACGTCAAAATTCAAGTAGGCTTGGATTTTTTTCGTTCTTCAAGGACGCAAATGTTTCAAATTTGCTAAATCTGAAACATTTGGTGATTTTCATTATCACTGCGACGGTATATCGACATTTTCAGATAATCGCATTACGTGGATTTATCTTGCAGAGCACAATACATTTTGCCTTAAGAAAGATGGAGCGATTATTGCAATACGAAAGTTTTATGTATCGTTTTAGCATCACCCCACATCAAGGCGTCGATAGACGAGGGAAGTGCGCACGAGTCTATCGATCGCAAGGTTCTTGGTTCGATTCCAGGTAACAGGCTTCAAATTTATCCCTCTCATTTACCATTATCACGTCTATCTTTTGATACTATCAAATGATACTATCACTATGGGTAGTGATAGGGATACTATCCCTTCTTGAAAAATGATTGATAGAAGATTGACTATATTATCTCTATCAATTGATAGACGGATGGAGATACTATCAGCATTTTTTCATCACTGATGGATCAAGCATATCTTTATCATCTATCTTTTGGGAAAAATATACTATTTGCAAAATTCTATAGCTATCCCTATAAAGAGGTTACGTTATATCGAGGTATGACTGTAACTACAATCCCTAGCTGTTGCTAGGGCATGGCCAGAACAAGTCTCGACTGTAGAAAGATGTATCGATCTTGTCTAGCAGCCCTAGTCAAGCTCGAACATTCTGGGACTGTTTGGATAGTAGACGAGAAGAAGGCACCCCTCATTGAATGGTACAGTCGGACTCGATTATCCGGAGACTCGATTATCCGAGATTCGATTATCCGTAATTTTAAACTCGTCCGGAATTAGTTTTTGATAGTCTTATTTTTCAGTTTTTATGCATAAATTTGAGTTAATTTATTATCGCAATATACAATATGAATGGTTTGACAGTTTTGGACGTAGGTAGGAGTATGAGATTTTTGTGTATGCTGGTCAAAAAAAATATTTTCTTATCAGGAGCCCTAATGTTCCTAGAAATAAGGCCAGAGGCCGCTATCTTGGATTTCAAAATGGCGTCGGATATCGATTTTCGTCATATCATCATCGTGCCCGTTCCGAACCCATATTGCATGGGTTTCCAAAAATTCTTACATTCCTGAAGCCGTCACCTTGGATTGCTTAATATGGAATTTAATTAATGTTTTATACCCATCGTCCAACAATTTTAATTATAATAATATTATCAATTGATAAAGATATAACCTCTATCATTGTTATTTGAGAGATGTTGTACTGGTAGTATCATCATGAGAATTTTTTGGGATAGGGATACTATCACTCTATCCTCTATCTCTGATAGAAAACATTCTCTCAGTGATACTATCAGGATAGACAAGAAGTGATGGTATCATAGACCAAGTTTTTCTAAATAAAAATAATTTTAAAATAGATATCGAGTTATGGAGAGAAATTTACCTCTCACGTGACATCGACTAGTGGAGATATCGAGTTATAGAAATATCGACTTATGGAGAGCATGATGTATGGAAATTTGAAGGGACCGAAACATCCATCGAGTTATAGAGTATATCGAGTTATAGAATATCGAGTTGTGGAGAGTCGACTGTATCTCAAATTTATGCATAAAATCTGAAGAACAAGAATATCAAAAAACATTTTCCGGATAATCGAGTCTAAAATTACGGATAATCGAATCCCAGATAATCGAGTCTTCGGATGTAATTCATTTTGCTTATAATTTTACTGCTCATACACCTAATCTGGCCAGGGTATTCCTAATATGGTCACTCTCATAAGAAATCAATTGGCCAATTTAGTAACCTAAGTTAAATGTATGGCCGAAACTGGCTATGATGGCCTATATTGACCAACAAGATTTCAATGCGAAAAAAAAGTTTCTAGTTAATTCCAATAATTTTCATAAAAATATGGATTGAAAGCTTTCATTTGACCTATTTGCAATACACACAGGACTTTCCGTTTACTTTTCAAAAACGTATTCCCTTGTGCTGGCCAAAACCGGTGCTTTTACCCTACAGACACTCTAGGACTTTATTGCATTAAAAATTCTTTCAATGCACACCCATAAGGATCCATCGATGCAAATCGATATGATGAAGGTCATCGGAACATGAACGATTCATCAACTGTAGCCGATTATGCCAAACTTGCTCTGGAATAAGGGATTTATAATGTTCGATATCTCCTCATTGATCATCTTTTTAATAAGGTTCAGGTATAAGATACCTACAGGTGGACTTCTATATCTAGCATCGCTGCCAAGTGTTCTCATGTGAAATAGGGCAAGTGAAGCAGTAGTAGAACAACAAAACAAAGAAATACATTATCTCAACGCTCAACTAAAAGAGCTGCCTCTCCCCTAAGGGAGTGTTTTCTTTGGTTCTATCAAACTTGGATCGTCTCACTTTGTTTATAATAGTGAGGATCGATGAAGAGCACTCGTTCATTTTATTTGCTTGATCTCTTCTTGCACACGCTCGGTGTATTCTGGCTATTCATTTGAGTCAGTTTGGCTTTAGTTGTGTTACGTCCGGGGAAAACAGGATATGTGGCCGAGTAAAACATTCACACGCGGACGTAAACGGATATAAAAACATGCACATTTTATTTACAGGACTATTTACATAATTACACAATACTACACCATATTAAAATGTACTGCGGAGAGCGCGCGCGGGCAGCATCTTGCTGCTGTTGCAGTCGATGGCGTTCTGCTGTATTGTTTATTGGCGTCTGTCGTCTATCACTCATGATAGAGACGAGCTGGACAGCAGGTGGGGAAATTGGGACACAATGCACCTGCTAATCCGTTCGTTCACAACATCTCCCCCTGTAAGATGTGGAACGTATGGAATCAAGGTGTAATTCTTCGAAGCTACAAAGAAGTCCTTGATTGAGTGGTAATGACGAGAGCCTCGTTGTTGTTCCATCATTGAAAACTATCCGCGAAAGAAACGATGCAGCGCAGGATGCCGACTGTTTGAGGCAGTTGTCGAACTGCCTGTTGCTGCTGACCAAACAGGATGCATCCGATGACGCCTTGGTTCTTTCGGATCGAAACCGAGCTCATGCAGAAATGACGCTGGCAAGTTGACGTCTGGTTTCTGTCGGGTTGCGTGATCCGAACGGTGATAGTGGTGGACATGGTGGAAAAACGAGCACTTCGCTTGTGGACCGAATCATGTTGCTAGTGGAGGAATTGCTTAGCTGATGTCCGTCTCCTGACATGCTGGGATTGCGAGGTCCAAACGATGTAGATGGTGAAATCGATGAAAGATGGGCCATCTTGTTGATTGATGATATGGATGTAGAAAGGGAATGGCCATCTTGCGAATCGAACCAGACTATCGTGGGAGGACGCTGACTGTGCGTTCGGACTCCCACTGGGTTGCGAGATTCGGTAATGGCGCTGCGTGATGGGAACGAATGACCATCATTCCAAGCAAATCTGCTGAAGGAGGACATCCGTGATGTGCGACTCCTGTGGGATTTTGCAGTGCGAATGACGATTGCGCATTTTCGTCCATCTTCCCTCCCGCGTAGGATCTGCAGTGTCGGTCGTATGATGGAGCGTTTGTACAACCGAACTGATAAACCTCGTCGCCACTGTTACGACGCGTTAGTGGGAGGTGGCCGTGATATGGTGAATCATATCAATTAGATAAAAACGCGTTCGTAAGCGAACAAACAATTTTAATAAAAGGACTCGACTTAACGTGTTAAAAGTATACACTCGAATGAATGATAAGAGGCACAGTACAATAGAGCATGACAACTATGATTTGCGGTATCCGGTTTATGCTTCTGACGTCTATCGTGTGGCAGCATGTAGCTGTCACCGATGAGCCCAGCTGGAAAGCGATGGTGAATCTGTGCGCTGAGGCAGTGTTCCCAACGCTTCTGTTCCGTTGTCTCAACAAGTTGCTTTGGACATTTGTAAAAAAGACAAGTTTTTGATTGTTTCGCTGGCGAAATAAATTGAAGAATCGCCGAAAAAGTATTCTGCGATCATATTGCGTGCTTCTAGAGTGAAGATTGTTTCTTGCGGTCTGATTTTTTTTTTCAACTTTAGCCTTTATCTAGGGGGTGTTTCATAAGCCCAGGTAAAAGATACACCTTTGGATGAAATACAGTAGTTTCTCGGGTATAGGGTAAAGATGGGCGGGATGGTTCACATAAGGAAAAGTTTTCCTTTTATGGAGCAGTATCTAGAACGATTTCTTGAAAAAAAGGGGCAAAATAAGTCAACCTTTCCTAAATTCATTTTTTTTTTCTCCGATGGAATATGCTGCAAGTGACCAAATAGCACTTTAATTCGCCCTGCGTGCTAGTGTAGTGCTTTAATGGAGCTGGCATGCCCTATATTAGCCGTACAGTAGCTGTGATAAGTCACTTCGAAATTGTTTTATGCAGTAAACACTCCATAATTTAAGATAGTTGTGATTTATATGCTATCATTTTGCAACAAAGATATCTATCGACGCCAAACCAAAATGTATTCCTCAAGAATCTTCTGAAGAACAATACTCGACAGTTTTTATTTACAATATAGCCCTTTATAATGCGGTAAAATTAACAAATGTACATAGAATTCGCAAAATAATGAATGCTCTATATACGGTTCGAGTAGACTACAGTTTGAAATCGGTATATCTCAAATCCAGATAATTTGGAAACTCGGGGTCTTCAGTATTAGAAAGATAGCGTCTTCGGCAAAGTAGTTCAGTAGCTCAAGGGCTATCATTATTTATTCGGAGAAATATAATATAAATATAATATTTATTTATAATATAAATACGATATTTTGCCAACAGGCGGCGCTAGATAGTATGGAACTTTTGTTTTGCAGATACTGCAGGATCCTGACTTTTTAGACAGATGGCATCTTTGGCAACGTTATTCAGAAGTTCAGGGAGAGACTATCATTATTTTATTAAATCTCAAACTTCAAGGATTAAGCAAAGAAAGCATTTCGGCTACTGAACAACTCTGCCGAAGACGCCGTCTTTCCAAGTAATCAGGCACCTGCAAAACAAATGTTTTATGTTCACTAGCGCCGCCTGATGGCAAAATTTTAAATCAACTAGCTCGAACAATGATAGTCCTTGAATTACCGAACAGCTTTGCCGAAGACGCCATCTTTCTAAGTGGTCAGGATCCTGAGATCTGCAACACAAAATTTTCATGCACACTAGCGCGCCTTGTGGCAAACTCCCGAATCTCTTGCCTAAAATAATGATAGCCCTTGAGCTACTGAACAATTTTGTTGAAGATGTCATCTTTGAATGTGGTCAGACTCCTGGGATATTCGCAAAACCAAGGGTGTTGTACAAAGTACAACGCGCGACTACTCGCGTTACAAAAATTCGCGTGACAACCGAAAGGTTGAAAAGGATTTTTAACTCGATATCGACTCATGCTTTTCTCTTGAATTGCTCTCATTCTTTGGAACCTCTTTAATTCAATTAGACACTGAGATTGTATAAAATTTATGATTTTTCAGTTTGTAAACCAAAAAACTAATCATTTAAAATACTACACCTTGCTTTATTATTTTTTTATTACACTAATATCAAAGGTAAGATTTCGTAATATTGAATGACTTCAATTATTATTTCATCCAAAATCCGGGAAAATTATTGATAATTAGGTATATCAGGAGAAAAGTAAGTTGAAATACGGTGGCAACCCTGTCGTGAGTGCTTTAGACATAGGGATTGCCCATAAATTACGTAGCCTATTCCATTCGGACTCTGAGATCACTCCACACTAAACATTCTACATAAGCTACCATATATATTGTTTCGCTTACTTTAATTTCCATTATTGTTTGCACCAATTTCTTTTAGCTTCTTTCACTGATTTAGTTGCATTTTTGTTCATGGGGCGTTATTCCTTTTTGATTATTTTCGTATTTGTAGAATTTAAAGATGGGTTCATCGCATGAATCATCATTTTGTGTTCTATCTATTATTGCAGTGATTTGTCTTTTTTTTTGTTAAATTGTGGCCCATACTACTGCCTAACAGTTCTTAACCCATTGCTGATGCGTACTTTTTTTCGCGATGTTTCGGCATCGTACACTCGGTTTTCTAATTGTAGATAAAGTGCCCCGACGAAGACGGGCCCGGCGCCGACCTGGGTTGCGTACCTGGGCTACTTTGAAAGTAATTTGGAAGAGAAATACCGCATGGTAAAAGAAAGATTATATGAATGAAGAGGCTAGCAAAATGTCGCAATTATTTATGGGAACAGGTTATCGATTATCACACCTCTCCCATCTTGAAACAAATCATCGTAAAGGATTTCTTCTTTAAGTTTTTATTCTTCATAAAGGTAATGTACATAATAAATATAAACAATAATATACACTTTTTGGACTTTTCGTGAGAACCAAAACTACATTCTTTCATAACATGCAAAAATGAGAATATGTATGGTAGACTTTATTGTGTGTCTGATTTTAATATGGTAGCTAACATTTGTGCGCGCGACTTATAATTTTAATCGACTGTTTGACTCTTACGTAAAGTAGTTGACGATAGGTAGCAATTGAATAAAAAAGCTCTAAACATTAGTATTGGAGCTACAAATAATTCGAATAAATAAAGCAATTAGTTTCCTTAATCGTATCATTTCAATGCAATATCACATCCGAAAAAATACGTTAAAGTGAACGTCATAACATATTAAAAACATTTCAGAATAGAGAAGCATTTCAATTGTGTGATAATTTTGATGTTATCCACTTTATTCTATTCACAATAATGTCTGTAAAGCAAAATATACGAGTCTATTTTTAGCTGCAAGTCTTCAAGACTCTTCAAGAAATCCTTTTCTTGGGAATCGTTACGAGCATGGATAGTAAAATATCGTGTAAGTTTCGTTAATACTGTGCCAAACTTACGAATCCTAGGTTTTCAATAGTTTATTGTTTTTCGTTTCTCAATCATGAATAGTTATCGTTCATTCATAGTATCAAACCGTCAACTAATAAGTTTTATTTTTAGGAACAGATGACATTAAACAGGAAATCGAACCAGCTGAAACAAAAATGGAGGAAGATTTTGAAACTATGAGCAAAAAAATTAAAACTGAGCTATCCGATGAGCTGGACAGCGGCTTAGACATTAAACCAGAATCTATAGACATTAAAAATGTCAATGATGTCCCCTATGTCAGTGAGATCAAATCCGAACCCAACGGAGAGTTGCCGTGTGAGATCAAGTCTGAACCAAACGATGATATGACCGGAGAGATCAAATCCGAACCCAATGAGGAATTCCCGTGTCAGATCAAGAAGGAACCTAACGAGAAACAAAAGTTGTCTATGGAACAGCTTATGGCACAACGGGCCAGGTTTCGCCGAAAGCGAACTCCTTACAATCGTCATCAGTTACTAGAACTAGAGAAACATTTTGCAGAGCAACAGTTTGTCAACTTCAAACAACGTGTCGCAATAGCAGAAGGTCTTGAGCTGACTGAAAGACAGGTACGAACAGTGGTTTATCTACTAGGTTTCAGTAATAACGTTTTTCTCACATCTCTAGGTTAAAGTGTGGTTCCAGAACAGAAGGGCAAAGGACAAACGAATAGAAGCCGGCCTCGCATCGCCATGGACTCAATCAAGATGGGCTACTGGGGCTGCTGGTAATATCATTCCTAGTTTTCGTAAATCGATTGATAAATCAAATGCAAAAACCTCAGTAGAAAGTGTGGAGATAAAGAAAGAAGAAGGCGAAGAAATAAAGAAGGAAGATGCGGGTAAGTGTCTATTAATCTACATACTATTACATGTTGTACCAAATCATTTTTTACTGTTTTAGATGCCGACGTAGTCATTGTAGACAAGTCTAACAGGCCAGAAAAAATGCGTCAAAAACGTACTAATTTTACAACCGAGCAGCTTGAACTACTGGAAAAAGAATTCACGGAAAAAAAGTACCTCAACTTCCTCGAGCGGTGTCAACTGGCTTCTGAGCTGAAGCTCAGTGAACAACAGGTTAGTATAATTTATAATAGATGTGGTAGATGTTTATAACAATGTTCTTTGGATAGTATTATGATAAGTTGGAATTAGCCTCCGTGCCCTCACATTTCAGGGGCCTCCACAAATCTTGGCAAACATATTTGAAGTTAAACTTTTACGAAAAATTGCTTCATAAGGTTTGGAAGATTCAAGGTGTTTTCATAAATCCGGAATATTGGACAATATTTATGCAAATAAAATTACTAAAACAAAGCATTAGAGCATTCAGAATGGGATTTTGTTGACATCACGAGAAACAAGAAGACTAAGAAAGATTCAAAAACTATTTGGATAAACAAGTAGACTGCCATTCTTTTGCTTAAGGTGAAGATAAATCGAAGCCAAACCTCAAATTTTCAAGAGCACGAATCTGGAGAACCGAACACCCGTTTGAGCTAAAAACCTAATCGATTGGTCACCACCAGCGAGTGACCAATCGATTAAGTTTTCAGCTTAAACGAATGTTTGGTTCTCCAGATCCGTGCTCTTGAAGATTTGAGGTTTGGCTTCGATTTATCTTCACCTTAAATTCCTAACGATTTTCTTATGTGAATTTTCCAACTGTAACGAAAGCTTGCTTAAGTTTAAGACTAGGTTCGAATAACCAAACAGGAAACAGAAAAACAAAACGTAACTAATAGGAACTAGATAAGAGTTTGATTCTTCTTCATAGAGTCAGTCCAGACATTTGTCTTTTTCATAATCCCCCATTATATTGCGAGAGTACTACTGGTCGGATAACTGTATGTATTTTTTCATGACTGTCTCTAGGAATTTCGTGAGAATTTAGGTTCTTTCCCAAAATAGCTTCACTTCTTCTTTCTGGCGTTACGTCCCCACTGGGACAGAGCCTGCTTCTCAGATAAGTGTTCTTATGAGCACTTCCACAGTTATTAACTGAGAGCTTACTATGCCAATGACTATTTTTTGCATGTGTATTTTGTGTGGCAGGTACGATGATACTCTATGCCCTGGGAAGTCGAGAAAATTTCCAACCCGAAAAGATCCTCGACCGGTGAAATTCGAACCCACGACCCTCAGCTTGGTCTTGCTGAATAGCCGCGCGTTTACCGCTATGGCTATCCGGGCCCCTCAAAATAGCTCCAGCAGTTCATTAAGAGATTATTTCCCGTTCCATTCCTCAAAGAATTTTACTAACGGATTATTCCAAGAATTTTTTTTGCGAAAATCTCAAGAATATACTTTTGGGAACTTGTAACAGTGTGTTTGTTTGACAAATTGAGACATGAATTTGCGAAAAAATACGCGTTCTAGTGAGACTGGAACTCACGACTCCGCGTACGCTAGATTGGCGCTTTAACCAACTAACCTACAGAACACCTTATGATTCTGCGGAATAGAGAGCCTAACTGAATCCGAGTATTAACTATTAACACGTCTGTTTTTCGCAAATCCATGTCTTTTTCGGACTTAGATGTTCAAGGAAGTCCAAAATCTTCCGGTGATTCTTCCATCGAATTCCTTAGTATATCCTCCAAGATTTACGTTTAGAACTGGAGTAACAACTGGAGATTTTGGTTGATGGAACAGTGAAAAACTATCTGGAGGAACTCCTAATATAGTCTTCGTAAAAAATCGGGGTAATTCCTGAGGATATTACTGGAGGTAGTTTCATTGGAACTGGGGACGGAGGTGGTGTAGTGGTCAGAACACACGCCTCTTCGAGAACCTGGGATCGAATCCCATCCCCAAGATAATCATTCGTTGGATGGATTTCTGAGAGGATTGGTGTAGAATCTCTTAGTATTCCAGATAGACATATCTAGACGAATACTTTATCTTTTCTCGATAGTGACAAAGTAATACGACATGCACTAAACAAAGGACACGAAATATACTACAATAGATCAAATATTGGTCGCAGTGGTTTATGTTTTGAACAGAAAAAAAAAACATATCTGAACAAATCACTAGAAGATTTCTTGAAGTTTATCCTCGAGACATGTGAGACGAAATTCTCGAAGAACCTTGGTGAAAATTTCAAAATTGGCACATATCTCGCGAAGAAAGCATCCAACACCAGTGTACTTTTTATTTTGGCTTTGTGCACTAGCAGAAAGCTTAAAATAAGAGGATCAGAAACGTTTGCCAGTTATTCCTCCAGTTTAGTACCATTGGAAACGTGAGCAAGGGCACAAGTCGGCCATTTTGCCGGCCATCTTTGGATTCCGAGATGTTTCACCTTAAGGTGAAGGTGAATCGAAGCCAAAGTTCAAATTTTGAAGAGCACGGAGAACCAAACATCCGTTTGAGCTGAAAACCTAATCGGTTGGTCACCAGCTAGCGACCAATCGATTAAGTTTTCAGCTTGAACGGATGTTCGGTTCTCCAGATCCGTGCTCTGGAAAATTCCAACTTTGGCTTCGATTCATCTTCACCTTAAGCTCTGGAGATCTAATCCGATATTTCTAAAATTGGTTCACTAAATAGTTTGAACTATAAGTAGTGGTTAAAATGATTTTAACAAAAAAAAACTAGTTGTGTTATAAATTTTGTCAGTGATGACCCGGATGTCAGTAGGGTGCAGAACCACTTGAGCACTTCCATGATTCACTTTGGCATGGGTTTTTTTTCGGCCAAATTGTCTGAAACTTTGCAGAGACAAGTGTATTAGTACGACACATATTGAGGCCAAATATAAGCTCTGTAGCTTTCAAAAAAACCCACTGCCGAAGTGAATCAAAAGTGCCAAGAATAAGATCCGACTCCCTAATAGTTATATTCAGTCCAATTCTAAAGTTTCTTTACAAATAAAACATCATATTTCTTTTAGATTTGTGAACTAAGTTTTAAAAAAAATCTAATAATTTTGTTTAGAAAAGTGTTTATTAATGTTATTTTTCTAGATAAATAAAAATTGAATGGTGTTTGTATGTCACGAAATGACTTACGAACGGGTCAACGGATTTGGCTGATTCTTACTCCGCTTTGTTCGTCATAGGCCAGGAGAAGTGGATGAACTTGTCATTCATTTTTCTGTCAATTCTCATACAAAATCTACTTTTTCTCTGACATAAATTCACTTTAGGTGAACCACTTCCCCTGGCCTATGGGATCCGGCGTGTATGTGTGTATAAAAATACCAGGATATTTAAGATATTTACCACGAAAGTCGGGAAAACGAGAATGAAGGAACTGTCATTTTGCAAGGGCAATTCAAATGGTTTTTTCACAGCGTACTTGATGGCAAGACAAAGTTTACCGGGACCACTAGTATGTTGCTACAAATACCATTAGTGCACCAGATTCCGCTCATTTAAGGGAAGTTACGTGTTGAAATGCTTATTATAACATAACTATTGTGTCGATCAATACTATTTTTATGTCACAATGTAGCTCCAAGTATATGTAATCAGCGGCAAAATCATAAGAATTTGAGAAACATTCATAAAAAATATATAATTGCATTTGTTACTGCATTTAAGTATGCTTGATTTCGTGACGAACTTACTAAAACGCAGTATTTCGAATTTCGTCATTTATACTGATATTTTTTATGGTCAAACAATAGCAACTACTGCAATAAAAAAGGCTGTACTAAAATCGGCATTTCTTCAAAAAAAAAAAGTTTTTTGTATAAGCGGTTATTGAAACGTACAGTAATACCTAGTTAGTGATCCAATAACCGCTCACGAGGTCTACTGTTTTCAATATAAAGAATATTATTATTTTATCAAACGAAAATAATGTCAGAAGACTCCATTTGATAGCTGTTAATATTGCTAGAATACCGTGACATGCTCTATTACCGTGAGGTTAAAAAACTCAAGTTTCAATCGATCAGATAAAAGTAACGTATGATTATTTTCAAGTCTTTCATGTTTTATATAGTAGACCGTTTTATATACTTTGCATTAAAAATATGATTTGAACCATTTTGAAAATTTTAACCATAGTTACAGTTGATGGTGTGAAACATACCAGTGTTTCAAATACCGTGCATCTGACCCCTACTGCCGGGTCACATTTTGAAACATCTCTCAATTGAACGAACGAAGCGCATCAAAAATAAAACTTTTATATCAAACAACGTAGGGTAACCAATATATTTTGGACCCCCTTGGCCATTTTCCTGCAAATTTCCCAGTTTAAATCGAAAGACCAACTAAATAGGCATGCCATTTGGAAAGATAGGACTATTGCGCACTTGCATCAACCGTTTGTACAAAGAAAATGTGTTTATTTTATCTGAAATTGATTTAATTTAATCGGTGCATCCATGCAACCGTTACAACACGTTACACACATAAATAGAAGCCGTCAGAAATCTTTCAAATGTAAACAAAAACTTTTTTCGAATTTCTGGACAAAAAGCGTAGAATTTGTTCGGTTTTCCATTGTCGATCGATTGATTAGACTATGGGCAAGCATATTATACATCCAGTGTCATGGACTTTGTCGCCAAACGATAAAAAACTGCCGGGGGTCCAAAATATATGCCATGAGGGTCCAAAATGTATTGGTGTGTCCAAAATAATGAAAAACAACGCATCACAATTCAATTATTTTCGACTTTTCTGGATCCTACATGACCGTTTTCGCATTTTTATCTCGTAGAGGTAGTTTTTCTCTACATTTTGACATGTTCTTTGACTTGGGTACGCTGTGCAATTGATTATTTGGGACACAAAACTAAAATCACTTCCTTAGGGGGTCCAAAATACGACCGTTACCCTATTGAGGTTTGCATGATTGATTCGAGAAATAAAATATATATTTCACTTCGCTATTTTGGAATTATAACTGAAACACGGTATTTGGAACGACTGTACCCCGTTTGACATAAAGTCGTTTGGCATAAGGTCGTTTGGCATAAAGCCGTTTGGCATAAAGTCGTTTGGCATAATGGTCATTTGGCATAATGGCTTGATTGACTTAAAATAAATATCGGCTTTTTTAAGCTTTTACCGAGATCAACAACATCGAGCCCATAGCAAAAAAATTGGTAGGTTCTAAACAAGCGTGTGTTCGTTCAGAGATTTTCCAAAAATGGTTAACATTTAGCATTACTAAACAATAAAATTTAAAACAGTATAAATATAAAAAACAGCCTATTTTTAAAAGAAGGCAAAATTTATAATTAAATCAATAGAAAAATGGATGGCAAAAAATTTTGCGGCATAATAAAACGAAAAGACATAAAAAAGTGCGTTCATAATCATCGAAGTGATTGTGCTACTTTTCCCCGACAAGTGGTGCCGAGAAAAAACAATAAACAGTCAAAAGAAGGAAGTATTCTGTCATTCTCGACTATACACATGTTGACAAAAATGCTGAGGACGGTAAAACTCGAAAGAACCGCCAATTAAATAAAAAAGAGTGCATATTAGATGGTCCGTTCGTTCACCATTCTGAAATGTATAAAGTTACGACATTTATGAGTGCTAAAACTTTTCGGGGAAGTGGGCTAGCCGGGGATATTCGGGGAAGCGACATTCGGGGAACCGACATTCTGGAAAAAGTAGCACAACCCTTCGAAGTAACTGCAGTAATCGATTTCTCTATTCGCTGATAATTTGAGCAGATCAGTGTTATCGATTGCCGCCTTTTAGTCAGTTGGAAACAAAAATACTAAAAAAAATGTAGCTCCAAAGAACAGCCTATGCATAAAAGAAGGAGAAATTTATTGAAATTTTAAATCAACAGTTTTCATACCTATAATTATGGTTACATCATATCTAGAAAAAAAAAATAACAATAAAAAGAAGGGTAAATTTTGTGCTAAATATATAAAAATCTTCAATGCAAAAAACTGTTCCAATAGCGAAACTCAAAAGAAGAATCAATATTTGAAAGAAGGGTAATTTCTGGATAAAAAATGAAATACTATTACTTGTATTTCCTAATATGCTTAAATTTATTCAAGAGCGAATGATTGTTGAATAGAGTGTCATTTTGTATCAATCGACTCCAAAACAAGGCTGATGTCTCTAGAATGATTCAATAGAAACGTAAAAAAGAAAAATTGAGAAATTCTTAGTTTCAGACTAATTATGCCAAACGATAATGGTCGCCAAACGACTTTATGCCAAATGACCATTATGCCAAACGACTTTATGCCAAACGGCTTTATGCCAAATGACTTACCACCATTTGGAACACATAAGCAACCGTGCCCTAATACCGTGTGTTTACACCAGGCGATTACATTCTAACATTATTTTTGTTTGTTTGTGTGTGCAACTTTAGTTCAAGTTTGACGTGGCTTTCTAAATACTACTTATTGTGCTAAGGTTTGTTACAATAATTTAGAAAAATAAATAATATAATATGCTAGAAATCTACATAATTCCCAAATACACTGTATTAGGCAACACACGGAATTAGAGCAGGTCACGGTATATCCGTGCGAAAAATGTTGGTTTTTAACACTAGTGAGTGGAAATATGCGGCATAAGCGGATACTGGTGCAACGTCGATTTGAATACGTTATCCTTTGAGACAATTTCAGTTGCCAATTTACTATAACTTAAAAAAACTGAATGGTCATCAAATTGACATTGTTTGTCCAAGTTTTGTTTATCGTGATTATTAAATGGGTATTTTAAGAAGCACCAACAAATAGAGAGAATAAGTTTAATGTGTAATCAACTTGTCTTCAGATTATTAGAGTATGCTCTATTGAATTCTCCAAATTTTATGAATCGTTCTTTTCTCACATTTTCGCCCCCTTTTAGTTTTTTCGCTTCCCGAATTCCATTTTACAAATTTTTACCCCCCTGAAAACCGCTCCCAGGGGGCGAATACGCCCACTTTGGGAATCATTGCTCTAGATGGTCTCGATGGTCTTTAGTTTAAAACAGAGACTTCCCTGGGCATAGAGTATCTTTGTACCTGCCACACGATATACGAATGCGAAAATGGTAACATTGGCAAAGAAAGCTCTCAGTTAATAACTGTGGAAGCGCACATTGAATACTATGCTGAAAAGCAGGCTCTGTGGCTCTGTCACTGTGAGGACGTAATGCCAAGAAAAGAAGAATAAGCATAATATGCGTTAAGTTGACAGTAAGAAGGAAATCTTCAAATGAATTTTGTCCTTGACGAATAAGCATTGAATTTACCTGTAAAGATATAAAATCCACAAAAATATATAAAACATTAAAGAAAACATTACATTCATTTATTTAAATTTACGTTCATTAGGAATTTAAAGCATTTTAAATGTCCTTTTATTTCTGGAAAAATGGCTCCCCTGTCCGAGTGCTTTATTTGTATGACATAACTATACACTTCATAGCTTCTCTTCTAGTCACGTTCTAGTCTACAAGAGGTTTTGGGGTATGCGATAAAGGCAAAAGTACTTTGACCGCGGTTTTATAGGCGTTTATTTATAGCACCCCAGAAGTAAATCGTAAAACTAAAATTGTTACTTGGGATATGACATCGAATATCTCCTCAATAGCAAAACATACAATCATAGCTCTATTTATCATTGGTCTGTTATGCTTGAAAGTCATGTAATATCTAATCAATAACAAAATATACCATCATAGTAAAATGTGTTGAAAATGTGTTGTTCGTGCTAAAATACTAAAAAAAATGTTTGGCCATGATAGCTCATTCTACTATTCGTATGATATTCATTCAAAATACCTATAAGAAGCAAATTTTTTTTGCGGTAAGGCAAAACGTTTATTTTTCAATCATGCTTAATTTAGATATTCGAATCAAAGAACTACATTTACCATTATTTTGATCTACTCGTTAATAGCTTATTTTGTTTTTAATATCTAAATAATAACATATTGTGTTATTTACTGTGGCCTACTATAATATTTGTGTTATTATTATCTCATTATAATGGCAATGGCAAAATATGATATTATTGAGTTTTTGTGCCATACAAACTTAGTTATTTTAACTCCTATTTCAAACAACAAATAACAAATTTTGACATTCAAACATTCTATTTTAAAGGTAAATTTTGTTATTCGTTTGCAATTCTCCTCTACCCAGGCAGAGGCGATGAAATTTTGAAAATTTCTTGCAGACAACGATTTTTTAACCGTATTTTTTAAGCAGATACGCGCAGGATGTTTCAATTTCGTAAAGATATTGCGGGGAAATTTAAAAATTTGGATAGGCTCGCGGAAATAACGCGCAGCGAGCTATCTCCGCACAGAACAAAAGTAACACAGTGTGCGTTGAATTCTGGTTCATTAAAATATCATCCCAACACTACGCATCTACATGTCACACCTGAGATTGATCATGTTCTTGGTAAAAAAAATCATTTCATTCAATTTTCGTTTTCAGTGATTTTTAATGCTTATCAGCTGGAACGCATATGGTTTCGGGAAAAAAAGATCCGTGACGGCTAGTAGTTTATGGCAGAGTCTATGAATGGACATTCATAGACTCTGGTTTATGGGATTTCGACTTATTAATTTGAACACGACAGTAGAAGCCTTTTACCTTCCAAAAACTCTATGAAATGAAAGCAACGGACGACCATGGTGGCTATCAATATAATTATGAAGGGATGTAATGCCATAGGCAGAGATCTGTAAAAGTAGTTAAACAACCGTGCCACCTTTCGTAGCTAGTTTGCCAGTATATAAAGTGTATCATCATACATCGGAGCGCTGTAGTTGAAAGGACATGAAATATGTAATTATTTTTTGGCCCGAATAGTACCTTTTTGTATCAAAAGAACTATGAATAGTAGAAGAAGATATGAACATATCTTATATTGAGAAAATTGGGAAACGTCAAACCATTCCAAACCGGCACCTAACGACGCGCATCGCTGACTTTGATTGGAAGCCTGGAAAATTTACCAGTCGAAGTCGTTCGATTTTCCAGGAATCAAAATTTTTCTTGCAACGCGTAATAGTAGTTTTTATTTCGCGCCATAATGATACACCAAACTGATTTGAAATCATATCACTTTTCTCTTTTTTCTGTACAGGTACAAGTATGGTTCCAAAACCGGCGATCGAGGTGGAAAAAGCTGACCTCTGAAGCTGACAGTCCCGAAAGTAACAAGTACGTAAGCCTCCGTGGATCGTATGATAATGCGCCAGTCAAAATTAAAGATGAGCCCGAGTGGGATGAAAACGAACCCTTGGATTATTCTGGCTTGCAACCGATCAGTAACAATTCTCCAGTACTGCACCAACTGAAAGCAGATCCTAGCCAGATTATAGATCAGCCGGTTATCGAAAGATCAGAACTTGAAATGATAAGTGATGCTATTCGGGCCTTATCCGGTGCTGATGATGATCTTCATCGTAGTGAGAACGAGTATAATAATAGTGTTCCGCCGCTTGGACCGGTAAAGTTAGAGCCAACTTCGCCGTTAGATAAGTCTCCCGAGTATCCTCCATTTTATTCGCGGGCAGATCAGCCCGTTGATCCTGATATTATGGACCTATCGATTTCTACAAGAACGGCACCATTGAAACAAACAGAAACACATCAGCGCTCACCTAACAGCGTTCCCAATATGGTACAAGAGAATGATATAAAAATCGAAAACAATTCGATTGACCATAAAATTACAGAAGAAACAGAAGAAATGGATACAACAGATACTACGAATTGTGCAGAACCTGAAACTAAATTCCAAGCTGATGAAACTAAGCAAATTGTGGATGATTTGCTAAACGATACTAAATGTGAGAAAGAAAAGATCTCATCTGTCGACAGTCCTGATACATCACAAGTTGCCATGAAAATTGAAAACGGTACAGCTGTTACTTTCAAGGAAATATGTGCTCCCGAAATCGCTGCAGACTGTACTATGTCTGAGCCAATGGACAGCCAATCTCAAGAGCCCATGGACACCGAGAAGTCTTCAAATAATATGGATGGAGACATTAGTGCATCTGTTATCGATTCTGCTGCAACGCAATCCGTTCCAATAAAAGTCGAAAAAGAACTTACTGATGCTGTTAGTGAAAGTTCTACGGGTACAACTGATCAAGAACCCATGGATATTCAAAATGATCTGCGTAATAATGTTGAAGTCGATGAAAAACTATCAACAGGTTCGTCACTTTATAAACTAATTGAAGATGTCGAAAAACTTCAAGACGGTAGATGTAGTCCAACGTCAAACATAGGAACTGAGACTAAAACTAAGGAAATTGAACCTACGAATACTGCAGGAAGTATAACATCTGAAGTAGATAAATTAAATGATTCCTGTACTGAACTAGATACTGAAACCAAAATGGCAAGTAAAGATATCCGTGATGAATCACTAGACAAAGAACAAGAATCATTGGATAAAAAACAAGAAAGTAGCAATTGTAATTCGACATCTGATAAAACCGTTCCTACGGCAAACGATCTCAAAAGCATAGACGAGAAATCAACCACAGAAGATAAAATAAGTCCTGGCGATGATTTACTCATCAGTTCAGCTGTGCAGTGTTCTGATAATGCTGACTTAGTGTCTGTTCCGGTAACAGCCGATGATTCCCAAAAAGAAACAAGTGATATGCAACAAAAACTGGATAATGGGGTTCAAGACTGCTTGCCAGACACTAATTCCGGTACTGCAGACAAAGAGCTTGTATCTACCACAGAAGTATCACAATCAGATGTAAGCGAACAAACGAAATCTATCACAGCAGAAGCCAAAGCTGTCTTGGCGATAGCAAATTCAAACGATAACAACACCGCGAAAATAGAGTCCACTGAAGAGAAAGCAGCAGCAGTTCCGATAGAAGAACCAATGATCAAAGCTGAAATATAATGAAAGCGACTGAATGATTCGAAGACTACTCGGTGTTTGCAAAAACGCAATAGCAAACTTAAGGAGAAGAGGAAGATACGTTTATGTGATTAGATTTTTTATTTTACTAGTTTTATTTCAGTATTTTATAACATAAAATATTTCCTTATATTTTTGGAAATCGTGTTTACAAAATCGATCGGTTTTTTTTCTACGAATAAGTTTAACGCTTGGGAAGCTCAAGCATTTGGTTATATTAGTTTCTCGTTCACTCTAATACGAGCACGAGCATTCATGTGCAACATTTCTCATCGCGTATTAGTGTTTCGTTTGAAAACTAATGACTTTTAAAGCAAAATAAAAGAAATTATGCAAGTGGTTTTAAATCGTTTAGTAAAATATTGGAATCGAATTTAATTTTTGGAAAATTATTCTCTATCGCTTACAGCAGTCCACAGAACCAGTACGAAATTAGTGTAAATGTTCAATTAAGATTCGAGAGCCACTTAATATATAATCATCACATTAGAAATGTTCGTAGTTATAAGTTTTGATGTTCGTCGGAACTGATACATCACGATTCACGTAAATAAAAAAATAAAACATACGATTATAACGAAATCGAGTATTGTTCGTCATATAGAGAAAATATCACCTTCGCATTTTTTTATTAAACGGTGCGGCATTTAGGGGGAGATCCCCAGTGCCGGACAGCACCTAATACCGGTTTTTGATAGGCATCTTGCAAACTAAGGAAAACTCAAATTATTCTTGTAAATGTAGCAAATACATTGAATTGGTAATTATAAACTATTCCTATAGTGTACACATTCAATGATGTTCAAATTTACAGAATTAGAGGCATTTCCAGATCGTGTCCGGTATTGGGTGTCTCCTTTCATGATCAATCAATTTGTTACTGAAATTCATTATCAAAATGCAATGTCAAAATTCATATTTATATTTTCAAATTTATTTTTGTACACTATAAAAATGATAATATTTATCGTAAATGAGTAACACGAGCCCATAAAATCAATATTTTTAGAATTATGAATTTAAAGGCTTAAGTGTCCGGTACTGGGGGATCCCCCTAACTCAATTTTAAACCGTGACCTGCTCTAATTCCGTGAGGTTGGATTCCAACGTCCTTCATTACCTGTGCTCTCAGCGCCATTCATATGCTCTTCGAAGTGCTGCTTCCACTTTTCGATCACCTCACGCTCGTCCGTCAAGATGCTGCCATCCTTATTCCTGCACATCTTGGCTCGCGTTGAGCTTCTGATAGAACTTACATGTTTCTTGAGACCACCACAGCTGTTCCGTCTCGTCGCACTCCGTCGCCTCCAGGCGGCATTTTTTCTTCCGAAAAAAGCGGGTCTGCTGTTGCTGTTTTCGTCTATAACGTTCCACGTTCTCCCGGGTCCCTCGCTGCAGCATGACCGCCCGCGCTGCATTGTTCTCCTTTAGAATCTGCCTACATTCTTCGTCGAGTCAATCGTTCCGTCGACTCCGTCCCACGTACCCGACGTTGCTCTCAGCTGCATCGTTGATGACTGCCTTCACTGTTCTCCAACAGTCCTTCATCCAGCTTCCGGTAATGCAGCCTCGAGGTGTTGCGTGTATGCAGACATCCGGTTGCTTAAGCTGCTCTATGTCATACTGGGGCGGCCGTCGGTACCGTACGTTGTTGACGATGGATAGTCTTAGGCGCAGTTTAATCATCTACAGATAGTGCAGTGGTCAGAGTCGATGTTAGCGCCCCGTTAGGTCCTGACGTCGATAATATCGGAGAGGCGCCAGAACGAGATCGATATGTTATTCTGTCTGCTGTGGTGATTTTCAGGTGTATCGATATGGAATGCTGTGTTGGTAGTAGGTGCTACGAATGGCCATATTCTTGGAGGCGGCGAAATCAATTAGTCGCATGCCGTTTTCGTTCGTCAGCCGGTGGGCGCTGAACTTTCCAATAAGTAGTCAGTCTGAACTCCTCCTCCTGGCCAACCTTAGCGTTTAGATCTACGTCGTAGCTTGAGCAGCTGTCCTAGTCGTGTTCGAGCTATGCGTAAAAATCGTCTTTATCATCATAAGTGCTTCCGGAGTGAGGGCTGTGCACGTTCATTATGCTGAAGTCGAAGAACTAGCCATGGATCCTCAGCTTGCACATTCTCTCATTGATCAGCCACCACCCGATCACGCGCCTCTGCATATCTCCCAGCAGCGAGCTGTTTCCAGCTCGTGTGTGTTGCCGCAGCTCTGGTAAATGGTATGGTTACCACTAAACGTTCGCACCATTGATCCCTTCTAACACACTTCCTACAAAGTTACGATGCCGAATAGGTACGCGGTCCTTCAGCACGTCGACGAGTATGCGTGTGCTCCCGATGAAGATGAGAGATTTACAGTTCCACGTATCGAGCTTATAATCGCTAGTCCCTTTACGTCGCTGTGGTCTTCGCCGATTGTCCCGGCTCGTATTCTCTCGTTAATTGTTCGTTGCTTGATTTTTTACGACTGGCTTGCAGGGCCTAGCACCAATCCCATAGATTTCCGGAGGACCATTCCCCCCAAATGATTGGAGGTCCATAATGCACAGTTTAACCTAGAGTTCTTCTCTGGCACTCGTACGATGATCAGCCGCCCCTGGCATGAGGAACAGATGATGTTCTGAGCCGCTCCTAACATGGAGTAAAGACACTCCAAGTTGGCAGAAGCAAACCCCCCTTTCCCTGTCACGCCCAAAGTTCCCACCGGAGTTGGTCACCCGATCTTCCCTAAGGTTGATCGCACCCAGCCAGTACCGCGAGGAGCTAGAGATAGGAGTTGCTGGGCAGGAGGCTAAGGACCACACAGAGGGGTCTATTTTATTCCTTCACGCGAAGTACCAATGCAATGGTACGTCATGCCCAGCATTTACCAACCTTTTTGCAACATATTCCATATATTTAGAAAAATGGAAAGATCAAAAATTGTTGAAATGATCCTTTTTCTTTAAGTATGCTAGGACTCCGATATGTCATAGGATCCAACCTCAGTCATTTTTTGTTGATTGAATTCATTCCAGATACCGTTTTGATTCATATTACGGACAGTTTTCAAATAACGGACACTCTACTTTGTATGGGTACAGGTAACAGACGTTGAAGTCCGATTGTAAAACTGTGTAATAGATACAATCAATGGTCATTTTGAATGGAAACACAAGTAGCAACATCGTGGTGGCGCTGTCATCGCTAAGTTCCCATGACGATGTCAGTGGTGAATATGAAATATTTCAAGATACTGATATTCACCACTTATTGACGCAATTCGCTGTGTGGCGGTGCTAGTGACTGCAAGGAGTTTTAATTTGAATATTTACACAGTTTTCAGACAATTTTTGTTCTAGCATATACATCTGTTATCTGTGGTATGGGAATCATTTCACACGAAATGTTTCAATTCTTGCCGTTCAAAAGTTCTAAATTTCGATGTTCGTTTTAGTAAGCTTTTTCAATTAATATCTTCCAAAATTTGTAATGCCCAACTACCTTAGATGTTTCTTTAGTGGTTTGACGATTTCAATTGATGATTTGACTGTTTCATTATTGATTATCATGAGCTGGCCGGAATTCGAATCAAAATGTCCGGAATATGAGGCAAAAGTGAGGAAGCGCCCGGAATAAGGATCACAAAAAGGCCACACATTTTGATTTATATAAAATTATTCAAGTTACGGAAGCGTATTCTTGGCCCACCAATCGAAAGTTAAGGGCTTCCGGCGCTCGGTAACGCTAAGAAATCATACATAATGATTTATTTTGTATGCTCTAGGCGGGGTTACTTCCCTGAGGCCTTAAATGTCCGTAATATGAATCAAAACGGTATTCCAAATATTCCATTGCAAATAAATACTTAAAAATAAGAAAGGGTTTTTTATTTTTTGAAAAAATGTTTGAAGTTCGTCTAAGTAAAATTCTTATTTTAATGATTTTTCCATTCAAAAATTCATAGAATTTTTCCTGTAGCGATTCTTGAAGGTGGAATTTAATATTTTGAAAAATCTGTCGATGAATTGCTTATAAAATTGTGGATTTTGATAGAATTCCAGTAAACTGCCAGTAAACCTTGTCTGTGTTATGAGCACAAATATACTGTGCTTCAAACCAGCGAAAACTGGGTCCACAAGGTTACCTAAATAGAAGCTTCCCTTACGAAAGTAAGGTTCTTGAACTAGCGCCACTTGGGCAGTACCATTTTGCATGAGTCTGCAAAGATTGATTGTTGCTGTTCTTTTATGCTGAAGATTGATCTGAGCTATGCTAACCGTAGCCACTACCCAAACTAGGCAGGATTAAGCTTTTTGCAATCTCAGCAAAAAAAAAGACCAGCAACGAAAAAACCAGATCGGTATCTATTGAAAGTCGCCAGAGGCGAAAGAGCACAGAATACACTATGTAAAACGCATGATGCGAATCCATATAGGTGATAATTTAAAATAAATAACAACATATTAATAATCCCACCCTTATTAAGCCTCAGGATAGAGACTGAAGAAGGGCAGCCGATTATCTCGAAGAAACACAAGGTCACCTGCACCATTGCCCCGGGTAGCTCAGGAAGGGCTCAATACTGTAGAGGGCGCCCTGGTACCCCACAGGCTCCGTTTGCGGTTAGGTTTTATTTAGACCCCCCTAACCATTCATTCCTAGGCACGGTACGCATCACACCATAAATTAGGGGTCACCTATTAGGTGGACTTTTACCACCGGAACAGGCAGTACTTACCTTACCAGTCAGGCTAAGGCCTGGGTGGCCTCTGCTGTACGTAGGAGACGTCTCCATTCGACTCGGTCCATGGCTGCCCGTTGCCAGCCACGCATTCTGCGAAGGGTCCGCAGATCGTCCTCAACTTGATCGACCCATCTTGCTCGCTGCGCACCACGTCGTCTTGTGCCGGTCGGATTGTTTTCGAGAACCATTTTCACCGGGTTGGTATCCGACATTCTGGTGACATGCCCGGCCCACCGCAGCCTCCCAATTTTTGCGAGGTGGACAATGGTTGGTTCTCCCAGCAGCTGGTGCAATTCATGGTTCATCCGCCTTCTCCACGTTCCGTCTTCCATCTGCACTCCGCCGTAGATGGTCCGCAACACCTTCCGTTCGAAAACACCAAGGGCGCGTTGATCCTCTGCACGTAGGGTCCATGTTTCGTGCCCATAGAGGAGTACCGGTCTAATCAGCGTCTTGTAGATGGTCAACTTCGTGCGATGGCGAACTTTGCTCGATCGGAGCGTTCTGCGGAGTCCAAAGTAGGCACGATTTCCAGCAACGATGCGTCTCTGGATTTCTCTGCTGGTGTCGTTGTCGGCGGTCACCAGTGAGCCCAAGTACACGAATTCTTCGACAACCTCGATTTCATCACCGTCAATATGAACTCGAGGTGGGGGGCGTGCCGTGTCTTCTCTTGAGCCCCTCGCTATCATGTACTTCGTCTTTGACACATTGATGTTCAGTCCGATTCGCCTAGCTTCAGCCCTTAGTCGGATGTACGTATCCGCCATCGTCTCAAAGTTCCGTGCTACGATATCAATGTCGTCGGCGAAACCAAGTAACTGAACGGACTTTCTGAAAATCGTGCCACTCGTGTCTATCCCCGCTCTTCTTATCACACCCTCTAAAGCAATGTTGAACAGTAAACACGAAAGGCCATCACCTTGCCGTAACCCTCTGCGAGATTCGAAGGGACTCGAGAGTGTCCCTGATACTCGGACTACGCACATCACTCGCTCCATCGTCGCCTTGATCAATCTTATCAGTTTGTCCGGGAAACCGTATTCGTGCATAATCTGCCATAGCTGTTCTCGATCGATTGTATCATAGGCCGATTTAAAATCGATGAATAAATGATGTGTGGGTACATTGTATTCGCGGCATTTCTGCAACACCTGGCGGATGGCGAATATCTGGTCCGTTGTTGCTCGTTCGCCCATAAATCCTGCCTGATATTGTCCAACGAATTCTCTAGCAATTGGTGATAGACGGCGGCATAGAATTTGGGAGAGTACCTTGTAGGCGGCGCTCAAAATTGTGATTGCACGATAATTGGCGCAATCCAACTTGTCGCCCTTTTTGTAGATGGGACACACGACACCTTCCATCCACTCCTCCGGCAATACTTCCTCCTCCCAAATCTTGGAAATAACCCAGTGCAGCGCTCTTGCCAGTGCATCACCACCGTATTTTAGCAACTCGCTAGGAAGTTGGTCCACTCCAGCGGCTTTGTTGTTTTTCAACCGTCTAATCTCCGTTTCTACCTCTTGGAGATCTGGAGGCGGAAGTCTTTCGTCGTCCGCGCGTGCTCCCAAAGTTATTTCCGTGCCACCTCCGCTACTGGCCACATCACCATTAAGGTGCTCATCGTAGTGCTGCCGCCACCTTTCGACCACCTCACGTTCGTTCGTGAGAAGATTTCCGTCAAAGTCTCTACACATGTCGGCTTGTGGCACAAAGCCTTTGCGCGAACGGTTAAGCTTCTCGTAGAACTTCCGTGTGTCTTTAGCGCGGAACAGCTCTTCCATCGCTTCGCGATCTCGTTCTTCTTGATGGCGCTTTTTTCTTCGGAAGATCGAGTTTTGTCTGTTCCGCGCCTGTTTATACCGTGCCTCGTTCGCTCTCGTGCGGTGTTGCAGCATTCTCGCCCATGCTGCATTCTTCTCATTCTTCAACTGCTCGCATTCGCCGTCGTACCAGTCATTTCTCTGATTCGGGGCCGCTGGACCTAGTGCTGCTGTTGCGGTGCTACCTATGGCGGATCTTATGTGCCTCCAGCCATCTTCAAGAGTGGCGGCGCCGAGCTGCTCTTCCGTTGGTAGGGCCACTTCCAACTGCTGCGCGTATTCTTGGGCTACTTCTGAGTCCCGTAGCCGCTCGATGTTAAGCCGCGGCGTTCGGCTTCGACGCGAGTTTGTCACCGTCGAAAGTTTTGAGCGCATGCATATAGCAACTAGGTAGTGATCCGAATCTATATTCGCACTGCGGTATGTGCGAACATTGGTAATGTCAGAGAAGAATTTTCCGTCGATTAGAACGTGATCGATTTGGTTCTCGGTTAGGTTATCGGGTGATCTCCAGGTGGTCTTATGGATATCTTTACGGGGGAAGAAGGTGCTTCGGACTACCATACCACGAGAGGCTGCAAAGTTGACGCATCGTTGGCCGTTGTCGTTAGATACGGCGTGCAGACTGTTCCGCCCGATCACCGGTCTGTACATCTCCTCTCGTCCTACCTGTGCGTTCATGTCGCCAACAACGATTTTCACGTCACGCGGCGAGCATCCGTCATAAATCTGCTCCAGCTGCGCGTAAAACGTCTCCTTCTCGTCGTCGGGTCTCCCTTCGTGTGGGCAGTGTACGTTGATGATGCTGTAGTTGAAGAAACGGCCTTTTATCCTCATCTTGCACATCCTTGCGTTGATCGGCTGCCACCCGATAACGCGTTGTCGCATCTTGCCCAACACTATGAAGCCAGTTCCTAGCTCATTTGTGGTGCCACAGCTTTGGTAGAAGGTAGCCGCTCGATGCCCGCTTTTCCACACCTTCTGTCCAGTCCAACAAAGTTCCTGCAGCGCTACGATATCGAAGTTACGGGGATGTAGTTCGTCATAGATTATCCTGTCGCAACCTGCGAAACCAAGTGACTTGCAGTTCCATGTTCCAAGTTTCCAATCGTAATCCTTATTTCGTCGCGTGGGTCTTTGCCGATTGTTCCGGGTCGTATTATCTCCTATGTTATTCGCAATAAGGTTTTTTACGGGTGGCTTATTGGGCCTACGCCAACACTCCTGTCTCGCCGGAGCGCCATCGTGCCAGCTCTGTTTAACGTCCCAACTAACACTAGGACGATCGCGCTGATGGGGCTACCACCTTGGATTTAGCTGTGCGCGATTCAGCATTTCTTGCTCAGCCGCTGGATACCAGAACAGACGCTGTTTGAGCCGCACCTCCTGGTGAACAGACGCTCGAGACGTAGGCAGTCCGTAGTGTTAATTCTTAGCCAATTGAAGCAATCGCTACCGACATTACGCGGCTATCTAGGCTGCTCAGGAAAAGGAGGTTAATATTGATGATTAACTCCTGACGTTCCCAAGCAGCCTGAAAAGTTCTAAGTTACTCACATTTTTTTTCAATGAGTAATTCTCGCTGAGACCAGCTCACTATTTTTGAATGACCCCTAGAGCCAATGTTTATAATATCTCCACTTAAAACATTGTAGAGATAACTTTTTGCAATCCATATACTACAGAGCGAGCGTAAACCGCAATAACACCATTATTTGACCGCAAATTGCACCTGCGCGATAAGAAATGTTTTACAAAATCGCAGATAACTTTTGATCAAAAAACATATACCTCTGATTTTTTTTTCTTATTTTCTGTAAAACTAGCTCAGCTTTCCAATGATGCAAAAACTTTTAAAATCGGTGGTTGCGAACGCCATGAAAATTCAGTTTTTCCGATAAAATCCAATATGGTGGTCAAATCCAATAAGTCCACCAAATATTTTTATTTTTGCAAATGAAGCTCCTACGTTTTCTTTTTCCAAAACCATGCTCTTGTGAAGAGATTGTTGAATAAACTTCTGAGTTATAGCAGTTTGAGTGAGCCAAGAATTGTCAAATATCGAGGGGTCCTCAATAACTGTTTGAATCAAATACCAAGGGGTCCATCAATTTGACCAACCGAATGCAATTTCATTGCTTACTCCTACTGTTTTGAATGAGCATAAATTTGAACATTTTGAAAGACCAAGTGCAAATAGTGGACCAGTCTCAGCGAGAATTGCTCAATATAGTATCATAGTTTTGTAGATGTATGTATTGAGCCCTTAAAAGTCGACCCAAAATTTAAACTTCTGCAATGCGTAGAATCCATAATATTTTCTATTGATGCAGCACGCAAGCCTCCTAACAAGTCATGCATTTCAGATGACAGAAATATTGACTTTCGACGTTTCTGAGACTTGTCAAACTTGATAGGAAAGTGCAATCCATTAGTGAATGAGCAAATGTTGGAATTCATGAAAAAAATAAGAGGAAAAGATGAAATAATCTTTTAAGGATTTATGTTCAGATGGATAAGGCGCGGGCATCAGCAGATAAATTCCGTGTTTGTCTATTTACATTTATGCGTTGCTCAATCCTCTATCGATTCGCACCGACAGACTTGTCAAGATGCTTTTGGAAACGTTTTTACAACGCTGCGAACATCCCTTGTCAGTGTGATTATTGTCGGCAGCCTCATTCTCTTCGGCAACTTTCCCATAACAACTGCTGGTGAATCTCTTCGGCAGCTGCAAATCAGTCGCATTTTGAGGCGTGCTCATTTGAATTGATGGCATCTCCGGCAATCTCGTTTGTTTGGTCTCGGAAATCTTGCCAGCGGGAAGCGGGCAGAACAAAGAATCATCTGAATGTTTCCACTGATGTGTTTTGATAGGAAAATACTGTGTATTTGGCGTTTGAAATTTTATTGCCGATAATAGTCGAATGGTGACGAAGCCGTAAGTCTCCCTACTTCTTTTATATCGTATCCTACAATTCGAATCTCTTCTTGGAATTGAGAACGAAAATCATCAAAACATACAAGACATAAACTGCCCATAACTGCATATTTGTAACATTCGACAAAAGTAGGCATTGAGTAAATGGAATTCCAAATGTACGTTTTATGGCAGTATGGGAGGAAACTAAAATTTCTAAAAATTACGAGGAACTCAAAAGTGCTTATTTGAGGCTGATATTTTGTACAACTCATATCGCATACTAGGTGAATTGTCAGAAAATAATTCTGATAGAAATTGCATTGCTATTACATTACGAGGCTGTTACTGTTATGCGGTTATAATTACCAATGTGACAAAACAACTTGGTATTTTTTTTCGAATTTTCTAGAACAATCTCACAGATTTCAGTAAGTTGATCGAAAGTATTTATCATTTGATGACTCTCCATGGCATTAACTCCATTTTGTCAAAAATGTCGAATGTGACTGTTTTGCAGTTATGGACAATGAATAAGAATCTTATTTTCACTTAATTTCCTTTGTTCCCAGCTACAATATTTCGTTTTGCTGTGAGCAATTTAAATTGACAATTTATGGCGTAGTATTCATAACACAATAAAAATTCAAACAAAGCGTAGAAATTTTCCACCTGGCATCAATATCATACCGACGGAATGTGTGTAAACCTTCGATCCTGTCGAAACAGTGCAACAGTTGAACACAAACTACGTGACTGATATAGCGTAGGCGAATGAAATGTGTTGATTCATTTTACTGCTTGAAAAATTGACGCTATGGTATGAAACCAAAGAGGATTGAGGTCCTTATTCATGGCGGAAGTTTCACAAACTATCTAAGTCCTTCCCTTTTCATATTATGAGCAACCGTTCATATTATTTCAAATCAAATGGTAGAAACCCTGCCGCCACAGGAAACTTCTATTCCGCCTCTTCGTCTACCGAAAATCTTAACGGAAAATCATCAGATAATGTACCTATAGTATATTTCAAGTAATATGTCTCCCTCTGATTTTGTTTTTCTAACTGAACAATTGAATCAAATGATTGATGCTATGTTCAAAACTACCACTATGACTGAAGCTGTCCAAGTTGGTGTAAAATTTGCTAATCAAATTGTTATTGGATTACGTTTTTCTAATTGATCCAAACAACTATTTAAATATTTTTAATTAGAATGCTCGTTCTTTGAATGGTAGATAGGACGAGCTGTTTAATTTTCTTACAGCTAATAACGTGCATATAGCAGTTATTACTGAAACGTATTAGAAACCTGGATCCAAACTCAAAAGAGATCAATTTTTTTTTGTATCTAAGATCTCAAAAGTTAGATTCCAAACTGTTTCACCTTTATATCTTTGTCATTTTTGACTAGTTGTGTAGAACGACACAAAAAAAACTATTTGAATCTATATAAATAAAAATGGATTGGTGTTTGTATGTCACGAAATGGCTTACGAACGGGTCAACTGATTTGGATGATTTCTTCTCCGTCATGTTCGTCAAGGATTTCGACGTGTTTATGTGTATGAAAATCCCAAGATATTCACCGGGAAAATCGGAAAAACGAAAGTGAATGGAACTGTCATTTTGTATGAGTTTCAAAACGTTTTTTCAACAGCCTATTTGATGGCAAGACGAAGTTTGCCGGGACCACTAGTATGTAATAAATTTGCAACCTCTGTTTTGTGTATGTGTATGTGTTCTTTTGTTCACACCTCAAGTTTCATTTCCTTCTGTAGCAAAAAAAGTACTTTCTTATAACTTTCAATTCTTGTTTATTTACTACGAAAACTGAGTCAAAAGCAAAGCATCTTTCTTCAGCTCACGAAATAGTAATGTTTGCTGCGAAGGAAACGTGATGCTATCATTTTATTGTTTTTCCACGAAGAACGCAATCGCATCCATTGGGCAAAGTACGAAATCATGCTGAATCACATTATTTACTAACTTTCACGATCGCGATGGGCGAAACAGGAACCGAAGCGAGTGAGATCCGGCGATAGGAAAGAAAAACAGACTCCGACTGGGTTAGGGGTACCATGGGTAAAATGCATCAGTTAAGAAAGATGTACCGAAATGGAGATCAAACAACGTGTATGAAGTGTTTTATTGCATGAATCTAGCTGATTTGCACTCCTCTCTGGACCAAAGTGCACCTGAGCATCGAGACAAGACGTACCTAATGGGTCGTCCATTAACTATATAAGGAGTTACAGCGGAAGGGTGGTTTGAGATTTATTATGCGACATACAAATTATTCCTAACTTCCATACAACAAATCCTACTAGGACGGGAGGCGAGTTTAAAAAAATGTCAAAATTGTGTTACGTAATTAATGGGCAGCCCCTTAAACTAATGGACATGATGCACCACAACAATAAGGCAAGGTACATCGTGTATCAAAGTTAATTTTGTATTTTAGATGATTTTCGCATAGACGTGCTTAGAAAATGTGTGTAATTTAGTTGACAAGGACTTCAAATGAACAAGTTTTATAATATCAGTTTATTTTGAGATTGATTGTTCTGAGACGACTAATGAAAATCATATTGCTCCAATCAGAAGCTCAACAAAAACCTATTCGCAATAAGTAACATCCGAACCGTGCTTTTCGAATTTCTCGTTCTATCTCCCTGTTTAATTATTCAAAGTATATGAAATTTTCAGGGTGTGAACAATAAACAGCGTTTCATCAATCTGCATAGTATTTTTCACTGGAAAGTTGTTTATTCCACAGAAACTGACAACATGCGTTTTGTCCTAAAAGTACATGTTAACCCAGGCACCCCTACTATTTTATTATTCGGAAAAGGTTCTATAAATAAATGTATCGATTCCATATTCTCCGAGTATCTGAAATTTATATGCTCCAACTATGGAATAACCTGCAGCTGGTTTAATTTTTGCCAGTTTGTTGTCAGATTCTCGATTGTGAAGGTTGTGATCTTTGTGCAAGGTGTGGCGTGCAACTTGATCGTTAGTATAGGCCTTTAATCAGTTTTCAAATTTAAAGTGAGTAGTGTTTTAACAATAGGTAGTGCAAACTTGTATACAAAGAGAATGCTCTTCTTGTACGTAGAATTTAAAATGTGTAACAAAAAATATAGTTGAAACATCAAAAACCGTGTAATCTACACAGTTTTTGACAAATTATGCAAAGCCTATTTCTCAGTATTATGAGACCTTCCACAAGTATCAATTAAAAGAACTCTCGTAGTCGTGCGTCCGTATTAACGGTTTAAAAGGCATCAAACTAAATAACAAATGGGCAAATGTTCTTTATATTCTTATGTTAAGCTTTTTGCTGGTGCAAAAAGCCAAAATATAAAGTGCACTGTTGTTTGATGCTTCTTTCGCGAGATTAGTGCCTTTGGTGTTTTGGTTGAATCTTGAAAGTTGGATTCCAAGCCGTTTTACCTTAATAAATGGTAAAAAATAATAAACAATACATCAAAAGTGATTTTACAATGGATGTACACAAACTTCTTTTTATAGTAGAAAACATTGATAAGTATACACCGCTTGCTAATTGGTCAAAAGGAAAAATCAGTCCTGTGAATTTTGTTAGTATAAATGATGTGAGAAAAGTTCATTGTTTCAGATTTTATTCAGTATGGAGCTTTGTATACATGACATCATTATCAAAGTATATTCTATACTACTCTTGACTTGCCACATCTCGATATTGATAAGACCATCGAGACATGCAAGAAATTTGCAATTTACACTAGGGTTAGAAACCCTCTGGAACAGGAAAATTAACAAGGTCAAATTTGCAAAATTGTCTGGTAGAAGTCGACCTCCTTTGTCACGCTTTTCGTATGGGAGTTTAAAAAAAATATGTTATTTGTTTACGGAGAACGCATCTGAAACTAATAAATGTAAATTTGGAACAAAAATGAACAAGAACACATCAAGATAGAGCTATCGAAATAATGGAGTATCGACATGTGGAAAGTGAAATTGAAAACAGATTGAACGGACCGTAGAAATAGTCGATATAGGAAGCGATATCGAGATGAAAAACATCCAGATCTTGGTAGTCGACTGTATGAGGTAGATTTATCTATTAAATCCGACGCTCAGATGGTTCGTATGGTTCAATAGAATTATTTCATTACTTTTCGCGTTACACTGAGGAAAAGTCTCTTCTGTGACATATTGATGAGTACACGTTTACTATCGCTGGAGAAAATTTTAACTCATTGCTTCAAAAGGTTTTCGGTGCATAAGTGCATGTTTATTCTACAAGAAAGTATTCAATGAAAAATAAATAAAGTTCACTTCGAGTAGATTTTGGGTTCTAATGAAACTATATCGCTGAATAAGAGATCATAACGGATATTATCAGAGCTAGGTTCTCGAAAAAGTAACTCATGCACTTATCAACAACTAGAAAGTTCAGAACAAGTTCGATTTATACTTTCTTTCTACTTTGTGGTAAACATCATTCTATTTAACAGTGCGCATCGTACCTTCAGGCTGTGCGTACACGAATTCTCTCTGCTCTTGGAAGTTTTTTTTTAAACTACCTAAAGCAATATAACAGTACTTCTCAGTGCTACGAAAACAGTACTTTTCAGTGCTAAAAAAAACGGTACTTTTCAGTGCTACTAAAGCAGTTGTATCAATACTTTTCATTACTATTTTTTTTCTACTATTAATCCCTGTTTGTACCCGTGGCTTCGATTTTTCGTTGGACCCGTTGGCGAAATTCTTCTTGGACACCGGCTTAGGAAAAAAAACTCTCGAAGGTCACGTCTTCTTTCGTTTATTCACTAAACATGGCTGAAACTACAAACAAACGGAAGGATATATCTCTGAATTCTGCCCAATTGCCTACCAAAAAAGTGGGGTTTAAAACTGGTACTACAAGTGGCAACCCGACCAGACGGAAGAAACAAGATTATAACAGAATGTGTTCCTCTGATATGATTTTTTTATATCACTAGTTGTTACAAAACATGTACAGTTAGTAGTTAAAAAAACAAAAATTCAACAAAATTTGCACCAAATTAAAGGATTAAGGATTGTTAATGTTGTTAATTGTTAATTAAGGATGTTACAAAATAATAAAATTATTGCAAACGAGGGGACGGACCTGGTGTAGTGGTTAGAACACACGCCTCTCACGCCGAGGACCTGGGATCGAATCCCATCCCCGAGATAGTCACTAAAAATTTTAGTGACGGCTTCCTTCGGAAGGGAAGTAAAGCCGTTGGTCCCGAGATGAACTAGCCGAGGGCTAAAAATCTCGTTAATAAAGATAGAAAAAAAAAAAAAAAAATATATTGCAAACTATGTTACTGTTTATGACATCGGATGTTATTTGCAACAAACTTATAAATGCGATGTCAAAAATATTACAAATGTTGTTATAAATGTGTTACTTAAAATATAACAAATTGAGAACAAAGCCATCTTGATAGCAAAATTTTATCCAGGTATGTTATTTTAAATTGCTGTTGATAGGAATTTGTTATAATCTTGTCATGTGGTTCTGGTCGGGAAGAATGGAAGAAAGAACTTTTCACCGGATTGCGCGCTCTCTTCAAATGAGAAATGAGTAATCAGTTCGATGCTCTAGACAAATTTTCCGAACACCAAATCGAAGCAGTCTCTAGCCCAGGCTCTTTGATTCAAGTGAGGAAGTAAAAAACGCCGTCATTGTAACCCAAAGCACGAAAGCAGCCGCTATTGCTGAGAGGACCGCAGGAAACCGCAGAACTCGCCTCATAGAAGTAGCAGACCACCAGCTAGAAAACCCCACCGGTTCGAGTCTCCCACCAATTGCCAAAACGCAGTGGTGTGGCAAACGAGACTTGCGCAACTCAAATGTTAAATTCGACGACAGAATAAAGTAAGTTTTAAGGCAGGTGATTCCTCCATCCGATTGCGAAAAACCGTCGCCGAGATTCTTCGCAAAGACTACTCAGCACACCAGCGACGATACACAGACGGATCCCTCTCCGTACGAGGTGTTGGGATAGGTATAACAGATGAAAATTTAGCAACCAGCCTCATCCTCCCCGGACAGTGCTCTATCTTCTCCGCCGAAGCAGCGGCTGTTCTATATGCCGCCACTGTACCTACTACCAGCCCTATAGTCATCATCACCGACTCAGCGAGCTGCTTCACAGCACTCCAATCTAAACCCCTCGTCACCCGTGGATCCAGGGGATAATAAAAAAGGCCCTATGCGACCATAATGTGGGTTCCAGAACACAGCGGCGTTCCTGGAAACGCAACCGCAGATTTCCTTGCAGGATCCGGCCCTTCTGGCCCTCGTTACAGCACTAAGGTACCCCTTGCTGATATTCGAAGGTGGGTGAAATCGACCACACGCCAGACATGGCAGGCAGAATGGGCAAACTCACGAGGGGCCTACCTGCGAAAAATAAAACGAAGCACCGATGCTTGGACACACCTGAAGTCGATGAAGGACCAAACAATAATCTCCCGGTTGAGAACAGGCCACACAAGGATGTCCCACAATCACGGAGGAAACCCTTTCCATCGGTCCTGCGAAGTCTGTGACACGGGTAACACAGTTGAGCATTTTATCTGCAACTGCCCAGCCTTTGATAGCCCCAGACAGATGTATGGGATTTCTGGTAGCATACGAGAAGCCCTGCAGGACGACCTCTCTTCAATGGGGGCGCTTATCTCCTTCATTAGGGACGCCGGATTATACTATAAGATTTAGATTGTCCTTGTACAATTCACGTGATCGTAACCCACTAGCTGTTGTTGTCCCATGATATGCATGTTCTGCCATCTGATTAAACTGATCCGTCCATTCGTTCGCTCTGAATGTTAGGCACATAAGAAGTGGCTCCTTATTGTACCCCCAGGTTTATGTTGTGTTAATTTGTGGTTTTATGTCAACTAGTTTTAATTAAATCTCTCTCGATGTAATTACTATGTGTCCCTAGACTAGTTACAACATTTTTGTTTTTTTTTTTTCTCAGGCTGGCCCTTCAGGCTTGTCCTGTTTTGTTTTTTACCTGACTGGGGATGAACCTGCCTACGGCAGAAAATCCCTTCAATAAAAAGTAGGGAAAGTGTACCAGTTATGGCCATAGTGGTTCCCTATTTGGACACATATGAACTTTCAATACCTTTCACATTTTACATCTTTTTGAATGTCTCAACATCAAGATATATCTTTATTCTTCCTACTACAACACACAAAATCTTTCAAAATGTGAAGACATTCAAGTAATCACGTATGGCGAAATAGGGAACCACTATGTCCATAACTGGTACACCTACCCTAATTCAATTCAATTCAAATTCATATCTGACTTACCTGAGTTACCTCAGGGATGTCAAAAATCCTTGTTTGCGGATGGCACAGGCCTCTCCCTCAAAGGACAAAACCTGCGTGTCATCTGTAGTCGATTGCAAAAAAGTTTGGATATTTTTTCTTCATACTTGCAAAAAAGGAAGATTTCTCCTAACACTTGTAAAAATGGAAGATTTCTCCTAATGCTTCCAAAACTCAACTAATAATATTCCCACATAAACCAAAAGCTCTTTATTTAATACCTTAAAGTAGACATGTTGTCACGATGAGAGGAGTTCCAATAAATTGGTCAGATGAAGTTAAGGGCATTCAAGTCAAATGTAACAAATATGTAAAATGTCTCTATCCGCTTATTAATAGAAAATCAAAACCTTGTCTTAAGAGCAAGCTTTTGATATTCAAACAAATTCTCAGGCCAGCCATGTTGTATGCTGCACCAATATGGACTAACTGTTGTAATATCAGGAAGATAGCTCTGCAGAGAATTCATAATAAAATTTTGAAAATGATTCTGATTGCGTTATATATTTAGGTTAAGTAAATTGAAAACGTGTTTTTTTTCTCTCTTAAGCGGGTGAAATCAACTCACCTGTAAAAATTTGAACTGCTACGGCAAATGAAATGTAATATGTTGTTAACAAAATGTTGATAAATCTTTAATTTGTTTTATCAAATAAGGATGATAGTGTTGTCTAATAACACAGAACACCTAGATATAAGAAAGGAATGTAATGTTTGGAATGTTACTAATAAAAAAATAAAAATGGTGTTATTTTCACCCAACACGAGGATTTTATCTTCTTCAACGGAAATTTATTCATCGTTTTTGTCTAGTTTTTAGTCTAACTTGAACTGTCCGATGTCTGAAATTTCGTTGGTTCATGACTATGCGGATCCAATTTTTCTAAACGTATTTTTTGGCAAACCAGACCAGTCCATCGCTTCTACCTCGAGTAATGTTCTCATGCATTATTATAAAAAAAATTCTCCAGACTTATTATAACTATTTATCTTTATTTGAGTGGCTTTTTGCCCTGGGCGTGTTCGCCAATTCCTCCAGACGTTTTTCCACTGATTCTTTTACCGTTTTCTCCAGTTGTTCACAAAGCTTCATTCCAGGGTTGAAAAAAAAATTGTTTCGACATTATTCAAAGAAACAATACAATAACTCCTACACCGATTTTTAATTTATTCCAGGCATTTTCCTAAGGATTATTTTAGAAATTCGCCCGCGATTACTCTAAGAAATTGCTCGAAAGTTCCTGGTTTTTATAATAAATCTTCGAGCTGTTTAGTAGAATACCTATAAGTAGATGAAAAAACCGAATTTAGTACTATACCATTTAATTCCACTAGAGTTTGTATCCTTTGACAGATACGCGTATTTCGACCTCAACTGTAAGGCCGTCTTCAGTGTCGTGTACTAGACTAGGCCTTACAGTTGAGGTCGAAATCTTCTGGTTTTTATTCGATGATATCTATTACAATATTTTAAAAAATTCCTCTGGGATTCGACATTAAGTTCCTCCGAGAGAAATGCCTTGAAAAAAAGGCATTTTATTAAAATATTTTTGCAGCGGTTCAATATTTAAAAAAAATCAAATAAAATTTTCAATCCTCCATGGATTTTATTTATTTACATGCCTTCGAACAAGTCGCACAGACTGATACTTATGAACTAATACTTCTTTTGAATGTTAACTTCGACATATTAAAATCAAATCTGTCAGATACTTCGTTAAAACGACGACAACAAACATAAAACGGATTATTCTGTCCAAACAAAGTACGATGCACAGGGAACCGGAGAAACTTTCAAGGTTCCAGACTGCAGTAATTACATATTACAGTGTTTGCTTCGATCCTTCATAGATAAATTTCTTAAGGGATTCTGTCCGATTTTCTTCAAGAAATTTCATCAATATCCAAATTCGAATGTTGTGTTTTCAGTATAGCTGATACAAATATTTTATTGACATCGAAAAAATAAGCATAGCATAGCATAAACTGACTGTACATGTCAATGGTTGCTACTCCGTGATTGATCGGAACTGGTAAGAATTGCACTACGATCCAAATGAATAAGGGATGGGAGTTCCCGCTTACACTCGAAGTGCAATTTTAGCAGATCTAATATTATTGATCAATAACGGCGCCGGCCAAGTCCTTACAGTCAGTTGGGATGGGGAAGGAATGTTAGGCTGTAATGATTGTTGCTTCTAGAGACCGAGAATACCTCTGCATCTCCACAATCACCACGGGAAGGGTGTTTATTAGTGAGGTAGGAAAAGATCTGGGATCCCTCTGGGAAAACCTCTGGTCGATGATGCGATCCATGGACAAGGGGGAAATATACGACTTATATTTAAAGCTAGTTTTGTATTTTTGTCTCAGAAGTTTTTGGTAGAAGCTTTAAAAAATACGTCAACATCTGTAATGTCGAACAATTCAAAAGATGTTTTTATTAATGACGAAAACTGATTTTTTTTGTGGTATTCAGTTGGAGCTGCCTGACAGCTTAACTTGTCAAGGCTGAACCCTCGGTCTGGCTTTTGCCAAGTTTCCCCTCTACCAGGACCAATACTCAGACGGACTAGGCAATGGCGCCCACATGAACACTGTTTTTTATTAGTATTGTGACGTGGTAGTTTTTGAAAAATACCCATATTCCCTTGCTTCTGAAAAAAGGAAGCATTGTGAAAATCAGCAGCTCCATCAGAATTTATTTGAAACTAGTGGGCCCAGCAAACTTCGTCTTGCCATCAAGTAGGCTGTTGAAAAATGCTTTGGATCGTCCCATACAAAACGACAGTTTCGTTCACGCTCGTTTTTCCGACTTTCCGGTGAATATCCTGGGATTTTTATACACACAAACACGTCGGAACACTTGACGAACAAAACGGAAAAATAATCATTCAAATCGGTTGACCCGTTTGGAAGCCATTTCGTGACATACAAACACCACTCCATTTTTATTTATATAGATAGATAGATAGTAGTGTAGTAGTGTCATTATTAATACTGTCTAGTCGAAATGGTTTTGAAAGGCAAACTGAACATCACCAATAGTATTAATGTCCACTTCGAATAAATTAATCATTTGAAATGGGCATCAATTCTATCAATGACGCAGAATGTCCGTTGGATCACATCCGAGATATTATTGCGTCTATGCCAAATAAATTATGACGCGGCTTTAATCAAAAAATGCCAAAATGTGATACCACCACTACAGGTTACGCCTTTGGTTTCCATCATATGGGCTAATGGATTATGCCCTCCCATCGCGGCATGGTCGCATAACCAAGGGGAGGGTACAATGTTAAATTGTTGTTTAAGTCTGAACCAAATTAGACTGTTACATTGGATACTTCTCTCATTTAGCTGGAGGTTGCTGCAATCCTTCGTTGGTCCGTTGGTTCCGACGATCGTTCCCGTATCCGCGTTTCCTCGGCCATTACGCTGTTTACATTGCATTGTTGCTCGTGGTAGTGGCGGGTTAAATATGAAAACAAGGATAGGGAGAGAAGAAATGTTAGTGATTGTAACATGCTTTATTGCAGTATTGGCCTACACTGAAGTCATACAAAATTCGCTCTTTGGATTCCCACGATAACAATCCCTGAAACTGATTATGAACCACATAAAATTTATCCGAAAGAGCAAAAATCTTAATGTTTCAATGTAGGACAATCCAGCTTTATTGCATGTGAGAAGTTCTTGGTGATATTCTCACAACGGCCATTCAGAATGGTTCGACGAATGTAGATAAAAGATCATTATGATAAAATTAACGCGACGACATGTTAGTTAGCTCAAAAAGATTATTGTATTTGCAACTGATAATTTAAATAGTTAAGCTAAGGGTCGGTTATTGTATATAATTTTATAGATAAAGAGAAGTATAGCACGAACGCGAAGTAATGACCTTCCACTCCATCTTCAAGGGCTCCCCACAAGCCCAACACTTCATTCTGGCACTTTAGAACGTCCATGTTGTAACTTGTTCACACAAGAAATCTGCCTCTGTTCTGCCGAGTTGGCAGAACGCGCCCGTACCCCATTCTGAACCAAAGGACAGGATTCAACTAATACCATGGTATCTTAACTACAAATACAAAAGCTACTTCTATGCTTTTCCACTATTACGCTCACGATAATTATGTTATGATCGTTAGAATAAAAACGGTAGAGGTTACTACTACATAACAGAAATACTACCCAAAGAACGCTAATGTCGCCAGTGTTGGTGTGAATGCAAGGTAGTGCAAAAATGTTTAGAGAATTAAATAAGTTATAAATTGCAGCATTCTGTTCAAAAATATTATATTATTTTATAGAAGACAGTAAAAAATGAAACATTTCAGTAACGACAGCGCCATTAGTTTTCTAATTATTATACATATATCAGTAATACTTCTCTAATTCCGCTACAACCTCTAGTAACGCAATATTGTAAAATGCCGTAAATCAGCACATTTTGGAATATTTCTCAAACATTGGAAATTATTGTTAACGATGTTTTTAATTGCAATTATGAATATACAAAAAACAAATAGCGGTATGGGCATCGGATTGAGCAGATGCGCTGAATTAGGGCAATCCACAGTATTGGTCTTATACCAAGGTAAGTATTACTACGTTGTTAGTAAACCTAATATAAAAGTCTATTTTCAATGTGTGAGACGCAGAGACCACCCGCACCCACTCTTGCGCCTCGTGGACTATTGAAAACGACTTGTGTATATTGAACTAATACTACTATTAGAAATAGTGCTACTGATAAAGGTGATCGTTGGTTTCCCAGTCTTGTTAGTGATTTGAGTGTTAGTAGAGACTGGTAGTAGGCCCTGCCGGTCCCTCCAGCATTACGCGTAGTTATCTGGTGTTAGATCATGCGACAGTAACTAAACTCATGCTGAAGGTGTGATAAATCAAGTGTAAAATATATTTATGCATTGAAACACATGTCATTATATAATTTTATTGACATCGAAAAAAATAAGCAGTAAAACTGAAAAAAATATCAAAACCCATCGGATTTGTTAAGATATTTGGTGGAAACCTTCAGGTTTTGATAATCGTTTTATCAACTGCCTCCTCAAAATACCAAATTGGGCCCGAAAAAAAAATGAGGGAGACAAAAAGTCAAAGTCAAATTTGTAATTTATTGAAAAATCCTAGGAAGAATTTCAACTATAATCCAGGAGTAGAGCTCACACAAGTTTTATTAGAGGTTACTCAGGATTTTTGCAAAATATTCTCCACAAAACTCTGTAAAATTTCCTTGATGTTTCTCTGAAAACATCCCTGGATGAATAACTGTAACATTTTTTTTAAGACATCCTTAGACATTTTTTCAAACATATATGGAAGAAGTACTGTAAAACTTGTACTGGTCCATTGAGTATGCTTATAACAAATGAAAACAAATCATAAATCATTAAGAATCAGATACCTGTTTCATATTTCAAGCTAACGAATGATAAGATGTGTATTAGTTAAAAGTTTACCACAATAAAATTAATTATATTTCAAACGCGTGTTCTATCTTACGGTTAATCTATATATACTGAGGTACTTCACTGTTCACCTCAAGCCTAAGTATATTGCTCATTTATTTAAATGTACCAATTTACATGTTTCATTTCAGGAATCAAATCTGCAGCGATGAAAACCGGGTTCAGTTTACAACCGGAGGACGCATCTCTTTTGAGAGTTCCTGCCCCACGGTTTTTTGGGCCATGCCAACAGCGGTACATCATCTCTTCTGATGAAAATATTTTCAAATTAATCCATTTCAATTTTCTCCAATTTCTCCACAGATCAACACATCGCAACATTCTTACCCTATGGAAGTGTGGGATCAAATTCCAGACAAAGACATCATTTTAAAGCTGTCCGTTTTGATACCGATTGTACTGTTTGGCATATTGGGTAACGTTTCCCTCTTGGAAATTATTTTCTCCAATCGATCATTGCGCACACCAACGCATATGTTAATAGCAAATCTCGCCCTCATTGATTTGGTGACGTTGTTGATTTGTCCACCAATGTTCATATTGCACGACATTCATCAGAGTTACGTACTAGGACCAATTGGATGTAAGCTGGAAGGATTTGTTGAAGGTAAATCAAATTTAGTTTTTTATCATATGATAATTGATCAATACTTACAATAATTCTAGGTGGACTTCTTATCACTTCTATTTTGGCTCTCTGTGTCGTAAGTTACGATCGTTTGGCAGCAATTGTTCTATCCAGAAAAGCGAGATTCAAAATGAGTAGCGTTATTGTAGCATCGATTGGGTGCTGGATTTTAGGGTTTGTTGCTGCTTTGCCCTTAGCAATTTATCGAAACTTCAAAGAAAGAGACTGGAGCAATTTTCACGAAACATTTTGCTCGGAAGATAAACATGTGATGCCACTATACTGGGACTATATAATTATCTTGTTGGTTTGGCTTCCGTTGAGTGTCATGATGGTTACTTACAGTACGATCTTGTGTAAACTAGATCGGTATGAAAGAAAAGCAATGAACAGGGAGCATCCAATGGTTGTAAGGTACAAAAGTCGTGTGGCCAAAACATTATTTATTGTACTTATTACCTTCATAATTGTAAGGATTCCTTTCACCGTTATGATCCTGATCTACTACAAGGATGTCGACGATAATAATAGTTTTGCGGTACGTGTAAATTTGTTAAATGTGACACTATTATTTATACTGTTAAACTTACAGATAAGTGAAAGCTTCATTATGCTTTGGTGGTTTGCCAAAGTTGCTTTCATATTCTTGTATTCTGCAATGAATCCGATCATTTATGGATTGACCAATAGAACATTTCGGAGAGCATTCAGGGATTCGAGAATCCTTGGGACACTTTTACGCTTCAGCGACGATGAGCAAGTTGATGAAAAACCAAAAAAGCCAAGGATCATATCATTTTCGAAGAAAACGCATACTGAAGGAATGATTTCAAAAAGAGGAATCAAAAGGTAGTTTTCCTTGGATTTGCTTGAACAGAAACTATTTATATATAACGATATTTTCAGACGATCGGCTACTAACTGGCTAAATTCCACAATAAGATGGAAGGATAGGCGTTACAATAATAGAAAAGTGGAAAACAATAACCCGGAAGCTAATGGAACACAATCATCGGAAACAGGAGCGAGGAATGCGTCTCAGGAACAGAAAGCCTCAGTCAATGAGCCAATAATCGCTAAGCTGACGTAAGCGCCAACATTATAGAAAATAAGTCATTTTTGTTGCTATGTATTTTATTTACACTAAGTTGCTCTTATTGGACGTGAAAAGAACAGTTTGTTTGTTTTTTTTCTCAAACATATGTGAGTTATTAAAGAAATTTGAATGACATAAACAAATTTATATGGTATGGTGTGGAAACCACGATACAGTGAGTAATAGAGTGATTAAAAAATAGTTTTTGCTTCATACCACACCGCTCATTCGATTCTTCCCAAAATTTGGGCTCATTCGGATGAAAATTGAGACTTCACAAGCCCTTCAAAGTTTATATGGGAATAACAATGGGAAAAGCAAGCAAATCATTCAATCGGTCAAAGTGTTTGCCCTTCTTGGGGATTAGAGCTATGTTGATAATAAAAGATAGGCCCTTCCTTAGCCGAGTTGTTAGGTGTCTGGGTTGGAATCCCGATCGGTCCAGGATCTTTTTGTAATGCAAATTTCCTTGACTATAGCTTTCGGGGTAATGGAATTCGGGGTGCTAGCATTCGGGGAAATGGAATTCGGGGTAATTGGGTGGAGTCCCAGTGACCCATGCAGTTCAGCCTAATTATTATAGTCTAAGTTTTACAACTCATATAAAAATCAATAACTAATTACTGAGGCATCCGATTTGAAAACGGTCTTCGGCAAAGTTATAGCAATAGAAATTATTAACCATAGAAGAATAATGTCGCTGGTGTTCCTTTTGTTCTGGCTGTCAAACTGCATACATTTTCGCGTTGACATTTATAGCCCCGCCTATCTCCGCCAGCAAAAGATGTTCCGACAGCGACATTCTTCTTCTATGGTTTATTACTTCTATTGTTATAGCTGATGAATGTATCTTAAATTATCAACGTAGTGCGAATCTCCAAAAGCACATGAGCAAACACTATGACCGATTGAATGATTTGATTATCCCATGAAAATTACTCATATAAACTTTGAAGGGCTTGTGCAGTCTCAATTTTCATCCAAATGAGATTAAATTTTGGGAGGACACTCAGAATTTGATCTTGAATCGAATTAGCGGCGTGGAGTAAATACGATTTTTTGAACCACTCTAGTGATAAAATGTTCAAAAAAGTTCTAGTGATCTGCCAATCAAATCTGTTTATCGATTAGCAAAATAGAATGGTTGTTCGCATGCGTTGTTCGATGATAAATATCCATGATGAATCAAAAATCTCTTAAGTCCAGTTCAGATTCTCATTCTCTTCCAAACTAAAAGATTCTTTCACTCAAATGGACCACACACCTGAAAGCATTTTCCCAGCAATAATAGTCCTGTATGTTACATCGACTCTGAAACCGTGGGCAATCATGTACACACTTATCAACAACAATAAATGCTATAAAGAAGCATAAATTGTCTTCTGTTACTAGTGTTATAAATTTTCACTGTTTGCTATATTTATCAATCGTAATTAATATCCTTTATGCTTGTTCGCGATTGGAATGGATTTACAGCTATCTCTCAATCGATGGCGGGTTCAAATCAGAGGTAGGAGGGTCATGTCATCGCTTATCAGACTATTAACATGCGCATGGGATCATCATTGTTTTCCCTACAACTGGCCATCTAAAAGCTGGAACTGCTCTAACGAGCGCTTTATAATCCCTACAATGTCATTTAAGCGATATGTGTTGTGGTAGACACTGGTTGATGAAGGAGGTATCGGAGAGATTTAGAGTGAAATGAGGACGAATCAAGTACATCAAACAGTGTTCCGTGAAACTAGTTGATAGAATGTAAAAGCTTGCCTTTCTACTTGATGACAAACGTGAATTAAAGTGATAAATAAGGTAGGATAAATTTGTTATCTAAAGGTCTCTTCATAATTATTGATTAGTTGGTAATGGCACGTACAGATTGGATCATACAACCAGTGATAGTTGCAATTGAGAAGTTGACTTTTGAAGGTGGTTTTCTAGATATGTGTTGAGATAGCAGCGTTAAATTTTGGTTTCTGAAAGTGATTACTTTTCTATATAAACTTACAATATTGACAACGTTTTCTTAAGTGTTGGTTAAAACAAAAAGTGGGTAATTTCGCTATGTAGGTGTTATACAAGAAACATTGAAAAATGTGAGATTTTAAGTATCGTCAAACCGGGTAAAATATGGCACATTTCAATTTCAAAGAATTCAGATGTTTCAAAAAGAATCTGGTATCTTAATAGCTCAGTGAAGCATGTCACTCGGTACTTATTTTATCACTGTTGAGTTTTCTGATGTTAGAAGAAACCTTGAATGTGGAGTAATTTGCATTACATAGCGCTACCTAAAGCTATCTATCAGAAACTAGATTAAAACCGTGACTTATTAGTAATGATATAATTAACTACAGAAATAGTTTCTGTATGCCTTGCGGTAAAGATCTGATCTGTTGTTTTGGTTAAAGGCGAAGGAAAATAATACTTGAGTAACACTTTGTAGGCAAAATTTAGAATATAGTGACTACTATTTGTTTTTAATCTCAATGTTTCTGTGGGACTTTTTGATATTACTCATGTTCAAAATAAGTAAATTCGTGGGCATTATAATGGTGATGAAAGTTTTATTAAAAACAACCGTTCGATTTTGGAACGTTTCGATTTAGGCAACATGACATTTGCTGGCATGTTGCCAAACTCGAACGGGCACTGTAATTCCGATGTAGACATACGTCCATCATGTCCCAACCCATCATGATAAGTATTGCTTCGAAATTAACTATTCTTTACAACTGCTTTGGGGGTCATTCAAAAATGACGTCCATCATTTGGGAAAGGGGAAGGGTCTACGAAAGTGTGCCAGTGCATGTAGAAGGTATTGGAAAAAGCGTGACAGAAGGGGGAAGAGAGCCTAGAAATCATATTTGAATCTTCCCTTGTTGTATTGTTGACTTGTCGAATTCTTGATAGAACTTTTGAGTTTTCTGGTGTGCATTTCTGAATATGAAACAACTATTTGAATCACGCAAATATGATAGAATACAATCATAATTTGAAAGTATGAATGTATTTTGCATAATTGAATCACAATTTTGGTGTCGCATCTACTGTCTCCCAGTTCCAGATAGCTTGATTTTCTCATGATAGCTTAGTATTATTTGCACCAGTGACTCAAAATACTCTCATTTTTCAGGGGTTTTGTCCATCATGGTATCAAACATGCAATAAAAATAAGAGGAATGAATAATCAGAACATTATTGAAAAAGGTGTTACATATATTTCATCATATATGGAGTGGTGTTTGAATGAACGTCTTTCGGACTAAATGGAACTTATATTAATCGTGTTAATTCTGTAAATGCCTTGTCAATGAATTATTAGTCCTGTAGGTGAATTCCGGCGCACATTTTCTTCGGAGAGAAGAAAATTTTCTTCCATAACCCACAAGCAAGAAAATTTTCTTTTCTTCGAAGAAAATACACGTCAGAATTCGCCTACTGGAGTGAAAACATTGAATGGTGTACATATTTGAAGAATTTTTAGATTGTGTTCGGTATTGGGGGCCACCTCTTCAGGGGTCATGCACAAATTACGTCACGTCCCAAGGGGGGGAGGGGTCGGTCCAAGCGTGACAAGCCTTACAAAATTTTCGGAAGACTCAACAAAGAGTGTGACAAAGAGAGGGGGGAGGTGGTCGGAAAAGTTGAAATTTAGCGTGACAAATACATCATCACAGGGACCTTCCTTAGCCGAGTGGTTAGAGTCCGCGGCTACAAAGCAAAGCCATGCTGGGGGTGTCTGGGTTCGATTCCTGGTCGGTCCAGGATCTTTTTTTTTGTAATGGAAATTTCCTTGACTTCCCTGGGCATAGAGTATCATCGTACCTGCCACACGATATACGAATGCAAAAATGGCAATTTAGGCAAAGAAAGCTCTCAGCTAATAACTGTGGAAGTGCTCATAAGAACACTAAGCTGCGCAGCCGGCTCTGTCCCAGTGGGGACGTTAATGCCAAGAAGAAGAAGAAATACATCATCACTAATTAATGTCAAAATTCGAATGTATATTTTTAAATTGATTTTTGCACGTTACAAGGATGATAATATTTAGCATAAATGGGTAACAAGATCGCATAAAAACAATAATATTGCATTGGAATTATGAATTTAGCTGTTTAGGTGTCCAGTATTGGGGGATCTCTCCCTAACAATATTCTATCGTGCAATTCCATACTCCATATATTCTGATGATTCTTGAGGAACAATTGGGAGATTTGTGCCATCGCCATATTTGAGCCTATTTTATCATCTACCCGATGGAAGAAGAAAGGGAAGGGAAAGATGGGAGGAAATAGGTAGGGGGGGTATACGCAACGAGGTTCGCCTACCGTACATGTTTTGTGGGTGTATTTGTTTGGCTCACAACGCTCCTAGGCAACCCGCTGTTTGAGTGTTGAAATGCATCAGCATTTGCTGTCTGGCATGGCCCGCGTTCGACCTGTGCTGTTTGGGTCGGCCCGTGTGAGAGATGATGCTGTTTGGGACGGCCCGCCCGAGAGATGATTGTTAGGCGAGCTTTGTTTGTAGTTGACAGCCGTACACCCACCCTGGAAATAGGAGTGAGGTCTCTTGATGTGAGCGCGTAGCTGCATACTGGGTTTGAAAAGCGCCCTTAAAAGGGCACTGCAAAAAGCATGAGCGTAAAAAGAGTCTATACCACAGCAGCGAGTTAAGAATAACAGAATGTCTTGAAGATTCAGGCTTATGAATTCAGTTTCACTTAATGAATGTTCACTAAGTACTTGGAATCACATTTGCGCAACAACTGGACAGTTAGGGGGATAAGGGGCATAATGAATACCCGGGGCGAAATGGACACCCCCTCAATCTCTGAGAATATGCATACTTCATCAAAAGTTCACACTGCATGAAATCTGTATTGCATTTGCAATGTTTGACGGTAAAACAGTTTATGTTTTGTTTCAATTGTCCTTTGAAATTGGCTTGTTTAGGGGTATCCAATTTCTTACATATCCTGAAACTACGTTAAAAATTGAACAAGAATACAAAGTTTCACAATTTTGCGTGGTCTGGAACTATTTTTAAAACACGTTTGAAATTAGTATGGAAATCGCTTTTGAATCACCCCTCGGCAAATTTTACTTCGGGACGAGCTGTCATTATGTAAATTGAAATGTCATTGAGTCTACGGATTGAAATCTTTTTTAATCATTTATAATATCAACATTGAGACCTGGAAGTGCAATAAAATCGAGTAATGCTTTTAAAAATGTGCTCTTTCGATCAAGCTACAAAAAACTGCGATTTTTTCTTCACTAAACAACCCAATTTGATCTTGAGTTTTTCTCTCTGCTTCAAATCGACATATAACCAAGGCGGTGGGAGAATCTAATTTTGAACAAAATAACGAACCCAGATAGGTTCGTATAATAGAGGGAAAGCCCCTTTTACACATTGGAACGACTGACAGACATTACATATTTTGAAATCATTAAATTTCATGCAAGTGTTCATTTTGCCCCGATACCTTTTTTCTAGCCTTGTTTTCGACCTTATTTTCTATATCACTTTTCTGGTACCGTCGATGGGGGTGACAATGGGTCTAGGGGGTGAGATTGGGTCAAAACGGAAAAATATGTTTTGTGAAATATTTCAGCTAATAACGCTGATGTTACTAAAATTAATAATTCATATGTTAGGGAACATGTGTAATAATACATAATTAATAACAACATGCATTTTTAGAAATAGTAGTTTTTGTTTACTACATCAATAAACTTGCATGTTGAAACTAGATAAAATTTACAACATTAAATTTCTCCTGTACAAAGTATCACGCATGTACTATAGCATCTATCGTTGTATTAGTAGAATGTTGAAAGTTTTTTCATTACACATCACAGGTATTTTCCGGAATCTGTTTGATTTTCCCACAAAAAAATCATTTTTTTTCGGTACGATGTCTAAAACATTGAAAATGGGGGTGAGATTGGGTCAAGCAAGAACGATAGTAAATGAAATTCCAAGTCCACTTTTTTGACATTTTACGGTGCCGGGTGTTCTCTTTTTTCATTAAGATTTGTTTATTCTTTCTAAATACAGCATCTCTGAAACATCAAACAAGTCTACTTGAGTATTCCGTGCATTGAATAACAATACAACGCATTTTGACAACTTCTCAAACCAGCAACTGTGTTTCGTGCGCAGCAACATCGTAAATTTTTATCAAAAGGGTGTTTTTTTCTAAATTTGATTATTTATCGGTGTTTTCATATTAAAGAAACATCTCATAGAAGTACAAATAATTTGGATCGCTGAAATACTGAGATTATGACGTCAACTTCTGCCTGAAGTTTATTGATCGTGGAATGTCGCACCGAAATCTAACTATTTGCGAAGGTTTAAAATAATCACTGTTTCAGTACACCTTTGGGGAAACTGAATGGGCCTTATAGCAATGGGGATGAGACTTTAAAGACAATTTGAGGGAAACACCAAGAAAATTTATGTAAACTTGACGATAAATGTTGGGTTTACATATTTTTTCTCATAGCTCTTCAATTTTCAGTATAATCTTTCTTTTAAGTGGATCTATCATACTTGTGAAACATCTTAGATATCTTTTTGTCTTGATTGCATCGTTTTTTATCAATATTGTTCAGTTGTGAATGGTTGTGAAATCATATTCTCAAAAACAAGTTATTTCAATTACAGTGACCCAATGTCACCCCCTCTATGGGGTGAGATTGGGTCATTTTTCATTCAGTTGTGGTGCCGCTGTGAATAAATATTTGTCTTTATTTTTTTGAACAGTTGTTAATGTACCATCAAAGTACATACACACCAAATTTGAAGTTTATTGGAGTTAAATTGCGATAGTTATTCAAAAAATAAATCGCACATATCCCTTTTTGACCCATTGTCACCCCCAACGACGGTATAAGATTTTTATTACCATGAATGAATGTAGCACATTGTACTAATATCAAACTTGAAAACTAGCCGGGAGTAATTTGAAAATAATTTCATTGTGTGGCCTTAAAACAAGCATTTGCTTGATGTGTCCATCATGCCCCGAATTCCCCTACATATCAGGTGATACGTAGTTTCATAGTCGGATTCACAGCGATCACACACAAATGAGTCATCAAGCTGAATATTTGCCATGTGATAGTTGAGTTGGCAGTGGCCAATCAACGTTCTGACCAAGAGACTGCAATTCCGCTTCGACAGATTTGTTAAATACTTCGCCACCCTTAGAGATGACTCAGTAGAGTAAGGTGGGGCAAAAGTTCGACCTTAGTGGTATAATCAAAGTTTCCAGGAAAACAATAGCAGTTAAAACAAAACAAATACCATACAGTGAACCTTCAACACATTGGCTATAATTTTGCTGAACAAACTTGTGTCAAAATATTTACCCATTTTTAGTTATAACAGTTTCAAAATTGATTGTCTTATTCGAACTTTTGCCCCAACGGTGGGGCAAGAGTTCGAATCTAGTGTGGGGCAAAAGTTCGCTGGGTAAAACACAAAAAACCGATACTTTCATGACAGGCATACTTTATACCAGCCGTAAACTTAAGTTTGCCTAAAAATACACACTAAATTTTCATCAAAAATTGCCCAAAACCGGGTTAATTGTAATATACTCAAAAATAGCAGTTTTTCGCAAAACAAAGTGGAAATGTAAAATTTTGGTGACAATTTTCACACGATCAGACAAATTTAACTTAATTTGAAGATAATATGTGTATTTTAGGCAATTTGCAAATTTTTCCGTGATTTTATACATGGTTTATACTATACCCACTATGGGCCAAAAATTGTTTTCAAGCAATTATGCAAAAACTAATACACCTCAAAGCAACCTTATGATAGGCCTAGAAACGCCCTTACATAAAATATTGGAAAAGATTTTATCTTCAATTGGTTCCATGCAACAAAAGTTTGACCAAAAATTACAATATTCACGTCGAAAAACAACAAATAGCCATAACTTTTCCAAATCTCAATAGATTTTTGTGATATTTGGAGTGAAAGTCTCTTACTTGAATAGCATTCGAACCACCATGACATTTATAAGATTTGTTTTGAATTGAGCTAGAAATATCAAAAAGAAACTCTTACCCCACTCGAACTTTTGCCCCACTTTACTCTAATGTGCAATTTTGTTTGACGACACGAATCCAAACTATTCCAATATTGCTTGTGCTGAGTTGCTGCCCAAGAATTGATCTGAAGCTTCACCCAGCTCTTCGAAATTGGAATAGCTGGCTCAGGGCCAATGAAGTCATGCGATGCTCCATCACGAGCTAGCTCATCAGCCAATTCATTTCCAGCAATGGAAGAATGGCCAGGTACCCATACAAGGTTTACAGAGTTGACTGAATTCAGTTCCTCAAATTGAGTTAGATATGCGATAACAAGCCTCGACCAAGATTTGACCGAAGCAAGAGCTTTTATAGCAGTCTGACTATATGAATAGAAGTATATGACTTTGTACATTACGTGCTGTTGAAATGCGGATACTATTCCACACATAAGAGCAAATATTTCCGCATGAAAAGCGGTGCAGTGTCTCAGTGTCTACCAAGTGAGTAAAACTGATTCAGCCTTAGGTCACGAGAATATACACTAGGGCGGTTCAAAATTTAAAAAGTTTGACAATTCAATCTCCTATATATTACTTACCATCCTTACCATAAAAATAGTATTCAGTGAAATTTTCAGCTTTCTAGGTGGTGATTTAAAGGTGGCCCAAAGACAAAGTAGGTTTATATAGAGAAATTTTGAAAAATATTTCAATCACGTTAGTATTCGAATGTGAATACAAACATATCATCCCAAGCATAAGCATAAATGACCGTGCAATTCGTAGTTGCTACTCCGTGATTGACTAGAACAATCGAAATTGCACAGAGAACCAATGAACGGGGCTTGGGATTAACTAACCATTCTCAATGTGTACAATTTGAGAGCTCAGAATATAATTAAGGCAATAACGGCGCCGACCACGTCCTTACGGTCATCGAGGAGGGGAAGGGATGTTAGTGTGACTACCGTTATTACTAGAGACCGAGATCACCTCTGCATCCCCACGGTTGTCGCAGGAAGGATTTTTGTTAGTGGGAAGAGATAAAAAGTAACATGATCAGGATTCACCTTGGTAAGTTTAGTAAAAGACGTCTTGATCGTTTTAACGTTTATTTCAGAATGTTTTACATTGTACAGTCAGTCACTGTCATCATATGTCATGGCCTACTTGTGAACTGCTTAGTACTAATTATAATATAACTCTACTACAGTAAGTAATGCGACCAGAGACAAATAGAGACCTCCATGTCCCTTGCAATTGCCCAAAATTGTATGGCTCATAAGGTAATCTAGAATGCCGTGAAAAGTGTTCTGCGATCTGTCAAACTTGGGTACCGTTTGCATTACCGAGGGACCAAATGCAGTACTAGAAGTGGTACCCAATCTGAGCTCGAGTGGGACGGACCTGATGTGACTCTTGAAACTTTGATTTAAAATATAACTATTTATATGGCTTCATTATAAACGTAGACAAATGTATGTCGACACCTGTGGTAACAAACTATTCAAATATTATTGTTAACTAAAAAAATTTTTTTTTTCATTCGGCTAGCGTTCTTGATTAAAGTTTTTGTCGACACACGGAGTGACGAACCATTCATTATTTAATTATTTAATTAAAAATATTGCATAACCAAGACGAAGACATTGTATGTCCTCATAACAAGATAATCAGTTGTAGCTGCCAGAGTATGCTTCGTTCAACTCAGCGTAGGCGTTTCCAATCTCCAATCTTCAAAAGCGTCCATTACATGGTTGGAATTAAATTTTACAAGTAGTGGCGAATGATTCCACTGATACATCTCTCGATAAGTGCTGAGGCAGGAATAGCAGGAACACACTTAACACCCATTAATGGTGGTAAGCTCCATCGAAGTTGATACGCCAATCGCGTATTATCCTCGATTTTACTATATTTTACTATAGCAATTGACGTATTAACTTCGATGGAGCTTACCACCATAAAGGAATAAACTTCTTGATGCACAGTCACACTTTTATACAATCAGCAGTTCATACATCCCTTAATACTACAGTTAACACACTGTTTTCTGTGAGTACAATGTCATAGTATAAGTGATTTATTTTGGACAAAGTACTATTGAAAAAGTTAACAAGTAAATTAATTCAAATCGACAACATGTTAAGATAGCTGCAACCGAAAAATCATGTTAGAAGTAAAAGATCTTTATGTACAGCAATCCAATACGGTATTCTGAAAAATGATTTGAATGTTTCGAATACTCATTAAATGCAGTTATATATATGGAATCCTAATTGCAATTATGCGACACATAAAAATCATCATCAATCAAGAAATATAAATATCAATATTTTACCAGCATAAAAAGAAGAATCAGAATCAAGCGGCTCAACATTGCCAAAGAAGTTCAAAATATGTACTGATATCGCTGGTGGAAAATCATCTGACTATATGAATAATTGAACCGACTAATAAAACAATTGATATGTTATTTATTTATGTTATATAAGAGAATTGAAGTGCTTTGCTATGCTAGAGACTTGAAGTGAAAAAGCAATAGAAGCTGAAAAAGGAATTGTCTTTCCAAATACAGTTAAACTTTGGAAATGGGATCGGAACCGAAATGTTTTCAGTGTAGCAAATTGAAGCGTGGTTTCGTAGATTATTAATTTACTATTTCTATGTGAGCATTTCTCAGACCACTCTAATGCTGCTAATGCGTTATCTCGTGTCTTAGGTCATAGAGAAGTAATGAAGAGATATAGATCATATAATGTCCACAAGATTTCGTCGAGCACTCGACACTGAAGAAGTCTATAGGTTGCAGACGAAATAGGCCTATCTGTCAAAATAAGCAATATATTAGAGGTTAAAGGTATTTGCTTGCCTTATTAGTGAAGTGTTGAAGTTCAATTAGTAGTTTTGTTTTCTTAAACATACTCTATTAATCCCTTCCATAAATTAATAAAAAAATGTAGTCCAGGAATGAGCAATCCATGCTGGAAATTTATTCCAAAAATTCTGAAACATAATTATAAATTCGAGATAAAAACTTAAATTCCATGAGTCGGTAATTCACTAAGGAAATTTGAACAGATCAATATGTTTTACTTTTCAATTACTTTCTGGAGAATTTTTAGTATTTGTTGATGCGTATTTCATACATTGAAATATTTTGGAAATTAAATCGTTCGATGCTGTCGGTATTAAACAAACATTAAGCAGAATATATTCATGTATCCATTGATTCTCCAAAGTGACATTGCAATGGTCCTTCTTCTCAAAGCAAACTATTTATTAAAAATTAAAAACCTTACCTATAGCCGAAAGATTTTGTTTGTTTTAATTAAATTGAAATTGTATCGAATGATGTTGTTGGACATCAAAATCAAGATCTGATTGGAATAAAATCTACAAGATTTAACAAAAGTTTTAAACATCGTTTGTGCGAAAAGGATGATGAAGAAATGAAGAAGAATAACAATTCATGTTTATCTCAAGACAAATATATGGAATAATCTGAAGAAAACAGGAAACTCCTTGCTTTCAAGTTTATCAGAATGCTCAATGAGAAATGAATGTAGATGAGGAACTGAATATTAACTTATATCAATTGTAGCATAGTATTAAGTTTTTGGGTAAAATTTAATATTTTCTTTTCCAAACAAATCGAATGTCAATTATCGAAGCTACGCTCAAGGCCAATGACGAATTTGATTTGTTATTAGATAATGAAGAAATTAGCTACAACAATCAGTGAGCGTTAAAGGTTCCGAATGATCCTTAGTTCAATCATCAGAAATTTATGGTGAACAAACATAGGGTGGCTGATGCAGTGGTAGAGTGTGTACCAATAATACGGTTTAAAGCGTACTATAATCAATTTTTATTTTTATGTGTATTTTTCCAACATGGCCCTTGTTAAATTGATATGAATGTGCATAAAATTTGTCTGGAAATTAGTAAGGAAATAGTAGAAAACAATTAAAAACCTTAACTGTTTTGCTCCTTTGCACCAGTAATAATGGGACGTTTCTATAATAGTGGGATTCAATGGGAAATCCATGTAAACCACTATTATAAGAACAGACGTTAGCAAATACCACTCCTACTGGAACATGTTCCAGGAATAGAGGAAAAGTTTTTTTTTAAAGATTCAATGATTTCAAGTATTTTATCCCATAGTGAAAACTCATTCTTCAAACCAGAAGTAGTAAAGTAGTAAAGATATTGCTGAAGAGAGAAATTCAATCCAACGGATAGGAGAGGAAATATTTATGAGTTTGTTTGCTATCATTTAGCTTCATACGGGATTATAACCCTGCAAACATCTACAAAAATCCCATACAAAAATAGCTTAAAATGGATTTGTTTCTTCAGCTACATCTTTCATTAAGGTTCGAATAATGAGTTTTCACTATGGGATGATAAGTTTGTACTGTACCTGCATTGTCTTTGGGCCACCTTTAAATCACCATCGAAAAAGCTGAAAATTTCACGGAACACTATATTTGTGGTAAGGATGCTAAGGCACATATGGGAGATTGGATTTTCAAACATTTTTAAATTTTGAATCGCCCTTATATACACCAGCACCAGCTCTACGTTCAAGAAGAGAGCCATCAGTGTAACATACTATATTGTTTGATATACTTCTTTCCAAATAGCCAGACGTCCACTCTTCCCGTGATAGGAATTGTGTGGTAAATGTCCTGTAAGGAAATTGACAAGCACTTGTGAGATCATTTGGAGCAAGGAAAATTTTGTCCCAGTTCACCAAAAGTTGAAACAACGAAGTGTGTTCTCCAGTAGATCCAATACAAAAAGTGCTTCTAGTATAAGATGGATGTAAAGTGGCATAACGTCGGAAATCGCCTCGAACTCTGCCGTGGGAGTCGCATCAGACATCGTCATCAAGCACATCCTTTGGAGATGACCCAATTTTGATTGGATTGTTCTCAATTTGCCCTATTGCCACCACACAAGACATCTGTATGTCAATATTTCTCGAACGGTGTCCGGCAAAATCAATGATGATTTATCTTTTTTATGAATAAGCTGAATAAGTTCATTGGAATTCATCATAAATCCTTGCTAACTGTAGTTCACTTTTGTTTTCAATTTCGGCCAAACGGCATTCGGCCAAATGGCGTTCGGGCAAACGGCATTCGGCCAAATGACTCGGAACCTGCTCGAACAACTGTTGTGTAGATCAATTTGATATATTTGGGTTTGATGCCCCAAGTTTTACCAAAGGTCCGCCGGCACTGACTGGTGGCTATGCAAGCTTTCTTGACACTGAAATCAATCTGAGGTGCCCAGGGAAGTTTAGAATCTGGAATGACTCCGATGTACTATACCTGATCAGTCACATCAATCTCAGAGCCAAGAAGACGCAAAGATCGATATTCATCGCGGTTTCGTTGTTCCGTAAAAAAGTAAGAGGTTGTTTCCGAGATACAACCGCCAAGTTGACGTTGGATAACGTTAGCTTCATCTATTTCCTGGCTTGAGACCGGCACAAACTTATGAAAGATTTCTACTGATAAAAATCCATATTATTTGTTGCATGTCAATTCTGACCTATTATGGACATTGTGTGTTAGCACAGAAAATCTGTGGTGTAAGTTTGGTTCGGTTAACACTTCAACATCGATAGACTCGGTCGATGGAAGAAGAAGCATGAGCGGTAACTCTAACAAGTAAGTTATTAACAGTCATAATCTAACCACTTTTCGTGACGCGAGCGATTTTTCGTTTTTCGAAATTGTACTCCAGTATGTTGCCGTAAAACGTTATCCAACGTCAAAAGAACAATAGATGTTTTATTCGGGTTGACCGAAAGGCCCTAGGGATGAATGTGACGTCCATCGTTTTTTCAGGACCCCCTTCTGTCACGGTTTTTCCAATACCTAATACACGCACTGTTACACTTTCGAAGACCCCTCCCCCTAATGATGGACGTCCTTTTGAATGATCTGCTATTGGCGACACCAACTTTCGATTTGAAAAGCTTTTTGCATCAGGATAAGCACCTATATGTACATACAAACTATCTGTCGGCAAATCCATAAGTTGGGAAACAGCAATTATTGAGTTGATCTGCTACGAGATACCTCAAAAGTGGTGATAAGACTCCCCCTTGGGGGCATCCGCAAACACTCAATTACCAAATCGCAGATGGAAGCAATGCCAAGAAGAGATGTCGGTTTTTGAGCATTTATGAATCTAATTGATAATCATTGCAGGTAGCTCATGGTTTCGTACAGCTTCCAATAGGCACCGAAAGACACGTTATCAAAGGCACCCTTAATATTCAAGAAAACACCTAAGCAGGATTGGTTCTGAGCGAATGCTTTCACAATATCGTATATAACTGTGTTAAAAAAGTCACTGTGGACATTCCAGATTGGTAAGCATGTTGATTCACATGAAGCGGCATGTTTGCCAAATAAAAATCACGGATGTAATGATCGATAATGCGTCCAAGACATTTCATAAAAAGAAGGCCAGAATGATTGGTCTAAAACTCTTCGCTTCTTCATACGACGCACGTCGGGATAAGCTTCACAGTAATATCACGCCAGGATCTGGGAATATACCCGGTAGCAAATTTGCTTACAAGCAGCTTTTTCAAAGCATGTTTGATAAACTCAAATCCCTTCTGGAGTAGAACTGGTTAAATCCCATCTGCTGCTGGAGATTTGAAAGGAGCAAAGCTATTGAGTGCCCATTGAATCGATTCAGTAGTTACGATACTGCGAGTCAAAACCAGACATTCATAACTACATGAAAAGACATTTGGGTCATCCGTGGATTCTATGTCACCACATCCGAGGAAAACTTCTCCATCAGAAGAAGATAAGTCACTATTAGGTAAGCGAATTTTGCTCACTTGGACCTCCTTAGATTTTGCAAAGATTTTGTTCAGCCAACTAACTTTACTCAGACTGGAAACATTTGTACAAAGGTTTCACTCCAGTCGGATCATTCAGCAGAACGAAGAGCCTTCTTGTAAGCCTTGCGCGCTAACTTGAACGACTCTGATCCAGCTGAACGCCGCAATGTTCTTGAACGCTCTATCGTCACGTACCATGCGAGAGAGTGAATATCAACATTCATAGGGCTCTCTGAATGCGATGTGCCACGAACTGTTATGAATCATGAACTGGTACCACTCTCTGAATATGGTTCGAACGGCTTATTCGAATCAATATCCTAACTCTGTTTTATAAGTAGTACGATTTTGAATTCGTGAAAACCAAAAAAATAATAGATATTTCATGCATTTAATAAGCATCTTTCAAATATTGCATTATCTCAATTCATTTTTAGCTCTCTGCTTATTTTAAAATTATATTGATTTAGATTATGCTGTTTATCATAGTTAGTCTCGATAAAAAACATCACAATTGGAACGAACGATTCAACAAGGAAGAACGGATATCAGCAAACAATCATAAGCTACAATTTCAAAAGTGTTATTTGGAGTAAAGGTAATAAAGTGTTTATAAGAGATGCTCAATTTCTCTTAGCTAATCAGATTATTGTGCACAATATATTGTGCACATATCAAATTTAATCCGCATTGACTTTCAGCACTCGAGCCTATGAAAAATAAGTAAATTGTAATAAACATTTGCGACATGTCATTGTACATTGAAACATCATTAACGGTACAAGAATGTCTCATTAATCTATTGAAAATTACTTTTGGTCGTTACGCCTCCAAAAAGGGTTTATCTTATTTGTTTATATTATAATATGATAATTATAATATTATAATAATATAATATAATATGAAACTAGATTGAGAATTACGTCAGAGAACCTATCTTTACAGAAGCATATAATGTTTGTGTCATATTTTCAATCCCACATGCAGCAACCCGTCAAATATAGAAGTTGGACTGAAAGTTCCCTTTTAACACACTTAAAGGAGATTGGGCAAAATTATATGGGGTTCGGTCCCGGAATGTACACGGATGATTCATATATCATTTGAAAGATCTAAATGAGACAAGAAAAAGTTGATATGGGGCCAAAAATATTCGTCATGGGAGAAAAAAGTTATGTAAGCTGGAAAGATGTGAAAAGAGGTATGTTTTGAACAGTTTTCTATTAAATAATATTTTCTTGCGCAAATGTTTTGAGCTCGTGCGTATGTTTGTACTTATGCATGTTTTTATTTAACCCCGTTTATATTTTTCAAATACTGTGATTTGACACAGATTTCAGGACGTTTTGTATTGCTGCAATGTTAATATTGAAAACATACGGAGATAAAATAATAAGGATATAGGTACATATGTGCGTTTGACAAACACATCGCTTTGGGTAACAGTTGGACACAAATATCAAATCGTATTATCCTAATTCAGTGTTCTAGTAATATGTTTGTATAAACCAGCGGTTCATGTACTCAGGAACGAATTTCCACACTATATCCGTTTTAACATTACAGTGATTGCGTTGTTGGATTCTGTTCTACGCTAGTGGAAATACCTCGCTTGTCGTACACAGCTTAAGCGTGCTGGAAATCTGCGCGACAGTTACCACACTTCTATCTTTGATATCAATAACATAATACTGTCATGCTATTGCTTCTCAGAGAAGGGAATCATTTGAACTGGAAGTAACTGTAGTGTTTGACTGTTTGCTGTGAACAAACTGCCAATAATCCGAGCAGAACCATTTCAGTTTGCTATCAATGTCAGTTCCATTGGCGACGCCTAAGCACATGTACCTCCACAAATGCTTCGCTAAGATCGCTAAATACTCATGAGGATGTCAATAATGTGAATGTTCAGAAGTAATCACACTTGAGTTGGGAACAGCTTTCATCGTGATGAACGACATGCAAAAACATGAAATCGGATGGTGCAGATCAACAAAAGAATGTGCAGGTTGAGGATCAACGGTCGATCAACGGCACTGATGATGACAAAGATGCAACTGGAACGCAAGTAGGCCTGCCACCCAAGCTTCCACGTCAAGGTCATCACGAGAGATTAGGAATAGAGATGGAAGATTGGGAAGATCAGTGCTCTCCGACTGGCGAACATGGATGTCCTACGTTGTTTTGCCGCCTCCAAGAATATGGTCATTCGCAGCACCTACTTCCAAGATAATTTCCCGTACTAATATAACTGGCGATCACCATTGCAAACGGACCCGAATCGATCAGGTATTGATAAATGGATTGCACATCTCCGACATAATCAACGTCAGAATCTATCGTGGTGCTTACATTTAGTCTACCCTCTACCTGATAGTAAAAAAAACTGCGCTTAAAACTCCCTGTCATTAACGACGAACGGTACCGACGCCAGTCAGCGTGACCTTCAGCGACTGAAGTAGAAGGATTTCGCCACAGCATCGCTCCACATCTCGAGCAGTCGTTACCGGATTTGGTTTTGCTGGCTGAAACTCTTCTTGGTTGTTCTACTACAGTGAAAGTAGTCATCAACCCACAGATATAATCATTGAGCGTTGATCGCTTTGTTCCACCACTCTCGTATACCAACTCGTAAAACGATAATGATTGACATTTTAACTTAAGACTGGTAGGATAATGTAGGAGTACATGTGACACTAAACATCCACGTATGTAGTATACAGCGTGAGATGATTTATACTAGCTAGCTAGATTGTCATTGTTTCAAACACATGAAATCCTATAACTTCGCATATGTTACTGATAAGTTCAAATGAGCATTTCAATTCACATTTAACGTTTTTTAAGGCTGATGATGTTGTTCATTGAGGTTGAGCTGATGGTTTTATTGATCTCTTTGCGAAATCCCTTCTGGAGAAATATGTACTTTAGCTAAAACAATTACAGCCAGTTCTCTTATAAGACACCACACACTTTTCTTTCACCACTCCCAATTGTTTTTCATCGAATGAAGCTGACTTTTTATTTGAATATATAAGTCGTAATGTTACCTTATTGCGAGAAAAAACATGATTGGTCGGTCAATAAACTGCAATTAGTTTAATGTGAGTAGCAGGGTCTGGTAGAAAACTTAACTGAATATACGTACATATTTTATACGATTTTAAAGTTATTACGGTCTAACATCACCACGTAATATTTTCATCTCTGAATCAAAGCTCTAATTCACTTCTTTAAAGCATAGAGCTTTTCATCATCATATAGGTGCTGAAAAAATACATGTTTTTATTTTTAATCGATAACAAATATAGCAACAAAAAATAATAAAAAACATAAAGAATCCATTTCAAACCATGCGGAATAACTTTTTTCTCCCACGACGAATATTTTTGACCCCATACAAACTTGTTCTTGTCTCACTTAGATCTTTCAAATGAGATATGAGTCATCTGTGTACATTCCGGGCCCAGATTTGCCCAATCTCCTTTACATGATGTTTGATTTTGGTGCCGCTGTCATGCAAACCATTGAGTTTGTTTTCAAAGATGGCCGGTACTGTTCGTCGCGATTTTTCTCTTCCGTATTTGTGGAGAAATCAATAGGAATCAAGACAAGTGTTTGTAAAATAACTAGGGTCGGTGTTCCCTTAGTGGACGGTCCCCTATAGTCGCACTAGTGGCTTTTTACGGCCGTTTCGCTGGTAATCGTAGCAAAATAATTTTTGACATGAAGATCAGTAGCTGTTTATCTAAGTACCATTGACACACAGCTCGATTTTGTTCAAAAAATGATCGAAATAAATAGTTTTGCTTAAAATTTTAGCTCCCTTGCACCTATAGTTAACCTATTGTTCCTATAGTAGCACTACTAAGAGAAACTATTTTATTATTAAACAACATAGTTGATAAATTAGGAACTTTTTTTACATCAATCGAACGCTTTTGATCCACACTTCAAAGGAAAAATATAAAAGTTTTGTAAAAATACTGTTTTGATTTGTGTTTTGCCTATTCCGTGAAACTAGTGCTACTATAGGAACAGAAATTAGGAATAGTGCTACTATAGGCACATGTGTTCCTATATTGGCACAAGCGATTATAAATACAAAAACATGAGTTTTCGTATGTGTCATAAGTTTTCCACAAAGCCAAGATATAAAGCTTTCAGATGATGTAAAAATAATTCCGCAGGCTTTATTTTTCGATTTTATACGAATATTTGTTCTTAGCTATGCGGCTATTGGTACATCGACCCTAGTGTTTCGTTTCTATGAAGTGCGGTTGTGATAGCAGCTTGTAAATTATTCAGCGCAAGGCTCTGATGGATCTCTCATGGATAAGAAAATGACAAATCTAATCCGCTCGCGTCGGCTGATTGGCACCTGAAATCCAGAAGCCTATTTATGTGGAATTGTGAAATGTTATATATTCCATGATTAAAATTAAGATTGCTACTGCAATGTTCCGTGAAGTGGTGAATTTAGTGAAATGGAAAGCAAGCAGGTCACAACTGAGCATTATTTGTAAATTTGTCCCCCATGAAGAATGGAGAAGTCCACAGAAACGTGCGGCAACTTGCACCAAAGAATGATGGTTCTTGCAAGTTGTTGCCTTTTCGTCAGAATCAGCAAAAGGTAAGAGTTTTCGTTTCTAAATATGCACATAGCATCCCCAGACAACCAGCAGTCGCATAACGGTTTACGTGAAAAGTCGTTTATTTATACACATTGCATCACACCCGCACTACATGGTGGGTGAAATCGTTTGATCGATGAGTTTTCTCGCATTAAATGCTGTTTTATGAGTTTATATGTACAATTCGTTTCGTTCCGTATACTTGAACAAAGTAAGTCGGATCAATCCGTAGCAGCTGTCAAATATTTTTTGTTATGATAAATCAAATCGTATAAGAGTGCAGATTAGTTCGCAATAAAATCTGCACACTCGCATTACATGCTACTTTTCATCATATAATATACACAGTACCAAAAAATCATGTGATTTACGTCTTTTGGGATGCACATAAAAGAAGCGAGCCAAATGACGTAAATTTGAGTCGAATTTTAAATACGTTAATGTCTGATTCTGGAAATGTCGCTCACACTTCTATCGTTTTCGTGTCCTTCAACATGTAAAATTACATTTTTGGTTGAATACATCTTCAAGGCCACGTTTTTGTGTCGTTCCATCACTTACATCATGTGCCATTCAGTCACAACTAGAATTACGTCCACAGTAATTTTCATTATTTTTAAGAGTGTAAATAATGAAAAAGGTGATTTCGTTATATGTACATTCTGGTTGTCTGGGTCCCACCAATGCAATCTAAGATACATGAAAACAAAATTAGAATCAAATTACACGTCGTGATGTAAAAGTCGGTCATAACGACTTTTACGTCCTGGCGTGTAATTTTTTTTGGACCTTTGCAGTCATGTAATTTTAAGATCAGATGTAAAGTTAGGTCTAACGGTTCGCTTCTTTTATGTGCTTCTAGAAGCACGTAAATTTACTCGAATTTTTGTAAGAGTGTAGGACGGGATTTTTTCTTTCAAATTCTGCAGCTTAGCCAAAGAAAACCACTGGTGAGCACATATTTGATGGTGTTTTTTTTGTCTGATAACGACGATCTGGGGAGCACCATGACAGTGATACCAGAAACTTATTCTTCTTCTTGGCATTACTTCCTCACTAAGACAGAGCCTGCTTCTTAGCTTAGTGTTCAATGAGCATTTTCAAGTTATTACCTGAAAGCGTTCTTTGCCAAATTTGCTATTTTAGCATTCGTATATCGTTTGGCAGGTACGATGGTATTCTATGCCGAAGCAAGTCAAGGGCATTTCTATTAAGAAAAGATTTTGGATCGACCTGGAATTGAACCCAGACACCTTCAGCATGGCTTTGCTTTGTAGCCGCGGACTCTAATCGTTAGGCTAAGGAAGGTCCCAGATACCAGAAACATAAATACTTATAATAACTTGAAAACGGTCGCATACATTTGATTCTAATAATTTCTCCTCAAAAGACTCATCGAACAGACATCGAAGCATTGTATTGAAATGTGAATAACCGAACATGAGAAAAAATTCTTTTGTCTGAGATATCCATGTAAGCTACGCCTCAGTTTCCCAAGTAATACCAGAACAATAATCAGATGACCTACGATTAAAATCGACACAGAATCGAAAAATAGGATAGTTTTTGAAAAACTTGTGGGGAAAGGAGGTGAAACTATCGCAAAACAAATAAAGTTATTGAGATTCGAATATTTTTGCGTGGTAAAAAAATGACGCTGCCTGATTGCCTAACTAAAACACATAACTCGTACTTATCTTCTATCCACACCACATCTTGGTGTTATGCCTCAATTAGGTATTGGTCAGTAGTCCAAGTATTTCCAAACCTTATTTTGGGATTATTATGGTATTAATATTGTTCAAAGCAATTGAAAATACCTCATTAAGTTAATTAATAGCTATCGATGACTGCTTGAGCTATTGAACTACTATTGAACAATTTTACTCCTGTATGAAAATTCATCAGGTATTGCAATAGCTGATCCAATTATGAATTATTCTGCCAGTGAACAACAAATATACCCAATTTCATTATCTCAAGATTTGAAAATTTTCACACTACCGGCTCAAAAGTTAAGCATTTGGTGAAATCACTCAAAATAATAGTAGTTTTAATAATTTAAATATCTGCTTTTTTTAATTTTTTTTTATTTTTTCATCGTTTCAACCATTTCCACCCAAGCTTTAAATGTATAAACAAAACATTTTTTTACAAAATTGTTTCTGAACAAAAATTTACGCAAGAAAACTACTATTATTTTGAGCGAGGAGCACCAGGAGAAGTGCTTAACTTTTTAGCCGGTAATGTGGAAATTTTCAAATTTTGTGCTAATGAAATTGAGCGTATTTGTAGTTAACTGCCGAAATTGCATGCCGATTGCTCATATCAAAACAAAGTTACAGCATGCCAAAGTTGAACATTTTGTATGAAAATCGGCTTTCACTACTATTATTCTGAACACAACTGTATATATAAAAAAAACGAACTCTAATATTTTCTATCTCGTTTAATTCACTTAAATAGCACTGTGGAAGCACCAAAATACCGCTATTTCAATTAAGGGTTCCTTAATCCTTTGCCATTTTCGAGAATATCATAGCACGTCTAGTTTTTGAGATATCGACTATTCAAAATGCAAAATTTGACTATTTCAACCAACTTGCATGCTTAATTTGCCACAGAATTCAAACTGCGTGTGTAGAACATTTATTATCAACAAAATTCATAATAATTTCGATGCTCAAAAGTAATTTTTTATGGTTTCGGAAAGTATTGCATTTAGCCATATAAGAGAAATGAAGAATTTTGCATGGAGACTGCAAGAATCTCTAAATAATCTAAATTTAATCGTGCAATTTCAACCAAATTATATCTGAAGTGGAAGTCGAAGCCATATTTTGCGAGCACTCGACACTGAAGAAGTCCGTAAGTCGCAGACGAAATGGGCCTTATCTGTCAAGATCAGCAACATATTAGAGTTATTATTATTATTTGCTCGCCTTACTAGTGATTTTAGTATTTTATTTTTTGAAAAAAGTGAAGTATTAAAGTTCAATTAGTAGTTTTTAAACACACTTGAATAATCCCTCCCCAAAATTTAATAAAAAAGTGTAGCATATTTTGTACGTTTAGTGGATTAGATCACAAATAAGTCGCATAAATCACACTTTAGGTTTCATGTAAACATCAATGAAAACAGTGTTTATCACTTTGACGACTTGTAGCTAAAAATGGTGTCGTACTGGAACATTTCTGAGAACGGCATTCAGCGACCCCAAATCTACAAGAGACACATAATTTCATTGAGACATGCAAAAATATAATTTTTGTTACGCTGTGTAGTTTGAGAAGTCATACTAATTGAGTGCCCTACACATTAGCCTATTAGGAATTTGATTGAAAACATTTTAAAATTTTAATTTGTAGGTTTTTTTTAACATTGTTTCAATAGAATTGAATCGTAAATAAACCTTTACAAAACTAAACATAATGCTGATAAAGCTGATAGAGTTGTCTGATAAATCCGTACATTACGTCAGCGATGAAGACCTGTTTTTGGTAAATACTATGATATAGTTTGATCATGAAACGATTTTTTAGATTATTTTTCTCTATTTTCAGATGAACGTTAGCATCTACGATTATCCCAGAGAGATCTGGGTGACCATTCCGTTTTGGGAGATTTTAGTCAAAGCCGCCACCTTTCTGCCATTGATCACGTTTGGTATTTTTGGCAATATCGCATTGCTATGCATCATCTTCACCATTCGAGCCCTCAGGACGCCAACCAATATGTTGATTGCAAATTTGGCCGTAGCTGACTTGGCGACCCTGATTATCTGTCCGGTGATGTTCATGCTGCATGATTTCTACCAGAATTATGTCATGGGATGTGTTGGATGCAAGCTAGAAGGATTTCTTGAAGGTGATTTATACTTGAGAAGTACCAGACCAGTGATTCGATTCTTAACGTTTGTCATTATTTCACTAGGTTCGCTGCTCATAACTTCTGTTCTGTGCCTTTGTGGAATAAGCTACGATAGATTAACGGCAATTGTTTTCCCGAAGAAATCCAGATTGACGATGCGAGGCGTAACAGTTATCATTGCCTGTGCTTGGCTCGCGGGATTTTTACTTGCTCTACCGTTAACAATTTATCGAAACTATAAGGAACGGCAGTGGAAAAATTATTTGGAAACATTTTGCGCAGAAAATACGAGTTTTCTTCCGCAATATTGGCATGTCCTGATTGGAGCTTTGGTTTGGTTTCCACTATCTGTAATGATTTGCTGTTATAGTTTGATATTTCTTAAACTTGATCGATATCAAAAAAGAGTATTAAATCGAGAGCATCCAATTTCAGTTTCGTACAAAAGAAAAGTAGCTAAGTGCCTATTTGTAGTATTAATTGTGTTCATCATCCTGCGAATTCCATTCACCACTTTGGTTTTCATAAGGTATTATCGATTTTTAAATGCGAACAGTGATCAAATTGGAAAAGATTTTCAAATACTTTGGTACGTGTCCCACTATTTAATGTTCTTAAATGCCGCCATCAATCCACTGATATATGGAATGACAAACGATAATTTCCGAAAGGCTTACAATAAGACGAAAATTTGGAAATGCTTCTGGAAATCGGGACCAGTTAAGAAGGTAACAAGTGACTTGAAGTATATTCAAATTTACATTGCCAATGTTCATTTTCGCTTCAGGTGGATCCCAGGAAAAAAGAACCAGCAGTGAAGATCATCGGGCATCTCCAACCTCGCGGCCCATGTGGAAGTGATAAGTTTGTGATCTTTTCAGATTGGGTCATTCAGCCTAAGCAAGAAGTTCAAACTTTTGAATCACGAGAAACTAAATCGTCACAGCTAAAAGCTACAACAGATGATGTACAGACGAAAAGCGAACGAAAATCTTTGTACGCCTGCAACTTGATTCTCGCAGATCAGTTTCAAGGAAAACAAAATAATATCCAATCAGCAGGATTCATTTGAATATCAATTTTAAATACAATAAACTGATAGAAGTTGTTTCAATCCACTTGCAATTGCCGAAACGATCCTTCTACGCCAAACAAACTTTCGGCATTCTTAGGTCGTCCTGGTCTCTTCTTTTCATCCGTTCCATATTGGTCTTCTTCCAGGAAGTAATCTCGATATGAAACAATTTTCTTCTCCCAGTTCGTAATAATGCATTCAAGGGGACCGGCATCGCCTCCGTATTCAGCTGGAAGAAGTCTTTTAGGTACGTGACGATACAACGATTCCAGATCGTGTCCGTGTACATAGAGCTGAAAAACAAAAAAAATGTGTTCCTGAGTTTATTTAATGAGTATGATAGATTTACTTACTCTTGACTTATTTTTCTCGCTCATGAAACTTTTAAACATATTGAACACCATTTCGAACCCACTGGGAGTGTTTATATAATGGAACCCTTTCTGCCGCAATGGCGAGGCTTCCTGACTCATCATGGTCATTTTCTTCACAAATGTTGGCGAAAATTGTAGAAAGTGGGCCATGGTAACATTGGCGAGGTCCAAAATACCAATCTAAAACCGATTTTTTGATAAAAAAAAATCTAGAGTTTCAACTGCTAGTTAGAATCACCTGTCCAGCAATCACAAAGTTGTCATCTTCAATCATCATTATGTCGTTGGCCATGGTGCTCACTCGGATAACTTCCTCTATAGTAATCTGCGCCGGATCATAGGCTGCCGGACGAATCAACATAATTCTAGGCGAATCTGGAGCCTCTGTATGTGGTAGCGGTACTCCTACACCAAGACGAATAATTTGCCGTATCTTGGCGTTTTCCGGATCTCGTGTTCTAATCAATTCTGGAGACATCGTCCGAACGGTATAGTACATATCCAACTTCTCTTTCGCTCGTTCCAAACTGTATTTACATCCTCGTAGAAAGGCTACCAAAAACTGATCGTCAATCCGCGATCGTAGGTGAGGGCTTTTGGCAATCCATTGGCGGAGAACACTCAAATCCTCCTGAATTCGTTCTGGTCTCTCATTTAGTTCATTCTTGGCCTTCTTGCTGAGTGAGTCCGATATCGGTCGAATATTGACCATGGTGCTGCCGATCTATCGATCCGTTCCCGAACAATCTGTAAGTACACGAAAAGTGAATGGTATCAATAATCTGATGATTTTTTTTGTATATACGATTCGATTGCCAACGCTACAGGTGAATCCGTAATCATTACAATGATAAAACCCCCTGAGCGCTTATCACTCAGTCCGGGTAGGTAAGTGCTCAAATTTGTGCACGATGATTCAGCAATTATACGGTATGGCACATTTCAATTTCGATTTTCATTGTTACCGAAAAATATTTTTTACATTTCATTGAAAGCATGCTGTTTTAAAATGTTCATCAGGAACCAAATATCGTGTTTTTATGGAGATTACAGATATGGTATGGAATATTAATGTTTTGATTTCAATATTTACAAATTTCTATAATATGTTTTCTTTATGAGTAAAACAATGAACCACAATTGCCAACGTGCTATAATTTAAATAAAGACACAGTATTTCACTGAAAATGTAACTAAATAAAGACGAAAGTCATCTCTACTCACCTCAGTTCAATACTGCACAGAATGATGTTTGCAAACGCTCCCACAGGCGACGGTGGATTGAATAAAGTTTTGGTAGTATGTCTCGTGAACGAGTCGCGGTATCGCGAATTGTAGATATGACGTAAAATATCGTGACGTTTCTTTGATAAGAACGATCTCAAAACATTCACTTGCTAAGCAAAATATGTTTTCTCACGTAATCAATTATGAAGCATGAAGAAAGGATCAATTATACATTTCGTCTACACTTTTTTTTCGGATGGACTGCAGCCCACAATTTTGAAATTCTACAATGACTCACAAACATTTGTACATTTTAAGAATTTTTTTGGTCAACGAGATTTGTTCTTATTGGATGTTATACACATTTATATAAAACTCTAAGTAATATTTCATGTTTTTTTTATATGTAACTTTATTTTAAACCAGGAAACGTCTATAGAAGAATAATGTTGTTTTTACTAGTTCTAAGGAACTGTTCATAATGATAACATCAAGACGCGACTCTAGTTGTTTGATTAAGGTTATATCATCAAGAGTAAAGTTAGCTTTCTCTAACTCGTCGAAATTGAAGATACCATGGAACTATCGTGCCAATGGCACACATTTCCTGATTGGCTGGGCACGTGTTTCGGGTTTCTAATACCATCGAGCCAGGAATGAAAACGAGATACAGAACAACTAGTTTCCAACTTCCCACGTTTTTGCCTAAATATATTCAAAATAGTAATTCTAACGAGTAAAACAGTATTTTTCAGTGATTCTGAAGCAGTACTTCTCAGTGCTTTTTTTGCTTCCTATTGTTCCCTTTTTGATTCTTTTTTAATAAAAAAAATTGAACCTGTGCCTTCGAAATGAGCAATGCTTTAGATGAATTTTCTGAACATCAAATCAAAGCAGCCTAGGCTATTTGATTCAAGTGAAGAAACAAAGAATGCTGCTAATCGTGGTCAGTTGGTCAGAATTTGGAGGATTTAAGCAGAAGATCGTTAAATTTCTTTACTTAAGACGCCGGAACATAACGTTTGTCCAAGGTCGTCTTGAAAGTCCCAAGTCGTAAGCCTTCACCATCCATATTTTTGGCAACATCCTATCGAGGTGTGCTGACGAGCTATTATGAAAAAATCGTTAAAGATGATTGGTTTGTTATTAACCCTCTAATACCCAACCCTGCCTTTTGACGGGGTACACTTTGCAATTTTGTGTTGCTCGGAAATCAAAATGATTTCATTTTTGGCTCAAACCTTGCCTCATAAAATGCATAAAAGATAAGTTTTTTGAAACTTTTTTACGTTATTGAAAAATGTTTGACAAATTGTATGTATTTTTATATAACCTACAAATACCTGGGGTCAATTAACGTGTAATATAAAAAATCGTAACTTTAATATTTTTATACAATCAACCTATCAAACCCTGTTTGTTTACGTAAGTTACACGTATAATAAAATATGCTCCCGAAAAAAAATAAAAATTTAATATTTTCAAAAATTTCATGTTTATTAGGTGTTAAAATTTGTCTGCGTCATCTGTGGGGATTTGAATTCAAAACTTGTAACCTTCTAGATTTTTAGGTCACCAAGTGGCTCGGTAGCTTAGTTAGTAAAGCGCTCGTCTAGCATACAGTCCTGGGCTCAAATTCCGAGCGCGTGGATTTTTTTTCATTATTTCACCCATAATTTATCCATCTTTACCACACGCAATGAGTTAATCAATTTAACTTTCGATGCTATCAAGGCATTTAAATGTATAATTTCTGAAAATTTGCAAATCATGGCTTGCTCCAACTTTAGTCTGGTGTTGTTGGCTTAGTGTCAAACTCGTCCTGTCACCATCTTGAGGAGAGTCGCAACCTTATCCAAAACTGTGAAACCAGATCCTGGAGAGAGATGTAGGATATTTATATTATTTTGGAATTATTTGAATACCGGTTACCGACGGCGACGTGTTCAACTTGAATGCGAAACACTACAGCTTTTCGTGGAAAATAAGACCGTAAGACCGATTAGAAATGAAGAAACAATATCAGGGATATGACAAAAATCTCGTCAGTGGTAATCCAAACCAGTGCTGGGAATTGTAATAGTAGTAGGCTTGAATTTCAAGAAACTCACATGGTTCTTCCCAGTATGAACCGATGCACGAGTTCATTATTTGACGTTCGAGCGATTCCGTGTTATTTACGTGACCAAGGCAAACGAGTGAATACGGCACCGCTTGAACGTCAAATTAGTGAACTCGTGCATCGGTCCATAGCAGTTCAAATACGTGAATCTCATCAAATAGCCTATGTTTGGTGCATGAATTTTTTAAATCTTTAGTGTCAATGAAGGCTCTAAATGCGGGAAATAGTACATTTTTCTATAGTAACTTTGGGTTACCTTTAGCAATGGGTGTTTTGATATTTCCAAGGCTTCTTTCCTACAGCAGCGATGGGCGTGAGTTTCATTGGCTTCGCTGACTGTTGTTTGCTGTGCTTGGCTATTGCAAAGTGAATTTCAAGACTTTTTCCAACTCTGATCCAACCTTACAGATTCATTGGCCTCACCTCAGCTGTATTCTTCCTTGTCTGTGCACAAGCCTTGAATTATGACAAGATGAATTCCTCCCACGGGGAAAGCGTGAAATAGGTCAAGTGTTGTATGTTTATTAGCGCGCGGAAGCAAAATTTTCCAAATCAGAGGAAAAATGACGAGAATAGACATTGAGTTATGTTAAAGTTGGAAAAATAGAAGCATACATTTTAAGTGTCCATCTCGCACTCCAAACTGACTTTAAAGCTAATGGATCAATGCACGCTTTAGCTAGTTGATGTTTGAGCGGTGCCGTGTCATTTTGTATCAATTGACTCCAAAATATGCCTGATGTCGTCAGTTGGATTAAATATAAACGTAAACACGAATGTCATCTTAAGAAATCTTTGGTTTCAGACTCATTATGCCAAACGACTATTATTGGGAGGATTATTGTGCTGTACGGATTTTGGTTCATAATTTCAAATTGAATCTTAATCCGTACAGTGCAAAACATTAACATATTTCATCACGTTTTAGTTAAAAACATGACAGTCTGAAGCTGAAATATAACGCTGTAGATTTAAGAAAAAGCGTTGAAGCAGTGAACAATGGCCAATAATTCCCGAAAGCTGCGAATGCGTTAGGTATTTTCAAAATCACCGTCAGAGATGCGGTAATACAGGGGATAGGCAAGATGATTAAGGTAGGCAAAATTTTGCCTAAACTCATAACTTTACGAAAAATTTATGAAATTTGATGCATCTAGAAGCAGTCGACGTCAAATTTGGTCTAGTTTCAGGAACATGCAAATTGGCCTTTGGACACCGGAGATGTTCCGAATATTCCGAGATCATGTAAAAACGGCATTTTTTCTGTCGCTTGTATTTTTGTGCGGTGTGAAGTTGTATAGACAATTATAATTTTCCTACAAACTAGAACCAATAGGAAGTTGAATGCTGGTGAACGCATTAAGATTCGTGATAAATCATTAGATATATGTCCATTTCCGTAAAATTGGATCCGGAAAATATGGTCAGTCATGTTTGTATTTTCAATTATGTAAACATTATCTGGAGCTATATCCAGGTGAGCATCAAATTTCAAAATTATGCTTTCCGCAGCACCATTGGATGCATGGATCACTGTATAGTAGGTTCCAGGTGCCCTTGGGGAAGTGGCCAATTAGGAGCAGGTCTGGATTCATATCAATATGGGTGTCAAACTTCAAGATTTTTTAAGGTTAAGATCACAGGAGCATTTTCAGAACAAGTGGCTGTTAGATCACTGTATAGCAGGTTACAAGTGCCCCGGGAGTTGTGGTCATGTTCCGAATTGGCCACTTCTTTAGGGGCCCCTGGAATCTACTACAAAGTGGTTTTTACGTCTTGTGGTTCTGAAAATCCTCCAAGGCACATGGAACCTACAGTCGATTCTAAAACTGCTTCTTGTAGCATGAATTTTATAGATATTTAACTTTGTTACCCACATTACACAGCTAAAATATGTTGTAAATTTAAGTTTATTTTCATGCACATATTTGGAGCATCAAAATAAACTGAAATGTCAACGTAAAATCGCTTATTTTTCAATCAAATGCACTTTAAATTTACACGATCATGTAACATTAAAGCATCTTTGGTTGAAAACTAAACGAAATGCCGTAAAAATAGATGCATTTGGTTTATTTTTACTCTATGTCTCAGTTTACACTACATTGGAATTTCAATATTTTTAACTGTGTGATATGATTTCGTACATGTGTGAAATTGGCCGCTTCCATCGGGGTACCTCGATCCTACTATACAGTGGTCCTGGCAGCCGGTGGTTCTGGAAGTGCTTTCGGAATTATCACTATCAAAAATCGTGAAGTTAAATGCCCATATTGATATGGTTCCAAATATGTTCCTAATTGGCCACTTCCCACAGGGAACCTGAAACCTACTATAGAGTGATCAGTCCGTAACGGTTCTGAATATACTGGAAGCATCATTTTGAAATTTGATGCTCACTTGGAATAAAAAGACTAATGTAAAATTGACCTCTTTAGCATTTAAGTTTGGAATTTTTGGCAGCTGTACGGATTTCGAATCACGGGTTTACGGATTTTGATTCAATCTTATTAGAGTGCACGGATTTCGATCCAAGACCAGTGATTTTAATTCCTGTCTTTTTAAGGTTTCTACTCAATTTCAGGCTCATTTTGGAATCAATTATGTCTTAAAAGATGTGAAAGTCATAGTAAAAGAGTGATCAGTTGCAAAATCCAAATATTTTTTATTTGGCTTAGTGCTTAGGTGTATGGATTTCGGTCCCACACGGTACTGATTTAGAAAATTCATGTACCCAACATCGGCTACTTGATGAGATTCATAATTTTGAACTACTGTATAAATGTTCTTTGATAGTGCACTAACAACTGTGCAAAACATTGGTCATAAATATTCATTCATAACGACACTAAAAGTGAATAAAAAATGACTCAATCTCACACCATAGAAAGGGTGATATTGTGTCACTGTAATTGAAATCACTTGTATTTGAGAATATGATTTCAAACCCATTCTCAGCTGACAAATATTGATGAAATACGATACAAACAAGGCAAAAAGACATCTTGCCTTGTTTGTATCGTTTCACAGATACAATAAACCCACTTAAAAGTACGATTGTACCAGAAAATTGAAGACCTATGAACAAACCAGTATTTATTGTAAGGTTTTCATCAGTTTCCTTTTTTTTTTCCTTAAAATTTTCTTCAAAGTCTTATCCTTATTACCATATAGCCTATTTGATTTCCCCAAGTGAAATATATCATAAATCATATTTTTCTGTTTTGACCCAATCTCACCACCCATTGGGATGAGAATCCACGATACCAAAGAGTTCATGAGACTCCGTTCTATATGCTTAAGCTTCTTACATTCATGAAACTCATTAAAAATTCACAGACTCCGCCTCTTAGAATTTTGAATATTCTATTCTCCATTCTCACGTTTACGTTTTAAATCCATGGAGTCATGAAATTGATGTATCCCAATATCTATAAAATTTCTAGTTTCCGCTTAAAATCAATAACACACCACTGGAAATTTCCAAAATTCTAATGATAATTGTCAGAATCCGAAGAAAATATCCAAGGATTTTGTTAGAAAGTATTCACAAGGGATCTATTGAAAATACTTAGGACCCCGATAGGAGTTCAAGACAAAACTGGAATTCCGCTAAACACCCTTACAACTCCACTAAGTATCTCAGAAGTCCGCTTGTAATCCCCAGATTTGCTAGTAATTCTCCAGAACTAATCCTCGGGATCCAAGTCAGTCCCCGCAGAGTTCAACTTGTACTTTCAACTTTTTTCTTGGAATCCACGGGATCCCAGTAGCTGACCTACGAGAACGCTAGGAATTCCTAATTTTAGCAGGATTTTCTTTGATCAGGAAATAACTAGGAATCTCCAAAATTCTCTCTAGAATTTGGAACTATTTAAGTGGTACACGTGCAGCTTAAAAAAACATACTGAGATCGTAGAGAACCCCGCCGATTGGAGATCTTTTTATGATATGAATTTTCTCGATTTTCGAAGTCATAGAGTGTTTTCATAAGTAAGTGCTCATAAGAACATTAAGACGTTGGGACTTGGGACATAACTGAAAAAGAAGGACGAAATGAAGATATGTTGTACAGTTTGTTTAGGAGCATCATCGGATCAACAAAAGTAATCAATTTCTAAAACCATTTTATACCCGTCTGATGAATCAATAATGAATTAATCGACTTCCAATTTACGGAAGGATCCTTCAATGCCGAAAAGTGACTCTGCATTTTTGGGCCGGCCCGGGCGCTTCTTTTCGTCAGTTCCATATTGATCTTCCTCCTTGAAGAAATCCCTGTAACTTTCTATCTTTTCAACCCACTTGTCGATAATATCTTGCAGTGGACCAGCTTCACCGCCATACTCGGTTGGAAGCAATCGCTTTGGGATGTAGTTGTACAACGATTCCATATTGCTTCCATGCACTATGAGCTATAATTATAAAAAATAAGAACATAGTTCGAATATATTGTTACGAGATTCTTACCCGTGATCGATTCTTCTCGTTCAAGAAGGATTTGAACAAATTATATACGGTTTCAAATCCAGTAGGAGTATTGATATAATGGAATCCTTTCAGACGCAATGGCGACCCCTCTTGTGACCACATAGTAGCCTTCTTCACAAAAGTAGGATTAAACTGTAGGAAGTGGGCCATTGTGGTGTTCGATAAGTCCAGAATTCCCATCTGACCAGCAACGCCTAGGTTATCATCTTCTTTCATCATAATATCACCCATCATTGCATTAAATTTGAACACATCTTGAATCGAATATTTGGCGGGATCATAAGCACCTGGTCGAATAAGGAAAATTCTTGGGCTCGACGGAGTTTCCGTGTACGGTAGGGGAACAGCTGAGCCCATTCTCATTAGGGCAGCCATTTTCTCATCGTAAGGGTCGCGATTCCTGATCAATTCAGGCAACGCGCTTCGAATAGTGTAATACAAGTCGAGCTTCTGCTTGGCCTTCTCGAGACTGTGTTTGGCACCTCGCAAAAACATGAGCAGAAATTGATCATCAGTGCGGGCCTTGATATGGGGACACTTGGCCAACCATGTGCGAAGCGCCGCTATATCCTCCTCTAAACGTTCCGGAACTTCATTCAGCTCTTCTCTAGCCTTTTGAGCAAGCTCAGGAGACAGTGGACGAATATCAAGCATGGCGATAGGTGAGGATAAGTAATCTGAAATTAGACGTAAATCGAATGAGGCTAATTTTTGCAATCAGTTTGGAAGGTTTGATGTTTATTGACGGCGATAAGACGGCACCTTTGCTCGATGATAATGTTTTTTGAAGCCACTCGTTTGAAAACCCATGATTTGCAATTTAATCTCATTGTTGAACTGCATATTTTGGGTATTTAGAATACATTCAGTAAAGTGCAATGTTTTAATATCTATTGGCAGAGGCGAATGACCAAAACCAAATCTCTATAATGATAGGAAAATATGTTTATTTGGCATACGTATATTGGAGTATTCAATACCCTTTATTCTTATTGAACAATTTCAAGTCATTTATCGCCTATGGCAAAAGATAAAAAATTGGACTGATCACATTGATTTATACTCACTTGCGCAACAAGGTTGGCCGGCGCTGATGTGTGTTAGCTCAGCTCAAAACAACGATTGAATTTGTACTGAGTTGATCTGGCTGTTCACTATCTTAATCAATACCCGATAGCATTTTATGCGAAAAATTTGATTAGATAATACGTGTAAGCTGAAGTTGAAGGGTTTTGAGCAATTTGAAATTTGATACACAGATGGCATTTGCAAGCATTTTTAAGCTAAAATACGTTTCTGTAGAACCTATAGGGTGAACCGTAAAAAGCCAGCTTGATCAGAGGCATTGCAATATATCAAGATACCGTGAACTCGGGTGAAATAAGGCGGTAGGATGAAATTTATAATACGGTTGCTGGAACACGGTTAAATTTCTTACAAATAGAGCACTAGGGGCCTTCCCCAGACGAGTGGTTAGAGTCAGCGACTACAAAGCAAAGTCATGCTGAAGGTGTTAGGGTTCGATTCCCGGTTGGTCTAGGATCTTTTCATAAAGGAAATTTCCTTGATTCTCTTGGTCATAGAATATCATCGTGCCAAACAGGCTTGGGAACTGTGACCACTATTTGCCACAGTTCATTGATTCTGCCAGTCAACCAAAACACAAAGCAGCAGCAGCATCAATACCATCAGGCGTTGCGCTGCCAACGGTTCACACACTGCTTGAATGTTTTTGTCTCTCCACTAGGATCGTTTTCGGGCAGCCATCTCGAGGTGAATGATTGAAAAAAATGTTAAATAATTCAATCGTTAATATTTCGCTTGTGTTTTCAACTAATTGCAATCTATTAGCGCTAATAGCAAGAGCACAATCATTCCGTTGCGATACACATAAATAAGTTCAACTTCATGTTGCCTTTATCGAGCAAAAATGCGAAACCCCGAAAACCGGGAAAATCGTGTCACCACACCACTCGAGTCATTTCGCATTCGGGTTTGAAAAAACGTTGGGAAGAAGAAGATTACAGTTTTTATGAGCCGTGACATTTTTTTGTTTTGAAAGGTCATGGTTTGCTTTGGATTATGATGGACGTGTAGAAAAATGTGAAGGTCGAGATGGTAAATGTTTGCTATAGTACATTTCCCTTCCCTGGTGCCAAACGATATACGAATGCGAAATGACAACTTTGGCAAAGTAAGCTCTCAGGTCATAATTGTGGAAGGGCTCATTGAACACTAATCTGAGAAGCAGGCTTTGCCTCATTGAGGACGTAATGTCAAGAAGAAGAAGAATAAGAAGAAGAAGAAGAAGAAGAAGAAGAAGAAGAAGAAGAAGAAGAAGAAGAAGAAGAAGAAGAAGAAGAAGAAGAAGAAGAAGAAGAAGAAGAAGAATAAGAAGAAGAAGAATAAGAAGAAGAACAAGAATAAGAAGAAGAAGGAGAAGAAGAATATTAAGAACAAGAATAAGAGGACGACGATGAAGAAGATAATCACCAATATCAATGTGCGAAGATAAGCCGAATGTGTATCATCCTCTGAACAAAATTGATTTGAATAGATTTTTTTTTCAATTCGATGTTTTGTTTCAATTCAAAACAATTAATATCAAGGAAAATTTAAATGAGTTTAATAAAAAAAAAGGATTAGATAAATTTGAAGTATCTCATTTTCTTTTTCTAAATTTAAAGGGTTATTAAATTGATGAAATTCAAATACATAATTTAAATGAACTTTGTCGCATTTCAAGCGCTTGCTTTCTTAAAATTTAAGCTTAACTAGGAAACGTATCGATACAAATATAAAATATAAAAGATAGAATCGGTGAATCAATTGAACAATTAGAATTTGAATTGAATACAAAAAAAAATAATGGAGGATGCTTAAAACATATTCACAAAAGTGAATACCTTATCAAAACTTGTACCCATTTGCTCATTTTGTAAAAATAATGGAATTTTTAGATAATGAGGAATTTATTTGGAAATAGCCTACATTAAAGTTGCTTACGTTGTATTCTTGAAATTTAATTAATCATTATTTACAAGAAGCTTGAATTGGTAAAAATAAATCAAGCATATTCGTAATCAGAGACCCCTAATTCTGTTTCTAGGGTTGTTTTAAAACGAATGATCAACGAATAATCAATTTCACCCCAATATAGAATCATCCGATTTCTCATTTAAAAGATAAAATTCTCACGTTTTGTATCATACAGGCGTATCTGCAGTGATCGATTTCTTTTCGTCGATTTCCTCTTTGCTTTAGTGCAAGAAATTCAATCGTTTTTCGTTACATTTTACGATACAGCAAGACAAAGGCATGATGAGTACTTACCTAATTGCACCCAAAATAATGGATTTTTTAATGATCGACTCTGATTCAACTTCCGTAATATTGTTTTGGCAAAATGTTTTCCACAAATTGTTGTAAAATTCTTTTTTTAAAAGAGTTTTGTCTCAAATTCCGAACAGACTCATATTCCGCACACTCGGCTTTTGCGCTGAAATATATCATCAAATTACAAGGAAATGGCAGTCTCAATTTTAACGTCTTCCAATATTTCATACCTCTATAATAGTGAGGATTCTCTAGCTTAGATCAATTTATTTGCGAAATTTTTCATTTGTACACGTTTTTTCCGTACTGTTCGTAATTTGAATCAAAGTGTTCGGAGAATTATACGGAAAGGACATCTTGAACTCCATTAGGGGAATCAAGGTTTTCTTCCAAATTGCAAAGAAAGGCCGGAAACTGTGAAAGATCGCGAATTTCGTCTCAAACATCTTGAGGAGAAGAAGCACATTTTTTTTACTTTTGATGACAATACTGAACGTTTCTTGAAATCTTCTTGAAAGGTTTCTCAAGTGACTATTAGTTACCTGAAGAGATCAAACATTGAATGAATGATTTACTTGGATTTTGTCCAGTCCAAGTAATCATTATGAAAAAGAGAACCCAATCTGACATTTTTCGGAAACGACTTTCTCAAGAACATTATCTTGGTTACTTTAACAAAAGTGATCTAAAAGCTTTAAAAAAAGTTTAACTTATGTTTGATGTCCGTGTGACATGGGAACATTTCCAGTCCAATCGCCGTCGGTGCCAAAAGTGGGGTCATGGCGCAAAACATTACCACATGGATGTGAAATGCATGATTTGCGACTCCTGTGAATGAAGATACTAACTATTGAGATTACCTTTCGCGTACCAGGCAGGTGAACGGTAACGTTTTTCGTTCCGCTCGAATCTTTTTAATTTCGAATGAATTTACCCAAGGAAACTCCTATGCCGAATTGAAGCAGATACAACTACCGAAAGCTAAACATTACCTATATTTTGCAATTAGATTAAATGGACAAATTGATGTGAAGTTTTGCGAACAAGTTACACGTCTTCTCAGTGAGAATCGAACTCACGACTCCCTGATCTCTAGTTAGGGCGCGTTACCACTACGCCATGAGAGGACCCATGAACGCAGAAGTTAACCTGAATTCGATTTCAGCTCAATAATCACGTGGTCCTCTTTCGCAAAGTGCACCGCTTTCGGAAGAATTAGATGCCCATCCAAACACAACGCTTTATCAGAGTCTATGAATGGAGAGTTGCGCGATGAGACTTCTTTGAATGGTTGTTCTTCTTCGTCTTCGAAAAAAGCCCCTATCTGTTTTGCTGGTCTGCTCGATAGGTAGACGGTTTGACAGTTCGATAGGTAGATTTGGTTTCACTCTTCGCGCAACTCTCCATTCATAGACTCTGCGCTTTATATATATATCCAATGCCTACACGCTAAACCTGCTCAACGCAGCGCATGTGTAAAAACTACACAGAATGAGGCAACCAATGCAGGACGCTCTGGCTGAGTGAAAATTCTGTGTATGTCGCACTCATGCTGTGTGTAGCCGATGTGTTGGCCTTCGGGTGTGCGGGGATCGATGGAAATGGAACTGTCAAGATGGGGAGTTTTCTGTGATTTTTTCAGGCGAAAAGCCGGAAGATGGTCGCAAATGTGGAAGTTTTTTCCCATTTGCTTCCGCTTCGGCTATTCGAATGAAAAAATCTCTGAAAACTTAAAAATTTGAATGTTTTTTTTAATGTTTACACAAAATCAGCCTCTCTTCATGCAGCACAGATTCTGTGCAAAGGGGGCTGTACACAGTTTTGTGCAAACGGTGGTAAACAAACCGAATGAGTGAAATGCGCACAGAGGAGGAACGCTTGGTATGCGGAATTCGCTTCCATTTTTGTTTTGTTTCTGAAAACATTAAAAAAAACATTCAAATTTTTAAGTTTTCAAAGATTTTTTTCATTCGAATAGCCGAAGCGGAAGCATATGGGAAAAAAAACTTCCACATTTGCGACCATCTTCCGGCTTTTCGCCTGAAAAAATCACAGAAAACTCCCCATCTTACCAACGGCCAACTGTTTGCTGCCGCGCGGGAGAGATTGACAGTTCCATTTCCATCGATCCCCGCACAGCCGAAGGCCAACACATCGGCTACACACAGCATGAGTGCGACATACACAGAATTTTCACTCAGCCAGAGCGTCCTGCATTGGTTGCCTCATTCTGTGTAGTTTTTACACATGCGCTGCGTTGAGCAGGCTTAGCGTGTAGAGATCTGCTTCGCAAATCTCACGCTTGAGATTTTGATGCAACATCACTCAACGTAAAAACATGATTCAGTCGCAAAACCCGTCAAAAACTCGCGGAACCTTAGACCTTCTTATGGTTGTAAGTAACGGTTTCCTCAATTAAGAAACAACAATTTTGAAAATAAAATTTCTCAATTGCACCCTTTAGGACTCTAAGCTCTTTTGGAAATTATCTTAAATTTTGAAAATCAGAATCCAATTCCGGCCGTGAAAGAGGAAAACAAATTATTACTAATTAATTGAGAAAAAGCTCAAAAACTCGCTATGAAGTTTGTAAACACGCATAATTTTCATATAGGACTCACTGGTCCAATTGAAAATCTAGTTACTCAGGACTTAGAAAGCATTGCCAATCAAGAGAACTTTTTCGAATATTCCTGAGCGACTGATTTGCAAAAAGTGAGAACTATCATTAAAAAAAGTCAAAAATATGAAAGCCCCTGGCGACGACGGAATTTTCTACATCCTCATCAAGGAACTTCCAGGAAGATACATATCATTCTTAGTTGATTTATTTAACAAATGTTTGCAGTTGGCATATTTTCCTGACAAACTACTGTCTGAGGTTCCACTAATTTTAAAACCAGACAAAAATCCTGTTGAAGCTTCCAGCTATCGTCCAATCAGTTTGCTTTGCTTTATCAGTAAGCTTTTCGAAAAGGTCATTTGGAACAGAATGATGGTCCACATAAACGAAAATTCAATTTTTGCACATGAGCAGTTCGATTTCTGACATTTAATCCAATTGCAAAGTATTTGTAATGTTTAGTTTTTCGGTAGTTGTTAAACTTCCACTCGGCTGGTTAGCCGTAAACCACGAATAATAATCAAACAAGAATAAATGAATGTAATGTTTGAAATGATACTAATAAAGCTATAGAAAATTAAACTCACTGGACTCAGTGTGGTGAGATGACCAAAAGATATCGGACGTGACTCTCACTCGATAGCATAAAGTCCGAATCCTGGTTAGACTATTACCAACTTCTTTAGCATGTACTATTGATTGCTGTCAGCAGTTGCTTACTGGTAAACGTATACGTATTAGAGTGGTTCAAAAAATCGTTTTTGCTCCACACCGCTCATTCGATTCTAGATCAAATTCTGAGTGTCCTCCCAAAATTTGAGCTCATTTGGATGAAAACTGAGACTGCACAAACCCTTTTAAGTTTATATGGGAATTACTATGGGAAAAGCAACCAATTCATTCAATCGGTCATAGTGTTTGCCCATGTCCTCTTGGAGATTAGAACTACGTTGATACTGTGAGATACATTCATCAACTACAACTTTGCCGAAGACCGTTTTCACATCGGACGCCCCAGTAATTAGTTATTGATTTTTGAATGAGTTGTAAAACTTTGGCTATAATTATTGGGCTGCTCTGCAGGCATCACTGGATATATGCAGTAAAACATAGTAGCCATGATTTGTGCGTGCTATCTTTCGCGCCAGGTGCAGCAATGTTGCCTGTTCAGAAGTTAAATAAGCACTGCTGAAGAATTTGTGACTGGATATAAATCAATAACTAATTACTGAGGCGTCTGATTTGAAAACGGTCTTCGGCAAAGTTGTAGCTGATAAATGTATCTCACAGTATCAACGTAGCTTTAATCTCCAAGAGCACATGGGCAAATACTATGACCGATTGAATGAATTGGTTGCTTTTCTCATAGTAATTCCCATATAAACTTTAAAGGGCTTGTGAAGTCTTAGTTTTCATTCAAATGAGCTCAAATTTTGGGAGGACACTCAGAAATTGATCTAGAATTAAATAAGCGGTGTGGAGCAAAAACGATTTTTTGAACCACTCTCATACGTATACATATACTGGTGCATCTAAAATTTTGTGATATTACATTTCATTTTTGCTGTTTTATGTGTAAAATCTACTTGCCATATTGACCCTCATCACTCTCTAAAATAAATCTTTTCGCATGAATATTAATCCTTCATATTTATTTGGTACATTTCTTATGTTTTTTACACTTATCAATCTAACTCTAACTTTCGGAAAGATCCAACTGTACCGAATAAATCCTTCTCTTCTGCAATTGGATTTGTTGATATTCGTTTACTTTCATCTACACCTAAACTCTGGTCATGGATCAAATACTCTCTATTATCGATCAGTCTTTGCTCCCATTCATCTACAAACTGCTGCACTGGACCCAGCTCTCCTCCATATTCTTCCGGAAGAATCGATTTCGGAAAGTATTTATGTAATGATGCCAAGCTAGATCCATGCGAAATTATCTGAAAATAAATAGCAGAAAATCGATAAGCGTATATTGGCTGGAACTTCGTGACCGATAAGAGCTGATAACACATGTGACAGTATGACGACCAAATTGAACGAGTGTTTATCTTGGTCACAGCTGGTTATTATTGAACAATATGTTATTGGAAACACAACCTATGGGAGCGCAAGGCTTTTATATCTTACCGTTTTACCACGATTTTTCTCTGTCATAAGGCTTTTGAAAACATTGATTACAATGTCGAATCCTTTGGGTGTATTAATAAAGTGGAAACCTTTTTGCCTTAGCGGACATCCTTGTTGATTGAGAATTGCTGCCTTTTTCAAAAACGAAATATTGAAATTAAAGAAATGAGAGCTTGGAGAGCTGCCCAGATCAATAATCGCTGTTTCACCACATATCACCAGCTGATCGTCATCTCGAAACTGTATATCGCCAATCATAGTGAATATTTTGAGGATATCTGGGAAATCACAAACATCTCCATCGAACGCATTTCCTCGTATGAGCATGATTTTAGGGTCATCTGGGTTAACTGTTTTCGGCAATGGTACTGATACGCTAAAATTTGGATATGAAAGTAGTTATGATTATGCTATTCTGTATTAGACAGATGTTATTCATACCCCATTTGAATTACTTTCCGAATGAACGGATCTAGTGGGTCTCTATTGGCCATGACTTCTGGCAGCACCGTTCGAATTGAATAATAAATGTCCATCTTTTCCTTGACCCGCTGAATGCTGTGCTTACAAGCTCGCAGAAAATTCACCAAAAATTGATCATCATTCCTGCCTCGGATGTGTTTCGATTGTTGCAACCAGATTCGAATTGCTTCCAACTCCTCCACTGTGAATTTATCATTTTCATTCAACTCATCCATGGCTTTCCTAGCAAGGGCATCCGAAATTGGCCGAATTTTAAGATCTGACTAAGTAATACAATAGAATTGATTGAGCGTGTATTGCATCATTGCTTATTTTATTGCCATACCATTTTTGCAAGAGATATTTCCTCACAGGTCTGCTGCCAAACTTCGACTGAATCAGCATTTTATATATTTTTTGCAATAGTCACGGATGTTATCTCACCTGTTCTATATCGTGCGAAACCACTTTATTGGTGTAATTGTGATAAATGTGTCTAACCACAGAATCGCACGTGTGATTAGATTAGATACGACTGTGATGCTGTGGGTGTTTAACAATGCCTTATCTTGTAGTCAGTGTTTCATTCTACGAAATATCCAGAGTTCCAATGGAGATTTTTTTTCTATTGACGCCGCTAACGGCATGACAACGTAGCCCGCATATTGAGCTGTTATCTACAGTATGATGAGCCACGTCTATATAAAATAGTCCGCAAGGTTAAGGCTCCTCCAAATCAAAGCGATTTTCACGGCGACAGGGACAAATCGCTGCGATTTTGCTGATTTTTTGCTGCACACACTTAATTTGGAATGCCGAATCTCGGTTTATTTTAACCGAGATTTCCACAGCCGAGTAGTCAGCAAACAAATTTAATGAGATCGCAGCGGAAGAAAGCTAAGAAAAGAAAATTTACAGAAAAATGTGTTCACTCTATTATATTCTCCAACCGACACACAGTGAACTTTTTTTTTAAATTTTATTTTTTAGTTTTGAACAGAAAAACTGCTTTTGAAGTTTCGATGATACCGATGATTGCGATGACGGAGCGTTGAACGTTAATAAGCAACTTGGCAATTTGTTTGTTCAATCTCGGTTAAAATTGGAAAACTGAGTTTCGCACATCCGAGCTTGTGCAAACAATTTAAGTGTGCATGAACAGTCTGATGAACGTGTCTAAGCCGCAGCGACGCGATTTCGCAGCTATTTTTGTCACGTCAATCTAGTCTAGACGGTTCCATATAAGAGTGCTTGCAGAGACACAACAACGAAATCGCAGAGATTTTTTTCACTGTTGCTGAGAAAAATAGCGTTAATTTGGGAAAGCCATCATTCAGCAAAACCTTGCTCAGGGTGGCGGATTCGAATCCCGCTTCAGTCGAAGAACATTTTGAGTCTTAACTTTTCTCGACTTCCCAGGGGATGTGATATCTTCGTACTAGTTATCCAAAATACAAATGCATAAAAGTCATTTGCACTCAGAATTAATTAAAACTGCGAAACTGTTAGGGTGATTCAAAAAGTAGATTTTACTCCTCAGTAGATTTTACTCCTAACCACTCAATCGAGTTTCCAAACTTTTAGCTTTCTTTCAAGATTTTATGTTAAGTTGGCACTTTGTTATTGATAACAACACTGATGCCTCAAACTCTTTATTTGGCTAATAAGTGAGAAGTAGACTATTTCAAAGTCGTCACCGCTTTTAAAGCTATGTAACTGGATCTGTAAATCAAAAGAAAAAGATTTTTTTTTCGTAATTGAGACGTAAACCAGGCAGGCTGGAGAGTGCATAGTACTTAATGGGTCTGTACGCTCCGCGCCGTCTGTGAGTCGTACCATTATTTTTTTTTACTGTAGAGCCTATTGAACCACTGCGTCCATTATTTAGGAATATTGTGGTATGATCCATATATGATTTGGTGCTAATCAAATATCCTATCACAACTAAGGTGTCATAAATATTGGTTGATATAGCGCACGATCCCAGTTAGGCGCGACCTGAGAGAGATTCACGAAGAGGAAAAATATCAACGTCATATGCAGCCCAGATTCTACTGTCACGAAACGTCAAATGCAGCCCGTCGTCTTTATGGCTGAAAAAGTAAAAAGTATTGTATTCAAAATAAACTAGGGTAGGTGTACCAGTTATGGACATAGTGGTTCCCTATTTCGCCATACGTGATTAATTAAATGCCTTCAAATTTTAAAAATTTTTGTTTGTTGAAGTAGTAAGATTTAAGATATATCTTGATGTTAAAACATTCGATAAGATTTAAAATGTGAAAGTTGTCGAAATTTCACATATGGCCAAATAGGGAACCACTATGGTCATAACTGGTACACTTTCCCTATTATAAAAAAAAACCTCGGTCAGCGGAGCAGTTTTTCCAAAGATGCTGATAAACCTAAACACAAATCTAGTTATTTATAATGTCTGCTACGTTTGCTGGCATGAAGTTTCATTCAAAATGCCGTTTATGCCTTGGTGTGATGCAAACGCAAAAGTTTTTTTTGCTGAGATGGCCATGTGAGAGCTTGAACGGCTTGCACAAGATTGATGCAAACACTGAAAAAAAAACTCAGCAATCGCAGAAAAAAAAGACCGTCTCCGCGAGTCGCGTCTCAGGGTGCGACTTGTTTAATAAAGTTTATAACCCTGTTGGGATTACTTTGACATATTTCTAGACCCTTTTCCAAAAATTGACCTTCTTTGATTGAACAAAGCTCCACATCTGCAGAGTATATGTTCAGCAGTTTCGTTTTTGATTTGATCAAAACGACATTCAGAAGATTGGATTTTCCCAATTTTATACAGATGATACCTACTGGGGCAGTGACCAGTCAACAGACCGGTTATTACCCTAAGATCCATTTTTAAATTTAGTATGGCCTGGGCTTTTGGACCATTGTGCCTTATAAACCTTTTTGCTTGTCTTGATGTATCCGTGGTATTCCAGTTAGATGCTATCATAGACATTTCCTAAGATTTAAGTTTTGCTCTCAGAGCACGCTCTGAAACTCCACAAAATGGCTCGGGACCAATAAAATTCATTGAAGAACCTCGACTTGCTAAACTGTCGGCCATTTTGTTTCCATCAATTCCACAATGGCTGGGCACCCAGTATAAAGTGATTGTACCCCGTTTGGCATAAAGTCGTTTGGCATAAAGTCGTTTGGCATAAAGTCGTTTGGCATAAGGTCGTGTGGCATAAAGCCGTTTGGCATAAAGTCGTTTGGCATAATGGTCGTTTGGCATAATGGCCGTTTGGCATAATGACCATTTGGCAAAATGGCCGTTTGACATAATGATTAGAAATAATATCGGAATTTTTGAAGCTTTTACCGAGATCAACACCATTGAGCCCATAGCAAATTTTTTTGGTGGGTTCTCAAGAAGCGTGGTGTTCGTTCAGAGATTTTCCAAAATTGTTGTGACATTAGAGAGCATTACTAAATTAAACTCGTGACGGATCTTTTCGGAATAATAATATTTTTTACATCCTAGAATATAGAGTATCTTTTCTAGCTTGTCGTCATATACATATTTGAAAATAGTAAATTGGCGAAGAAAGTTCGCAGTTATTAATAAATGGAACGCTCATAGAATATTTCGCTGCAGATCAAGCTCTGTCCCAGTTTGGACTTAACACTTGATGAACATTACTTGATAAAAGAAGGGAAAATTTATTTGCAAAATATTTGAAGATCCAATCCAAAGATCTATTAATGCAGAATCATCCAAAAATAGCCTATATGCGAGAACATATTATTTTTCGTTTTAAATATTTAAGGCTTTAACGCCAAAAGTATCTTCTCACAGCATAACTCAAATGAACAACACATTTTTGAAAGAAAATATTTTTGGCAAAACTTTTTACCAATTCAATATAATTTTTTTTTCTGAAGTGTACAACAAAAACACAATTTATTATCGGAAAAAGGGAATATTTGTTATTGCGATAATATTTTTTCCAGTATATTTCGAAAGAAGATCATGCGTTTGCAAAAAAAAAAAAAAAACAAAATATGTTGAATATTGGCAAGTTCTAAAGTAATTATCATCATAACAGCATGAATCGGTAAAACAGCAAAACATAAAAATGGTTAACATTTAGCTTTACATAATAATAATTTTTAAAACAGTATAAATAAAAAGAACAGTATATTTTTAAAAGAAGGCAAAATTTATTATTAAAACAATAGATGAGTGGACGTCAAAAATTGTTGCAGCATAATAAAACGAAAAGACATCAACAATTGCGTTCAGAATCATCGAAGTGATTGTGCTACCTTTCTCCGAATGCCAGTTTATCGAATGACCGTTTTCCCCGAATGCCAATTCCCCAAATGACCGGATTCCTCGAAAAGTGGTGCAGTTTAAATAGGTGCTATAATAGTCTTCAGTGGCTGTATAGTGAACGAGAAAGAACCATAAGCAATCAAAAGAAGGAGGAATTCTGTCATTCTCGGCTATACACATGTTGGCAAAAAGGCTGAGGATGGTAGAACTCGAAAGAACCGCCAATTACACAAAGAAGTGTACAACAAAACCACAATTTATTATCGAAAAAAGGGAATATTTGTTATTGCGATAATATTTTTTCCAGCATATTTCGAAAGGAGATCATGCGTTTGCAAAAAAAAAAACAAAATATGTTGAATATTGGCAGGTTCTAAAGTAATTATCATTATAACAGCATGAATCGGTAAAACAGAAAATATAAAAATGGTTAACATTTAGCTTTACATAATAATAATATTTAAAACAGTTTAAATAAAAAGAACAGCATATTTTTAAAAGAAGGCAAAATTTATTATTAAAACAATAGAAGATTTGACGCCAAAAATTATTGCAGCATAATAAAACGAAAAGACATCAACAATTGCGTTCAGAATCATCGAAGTGATTGTGCTACCTTTCTCCGAATGCCAGTTTCTCGAATGACCGTTTCCCCGAATGCCAATTCCCCAAATGACCGGATTCCTCGAAAAGTGGTGCAGTTTAAATAGGTGCTATAATAGTCTTCAGTGGCTGTATAGTGAACGAGAAAGAACAATAAGCAATCAAAAGAAGGAGGAATTCTGTCATTCTCGGCTATACACATGTTGGAAAAAAGGCTGAGGATGGTAGAACTCGAAAGAACCGCCAATTACATAAAGAAGGGTGCATATTAGATGGCCAGTTCGTTCACCACCCTGAAATGTAGAAAGTTACAACAATTATGAGTGCTAAAAACTTTTCGGGGAAATGCGTTGATCGGGGAAACGGGATATTCGGGGAACTGACATTCCAGGAATTGGCGTTCGGGGATACGACATTCGGGGAACCGACATTCAGGGAAAAGTAGCACAACCCATCGAAGCACTACAGTAATCGATTTCTGTTTCCGCTGATAACTTGAGCAGATCAATGTTATCGATTGCCCCCATTTTGTCATTTGGAAACAAATAAATATTTAAAAATATAGCTCCAAAGAACAGCCTATGTATAAAAGAAGGTATAATCTATTTTAATTTTAAATCGACAGTTTTTATACCTATAATTATGGTTACATCATATTTAGAAAGAAAACAGAACGTTTGAATAAGGGTAAATTTGTGCTAAATATATTGAAATATTTAGTGCAAAGTTAATATTTGAAAGGAGGGTAATTTTTGGATAAATAACACTGCGGAACACGTTTTTGTCTCCAGCATCAAAATACCTCTATTTACATAATTAAGGGTTACTGAATCCATTGCCGCTTACAGAAATATCATAGCACGTCTAGTTTTTGTGATATTGGTTGTTCAAAATGCAAAAATTGACTATTTCAGCCAACTTGCATGCAAGTTTGCCAGCTTGTAAGGCAATTTATTTGCTTAATTTGTCACAGAATTCAAACTTTATGTGTATAACAATACTTATAATCAAAGTTTAAAATATTTTTGAAGCGGGAAAGTTATTGATGGTTGATGGTTTAGAAATATATTGTATTTTGCCATATAAGAGAAACGAAGAATTTTGTATGGAGACTGCAAGCATGTTGAAAAAGACCGGTTTAATCTAAATTTAATCGTGAAATTTCAACCAAAATATATCTATAACGAAAGTTTAAGTCCTCTTTTGTATGCTTGGCGGATAAGATCACAAAAAAGTTTGATAAAATATGCTTCAAATTTTAGGTAATCATCAACAAAACCAATGTTTTATACAACTTTGACGACCTGTAGCTAAAAATTGTGACGTGCTGTGAAATTTCTGAGAACGGCATCAGATTCAACAACCCCAAATCTACTGGAGACACATAATTTGATCCTTGAGACACGCAAAAATGTCATTTTTGTTGCGTTGTGTAATAAAATACTATTGGCAATATCTTTCTTAATATGTTTAAGTTCATTCAAGAGCATATGATTGTTGAATAAAGTGCTCCTTTGTATCAATTGACTCCAAAACAAGCTTGATGTCATCAGAAAGATTCAATGGAAACGTAAACACGAATATCATTTTAAGAAATTCTTGGTTTCAGACTCATTATGCCAAACGACTATTATGCCAAACGACCATTATGCCAAACGACCGTTATGCCAAACGACTTTATGCCAAATGACTATTATGCCAAACGACTTTATGCCAAACGGCTTTATGCCAAACGACTTTATGCCAAATGACCTACCACCGTATAAAGTAACTTCGTTCCTACTGGCCAATTGTTTCAGATAAAGAATGCATTCCCTCACTAGCTTCGACTGACAAGTGAATGCCTTCAGCGTGTTTAGAGCTGCTTGGCTATCCGAAAAAAATACAGATTTTAGCAAATCAGTATTTCCTTTCAATACAGATATTCGCACATTCTATAATTGCTTGAATTTCTGCTTGAAAAACAGTGGGACTGTGCCCCATAGGTATTACTTTATTAATTCCAGGACCAAAAACTCCGGCTCCTGTATTGTCACCAATCTTAGACCCATCTGTGTAGAAACCAACAGAACCTAGACGTAAACTCGGCCCACCCGACTCCCATATATATCGGCTTAATTAAACCACTTTTAAAGGAGCATCATAGTTTCCCTTCCTTGTCACCCAGTCTTCTACTCTCTTTATCTCTGAGTTCAGATTGAAATCACTGATGATTTTCAAATGTCCTACCAGATTTCCATCCAATATTTCATTATAACGAATAAACTGCAAGGCACTTTTTGCTGCTTGCAGTTTAACAAATTGATGTGAAGGTAATATATTAAGAACGGCATTTAAAGTTGCTGATGGTGCACTTTTCATTGCCCCTGTTATCGAAATACAGGCAAGCCTTTGTAATTTACCTAATTTCTTTTGAGTGGTTTCCTCATTGGTTTTGGGCCACCATATCAAAGAAGCATAGGTAGGAGAAAAAAAAAGAAAGCAACGCGGGCGGTCATGCTGCAGCAAGAGACCCGGCAGACCGTGGAACGTTATAGACGGAAACGGCAACAGCAACAGCTGCCTCTTTCGGGAGAAAAAACGCCGCCTAGAGGAGACGGAGTACGAGGAGATGGAACAGCTGTGCTGGTCTCAAGAAATACCGTTCAAGTTCTATCAGAAGCTCAACGCATGCCGTAATGGCTTGGTGCCGCGAGCCAACAGGTGCTGGGATCAGGATGGGAGCATCTTAAAGGATGAACGTGAGGTGATCGAAAGGTGGAAGCAGCACTTCGATGAACACCTGCATGGTTCTGAGAAGGCAGATAACGAAGTTCGAGGATGGCCATTTGTCTGCACCAGCTGATAGGCACAATCTGGAAAACAGAACAGCTACCGGAGGAGTGGAAGGAAGGGGTAATGTGCCCATCTACAAGAAAGGCGACAAGTTAGATTGTGAAAACTTCCAAGCGATCACCATTCCAAATGCTGCCTACAAAGTATTATCCCAGATCATCTTTGGTCATCTGTCACCTGTAGTAAACGAGTTCGTGGGAAGCTATCAAACCGGCTTCGTTGACGGTCGATCGAAAATGGACCAGATCTTTACTGTACGGCAAATCCTCCAAAAATGTCGTGAAAACCAAATCCCCACGCATCACCTTTTCATTGATTTCAAGGTGGCGTACGATACCATCGACCGCTTAGTGCTATGGAAAATAATGGACGAGAACAGCTGTCCCGGGAAGCTCACAAGACTAATAAGAGCAACGATGGAAGGTGTTCAAAATTGCGTGAAGGTTTCAGGCGAACACTCCAGTTCGTTTGGATCTCGCCGGGGACTACGACAAGCTGATGGACTCTCGTGCCTGTTGCGATAGAAGGTGTTATGCGGAGAGCCGAACTAAACAGCCGGGATACGATTTTTACGAGATTCAGCAAATTTGTTTGCTTCGCGGATTATATGGACATTGTCGGCCGAATGTTTCAAAAGGTGACAGACCTATACACCCACTTGAAACGCGAGGCAGCAAAAGTTGGACTGGTGGTGAATGCGACCAAGACAAAGTACATGCTAGCTGGTGGGGCCGAGCGCGACAGGACTCGCCTAGGTAGCAGTGTTACGATAGACGGGGATACTTTCGAGGAGGTCGACAAGTTCGTCTACCAAAGCGCAGCGATCTAGGTGGGCGGATCAAGAATGCTGTGATTCAGCGAGCATGGGGCAGAACCGAGGATGGAGAGATGCGGCCATCAACCAAATATTTTGGCGTGAAATTGTTGATTCAGTTTCTTCTCAAACTTTTGTGGGAATCCTTTTCCTTGTTAGGATTATGTTAAAGTATTGCTCAAGATCTTGTAACTACTGTATCCAATTCAAATGAGACTCCTGCCCAGAGTTCTGTTTGAATCGTTTCCAGAAAGTATTGGATTAAGAAGCTGAATTATGCGGAAATATTCATCGGGATTTTGTTGGAATGCAGCCTTGGATTCAATGAAGATTTGTTCTAAGAATTTGCCTTTTAGGCAACAAGTATAATTGAAATACATTTTCGACAGTCAATTAGCCTAAAAGACGTGACAGAGGAAGCAAGTTTTGTTATTCCCATAAAAATAAATTTAAAATAATATTTTTGTTATTTAGTTTAGCTTTTAGATTTACGTGTAAAACAGTTCTAATGAACTTCGAAATTTCAAAAAGTTTGCGTAGACTCAAACTAGTTCAACTCGTTTTGTATTCAAAATCGCAGAACTTAGATGGCCCTTCTACACCTATTTGTCCATGTTCTATGTAAACCTAATGGACCGAGGAATAAATATGCGTAGAACGACAGTAGAAGAGTTTAAAACAATGTGAAAAATCACTGAATAGAAATTTTATTTTAAGCATAAAGTAGGACGAAGAACAAAAACTTAAAAATGCATGCATACAATTGTTGTCACGGTGTGGCAGAAACCGTTATTAACGCAAAAAAATTCAAAACATATAGTATTCAGGCACCTCCGTGAATTTGAAAATATTTTAACGAGGGAATCGAAAGTTATCGTGATTTGAAGGTTTTGAGCTGTTTTGCAAGGGATTTTTACATACTTCACAATTTTCCCCACCAGTGCATCATTATTAATTTGTAAACTAGCTAATTAACCATCAGCTTTGCATTAAGCATTCAAAACATATGATGTCTAAGCATCTTCTCTGAAAATTTGAGATAATTTCTTCGAGATAATCAAAAGTTACAATGATTTGTATATTTGCCATTATTTCTATGAAGTTTAAATAAGAGCTTATATATGAGGCTTTCAAGCTTAAAAAACACCATACAGTGAAACCTCCATGAGTCGATGAACCATGACTCGATTCATCGAACTATATTAAAAACAAAATTTCTTGATGACTGGCTTTCCAAAGCATTTCTGTTTCATTACTCGATATTTCCATGAGTCGATGGTCCCTTCAGATATTGGCTCATGGACGTTTGACAGTATTACAAAAAAAAAAAAAAAAATATACTGAACCGAATCTGAAGGTCGTAGACACAAAAGTCAATTTGGAGAAATTAAGATGAAATATTGTGAAAAATAAAAGGATCGTTCTGGTGCGATCGAAATCCCACGACTCCCAATACGCTAGACTGGTCTCGTTAACCAACTACGCCATAGAACGGATAACACCGTTGGCTGGTTTAAGCCGTAATAGTCATGACAACCCTAGTTGCGTAAAACCTAACCGTTTTCTGGTGACGTCATCGTTTTTAGCTGCATTCAATCACATTGTTTTTTGTACGTTTGTTTGATCGCTCGCTTATTGAATGTTGAAGGCAAATGCTGTCGAATGTTAATGAAAAAGTGTCGACTACCGTTATTGCTTACAACACTGCTTCTGAAACACCTCCAGTACACATTGTTAAAAGCTAATCTAGATTACTTCGATTTTATACCGTGATGATTCAAAATCCGGACGGGACCAATATCCGGACACCCTTGTGGATTTCTATTATTTCAATGTTAAAAATCCTTTAAAAATGTGAGAATATTATTCCTACGATTGATTTTAACTACTGTTGGCTATTGTAACGTGAATTGACATCAAGTTAGCCATGTAAAACAACGGTAATGACAAAAACAAAGTCAGTTTCACTCGGATGCGTTTATTTGCAAAATTAAAAAACCCGAAGGAATTCTACTCAATGCGCCATCGCAATTCGACAATTAATCACGCGTTTTTTACGTGCTAATCATTTGTGATACATGTTCTGTAGTGATTCGTTTGTGTTTTTTTTTGATAAATTCAATAGTTTTGAAAAATTTACTGAAAATACACATAATTTAGTGCTAGAAGAAGACTGTCCGGATACTTATACGTGTGGTTTTGAATACGGACACAGTGCTTTAACATCAATTTTTGCAAGGTTCAACAAGAACATATTACATTATAATTGTTCGAAAACCTGGAAAAAGTGGTCAAAAGCTATACCACTGTGATTTTAAACAATATAAACGGAAAATGAGTGTAAATTATGTGTAAATACTATGAGGAATAATGCACACATCACAGTATATTTTGAAGACTTCAAAAACAACGTTTTATGATGTTTCAGGATCATCCAACAGAGAAAAAATATTATGTTCACAAATCTATCAACCTGTGTATCGTGATTAGAAGGTATATTTAATATTTTTTTAAGTTTAATGTCAAAAAGAGCCTTACTTATTTGAATGTCCGGAATTTGATGCAACGATGTCCGGATTTTGATTCATGTGTCCGGATTTGTGGACAAGACATGGTGCAGAATTATCTTAATTTTTACGGTATTTTAAATAAATTCATTGTAAATATTGTGAAAATTATCAAGTTCTATCCTTTTAGTTATCGTCCAAAAGCAATACACAATAAAACAACGATTACCCAATTATATACAAGCATTTGAATATGCGTATCACCTTAGGCGTCCGGGTATTGATGCAGCACGGTACTATAATGTCAAAGAAAAATTTTTAAACTGTGAAAGGTACCCTTACCGTGGTGCATCAATACCGTGGTGAATCAAAATCCAGACGGTACCAATATCCGGACACTTTGATTATATAAATAAATTGGAGTAAAATTAAGTGATAATACGTTAAATTTTCATTTACTCCCTTTATTAGTAACAATGCTTATCAGTTAACATTCATTTCAATCTAGTTATCATCGTCAAATAATTAATAAAAATAAAAACAAATAATCGTTCGTGTCGGACGTCATTTCGTCGTGGTTCAACTTTAACTCAGGTTTAACGATCGGTAAACGCGCGAACATCGTTTGATTGAATAAAAAGCTTGTGGACTATAATTTTTATAGAAAGTTTCAACCATAAGTATTAAAGAAAAGATGTTTTAAAAGTTTGGTAACTCCCCTGTTGTTAAATTAGTTGGAAATACATATTTATCGGTGCATAAAAAGACTGTCCGGGAATATGAGCCAATGTTTAAAGACCCGGACTACGTTGACGACGGGTAAATACCCCGTCCAGTACTTAGGGAGGCGCTTCGTCGTGAGCGAAACATACTCGGCCTAAGCGGGGACGAACTGGTAGCGGTGCTTTCGCGTGCGTGCGATGCGACCATGCCTAGGAAAGTCCACCCTAGAAATGGGAGACCACCGACGTACTGGTGGACTCAAGCAATTGCGAACCTGCGCCGTGCCTGCCTACGGGCCAGGAGGCGGATGCAGCGAGCACGTACCGAGCAGGAGCGTGAAGAACGACGGGCGGTGTTCACCGCTGCCAAAGTCGCGCTGAAGTCCGAGATAAGGGCAAGCAAAAAGGCCTGCTTTGAGAGACTCTGTCAGAGTGCCAACGGGAACCCGTGGGGTGATGCCTACAGGATCGTTATGGCGAAGACAAGAGGTGCAATTGCTCCTACGGAACAATCTCCACAGATGCTGGAGGGGATCATCGAGGGGCTCTTTCCGCGCCACAACCCTAGCCCATGGCCTCCTTTTGTAGGACAGCCGGGGATTGGGACTGGCGATGAGGATAGAGTAACCGATGAGGAACTTGTAGGGATTGCAAAATCCCTAAGCATGGGGAAGGCACCAGGTCCGGACGGAGTTCCAAACCTGGCCCTCAAAGTCGCAATCTTGGAGACTCCCGGTATGTTCAGATCTGCTATGCAGATATGCCTGGACGAGGGAGTATTTCCAGATGCGTGGAAGAGGCAGAGCCTGGTACTATTGCCAAAGGCGGGGAAACCACCTGGTGACCCGTCGGCGTATAGACCAATATGCTTGATTGACACGGCGGGGAAGGTGCTCGAGAAGATCATCCTCAACAGACTGTTGAGGTACACTGAGAGTGTAAATGGTCTCTCAAGCAACCAGTTCGGCTTCCGGAAAGGGAAGTCCACCGTAGACGCTATTCTGACGGTTAAGAAAACCGCTGAGATAGCACTCCAGCGTAAGAGGAGGGGGATTCGCTACTGCGCAGTAGTGACTCTGGATGTAAGGAACGCATTTAATAGTGCCAGTTGGGCGGCTATTGCCGATGCGCTCCTGCGTCTGGGGATACCCGAGTACCTGTACAAGATTCTCGGAAGTTACTTCCAGAATCGGGTATTAGTCTATGACACAGAGGTGGGTCGGAAGTGCTTTCACATAACCTCAGGAGTCCCGCAAGGTTCCATCCTGGACCCGGTGTTATGGAATGTCATGTACGACGAGGTGTTGAGATTAAAATTCCCGGCGGGTGTGGTCATCGTTGGCTTTGCCGACGATATTACGCTGGAGGTCTACGGTGAATCGATCGAAGAAGTGAAATTGACTGCAGCCCACTCGATCGCAATTGTGGAGGAGTGGATGAGCTCCAGGAAACTGGAATTGGCTCACCACAAAACTGAGGCGGTTGTTGTCAACAACCGAAAGTCGGTGCAGCAAGCGGTGATCAGTGTAGGCGACTGCACGATCACTTCGAAGCGCTCCGTCAAACACTTGGGGGTGATGATCGACGATAAGCTTACCTTCGGTAGCCATGTCGATTATGCCTGCAAGAGAGCCTCCACAGCTATTGTGGCACTGTCCCGGATGATGTCCAATAGCTCTGCGGTGTACGCCAGCAAGCGAAAGCTTCTGGCCAGTGTCGCCTCGTCCATACTGAGGTATGGTGGCCCGGCTTGGGGCACGGCCTTAAGTACCAAGAGCTACCGTAGCAAGCTAGAGAGTACTTATAGGCTAATGTGCCTGAGGGTTGCGAGCGCGTACCGTACCGTGTCACACGATGCACTCTGCGTCATCACCGGTATGGTGCCTATTGGTATCCTTATCATGGAAGACATAGAGTGCTTCGAAATGCGCGGCACAAGAGGCATACACAGGACTGCCAGACTGGCCTCCATGGTCAAATGGCAGCGTGCGTGGGACAGTTCCACCAAGGGAGTGTGGACTCACAGGTTGATTCCGAGGTTAGATATCTGGGTCAATAGGCGCCATGGGGAACTAACATTCCACCTGACACAGGTCCTTTCGGGCCATGGTTGCTTTAGACAGTATCTACACCGTTTTGGTCATGCGGGTACTCCCGAATGTCCAGTTTGTGCAGGTTTAGAGGAAACGGCGGAACACGTTTTGTTCGTGTGCCCGCGTTTCCGCACAATGCGTGACCACATGTTAGCCACATGCGGTCGGGACACGACTCCGGACAATTTGGTCCAGAGGATGTGTGAAGACGAGTTTGGCTGGAATGCCGTTTCATCGGCTATCACCCACATCGTCTCGGAACTGCAAAGGAGATGGCTAGTGGACTCGAGGAGTGGCTAGTGCAGACGCTAAACAACAGGTGGTCCAAGGGTTCGCAGTCGGCTACGTAGGTCATACCGGTGCCCTACGGTTGAAATCGACCCTTACAGCGATTAAGTGGCCGCGGGGAGAACATCCTGGTAGCGCTGCTGTCGTAGCGCCGGCCTACTGGGTTAGTACGAGCCTCTGGTTGTTCGGGGCAGGTGGAGGCCCCTTCGTCAGCAATCCCAGCTGATAGGGCCTGAGCCTTCAGTAGGTCAAATTGCGAAGCCCGCAGTATCAGTTCTTGATACCTGCGGTGCAGCTGGGCGCGGGCGTAGTGGTCGACCCTGCCCGCTTTCAGCGGACAACGGGAGGTGAGGACCACCTGGGAAGCTGGCAAAGCGCCAGCATGCTACCTTGGTGGACCCCCCTAAGCGTGTCATCGATGTTCGTTGCTGCATGGCTACGCAGCTAACCTGGAGGATGCGATGTGCAATAGCCCCTCTCCGAAGCAATGCCTTCTTGGTGGTCCCGGAGAGACGAAGGGTTTGGCGGCAATGGAAATGGTTTAGTGGGTCGGGGGTGTAGTCCTGTTTACTGCTTGCATGTAGTAAATGGTCCCTAACCCCACACGGCGTCTGTTGAGCAGATTATCCCCCCATTGCTTAGAAGAAAAAAAAAACACGTTTAACTAGTGTAAGTGAGTTTCAGGAATGAAAAAATACTAGAAAACTTGAAAAATAACAATGAAAAGCGTAGTGAGTTATCGGAATTCTATTGATTGTGAAAAAAATCGTGTTTTGCTTTCATAATAACAGTTCGAGCCACATCGAATGTAGTTCAAGCCACAAGCACTCAGACTCAGGTAATGTAACCACTAATATTACGAGCGTGCTATGTTTTTAACATTGTAGGGCTAACGCAGACATTAAGTTTATTAGATGTTAATATTTTATTGCGTGTTGATACGATTTTCATTAAAATTAAACAAATATTGCATGCTATTACACAGATTTTGATTCAAAAATGTCCGGATTTGAAGACATCGTTTGCATCAGGTGTCCGGATTTATAAACAAGACATGCTCTAATATTTGAATGATTTTCATGTTAAAATCCTGGTATTTACCAAAAATTTCATCACTTTCGTGAAGATCTTGCTTGAAATAATAATTAAAACAATAGTGCTTTAAGGATTTTCTAACACAGCTCACTCATATCAGAGTTCGAAGATTTATCTCGACTTAAGCGTCCGGGTATTGATGCACCACGGTACCCGGACGCTTAATTGGCCACAAATGTTCTCACTTCAATATGAGCGTGTTGCTTTAGAAAATCCTCGATGTAATATTGCTTAATATATTGTTTCAAGCCAGATGTTCACGAAAGTGATGAAATTTTTGATAAAAACCATGATTTTAACACAAAAATCTATCAAATAATGAACCATGTCTTGTCTATAAATCCGGACACCTTAGACAAATGATGTCTTTAATTCCGGACACTTTTGAATCGAAATCCGGACAAAGGTGTTAAAACATGCAATACCCGTTGAATTTCAATGAAAATAAAACACGCAATTAAATAACAATCTTTAATAAACTTGATGTCCACAATTGCCCTACAATGGCAAAAAGTACCGTCAAACGGGGTAACTTGCAACAGGGGTGAAACTTGCAACACTTCGACATGTAACTGAATTATCGTTTCGTTCAGCATTGAGTTAAATTTTTATAATTTTTTCCGCCATTTATTGACCTCAGGTATACAACAGAAGATTTTGGCGAGAGTTTGGGTATTGTTTCTTTTTTGTTTGGTTTGCTGGAGGTGAAAATCATAAAACGTTGGATTGCATGAAATTTATGCTGAAAAACGCTCCTCATACCACACAAACGGTAGAAATATGTCATACGAGGCATTTGCTATAAGTTACAGTACTTAGTAGTGTACTAATTGACAATATAAAAGTTTTGATAATTTGATGTTTAAACACTATAAAAATTCAAAAACGATTTTGACTACCCTTGTGGGGTAGCTTGCAACAGCTATATTGATCTCAATTGTTTGATATTACTTGCCGTTTATCATCGAAAACACATGAAAAGGCAAAATTGAACATAAATTTGTTCGGTAGCATCAAAAAGTTTATACCGTAATTGATCCAATACACATTTGACACTAAATATTGAAAAATTTACATGAATCGCATTATAATTAGATTAAGATTTGTTTTCTTCATGAAAATAATGGAAAAAAATGAAAATCTGTATAAAAACTAACTTGCAGATCTGCCATTGCAATTGGGAATGCATTGGGAACATTCTGCATGAAGTATGATAAAAGTTGTTTCAGAACACCAACAGAGACCGTTTTTAAACATACATATCAATATGGGATACGTCGCTTTGACTTGAATTTGTATAAACAATAAGTTATGTGGAGCATAACCTAAAGTACAATTGTTTTTGTAGAAAAGTTGCATTAAATCGCTTTAATGGCTTTCCAATAACTGTCAAGACTTATGGTATGCTAGAATTTCCCCGTGTGGACACCTTTTGCAAAATTAATGAAGTTTCCAATCAAATTGGTTTAATACTCATAGTTCAATCAATACTAATTAGTTTTTTAAAAGTACAGTAGCTGTTTCTAATTATTGTAATACTTTTACTGCAATAAATATTAAATGATCATAATAACACGATATAGGTTAAGTTTTCAATAGTGTACTTCAGATATCACTGTGTGTTGCATGTTACCCCACATCAGGGGTAGCATGAAAAATGTATATTTTTCGTCTCTCCTGATCCTAGAAACCCAAATACTGATAAAGTTAATACCGCGTGGTATTCTTCAAGTTGCGATTAGGGTACTAGATGGTTTTTGTCTCATCTAAATCCTCAAATTTTTCATCCATATAGCTTTGAAGTTGAAAATTGTTGCAAGTTACCCCGTTTGACGGTATAACACGTTTGTAATAATACTGGTTTGATTACCTGAGCTGAAGCACACGTAGCTTGAACTGCATTCGATGCTGCTCGAACAGCCATTATAAGATAAATACAATTTATCCAATAATAAATGGCATTCTGAATACTCACTCCACTATCCATAGTTGTTTTTCAAATTTTCACTTATTTTTTCTTTCGGGAATCTCACTTACACTAGTCCATTACGCGATGTCTGGATCTGAAAACACTGGCTCATAATCCCGGACTGTCTTTTTGCACACCGATAAATGTATGTTTCCAATTTATTGAATGATAGTGGAGTCACCGAACTTCCAAAATATCTTCTTTGGAACAGTTTTGGATAAAAATTCTATAAAGATATATTTTACTAACTTTTACTTCAAACAAACGTTGTTCGCGCGTTCATCGATAGTTCAACTCTAGTTGAAGTTAAATTGCGGCGAAATGACGTCCAACATGACAAATTGTTTGTTTTTAATATTGATTATTATTTAGCAATGGTTACTAGATTAGAATGAATGTAAAATGATCAGAATTTTCAATTAAAAGGGGATTAATAAAACCAGACATATAATTACTTAGTTTTTATAATTGAAGCGTCCGGATATTGGTACCGTCCGGATTTTGATTCATCACGGTACTCAAAAATATTTTTTCAATTTTTGCCAAGGACGTCAACTATTTTGGCGCCCCCTGACGGCTGGCCCTTGATGGACGCAAGTACCGTAATTTAGGTTTGGAATAACGGAGAAAAATCTGGAATTAAAATCTACTAAAATACATCGAGATAAGAAGAGAAAATGAAATAATCGCAGAAATCATAGACATAGCGAACAATCTCGACATATGTAGAGAGTTGATTGTAGTTAATTTCACGAAACGACAGCAGTGTTGATTTGGCTGTTACTTTCACACGTTAGAACCGCCTGCTGTCGAAATTTCATTTATAAAATGAGCGATTAACTGTTCTTAGACGTTTCGTAAAATGTGCTTTTAACAAATTTGCAAAAATGGCCTATCGAAAAACATACAGTTTTGTAGTATGATTTCCTATGTTTTATTCAATCCAACTCAAGCTTTCTAAAGGAGCCGTCCAGTCCGAAGAATGTAAGATTGTTTGTTGGTGATAGCACGGTGCGTGCTTGTGGAGCTGATGATTTTAGATCTTGATGCGCATTGATATCTCGTAAGTCAGACAATTTGAGTAGGTAATCTCGATTAGCTTTGAGTTTCAACTCCCATTCGTCCACGAATGTTTGTATCGGACCCAATGTTCCACCGTATTCTTCTGGCAAAACATCCTTAGGAAAGTGGTTATGTAGAGAATCCAAGCTATTGCCATGTACAAATATCTGTAAGTGAAATAAGGAATAATCAGAATGGCCAATACCAGCTGGTTCATGAATGGGTTTACCCTTTTACTTTTGTTTTTTGCGGAGAGCAGACTGTTGAACATGTTTACCACAGTTCGCATTCCAGGTGGAGGGTTCATGATGTGAATTCCTTTCATACGTAGAGGACTAGCATCCTGGTACAGAATAGCTACTTGCTTCAAAAATTCAAAATCGAACTGAAACAGATGATTAGCAGTCACGCCGGCCAGATCGATGACCAAATTCATTCCACAAATGACCATCTGGTCGTCATCCCTCATCAGTACATCGTTGATAAGCGTTCCTCCTTTTATCACGTCAGCAAAGACGATCTTTGTCAGATCAAACTGTGCCACTCGAATCACAAATATCTTCGGATCTGTTGAGTTCACTGTATTGGGAAGTGGGATTCCCACACTGTAAGAATAAATGGGTAAATGGATGTAAATGGGTGGAAAGAGATTTTATAAATTTGTAATTTTCACCCTAAACGTATCACCTCCAATACACGGTCATCGTTCGGATCCCGATTTTGAACCACTTCAGGCAGAGTTGTTCTGATCCAGTAAAACAAAGCCAACTTTTCCTTCACTTTTTCCAAACTGAATTTACACCCTCTTAGAAATGACAATAGAATCTGATCATCGAGAAAACCATGCAAGTGTTTACATTCTTTCAACCAATTACGAATCACACTCAAATGACTTTCCAACTGACTTGGATCCTCGCTTAGTTCGTTCTTCGCTACATCCGCCAAATCAGCAGTAATTGGTCGTAGCGACAACATTACGGCTTACCTCCGTTGTCCTGGTCAGTTTACGTGTGATGATTCTGTACAAATCCATGCATTGACATTTAAAGTCTTATAATGGTTCAATCGAGTGATAAGCTTATCTCATCGATGAAACAGCGTTCAACAATGGCTAGATACGTTTAAAATTATTATACACAGTAGCACCAATATACCTGTATATAGCTGGTTGTATTTCTACATAAAATCCGTTTTCCACCTAGTTGAGTGACATAAGTGGTTGAAGACAGTAACACGATTATGATTGTTTGATAGTTAGCATAGCGTAGCATATCATAACATATTTGATTCCTGTGGGTTGACTGATGATAGTGATGTTGGATCCTCCATAATAACAGCCTGCAGTTTGGTACACTTTTCGATCATTACTTAATAAACACTTTATTCAGCACCTGGCCAGTACTCTACGATCAGCAGGATTTTTTTAAGATGCCGGGAGCACGTACTGATACCTAAACAGATATCTGGAATAGGCCAGGGGAAGTGGTTCACCTTGAATGAATTTATAGCAGAGAAAAAGTAGATTTTGTATGAAAATTGACAGAAAAATGAATGACAAGTTAATCCACTTCTCCTGGCTTAGCTTAGCTTAGACTGACTACACATATCAATGGTTGCTATTCCGTGATTGACCGAAGTCAGTGAAAATGCACAAAGAATCAACTAGAAGATCGGCTGGGATTGGTCATAATCTTCTTCAGTGTGCATAATTCAGTGCCTCTATTTATACATGGTCAATAACGGCGCCGGCCACGTCCCATCAGTCAGGTGGGATTGGGGGAAGGACTGTTAGTGTGTAATCTTTGCTATTTGGAGACCGTGTTTGCCTCTGCATCTCCACAAAGGTTACTGGGAGGGATGTTTGTTAATGGGAAGGATCTTTGGGTCACAGGATTCACTTTGATAAGCGATTAGACCATGATAAATAATTGTTGGTGAGATATAAACATGTTTATATGTAAATAAAATATTTTCATTTGATATGAACAATACCTATGTAGAGAAAAATTATGCCGACACTTGACGTGGCGAACCTTTCAAAGTTTGTTGTATAAAGTGAACCTTTTGCAAGTCTACAGAGTTCTGTTTGATCTATTGATCTTGACGCTTGCTCCTACGGGGGCGAGCGAAGGAGGCAGGATCAAACATGTCGCGCGTCGGTCTTGTAAGTGAAAAAGTGGCGTGATCGGTTAGTTCGTTTAGAGTAAGTGAAAAGTGCCGCGATCGGTTAGTTCTGTTTGATCTTTCGACCTTGACGCTTGCTCCTACGGGGGTCAGCGACAAGGGCAGGATCAAACATGTCGCGCGTCGGTCTAGTGAGTGAAAAAGTGGCGTGATCGGTTAGTTCTTTTTGATCCTTTGACCTTGACGCTTGCTGCTGGGCAGCCGAGCAAACGAGTGAGGCTGAGAGTGGATTGTGGCTGCACAGTGAAGGATGAAGGTTCAATTGGTGAGCTCGTTTCATGCTACTATTTCTAATCTTTAAAATATGTATGACTGCACATTTAATCGTTACAATTGTGGGACGTAAATATGAATTTTCAACAAACTATGAATTGTTCGTCACTGTGAGTGTCGACACAAACTCTGATTCATGAATTATTTATGTTTCACATTTTTTTATTTTCAGAACACCCCTTTTTACCTTTATTTTTGTAATTAAAAAAAAAATTGAATGGTTCGACACTACAAGTGTAGACTTGCGAAAAGTTCAGTTTATTCAACAAACTTTGGATGGTTCGCCACTGTAAGTGTCGACATAAGAATAAGAGTGTTCTATGATGTTCCAACCAATCAAGTCTTTTGTTTCTTTTCAAATAAGTAAAATATAATAACACATGCTTTCGTCCTGACAGCTGTAGGAATGTTACATTCAGGTATTTGTTCAACAAATTTTGAATGGTTCGTCACCTCAAGTGTCGCCATAATTTTCCACTACATAGAAATTGTTCATATCAAATGAAAATATTATATTTACAAATAAGCATGTATATATCTCACAAATCATTATTTATCATGGTCTAATCGCTTATCAAAGTGAATCCTGTTACCCAACGATCCTTTCCATTAACTAACATCCCTCCCAGTAACCTTTGTGGAGATGCAGAGGCAAACACGGTCTCCAAATAGCAAAGGTTACACACTAACATTCCTTCCCCCAATCCCACCTGACTGCAAGGACGTGGCCGGCGCCGTTATTGACCCTGTATAAATAGAGGCACTGAATTATGCACATTGAAGAAGATTATGGCCAATCCCAGCCAAACTTCTCGTTGATTCTTTGTGCATTTTCACTGACTTCGGTCAATCACGGAATAGCAACCATTGATATGTGTAGTCAGTCTAAGCTAAGCTAAGCTAAGCTAAGTGAACCTTTTGCAAGTCTACACTCGTAGTGTAGAACCATTCAAAGTTTTTTAATTACAAAAATATAGGTAAAGAGAAAAAGGTGTTTTGAAAAAAAAAATTAGACATGAATAATTTATGAATCAGAGTTTATGTCGACACTCACAGTGACGAACCTTTCATAGTTTTTTGAAAAATCATATTTACGTCTCACCGTTGTAACGATTAAAGGTGCAGTCATACATATTTTATAGATAAGAAATATTAGCATGAAACGAGCTCACCAATTGATCCGTCATCCTTGAGCAGCAACAATCCACTTCAGCTTAACTCGTTTGCTCGGCTATATAAAACCACTCAGAGAAAATAGGCGCGCCACCCGAGAGGGAAAACAACTGACGACTGCTCGGGCTTTCTTGACGCACTCGACAAGTTCATCCACTTCTCCTGGCATACAGTTATTTGGATTGCACATTATGAAAAACTTTTCGATGCGAAAAAGATTTATAAAAAATCAGTAAAACAATACTCATAACAAAATTGAGATAAGTTGTTGAATGCATTTGAATATTAATTCAAAATGCATATTCAATTAACACAAATTAAACAATCTACCAATCTACTACTTCTAAATTGATTACATGCTAGTCTGCTTTGAAAACCTAATATTCTAATCTCTTTATTAAAAGTAAATAGATTTAGAGACCTCAAACCAAGTAAATAGCGGTATTTTGGTGCTTGGGACAAATAATTGTTTCGCTGTGATATCGATTCACCCTTCGATGTTTGAAATAATACTCGAACTTTGTAGGGTGAGTCGATAACACAGCGGAATATGGTTTTGTCTCAAGCACCAAAATATCGCTATTTACTTGATTTTAGGTAGCTAAATCTATTGCCTTTTTCTAAAATGTCAAAGCACGTCTGGTTTTTGAGATATTGACTGTTAAAATTGCATTATTTATCGATTACAGTTAACTTACATGCAATTTAAGCAGCTTGTATGCTTATTTTGTACTTAATTTACTTCAGAAAATAGGTTTTATGTGCTAAAGAATACGACACAACGAAGTTTATCATTTTATTATAAAAAGGTAATTATTGATGCTTCAGAAAATCATTGTACTGGACCAAATAAAAGAAGTTGCAAAGGATGTGTTTGAAATTAGATTATTTAAATAAAACTATATCTCATACAAATGTTTGAGTCCTATTTTGCGTGCTCGATGGATTGAGTCACTGTTTCTGTTCAGGATGAACCACTACGACCAGTTTTCTTTGATCTTTTGTGGTATACTCGTGTCCTGTGTTTAGTGTATGTCGTTCTACTTCATTACTATTGAGAAATAATGAAGTAGTCGTTTTTTGTACAGTTATTTGTATAACTAGTAGCCATTTTGCATTGAGTCTCGTTAGAAAAAGATACCGCTATTTATACCTTTCGGAGAAATAAGTTTATCACCATTTAACGCTCAAAAGCGTGTCCCTTAATCAGGTTCGGCCACTAATCTGGGTGAATGATACTGATTTTGACCATGCATCGGTACTCTAGCGTATCAAATTGTTGGGTCTACTAAAAAGGTTCAAAGCCGTTTTTTGTAACTGTAAACAGGTTTCATCGCATAAGACATTTATTCCTTGAAAAAAAAAAGCTTATTATAGAATGGAATGTAGGAGGTCTACTACTCCACTGATTCGCAATCGTTTACCTCCTAGATATCCAAAGATAAGCACTTGAATTCGGAAAGAACTTGTCTTTCCAGACAACCATAAATCGCATGAAAGTACATGTTAAAGCTCGTTTATTCATACTAATTACATCAAACCCGCAAAACACCGTGGATAAACTCGCCCGATTGATGAGTTTCCTCGTATAAAACGCTTTTTTCTGAGTTCATTTGCACATTTTGTTTCGTCCCGTACATTCGTACAATGTAAGTCGAATCAATTCGTAACAGCTGTCAAATCAACATTTGTTATCATAAGTTAAGTCGCATAAGATAACAGGTTAGTTCGGGAGAATATTTATATACTCGCATTGTATGTTATCAATCATCACATAATATATGCAAGCAAATCGCCTCCACTTTTGTACGTAGAAGGCCTTTTCGCGACATCTTATAAGTGACAATTTTGCACATACAAAGCCTCCAGGTGATTTCGTTATGCGTACATTTTGGTTGTGTGGGTTATGAATTGAAATCAGCCTCAGATGCTGATTGAGTCATTTTTTCACTTCGATCATCATCTAGGAGGAATAGGTGGGTCTTAGTGACTTGTTACTCTCTTATACTCTTCCGACCATAACTAATTAGTATTATCAAAAATAGATACAACAAGAATACAATAAGGTAGAATTTGCCTCGTAACGCACCTCGAAAAAGTGATCTACCCGTAAATCATAACATTAACTTTCTCAAATGTGTTGTTTGCATAACATAAACTAATATTATGTATATAATAAATTGTTATAAATGAAGCTAATATAATAATTATCATTTTTGTAATAATTATTATTTTCAGAAAAAGTGTCCCTGCATGAGTTTGCCACGCAAGTTCATGCATATTGATCAAAGCTGCGTACACATTCGTTAACATGTATTCTATTATCGTCTCAATTGTTAAACATGAATGCTGTTTCCGTATTCCAGTGCATTTCCTTGACTACCATTAGCACAAATTTGTGACATTTATGAGAACAGTAATTGATTCAGCAATCCCAAATTACTAGCGTGATATAATTTGAGTATAATCCCTTATGTTTTTGACTATTGTGTTACCTGTTTGAACCATTCATTTAATTAATTTAGTTAACATTTAAACAGATAACACTGAATCAACAATTTCACGCAACGATACTCAGTTCGTGGCCGCATCTCACTACTATGGGCGGTTTCCATACAGACTGGCGGCCAAAAATATTTTTTCCATCTCATGTCGTATTCATGAGTTTTATGATATAAATTTGATGTTTTATATTCAAAAACAAGTTTTCGAGACTAACTTTTGAATAGGGCCTATAGCAAAATAATAAGTTTTGTATCAATGATGTATATAAGCCATTTATGCGATTAACTTTGTGCAAACCATTATAAATATTATAACTTACAAATAAATGATGATATGAATGATTTAGCTACATTCAGTCAGCCTCGGAATTATGTTTAGCTGTTTTTTTTTCATAGAAAATGGATAAAAATATTGGAAAAATTCAAAAAATCCTAAATAAGAAAAGTGTAAATTTTGAAGTTAGATTCTTCACAATCCTTTAGTTTACATTTCAAAGTACCCTTAGAAATAAATTTTAGCCTGGGACAACTTGGGACAAAAAAGTATGGGATGTGTAAAGTTTCGATAAAAAATCAAATATATTTTTTTCAGTGCACTCCCCGCATTTTTCCGACCAAAAGTACGAATTTTTATTTCATTTTTTTTTCTTAGATAGATTTTTGAATAAGCTTTCGTACAGTGTATAAAGATCTGCATAAAATATTACGATTATGCAGTATATTGTATTCAATGTGTACCTTGTGCTTACACTGAATTTTTCTTAAAAACTCTAACTTCGACATACTGTATCAATTAAACTTTAAAAGATCTTGCAATATAAGATGCAGGAATAGCTCAATAGAAGTGTTTACTATGGAATGATGTATCAGAAAAACCTATCAGAACAAGTCAATTTTTCGATTATTGGCCACCTAATCGCCCATAGTGCTCTCCATCCTCGATTCTGCCCCACGCTCGCCAAATCGGTACGCACTTGATTCGCCCACCTAGCTTGCTGAGCTCCACTCCTTCTTGTACCAACCGGATCCGAAGCGAACACCATATTTGCAGGGTTGCTGTCCGGCATTCTTGCAACATGCCCTGCCTATCGTATCCTTCCAGCTTTGGCCATCTTCATGATACAGGGTTCGCCGAAGAGTTGGGCGAGCTCGTGGTTCATCCTTCGCCGTCACACACCGTTCTCCTGCACACCGCAAAAGATCGTCCTAAGCACCCGACGTTTGAAGACACCAAGTGCTTGCAAGTCCTCCTCGAGCATCGTCCACGTTTCATGCCCGTAGAGGACTACCGTTTTGATTCATATTACGGACAGCTTCAAATTCCGGACACTCTACTTTGTATGGGAAACATTTCACACGAAATGTTTCAATTTTCGCTGTTCAAAAGTTCTCACTTACAAGGCTCATTTTCACAAGCATTTTCCATAGATATCCATGAAAATTTATGATACCTAACTTCCTTAGGCGTCTCTCTAGTGGATTAACGATTTCATTTGATGATTTGACTTTTCTATCCATGATTTGTTTTACCTTTCCGGAATTCGAATCGCAGTGTCCGGAATATGAGGCAAAAGTAGGGAAGCGTCCGGAATAAGAATCATGAAAATTCCACACATTTCTATTTATTTAAAATTATTCATGTTTCGGAATCAAAATCTTCACTCACCATTCGAAAGTTAAGGGGCTTGAAGGTTCGATAACGCGGAGGAATCATACTTAGTGATTTATTTTACATACTTTTTTGTGAGTTATGCTTCACTGAGGCCTTAAGTGTCCGTAATATGAATCAAAACGGTACCTGCCTTATGAGCGTTTTGTACATGGTACATTTGGTGCGGGTGTGAATCTTTTTTGAGGCCATAGTAGGCCCGACTTCCACTGATGATGCGCATCCGTTTTTTACGGCTATCGTTATTGTCAGTCATCAGCAAGGATCCAAGGTAGACGAACTCGTCAACCACCTCGAAGGTATCCCCGTCTATCGTAACACTGCTACCTAGGCGAGCCCTGCCGAGCTCGGCTTCACCAGCTAGCATGTACTTTGTCTTGGTCGCATTCACCACCAGTCCAACTTTCGCTGCCTCGCGTTTCAGACGGGTGTACAAGTCTGCCACCTTTTCAAATATTCGGCCGACAATGTCCATATCATCCGCGAAGCAATCAAATTGTCTGAATCTCGTAAAAATCGTACCTCGGCTGTTGAGCCCGGCTCTCCGCATAACACCTTGTAGCGCAGGGTTTCTCAACAGGTGGTCCGCTGACCCCTAGGGGGCCGTGACGACTTCTCAGGGGGTCCGCGAAGCCATTGTAAATGTGTAATTTTTCATTATTGAAAAATAAATTTAGGAAATCTCTACTTCGTTTGTTTTGCATAGAGCATTGGTAGTGGGATTCAGATTTTTTATATTTCAAATATTGAAAAATGGACATGTTCAATTTTTATGTAAACAATGACAGGACAATACTTGCAATGTTTTTCTGCCAATTAGAGGTTACAATCCCAATTTAACCTATGCATGATATACTTTTATCAAGTGTGACAACGAACCTTATCTCGTTCCTAGAGGTTTCCATAGGAAATTCGTAGCATAATTTTGCCTTAGTAATTTACAGGTTTTTCCAGCATCCTGGTGAGACACCCGGAAAATTCCTTAGCGAACTATTGAAGGAATAGGGCGATATTCAAAACTTCACTTTACACTTGATTTCTAATCACTACTTTTTTGATTCAGTTTCCTAATTGCAAGCAATTTATGATTTTCATTGTTTTCCATACGTTTTGACAGTTCGCCGACTACCATTCTTCCATGCGCTTGTGTTGAAAGTTCGAGAAATTTGAGAATCCAGCGTAGCGCGATCAGTGAGTAGAATACAAACATCAGTGTCGCCGCTCGGCGCCCGGTAAGAGAAACTGAATGTTTGAAAGGTTGTTGCCCGTACATTTTGCCGCTGGCGCCAACTGTTAGCGTTTAAGAACGAAATAAACAGTCGTTACCCTATTGAAGAAATTTGAAAGTATTCTCTGTTTCTAAATAATTAAACTAATCTTCTCGAATTTATTATTATAATTTTAGCGAGATTTTTGACTAATATCTGCCGTAGTGATCTTATAAAGATTTCTGCAAAGATTCTTAGTCTGACAAGACTTTTGAAGAATTTCTGGCGTAATTTTAACGAACTCCTGGCAACGGTTTTTAGTTAGGCTTCTTAAAAGCTTATTGCAAGTTTATGAAATTATTCCAAGCAGCATGCATGGAGGACACCTAACCTTCCTTTGGGATATTCCCTTGTGAAGATTTCGAAGATTATGATGGAAAGCTTGGAAATACCCGAAGACATCACTTAAATCTAGTGGTAATCTTTTGAATTTCGAACAGAACGTCATCGTGAATATTTTTGTGAACATTTTTAACAAGCCAGCACAAACTTTTATTGCAAGAATCTCAACTATCTGATTTTCTGTTGATTTTAAAAATATCCTTCTCAGAAGTTTATTATCGGACTCTTAAAAAGATGTTAAGTAAACTCTTGGCAAGATTCTTCGTAAAATTAGTGGACTCCAGATGATTTTAGCAGAAGTATTGCATTATCTGTTTGTACACATGTCTGAAAATTTGTAGAGTTCTCTAAATCTCTCTTAAGCAGGTGATCACTTAAACACATTTGCATATTTCTCAGCTTTTGTAATGACGTTGCCAATTGATGTGTCAATCTTGTGTGAGAGTCAGGGGTTAGTCCCAAAGTAACGGATGGAAAGGGGCAACTTTCATACATCAGTTTAAAAATGTACCACTTACGAATTTATGTGAATTGCTTCGTTTTAAAGCTATTTCTTATTAATTTCTTTTGGGTGAGCCTGCCAAGGCTGCTGGTTCATAAAAAATCTTTGGAAGGCTTTCATAAACTTTCGTTTCGAGACCATCCATTTAAGGGGTCCGCGCGATGTTTGTAGATCTTCAAAGGGGGTCGCAGCTGCAAAAAGGTTGAGAACCACTGTTCTAGCGCAATATTGAACATTAGGCACGAGAGTCCATTACCTTGTCGTAGTCCCCGGCGGGATCCAAACGAACTGGAATGTTCGCCTGAAACCTTCACACAATTTTGCACACATTCCATCGTCGCTCTTATCAGTCTCATGAGCTTCCCGGGAAAGCTGTTCTCGTCCAAGATTTTCCATAGCTCTACGCCGTCGATACTATCGTATGCCGCCTTGAAATCGATGAAAAGGTGATGCGTTTGGACCTGGTTTTCACGACATTTTTGGAGGATTTGCCGTACAGTAAAGATCTGGTCCATCCCGAGTAACCGAAGATAAAAGCGATTCGTGAATGTGTTCGGAGCTGTTCAGAGTCATATTGTACTTTTGGGAAAAAAGCTGCTTCTCCTCCGAGATTTATGGTTTCTAAAGGTTTTTGACTACAAGCTAGTAGTTTACTGTCAATTTGATGGTTATACAATTAATTAGTCTGTCAAAACCATAATAAATCACACCTTGCTCGGTTACTCGCGAGTAAAAGTTCCCGAGCTTGTGGCTACTTCTTTTGACATGTTCTCTTGAGCAGACGGGTGCGGACTTACTCACACCTTGTCAGTTCGCGAATCTGTGATGTTTGTTATGCGATGGTATACACTCGTGAGCTGCTTCGTGATGCGATTTCCACCACTGCCTATCAGCCGGTGCAGACAAATGTCCAGTCTCTCCGGGCCCATCTTTATGAGTTCAGCTCCGATACCATCCCTACCAGCAGCTTTATTGTTCTTGAGCTGGTGAATGGCATCCTTAACCTCCCTCAAAGTGGGGGCTGGTTGGTTTCCATCCTCCGCAATACTGACAAAGGCATTTCCTTAGTTGTCCCGACCTTCATTGCCTGTGCTCTTAGCACCATTCTGATGTTCGTCGAAGTGCTGCTTCCACCTTTCGATCCCCTCACGCTCGTCCGTTAAAATGCTCCCATCCTTATTCCCGCACATCTCGACTCGCGGCACGAAGCCGTTGCGGGATGCGTTGAGCTTCTGAAAGAACTTACGTGTTTCTTGAGACCGGCACAGCTGTTCCATCTCCTCACACTCCGTCTCCTCCAGGTGGTGTTTTTTCTCCCGAAAGAGGAGGGTCTGCTGTTGCCGTTTCCGTCTATAACGCTCCACGTTCTGCAGCATGACCGTCCGTGCTGCGTTTTTCTCCTCCAGAATCTGCCTACATTCCTCGTCGACTCCGTCCCACGTACCCGACGTTGCTCTCAGCTGCATCGTTGATGGCTGCCTTCACTGTTCTCCAACTCCTCAAGAAAGTCTTCATTAAGCTCACCCTCTTCCGGTAATGCAGTCTCGAGGTGCTGCGCGTATGCCGCTGCAACATCCGGTTGCTTGAGCAGCTCTAGTTCGTACCGGGGTGGCCGTCAGTACCATATGTTGTTTACGACGGAGAGTTTTGGGCGCAGTTTGACTATCACCAGATAGTGGTCAGAGCCGATGTTACCACCACGATAGGTCCTGACGTCGATAATGTCGGAGAAGTGCTGTCCATCAATCAGAACGTGGTCGATTTGCGATTCTGTCTGCTGTTGTTATCTCCAGGTGTATCGGTATGGATGGCTGTGCTGGAAATAGGTGCTACGAATGGCCATATTCATGGAGGCGGCGAAATCAACAGTCGTAAACCGTTTTCGTTCGTCAGCCGGTGGGCGCTGAACTTTCCAATCGTTGGTTTGAACTACTCCTTCTGGCCAACCTGAGCGTTTAGATCTCCTATGATGATTTTGACGTCATGGTTTGGGCAGCTGTCGTACTCGCGTTCGAGCTGCGCGTTTGAACCGCTTATTCTTTTTTCGGCTTAGTATCTTCACGTGTATTTGGATGTTCCTTGTTTTAAGGTGTGATTCCAGAAACCATGACAACTACCGATTCTGAAGCTAGTACCAAAGGATTGTTGTTCTCATATTTAGAATGCTTTCCGTGATCAGGAAATCCAACGAAAGTTTCACACTTGGCTGACTTCACAGACATTACATCAATGCTAATGGTAACAACCCTTTCTTCCTTTGAACAATTCTTAAAACTGAGGCACAATTGATTCAAGATTGGTGTATTCAATCTGGTTTTCATATAAATATCGGAACTTTATTGATTTAGAGTCATTTTTCTTGGAAGTTGTAAAATGCTTGATCGTTGAATAAAGCGATAAGTTGCCGGACCTGCTAGGTATGACCCAATTGCATTTTTTTTAGTTGCGTCGTAATACCTGCGATCTTTAGGTTTCCATATGAAGATAAGTAGACTGTTATGTAGGGAATCCAGCACCCTCTCACAAGGTTTGCCTACGTCGAATCACTTTTTCTTCCTCTTTATTCGATTTAAGCCTCCATGCGCTTTTACGATTGCTTTTTCGGAGAGCTTGCTTCATGCTATCCGTTGAGCTATGAAACAGGATGTTCGTTTCCTTTTCCTTTTCATACAGTGATTATGATGGTCAGTTTTGTATCGGTGATCTGATCAAGTGTCTTTACGCTGTTATCATTCGACAGAAGATAAGCATCATTGTCGTTTTTGTAACACTCAGTATCTCCATCTGATACGGAGACACTCAAATTTTGTTCCGCAGAGACTTCAAACTTATATTCACACGATTCGTAATCCAAAATTTCCATTTCTTAAGGTGAAGATGAATCGAAGCCAAAGTTCAAATTTTCAAGAGCATGGATCTGGAGAACCAAACATCCGTTTAAGCTGAAAACCTAATCGATTGGTCACTAGCTGGTGGTGACCAATCTATTAGATTTTCAGCTCAAACGGATGTTTGCTTCTCCAGTTCCGTGCTCTTGAAAATTTGAACTTTTTCTTCGATTCATCTTAACCTTAATATGTAAATAATAAATGGTCCAGTTCATTGAAGCCATAAAAGGAGTCATTCATCCGTTCGATTACCTTCCATTTCGACATCCTCAAAATATTCTATGTCGTTATATAAGGATTCCATCGATTCATCAAACTATTCTATCTTCTCATATTTTATTTATCGTCCGGAATATTTACCGGCTCATCTAGTGTACTAGTTGGATTTACGTGACTGTAAACTACTGATGGAATGGCATTATCTTTCAACCTGCAGTTTTGAAGAATTAGGTTTAATCCAATTGCTTTCTTTATTGATTCAGCTACAAATCCTTTGTCCGGCAATAAATAGCCTCAAAACGAAGAGGAATGGAAATAGTCTGAGCAAATTTTCAACTTCCCGACAGCTGCAGAGCCTCCCAAGGCAAACTTCTCCATCAAGTCTGAAGAGCAGCATAATAGAACCCATTACACAACGGTTACTTTTTACAGATAATTGAATAATACTACCTTTCGTAATCACGGAAAAGCGATAAAATGATTCTCATAGGGGAAGTGGTGGTAAAATGAACAGGGGTGGTAAAATGAACACCGTGACTTTTACCGAGAAAACACAAATTTCGATGATTTTTTATCACACGCGGACGATTTAGAGCATAAATATAAGTGTTCAAGTTGATACGTAGGTCAATTGAAGTGAAAATATCAACGAAAACTAAGATTTTAGATAATCACCTTTGAAAATTAGAACTGACGTAACTTTTAGCTCGAAAGACTTGAGGTTTTTCAGTGAGGTGAATATCGTTATGATATGATGTCAAATCTGATACCTTTAGAATTCTTTTTGAATGGGTTTATTAAATGGGTCTTTAATGGATGCGTTTTCGGTGGGGCAATGAAAATTTTCTGAAATATTTATTTTGCTCACGTTTTTTGCATGGTGTTCATTTTACCACACACAGCTGTTCATTTTACCCACATAGTGCAGGTAAAATGAACATTTGCATCGCTTTTTGATAGCGATGAAAATATGTGAAAATATTTCTATTTTAATTTGAATCCATGTCGCTGCTATAGATTACATCCCTATTTGTGATATTGTGTGAAAGAACTGTACAAATTCCTCGTATTTCTATCAGAAACAAGATGATTTCCTTAAGGTGTTCATTTTACCACCCCTTCCCCTACATATTTTCCTTCGCGATTTGAACAAACCAATATTTCGCACTTGCGACCTATCGCTACGCTTGATCACTTTAACAAGCTCACGCACACTATGATGCAATCAAAGCAAATCGAATGAAACGTCAAAATAAATGACAGTGCGCCGCGTGTGGTGAAATGTTATATTTTTTTTGCTTTGCATAAGAAAATGTGTAAATACATGCCAATAAGTCAATTGTATGAGCCAACTCATGCATTATTGTTAGGCTGTTGAGTTGCATGAGCTACAACTCAAGCGTGAAAACTCTCAAACATGACATATGAAAATTTGAGATTTCTGCAGCGTTGGCATATGCACCGGCTCAATGTTAGCGCCACAATAGATCCGGACGTCGATAATGTCAGGGAAGTGCCAACCTTCGATTAAAACGTGGTCGATTAGTGATTCCGTTTACCTGAGTGATCTCCAGATGTTATGATGGAAGCAGACTTGTTAGAAACTCCTCGACGATGCAAAAATGACTGACAACACGAATCCTCAAATGCTTAGAGTGAGAGGGCATCGAAATGCGAGGTTTTTTTTGGTTTTCTAAAACTTCAAAAGAACTCTTGAGTGACCCGTCCGAACAAAACTGGACTCGCGGCACTCTTTTTTGATGGAATTTTCCTTCCTGTGTTTTGTGTCGCATCTTCCTCGCTCATTTTTCGTTGCCTCTCTGTTTGGTATTTTATCATTTCCTCACAAAGAGGCATGATGTTGAGGAGAAGGCATTGCAGAATTAGCTCTCATTTGATTATGAAGCACGATCAAAGCAAGCGAAGAAAAATATCCCATCTGTGGCGGCCTATGATTGACAATGTATCGCAAGTTGTAACAAGTCTGATAAATAGGAGCAGCGAACAAGAGCCCCAAGAATAAAATCCATTTTTCTCACTTGTTTGCCGTTGAGGGTAGGTGTTTTACTTTACTGGCACGATAAAAAAATCCCCGAACATCCGATAGCAATAGAGTCCCCAGGTTTGGAGCTTCCCGATCAACCAGCGTTACAATTTCTTTATAGATCTTTGTCCAGCGATGACGATCGCCAACGATTCAAAACGAATCGATATCGATCGCTAACGAAAATCACTGACTGGTTGACCGGGTTGTTTAGAGGGGTTTTATCATGCACTGCTATCCCCCAGATCGGATCAAAGTTGTAGCAGTATACAACGGTGTATATTGAGAAGGTGATATATTCCGAAAACTGACAGCTACTTCACGACGTCATTCCTATCCATCTCGAACAAATTTGTGAAAAAAAAAATGATCTAGTGATCCGGATGGTATATGATACGATAGAGTAACGTCACATGTTAACAACCAAATTCGATGTTCAGTAAAGAACCTGCCTTGTTAATTTTTATGCCGAGACAGTGTACGATAAACACACTCTCAAAGTGTGCTGCATGTTATGATAGTTACAGAGAGCGATCGTGAGAGATTCTCCAATTTTCTCAGGCTTCAATCCCTGTTAAGGAGTACCGTGATGCTTATTTTTTTCTGCATAAAATGATGCACCTCATTGTTCTGCACTTTTATTTAACATGTTTCGATAATGTTCACAATTTTCTTTTGGTTGTCAAGACAAGATATGCTTCAATATTTTTAATATTTCTACAGCAAAATCTCAAATTTCTTCGAAAAATTTATCATGTTTACTAAGATTAAACATTAAACTGTTCGTTATGTAAAAAGATTTTGCTTAATTCCATGAGAAATTTATTCAAAATGGACTGCAAACATTTGTTCCGTCTTAAGTGTCCGGGTATTGATGCATCACGGTATTCTTATTCTTATTCGAGAAAATCAATCGATGAATCGTTTACCGATTCCGTTCGACATTCGGTGGGAGCTGAACTTTCCAACCACCGCACTTGTCTGAACCGCCCCCCCCCCCACTTGAACGACCTGAGCTTTTAAATCTGAGGCAACTTTATATCAGTTCTGAGACACGAATTGTTTTCGAATTCTACGTGTGTACCCATTGCGGGAACAATCCCGTTTTGTCTCAATTTCGAATATTCGAATTTTGTATAGCGAATTTTTCAGGAAATTACAGTCAATTGAATCTTAATTTGCTGCCCGTCGAATGAACCTAAGGTGAGCAGAGCACCTTGGTCGATTCTTGCAGTCTTTTCCAAAGTGGCCTCTTTCTCCAAATTTCCTGCACAGTTCGGTTCTGTCCGGACATTTACAGTTCGCCGCCGGGTGTCTGAAGTACATGCACTTGAAGCATCGCATCGGTGGCCTACCTGCTGGTGTGACGAGCATATCGACCCGCCAATTCTCATCTTGCCGTGTCAACTGGTAGCCGAATCGTCGCTGGCAGTGTGTCGTCGTACGACTTCCTCAGACGGATTGCCATGGCTTCCTTTCCAAGGCTGCATTGGTAACGCAGTTCCTCACTCACCTCTTCCACGATTTTTATCTCGTCCAGATATCTGCTTTCTGAGTAAGTGCTCTTACGTCCGCTTCGTTTGCTAAGGATTTCGTGACTGGGCCTGATAGGCCGAGCTCTTGATCGCTGGGTCGCTCTTCAGCTCAAACAGCCTCTTCCTTTTCTAAGTGCGCCGCGTTCTAATCACATTTTCTGCTAGGTCCTTCAGGTTCGGTTCTTTATCTTTCCGAAAGATATCCCTTTCGACCACTCACGTTGTGGGCGTCTCTTCGCTTTCTTTGTCCCGTCCTTTTTCTTCCCCACCTTCTCTTTCTTTTATTTCATCTTTGGCGTTGACGACAGTTTGTCATCCGTCACCGTTCCCGTCTTTTTCCGGAACACCTTGTTCTTGCTCGTTGCGTTGCTTTTTTGGGACTTCCTCTTCTTCGGGTGACTATCTTTCTCGCTTCTTCGTATGTTTATCAACTCGTACCTTCGGGCTTGTCAGCCGCTGTTTACTCCGTAACCTTTTAAATGATTTTTCGGCAAGCTCTGCTCTCATCCTCAGCGTTCTCTGCTCGTTCAAGGCAGCGTATACATAGGATTTGATGCTCGTCAGCTTGCTCTTGATCGCGGTATACACATTATGCTGGTCCTTGACGAACTGGATGAGTTCATCAACCTTATTCTTCAACTCCGTCAATCTCGAATTTACAGGTTGTTGCCCACCTTGAGCAGCGTTGTTGCTCGATTTTGGTGTGTGCATCTTTCCTCCTTATTGTTCTTGTGTTTGACATTGCTTCGAGGTACTGCTATGCGTCGGCAGATTCTCCATGGTATGCACCGGCGATCGGCCTTACCGCTTTTTTTGGAACGTTCGCGTCCTCGATTTCTGCTGTATTGAGCTCCATTGTATCGGCATTGTATGGAAATTCACCATTTTAGTGAGTCCCCCCCCCCTTTCAGCCGCTATCCTCGTCGTAGTAATCGCCTTCGTGGTCCCATGATGATTGATGCAAGCAATGACGCCATGCTAGGGATGACTCGGCCCCTTATGGAATGCCAAGTTCAGAGCCAGATCGGCGCAAGTCAGGAAAGGTTACACTGAGCCTACTTCCACCAGCTGAGGTGGCGGTTTTAGAACGTACTCTGAGGCCTGCCAAGGTTTTAACGGGACGGAAGCAACCGTACCATTAACCTACTCGCCGTTTCATGAAGGTGTCATCCATCCTTACTTAGAGTGTAGAATAGCACGGCTGTCAGATCTGTAGCGAGGTTCCTATGCGTGGTCTGCAGTCGTGTCCATGGATCCTAATGAGCCGGATGGCGCTCCTGGTGATGGGCTACAGTACATTGAAAGCAGTACGGGTCGCTTGTACGGAGATGTGCTTGCGGACCTGTGGGTTTTTGCAATGCATTGAACCCTCGCCACGTCCTAAACAACTTTCCCTTGGGCAGATTGGAAACCGGTAAAACCGGATCTAGGGCCCGGTCAAGCCAACTGGTGGTTTTTCATTGGCGCTAGGGAACAAGTCTCTAGCTCCTACCACTTTAACACAATCCATCTATAATACCATATTACGGATCCGTCACCCAAAAAGAACCACATAACAAGATTATAACACATACCTATCAGGAGCAGTTATAAATTACAAAAGATGATTTAATTTTGTTGTCAATATGGTTTTGTTCTAAACTTGTTATATTATTAGTAACACATTTATAACAACATTTGTTATAAATTTGACATCGCATTCATAAATTTGTTGCACACAACATCCGATGTCAAAAAGAGTAACACATTATGCAATAATTTTGTTACTTGTTTTTAATTATGAATCGTGGTTTACGGCTAACCAGCCGAGTAGAAGTTTAACAACTACCGAAAAGCTAAACATTACATATAATTTGCAATTGGATTAGATGGACAAATTGATGTGAAGATTTGCGAAAAAGTTACACGTCTTCTCAGTGAGAATCGAACTCACGACTCCCCGATCTCTAGTTGGGGCGCGTTACCACTACGCCATGAGAGGACTCATGCTTAGCCGTAAACCACGATTCATAATTAAAAACAAGTATTTATCGAGCAACGGACTCAAGTTCCGTAACCGGTCGTTTGAGAACGTCGCAACCCATTGGAAGCCCACACAATAGATACCTCAGCCAGCGCAGTTGCTGGCTTGTGTAGTGTGCTATTCCTATACCTAAAAAACAATGCGCTCTCGGGCTAGGCATTGGATATATATAGAAAGCGTTGTGTTTGGATGGGCATCTAATTCTTCCGAAAGAGGTGCACTTTGCGAAAAAAGGACCACGTGATTATTGAGCTGAAATCAAATTCAGGTTAACTTCTGCGTTCATGAGTCCTCTCATGGCGTAGTGGTAACGCGCCCCAACTAGAGATCGGGGAGTCGTGAGTTCGATTCTCACTGAGAAGACGTGTAACTTTTTCGCAAATCTTCACATCAATTTGTCCATCTAATCCAATTGCAAATTATATGTAATGTTTAGCTTTTCGGTAGTTGTTAATAATTTTGTTGTTTTGTAACATACTTGCAACATATTGTGTAATAATTTTGTTATATTTAAAACATGGTGTGTTATATTTTAGTTTAATTTGATGCAAATTTTGTTAGCATTTTTGTTATTTTAACTACTAACGGTACATGTTTTATAACAACTGGTGATATAAAAAAAATCATATCAAGGGAACACATTCTGTTACAATCTTGTTTCTTCCGTCTAGTCGGGCACCCATTGGCATAGTAATAAGGGGCGGCAGGTGGCAGCCTTCTCCAGAATCCTGCAGCCTCCCTCCATAAAAAAATATTCAATATGAAACCAAAATTAAGGAAAGTATTAAATATCAGCAGACGGAGATATATTAGCCAATATTTAGTGTTCCTGTGGTAACATTGTGATAAACGATTATGTAGTTGGCGTGACTTGAACTCACGATTTCCAAGCATATTTCAAGGATATTTTAGTAACAAACTCTGTTTTTTTACCTTAAGGATCTCTATGAAAAAAATACTGAAAACATATCTTGGATTTCGCTGAAACTTAATTGCACTTTCACTTGAAGTTCTACAATGATATTAAAAAAAATGTATAGATTTTTTTGAAATTTGTTTCAAATTATCAAAATTTGAATAATTTTTTTTTATGTTAAAATTTAATATTTTTCTCTCACAAGGGAAGGTCACGATGATGTTACACGGGGTTTTCAACCGGACTATTTTTGTTAGACTCTACATGTCGGATTATGAAAAACCCCAAAGCCTTTCGGGTGATGGACCAGTGGTGTAGCCAGGAGGGGCTCTTAAAGGGGTAATTTTGTACGTATCTTACATTATTCAGCTAATTGGAAATTTGACAAAAAAAATTTTTTAATATTTTTTGTGATGGTAGAGAACAGAATTGACATTAATGTATGTTTAAAATGTATTTTTTTTCCATGCCATAGGCGCAATCGGAATGGGTTTCTCATTGGTATACTACTCTAATAAAACCAAATTTGTTTTGGTGCTCATATTCCATGTAATTAACGTCAATGGCATAAAAAAAACATTATAAACATACATTAATGTTCGTTCTGTTCATAACTATCTTACTAAATACTGGGAGAAATCTTTTTGACAAATTTTCAATTGACTCAATAATATTATATTCGTACAAAATCGATCCTTTCAGAGCCCCTCCTGGCTACACCACTGATCCATCACCCGAAAGGCTTTGGGGTTTTTCATAGTTTGACAAGTAGAGTCTAACAAAAATTGTCCGGTTGAAAACCCCGTGTAACACCATCGTGACCTTCCCTTGTCAGAATTTTTCCAAATATTCGAACATGCTCTTTTTTCAAAGATGCATTAGGAAATATTTCAGACATTTCTTAAGGACCTTCAGACATTTCTTAAGGATCTTATGCTGCCTTCAGATTTTATTGTCATTTAGTTATGAATAGCTATAAAAACATCAATAATCCATTTGAAGAAATACTTCTTGGATTTTACAAGTTTTGGTAAGAGGTATTTATAAAAATAAAGACAATTCCTTGAAGGAGTTTCTGAAGTATTCAGAGAAGAATGTCTGGATGAAATTCTGCATGAATTCTTTCAATTAACACTGAGATCCTGAGTAATTTATTGTTACTATTTTAAGGAAGTTAGTTTTTGGTGGTAATTATAATAAAATTCTGAAAAGTAGGTCTAAAGAATTTATGTGGGAAATTGATTTTTTAAAGATTCTTGATAAAATCTTTGCATGGATTTATTAAGAAGAATCTTGAAATTTATGGCAGAGTCCTAACAAAAATAGCAGGATTAAAATTTAAAAAAATATCTTGAGGAAATCTGGAGAAAAATGATGAGCATCGTCCATTTAATACGTAATGCTAAAATTGGAATATTTTTTACCACATACCACCCACCCCCCTCCATTACGCTTTTTGTATTAAACATTTCAAATTTTTGTATGAGCCGTAACGCTTGAGCCTACTCCCCCCTCCCCCAAGGGCGTTATGTAATTTGTGGATGTCGCCATAGAAGAAATTCTTTCATGTCATGAGTAAAAAAACTTTGAGTTGATTCTAATAAGCAACCGTTTAAGGAAACCCGAGTGTTATTCCTGAAAAAAAAAAAAAAAAAATGAGTGGAAACATTAGAGGGCATCTGTTGAGAAATCAGATGCATCGTTAGTTGACCTTTAAAAAAATATGTAACGAAATCCACAGAAAAATAGAATGCAACTTACCCGAAGGAGAAATTAAAACCTGTTCTTGGAAAAAAATCTTAAAAAATCCTTAGACAAATTTCTGGAGAAATATCTGTCAGATTTCTTAAGAGAATATTTGGGAGATGCCTGCAGAAATTTGGTAATTGCTTGTAAGAAATGCTGTTCGATCTTAGGGAGTTATTTAAGACATTGTATGAAGTCTTTATGTCCCCTTTCAATGACTGGCTAGGCTAAAATGGCTGGTCAATGGGACTTCTTCAAATTGAATCTTCAGATTTTTTCCAATCTGGAGTTTCGCAAAACGTTAAATGGACCCGTTAGTCAGCCTACATATGAACAAAGACGCATTTCGAACTCTACTTTGCTCACTGTGGCAAAAAGAAGGGCGAATGTCCTTCAAAGTTATACGGCTCTGCCTGTCTGTTATTATGTGAATTTTATTTGTATTTAATGTTAAAAGTAATTCAATGAAAATATTAGAGTGCAAAACATAACCAAAACATGTATTTCAACAACTTTTGTCAATCACAACCAAAGTAACATCAATCAAACTCCAAGCTTCTGAAAGAACCTTCCACGCCAAATAACGTGCTAGCGGTTTTCGGTTTGCCTGGTCGTTTGCGTTCGTCGTTACGGTATTTGACATCTTCAAGGAATATCTGACGATTGTTTAACAAATTGTCTCGGCAATCCGCGATAATTGTCGCCATCTTTCCACCACTTCCTCCATACTCTTCCGGTAGGAACGATTTCGGAATCACCTTATGCAATGCCTCGAATGTGTCGTGCACCGCAATACGTTCTTGAATCTTTTTGCTTAAAAATCCGTGGAACATCTTGAAGAGTGTGTCAAATCCAGTCGATGGATTTACAAAGTGGATACCTTTGGTTCGGATTGGGAACGCTTCTATTACTGATGTCATTTTTCTGAAAGGAACGGGACACATATGGTTGATACTGAACTGATCAAATGCTGAATAAAACCTACTTGATGAATGTGGGACTAAATTGGGATAGCGCTGATAAAGACAACCCTCGGAGATCAACAAGCACCATGTGGCCCGCAATAATAGATGTGTCATCGTTTAGGAGCAGGAGATCAGTAATCATATAGCAGACTTTCATTATATCGACGATTGAATATTTACTAGGATCGTAAGCTCCCATTCGCACTAACACAATTCGAGGTCCGTCGGGTCCCATTGTGTGTGGCAACGGAAGGTTCACTCTGGAGTAAAAATAGAGATAACTAGAATCTTATCAAACACTTCAGATTATCACGTCAAGTTGTACCTACCCTAGCATAGCATTTTCTTGAATTTTCGCATTTGCTGGATCACGATTATCGAAGAACTCTGGAATCGCCGACTTGACCGTATAATAGTTATCCAACTTTTCTTTGGTTTTCTCCAAGCTGTATTTACACCCACGGAGGAAATTCACCAGAAACTGATCGTCGGTGCGTGGATTGAGATGTGGTTGCTTCGCAAGCCATGCCTTTAGTGCTGCAAGATCTTCTGGAATTCGAGCTGGTACTTCGTTTAACTCATTCTTAGCTTTTTCGGACAGTTCCGGAGCCATTTGTCGAAGGGAAGTCATTTTCGGAAATGACTGTATGGTTTTATCGGACTGAAGCAACACACTCACTCACTGCACACCGACGGTTTCAATACTGAGCGATATGCAAGACTTGGCGAGTAGGATTGTCTATTTTTTTTTTATGAATTCATTGAAATTGTGCAATGATAAGAAAAGGGGTAGATAGCAAAAACAAATCGGGGTTTGTGATATCAAACTTGACATCTTATCAGTTAATGTATCAGCACGTACACGTTGAAACAGTTTCTCAACGGTAGTAAGACTTGTGTCGGTTTTGTATGCATGATTTAGTGTTCTGATAAAACGTTATCGACACCTTTTTATAGCTGTTCATTAGTTCAATGCATTTCGCAAATACAGATTTTTTCAAAATAAATCAGAAATGAAGCTTTGTTAATGCACTGATACTTGGCATCCTGTGTAGCAAATCGTTGATGTACAGCTATGATCTTTATCAATTTTATTGGCTACTGAAGTTCAGCTAAACCTCGAGGACCGAGTCGAGCAATCGTGATGGGTAAAATTGGTGCATGGTATAGATAGACCCAACTGTTTTCAAGTTCTTCAGTGGGCGAGCAAGTGCAAAATCAGTTCCTCTGTATTCAGAACGCATGTACCACTGTGTTGTGAGTACACAATATCTTTCGCTCTAGAAAGTTTTAAAAATTACCTAGGGCAATAAAACAGTACTTCCCAGTGCTACATAAACAATATTTTTTAGTGCTCAGTGCTACAAAAACAATATTTTTATACATATTGACCCTTTAAGATCCTTGTTTGGATCCGTGCTTCCGATTTCGTTGGAACCGTTAGCGAAAGCAAGCGGCGATAATCCTTCTTGGACACCGTCTTGGCAAAAAAAAAAAAACTCTTGGAAGGTCACGTCTTATTTTGTTTATTCACCAAACATGGTTGATAATCTTAAAGATCGCGAACTTGTTCTCTAATTTCTTGAAGAGAAGAAGCACAAATTTTTTACACATGACAACAAAACTGAACGTTTGCACAAAGTTGTTTTGAAAGGTCTCTCAAGTGACCATGAGTCATTTGAAGTGATCAAAAAGGAACAAATTTACTTGGATTTACTTGGATTTTTGTTATGAAAAAGAGAACTCAATCTGGCATGGAAAAAAATATCTGGAGGGTGCTCAAAGATAGTTTGGAATAAAATTAAAGTTAAATCTGAGGATATTGCTGGAGGTAGTAGCTTTCGAGTGCTCAAGGTTTTCCAGAAGCAAATTCTTCCAAGAGTCCTGTGAAAAATCGCTATAGGAAAATTGGTAGAGAAATCGCTAGAAGAATTTTTGGAAATATCCCTGTAGGAAACCCTTATAGTATTCTAAATAAAATCACAATGATAATATCTTAAGCTTTTTCTCGGGGAGTCTGAGGCGAAATTCTTGAAGTGATTGTTGTTCCCGTTATAGTCTCTGAAGGTATCTTTGTAGCCTGTACAATTTTGCTCCAGGTTTCAATGCAAAAACAATAACGGTAGAAGAAGCTTTAGAGGTCATTCAAATGAAAATAGATACTTTAGAGACCTTCCATCAAAAAGAGACTTTTTAGAAACATGCATTAAAATAGAGACTAAGTCTCTAGAAAAACCTGCTAGGGAAAAAGCACAAATTTTCGACCTAAAAGAATTATGTGCCAATTTTAAGATTTCCATACAAAGTAGACAAAAATAGATCAAACTGCTTGCCTTTACAACCAGTGAGGTTGTTCAAATTTCCTCATCTATTTCTAGATAACGAATGGATGAACAGAAAAAAATCTTTGCATCGAAGGGACCCGGCTAATCGTAAAAGTTTTCAGGAAAAACTGAATATGCTTGAAATATTTGACTGGAATTTCTTCAACAGTTCTGCAAACAATATTAAAAAAACGTCTTTATCTGCTCTAGATATTTTTATAAATCATTCAGTAGGAATTTGATCATATAATTTTTAAGGAATTAAATATGAACTACATTCAGTAATGTCTACAGCATTTCTTTCAGGTATGCTCACGGAAATGTATCCTAGAACATATACAGGGTTTGTCATAGCTATTTTTAAGAAACCATTCATTGATTCATTCAGAAATGCCATAGAGGATTGAACCATTTATTTTTCTAACGGATATAGAAGTTTCTGGTATCAATTATTCCAGTTAGTTTCGTAGGATTTTCACTATGGATATACTCAATCGATCTTCTCACGAGTCAGAACTTTTGGGGTCATGCACAAAACATGTTACGCTTTACTAGGCATTAGAATACTATGAAAACATCATCGTGTATAAGTAATACGTTGATGGAATTTTTATGCATATTGAACAAATGATAAATCATTTATTTTTCATGCTTACTGTTGGTCTCATATTTTTATTAAATCGTGGGTTGTCTGCCTACCCAGGTGTTTTTGTGCTTAGTACATGTTCTACCTGTCCTACCCACTTCTCGCGCCATTGATTTTAACTATCCCATTAGGCGATTCGCCATCCTATCAGCCTTACTTGCAATTATTTTCGAGGAATGCATATGAAACATGTAGAGAAGAGAAGAGAAATAAATAAATTATATAATAAACTCACTGAAATGAAAAACTAATAATCATCGTGTAGCTTTCTTATTTTACAATTCCGAAAAAAAAGAAACAAACAAATTCCCCACAACCCTCGTACGTTTGCCTAGAATTTCGAATACTCAGCGTATCAGCAAAAAAAAAAAAAAAGAAAAAGGCGCGCAATTCATTGTCCAATAGGGGAATTTGAAAATTTCCCCTCCACTAGACTGATATCTGATCGGGTATAAATATGCCCAGCACTCCGGTACTGAGCTCATTCTACATTCGGACGCGGACACGATTGTGACTTCTCCTACAAGTCAACATTCGACTAGCCACCAGCCAGCACGCGCAGAAATCGGCGCGAAACCCAATCGGACGAGCCAGCCAACCGACGCGAAAAGCGTCGCGTAACCACCACTTGAGCGAGGGGCCATCCGGCTACAAAACCACCAGTTTGAGGGCCACGCGAGTCATTCGGAAATCGAACGGCGCAGCAGAAGCATCAGAGCAGCAGCAAGTCTTCAAGAGGCAAACACCCCCTCGAGTGTGAGATCGATCACCTGACGGACAGCCAGCCAAAGCGGGACGCGAAAAAAAAACCCGCGCAATTCGCGGTTGCTAGGGCAACCAACGCGTGGGCAGCCAGCGCTCTCATCGAAGCAAGAACGGATCGGATCGAATCATCGCGTGTGTGCAACCGAAGGCGCGAAAATTGAAACACGTGCTTCTGGAGAAGGTAGTCAGCTGGATACGAGCGGTATCAGTAGTATTCATACTACAAATAGCTTTTCCTGATCTATTAGTTCTTCTAAGAACTTTTTAGATTAGGACTAGCTAAAGAGTTATAAGGTTTTCACTAAAAAGAGTTGTTACGGTTTTCACTAAAGAGTGCTTGGATACTATTCCTATGCAAAATAGTTTTCCTCGGAAAATTATTGCGAACAAAAAGAGTTGCAAAAAAAAAAAAAAAATATTCCCAACAGCGCAGCAAGGGTCGAATTATCCCCTAATCCACCGAACCGGTGCGGCACGATGGATCACGTGGAACGAGCTCGCAGCGGCGATGAGGACATCGAACCTAGTCGCAAACCGCGAGTTCACGACAATGGCACAGTCGGTACGACCGAAAAATCTTCTAAAAGGAAGTCCAAGAAAAGTGATACAACGAAGATGCTTTTGGAGGAAATATCAGCCATGAGGAAGGAATTGGCCCAGCTTCGCAACGAGAAAGACGCTTTGTTGCACTCCACGACTGGTTCCAAGGCATCAAACGAGTTTGGGTCAACTGAAGCAAGCACCGCTGAATCTTTTGGTGCGGTTGGAGAGACCATCCTGGCCAGCGTGAATAACATGTCGCTGAGTACAATGACCATTCCCGAGTGTGTTCCATCTGATGGGGAATCTGACATTGACAAAAAAGGATATGAATATTGGAAGAATATTCTAACAGCATCGTTGAATCTGACCCAGGCTAACGACGAAAGCACAAAAATGGATGTCTTCAAAATTAAAGCTGGTCCGAAGCTCTTGGAATTATTCAATGGTACAAAATCTTCAACAAGCATGCCGAATGAGTCCAGTCATCCATTTTCAAATGCGATTGCCCGTTTGGATTGCTATTTTGGATCAAGGGCCTACACGCTTTCTCAACGTAGTAAGCTTCTGAACACAGTACAGCGAAATGGAGAAACCAATATTCAGTTTGTTCGACGAGTTGCTGCATCAGCCAAACTTTGTGGCTACGACAAAGAGGATGATGAAATGGAAGCTGTGGCCCGCACAGTGATTAAAAGTTCAACCGACAAACGAGTGCGCACACTTGCACATCGTAATTGGGTGCGACAAGGTTCGTTGAACGATTTAATCGATCTGGTACGCGACCATGATACAGAACTGTCTAATGAAGAAGAGTTCCAGAAAATGCGTCAGCCACAAAGAACTGCATCGATTGCTGCAATCACGAGCCACGTTCGTCCACGTGGTCATTCTCAGCGAGGCACTTTTGGGAGATTCAACCATGCATTCCGTGGAAGACCACCGTATCATCGTACTGTAGCACGCAGTCAAGGATCGTCGAATATCTCCTGTTGGCGTTGTGCAAGCGTCTACCACGATTCTGGGCACTGTCCAGTCATCGACAAAGTTTGCCACACTTGCAAACAGCAAGGACATCTAGCTCGATGCTGCCCATCTCAAGGTGTCGCTAGAATCGGAGCAAAGCGGCACGCCGAAGACAACAACGATGCTCCCCCTCGAAAAATTGCGGCTATCAAGAATGAAGTAGAGACAAATGAAATTGCACCGGTCGATGTAAGTGAAATTGATTAATATGTAATTGGAAACATAAATTTTGAGAATTTGTTTGAATAAATGATTGAACTTATAAATGTAACTAACGTTAAAAAAAAAAAAAAAATACATGAAGAGAGAAACACTTTGGATCGATATTGATTTTCTTATTCTAATTTCTAATTTCCGGCATTTCACTAATCGAATATCGACTCAAGAAATACGCAAATGATAAGAAATTAAGTAACAATTTCAATGCATATTCCAGGTTCAGAATAGTACAGAAGATGACTTATTAGCCATTGACAAAGTTGTGTCGATGCCTTCTGACTGCCAAACAGAAGAAGATGCTTTCGTGATTGCACGTGTTGCCGGATTCCGCGTGGTATTCTTCATAGACTCTGGGGCGCAAGTAAATACGATCACAAAAAAGCAATTTGAGAAAATGCTTCGAACAGGCACAACACGGAGCAAGCTTATAGATCTGAGCTACACCACAGACAAAAAGCTTAGAGCATATGCTACATCGTCCAATATAAAAGTCATAGCTACATTTTCTGCTGAGCTGTACGTATCAAAAGACAGACCTGTATACATTGAGAAATTCTATGTCGTGGATGAAGGAAGAGCATTATTGGGATTTAACACTTCTACAAGATACAGTGTTCTTATTGTGGGCTTGACAATACCAATGGCTAACATTCCATGGCCATGTGAACTGGCGACAGTTAATTCGGTAGCTAATGAGCCGGTAAATGAATTCCCCAAGTTCAATGTTCCGCCAGTTGTTTTGCATTACAACAAAGAAATGCCTCCAGCCAGAAATGTTTATACCCACATCCCGGCCGCTTACAAGGATCTAACGAAGCGAAAATTAGACGAAATGCTCTCAACAGGGATTATTGAGGTTGTCACAGATGACATGGATCGTTCATTCTGTTCGTCACTGTTGGTTGTACCAAAAGGAGCTGAGGATATACGCTTGGTTGTAGACCTTCGGGGACCAAACAGATGCATTCATAGAACTCCATTTCGAATGCCAACATTTGAAGAAATACTTATGGAACTGCATGGAGCCAAATGGTTTTCAACCATTGACCTGAAAAGTGCATTTTTCCATGTCGTGCTTGATCAAAACTGTCGCCACTTGACTAATTTCTTCGCAGGCGAGGCCATGTATAGGTGCTGTCGGCTCCCATTTGGGCTTTGCAACGCTCCTGATATTTTTCAGGAGATTATGCAGTCCACCATTCTTTCGGGATGCAAGGGAGTTGTGAACTACCTAGACGATGTGCTTATTTTCGGACATACAAAGGAAGAGCATGACAAAAATCTGAAGGAGGTCATGGCACGACTACAAGGCCATAACGTAAACATAAACGTGGAGAAATGTGCATTGGGTCAACAAGAAGTTACCTTTCTCGGCTTTAAGTTGTCTGAAGAAGGCTGGAGTGTAGACGACAGTAAAATACAAGCGATTCAGAACTTTCGTCGACCAGAAAATCAAGCGGAAGTTAAAAGTTTCTTGGGGTTGATCAACTTCATAGAAAGGTTCATACCCCAGCGTGCAGATAAAACACGACATTTAAGAGAGCTGGCCAAATCCGACCATTTTTATTGGACACATGAACATGACGCAGAATTCGAGAACCTCACTTGCAACGCCTGGAAAACGATTCAAACACTTGGTTACTATAATCGAGATGATAAAACAGAGCTTTTCGTAGATGCCTCGCCACACGGACTGGGTGCTGTACTTGTACAATTCGACTCAAACGCGAAGCCTAGAGTGATCGCATGCGCTTCAAAGGCATTATCAGCCACCGAAATGAAATATCCCCATACTCAAAAAGAGGCCCTCGCGATAGTTTGGGGAGTTGAAAAATTTTCAACGTACCTCATGAGTGTCCAGTTCACCATTAGATCAGATGCAGAATCCAATGAATTTATATTCGGTGGATTGCATCGCATCGGAAAAAGAGCAATATCTCGTGCTGAGGCGTGGGCACTTAGGTTGCAACCATATAACTTCAAAGTAGAACGCATTCCTGGAAACGAGAATTTGGCAGACGCATTATCAAGATTGATTGGACACGCTCCACTAACAGAACCCTTCGATGACGCAGCAGACCGACATTTGCTGTACTTGCTCGATGCTGGTGAAATGGATTTTTCGTGGAACGAAATCGAAACACAGGCAGAGAACGACGTTGAACAATCAGATGTTCGAGAAGCGCTCAATACAGGGCAATGGGCTAGTCATCTCCGTTGCTATGAGTCTCAAGCAAAGCATTTCAGAACCCTAGGATCCCTTATTTTCAAGGAAGACCGAGTAGTTTTGCCAAACCAGTTGCGAAATAAGGCTCTCAAGGTAGCTCATCAAGGGCATATGGGAGCAGCATCAATGAAAAGAATCCTAAGGAATTATTTTTGGTGGCCAAAACTAAGCAAAGACGCTGAAACATATGTAAAGAACTGTGAAACTTGTTTGAGACTGTCCCGAAAAAATGCACCACTGCCGTTGACAAGTAGAGAACTTCCACACGGTCCGTGGGAAATACTTCAAATAGATTTTTTTGCCGATCACGAGTTTGGTTATGGAGAATTTTTGGTAGTTGTGGATACCTACTCTCGCTATCTACACGTTATCGAGATGAAACGAATGGACGCTGAAGCCACCAATGAAGCCCTCTTGCGAATTTTTGAGGTATGGGGTTACCCACTGGCAATTCAAAGCGATAATGGTCCACCCTTCCAAAGCGATAAATTTATTAAAACATGGGAAGAGAGAGGCGTATCAGTTCGCAAATCATTACCATTAAGTGCGCAATCAAATGGGGCCGTCGAAAGACAAAATAAAGGCATAAAAGATGCTCTGGCAGCTTCAAAACTGGACAAAACAAACTGGAGAACTGCATTGAATAAATACCTGCACATGCACAATAAAGTAAGACCCTTATCACGACTAGGCGTAACACCCTTTGAAATGCTGGTGGGATGGAAATGCAGAGGTACTTTTCCATGCCTTTGGAGCCAAAATTCGCCCGAGCAGCTGGACAGAACCGACATACGAGAAAGAGATGCTGCCTCTAAACTGGAAAGCAAAAGATATGCTGATTTGCGACGAGGGGCCAAATGTTCGGACATCATGATTGGAGACAGAGTACTAATTGCGCAGCAGAAAAAGCAGAAATCAGATCCTACATTCTCTGCCGACAGGTATACTTATACAAAAAAAATAAATAAATGTAAAATTAATGCACTTATGATTGGTTCAAATATTGTTTTCCTCAGATTCACCGTGATAGCCAGAGAAGGGGCAAAGGTAGTGGTACGAAGTAACCGCGGAGTCCAATACTCTCGAAATGTCCAGGACGTCAAAAAGCTGCCCGAAAATCTGGAGCACGAATCGGAGCAAGTCATCAACCAGGAGTTACATGAGAACGATCAAGGGTTATTTCAAACACCAGGTGATTCTCATCAACAAGGAGAAGATCTCAATGAACCCGAAGCAGAAAATCCTGTGTTACAATTTGAAAGTGTAGGAGAATGTGTAGGTTCAAATGCTTTATCAACGCGGCCCCAAAGAATGATTAGGAAACCGAATAGATTTAAGGATATGATACTATTTTCTATATTCGAGTAAAGAGTAGGAGAAAGGGGCATTGTAGAGAAGAGAAGAGAAATAAATAAATTATATAATAAACTCACTGAAATGAAAAACTAATAATCATCGTGTAGCTTTCTTATTTTACAATTCCGAAAAAAAAGAAACAAACAAATTCCCCACAACCCTCGTACGTTTGCCTAGAATTTCGAATACTCAGCGTATCAGCAAAAAAAAAAAAAAAGAAAAAGGCGCGCAATTCATTGTCCAATAGGGGAATTTGAAAATTTCCCCTCCACTAGACTGATATCTGATCGGGTATAAATATGCCCAGCACTCCGGTACTGAGCTCATTCTACATTCGGACGCGGACACGATTGTGACTTCTCCTACAAGTCAACATTCGACTAGCCACCAGCCAGCACGCGCAGAAATCGGCGCGAAACCCAATCGGACGAGCCAGCCAACCGACGCGAAAAGCGTCGCGTAACCACCACTTGAGCGAGGGGCCATCCGGCTACAAAACCACCAGTTTGAGGGCCACGCGAGTCATTCGGAAATCGAACGGCGCAGCAGAAGCATCAGAGCAGCAGCAAGTCTTCAAGAGGCAAACACCCCCTCGAGTGTGAGATCGATCACCTGACGGACAGCCAGCCAAAGCGGGACGCGAAAAAAAAACCCGCGCAATTCGCGGTTGCTAGGGCAACCAACGCGTGGGCAGCCAGCGCTCTCATCGAAGCAAGAACGGATCGGATCGAATCATCGCGTGTGTGCAACCGAAGGCGCGAAAATTGAAACACGTGCTTCTGGAGAAGGTAGTCAGCTGGATACGAGCGGTATCAGTAGTATTCATACTACAAATAGCTTTTCCTGATCTATTAGTTCTTCTAAGAACTTTTTAGATTAGGACTAGCTAAAGAGTTATAAGGTTTTCACTAAAAAGAGTTGTTACGGTTTTCACTAAAGAGTGCTTGGATACTATTCCTATGCAAAATAGTTTTCCTCGGAAAATTATTGCGAACAAAAAGAGTTGCAAAAAAAAAAAAAAATATTCCCAACAGCGCAGCAAGGGTCGAATTATCCCCTAATCCACCGAACCGGTGCGGCACGATGGATCACGTGGAACGAGCTCGCAGCGGCGATGAGGACATCGAACCTAGTCGCAAACCGCGAGTTCACGACAAAACATACATCGATAGTAATCTTGACATTAACATTTCTATGCATACAAAACATGATTTTGACAATGCTCATGAAACTTAAAATAGCCGTAGTTGAAACAAGGGGCATTGCAATACCAAAACGTGAAGTAAAATTCGAATCTGTGATTGATCCGTCTTAAAAATGCCAGGGGAAGGCCATTCCAACACACTTCCAGTCCTGCTATGAAAATGATAGGATCTGTAAAAGAAATTGAAAAATGGTTCATTCAATTAGAAAACAAAATAAAATTTATAAATTGAAGCCTTAACCCCTACCCTCTAGGCCAGTGGTTCCCAACCTTTATAAAGTTGCGGACCCTTTCAAGTTCTACAAACATCCCGCGGACCCCTTGAAGTTACATATTATAATTATATTTACAATAGTGAAAACCTCACTAATTTGAAAAGGCCCCCCCGAGAAGTCGTCACGGCCCCACCGGTTGAGAAACCCTGCTCTAGGCTACCTTAAAAAAATTTTTAATTTGTATTGTTTTATTTCTGATTTATATTTTCCCGAGATTAAGACTTTTGTCAGTTTTTAGGGCAATATGTATAACTGTTATTAGCAAAAGACAACTTGTATATATGTAATGTACACAAATTAGTTTATTAGAAAAAAATCCAAGAAGAAAATCAACATTTGTGCAAATCACGTCATTGTTACAGTTAACTCTTAAGCGCAGGGAAAATAATGTAACATAAAGTTTGAAATTGTGACACATACTGATGACTATAAATTATTGTTGTAGTAATTACGTACAAGCTGATAACGTATTTGTCAATGGCCTCACGATTACTCGTCATCATCATTCGTCACAGGCTATAGAAACCAATGAGGTTATTATTTCTGAGAATGAGAAGCAAAATGAATGTACTCCGAGCTAGGTAGACACTTCAGTTTTAAGTGACTAAGCATTTAAGCGGCTATAAAAAAAGCTTCCTCGGTTATATGTTATCTAAATTTGCAATAAGGTACAATTACATTTTTTGGAAGAAGAAAGAAGTATAAAATGCCCGATACAATCTAATAAATTTCTTATCGATGCGATTACGGTCGAAAGCCATGTCCGATTTTAACCGAATTAGTAGCACACCTGGGCAATTAGATTGACTAGGGCACAGAAAAATTGCATCACGGAATAAAAAACGCTGTAGAAAACTACCTAGCTGGCTGATTGGTTTTGGAAATTGTTTGCAATACAAAAGTATTATAACCTAATCCTGCCTAGTTTGGGTAGTGGCTACGGTTAGGTTAGCTCACAATCAGTCACAATCACGTCCTCAGGTACGAAACCTTTGGCTTCGTACCACTGCAGGACAACATTTGAACGGTGACACGAAGTTAGATCTGGCCAAAAGATCGTAAGAACCTCGTGTTGCTTTAACGGGAGATGTTCACCTAGACACTCCTTGATATCAGTGCTGGGAATGGTAATAGTAGTAGGCTTGAATTTTCGCGAAAATCACGTGGCTCTCTCAGTACAGTAGTTCAAAAACGCGATTCTCATCAAGTAGCCTATGTTGGGTGCACGAATTTTCTTAATCATGAGGGTCATTGAAGGCTCTAAATGCGGGAAATGCAGCGGGAAATAGAACATTTTTCTACAGTAGTTTTGGGTTGCCCTTAGCAACGGGTGTTTTGCAATTTTCAAGGCATTTTGCCTACAGCAGCTATGGGCGTGAGTTTCACTGGCTTCGCTGACTGTGATTGGCTTTGCTTGGCTACTGTAGAGTGAATTTCAGATTTTTTTTTTCCTGGCAGTCACGAACGGCGCACTCCGTTTGTCTTGAGTAAATCGCTTGTAAAACCATGTATTTCCTGGCATTCTTTTAAAGTTTCGGCTTCCTACATGTCGGCATGCTTCGGATAATTAAAAGTTTGATATGATTCGCAAAATGTATTTATTCGGCATTTTTCCATGTTTGTAAAAAGTTCACAATTGCTTAGCTTCTAAAACTATTTTTGCTAATTTTTAGAATTATCAATAACATTCAATACGGCTCTCTTGACAATTAGCATCCCTCAAAGTCTAATAATAGTCAGCACAGTTCCATCACCATGTTTTTAAAAATCTAGCGGGACAGAGAAACTGAGGAACTTTATACAAAACAAGTTTTTTATACAGCAAAAATGTATACGTAAGGATTGAATTCTCCATTCAACTGCAAGAACGAGTTAAAATACAGCTAAAACTCTAAACAGTAAAAGAATAAATATTGCACAGAAATTATCTTTAAAACTGCCAGTTTGAATCAATTTCGATTTTAGTTACTCAATATAAACCAGAGGGCAGATCAGTTACTTTCGATCCCAAATTTGTCTGGCTGCGACTGTTTTCCCTCAACAGTGGTCCATTTCCAGGATATAGCATCTGGGGGCCATTTGTAGAGCGTAGCTTGAAATTATTATTCCCAGTGCTTATTTTAGCTCCTACGTTAGCTCCATTTGCTCCGCTAGTAGCAATGGAATGTTGATTAATAGTTCGAGCCTTTTGGAATGCATTGGATTTTGCCCTTTGTTCACTGGACATAACGATGTCAATCATGGAATCTACGCCATACGCACCCATTCGATCGAGATTTTTGGTGACCTTTTTAGCTTCCAATGCAGCGGTTATGTCTGGTTTTGGGTATTTCCCAGCACTGTTCATATCAGTCATGAAGAATACTCCATTAAATTGTTGTGCTGGAGGGCTTTGTTGGGGGATCTCGCGCTCCAGGGATTGCGCCCGCATCATACGGGATTCTTTGTCACGTGCATCCATGATTACGTTCAGTATGGCTCGATTCGAATCTTTGGTCGATGCACGACTTCTGTGTAAAGCTTGAGACTCAGTTGCCGTATGGATTACATCAGGTCGGGTAGAATCATTGACTTCGGCAGGATAAAATGTTTCATCAACGTAGGGTTTCTTTTGAGATTTTCCCGGGTCTTCTACTTCAAAAAAGTTCATTTTGTTGTCGTTATTCACCAAAAGGAGATCATAGCCCGATTCTCCGTCCGAAGGTGTGGAAATGAGATGTGCTAAAGAACGGGATTTCCGGGGTGGGTGAGGTAGTAGGTTAACAGGTACAATTTCATGCTCTGTATTTATTTCTAAACTATACAGAGTCTTTTCTGGCATATCATCCATTTGATGGAACAAGACTTCATTCTGATCCGATATTTCGCGTTCTGCATCGTTGACAATATTTTGCAGTTCTTCAATTACATCTTCAATAGTAGCATTTGTATCGTCATCATTAGTGCCAACTTCATGCGAATGATCTTCGTTTTCTTGGTTTAGAGAGATACTGAATTTGTGCGAGTTTGTGCTTGAGCCGTCCTTGGTTGGAAATACTCGGGGAGGTTCAGGAGTAGATGATTGACCAGTTTCTGAGCTACTGATACCTTCGTCATCATTTTCTGAGGTATTTCTCTTGGCTTGTGGTGGCACTTGTCGAGGAAGTGCCACTGGTCGTTTTTCCAAACTTGAACTATTGGATGCTTCTTGGCTCTGAGTGCCTTTCAGTCGAAGCACTTCTCTTTGTAGTTCGGCACAACGTTCCTGTAGACGTCTTTCCATTGTAGTTAGCACAGTCTTCTCTTCATGCAGTATTTGTACTCTACGCTCGAGAATTACCAATCGGCTGCGAACTTGTTCTGCCGAGCGAGCTTGACACTGTAGCTGTTCAATATCTATGCGAATAGCGTCCCAACGTTTAACCTCAACCCTGAGTCGTTCTAACCAAGGGGAAGTAGATGAAATGACTTTACACATCTGAGCTGGGTCCAACCCTGCCTGGTGAAGTTCTGCTTGCAGATACAGACGAACCTGTACACTTTCAGCGCTTTCCAGAAAAGTGTTAACAAATTTCATGCCCACTGCTTGCAGCTCTCCAGATCCTCCGCCGCTGTTCAGCATTCCTACCAATAACCTAAATCGAACAGGTTCAGCACAACGGAGACGCAGTGTAGACAGAGCTTCCGAAACAGCGGTATGTCCTTGTTGTTGACTACGTTGTGTCCCATCACCAAGGGCTGATTTATCGCAAGCAATGGTCAAAAGTTGCAAAGCTACAATACGTGAACGAATACCGGTACCAGTTGCAGCAGCGGCTAGGGGCAGCAATCCTATTGGGGTGGTCCCCAGTCTAGCCCCAGCTTCGGGACTTCTGGTACAGCAAATACTCAAGCATTGTCTAGAAAAGAGAGAATATTTAGTTTCAAGAACAACCCACTACATACAAGAGGCAGTTACGTACAAGCATGCAAGTTCGTCCAAGAGGGCTCGACGTTGATAGGATTGATTGGTTCTTGGCATTGATCCGGGTGCAGGCATGGTCGTGGTACCATTCATCGGCATACTTTGGCTCAGTTGAACAGCTCGAAGAACTTCCAAAAGCAAGCTGACCCCATCTAACGGGCTGGAGACAAATTCTTGGACAAAGCTGTATGGGAAAAACAAGATCGAAGCGAAGTAGATAAACAAAAAGGCGTTAGTTAATGACTAGCGTTGATAGTTTCCGTTTGTTGTGGCGGCACGTGCGCGCCACTTGTATCTATGGGCTGTACGAGATGAACGGGGAAGAAGACGCAGATATGCTAATTATCCGGTCGGTTACCTAATCCTTTCATCGCGAACTCGTTTTAACGGGAATGGCCAACAAAACATGATGTTATAAAATTAATCAGTGAAAATGAACGGTTACTAGCTGCCTGAAATGCGCATCAGTCCTTTGTTACGGAGTTTGCAATAACATAACTATTTCGAAAGCGAGTGAGGGCGAGCGAGCGATTAAGGGAAAAATAGCCTATGGCTGAGGTTATAGCACTTATCGATTCACTTTTTGATTTGCAGAGGCGGAATGGTAATGCAAAAATATGCCTAATTAGACGATTATTAGATTGAGTATTTTTTTAAGTTATTCGATAGGTATTATACATTAGCCATGTACGAACAACTCCAAATACTTTAAAACTTGTTGATGAAACAAAAACCTTTTTTTCGGTAATAACTATACCCTTAAGTGGGATGGTGACATATATACAACTTCTTCTTTCTGGCATTATGATCTCACTGGGACAGAACCTGATTCTCAACTTGGTGTTCTTATGAGCACTATTTTTGTCTGTTCGGAACATAAACCGCTGCACACTGGGTCATGAATAGAATTTAGCCGTATGAAACCTCTTGCCCTTTAGGAGTGCATTTTTTCGGGTCGGTGTCTTGAGGAATCTATGACAAAAGGTCGAAAGGACAAAAGGTCGAAGAACAAAAAAGAAGGGACAAAAGGTCGAAAATCTTTTTTCAAAGAAGGAAAAAATTTCCACCATGCAAATCGTTTTCGATCTTTTGTCCTTTCGACCTTTTGTTTTTCGACCTTTTGTCCTTTCGACCTTTTGTCTTTCGGCCTTTTGTCCATAAACCTGTCTTGAGAGACTTAGACTATCTTTGATTTATTTGTTCTTCAATTTGATCATATAAGTTAGTAAGAAATGTCGCCGCATAGGTGCAAACTTTTGTTTTTATTTCGAGTCCTAGAGCTTTCGCGTTTTCGGCAAAATTTTAGAACGTGTCAAGAACGACAAGTTTATTTATTTATTTATTTATTTATTCATTTATTTATTTATTTGTTTGTTCATACCTCAACTGATCGACGTCTTAACGAGGATTAAGATGAGGTAACGCCCTTTTGCATGAGCTGTAGTCCAATCAAAAGGGTGTAAAAATCCCATAGTTGTCGAAGACATCTAATTTCCATGACTTCAAATAGTAAAACAACGATAAAAAATGTGAAAATAAATAAAGTTATACTATTTTGATTTAAAAAGTACAATATATTTAAGTCAAAATCGTAAAATGTTTCTTTTTTAACATGTCATACGTCACTCAAATGCGATAACATGCATGAGCAGCATGAAAACAAATTCTCGCTTTTAATTGAATATTTTGATTTTTGAACAATTTAATTTAAAAATATCATTTTTTTATATCACTTTACTCAAAAAATTGTAAGTTTTTGTTAAAACTTAGGGGAACATGGTCCAATTCGGACCTAGTAACTGTTTTTTGGCCATATCTTTTCAGCACGATGTACCACATGAAAAGTTTCATGTTTTCGTGAAAGCCTGATTCAGCGCGCACACTTTTTACTCAGAGAGTTTTGTGATATCTCCTACCATGACATGACTAGACTTGTTTGAACAAAATTCTCCAGAAGGTCCGAATTGGACCAACCCTGTTCCAATTCGGACCCCCCATGTTCTAATTCGGACCACCCTATATTATCGTATTTTGCTATGGTAATAATAAAAGATAACTACGATTTTTTTGGTATCGAAGCTTATTGAACTTTTTTTGTAAGCACAAGCATAAAAAATAAATTCAATGCGTAACAAATTCATTTTAATTCGAGTCAGAATTAGCTCAAGTAAAATGTAAATTTAATTATTAAAAACATAAATGCAATCCGCTGGTAAAGCTGGTTCAAACCTAATTACAGTCAACTCTCCCCAACTCGATTTTGAACGCACTTAAGTGTTTGGTAAATATCGAGATAAAAAACATATTTTTGAAACTTTGAAACATTTTGTTATTTTAACAAAATAGGTACGTTCGAACTTGTATGGGACACTGAAACAGACAACATCGAGTCTCAGGACATTGGAGTTGGAGAAGTATAGACTTAGATATAGGGGTCGAAGTACACTATACTGAAGGGACTGCGCATTCTATCGAGCTTGTGAACAAAACCACAGCATATCGGGTAAGAGAAAGTTGACTGTATTGTTCTTAGCACTCGTTAACGTTTTTATACCGTATTGTCGAACTATTTTGGATACAGCTTGGCTGTGGTATTGATGGAGATGCTTTTGAAGTAGCTGATTTGTTTATTCCTTTAGTTTTTAGTCATGTACCGTAATCCGAGGTAACATTGATCAGCGGGGTAACATTGATCGGTATGATCCTTCTCGTAAAAAATTCGAATCATCATTTATTGATGAAACATTTTCAAAGCATGAATGGTGCCTATCTTTCTTACATTCATTAGCTAATGAAAATTGAGGTTTTTGCGAAAATTGCGTTTCATTCATGCGTAAATTTGTCAACATTTTGAATCAATGATTTTTATCTTTATGGATTACACTACCGAAGATAAATGTCTCACACAAGTTCTGCAAATGGTATGAGCAAGAATAATGTAATTGTTACTAGAAATGGCATCGCCGAAAACGATTCCGTTGTCAAATCTTTCTTAATTTTATTCAATTAAGCAACATTAACGAACTGCTATTAACCCTTTCTTTCCCACAGCTTTATTCGACAATTTAGCTATCAAAATAGCGTTTCTAAAAAAAGTGTTTGAACAAAAGTTGTTCTAAATAAGCTATATTATTCAAAACCACAATAAAAAAATTGATTGTTTTTCAATAGTTAGTTGATTGTTTTTCAATAGTTTGACCCTTAGGTCACTTATTTCGATGTTTGATAAGACAAATGAGCGTATAAATTTTTTTCAATTATTATTGAGCTACTCGTACCAATTCGGTTTAGCCCGCGTTCGTTGAAAATCGGTGGATCACCTGTGCTACCATGGGAAAGAGAGGGTTAAGAATTCAGAATTTCCTTAGGGAATTGCCTACATATAGGCGTATTGCACGGTTCAAAGTGATTTTATTTTTGAAATAACTCAAAAAGTAAATGACTTGTAAGAATTTGGGCTTCATATTCAGCTTCAGGGGCCATGATTAAAGTAAGCAACGACATTTTCAATATTACCGAACGTCGTTTACATGGGTGATCAATGTTACCTCATATCAACTAAATCAAAAAATCGCTTAATACATTTATTTCAACATACTTAAATCTTTTGAAAACCAAAATGCGGTATACAGTCACGAGCGGTGGGTGCCAGTACTTGTGTTAAAAATTCCGAAATTTTCTATCAAAAGTAATTTTAATGCTAAAAAATATCTCTAAAATAAAAAATCGAGTGTTGTCAATTCGGGGTGAAATTGATCACTTGTCAATGCGATTATTGTTAGTCTTCAAAACAACGTTACATAATAAAATTGAGCTCCCTGAATCCGAATATGCTTGCCAAATTCTTAACAATACAATATTTATAGAAATAATGAATAGTTAAATTTCAAGAATTACATATACAATGTATACAATTTACTAAGGAATTTCCTTAAAACTAACAGAAATTCAATTATTTCAACCAAAAGAGCAAATTGGTATGAGTTTTGGTTACGAAATCTTGTTTGGGGATATATCCTAAGTATCCTCACAAATTTTCAGGATAATACCATGTTCAAATCCTTGACTAGAACTAGAAGTTTATTGATGTTTGCCTTTAACGCAAAAAACTTCACAATTTGACAATGCTTACGTCAAACAACGTTCATTTACTGCAGGTTACATTGATATTTGTGCGCCATTAGGGAGAAATAAAATCGAGTGACACGGTGATCAATTTCACCCTACTGATCAATTTCACCCGAATTTACGGTACCGTATTTCTTAGTTTTTTTTCGAGGCCTTTTTCTTGACCGCAACAGAAACAGAGACACCATTGATTGATATTACAACTGCTGTGATTTTCTACTAAGTCCAGAAGATTTTCACGAGGTTGAGCTCTTAGAATAGACTGAGTACACGTTGAAAATCAACAGGTCCATATTGAACCATATCAAAAGGTCCGGATTGGACCAACACACATTTTGTGATGTTCGAACTAGTTGAGCACAAATAGTGCATGGACATATCAACCCCATATGATTAGACGAAAGCTTAGGCTTTGGGACTTTCATTACAAAATAACACAGAAAGATTGAAGAATTATTGTCGCTTAAAAACGCTTGGAAGTAATTCTAACACGAGAGAACTTCAAAGCAACAAACTAATATGTATGCAAATCAAACGAATTAACTGAAAGACGTCAAGGTATGGTGTTAGATCCAAGCCGGAAGGTGGGTAGAAAAACGATACACATGATATTTACCGTAGAGTCAGTATTGAGTAATGCTTGATGGTCCGAATTAGAACAGGGTCGGAATTGGACCAGGTTCCACTATCAATGTTCCGAAATACGCTTTATTTCGATTCTACCCCATTACCCCGAATGCCACTCACCCGAATACCATTACCGCGAATTCCAAATCCCCAAACGACCCATAGCCCCGAATGACATTACCCCGAATTCCAAAATCGTGGGGAAATGTCATCAACGTCATAATGTCAAGATAATTGTGAATTCGGGGTAATGGTAATGGAGGAGACACAAGAGCTAAACAACTATATGAAAATTTCTAGATATTTCAACACTTGGCTTACTAAAATTATTTGATCGGGTTCTTTTGACTTCTGACTTCGTAAAACCTATGACATAGTTTTCCTTGACAAACAAATAATAACTGACGGAATATGTCAAAAATTTGTTACTACTACTTGCTTTATTTGTGAGACTTCCACCCCGTGATTGGTTATTCTACTAAAAACCTAGTAGTATAATGGTAAAATTACCAATAATCTATTCTATTTATATGGAAAAAGATAATTATTTTGAATTGATGTCTCAAATACATCAAAATATATATCCGCCAAACTTTGACATTTGGTACATTACATATAGCATATTTTGGAACATTGATAAAATTTTGCAAAAATTTAGAACTTTTTGATAAAGTAATATTAAAAATGATGATTTTTTCACAGTAACTTGTTCAAAAATATAAATTTTCAATTAGAAACATTTTTTTTCATAGCACATTCATGTTATCCAATTTGTGCTGTAGGACATTTGAACCTATTCTGGTCCGTTTTGGAATTGAAAAAACTTGGTCGAAAAATTGCGAAAATTTATCGCAGTTTTCCTGAAATTGAGTAAACTGCACACCTCTTGGTTGCGTTCATCGTTATGTAGATTGTTTGCAGCCATTCAGAGCTGTTTTGATCGATTTTAAGTCAGAGTAGACCAAGTGCTAACACCGCTAGCGCATGACGGCTCACCAGCATGTCCGATGGAACTTGAAACTATTGAGCACCAGAGCTACAGGTTCAAAGCCCTGATATAGGTAGATGGTTGTGATGGCTATGACCGAGAACTTTGAATGAACTCGCGCGTTTTGGGCCCCCGGCTCGTGAACTGCGGAATGTCGGCGTGAACGTGGCAGCTATTCAAAAAAGCGCTGAAAAGATATCCGAGCGGTGGAACCCATCACCATTCAAGTACTAACACTTCATTCAAGTACCGTAATTTCGGGTGAAGTTGATCATTTTTCACGGTTTTTCTAGTCTGTTTTCTATAATGTTTACAATGCCAAACAACTAAATGCAGGAAAACAAGTACGAAGGTGAGCCTCATCGACTCATGTACCGACATTTTCTTACAAATGTCATTTCAGTGTTAACAAGTATCTCTAAAATAAAAAATCAGGGGATCTCATTTCAGGGTGAAATTGATCACTTGTCAATGCCATTATTGTTAGTTTTCAAAACAACTCTTCATGATAAATTTGAGCTCCCTGAATCCGAATATGCTTGTCAAAATCTTAACAATGCAATATTTATATAAATAACGAATAGTTCAATTTCATGAATTACGCAGAAAACGCCTAAATGTATGCTATTTCCTAAGGAAATCAAAATTCAATTATTTCAAACATTTGAGCTAATTGGTACGAGTTTTAGTGATGAAATCTGGTTTGCGGATATATCTCACAAACTTTCAGGTTTATACTATGTTCACAAGGTTCAAGTTTATAGGTGTTTAATTTTACATTATTATCATAGTAATAAACATTCTTTAACGCAAAAAACTTCACAACACACAATTCGACAATAGTTACGACAAACAACTTTTATTTACTGCAGCTTACATTGACATTTGTGCTCCATTACGCATAAATAAAATCGTGTGATACGATGATCAGTTTCACCCTTCTGATCAATTACACACGATTTAACGGTACTACAGTGTCGACGACAGGGCACAACGTGGAATTGACTTAATAGTGATTGGAAAGCAGATGTTCGGTGGAAACCAATAAGCGACCGAATTTGTGAGTTGAGAATGAAGGGCCGACAGTTCTTCAACTACAGCCTAATCAGCATATATGCGGCGACGATCGATAAGCCCAATTCTATAAGAGCCAACAAAGAGTATCAGAAACAAGATGTCAAGATAGTCATCAGCGATGCAAATGCGCAGATCGGGAAAGAAGGCTTCTTTCGATCCGTCATTGGAACGTTCGCTGCTACTAGAGGGATGGCAATCAGCTGTACCTACTTCGACGCAAATATATCCGCAAGCACACCAGGTGATACCCGAATGGCGACGCCTGCTCCAAAATATACCACGTGGTTGATGATTTCAGATGTTATGGATGTCAGGACCTTCCGAGGCCCTAATATCCGATTCAATATCCAACGCTGATGGGATAGCTGAACAGTACTGCCAGCCATTAAACGAGCAGTTGGGAAGCAACGACTGGTTCGATGGAGATTGACAGACATGAAGCATGTCGCCAGAAGCTTTATGCTTGTGACCGGTACCCGATAGAACAGAGAGCGGTACAAGGCAGTTAGAGCCGAAGAAAAGAGAATCTAACGCAGAAAGAAAAGGCAGCACGAAGACAATGTGGTAGCTGAAGTTCAAGATAGCATGAACCGGAACGATATGCGGAGATTTTATGCAACGGTGAATGGCACGCGGCACAATACCGTGCCAGTGCCAGCCATTAGGCTATCGCACCCTTCTCTTTCCAGCAACAAGATAGAATGGAATTTTTTGTTTGTTGTTTTCATACGGAAACGGTTTCCATATGAAAACAATCTATAAGCGTGCGTGTGCAGGAAAGAGAAAATGATAAAACGTCAGATTGCCTTATGTGCAAAGATGGAGAAGGGAGACAGCGAGGATAGGCCTGATTATTAATTGTACCAAAACGCAGTATATGGTTGCAGGTAGAGATATAGGTAAGCTAGGTGGTGTAGTAGGGTGGGGCTTATTTCCAAAAATCTTTCGTAGTCAGGATTTACAAAGTGGAAAATGATCATCGGTCCCAAAATAACATCCTGTGAAAAAATGAGAATTTTTGGTGAAGGTTTGGAGGTGGTGCATAGGGCATATGTGCAGTTTTCCCATTTTAGTGAACTCTGAAAAATTTTGGTATGCTTTTTAGCTTGTTTTGGTGATTTTAGAACCCTTAAGGACAAAAAATCACCTCAAAATTGCGATATCTCCACTGCTTTAGATGATACTTGACGAAATATATTTTATGCATGCGATTTTTGGCCCTTGAATAGGTTACAATGACTGATTACTATGAACCCGAATAAGAATAGCGGGAGGATTCCTATCCTTGTAGAATGGAACAAAGAGCAAAGAAGAATGATAGAAAGAACAAAGAACACAGAAGAATGTAAGGTGAGGTGGGTTAAACAGGGGGGAGGGTGTAACTGATGATATTATATTAGAATCAACTATGGAGCCGTGAAAATATCTCGGTTGGATGTATGAGATGTGATTATATGCAAGTTTAACACTCATTTAGTATTTTAGAATGTCCGTTTGATATAACTCCAGCAATTGCTTTTATAATCTGAAAGAAATTACAGAGGGGCTCAAATCCATACAGGCTCAAAATCCGGACAAACGAAAATGCAGATGAAGTTCAATACATCGTTCTACATCTGTTTTTGAAATCGATGTGTATAAACAACAGCAGAAGGAAAAAAAATCGGTAGTCAAAATTCAAATTAGTGCACGAGCTTCTATAGGGTGCAAGAGATAAAGCACTTCAGGTTGAAAACCTCTCAAATAAAACCAAAATTAAGTCGTCACAGTTCTGAAACATATTTTTTAGGACAGAGCTACATGAAGGAATTTTCACAGGATGTCCTATGTATATAAATAATTATATAAATTAGTTATGAATTTGCGTGAGGCTGAATTTCCAGGATGTAAATTTTGCAACGGTCCCTTTCGATATATTGCTATCATCATTCAGAAAAAAAACAACCAAACGATTATTGAACTAAAGCAGTAAAGTGACGTTCATTTATCTTTATCTACCAGGAGAATAATGATGAAACTTCGCATGGAATTAAGGACATTTTAGTCGTTATTGAAATTTTTCCATAAAGTTCAATAAAGTTGCAATAAGTTCCAATAAAATCGTATACATGGGTCGAAAACTAGAGATTGTTAAAAAATTGGTGCTCTTCCCCTACTTGAAGAAAAATTGCTCGAAATATTTCTGAAGTAGGTAATATTAAACAGAAGTCAAGGGGTCGGACCTGGTGTAGTGGTTAGAACACACACCTTTCACGCTGAGGATCTGGGATCGAATCCCATCCCCGAGAAAAAAAAAATGAAAAAAATGAAGTCAATAAATATAATCATCGTTTTCTAGATTCCTCAGTTACGCTCAAGACATCACTAGTTTCACCCTCCCACCTGTTTAACCCACCCCACCTTACATTCTTCTGTGTTCTTTGTTCTTTCTCTCATTCTTCTTTGCTCTTTGTTCCATTCTACTAGCATAGGAATTCTCCCCAGCTATTCATATGCTAATTCGGGTTCATATTAATCAGCCAGCGTAACCTATTTAAGGGCCAAAAATCGCATGCATAATATATATTTCGTCAAATATCATCTAAAGGAGTGGAGATATCGCAATTTTGAGGTGATTTTTTGCCCTTAAGGGTCTTAAAATCCTCAAAACAAGCTGAAAAGCATACCAAAATTTTTCAGAGTTCACTAAAATGGTAAAACTGCACTTACGCCCTTTGCGCCACCTCTAAACCTTCACCAAAAATTCTCATTTTTTCACAGGATGTTATTTTGGGACCGATGATCATTTTCCACTTTGTAAATCCTGACTACGGAAGATTTTTGGAAATAAGCCCCACCCTAGTGGTGTAGGTGCTGAGGTAGTGTTTGATAGGGATGAGTTTGAAGTTGTCGAAGAATTTGTTAACATTTGTGAAATGTGGCAACGACGTTTCCCGCAAAGTGAAAATACATGTTGTGGCTTTAAATAGGGCCTTCAAACCAGTTTAGGTCCCGCAGCTTGCAAACGGAAACAATATTCGCCCTGTATAAAACATAGATTCTTCCGGTGACTCTCTACGGGCAGGAAGTGTGGACGTTGAAAGAGGCAGACCGGAAAGCGTTCGGTGTTTTCGAACATTAAGCATTGCGGACAGTGCTCGGCGGAAATTTCGAAAATGGTGTGTGGCGCAGACGCATGAATCACGAGTTGTATCAAGTGTATAAAGATGCGAATATTTTTAAACGTGTAAAATACGGCAGACTTCAGTGGGCTGGCCACTTAGTGCGAATGTCGGAAGAAAGAATTGCGAAAATATTATTTGCCGTTATATTGGAGCCTGTCTATTTGAAGAAATATCTTTGTTTAACGCTCAACGCTCCGTCATCGTAATCATCAATACTTCAAAACCAGTTTTTCTGTTCAAAACTAAAAATTATTCGATGAAAATGTGTTCACTGTGTTTCGGTTGGAAAATAGAATACAGTGAACACATTTTTATGTAAATTTTCTTAATTCTGAACGAAAAAACTGCTTTTGAAAATTCCGAAATCAATGACGGATCCTGCCCCCTTAAAAGCACCGGAAGGATCGGAATTGTTGAACTTTTCGACATATCTTTACAAGGCCAAAATACCATTTAGTCCGGTCCGTCAAAACACCAACCAATTGCGGCGATAAAGCATCCCTGCTGTCAAAGGCAAATCTCTAACTCGAGTTTATATATATTTTTCTTTTATTTTAAGATCATCTTAGCGTGTTGTGTACAACGAGAAGAAAATCCATTTGCGTTATCTGATGAAACATCGGAACTCCAAAACCACCTATGGTATCCATGACATTATTTGAATATTTAAACATTTATTTATTGAAGCATTACTGATAATTTAAAATTACTTTATTTTATTTTTTATTCTAAGGTACCCGGGCAGAAGAAAAGTGCTACTGAATACCAAACTGAGGCATTCCATACCAGATAATTTCCAATACCAACAACTTGAATGAAGTATGAATGAGCCCTGCATAAGAGGTAAATACCTCAAATAATACCTCAAGAATGTTCTGCTGATACCAAACAGATAATTAGATCAGGTATTGTAATACCTAAATAATACATGACGGATTTTCATATAAAAGTGTAATTTTTCAATAATAGTTCAATACCTCAAGCAGTCCTCAATAGCTGTCGAATACCTTAAAGAAGTATTATTGATTTTTTAAAACAATTTTCCCAATACCATTTTAATACCAAATTGAGGTATTGACAACTGAACAATACCTAATTATGGTATGATACCAAAATATGGTACAAGTTTGTTATTGCAAGTTATTCCTCGGGTATGCGCACAGCAAAATTTAGCCTTTTTTAACTAAATCTTTCACACCATTGTTTGTCGGAGCATATAATAATACATTTCGACCGTAGTTTTTCAAATAGAGTCGAAAGAACTACATGTTTTTTAAAAGATTTTGCACAGAAGCGTAGAGAATCCGATTATGTAGCATGGTTACGTGACAAAGTCCTCGTTCTTTGGCACCCAGCGTTTTGAAACTCTTTCAGGATATACTGACGGTTGATTGAAAACCATGGATCCCGAGGAATGAAGAATGATAACTACCAAGGTTCCGAATTCTCGCTCACTCTCACGATAATGAATTTATCCCTCATAGCAATTTTCAGCGATATGCTGACTTACGATTTTATCCGTCAATAAAACAAAGCGAAAATAGATAATTACACATTTCCACAGCTGTTACAAGTTTGTTTTCTCTTTCTCCTATCAATGGAGAAGTGTTCCTATCCATCGCCACGAGCAGTAGTTGCTTTTATGCACCAAATTAACCACTACCTTCATCAAGTTGGCGTGGTAGCATGGTTAGCGTGCACGCATCGTGGTTGTTTTTGTCCCAGGTTCGAATCTCGTCGCCGGCACTAGTTTTTGTTTATCCACATAGTGATAATTCTTGGTGAGTAAAAATATGATGGAGTGAAAAAGACATTATACCCAGAATGGAACGATTTTCGGTTATCCTCCGTTGAAACTCTACTCGCTGTGAACTATACTATCTAAATGCATACATTTTTTCTTATGGAAGGTGGAACGTTTCAGCATTAACTCACATCAAGGCGTCAATTGGCGCGCGGTGTACGTACGGGCCCATCGATCGCAAGGCCCTTAGTTCGATTCCAGGTTGCCTCGAAAACATTTTTTGTTCTCCAAGTTTGGTTTCATACGACAAAGCTATGAATTTCAACCCGATTTATTGTGGCGAATTTTCATTAGTGGTTCCTATGTATCTCGATAGTCCATTTGCCTGAGTGTAGGGAAAATAAATGTGAGCGATAAAAGATGTTCACGAGATGAAGCGAATAAGCATTCTCCTTACGTGCGAAAATTCGTAGATTTCGCATCATTGATACGAAAATTCAGAACCCTGAGAACAACGAATCGTGGCGGAACCCGAGCAGAAGAAAAATGGTACTGAATACCAAACTGAATTTCCAATACTAACAACCTGAATAAGGTATGAATGAGCCCTGCAAAAAGAGGTACAATACCTCAAATAATATCTCATGCATGTTCTACTGATTCCAAACTGATATTTAGACCAGGTATTATAATACCTAAATAATACATGATGGATTTTCATATAAAAGTGAAATTCCAGCAAAGTCCCTATGCATATGATCATTCATTTATACATGATTCCATGCTTTTGCATTTAGTACCTCAAAAGGAATAAAATATAAACTATTTTAAAGCAATCCAGCTCTACTCACACCTCTTAAGAGTGTCGAAATTACGAGTGCAATCATTTGAAAGTAGTTATTGCCTTTCCCACGGAGATGATGCTCCCTGTTATGCTACACTTCGATAAAATTTGAATATCTAAAACAATTGACTCCACACGAGTGTATGTTGCAGCTAGGTTCATCTGCCAGTTCATTTCAATTTGACTAGCAATCTCAATTAAGATTTTAATAGCCATTATGCAACTTCATCTTATAACAACATGAACAATACCACCCTGCGCCAGGTGTAATCGCGTACTCGCTCAGCATTCGTTTTCATCTTCAGACCACCCTTGCACCGTTATGGATGCATCTTGCTTCTGCCTGATGAAGCATTATTTCAACGCTTCTGAGATCCATATCTACATGATTGACCATTATGAAGCGTTACAAGCTTTACCGCGAGCAGCCCAGCGGGATAGACTGGTGACATTGATTCGCATCGTGCCCCATAAACTGCGATGTCTTTGATGATTTGGTTCCAAATACCTAAGCCTCTCTCTGAAGACGAAGATGATGTGGAAAATAATGAAACAAAATTCACTTCCTCATGGTAGGTGGCTTAGTCCAATACATAGTGGGTTCCTACTACGAAACTACAAATCTCCGGGTGGTCTTTGATGCATAGTCATTTCGTAGTAAACTAATTGCTTCATTTTTTTTTTAGATTTGGCCTCTCACTTATGGTGATGACGTATCCACGGGTTACTCACAGCCATACTATGTGTAGGCTTGTCATAGATTTTGGAGCTTCTTGAGGTTATGAAACGCAGTTCGCAATGTTTCAAACTATGTCGCTGCAGCTTAGATAGTGGGTGGATTAATATTTCACACAAATCAGAATTTTTGCTGGGAAGAGTTTAAATTGAATATAATTGATAGAATATAATATAATTAGAATAGAATTGTAGAAGAACGCTATGTAAAGTGGGTGACAGTGCCTTTAAACATTCCTGACTGTTACAAGCTATGAAAAATGTATATGCTTTACACTTTTTAATGTTTATGTGCCATTCTGTCTCAAATTCCGAACATAACTCATTGTTCAAACACTTTATTTAAACAAAAATCATTCATATTTCTTCGTGTGATGGAATGTTATTTTAAAATTATAGTCCTTTACATTCAAAAACTTTTGAAATAACAAATTCTTACTTTTGAAATCGCCACAGTTTGGATCATGTTCGAAGATTGAGACAAAACGGTATACTACCGGATGCATAATTATGATGATGATGATGATGCTCTTGACGCTGAGTGTCAGTGAGGGTACCAAACCATCAATTTAGGCGTATTGGTGGAATTAGTTTGCCAATGGAGCGTGTGTACACTAAGGAGAAAGTAATTGAATTTGAGATGAGTCAAGTCATACCTGGGGAAGGAGGCACGCAAATCTGCCCGCAATTTAGTGAGAAGGTCTGTTACGGAACCAAATTGACGCAGTGTCATTTCACTGTCCATTTCCGGTGGAGCTGGTATGGGTGATCTATGTTGGAAAAGTATTAAAGTTGATGTAGAAAACGTTTTCAGGGCTCAGGAGAACAATACCTGTATTCCGAATTTTTGTGTGGCAGAGTGTGAGATCGGTTGTCGGGAAGTTGTTGTTGCTTATCATGCTTAGCTTCTTCACCAGGTGATGTATCGTAAATTGATTTAAAGTTTCCATTGGTACCACGGCGGCCATACTTTTTCAACGATATGACATAATCCTCCGGATTGAACACTGGTGGGCGTTGGTTCTCTTGCTGAAATGATAGAAAGAGTACGGTTTATATATTAACATGCTTGTACTTATTGCATTCACTTTAAAACAGATCATCTCAAGTTATTCGTAAATTTGTATATCGCTGGTTTGGTTTTACTAAAATCAATTAGCTCGCGCCTGCGTTTTTGTTTATTTCTTCAGTTTGCTACCGTTTTTGAATTTTTTGTTTTTCTTTGCAATAATACGATTTGATACAATGTGGATTTTAGTTGAAACTCGAAGTAGCGTGATTTTTTTTGGTTCGAAAGTTTGTAAACGAACAATAGTATTTTTTTCTTCTTTTATAATTTAAATAAATAGTTTCGGAAGGATCTAGTGGATTTCTGCTTTTAACTTAATACTGAGCAGAAAAGATAAATATTAATTAAATAAATAAATAATGTCTTCTATTTTGAATGCTGGCAGACAGAGATTAAATAAAAAACACAAACAACAGATGCCCTGGGTCGATCACCAGCTTTTCAGGTGAATCCTGGCCTCGCACTACTCCTTAATTCCAAATCCGTAGCACTTATGCTATAATAACATTTCCTTCCACTATCCCATGTTTACGGTAAAGATGGGCGTGGCCAGGAATAATGATATTTTTGTTTTTAATATTATTGTTTAAGACTGGAGCAAGGTACACCCACCGGCCTTGGTCCTGGAAACAATCTGGATGAGATTATTAAAAATAACCATAAAAGTTTCTAGTATCCAATCTACGAAGTACACCGTAACTACGTTAACGCTAACCGTTACTTTAAAACAACACATCTCTAAAAACTATTTTATTATTTGTTGATTCTAATGGACAATACAGGTATATTGCTTTAAAAACGTGAATTTCGATTACTATTTCGAGTCATATTCAATATACATACATTTTGCAAATCTACTCTTGTTGATAGGGTGCCGGGACCAATGGTTGTTATATGTACCAGTAGATCCCAAGAAACAATTTTTGCTTTGAGAAAAGTTTCTCAGAGCTGTTTTATTAAGCTGTTTGTTGCCTTATTATTGACTTAGTTAAAATTAAACTATTATTCAAGCCTTATTCGCCCAGAAATGGAGAATCTATTCAACAACAACCATTTTATTAGCGTAATCTAGTACATGTTTATTCAATGACCTTACTTCGGCTGTCAAACAATAGTAACATTATAAATAAACTTTATAATGTTTATTCAACATTTTTTCCACCAGGTATACAGGGAACATCCAGAGATGCTTATTAGACGTTTGTTTGACAGGATTTCATGACGTGTTATTTCTAAATTGTCGAAGAAAAGTTGTAGATACCATTATTACTCATGATAACAAGTGTACAAAATAGTAGACTTTGTTCAGCATTCGTTCAACAACAACACATGCTGAGCACAGTTTGTTTAAGTGTTTTGTTCAACTGAATTAGACATCATATTTATTTATAGAATTAATTGTATAAACGTACAAAAAGAGGTTTTTTTGATGTTTCTTCAACATTTACTTTATAATGGAAACAGCAATAACATTGATAGTTGATTGCGCACTTTATTTAATACTCGTATCTGGATGCCTAGGAATTTGATGCTTCATTATTAAATTTCAATTAATCAAACATTGTTGCGATGTCGGGGCTCGAACTCAGGACCTTCCGATTTACAGGCGCATGCATCTCCACTGCTCCAACCAAGGATATATAGATCAGCAGGTTAAGAGCAGTATTTGAAGATAGAATAATCGAACAGATTATCGTACATATGTTGTTTAAACATTGTCTAACTATGTTGCTTGCCTTCGGTGTATGTAAACATCATTGTTGAACATTTTGCTTGTGGAAAAGTCTCAAACGCAAGCTTTATTTCAGTTTATTAGAAGATGAATAATCACCTTATGAAAATATGTTGTTCAATTTACACTGTACAAAGGCTATTTTTGGAATGATAGTGATTATAAGTAATAAGGACTTCTTCAACTTTTCTTCCACGATTTAATTAATACTCGTTATAAATCACTGTTAGACAAACGCTGAACAAGCATTTCTGAATGTTCGATGGATAACTGGTTGTGTTATTGTTAAATACACATTGTAGTGTCTATTCAAAATGTTATTACTGTTTAACAGCCAATGTAAGGTCATTGAATAGACATCTACTTTATTACGTTGATCAAATGGTTTATTATTAAATAGATCTCCATTCTGGGCGATTGAAGCTTGAATAACAGTTTTATGTTTACTAAGACAATCATTAAACAACCAATAGCTGAATAAATCAGCTCTCAGAAACTTTTCTCAAGGGAGTAATTGTTTCTTGGTAAGTTGAACAATACGTGTGATTACGATGAGCCTACAACTGTGTTTTAGAGCTTTTATAATACGGGTGGTTGAAAAGTTGAATTCAAAGCTTCTCAAAGCAAATATATCATCACTGCCGTTTCGACCCATTTAATTATTGTTGAAAAAGTGACGAAACAAGTGCTTGTTATTCAATTGTATGTCGCATATGGAACAACAGAGTCCGGATCTATAGAAACAACTCATCTTCAATTATAACAGAGAGGCTTTTACACAACCAAACTAAATTATCAACCAACGTTGCTTTAACTTTAGTTCTGCTTACTATTAAAATGTCATGAAAGTGAGGAACTAAAGCGCTGCTAAGAATATATGCAACATTTGATCATCACTTTATACAACTTACGCTTTTGTTCAACTACCAAGTCTGCTATAAAGCTTTAGTTAAGCAGGCAAGTTTCTTAATCGCCTACAATTGTTTCTTGGGATTGGTACTATGGAATAAAACGTTTATCTTTCGACAAAAATGACAAGCGCTTTTTTTGGTGGATAGATCACCTCCAATTTAGTCGATATGCCAAAGCTTTTTATCTTATCAATAAGTCATATGAATAAATAAGTTTTCGCAAAAAAGTTAGCTCCCTTGCACCAGTAGTTGCTTCGTGTTCCAGTAGTGGATTAACTGATAGACGTTTGGAATATAAAACAAAAGAAAAGTCCCTTAGATGCTCTTTATGCTTCTTTAGAAAGATTTTAGTTGCTGCTCTGAGGGAAATATGTAAAACCCCTGTAGGAAAAAAAAAACTAATTTGTTTGAAATTCCTTGCATCACCACTGAACGGCTACTACTGGAGCACTGGCAGCACTACTGGATTACGTGGCTCAAGTGATTTGATGCTTAATAAATAGTTTTATCATCATTTTTATATTTTCCCCTTACAGAAGAGGTAGAAATTTTTCGACTGACGCCAAAAGATCTCTTTTAGGACTTTTCGTTATTATGTTATGATTTTTGTTTGCTTAGGTAGTCCACTATTGGCACTGGAACCCCAGTGAATTTGAGTTATGGAGCAAATCTTCTTCATATCCCCTCATGATACTGGGTGCGTTACGACTAACTTTAGGGAAGATCGGGTAATATACCCCAGTGATGCATTTGAATTGAACGTGAGCCAAAAACGAACGGAACGCGTTCCATTTTTTGCTCAAGAACACTGTAAGCTTTCTTTCTTTCACTGTAAGTGAACTTTCGAGCTGCATACCACCGCTGCTCAAGAACGTCCCGTTCAGTTCAAATCAGTAATCAGAGCTCATTCGTAAGATATGGGTTATTTAGTTACCATCAACTCCTTTTGGCATGGAAATGTGTTATGTAGGGGAATGTGGGGCAAGATGAGCACCCGGGGCAAGATGGGCACCCATAGTTTGTGTCGTTCCTACCGATTTTTTTTTCAATACATTATTTGGGGTTCTGAAGAATATCATTATATTGATATGATAGCCATAAATTTCAGCTAAAAAATCAATAGCACAACGTAAATATTGTCCAAAATACATAGAAGTCCAAACATTAACCTTTTCATATAAGATTTGTTCGTTTAAAAGTGATATTTTTGTTGCGTAAGCAAATTAATTCATACGTTTTTGGCCGTATAGTTATAGAATAATCTTCTGTAGATAATCAGGAGCAAAACTTTTTATCGAATTTAAAAAATATTTCAATTGTTTTGATTATATTAATAAATTTACACCCTTGGGGCAAGATGAGCACCATGTTCAAAATTAAGTAAAAGTGTGAAATTATAGACCCACATTTAGCTGTGAGCTTGACTTACGGTATCTTCTTTGCACAAAACAATTTTTCTAAAAAATATACAAACAAACAACAAATTTAATCGTTTTTTAAGTAAAATCTTAGCAATTTATGAAAAGTTATTTATTTTCTGATAAAAGTTTTAAAAACTAAGCTAGTTGAAGATAAATAATATCAGATATTAAAGGTAATATCTTGGGATATTGCAAGCATTGAATAATAATAGTTTTCTTTAGTAAATTGCATCTTTTTATGGGGGTGCCCATCTTGCTCCGCAGTTTTTTTGACCGATGATAAAAAAGCTATTTTTTGAAGTGTTATTTGGAAAACTATTTATCACTTTTTAAAACTTTTAATGGTTGGAGGTCAAAGTAATAATGTAAAAGATAAGGATGGTTACCAATTTTACCAAAATAATAACGTTTAAGTAGGCTTAAATCGCGCTTATCCTTAGGGTGCTCATCTTGCCCCGCCTGACCCTATCCGCTAAATTAAATTCAGTTCAATTTTCGGCTCTCTCGGGTTCACATTTTTGAACTGAACAATGATCAATCCTGCTTGATCTCTCCGTTCAACAATTTGAACTGGAGAACGCAAAATTAAAGCATTCAAATGCATCACTGATATAACCCTGGCGAGAGCTTTGGTAGAGCGCTGTGAACCTAAGCGTATGTTTTCTATATAAGATGGACCTATAACAGGGATACACTAAGGCAGAAAACTTAATAATTTCTTAAGGAAAAAATATAATTTGGCGTCACAACGATTATTGTTGAAATTTTTTAGTTTCAATTATGATTTTGGTGAAGAATTTAATTAAAGAATTTCATAAGTAAATCAATGAAAATCTGTAAACTACGCAATGATTATTGCCTAATTAAAATTATCAATTATTATTTATTTGCCACTTAGTTCAGGCATGCTCAAAAATCAACATGTTTGATATAATATATTCGATAAACTTAAGTTGTACCCAACCCAAATGTACCCAACATCGAAGGCGGAGCATTTCTTCTAGCGATTGCTATGGAAATTATTTCAAGTAATGGTTCTTAAGCAATTCCAAGATTTCACGTATGAAACTAATGATCCCATTTTCGAAATGGTTAAGCATCCAGTGAAACCAATATTTGGCTGATTCATAATTCATGATTTAAGAAAAACCTAATTATTTTTACCTCAGTTTAAAAATCGTTTGCAGCTATATTCCGCTTCAATCAACACGATCGGCAATTTTCAGTTGACAAAAACGGAATAATTTTCTTTGACAAAATATTTTACAAATTTGAAAAGAAAGTTCCAGTTTCATCTTATAAAAGCACAGTGGATTTCAAAAAAAGTGTATCACAATTATATCGAGATCTGTTACAAATAACAAATTTTGTTTCATGTTTCAATCTGAGTTGATGGAGGAAATTATAACACAATTGAAACGAAATCAGTTATAATAACAAAGGCTGTTTAATATTTGTTTCAATTTAAAACATAATTATAACACAATTTGTTTTTGAAAACTTAATAGAAATTGCATACATGCTTATAATTATGTAAAGAAAATAAGAAATTTTGTTATAATTCAGTTATGGAGAATAACAAAATGAGTTATATTTTTGATTGAATTATATCAAATTATGTTTCAATTATGTTTAGTGTATAGGAAATTATGTTATAATTTTTGTTTTTTTTAACTACTAACCAGCCAAAATTAGTACATATTTTATTAAAAAATATCGACTAATTGAGAAACAAAATCAATTACAACTCTGTTGTAATCCACTGATCGGGTTGATGTTAAGGAGCTGTGAGGAGCATTTAGACTGTTCATTCCTAGAGGTTTGTAATGAAACTTGATTGCAGACTCATTTCAATCAATATGATTTTGTAATAAATTATTTATAGTTTTAGTTTTCTTGGTTAGAATTTCAATATATGTAATAAAAAATAATAAAACGATAATCACATGAATGTCCTTTACATCATAAGGTGCGTCTTATTTGTAAAAATAACAACAAGGAAATGGGTCAAGCTGATCATTGTTTTTTTTTTAAGATTCAACAGGATACAACTTTTTTTCTACTGTTCATCTTCATCTTTCTGCTTCTTCTTTTTCTTTATGGCATGTCATCCCAACTCTGCTTAGTGTTCTTATAAACACTTGCCAACATACATATTTTTCATTTTTGGCTACACTCGATTGATGATTAAATGCGGAGTTATGTTGCGAAAGTTTTGCAAACTAAAGTTTATATTTACGGTTTCCTGTGCTTTGTACAGCCAAAATCTTACCATAAAAAATATTGTGGTGATCTTTCTTCTAAAAATATTACTACCAATTTCGACAGGGATGTAAAAATCGCCAATCTAGAACAGCACCACCATCGCTTTTTAGCTTCACGTTACATCACGACAAAACTAACCTAAAGTTATAGTTTTTTGTTGAGTTGAAATGGTCGGCGTTAAGTCAGAGGGGACCAAGTACAACACTTGGGAAAATTGGATTATTCTCTCATTAGAAGCGAAATTACCTTACCTCCGTTACACTTTGATCAGATTTGATAAATGCTTTAAACTGCGAGAGATATGTGATAAATTTACTTTGGATGATTAATAAAATCGATAAAAGTGTGCAGTCAGAGTGGACCAAGTGCTTATTACCATAACAGCGAAAATAACCAGCGCTGAGGAAATGGAAAACATTTCAAAAGATTTGTCAGATTTTTTGACATCGAATGGTTCCTCTACACATCCATCAATTTTCCAACTATCGTAATGCCACTGATTTCGGTATTGACTATATGGATTACACTGCGGAACACGTTTTTGTCTCCAGCACCAAAATACCGCTATTCACTTAATTAAGGGTTGCTGATTCCATTGCCGTTTTCAGAAATATCATAGCACGTCTAGTTTTTGAGGTATTGACTGTTGAAAATTCAAAAATTGACTATTTCAGCCAACTTGCATGCAAGTTTGCCAGCTTGTAAGGTAATATATTGGCTTAATTTGCCACAGAATTCAAACTTTATGTGTATAACAATACTTATCATCAAAGTTTGTATTACTTTCGATACGGAAAAGTTATTTTTTGATGGTTTAGAGAATTGTTGTATTTTGCCATATAGAAGAAACGAAGAATTTTGTATGGAGACTGCAAACATGTTGAAAAAACGGTTTAATCGAAATTTAATCGCGCAATTTCAACCAAATTATGTCTGAAATGAAAGTTCAAGTTCTATTTTGCATGTATGGTGGATTAGATTACAAAAAGTATGATAAATAGTACTTTAAATTTCATGTAAACATTAATAAAACCAGTGTTTTTTACAACTTTAGCGACCTGTAGCTAAAAATTGTGACGTGCTGGAACATTTCTGAGAATGGCACCAGATTCAGCAACCCCAAATCTACTAGAGACACATAATTTGATCCTTGAGACACGCAAAAATGTCATTTTTGTTACGCTGTGTTATTGAAGAATTTACGATACTGGTGTCGAAGGGTCTTGATAATCTGTTTATCTTAGAGATATACACTCAGTTTGACCATGAAAGCATCAAATGATTGTTATTTTCCCAGAAATTGTTCAGTCAGAGTGAGCCAACTCACTGAGCGGTGGTCTTTAGTGCAGTCAGAGTGGACCAAGTACACATAGTCCATCAAAAAATCATTCTATCATAGGTTTGGATTATGATTTTTCATGATTATCACTTCACATTATATTGTTTGAAAGTAACAAAATGATGTGTAGAAATATTGAACCAAAATTTAAACGAGTTCAAAAATTACAGAGCGTTAGACTTTAAACCCATTTATCTCAAAATATGAAAAATGTCACTTGGTCCACTCTGACTTAACGCCGACCAAATAATATTAAATACCAAGGGGATGCGAGCTCGATCATTTAGGTTGTTCAAATTTGAATATTGCTGTTTGCATTTGGGAAGCAAATCTAGACTAAACGTCCTCCAAATGCGGTAACACAAAACAATCAAAGGACACCTAGCAACAATTGAATAAATCACCGCCGCCCTAGCAAGAAAAATCTATCTTTGACATCGCATTTCTTGTAAAAAATCTTACCGCGTTTGGTGTTCCCGCATTTAATATTTGCATTTCAAATGCACACAGCAATACATTTTTTTTCCATGAGCGCTAACCGTTGTTTGTTTGGTTGTCTCGCAGGAAACCACAGTAAAAGTGCACCCTTAAAATACTTCACACAAATCTTCAACATTTCGGTGTAGGCAATTAACCAAGGGATTGCTAAGAGTATCTTTTTCTGTTGCCTCTTATAAAACGATAGCGGAGCTCACCCATACGAATGTGCACATCAACAAAGTAGCTGATGCGAATGTGGGGAAATGAACCACGGCACACAAATTCAACGCATTACTTGCGTTTCATTCTTGAAAAATTGATTCACACTTCCTTTTTTGTCTGTTATCTATGGTTTGATTTTCCGAAGAAACATTTGTTTTTTTGCAGCTTCAGTAGATTTCGTTGCGCTTCATGCGTTTTGTACTGTTTTCTCTCGTAGGAAAAGGTAGACATCTGAAAGTATAGGTATGAGAGTGAAATTTGACTCTGGAGTATAAATGATGCTCCCGATAAGGAGGCACAGCTCAAGCTGTCAAATTCCATAGTGAAGAAATAATACGCCATCCCCCTGCAATTAACCCAATACACATACTAATCCAGCAAGTTCTTAGCCGTATGTTAGTTAGAAACATATTTCAGAAACGTTGTAAAATACTCATGCATAATTTAGACCAAGTACAACTTTTATCAACAGTTGGTGGTCTTTGTGTTATACAAATTATATAACATTTTTTAGCGTGGCGAAATCATGACCGTACGTTTCTAGGCACACTCAGATCATTTTTACAAAAATTCAGGATTGACAGCAGCCTGGCTGCTTGTTGATTTCCAATTCGCATCCCCCAGTTAAATACTAGTGGTCCCATCAAATTTGGTTTTGCCATCAAGTAGGCTGCTGAAAAATGGCATTAATTATCCCATACAAAACGACATGTACACCCAATGCTAAAGTCAGCGTGATTTTCCGATGGGTCATTTGGCGGCGGTAGTGTGTAAACGTCAGAGTCTCTACGTCTATCAAATTAGAAAATCAAATAAAAAATTCTTAATTGACATGTTATTTAACACTTCAGTCGTCGCGCTGTTGTATTTTGCACAACACTGCTGAAAAAAGCTCGCTTCTTGTTCACAACAGCAGCGTGGTGGTTCTGACGGTGGCAGACCGCGCGACGACTGAAAGGTTAAGAAAAAAAAGAGGTCTCTGCGATTCTCCTAAGTACGTTTTCAACTAATCACATATTATAGTTGTTGGTAGGACGTGGCCAGAGCAACTCTTGATTGTTGAAGGATGGGTCAATCTTGTCCAATGTCCAATTGATTGGTGGATAAGAAGAAGTCAGGGGCCTTCCTTAGTCGAGTGGTTAGAGTTCACGGCTACCTAGCAGTCGTGCTGAAGATGTCTGGGTTCGATTCCCGGACGGTCCAGGATCTTTTCATAATGGAAATTTCCTTGACTTCCCTGGGCATAGAGTATCACCGTATCTGCCACACGATATACGAATGCGAAAATGGCAACTTTGGCAAAGAAAGCTCTCAGTTAATAACTGTGGAAGTGAACATTGAACACTAAGCTAAGAAGCCGGCTCTGTCCCAATATGGATGTAATGCCAAGAAGAAAAAGAAGAAGAAGATAAGAAGAAGTCAAACCTTATTGAATCGTATATGCCTTGAAACCTACCACGAATCGTAGGGGCTCAACATTAACATAATGTCGAAAATTGAACTCTGAGGCTATTGAAAAGTATTTAAACTGCTTCAAAATAAGCATTTTGTTTAAATTCTAAACATTTTGAAAATTAAAAATAAAAGCGTTTTTTGTTTGTTGATAAAAACGGAATAATTGTTTGACGAAATCGGAAAGTGACAAAATCGGAGCGTGACAAAATCGAAACGTGATAAATACGGAACATACCAGTAATTGTCAACTAGGGGGGCTGAAAAAAGTTGTATGTATTAATGGTCTTCCAGATGTCTAGGAGATATGAGACCCATATATCCGTCGTTTTACACGTGCAGCTATTCGGCAAGACCGTGATGAGGGTCGCAGGTTCTAATCTCGCTGATTAAGGATATTATTGGGTAAGAAATTATCTCGTGTTACCGAAGCACAGAGTATTTTCGTACCTGCCGCACGATATACAAATGTAAAATTCTTAAATTAGCTAAGGAAGCTCTCAGTTGACAATTTGGCATGAAGCCATTTGGCATAATGCCGTTTGGCAGAATGCCATTTGGCAAAATGGTCATTGGGCATAAAAGCAATTTGGCATAACGGCCATTTGGCATAATTTATAAAAGGAAACAATTGTATTAGTTCTTTTCTCTGGCATTAAAAAATGAAGAGCCATGGAAAATTTAGTGATTGAAATTAGAATAATGTTTGTTCAAAATAAGTTTGGTTTACCGGAAAAAAGACAGATATTGGTCATGATATAAGTTTCCTATCTTTACACTTCAAACTAGAAAATATCGCAGGAATATTTTATTCCAATTTTCCAGGAATCAAATTTTGTTTTAATATACGTTATATTGGTGTACAGTTATTAATTCAGATAAGTAAATTTCACCTTCTTTCTCACATTAGCTGTTACTTTGGGTTTGAATTTAAGTGAAGTATAACTTTTATATGGTTTCGATTCATAATACGGTCGGTCACATAAGCCCTGAAAATATATCATTCTGGATGATTTCTCAGCGTTATCGATCATTCAAACAATTTAACTTTTAAATGATGGGTAAAGATTCTGATTCTGCAACATAATTAATTTAAAATAAATATAAATGTGTGGACTTTTCATGATTCTTGTTCTAGACGGTTCCTCACTTTTGCCTTACACTCCGGACACTTTTATTCGAATCTCGGACAGCTCGTGGAAATCATAATAATAAATGTCAAACCCTCGATTAAAACCACCCAACCGGTAGGCAGACGTCTATGTCAGTTGACCTAAATGAGTTGAGCAATTAAAATTTGCATGGATATCTATTAAACACGCTAATTAAAACAAGCAACGAAAGTAAGGTCTTCTAAACTGCAAATATTGAAAATTTTGTGTGAAATGTTTCTTATACAAAGTGTCCGGATTTTGAATCAGAACCCAAGGTAAATCTATGTAAATGAACATCGATATTGACGTGCCTACAAATCGCTCCTTAACAAACTCGGAAGAACAGCTCATGTTTGAAAGAAGGTAAAATTTCTAATGCTGAATTATTTACCGTGTACCAATAGCAGTTAAAGCATCTCTTTTGGAATTTTCCTTCTTTCGAGCATTGGCAGTTCTTCATACTTAGTTTCAGTTCCCTTAAGGATTAAGAACAAGCTTAAACTTTAAGTGACAAAATCGTGGCATAACAATGATTTAGGTGAGCTTTCTCCCTAGCACCATCTATATAAATAAAAATGGAGTGGTGTTTGTTCTTCTTATTCTTTCTGGCGTTACGTCCCCACTGGGACAGAGCCTGCTCCTCAGCTTAGTGTTCTTATGAGCACTTCCACAGTTATTAACTGAGAGCTTAACTAGGCCAATGATCATTTTTGCATGTGTATATCGTGTGGCAGGTACGAAGATACTCTATGCCCTGGGAAGTAGAGAAAATTTTCAACCCGAAAAGATCCTCGACCGGTGGGATTCGAACCCACGACCCTCAGCTTGGTCATGCTGAATAACTGCGCGTTTACCGCTACGGCTATCTGGGCCCCTGGGAGAGGTGTTTGTATGTCACGAAATAACTTGAGAACGGGACACCCGATATGCACATTTTTTTCACTGTTGTCGTCTAGAAGGGTTCCGACGTGTTCGTGTGACGAAAAAGTTTAGAGAAGTTGTCGGAAAATTTGGTAAAACGGGAGTGTACTAATATGTAATTTTGTATTGGAGATTCCATGACATTTTCCAATAGCCTACTTTATGACAATACAAAGTTTGCCGGGACCACTAGTATATAAAAAATACACGGTGCTCCCCTGACCGTTATTATCAGAAAAAAATCTCCATCAAAACTGTGCTCACCAGTCGATTTCTATAGCTAAGCTGCATGTCTGGGCAAAATTTTAAAAAAAATCGTAGGGCCCGTTTTGAAGTTACGCCCTTTTGAATGTGTAAGTCTACTAATTCAAAGAAAATTTGAGATATTTAAACGAGTTTTCATTGTCCGTGATTATCAGAATAGATATAATATTAAAATTTGAATTAAAGTTGGTTTATATAGTTATTTGTAACTTCTGGGAGGAGTTTTGAATGAGAAAATAGACGAAATTTGGAGTTACGTCCTTTTGGAAGCGTAACCATTGAAAACACTAGTTTTAAATAGATTAATTAGGCATTCTTTTAAGCAGGCATTCCGTTAAGCATGTTCGAATGTTTACAATGACACATTGCACTTACATGAGCTTCGTGGCCGTGCGGTTAGCGGCGTCAGTATTATGCCACGGGATGTGGGTTCGATTCCCGCTCCAGTCGGTGAAAACTTTTGGTCAAACGAAAAAATCATCACTGGGCTACTGGATGTTCCGTGTGTTGTCCGTTGCCTAATGTTTGTAATTGCTCAGTCTGTGCAGCCTTTGGCTGACGACGGTGTAAATTGTCTTTTCAAAGTCTTTAACAATTGATTATTTTTTCAAAGGCTCAAGCGCTGTAAGGCATTACGGAGCAATTTTCGTGTCATTATTATTATTTATAAAATATTGTTATGGGCCTCGGCACTGTTTTGATTTTGCATGGGATTTTGACTTTTACTGGCCTTGTTGTTCACAAATTTCAAGGTAGAGGGAAAGAGACAAGGAGATTTATGTGCAGAGCCCCATGGCCCAACTAGCTACCTTGGGCCTTCCTTAACCGACTGGTTAGAATCCGCGGCTACAAAGCTTAGCCATGCTGGAGGTGATTGGGTTCAATTCCCAGTCGGTCCAGGATCTTTTCATAATGGAAATTTCCTTGACTTCCCTGGGCGTAGAGCATGATCGTACCTGCCACACGATATATGAATGCGAAAATGGCAATTTTGGCAAAGAAAGCTCTCAGTTAATAACTGTGGAAGTGCTCATTGAACATTAAGTAGAGAAGCAGGCCTTGTCCCAGTGGGGACGTAATAACAATAAGAAGAAGCAGAAGCTTCCGGCTATTGCTATTGTACTGCCTCAGAACATGAACTTCAATTGCAGAGTAATGCACAATTGGCCAAACTATAGAACTCTAGACCACTGTCAATACTTTTGTGATCATTAGTAGCATATATGACTACATTTGTATTTTTATTACAAATTATTTTTATTTGTTTTTGGGTTTCTCGGTTTTTTCAGAGCTAAATACTAAAATGTATAAATCGATCAATCCATTATCATGCTAACTCGTAAAGAGAAAGCTTCAGTACTTGAAATATGCTTAAGAAAAGTAATAAACATTCGTTATTATTTGGTTTCATTGAATTTAAATCATAACACTTTCAGAGCATTTTGTTACATGTCTCTCTTGAAAATCAAACTCTCTTGAAATGATTTTATACTTTAACTCCGAATTTCATTAACCCGAGGGTCATCACCCTGAACGCACTATTACACTGAATGCTATTGCCCCGAATATATAATTACCTTGCATGACATTGTCCCGTGATAATGGAATTCAAAGTAATGCCATTCTAGAAACTGGAACTTGCGGAGATGGTCTTCGGGTATTCGGGGTAATGGAATTCAAAGTCAATGGGTATAATTTTGAAAAGATACATAAAATATGGTTAAAACAGAGTTGTTCATGGATTTTACGTAAATTCCAGTTTTGATTACCGGAAAATCGTAAATTGTTCTATGGCCCTATTGATAACCTTGTGAAGTAAAGACTCACCAGCTGCTATGACTCATCACAAACGAAAACAAAAATCATACTCTAGGAGTTTCATAAAGCTTTCCGAATTGACAAAGACAAACATTTAAAATTAAGCTCTGTAAAAAAGCATTTTGTATCGCTGCTTTCTACATTGTTAATTTTATTTTATTCCATACACTACTACCCATAACCGAAAGCTTAACTCGTTAAGTATTCCTTGACGTATACTTCGCTTTGATATACAGCAGGTAACAATCAATTGCATGCAAAAAAATCTGAATCGTGAGCACATGGGTTCACCAAACTAGCCAGAATATTGTTCTGCAAGAATTAAGTTGGTTACATTATGAAATTAGCTCCGTAATGCCTGATAACACTTGAGCCTATGGAAAATCAGTTGATTGTGAAATACTTTGGCGGCATGTAAGTGCAATGTGCCATTGAAAACATTTGAATATGCTCAAAGGTATAAGAATGCCTAATTAATCTATTGGAAATTAGTGTTTTCAATGGTTACGTTTTCAAAAGGACATAACTCCAAATTTCGTCTATCTTCTCATTCAACTTCTCAAGAACTTAAAAATAACTATATAAACCAACTTTAATTCAAATTTTAATATTATATTTATTCTGATGATCACGGCCAATGAAAACTCGTTTAAATATCTCAGATTTTTTTTGAATTAGTGGACTTACACATTCAAAAGGGCGTAACTTCAAAACGGGCCCTACGATTTTTTTAAAATTTTGCCCAGACATACAGCTTAGCTATAGAAATCGACAGGTGAGCACAGTTTTGATGGAGATTTTTTTTCTGATAATAACGGTCAGGGGAGCACCGTGAAATATTGATTTATTTATCCTTCCAGTCGTCGCGCGGTGTGTCACTGTCAGAACCACCATACTGCTGTTGTGATCGAAAAGCGAGGTTTTTTCAGCAGTGTTGTACAAAATACAACCGCGCGAAGACTGAAGTGTTAATAAGGCGACACGAACGAAATGGGCTTATTCTAAGAGTGGAGAATGTGAGAATTCTTGGTCTTGTGTAGCGACTCAAGTGAGGTGAGTCCTATTTGATTTGCACGGTGACTCACTTAATTCGAGTCGAGTATTGTCACCTCGCTATAGGAAATCGAAAACTCTCACCACATCCATCTCATAGAATAATTCCAAGTAAGTAATAATAGCTACAAGCATGGATTGAATATTGCAAGTCGGTACTCGGACGTGATTCAATTCTACTGTTTAGATGCGAAGACGTCATAAATTTGATTAAAGCAGATCATAAACGACTCTAATGACAAGAAAAATAATATGTGAAAATGTATTCCTAAAATTATGCCAAATGGCCGTTATGCCAAATGGCTTTATGCAAAACGGCATTATGCCAAATGGCATTATGCCAAATGAGGTAGAGCCTGCGAAAATGGCAGCTTTGGCAAAGAAAGCTCTCAGTTAATTACTGTCAAAGTGCCCATTGAACACTAAGCTGAAAAGCAGACGCTGTTCCAGTGAGGACGTCATGCCATGAAGAAGAAGAAGTATTGTTTTCAGAAACTGATTAAATTTTGTTTTTTGTGCAATCCTAAGTAAATATTACGCTCAAAATAGGTTACAAACCGAAGTTCCAAATGATGCTATTCAATTCGTGCTTTTACATAAAAATTTTATGTGTTCTATGTTGTTTTATTGAATTTTATAGTTTGGGCTTAACACTAATTGATCCATAACTGTGCGGTCATGGTAATTCAATGTATAATGTTTGATGACTTTCGACCAAATTATTCCCAAATTATTGCTGCATAATATTACTAATATTAAGCGTTTCGCACACGATCATTACCTTGATGTTAGAATTCCAGCCTAATGTCATCTCATTCAAGTCCGGTGGGCCTATCTGTGTGCCTCCGGGAGGACTTTTCCCGGCGCTCGGTGCCATCTGGTAAGAGCAGTACGATATGTCACTGAAACAAGAAAAGAAAAAATAATAATGTAAGTTTACGTCGGACACATAGTAAGCAAGTTTGTAGCAAGCAAGATCTAAATCGACTGACTCGTGATCATCCCGAAAGCCGCAAATCGGAATCGGTGAATTATTGCTTGGTAGTAATAACGAGCGGATGTACGATGAAAGCTGCACGACTTTCATCCTCATTCGATGGTCATCATCTAAGTGGAAAGTTTCCCTTGGGAGACAAAAAACGTTCACAGCGGCATGCGGTCAGTAGCTAGCTTACCGACGAAAGCCATAGTGATGGAAAGCAATCGACCTTTGGGGGCACCATCTGGCAATTGGTACTCTATGATCTTTATGGGCCAGCATGCGGTTTTGTCTACTTTTTACAATGAGCTGTGTATCATAAGTGATCGGTCATCAAATGGTACGTTTTTTAACAGGAGGCATGATTTTGTTCATTTCGATAAAAACGATGATCATATTAGGTAGACAGAGAGCTTCGAAAGCATTTGGGAAACATTAAACGGCATACAATAAGAGGGTTCAATAAAAAAAATGTCAAACAAACTACGTAACGAATTGATTGGAATCATTCAGCGCCCTTCATATTTCGAATTTAGGAAAGACTGGATTCTAAATCTTAAGCTTCTAAGGTTATGTTTACAAAATATGTGTTTTTCCAACCTACAAAGACAAGAGGTACAAGTTTTTAGAAACTTAGTAATGTTTCACAAACAATAAATAATAATAAGCTGTTATATCACTGCTCAAATTGATCGCACTCTATGTAACCTCTTTTTTTATTAAATCACGACGCCAAGATTATGGTATGATTTTCATACATTTCCCATTTAATGATAATCCCCAAAAAACCAATACTTTCATAATTGATTATTTTTATATATTTTTATTATTCGATGAGCTATGTTTTAGTCAGGTTTTGATAAAATTTATATGGCAAGAAAATACTGTTTCATTATATCACCAAAATTTTGTGGACCCGTGGTATAACTGCGAAATTATTTTATTATGGTGAAGATTTATCGAAGCTTCAAAAGTAATTTTCAAAAGCACAAACCTGAGGAACCAGCGTTGACAATTTTATCGATTGGTCATCACCAGCGAGTGAACAATCGAACAAATTTTTGGTGCGAAAGGATCTCTGATTTTCTGGATTTGTACGCTTGAAAACTCCAGGTGTCGCTTCGATACATCTTCACCCTAAAATGAACTTCAGTAACCAGAAAATACATTCATCTGCCAAAACTACAATTTCCGCATTTGTGTTATGGATCATATTCTATGTAGGTGACAACAATATCGCACTTCATGAGTTTTTTTTTCTTTTTCACCATTCGCAATTGGTATTCCTTCCAGTGGAACAATTTTACTTAGATTAAGGAAGCCATTCCTAAATAAAATAACGTATTTACCACAGCTAACACTTTAAAGTTCACCGTAAGTTGAAATCTACATTCGTTTGTGCAGATCATATCTGGACATCTGAAACAATCGAAAAATATTTGCTTTACTGATTGATGAGCTGCATAGCACAAATGTTATGAATTAAGCAGAGAAATGTCGTTTACAAAAACAATTACTACCAGCTTTAGCAATTAAAATGAGAATAAATTTCTTTATAACTTGTTTATTTTCCAACTTTATGCTCTTATCCGGCCATAGTTTTTACTTTTCCCATCTGTAATTTTCATCTTTGTTTCGCTTCGTCCCATACCATATGCTGTGATCACAGCAAGTACCGCAGATACTTATGTCACGTTTCAGCGTCACTAGACATCTTCATTAATGAAACATATAAACGAGAGTATCCGGCACTCCCCGATTGATGCATGGTGTAGGGAAAGAGAGTTCAAAATTCACTCAACGGGTGTGATGGCCTAGCTAAGTTATTCATGGCAGTATTTTAATAACATTTTTTGCAGTATTTTAACAACACGTTTGCGATGCGCCGTTGTGTCTCAAATTTAGAACAGGCTCATATTCCTAACACCTGAATCTTATTTATATATTGTTGAAATAATTCTATGTAGAGTAAAGTGGGGCAAAAGTTTCTTTTTTTGATTTCTAACTAAAATCAACATAAATGTTATAAATCTAGACCCACATTTAAAAATGGCCCAAAGGGACTTGAGCTTTTTTTTTGGAAACTTTGCTGTTTCTTAACACCACTATCGGTAAGATTAGTGTTAACTTTTCCTGATTGATATTGGTGAGCTTGATCGAGTTCAATTGGACTCAACAGCGTCTTGCGAAGCAATTGTTTACCGATGTGTCCTTTTAAAATATTTACCCAGAAATGTCATGGTGGTTCGAAGACCATTCCAAAGCTTTTGGTTTAAGTGAAAGTTAAAATTGGGAAGCGTTAGGAGAAATCTTTCATTTTTGCAAGTGTGAAGGAAATATGTCCTAACTTTTTTGCAATCTACTACATATATCACGCAGGCTTCGTCCTTTGGCGGTGAGGCCTGTGTCATCCGCAAACAAAGATTTTTGACATCCCTGAAATAACTCAGATAAGTAAGATGTGAAAATATTGTATAATATTGGTCCCAAAATGATGTAAGTGATAAGTAGTAACACCAACTATTGCATGAAGTTTTTTAGTTTTGGAGTTCTGATAATTAACCTGGAGTGTACGATTTGACAGATTAACAATATATGTTGAAATTGAAAATTGAAGCCTTTTTCAATTTTACAATCACTCCTTCATGCCAAACACTATCGAATGCCTATGTTTTAGACTAGTAGAATAACCTTCAGATTTGTAGGAACCAATCAAATTTGCTACACGTAAAAGTTGATGAGTGATCGAATGTCCATGTCGGAATCAAAACTGTTCATTGACAAGAAATGATATTTCGTTGATGACTGTGAAAAATCTCACCCGATTGTCGACATTTTAAAAGCTCTAATCACAATTTCATGATAAAATTAGTGGTTCGTTTCCAAATCTCACCTCGTTAGAAAGAAGTAACAGCATGTCCAAAATGACAAAAAAACAAAGTCTAGACAGAATAAACTAATCAACGTTCAAATAAAATTTACGATTCTTTTTAATTTTCCGTCTAAAAACTATCATCAAGGATGATATGAAGATTTCCGCATTTTTATATGGGCCATACTGTAATTTAGCACAATGTTTACCTCGATACAAACGAAACGATTCTACCCCATTACCCCAAATCCCATTTCCCCGAATGCCATTTCCCAGAATTCCATTACCACGAATGTACCATTACCCCGAATTCCATCACCCCGAATGCTATTTCCCCGGTCCCCGGTAATGGCATTCGGGGTAATGGGGTAGAATCAAACGAAACGACTGTTGACAATAAATTTATCAAGTACATAAAACAAACAAATTACACACAATCGATCGTAAGGCATCGAGTGCAGTGCTATACAATTTCATTAGCCTGGTCGTACCCTTACATGGGCTGTAAGCACTCGCCATACGAAGGAAACGATAGAATACACAACGATTAAATTCATGACTTCAAATTATACGTAGAAGCGCACGCCTTCACTTGAATACCTGGAAGAGGTTGGCCGATAATGCGCATACATAATCGAGTCTTGCGATGAATCGAATTTATGATCATGTTCAAACTGGGATGTTTATTCTTTCCGTTTCAAACTAGCCAGATATTATGTGCATTTGCAGTGTATGCATTCTCTATAGGACCGCTCGGCGTGATTCTCTTTGCTATTGTTACCGTGAAACGGGGTATCTTTAGGAAAACTTTTAAGATTCAAAGTATTGTTAAAAAATCCACTAACTAAGCCAAAAATGTGGAGGATTTGAACTTGTGTTATTCACTTTTTTTTTCACACACCACCAGCATTGTTGGTAGGTGGAATTAATTGATTGAATGCACATTAATGCAAACAAACCCGAATCCGACCCGAAGCTCAAACTTTTCAGTGAGAAACTTGGAACCAGACCAAAAAAAAATCTCATTTCTCCATATCTAAAGAATGAGGATGTTTTCAAAATGTTGCTATGTTCTAGAAGAATTCTGATATTGTAAAATATTGCTATTTGTTTCGATACAATTATCAAATCAAAGTATCGATTTACTCTTTAACCTCAACTTCCGAACTAGATTGGGGTTCGTGGAAATGTGCCTTTTTGAGTCTATTGATAGGAAATTCGTCTTAAATGTTCCAAATATTTATGCTCTTTTTAGAACAAATAAGTATGCTAAGTAAGCATATTGAAGAAATGTGTACATGTGAAGAGAATTTAAAATTTCTAAATACAAAATATGAACTGGTAACTAAGAAGTTTGGTATCTTGGCCAAAACTTTTTATTTTGTGTAGATCCTTTTTTTTGATAACTACATGAGTACAACTTAAATTGAAAACCACTGAAAATTGCTTTACGTAATTAGTGAAAGTTTTTATTATTATTATTGTTTTCTTTATTTCCATAAATTTTGAATTGGTGAGATTTAAGCGAGCATATTCAAATTAAGGAAACTAACATATAATAAACAGATTTGCATCGGGTTGGTGGTCTAATGGCTACCACATCTACTTCATAAGCAGAGGTTCATGGGTTCAATCCCTGGCCTATCCCTTTCCTCGTACTTTGTAGTTGTATAAGGGGTCATGCACAAATTACGTCACGCTCTAAGGGGGGGAGGGGGTCGAGCAAAGCGTGACAAGCCTTACAAAATTTTCGAAGGACTCATACAAGAAGTGTGACAAAAAGGGGGGGGGGAGGTGGTCGAAAAATTGGAATTTAGCGTGACATAATTTGTGTACCATCCCTAATTCGCTTGCTTCTACCTTCCACATGGAACAAAAAACAATCTGTCACCAGATTCATGAACAAAAAGTCACGAAATCCTAAAATTTAATGTTTCATGATATCATGACTGTGGGTCACGAAACCATGACCATATTCAAGAATTTGTGTTCTGAGGGCGTTACTCTAATCTAACTGTCTCTATTTTCATCTTAGTCTAAGCGTCTTTTGCTATCGGTGGTGTTTTCGAGTTCAATTAATAAATATGTTTTGTTTGTGATAAAGGGTGAAGTGGAGAGCCAACTTTTCAGAGCTTTGTCGATGTCATTCTTGGCGGCATTTCCGTGAGTTTACAAATTGTTTCACGGCCCAATTAAGCTACCGATGCTCTTAGATATTTACAAATGTACTTGGAAGCTTTCATTCTTACTATTCACCCCCGGCAATAATTGGCGTTAAGTGTTCCAGTTCAACTATCGCCAACACACGCTCCTCTCCTGCTAAAGATGTGGCACTCGTTACGGTTGACATTTTTAGAATATTTTCACGGTGTATTTAAAAAAAAACATCCAGCACAAAAGCGCTTCTAATTTTCATGTTATTTTATTAAATAGGTTCATGATTCAGGGATCTTGTTTCATGATTTCGTGACTCAACTTGTCACTTTTCGACACCAAAATCGGAATCATAAATGACAGGTATTTAAATTAACCCATATCCACCCAGCGTCCTAAAAATAGGACAGAAGCCCCGAACGCCCAGCATCCTATAAATAGGACAGTACTTGTAGTGCAAATATATTGAAAATAAAGAGGTTTAGGAGAAAACTGTCTTCTGCAAAGTTGATCACAGTACTGCTGACTTTAATTTGGTAACTATTTTAATTCATAATCAACTCACCAGGTGGCGAACAGACGCCAACAAATGTCGCACATATAAGCAACATATGAAACAACTTTCCAGCTTACAAATATTGGCAATGAGATACAAAATTGGTGTCTTCGACAAAGTTGAACAACTAAATAATATCTATTCGCATAGAACCTTATAAATTCGGAAAACACTCCCAAGGTGGCGCTAGTGAGCCAAAACTTTATTTGCTTATGCCTTAGTCCAGTTATGAGATACAAAAATGGTGTCTTGTTTATATCTCAGTTCAGTGATGAGATACAACAAGGTGTCTTCGAAAACACTAACAAGGTGACGCTAGTGATCAAATATTTTATTTTTTTATATCAGTCCTGCGATGAGATTCGAAATTGGTGTCTTCAACAAAAGTGTTCAACTAAATGGGATCTATTCGCCCAGAAACATAGCAGTTGGTAAAACTCTCCCAAGGTGGCGCTAGTAGACAAACATATTATTTGCTTTTTTTTTGACAAAGTGGAAGAACTAAATGAGACCTATTCGCCTGGAAACTTATTACTTCGGAAATCACCTTAATGGCACTACTGGGCACACATTTTATTCGCTTATATATCAGTCCACTGATTAAATCCAAAGGAAGCTATTCGCCTAAAACCTTCTTAGTTCGGAAGTCATTCTCATGATGGCGCTAGGCGGCAAATATTTTATTCGCCTATATTGAAGTCCAGTGATGAAAAATGTGGTATCGTCGAAAACGATGATCAACTAAAGGAGATATTTTCGCAAAAAAAAAAAAAAAAAAAAAAAAAAAAAAAAAAAAAAAAAAAAAAAAAAAAAAAAAAAAAAAAAAAAAAAAAAAAAAAAAAAAAAAAAAAGCTGGGAATTGTTTTTATGTGCGAAACATCAAGGAAACAACCAATAAGAAATTGGTCAGCCTGGCTCAAAACAATGGATACTTATTATCGATTCGAGCAACAATCGCTTATTACGGATGCAATGCTCCTTACATTTTTAGATGAACCTTGACACCATTTATCCAGCTTTTTACGCTGGCATAAAATTTGAATCACCCCCTTCTGACATTGCTTGTCTACACTATAATTTTGTTATGGCAGGATCAAGGTAAGCTCCGTGATATTCATAATTTGTTAAAACGTTGGATGTCCTCACTCTTGGTTTTGGAAATTGAAAAATAATTCCTAATTTGCAATTGAATCTATTTCTATTTTTAGGTCAATGGAAAGCGTTTAACAACGGCAACTTGGGGACGTAGTTTGAATAGAGTTTACAAAGCTTTACAAACTGGGCCAAATTTAAAACAAGCTGCGGAAATTGTTTCTTCAGCGAGACTTTCCACTGAGAAACGGATTTTTCATCTGTATTGAACTTTCTGTTGCTTTGGTAATGAGTTTAGAGGTCATTATAAGTTTAAAAGGTTCCTATCGATTTCCCATCTCAACATAGACAAAATGAGAGACGTTTAGGACGCTGTCATAGCAGTCATCCGATTGCTTTCATCCTACGGGAATCTGCTGATGTTCGAACTTCGAACGAACAGTCACGCATCAACCTTTTGAATTTCCATAGACATTGATAATTAATAAGCCTACAATATTATTTCGATCAGGCATAAATTAAATCCTTATCATAGCAAAACCAGTCATGTCGGTTTAAAGAAATCGTACAACTTTACATTTATTCATTATACATTTCAAAACGCATTTCCTAGTACTTTTTCTCACAATTTTAAACAATTTGTATAAAATATAGAGCTAAGCTGGTTCAAACTAAAGAGGGCGGACCCATGGAGGGATCCGAATTTCCATACCATGTAGACACTACTAAAAATAAATACAATTATTAAATAGACAGTTATATCTTTAAAATTAAAATAATGATACTCCTGTAGTTACAAACAAATGTAAATAGAGAAAATTCTTGACAGTTCAATCAACAATCTTAAATTACAGCCTGCTTAAATCAAGCTTTAAAACTTATAAGCAAGAAATGTCAAATATAATTCACCCCTCGTAGTTTTATAGCTAGCATAAAAAGCTGAATTGAAGGCTAAAAGAAGAAAACACATGTTTTCTAGCTGTCGAATGAAGAAAATGATCTTTTGAAGGGAGTGAAGAACGAAAAAAACGACAAACGCACGGAAAAGATCTGGTCCGTTGTCGAGCGGCCGTCGATGAAACCTGCTTGATAACTTCCCACGAACTCGTTTGCTATAGGTGATAGACGACGGAAGAGAATCTGGGATAGCACTTTATAGGCGGCGTTTAGGATGGTGATTGCACGATAATTTTCACACTCCAGTTTGTCGCCCTTTTTGTAGATAGGGCATATAACGCCTTGCTTCCACTCCTCCGGTAGCTGTTCCGTTTCCCAGATTCTGACTATCAGCCGATGCAGACAAGCGGCCAACCTGTCCGGGCCCATCTTGATGAGTTCGGCTCCGATACCATCCTTGCCAGCGGCTTTGTTGTTCTTGAGCTGTTGAATGGCATCCTTAACTTCCTCCATCGTGGGAGATGGTTGATTTCCGCTGTCCGCTGTGCTGACGTAGCCATCGCCTTCGCTGTCCTGACCTTCTGTGCCTGTGTTCTCTGCGCCATTCAGGTGTTCATCGTAGTGCTGCTTCCACCTTTCGATCACCTCGCGTCCGTCCGTCAAGGTGCTCCCATCCTTATCCCGGCACATCTCAGCTCGCGGCACGAAGCCTTTGCGGGATGTGTTGAGCTTCTGATAGAACTTCCGCGTTTCTTGAGAACGGTACAGCAACTCCATCTCTTGGCATTCCACCTCTTCCAGGCGGCGCTTTTTGTCCCGGAATAGGCGGGTTTGCTGTTTCCGCTTCAGTCTGTATCGTTCCACGTTTTGCCGCGTACCATGCTGCAGCATTGCAGCCCGCGCTGCATTCTTCTCCTCTAAAACCTCCTGGCACTCCTCGTCGAACCAATCGTTTCTTGAGCTCCGTTCCACATATCCGACAACGCTTTCGGCAGCGTCGTTAATGGCTGCTTTGACTGTCCTCCAGCAATCCTCAAGAGGGGCCCTATCGAGCTCGCCCTCATCCGGCAACGCTGCCTCAAGATGCTGCGCGTACGCATTGGCGACATCCGGTTGTTTTAGCCGCTCGAGATTGTACCGGGGCGGGCGTCGGTACCGTACATTGTTGATGACGGATAGTTTTGGGCGCAGTTTCACCATCACCATCCAGGTAGTGGTCGGAGTCAATGTTGGCGCCACGATAGGTTCTGACGTCGGTTATGTCGGAGAAGTGCCGTCCATCGATCAAAACGTGGTCGATTTGCGATTCTGTCTGCTGAGGTGATCTCCAGGTGTACCGATACGGGAGGCTGTGCTGGAAATAGGTGCTACGAATGGCCATGTTCTTGGAGGCGGCAAAATCTATAAGTCGTAGGCCGTTCTCGTTCGTCAGCCGGTGGGCGCTGAACTTTCCAATCGTCGGTCTGAACTCCTCCTCCTGGCCAACCTGAGCGTTCAAATCTCCTATGATGATCTTGACGTCGTGGCTTGGGCAGCGGTCGTACTCGCGTTCGAGCTGCGCGTAAAATGCGTCCTTGTCATCATCAGTGCTTCCGGAGTGTGGGCTATGCACGTTGATTATGCTGAAGTTAAAGAATCGGCCTTTGATTCTTAACTTGCACATTCGTTCATTGATCGGCCACCACCCGATCACGCGCCTTTGCATATCACCCATCACTATGAAAGCTGTTCCCAGCTCGCGTGTGTTGCCGCAGCTCTGGTAGATGGTATGATTACCTCTAAACGTTCGCACCAATGCTCCTGTCCAGCACACCTCCTGCAGCGCTACGATGTCGAAACCGCGGGTCTTCAGTACATCGGAGAGTATGCGAGTACTTCCAATGAAGTTGAGAGATTTGCAGTTCCACGTACCGAGTTTCCAATCGCTAGTCCATTTTCGTCGCTGTGGTCTTTGCCGATTGTTCCGGTCCGTATTCTCTCGTTGACGTTCCTGTGCTGATGTGTTTTTACGGTTGGCTTGCAGGGCCTGACACCAACCCCCTAGATTTCCGGAGGACCATTCCCCCTAAATGTTCGGAGGGCCATAGTGCGCAGTTTAGCTTAGAGTCCTTCTCTGGCACTCGGACGATGATCAGCCGCCCCTGACATGGGGAACAGACGCTGTTGTGAGCCGCTCCTAACGTGGAGTACAGACGCTCCAGGTTTGCAGAAGCAAACCCCCCCTTCCCTGTCAGCATACGACCAAAGTTCCCACCGGGGGTTGGTTACCCGATCTTCCCCAAGGTTACTCGTACCCCGGCCAGTACCACGAGGAGGTAGGGATAGGAGTTGCTGGGCAAGAGGCTAAGGACCGCACAAAGGGGTCTATTTTATTCCTGCAGGTACACGAGGTACCAATGGTACGCCATGCCCAGCCATTTACCGCGCCACAGGCAGTGTTGTGAAAAACTCAAATTCTCATAACTCACGATTGAAATTTCCCATGCGTCAGTTGTCAATCACCCAACTCATGGATCCCTAATCATGGATGAGTTGGCTCATTATCGTATTTCCAAAGTTTGCTCATACAAAGCAATGGAATCTTGTTAGTCTGGTTGAATTATAGTAATCCTTCCTAACGCAAACAACAACATTCGGGTTTCACGAGTTTTTGACGGGCCTTAACAACCGAATAATTTATGACAGCTTGAGAGCGACTGAGTGATTTTGCACGAAAAACTCAAGCATGAGATTGTTGAAGCAGATCTCTAATGAGTTTGCTCTCGCGGGAGAGCTCATTGATTAAGATTTGAGTGTGAGTCTGTCAACACTGTTTACAGGTTACTAAATCTACACACTCCGAAAAAATCATGTGATTTTACGTCTTTTGGATGCACATAAAAGAAGCGAGCCGAATAACGCGAATTTATGTCACATTTCAAATACCATAGCGTCTGATTCGGGAAATGCCGATCACAGCGCCATCATTTTCGCGTCAATTAACGTGTAAAATTACATTTTTTGTTCAATACATCTTCAAGAACACATTTTTCTGTCGTTTTATCATTTACATCATGTGTCATTCAGTCATACTATGAATTGCGTCCACAGTAATTTCCATTATTTTTAAGAGTGTATGAATAGTGTACCAGCCTTTCAACGAATACAATTTTCCAAACCATAATTTCACTTAATACTACTCGAAACATAAATATCCATAAAGTAAATAATGAATGTCTTCTCTTTCGATTGCCGGCAGTCAAAAGATTCAATCAAAATACTCTAACTACAAATGCCAGCTTTTCAGACGAATCCTGACCTCACACCACTCCTACCCTCCAAATCCGTAGTACTTATGAGGGTGTCACTGAGTCGAAAGCCTCTCGTAAAGTAAGTGCTTGATCGAGATTTCCTTCCCCTATTCCAAGTAACGGTAGAGCTGGGCGTGGCCAGGTATGGCAATATTTATGGTTTAATATTCTTGCTTAAGACTGGATCAAGGTTTACTCCTTGGCCTTGTTCCTGGAAGCAGTATTTTGAATGTTTTCGCACCATTGCTTCGTGTTGGGCTATATTTTTACGTCCACACTACTCTGTTAAAAATAATGAAGATTAGACGTCATGTAAACTTCGTTTATGCGATGTAAACATGACGTCATGTAAACTTAAATCTCAAATCATATAAAAATGTGTTATATGTCATGAAATCACTCAGGATGCTGCTGGATTACATTACATATAATTGAAATTTACATGACAGATCATGTAAATATCCATGGTGTTCCACGCTCCAACTATGTGCATTATATGTCTCAAAAATGTACACGTTTCGTTAGAACTGTGTATTACTACTTCAAAACTGGTTCTACACGTGCACTTACACAAGAAAACTTGTTAAACTCAACTCATTTCAAAATTGTTTTATGTCAATTAAAATTCATTGTACAGTCATCTCTCCCTTACTCGATATTGAAGGGACCATCGAGTTAGGGAGGTATTGAGTTATAGAACACAAAACCAGTGCAACTGTGATCTAAGGGACCATCGAGTTAGCCATGAAAACCAATTTTTATTATGGTTCTCTAACTCGATATCGAGATACGGAATATCGAGTAAGGGAGAGTTAACTGTATATCGATCTAAAATCCAAAATAATTAGTTATTTTTTCAACACATAGTGAAATATTAATTTCTAGTTGAATTAATCACAATGAAAAATTATGTGATTTTTACAAAAAATTACAGATATATTGAACATGGTACACTTATCCGTACATTTCATTGCCCCATCCTACTGGATCAAATATTATTAGCAGGGTTGGGAAAAAATCTGAAATTCACTCTACAGTAGTCAAACAAAGCCAATCACAGTCAGCGAAGCCAGTGAAACTCACGCCCATCGCTACTGTAGGCAAAAAGCCTTGCAAATAGCAAAACACCCGTTGCTAAGGGCAACCCAAAATTACTGTAGAAAAATGTTCTATTTCCCGCATTTAGAGCCTTCAATGACACTACTGATTTAGAGAAATTCATGAACCCACCCAGTAAACACAAACTCGTATACGATAGCGCATAAGAGTACAAATGTGGAGGCGATATACGTACATGCGCCATAAGGCTGCATGCAAGATGTACGTATATCGCCTCCACATTTGTACTCTTATATCCCATCATATACGATCGTGTGTTTACTGGGCAATATAGGCTACTTGATGAGATTCACGATTTTAAACTACTGTAATGAGAGAGCCACGTGATTTTCGCGAAATTCAAGCCTACTACGATTACCATTCCCAGCACTGATTATTAGCATTCATAGACATTTTATTAGGTTATAATGTACTCAAATGTTGTTTACCTTTAATTTTCTATCGTTCTTAGCTTAAGGACTGTTCATTTTATAAAGTGGACACTTTGTTTATGCTATATATTTTTTATTTATTGATAAAATCGTAATCGGTTTTCTGTGCGTCGTTCAACTATTATTCTACAATGCTATGAAAATATAAGATCTTAGAAAATGCTTTTGGTTGAAGAGCTAAATAGTTTTTCCAAAAACTCTTAAGAAAAGCTGATTGTCAAAAATAAACATTATGTTCGCAAAACAAAAATCCTTACTTTTATGAACAAATTGTATGTTTGTATCCTTTACTATTCTACTAAAGGTGTAGCTTTAAAAAAATGAATTATATTCCACCATTTACTGACATTAGGTAACATTAGTGATATGTCCATTTATGCCCAAATTTGTTGATACACCATCCAAATTTTTTGATAAAAGTCTCATACTTTTAAAATCATGAATGCATATTTATTGATCTACAGCAAATTGTAAACGTTTTTCTCTGAATATTTCAATTGGTAGTCTCAGAATATGTGGAAAATAAAATCGATTTTCAAACAGCAGTGTTGCCAATTTTGATAATTGTCATTGTGCTTTGAAAGGACTTCTAAAAATAAAGCAATTGTTCTTCGATTGTGCTTTAAATGTGACGTGGGGACTAATCAAGTAACTCTAAGACGGCGTAATTTTTTTTTACAAAAATACTATATTAGCACATTCGTCAGGACGTACTTTAAACCAAAAAAATCTCCTCATATCAGTTCCTTTCAATTTTAAAATATTTTTCTCCAAAAATATCGGGGAAAAATTATTTTATTATATCTGTAAAATTGTTACACCAAAAATAACTTGATTTTTTTATAAGGCTTTTGATTGATGTTGCTTTTAAAAAACAAGCCTTTTTGAAAATGATAATTATAGATTGTTGAATTTTCCAGGCAATTTCTACCAATCATTGATTTTTAAAATTTCAAAAAATCTACCGTTCTAAACGTTGTTCCATATTCGTGTGTATTTAAATTATTTTCGCGAATATTTTATAATTACAACATCGTACAATACTAGTCTAACGATGCACAGAAAACCGATAGAAATTTCATTGATAAATTAAAAAGAGACAGCATTCACAAGGTGTCCACTTTATAAAATGAACAGTCCTTACATTTGATAAACTGACCAAAGAAAATATCAATTCCTTCTAAAAGTTTTTTATAGTCTCTCTGTTATAAAAAAATGTAAAATAATAAACTTGAAAATCCAAACTAATTTTATGTAGGTTTATCTAATCTGAACTGCAATAGTAGTTACGGAACAAGTTGCAGAATGATGATTTTTACAGCATGAGTCGTAAGTTTATCCTACGAGGCATGCCGAGTAAGATTATTACGACGAGTGCTGTAAAAGACGAGTTCTGCAACGAGTTACGTACAACATTTTTTGCAATTTCGTAGAAGACCACTTGAGGGTGTCAGAAGTTATATCAGAATGCATTCACCATTATTTCCCAATTTCTAAATAAATGTTGTGTAATGATTCATTACGCAACTAAAAACAGTTGCATAATGAGAAAGCGTTGCGTAATTAATCATTACAGCACTGGTTTCAGTTGCATAATGACTATTCCCGCTCTGCATACTTCAGTGCAGGAAAGTAGACCGTTTCATGACAGATTGGCGTGATGGAAAACAGCCTATAACGATGAGAAATTACAAAAAAGAGCTTAGCATACAAATTCATAAATTGACAGCATATTATCGTACGCTATTCAGTGAATAAAAATGTCATCAAAACAGACGAAAAACAAACAACAAAGCAAGCTAGCTCACAACCGTTTGTCCCAACTTTTGCGGATAGGGATACAATCAAAAACATAATTGTCATGACAATCACAGGCACAACATTGTTGCAAGCTTTTCATCTCGCGATTGATCGGTTATTTCAAACACAAGACCAATTTTGTTTTATGGATATCAATATGCACATGTTTGACCAATTTAACAACAGTTAAATTTAAAACTATTTTTTTTCAACATCTCAGTCGAAATGAGATGTGAAACGGTTCTTAAAGCGACCCTGTCTTACAGTAGCATTTTACGACTTCCCGGATCGTCTCATGGGCTTCAATGCGACGTGTATGCTACTTGGTATAATCTGAAAAAAGAAAGCCCTTCCTTCTATTGCATTTGTGTAGGGTAACGGTATATGAATATGAAGACCATCTCGAACAAGACGCAGTGATAAACCGTTATTGATGACTGAGAGCAGATAATAGTTTATTGAAGCTACGTGTGTAAACGAAGATTCTTATCGACGATTGTAACTTAATTTTATCCAAATTATTCAAAATATTCAAGCACTGCATAACTGTGCTACTTTTTGCTCCTGAAGGTAAGATCATCATGAACAGAAATATACAATGAGAGCTATAAAAATATAAGCGACAAAAAGCAAAACGATTTCGGTGTTTTCACTATCATTCGCTCAAACGATGTCAATTATGGTAAATAATATCCTTATCTGAATTATGGAATTACGTCCTTAACGGGAGTCAACCTGATTTTCAGCTTAGTGTTCGACATACCAATTAGCACTATTACAGTTAGACTGATACCAATTTGCTTCCTTTTTGTTATACCTGTTTAAAGTTTTAACAGTTCCCCAAAGTTTCAGGACAATTGGTGTTTATTGCGATTTGGCACATCATGTGACATGTAGAGATGTCAGCTGAAATTGACCCTTTTGAATTTTCCAAATTTCGTGAATGTTGTTCTGTTGAAATTGCATTTTCTGTACTAAATCATGACCAAATCTTTTCCAACCAGTTTCATTCGAAAGAACATACCTTATAATTTGTTTTGAAGATGTTTCGAACCGTATTTTACATGTTTACCATTTAAAAATATTAACAAGTGTACCTACAGTGTGTGCCGATGAAAAATGACTGATTTTTTATTTAAAAAAATATATATCTCAAAAACTAAAAAACAAACATCGCTGAAAATTTGACAGTAGACGTAAAATTTTCTGAACTTTCAAGAAAAAATGAGAACAGCAATAGCCCCTTTGGTCCCAAGGCCTTCAAAACACAAAAAACGGAAACTATTGAGTTTTTTATGTAAAAAACACACTTTTTGTAAAATTTTATATTTTTCCTGAAAAGTCAAAATCCTTAGCCTTCATTTCGTCTAAAAAGATTGAAAATCGGTCAAACGGTTCAAAAGTTATAATTTTTTTTTAAAATAAAAATTTTGCAAAATCGCGATTTTTCTGGTCATCCTATTTCGGAAATGGTCACCCCAATCAAAAAATCCAAAAATACGTGTATCCTTATTTCGGATAAGGAACAAAATAGAACATTTTCACGGAATTCGGTGACCCACTAGATCGGTTTTTCATGGAATTTCTGTGTAAGAATGTCAATTTTTCAAATCTATCTATGAAACGCTCCAAAATGATAACTAATCTTTTAAGGTGTTCCATAGCATTCGATGTACTATGCCTGAATTTGCGCTTATCTGCGCCAATATATGAAAGTTTTTTTTTTGGTACGAGTCAGACCATTAAATCATCATACATGTTGTTGTTCGCCTTTTTTAACATCATCAGTTCCTGAATAGAGTCAGAAACCACCATTAGTTTGCCTACGATATTCAACTTTGAATTGGCACACAAATAATTGCATTTAAATTCATTTTTGTATTCATATGGTTATACCAGTTGTGTAATATCACTTAAACAAAATATAGATGTTTTCGGTACAATTTCTATATTTTGTTTAAGTGACTATTTCCATCAAATTGCCTTCAAAAATCATGTTTTATCAAATAATTAATACCTATTTTTGAAAATTTTGAGTGAGAAAAATTTTACTTTTGTTATAGCTCTACAACACCGAGGGATCATACAAAATGATTTATTTTAAATCTCGCATAACTTGAGACCTCGCCCTAAACCATTGGTAAATGAGGGTGTAGCTCTTCGATCTTGATCAAAACTATCACTACTGGGATATAGAGGAGGATCTTCTCTTCATTGTAGCATTGTTGAATAACGAGTAAATCCATTCGTTTGATCGGTAGCTACAAGCTACACACTCGGTTACCATTGGCTTTTAGGGCGAGATCACAAGTTTTGCGAGAAATGCTTTTGGATGAGTTCTACGTTATTGGGGCCTAAGTGCCCGTAACATAATTCAACCAAATTAACCGTATACCGTACCAGAAAAGCTTCAATTATTTCCAAGATTTTGATTGAGTTTTGCACAATCAGTTTATTTTGACGATGGATTCCCGTCTCTGGATTTTTTTATGACGAAAATACGTTGCATCAATTGATTGCTCATTGCATAAGGTTAACGATAATTCCCTCCGAAGCTATAACCCAGACGCTGCAATTGTGGTTCGTGGTGTAATCTACACCTGGCATAAGCAAAATCAACCACAAGCAAGCATTAGTGCGCCCTAAACAAGGCAGGAATTTCGTTTGGGTCTTGCTGTGCTGCAATTAAACCTAATTACACTTTTGCGCGGCCAGTAGTCGTATAATTTCACATCGGATATGCCTGAGCGCATGTTTCTGCAAATAGACCTACACTATAAATTGATATCCCTTACCAATGCGGCTGCTCTATGCAAGGTGCTACTGTATTTGTTTTTATTGGATGTGGCTTTCTGTGGCAAAAAGTAGCTGAAGTGTTGAATGTTGGTCTTCGGATAGTGCAGTGGAGTACCTGAATGGTTTCTCCTAGAAGGGCTTTAGGGGGAGATAGTCACCAGTAGGACAGTTAGCAATGTCTAAAAATAAAGGTTTGCACTTTGAAGATTCTATCGGTAAGAACGAGGCTTAATGGAAGACGGGATAATATGCGCTACTCCGAAGGCGCATTTTACACATAATTCCCCTATGTATGCACTGTCTTGTGAAAATGAGTGAATACCTTAGCCCTCAAAATCAATAAAAATTGTCAAAGTACCTCTATCTCATGATTCACTATTGGCTAAACTCCCCTACCGGTTACAAATAGCATTTCGTTGTCTCGTAATCGGATAATTGGCTGGAATCTCTCGATGAGCAATGTTCTCCAACAGCATCAGTGAGTGATTTTGAGTGGTTTTGCTGGTGGCAAGTATCAAATGGAGCAATATGTGTCGCTGCGACTAATTGGTTGGCGGTATGCAGTTTTACTTATGCAATATGATACAGCTGACGTTATAAAGTGTTTGCAATTCTTAATTTAATAAAATATCCTCACGATTGCTCTCTATAGGCGAGAAGTTTTTAATGTGTCGAAAGTGCATTTTCGGCTTTTTGGTTACTTGCGTCCTTCAATAAAATGGAAAACAAAATGGTCCAAATCCTACCGGAAAACGTGGATTGTTTTTATTTTCAATTTCGGTTTGTCCTTCTGGTACACATTTGGCAAATGGACGTTATGAGGACAAGGTTATTAATTGCAAACATGATTGAAATAATGGATTGGTTTTACCATGTTTTAAATTTTACGAACGCGTAATTTGCGCCATGCAGAAAGTGTGCAGCCAATGTCTATAATGCTCTAATTGCATCCTTACTCATAGGACAGGACAGGACACACTTCAAGTTCAAAGTTGTTAGTCCGGAAAAAACTATGTAGCAAAAATAATGTTGTACATTATTTTTTTTGGTTAAATTTTGTAGATGTTCTGTAGAAAACGAAATTCAGTTTTGTCTCAAATTTCGAACATGACTTAAATTCCGAACACTCGACTTTTCATATCGATTTTTCAGGAAAACCATTCAAATTTCTTCACATCGTGATCAATTGTTCTTTAATTCAAGTCCTCTACATTTAAAAGTTGTCAAAATATAAATTGTCACCTTTGAAATCGCTACTGTTTGGAATATGAATCGTGTTCGGAATTTAAGACAAAACGGTATTGAAAGAAATTGCATGTATTATTGGAATCAATCTTATGTTTTCGTCAATCTTATCATCTCATTCAAATCCATTTCCTTTTGAACCCCACTTGAAACAGAATTATCTGTTTATGATCCTTTTTGGAACATTCTCTACCATTGTTGTTTTGCGCAATGCACTAAAGCAAGATTATGGTAGAGAAAACTGGGTTTGGATCCCGCACTTGTTGTCTTTTCGAGTTAGAAAAATTCTCGATTTTTCTGAGCATAAAGTATCATGATGAAATGCAATTCCTTTTCTGCGTTTTCACTGTTTTTAATCAGTCATCGATAACACAGAGTAACCAACATATTTTTGTTCATACGATGCATCAAATTATGTGTTAAATAAATTTGAATTAATTCAATCCTCTTGGCTTTCAGAAATGATACATAATTTAAGATGAAGATAGATTGAAACCAAATCTGAAATTTTCAAATCTGGAGAACCAGACAACCGTTTAAGCTAAAAACGATTGGTGGTCGATTGATCGCTCGCTGGTGGTGATCAAATTTTCAGCGTGGATGGCTTTCTATTTCTCCAAACCTGTGCTTTTCAAATTTTGAACTGTGGCATCTTTATGAAAAATAATTTCATGATTGCTTCAAATTTAAAGTATCATTCAAACTTTTTTTAAATTTAATCCACCAAATAAGCAGAATAGGACTCAATTGTGACCTAGCATGGTGAGCTTTAAAGACAGAAAAACTTGACTTTTGAAACATGTTAGTCGCTTCGGCATGGTAACAGACAATGCTCATTCAAATATTCAAAGATTCTTTCCAACATTTTAATGGCCCAATTCAGCTAAATTCTTATTAACATTTAGTTTTTGACAAGTTGGTAGAATATGAATAATGTAAAAATCGTATTGTATCGATTTTTTTTCAATTTAATGTCTAAATTTACTATCAAATTGATATTTTTTTATCTTTATTAACGAGATTTTTAGCCTTGGGCTAGTTCATCTCGGGACCAAAGGCTTTACTTCCCTTCCAAAGGAAGTCGTCACTGAAATTTTTAGTGACTATGTCGGGGATGGGATTCGATCCCAGGTCCTCGGTGTGTGAGGCGAGTGTTCTAACCACTACACCAGGTCTGTCCCCATATAATTTTTGTATATTTGGATGATTGAGACAATTTGCTTATTCTTTCACAATAGACTTAAATCAGTGATTTTTTTCAATGCCTTTTTTTCACAAAATTTGATTGAAATCAATGCATTGCTCCGAAAATCAATCTAACAAGCATGACATAAATTCTGTAGCTTGACATTATTAGATGGGCTTTGGCCACTCCAAGGGATATCGGAATATCTGTGGAACTAGATGAGCAAACAGCAGTGAATCGCAAGTCAGTCCCATTTGTAAGAAGCAGGCATATAGAAAATGGTTTAAGAAACTTACAAACTCATTTTCTTACGAATATTCAAAGACAAACCCAGGTAATTGAAGCATGCTCTAATCTGACGTAAAATTTTCACTATTATATATGCTTTTCTATCGAATTGAAAAGCATATATGGTCGTGGTTCTGCTAAACCGCACCAAGTGTAATTTTTTCCCAAATTGAGTTTTTTAAACCAAAGGACTTAAATAATCATAACCTCTCTACTATAAAAATATTGAGTGATTTGAACAATCCCTTGTAATCTAAGAACACAAATTTTGTTTGGAAGTACACGTAAAACCAGTGTTGTGAAAAACTCAATTTCTCACAACTCACGCTTGAGATTTTTCATGCGTGAGTTGTCAATCATGCAACTCAGCAGTCAAAAATCATGGATGAGTTGGCTCACCTTTTTAACTCATTGTCTCGTATTTCCACAGATTACTCCCACACGGCAATAATTTCTTGTTAGTCTGGTAAGATTATGTTAATCCTTTCTAACGTAAACAACAACATTCGAGTTTCACGAGTTTTTGCCGGGTTTTGCGACTGATTCATTTTTTACGGTTTGAGTTGATTGAGTTGATTTTGCATCAAAATCTCAAGCGTGAGATTTGCAAAGCAGATGTCTAATGAGTTTGCTCTCACGGGAGAGCGTATTGATTGAGATTTTGAAAGTGAGTCTATCAACACTGCGTAAAACTGTAATTTTGTTCAGCCAGAGTGAACCATAAACCAATGCACGTCATCAGAGGGAATTCATTTTTCAGATGTTAAGCTATGTTTACCCAATTTCCTTCTATATTCTTAAAATTCATCCATTCCAAGCAACTCATAGAAACAGAGGCCAGTGAAATTGGGCAGCAATTGATTAATTTAAATTAAATATTGTTTCGGTGGCGTTGATCTATTTTCTTTGAAATTTTATCCAGCCACACCGCACTAAGTACTGTTTATCTGCAAATCACATTTAGACATGAAGTAAAGGCATTTACATGCAATAAATACTTGCATTTGCTTGTTATATAATATGTTTATCAATCCACACAGAAGCCGTAATTAAAAAACGAATTAATTTAATCTGATACTGTGTGAACAACTTAGGTGGACTTAGTGTGCTTTAGTTGTTCAGAAAATGGCATTATCGCCATCAAACCCCGTCCGACAAAGTACACATTACTTGATTCAAGTTTATCACCATTCCTTCAAGAAGTGAAGATGACCTAGTGGTAGCACACTAGATTACCACTCAGAAGGCACGAGTTCGATTCCCGATGAAACTTTTTTTCTGTTGTTCTATCCGATGGTGATGGAAATCGAACAATTTTTAAATTCTGTGGTTATTTTTATATTGCAATAGAACATCAGCAGGTCAATGTACGTCTGAAATGATAGTTATTCCTGGTGAACACTTCACGCATTGAACTGTGAATTTGATCAGCAAAGGTGCACCAAATGAGAGCAACTTGGTGCGCTTTGGCAGAGGAATTCATGGTTTTCTTCGATCATTAGGATCTATGTATGAACACGTACAATACATACGAATCATTCCCATAAACACTTGTGACATGGATACCAACATGCACGGTGATGATAAGCATCATTAGTCTCCAATTTTACTTGTGTTGTTGAAAACTGTGAAACACATCCAACCATACCGAACCAAGAACCAAGTGCTTCATATTTGTTGTATCAGGGGGTCGAATCACGGGCTTATTTTTCGGGAAACAATCACTCCAAAACACGACGCGATTACTCAACTAACGAAATAACTGTTTTATTAAAGAACTGGGCAAATATATTTAATACTTTTCTCGGTACACTTTATTCGCACGCTGTTGGTGGCTATCTGATCTCTTACTGAAAGTCTAATAGAAACCGAATGAAAGAAAAAAGGATCTGACGTGCATGTCGATGCAACGCACAAAAAGGTAACAATAGCTTATACAAATGCGTTTTATGCAGATTCATCTATGCGATATTTTCTATACGTGGAGATGGATTCTAATTCATAATATTTTAAATTCAAATTGAAAGTAATCTAATTACAAAATTATAAGCTAATGTGGACCGTATCATAGGCCGGCCACCTGAAATGTCTCATTTCACTACAAATCAATCTATCTTTCTAGTGAACTCTTCAAAATACTTAATCGTTTTACTCACAGCTGCTTCGAAGAGTCTTCTACGACGATACCTGGACTGGAGTGGTCAGTTGCTGCATCTGTGTAGATCATCTCTTCCTCGTCCGTTATGGGCAGCGGACACAGCTTCGTCACCGCTCGTTTCATAGTCGCTCCGGTTGGAGTGCGAATTGTTACCACGCGCGTGACACCATCTTGTCCGGGATGCAGTTCCACTACACGAACGAGAGGCCAGCGTACGGGCGGTAGGCAGCTGTCTTGAAGAATCATCACTTGACCAACTTTTAGGACGACACAATGTGGATTACTAGTTGATAAGCGTTGAAGCTCCTTCAGGTACTCTGTCCGCCAGTGGTACCAGAACAGCTGCTGCTTCTGCTGGATAACATCGTACCGGTTTCTAAGCCGGTTCACTGGAACGTCCTTCATATCCGGATAAGGTAGGGCTTGCAAGGATGAGCCGATCAAAAAATGACTTGGCGTAATGGCTTGAAAGTCGTTTGGATCTTCTGAAAGCGGGGCTAATGGCCTCGAATTCATTGCACCTTCAATTATCACTAGGATCGTTACTAGGTCCTCGTACAGCAACGGTGAGCTACCCAACTGACGAAGTAGATGCTTTTTTGCGACCTTCACCCCGGCTTCCCAAAGGCCGCCGAAGTTAGGGGCACGAGGTGGGATCATGTGCCACTGTATTCCATCAGTAGCGAGAGCGGACGAGATACGATTTATTTCGTCGGTATTTGAGAGCATTCGATAGAGGGCATGTAACTCATTTTTTGCTCCGACAAAATTAGTGGCATTGTCTGAGTATACATTTTCGGGCTTTCCTCGTCTAGCTATGAAACGCTGGAGAGCTGAGAGGAATGAAGCTGTCGATAGATCACCGACCAGCTCAATGTGTACAGCTTTAGTGCTGAAACACACAAAGAGGGCAATATAGGCTTTGGTGGGGGCGGACTTGCGGTAGGCGGGTTTTACAAATACTGGGCCACAATAGTCGATTCCTGTGGATGCGAAGGGGCGACTTGGCGTAACTCGGGCAAGAGGAAGCTGACCAACGGGCTGTTGCAAGGGGCGAGGGTTTGCACGCGTACAGCGATAGCATGTTCGGATTACGCTACGCACTGCTCTCCTTCCATTAGTGGGCCAATATTCGTTGCGCACTACGCCAAGCGTAAGTGATATTCCCCCGTGGATCAATTTACAGTGGTATGACATCAACATCAATCTGGTAAATTTGTGAAAACCAGGTAGAAGAATTTGATGTTTTGTTGTGTACGATTCTGTCGATAGTTTTAGCCGGCCACCGACTCGGATTATGCCCACAGAGTCCAGAAATGGGTTGAGCAATTTTAGGCTTGAATTATTGGCAACAGGTTTTCCTTTTCTTAGCAGGGTGAGTTCTGGTTTAAAACATTCGGTCTGCACAATTTTAACCAAACGATCTCTGGCAGTTTCAATCTCAATAGGAGTCAGTGCAATCGTTGGTTGTTTTGGTCCCTTCCTTGTATAGTGGCAGAATCGCAAACAATACGCAGTGGTTCGTAATAAGCGATCAAATGATGACGAACGGCAAAATAAAGGGTTGATTGGTAGTGGAGTGCGAGACAACAAAGTGGTAGTTTTCCGTTCGCTCTCTACATCAGCAAGTGTTGTTTGCGAATGGTTTAGCTTCGGCCAGTTTTCCTCCCCCTCTCCCAACCAATCTGGGCCATGGATCCATTCTCTGCTGCTTAGGAATTGCGGGACGGGCATCCCACGGGAAACAAGATCGGCAGGGTTGCTCACTCCAGGTACATGAAACCATCTAGAACTGTTCGTCAGGGTGTGAATGTCTGCTACTCGGTTTGAAACGAAAGTTTTCCAAGTCTGTGGTGGTGAGCGGAGCCAGTGTAGCACTACCGTTGAGTCGGTCCAATAGAAGACGGGAGTGGTTTCCATTTTCAGTGCAGCTACAACCCTTGATGATAATTGAGCACCCAGTTGAGCTGCACACAGTTCCAGTCTGGGAATGCTGCGCTTCTTCAAAGGTGCTACTCGTGATTTTGATGCGAGTAATACCACCTTCACTTCGCCGTTGGGTTTCAGAGTCCGAGCATAGACACAGGTTCCGTAGGCAGATTCGGAGGCATCCGCGAAGCAATGAAACTGCACCTCCCCCACATCAAAGGCCAATCTACTGATTCGGAAGTCGGACAGCAGGGTCAAATCCTCCACATAACTCTCCCAAATGGTTCGTATCTCCACAGGCACTTCTTCATTCCAGTCGATCGAAATTGTCCACAGGAGTTGCATCAGAATTTTGGCACGAACTATAACAGGTGCGATCAGACCCAAGGGATCATATAGTTGGGCAATGACGGACAAAATTTTACTTTTGGTGATTGGTGCATCTACCGAAAAAGGGCCAACGTTGAAGCGAAATTGGTCGGATGCTGGCTCCCAAGAAATTCCCAAGGCTTTTATCGCTTCGTCCGGGTCGAAAGTTTGGCTGGATGGATTGGCTAAATTTTCAGATGGAACACCTTCCAAAACTTCGGAGAAATTTGAGCACCATTTCCTAAGGGGGAACCCTCCACGTCTCAGCAATTCATCCATCTCCTTGCGTAGTTGGATTGCTTGTGAAATAGTCGCTACGCTTCGAATAAAATCATCCATATAGAAGTCTTGCTTGAGTGCTGATGCTGCGAGAGGAAACGAATCACCTTCGTCTTCGGCCAGTTGAAGTAGTGTTCGTGTTGCGAGAAACGACGATGGGGCTAATCCGTAGGTCACTCTGGTCATTTCATATTTAGTAATTGGATCGCTCTTGTTGAAGCGCCACAACACACGCTGCAGGGGACGATCGTCGGGATGGATTTCAACCTGGCGGTACATTTTCTCGATGTCCGCCAATAGTACAACCTTATGCCTTCGGAGACGAATAACGATGTCCAACAGTTCATCCTGGATGACAGGGCCGACAAGTAGTGCTTCATTTAAGGAAAATCCAGAGCTAGTTTTAGCGGAGGCGTCAAACACGCTCCGTACCTTGGTAGTCGAACTGGATTCCTTCTGAACCGCATGATGAGGAATGTAGCAAACCGTGTGCGGTTCAGGTTCAGTTGGGAGTATTTTTCGCATGTGTCCCAGTTCAATAAATTCAGCGATAAATGCATGATATCTCTCTTTCAGGATGGGATTACTATCCAACCTCCGTTCTAAACCTTCTAATCGCCGCTTGGAGTTGACCAAAGATTCACCTACCATATCTTGGAAATTGTCCTTTTTGGGATATCTTACAATGTACCGGCCGTCGGGATTTCTCGAAACCGTTTTCTTATAGTACTCCTCACAATATTGCTCGGTTGGTGAAGGGAGGGCTCTATCCAGTTCTTCCAACTTCCAAAATTTCTCTATGTTCTGATTAAGTGAATCAAGAGTGGACATACAGCATACTAAGGTGTGGGGCATTGCCTCATAGGAAGCCTTTCCCGAAACGAACCATCCAAATTTGCTTTCTACAAGCGTTGGTGCCTTAGGGCCTAATGGAAACCGGCCACCTTGTAGGATTGCATAAAAGTGTTCCGCACCGATGATGAGATCCACTTTTCTAGGCACATTGAACTCTGGATCGGCGAGATCAGTTTGGTTGGGGATATTCCAGTTCGTTATTGGGATCGTAACAGCGGGGAGATCGGAAGTCAATTTCTTGAGTACCAAGCAATTGAGCGGAATAGAGAAATCTCCGAATCTCGACCGAGCTTCGGTATTAACCGAACAAACTGCTCGAATTTGGGACTCACCAACACCAAGAATAGGTTGCTCAATCCTATGCCGAACCAATCGAAGCTGCTGGCAAAGTCGGTCACTCATGAGACTACATTGTGATCCACTGTCTAATAAGGCTCGTGCTAGATGTTCGTTTCCATAACCGTCCAGAACCTTGACGACGATGGTAGAGAGGAACACGTTGACGCTGCGGGGTTCTACCACCGAATTGGAGGATATTACGTTTGCTCCACCAGATGAATTCGAAACTACATCACCGTTCGCAGCACTTTGTTTTGGAGGAGAGAAAACCGGCCGATTGACCTGATTGGAGCTTGAATTTCCCGTATTCGTTCCTGGAGAATCGAACCCTGGATGCAATAGGGTGTGATGCCGCTTCTGACAATGCCGGCAAGAAAAATTGGAGGAACAATTCCGTGCGAAATGATTGCTTCTGAAGCAGTTGCTACAGATACGTTTGGTATTCACCAAGTTCAAGCGGTCCTTCAACTGCATCTTTTCAAACACCGGGCATTTGACCAAAGGATGACAATCGCTGCACGCAAGGCAGCTGGGCTGTGTATGTTCCACTGCAGAGAATGAGTTGATTTTCGGCGACGAGGTGGATTGCTGTTTCGATTGCCTGACAGGGGGATAGTGCTTTCCTTGGGACGTGTAGGGTTGCTCAGCCGAAATGTGTAAGGATTCCAAGGTACGAATCTTCCGCGTCAGGAAATGTATTAGGTTTTCGTAAGTTGGATCTTCATTACCAGAAACAAATTCTTCCCATTCTTTCAGAGTATGATCGTCGATCCGCGCGCACAAAAGCTGAACAAGAAGACTACACCACTGTGCCGTCGGCTCACCAAGTTGATTCAAAATCTTCACATGCCGCTGGAAATCTTCTACCACGTTCCGAAGTGCGACTGGGGATTTTCCGGATACCTTCGTATGGACCATCAACGACTGCAAGTGCTTTTTCTTCAGTAGATAGGAATTGGAGTAGCGATCAAGAAGAGCCTCCCAAGCGAGAGCATAATTATTCGCCGTAATTGTGAGGGATTCGATCAACTTTAATGCATCACCACGTAAAGCCGATCGCAAATATTGGAACTTTTGGACGCAAGGAATTTCTGGCGATGAGTGGATTAACGAAGAGAACGAATCGCGGAATGTCAACCAATCGTTCAAATCGCCATCGAATCGTGGGAGTTCAATGGTTGGGAGCTTCACACCGGTTACATGAGCAATGGCGGGTGCCACTTGCTGGTTGAGAGGTTGCGCTGGGTTGGGAGGGGGGATATCCTTCGACATGAGACCGCCTTTTACCCGGAAAAATTGTTCTTCCACCTTAGCCCTTACCTTCGCGTTTGCCGCCACAAATGCTGGAGAATCATCAAATGCCTCGTATTCGCCTTGAATTGATTCGAATGCCTCCATCAATTTATCGAGCCTGCTCAGACGAATCGTTATCTCATGTTTGTCTCGCTCTGCATCGAAGTTTACCAGGAAGTCCTCTATTCGTTGAATGGAATCCATGGTGTTTTTCCGCTTCAGCTCCTTCGACTTCATTTTCTTCTCCGCCATGATGCCGAGGAAGTGATGATGACGTCACCGGAGGCTGTGAATGGACAGGAGACACAGGAAGCACCTTTTGGATGACGGTAAGTATTTGGACTGACACTCACCTGTGCCCGTCCAATGACAGGCCTTGTATTTAATGGTAAGACTGGAACTAGTTGTAACCACCGATAAAGATGGCAATTGGGATGGGTTGGAATGCAAAGATGGGATGCACTGAATCCAATCGGCACTGAAAACCTTCCGAGTGCGTGGATGAAGGGTCTCGTCGAACACGATAGGGATGATGAACAGATAGGCGGTAGCGGTTAGGTATACCAGGGTATGCACCGGCAGCAACAGCAACTGCGTGCCCAACACCAACAGCAGCAACACGTGTAAATCCTAAATTGGTCAAAAGAAGACCCAGGAAGTACCTCTCAAAGCACAATAGATGAATGGACAGATACTCACATGGAGCCTGTCTTCAACAGGCCTTGTACTTTTTGAGCAGGTACTGCTATCTGGAGCAATCCTTCCGAAGGGTGAAAGTGGGGTTAGCTTGGGTCCGAACGTCGTGGTGATTCCAGGGAAAATCCAACACCCGTGATCCTGGTCACGGCACCAAAAATGTTGTATCAGGGGGTCGAATCACGGGCTTATTTTTCGGGAAACAATCACTCCAAAACACGACGCGATTACTCAACTAACGAAATAACTGTTTTATTAAAGAACTGGGCAAATATATTTAATACTTTTCTCGGTACACTTTATTCGCACGCTGTTGGTGGCTATCTGATCTCTTACTGAAAGTCTAATAGAAACCGAATGAAAGAAAAAAGGATCTGACGTGCATGTCGATGCAACGCACAAAAAGGTAACAATAGCTTATACAAATGCGTTTTATGCAGATTCATCTATGCGATATTTTCTATACGTGGAGATGGATTCTAATTCATAATATTTTAAATTCAAATTGAAAGTAATCTAATTACAAAATTATAAGCTAATGTGGACCGTATCAATATTGTTTAATTAAATCCAATTACATCGTTAATTCTTGATGATTTACTAGTATATTTAATTTCGGTGTACTTATTGAACACTGTGAATCGCATGTGAGCGATAAAAAAAAATAAAATTATCGTCCGCGATAAACTACTACAGGAAAAGACTTTAAAGTAAAATATCTCGGAATAAAGATTTTGGCACTTGGTGCGGTTTAGCAGAACCCCGACCATATAATAGTGAAAATTTTTAGTTTAAGAAAAATATAGAAATGGCCAAAACACGGTTCATATTAGTGCTACATTGTACGGAAATCTGTAGTGGAACTTCCTTTGGTATTTTTTCTTAATTTAAACGAACAAAATGTGTTGTCTGGATAGTTCAGCTGAAAGAAAGGAGGTTTTCGAGCATCGAGCAAGCGATAAAAACGTTCTTGACTCACTCCATTCTGTGCGAAAACTGAACACCACATGACACCCTCGCAGAATCAAGTGAACATGATAAAGCAAAGAGCATTGAAAGAAAATTGAAAATCTAATCACTGGTTGATAAGAAACATCTGCATGAACATCTAGTTCCTATTTTTTTCATTTACGGTATGTAGCATGAATGGAGAAGATCCAAACAATAATTTTCAACATATTTTAAAGTACAATCTGATTTTAATTTGATGCACTTATATGCAATTTTCTACTGTATTTTTTTTTCTAGAAAAAAAAATCACAATTAAAAACAAGTCCGGAGATGTCTGTATGTATGTATATAGCCACCATCCTAGCTTGAGTCTTGCTCTGCATGCGGTTCCACAGGATAGCAAGGTCAATTTTATTATTAATTTTTATTCATAATACCGCCGTATGAAGGGCCAAAAGGGGGGTGGCGGATCCGTAAGCAGAGACAGTTACGCGAAACCCGCGGGAAAAAAGAGATTTTCCTTCCCACAGTATAATCCAATAATAAGAATAAAGAGAATCTCAGTGCTAATCCAGCTTTCCACGAAATGGTTTGTTATGAGAAGGGCACGTCAAATCCATTGCAACTGTTGGAGGTATTCACCCATCTACAAGGATGTTACGGCACATTCTCCGGCTGGCACTCAGCTCCATCGTCCAGCTGCAACTTCAATGATTGCCTAATGCTCCCTCCCAATTCCCAACATATAGTGATACGAAAAATATGATGAAATAAAAACAAGTCCGGATATAAACATACAGCACTGGACAAAATATTTGCAACTTTTTCGATTTTCCATACAAAATTATCAACTTTGGTGAGCTAGATCTCAGTTTTTTATAACGAGATTTGAATGAAATTTGCACAGAACATCAGGAATAACTTGAATTTTAACATATAAATCTAAAAGCCCTACACAAAAACTTTTTTCAGCTAATTTGTTTATTTTGTCAATATTTACAACTTTGCTAAAGACACCATTGAGCATATCCTTCTATTTGTTTAGTTTTGTCAATTATAAAAAAAATCGTCAAAAAATTCACTTTAGTTAAACCGTTATTGCTTTTCATCTCGTGGTTGGAAAAATTACTCAAAAATATATGTTAAAATTTCAGTTATTTCTGAAGCACTATGAAAATTTCATTCAAATCGTTTCATAAATGACTCAGATCTTGCCCTCTAAAGATGATCATTTTGTATGGAAAATCAAAAAAGTTGCAATTTTTTTGTCCAATACTGTATAAATGAATATGTTGTTAAAATTTCATGATTTTAACAAATTTTTACATAATAAATATACTGCCCATAAAAGCATAACTGTCTCATATGGAATTGCTATCAATCGATCAATTGATCGATGAAGCTGGATGTCATATCGTTAGAGAAACGCCAATTTATCATCGATAATGCCAGTAGACCGCCAGCTAAGGGTTGCGTACTCAGCTGGTAGTGCAGTCTGGGCACTGTTGTCCTTCTGACATCAGCTAGAGTGAGGAGGTACGTTCTGAGCGTCTGTACACTACGAGGTGCGGCTTAAACAGCGTCTGTTTTGGAATCCATCGGCTGAGTATGAAATACTGTATCACGTCAGCTACACCTAAGATGGCAGACCTAGGTAGCGCGACCCCGGTAAGGTAGCATACCGAGTTCATTATCCACCACGAAAAATGGAGAAAGAAGAAGAAACGAACGTTATTTTTGGCAACCGACCTTGTAACGAAGGACTATGATTGGGAACTCGGTACCTGGAACGTCAGGACCTTAAATGATCCTGGACGAGTGAACCTTTTGGCTCGTGAATTGCGAAAAGTTGGCGTTTGCGTGGCTGCTATTCAAGAAGTGCGTTGACTAAGATCTAGAGAACGTAAATTCAGAGCGGTAGACCCCGTCGCTAACGCCGCATTCAAACACAACATCTACCACAGCGGTGGCGATAAAGCTGAACACGGAGTCGGTTTCATAGTGATCGGGAAGCAGATGAAGCGCGTTATTAGGTGGAGGCCGATCAACGAGCTGATCTGCGTATTAAGGATTCGGGGCAAGTTCTTCAACTACAGTCTGATTAACGTCTATGCACCGACAAACCTATGACGTCTATGCAACGACAAACCCGATGACGTGAAGGATGCGTTTTACGAATATCTCGACAAGACCTATGGAGAATGCCTAAAACACGACGTGAAAATTGTCATCAGCGATGCTGATGCGCAGGTCGGAAAAGAGGACTTCTTCCGCTCTATCATTGGTAAAGAGAGCCTTCACTCTGTTACCAACGACAACGGCCATCAGTAGCACCTACTTTGCACGCAAGGATATCCACAAGCACACCTGACAACAGCCAAATGGCGAACTTTGCAACCAAATCGACCATGTTCTGGTACACGGCCGACATTTTTCCGATGTCATCGATGTTAGAACTTTCAGGAGTCCTAATATCGACTCAGACCACTATCTCGTTGTAAGCAAAATTCGAGCGCTATTATCAACCGTTTTGAGTTCTAGAAATCGACAATCATTGCGTTTCAATTTCCAACGCCTGTCAGCAGATGGTGTAGCAGTGGACTACCATCAAAAGCTCGACGAGCGGATTAGCGAAATCGACGAAAGCGTCAACCTCAGCGATCTGTGGAAGTCAGTTCACGGAGCGGTGTGCACAGTAGCGCGAGAAGTGGTAGGTACTGCTCAACGAAGACCAAGGAACGGTTGGTTTGACGAGGAGTGCCAGAGAATGACGAACGAGAAGAACTTGGCTAGAAGCCGGATGCTGGTGTCTGGTACCCGTCAGAGCAGAGAGCGGTACAAGGAAGCAAAGGCAGCCGAATAACGGATCCATCGCAGAAAGAAAAAGGAGCATGAAGAGGCAGTAATTGCTCAGGCGCAAGAAGCTATGGAACAGAACGACATGCGACATGCGGTTCTACGATTCCGTAAATCGTGTGCGGAGAAAAACAGCGCCGTCTCCCGCCATGTGCAACGACCGCGAAGGAAATTTGCTGACGGATAAAACAATGGTGGCTGCCAGGTGGAAAGAATACTACGAGTCATTGTTGAACGGAGATAACGGAAGTGCATCTGGTAGCAGAATTCAAATCGATGACGATAGACAGGCTGTCGAACCTCCAAGGCTAGATGAGGTAAAGAATACTATCAATGGGCTGAAGAACAACAAGGCTGCTGGGAAGGACGAGGTCCCGGCCGAACTTCTCAAACACGGAAGTGAGCAGCTGCACGAACTCCTTCACCGTATCATTTCGAGGATATGGGAGGAAGAACAAATGTCTACTAGTTGGTTGGAAGGTCTCATTTCCCCTTTGTACAAGAAAGGGCATCGACTGGAGTGCGCCAATTACCGAGGGATAACACTCCTTAATTTGACGTACAAAATCATGTCTGAAATTCTGTTCAACAGATTGAGACCGTATGAGGAGTCATTTGTCGGCGAATACCAAGCTGTTTTTCAAGAGAGCCGATCAACGACGGATCAAATGTTTACCCTGCGTCAAATCCTAGATAAATTCCGGGAGTACAACTTGCAGACTCATCATCTGTTTGTAAATTTCAAAGCAGCATACGATTCAGTGAAGAGAAACGAGTTGTGACAAATTATGTCCGAACATGGCTTTCCGGTGAAGCTGATTAGACTGATTCGTACAATGAATTAATGGATCGAAATCAAGTGTGCGGGTAGTGGACGAGATTTCTTCATCGTACGTAATCTTAGATAGATTGAAACAGGGTGACGCTCTTTCTAACTTGCTGTTTAACATAGGGTGCTATCAGGAGAGCCGGTGTGCAGAGAAGCGGTATCACTATCACACGTTCTCATATGCTCCTTGGCTTTGCGGACGATATCGATATCATTGGAATTGATTATCGGGCAGTGGAAGAGGCGTTCGTGCCTTTCAAGAGGGAGACAGCGAGGATCGGGCTCACGATCAACACCACAAAAACGAATTACATGATATCTGGTGGTCAACGTGGGTCCAGACGTGTTAGTGGTAGCGAAATGGTGCTAGGTGGTGAAAAGTTTGAAGTGGTGGAAAAATTTGTGTATCTTGGAACGCTAGTGACATGCGATAATGATGTTACCCGCGAGGTGAAAAGACGTATTGCAGCTGCGAGTCGGGCTCCGTAACCAGTCGGGCTCCCGTAGCCTGCAAACGAAAACAAAACTCGTTTATACAAGACACTGATCCTTCCGGTTGTCCTTTATGGCCATGAATCATGGACATTGAAGGAAGTCGACCGGAGAGCTTTCTGGGTGTTTGAACGTAAAGTGCTGCCACAACTCGGCGGGAAACTAGAAAATGGCATCTGGCGGCGTCGCATGAATCACGAGTTGTATCATGTGTATAAAGAGGTGGATATTGTCAAGCGCATAAAACACGGCAGACTGCATTGGGCTGGTCACGTTGCCCGTATGCCGGAAGAACGACAAGCAAAGATAATATTCAACAGAGAACCCGGACGAGGCCGCCGACTTCGTGGTAGGCCACGCACACGATGGCTTTTTGCGGTTGAGGAGGACTTAAGGGCACTTAATGTTCAGGGTGGCTAGAAGCGATTGGCCCAGGACCGAGCCCAGTGGACAAGACTCATCCAGTCGGCGCAGATTCATTGTAGCGAATTGTAGCCCATCAAGTATCAAGTAAGTAATGCCAGTAGTAATATTCAGCATAACATCACCATGTTTGTTACTAAGCGTACAGATGTATGGTGACTAGTATCTCACGGAAATATAATTATAAGAGCATAAAAATCGAGGAAGTTTTCGTTTGCCTTCATTTGATTGCAATGCAGCCAAAATAAAATCACATCAGACTCACCACCTGCTCGAAACGTTGGCTCAGTATCTATGTAGGTAACAAGAATCTGTCATTACGGAAACAGTTTCCAATGAATCGAAACGCAATGCCGCTTGAGTTATTAATAAAGTTATTATCACTTCACTCGAAGAACAATAAGCAGTTGCTGGTCGATTCTTCAGATGACTCAGAGGACAAGGTTCTTGAAGTGGATTCCGCCAATCAAAGAACTAAAAGAATCAGGGAACTAAAACAGAAATACAAAGAAATATTGCAGCGAAAAAGCGACGATTTCAGCACCAAGTTATTTTTGATAACTGTGGATGTCCTTGTATATCCTTGGAAGCAGTTACCAGTAACAGCTGTCTAAATGGTTGCATTCAAATTTACTTGAAATAAACAATGCTCTAAATCAAACATTTGTATATATAACATATAGAACGAAACTCACGGTTTTTAAAAAGATAACTGTTGCAGAAACCAAAGCTTTCTTTATATTTTCCGAACTCTCAAAGCATATACAATAAACTGACCACCTGACTATTGACGGCAGAAGCGGTATTGCATCGTTTGAAGAGCGTGGTTTTGAGACATGTTACTGTATTAAGTACATGATGCGACAATTATTAGAAAAAAAAATATAAGATATTCTACATTATAAAATTCAAAAATAAATAATTTTGTTTAATTTTAACCTTCGGGCTGTCGCGCTGTTGTACTTTTACACAGACGGGTTAATTTGCTACCATTTTGCAACAAAGATATCCATCGACACCAAACCAAAATGGATTCCTCAAAAATCTTCATAATAATAATACTCGACTATTTTTGTTTACAGTATAACCCTTTATAATACTGTAAAATCAACAAATGTACATGGAAGTTACATAATAATGAACGCACTATATTCGGTTCGAGTAGACTATAATTTTAAATCGGTTTATCTCAAAATCCAGATAATTTCGAAACATGTGGTTTTTAGTAAAGTTGTTCCGGAGGTGGGGCGCTATCTGGTGGTACCCCATTTATTTTGAAATTTGACCGCTGGTGGCACTAGTGGGCGTGGAGTTTTTTTTTTGTTTTGCTGATATCTCAGGAGCTTGTCCATTAGGAAAGATGGGAGTATTCGGCAAAGTTGTTAGTAACTCAAAGGCTATCATTGTTTGAGCTAGTCGATTCAAAATTTTGGCCAGGCAGCACTAGTGAGCATGAAACTTTAGTTTTGCGGATATTTCAGGATCCTGGCCGTTCAGATGACGTTTTCAGCAAAGTTGTTCAGTGACCAAGGACTACCATTGTTTAAGTCAATTGATTCAAAATTTTGAATTAAAATAACCATTCATCTACTGAACAACTCTGTCGTAGACGTCATCTTTCTAAATGATCAGGATCCTGAGATATCCACAAAATAAAAGTTCCATGGTTACTCACGCCGTCTAATGGCAAAATTTCGAATTTGTTGGTTCAAATAATGATAGCTCTTGTGCTATTGGCCAACATGGTCGAAGACGCTATCCTTCTAAGTGATACCATTGCAAATTTCATAATAATTTTTGGAAAACCTGGCAGTGATATAATAGATTGAAGGCAACATTCAGCTATATTTTCACTAGTAATATTTTGCATTTTGTGGATAATTTTCTGTTATTGGTCAAAATCTTATAAAACTAAAATAAAAACCAAAATATTTCTTAGGTTATCAGGCCGTCAATATTCAATTTTAGGCTAAAGTTTTTTTTTTCTATTATCACTATTTGAAATAATCTGAACGCGTTTTGATTTGTCTTGGTTCACGATTTGACCTCATTATGATTCACAAGTATTGCTATATAGGGTTTTAGACTGCAACACCTGTATCAGCTTGGTAAATAATCGGAATGACGTATAATATGTACGATTGTGAACATTGTAGAGCCAAGTACAGACATTTTGTAGAAGAAAAAGAATTGTTTTTCACAATAATTTTGATTATATAGCATTTATCACCAATAAGCTTATATTAATGTGTCATATTCAATTGAATTGATTTTAAAATCCATCACTTTGAATGGTTCATTGAGAGGAATGTTTAACATCTCTCTGTTTAAACTGTTTATAAGCAACGCATGAAGCCTATGTATTTGACAACCAAAAATAATTGTAAGTAGTGAGAATTCAAGTGCCATGCATTCGAATGAATTTGTCCGAATTAAAGTACTTGAGTAACTTAAGTGCTCGCAACTGGGTGCGACAATTATTGTTCTTCTTTTCTCTTTCACTTCGTTTTGTTGGGGATTCTCAAGGTTTTTCGGTGGATGTTACGGGGTACCATGACTTTGACTTTTCACGGAGGTTTTGTCTTAAGCATCGGACATGATGATTTTCTCGGTTAAATCGAATTTAAGAAAAATCGTTCAGCATACTCAGTTTGTTCAAGGGAAGAATATCTTTTGACATGGTATGTTCATTAGGCTACCTTTTTTTTCGCGTGGTTGGTTTTTGCTCATCGAAATCTGCAGCGCAAAACAACAAGCGGAAACCAATTCGTCATGTGCGGCTGATGCGAACCAAAATCATTAATTTCTTTACTCTCCTTTTTGTCATAAAAATGGTGATGTGAGAACCTACGTGCGTTAAAGGCGTTAATGAAATGTCGGCTCTTTTTATAATGAAAAACATCGGTTTTATGTGTCGTAATACCTGTTTACATGAATATCAATCTATACGTTGGAACAAATATTTTGTCCAAGAACACAGCGCAAATTTTGTTTTGTCCCAAGCACCAGAATATCACTATTTGCTAAATTTAGGGTCGTTGAATTCATAGCTATCATTTCAGAAACATCATAGCACCTCAAGTTTATGAGAAGTTGACTTTTGAATCGAGTTATAGAACACAAAACCAGTGCAAATGCGATCGAAGTGACCATCCAGGTAGCCATTAAAACAAATTTTTGCTATGGTTCTCCTACTCGATATCAAGATACAAAATACCGTGTAAGGGAGAGTTAACTGTATAACAATGCAAGTTAACCAGCTTGTATGCTGATGCATTAGGGCGATTCAAAATTTAAAAATGTTTGAAAATTCTATCTCCTATATGTTTTTACTATCCCTAATATAAAAATTATGTTCTGTGAAATTTTCAGCTTTCTCGGTGGTGATTTAAAGGTGGCCCAAAGGCAATGTAAATTTATATGGAAATTACTATGAAGAAGTTGGGAGGAATGTTACAAACACGATAGTACTGTAATTAGAGTACAAAATTATTATTTCATAGTGAAAACTCATTTTTTTTTAACCTTAATGAAGGATGCTGCTGAAGAAACAAATCCCTTTTGAGCTAGTTTTGTTTGGGATTTTTGGGGATAATAGCAAACAAACTCGCGAATAGCTCTTCTCGTATCCGTCGGATTGAATTGCTCTCTTCAGCAAATTTCTTTATTATGGTTTGAAGCATAAGTTTTTGAAGCATAAGTTTTCACTATGGGGTAATAAGTTTGTATTTACATTTCAGTACTAGCGTGTTTGGAACATTTTTTTTTGAAGCTTGTGTTTTATTTGCTATTATCATGATATACAAGAGCAGAAATGGTCCATTGGCAACCAATGCTCTCAATTGACAACTGTGAAAGTGCTAATAAAACACTTAGCTTAGAAGCAGGAAAGAATAAGATCAGTTCTAAAAGATATTTTTTAATGTTTGGTAAACAAAATAAAACACTTACGTTTGGGTAATCAATATTTTTCTTTGTACATAATATTCTACATTTAGTCATGTTTTGTTTAGCACCAATTCCAAACTATAAATATAGTTACCTGAAACGAAACAAAGAAAACAAAAAGAATATTAGTATAGTTGTTCCGTGATGATAGTCTTGGAAATAAATCATGTTTTGCAGTGGTTTGCAATATTAGTATATGGCAAAAAATAACCCAATGGAATGAATTGGTATGCCAACAATGATATGATAATTATATTACTGGGCATGTATTTAAGGGCCAATACTTGCATATGCGACATGATTTCGTTAGAATTGCACAATTATATAGTTGTGTTCAGAATAATAGTAGTGAAACCGATTTCCATATAAAATAATAAACTTGGGCTTGCTGTACCTTTGTTTCCCTATGAGCTATTGGCATGAAATTTTAACAGAGAACTAAGAATCTGTTCGATTTCATTATCACAAAATTTGATTTTTTGCAAAGCACCGGTTAAAAAGGTTAGCATCAGGTGAACACGCTCAGAATAATAGAAGTTTTTGTTTCTTAAATTTTTATTCAGCAACATTTTTGTAAAAAATTGGCTTGTTTATACGGGGGGACCCATTTGGCATAAAGACGTTTCGCATAAGGACGTTTGGCATAATGGACGTTTCGCATAAAGTAGTTTCATACAAGAACAGGTAGTATTTCTAAGAAGGCATATATTTTCCATTATGCCAAACGTCCTTATGCAAAACGTCCCACCCCCTGTTTATATATTTGTCCCTTAAGTGGAAATTGTTGAAGAGATGAGAAAAGGTATATTTTGAAACAAAAATACATCAAATATTAAAACTAAAAACTACAATTTTTTTGAGCAATCTCACCTGGTGCTTAACTCTTCGACCTATGTGTGTGTGTGTGTGTGTGTGATACAATCCACCTCCCACTGGCCGGCAGTGCTTTTATGGAAGAGTGCTTAACTCTTCGACCTATGCTTTGAAAAATTTCAAATTGTTTGATATGTAACTAAATTGAGCATATTTGTAGTTCTCTGTTAATGATTCATGCATATTGTTAACATGAAATAGTTATTTATGCAACAAGCTGCAAAATGATGATTTTTTCAGCATGAATTGTACATTTACGAGGCTCGCTGAGTTGGATAAATACAACGAGTGCTGAAAAATCGAGTTTTTCAACGAGCTGCATACAACATTTTTTAATATTACGAAAAATGTTCTATTGAATTATTTCTAACAGTAGAATCCTATTTCAAGAGTATCTATTGCTGTGTGTATTTGAATTGCAAATATCAAATGCGGGAACACTAAACGCGGTAAGATTTTTTACAAGAAATGCGATGCCAAAGATCGATTTATCTTGCTAGGGCGGCGGTGATTTATCGTCCCAATCGTTGCTAGGTGTCCTTTGATTGTTTTGTGTTACCGCATTTGGAGGACGTTTAGTCAAGATTTGCTCCTCAAATGCAAACAGCAAAACATAGCCTTCCATGTGATGAATTGACTCAGTAGTTTTCAATCAGGTAGGCTGTGAAACAGCAGCCTGTTATGACAGTCACAAATTTTCAAGCTTCGATTGAGATTATATTGATCTGATTTCGACGAGGGACTAGGCTAGACGCCGCATGTAATTTTCGACTTTTTTGAGTTATTCTCCATGTACCAAGCTGCCTGCACGAACTGTGAAGAAGCGTGAAGTTAGGTTCCGGATATTTGGGGTTTACCCCACATCAATCTTTACAAGCACTGGGTGAGCTGCTTCTAAATCAGAATGGCTCTCTGATCTTCCTTTATTCGGATATCAATCGCCCAATTGTTGCAGAAGCAGAAGCATGCATGACCATGGTAAAAAGCGTGAGATACAGGCGTATCAAGAGACGATAAATCTTTGAACTGTTTAGTGGAATATGATGAGTATGGAGAAACGCAAAGTTGGTGACTCTCAAAACAGAACTGAAAAGAGCTACTTTCAGCACTGAAATGAGTGCTGAAAAGTAGCACTTTTCAGCGTTGTTTTTGTTGTTAGGAAAAGTAGGTCGTTATGTTGTGCATTACCTTGATATAAAGTAGGCTTACATGCAACGTAATAGCAAAAACAAAGTTATAGCATGCCAAAGTTGATCATTTTGTATGGAAATCGGATTTCACTACTTTTATTACACTGTGGAACACGTTTTTGTCCCAGGCACCAAAATACCGCTTTTTACTTAATTAGTAATTGCTGAATCCGTTGCCGTTTTTTTTAACATAGCACGTCTAGTATTTGAGATATTGACTGTTTAAAATGCAAAATTTGATTATTTCATCCAATTTGCATGCACGTTTGCCAGCTTGTATGGCAATTTAATTGCTTTATTTAGCATATAATTCAAACTACATGTGTATGTGTATGTAGACGGGGTTGGTGGTCTGATGGCTACCGCTTCTGCTTCATATGCAGAAGGTCATGGGTTCAATCCCAGGCCCGTCCTTTTCCTCGTACTTTGTAGTTGTATATCTCTCACTTGTTTCTATCTTCCATTCTAAATATATCACACTCAAACTATTCGTTCATAGCAAACGCTAGAACCAGAGACGGACAAGAAACCGTTTCCCCAACGCTTCCTACTTCCACGCGCACGCCTTTCTTACGCCTGATACATAGGCAGTCTGCTAACCACAAAAGCAAACCTCTCTGCCATGGCTTTCCCCCAATCCATACACTCCCGCATGAACTGGCGTGGATACAGTGGAATATACGGTCTACGTGGGAGCCAGTTCAATGCATCATCAATTCCTCCCCTTTCCCCTCATTGGTCTGCATTCTGACGTGGCAGATGCCATTGTTGCCTAAAAATAGAAGATCACCAGCACCTATACACTGAGGATGCCTGTTAGTCCCAAGCAGTCATTCGGTTGGTTCCTTGTGTAAGTGCAGCTGATCTGGCGATACTGGAGTGCATCCACGGGCGGTCAATCAAGCTCAAGCTCAAGCTCAAGCTCATATAATTCAAACTCCATGTGTATATCAATACTTATCAACAACGTTCATAATACTTTCAATGATCAAAAGTTAGTTTCTGAGGGTTCAGAAAAGTATTGTATTTTGCCATATAAAACAAACGAAGCATTTTGTATGGAGACTGAATGAGCTCCGAAAACGCAATTGAAGAGCTGGATGAAAGCAAAACTTAAACTAAACTGCAAGAACGCAATGGACTCTCGTCAGTGCAAACGATTCATCGAACCAGACGCCTATCGAATACGGAGGTTGTTAAACTTCAATAAACACGATCTAAGTACTGAGTGATTCCAAGCAACAGCACCAAAATTTGGTAAATTTTTTAATTCATTTTTTTCTACTGAGCTGAAACTTTGCACAGTTTTCCAGTTCCATCTAAATCGTCATTTTCCGATATCAAATCTCCAAGTTGAGTCACGACTAACTTTTCAAAAGGGTGTATGTGAAAATGGTTCAAAAATATTCAAAAAGCTGCACAGCAAAAACGGTTCGTTCGATTGTTAGACAACTAAAGAAACAAAGTTAGACAACTAAATAAAGATTGCAAAAAAAAAAAAAAAATACACACGGTAAAAAAAAAATTTTTTTTGCTTTAAAAAACATAATTTTTGACACAAAAACTCAAATATCTCAAAACCCTATCGGAATACCAACGTAATTTTTTGAGGGAAAACGGTCCATTATATTAGCTATCTACCATAAAAATTTGGTGATGGTAAACCAATAAACAAAAAAGTTATGACATTTCAAACATGTCACAATTTTCACATTCAGTAGAAAAAAAAAAAAAAATTTTCGGTGTAAATTATTACGGGAACCGCAGTTTGTTGCTGATTTTATTGTTAAGGGCCTTGCGTGAATTAAACAAGTCGTTTTCATGTACTCATTAGTATTATGTATATTATATGTATAAATATTATGTATATGTATAAATATTATATGTATATGTATATATGTATAAATTAAAATGAATTAACAGATTACACGAAAATAATTTTTTTTTACCAGGATATTTTTTTTAGAGTATGATCGATGAGTTTCTAAATGTTATATATAAACTTTAAAAGTTTTGGATTTGGGTATGCGTTATGAGATCATGAAAACATTTTATTAATACTTATTTATTTATTTATTGTTATTCAATTTTTTTACAATATCGAACACTTTTGCATCATTATCAGTACAGTTCGAGTATAGTTTTGCTTTAATTTTATTTTCTGACAATGGAATGAAACAGTGAAATTTTTGGGTTCCTTGGATCGTTTTCGCGTTATTATATTGCTCGCTGAGCTCTGATGCCGTTAATTCGTACTCTTCAGTAGTAGTAAAACAAAATGATAATTTTGTTAAATCTTCTTCTTTTCTGCGATTCGCCCAATCAAATAGTTCTTTTGCAGTTTTAATTGGATGCTCACGTTCTTTGGCTAAACTTGCTCTTGTGGCCATGCGCTTTATGGTTCCTCCAATAGCATCACAAGGACCTTTGCCATGTGACGTAGCAAAGAAATGCCATTCTGCATCAATTCCGTACTTTGATTTAAATTGACATAGGCTCGGAAAATTCTTACGGTTTTTGTACTGCGATGCTGCTCCATCAGACATGAAATATATTTCTCTGATTTCTTCGTTAATCATTTTGGCAATGAACAAATTTACAGATACTGAGTCGTGTCTTAAATCTTCGGAAATTACAATAAAACTTAAATGTTCAATTTGCGTACTTCCATTGAAATAAATAACGAATGGATGAATTGTAGCTTGTTGTACGTTCCAGTGATGGGACTGCACGTCATCTTGCAATACAAAGGTATAGTTTTCAGAAAAATCACAAATGACTAAAAATTCACCATCTTGTAATGTATTTTTCGTATTTTTTAAAAAGCGGGATTGCTCTGTTTTAATAAAGTCGTGAGGAATTAAACTTTCTAATTTCAAGCAAAAAAATGACACAAACTCATCTACAGGTTTTACAATAGTTTCTAGGTCACACCTATCCGTGGTCACCCATTGCTCAAATGATAACTGGTCAATATAATTTTCTTCAAACTCAGCGAATAAAGTATTTTCCAATGTTGAAGAATCTGGACAATCCGAACAAGATCGTAGATAGCAATTTGATGTTGTATTTTCACACAAAAGACTACCAGTTAACATTTTAATATCCTTTGATAAATTGATTCTTTTCAAACTATGTAAGATTAGGTTAATATTTTCGTGTGTTGTGCACACACAAACATTATGTGTTCCTGAATTGGATAGAAGCTTGCATTGCCTTGGACGAAGGCTTGCAAATGAGGAAAAACCTACCTTAATATTTTCGTTAATTTCCTTGAAGCGTGTATACGCTTCTTTCAAAGTAGTCATCATTAATCGTTTTTGGATTGCTTGACGCTTTCCATCTTTTTTTACAGATACATAATCTTTTTGGCCAGGCATAGCTCTACTTACTTCATCGTCTTCAAAATATTGAATTATTTTTTCTTTTGTCTCATCTGTTAATGAAGTACTCGACCTAGCATTTTTGGTTGCAAGACAGTTATTTTTGAATTGTTTTGCCTCTTTTGCTGTATTTCTATTGGTTTTGAACTCATCAATGGCGTCTTGAATAGACCACGAGCTTGGCAGCATCGACAAAATCAATAAGGTCAATGAGGTCATGTTTCGAATTGGCCACATCTCTAGGAGCCCCTGGAATCTACTATAGAGTGGTTATTACATCATGTGGTTCTGAAAATGATCGCCATTTTCCAAGTCCCATGGATCTTACTGTTTATGGTAGAATGTGATTCTAAATAAATGAACGGACATGTTCCGAATCGGCCACATCCCCCGGGGCACCTGGAACCTACTATAAAGTGGTCATGGCAGCCGGTGATGCTGGAAATGCTTCGGAAAGCATATCCTTTGAAAATCATGATTGATCATGAATCAATTTGATGCCCATATTGATATGGTTCCGGATATGTTCCTAATTGACCACTTCCCCCGGGGTACCTGGAACCTTCTATAGAGTGGTCTGTGCATCTAATGGTTCTGAATACGCTGCAGGAAACATCATTTTTAAGGTTGCTGTCCGCTTGGATATAGCTCCGGATAATATTTACATGATTTGAAATACAAACATGACTGACCATGCTTTCCGGAACCAGTTTTACGGAAATGGTCATATTTCTGAAGATTTCCAACCAATCTTAATGCGTCCAGTGGCATTCAACTTCCTATTAGTTCTAGTTTCTAAGAAAATTGCAAACATCTATCGAACTTTACACCGCACAAAAATACAAGCGACAGAAAAAATGACATTTGGACATGACCTCAGAAAATCCGGAACATCTCCGGTGTCCAGTGGCAAATATGTATGGCCAAGGAAGTTCCTAAAACTGGACCAAATTTGCCGTCGACTGCTTCCAGATGCATCCAATTTCATCCATTTTTCATAGAGTAATAAGCATTTGAATTTGGGCAAAATTTTGCCTATCTCAATCATTTTGCCTATCCCCTGTATGTACCTATCATGTTTTTGATGTTGTTGAAGTTACTCGCTTTCTCCCAAATATGATTAACAAAGTCTATTATCTACCAAGGCGGGTCTATACCCAGGTGTAATCAGATTTTAACTTTGTGGAGAAAACCAGCGCCGTGAAAACCGACCTGCTTTACGTATACTAGATCACCTGGGTATAGACCCGCCTTGTTCTCTACGAGGTAAACTTTTTGCAGGTAAACTAGTCGTATACCTGTATAGAAAACTTTTTTTGTAGCTTTTGTCTTCAATATTAAATTTCTTATAGGTTTCTTTTATCAAAAGGTTTCAAAACTATTGAGAGAATTTTTCTTCAGTTACGTAAAATAAAAAATATGACACTATCAAGACTTTAGATCACAACACTGGATCGCGTTTAACTTTCTTATAGATGCTATAATAGTTATGAATAATTAAATAAAATATCATGAAAACAACTTGTTAACCTCATGTGGTACCCTTAACAAAAAATTCAGCAACAAACTGCGGTCCTAAAAAAAATTAACAATGAAAAAAAATTTTTTTTTCACTAAGTGTCAAATTTGTGGAATATTTGATATGTCATAACTTTTTTGTTTATTGGCTTACCATCACCAAATTTTTATGGTAGATAGCTAATATAATGGACCGTTTTCCCTCAAAAAATTACGTTGGTATTGAGATAGGGTTTTGAGATATTTGAGTTTTTGTGACAAAAATTATGTTTTTTAATGCAAAAAAAAAAAAAATTTTTTGCTGTGTGTATTTTTTTTGGAATCTTTATTTAGTTGTCTAACTTTGTTTCTTTAGTTGTCTAACAATCGAACGAACCGTTTTTGCTGTGCAGCTTTTTGAATATTTTTTGAACCATTTTCACATACACCCTTTTGAAAAGTTAGTCGTGACTCAACTTGAAGATTTGATATCGGAAAATGACGATTTAGATGGAACTGAAAAACTGTGCAAAGTTTCAGATATTTTTGAAATGATCGATCAGAATCGACTTGCATGCCTCCGTGGAATCCCTCGTACTTATTAACAGGCCACTGCCCCAGCAAAAGTTACCTGAAAATTATAAGTAAACTGCAAGAAGATATGTGTCGTTTCTGCAAATTAGAAAGTGGAAGCACTGAACATTTGTTGTGCAAGTGTGTTGCACTAAACCACAAACGTTGTAGATATTCAGATAAAAGCTTACTAGAGCCTAATGAAATTCGGTACTATCATCCAAAACTGGTACTAAATTTTATCCGAAATGTAGTACCTGATTGGGATGCACGCCAATAGCTGAGGAGATAGCTACTTCATACAGTAACATATTTCTACAGTACAGCAAAAACAAAGAGGATAACACCACCATAGATCAACTTTTGGAGGAAAAAAATTGAGACATGCTTTCATGTTGAAAAAATCGATTTAATATAAAATTTATTTTGCAATTTAAACTAAATTATATCTAAATTGAAAGTTTAATGATTTTGCATGATTGGTGAATTAGATCACAAAATAGTTTGATAAATTGTTCTTAAAATTTTAAGTAAACGACAATGAAACCAGTGTTTATACAACTCTGGCGACCTGTAGTTAAAAATTGTGACGTGCTTAAACAATTCTGAAAACGGCTTCAGATTCAGGGACCCCAAGGTAAAGTGGGCAAGAGTTCGGATTTAGTGTGGATCAAAAGTTTTCTGATGGAATATAGGGGATTATCGATTCTTTCAAGACAGGCATTTTTTATACCATTGATAAAGTTATGTTTCAAAAACTGCCCAAAATTGGGGTAATTAAAATATACCTAATAATAGCAATTCTTCGCAAAATAGAGTAAACACGTGAAGTTTTGGTTTTTGCACTTTCAGCCATATTTCGTTAACATAAAAGGTAATATTAGGATTTTGGGCTATGTACAATTTTGTCTACCACGTAATATACGGCTCAAACGTTTTCCCCGTTTATTGTAACTTTCACCCCACTATCAACCAAATATTTTACATGAAAAAATGAAAAAAAAAAAATATTTTGTTCCATACAATGAAAGTTTGACCAAAATTCACAATTTTAGCTTCCAAAATTGATGTTTTTAATACCCATACCCATAACTTTTTCAAATCTCATTAGTATTTGGAGTGACAGTCGCTTACTTGAATAACATTCGATACACCATGTCATTTACAACATTAGTATCAATACTGAGCTAGAATTCTCGAACAGAAACTTTTGCCCGACTCGAACTTTTGTCTCGCATTACTCAATGAGGAATATTAATATGAGCTTCTTAAACAATGTAAGTTTTTCTAAAAGCTTTATGTTCTATGGTTTAGTAGAGCGTTATTTTCATGCTTTTTTCGATGGTTTATCCAATATTTACTATTTGTCCCAGAAATTTGGTTGGTAGCCAGGGAATACACCATTTAAATTAAACATCAATATTTCAAACATTTGCTGAGATATTTTATGTTATGTATTGACATATTCTCAACCCTATGATACATTTTCACCTCTACTGGCAGCAAACTAGGACAGAGCCTGCTTCTCAGCTTAGTTTTTGAGTATCTCCACAGTTATTATCTGAGACATTTCTTTGACAAAGGACCAAGAACACTGGAGATGCCCTGGCAAGTCGAGAAGATTTCCTACCCGAAGATCCTCGAGCAGCAGAATTCGAAGTCAAAACACTCAACTTGGTCTTGCAGAATAGCTGCGCGTTCATTACTACAGTATTAAGGCACCAGTTTGAAACCATGATTTAATAGGTTTTGACAACAACTGTTATGCTGTTACTTTTGTTCACTGGATACATGATTTATAGGTAAGAGCAATCAAAAGATCGGAAACGGATATTAGTTTAATTATGACATAAAATGCACATCACTGACTTGTGATTCACAACACGCATTCCGTGGATTTGAAATATTATCTTTTGGGTAATACATATAGCTTACAATGAAACTGATATCGATGTAACAATTTCAAAACACTGTGATAATTTACCACTTTCTTCTATCCATTGTTCTGTAAGGCATTACTGAACCATAGCATAATCTTCAATCAGTTGAATTTCCGTGTTTTGAAATCAGTTGATGCATAATCTATAAGCACGACTGAAAAATCGTGTAATCATCATTTTTTTCCACTTCACTAGGGCCGCACATCAAAGCCTATGCAAATAGCTCATCATTTTTCCCATCGATATAGCTGTTTTAGATAATGGTGAAGATGAGCGTAGAAATATCAACACCACCCGCTCCGAACCATCCCGGAATTCAACAAAAACCATCAGCATCATCGTATTGCAAAGTTGCATTGGTGAACTACAGAAGGAAATAAACAAATTGCACCCTATGGGAAAATAACCCCGTACATCAGCAACATAATACGAATCGGCGGGAAACTTACACTTTCTTTATCGCTGCTCGCGAGACTAAAACGTATTCGCCACTCAGTTCCCTGTAGTAATCCATGTTCGTCAGAAAATCCATGACAATGGTAAACCACGCGAAAACTATCGGAGTTTAACGAAAGAATAAAACGTCGTGCAATGAAGTTCTCGGCTGGCCCGGAGAAACCGTCGATAGCCGCAGCCGTTCTTGGAAGACTCTTCCGCTCTCCGGGCCCAGAGTATAACAACCACTCCCGCGTCTGCGACGAAAGAACAAAAGAACCGATACCGCCGTCGTCACCAGCTTACCGACCGAACTCTTTGTAAAACAGCTTATTGTGACTTCTTATGCTCAACCGTTACTTTGAACTGCACTGCTGGCCTAAGATCGCGAGCCCGCTGCACACGTTTCTGCTTCTGGTCTGCATCCATCACCCACCCCGCGCATTCGCCATCTCGGTGAAATGGTGGCAGTAGCACGAGTGCTGGTCATCGTCAGCGTCATCGCCGTCGTCGTCGTCGTCGTCATTGTCGAAGAAGTTTGGTGCATGTAAATCTGCACCAGCGTCATCATCATCATTATGTCAATGATCATAATGGACATCGTGCGCCGGATCTGGGCGATTGACACGCTCTTTGGTACAGGCTGCCGGCAGTTGGGGCAGATGTAAGACGCAGAGGTTTGGTTACACGTTGATGAATGCGCAACAGCACGACGCACAGAGGTCCAGTTTTTCGAAAAGCTGTCCGAAACCCAATTTTCATACATAGTTTTAAGTCAAACATTCAACATATTTTTCATCATGTTTGGATGCTAATTAGATGTCCATGTCCAAAAATATTGTGTAGATATAGCATTTCTGGACGCTAATTTATCAACTATAAGTATAGGTAATAAATTATTAAAAGACACCTTCTCTATACAGCACACATCGCTTTTGCTACTCTTCGCGGAAATATCTAGCACAAATGCGCCTTCGAGACTAATTGTAAGGAATCGATTAGAGAAGAATCCTCCTGTCTAAGTTAGCCTAAACATCAGATTTTTGCAAAACTTCTTTATTTATGAAAAACGTATGGTAGTTGTGCCCGAAATGGAGTTTTCAATCACAAATCAAGCTTCAAAAACACTTAAAATATAAGGCAGTATTGAGAATGCGAAATTTACTGATTTATGACTTGATTGATAATAACAAAGGTAATTCGACAGCTGCTACGGATATATCCGACTTACTTTGTGTAAGTTTACGGGACGAATTGAAATGTACATATGAACTCATAAAATAGCGTTTTGAATATACGAGAAAATTAATAGATCAAACGATTTCATCCACTATCTAGAGTGGGAGTGATGCAGTTTGTACTAATAAACTACTTTGTTTGTAAATTGATATGCGACTTCTGGTTGTCTGGGTTCGCAACATATTGTTTAAAAGTAACACAAAGATGTGTGGAAATATTGAAACCAATTCATTGCGAGTTTAAAAATAGCAAAATGGGTGCAAAGCTGCTTGGGCCCTTCCAGGAATTACTTTGACATGGGCATGGGGGTTTGCTCGGTCAAATTATCTGAAACTTTGCAAAAAAAAAGCGTTTTAATACGACGCATATTGATGCTAAATATGAGTTTAACAGCTTTCAAAAAAAAAAACCCACTGCCGAAGTGAATCAAAAGTGCCAAGAATAGGATCCGGCTCCCTATTATACTTTGAACTCGTTTTAAAAAAATAAAAAATGATTCATTTACAAATTTAATAACGCTGAAAATGGTAATTTTGGACACCCACCAATCCGTCGTTACAATTTTTGAATGAATAGTGTACACAATTTGTATGAACTGTAACATAATGTAGATACCCACCTGCCCCCTTCAGCGTTATAACATTTGTGAAAGGTCACTTGGTTCACTCCGACTTAACGCCGACCAACTATGCTTACTTTGATTTTTGTTTATCATAAAACAAACGAAGTAAGAGATTCCTCATATTTATTCATCAATGAAGAAAAACGACAGTTATTTACAAATGGCTTCGCGAACCTGTTTTATAGTCGCCATAGCTGCCTAAGAGTCGTGAACCACCAGTTGGGAAACCCTGCTATTGCAAGATATTTTTGTCTAAAAAAATTATTCTACTTCGTCAAGGCTTTTAACAGGGCTTAACAGTATTTTCTAGTTTAGGTTTCAAAATTACCTACAAAATCAGCCTAAAATTAAAACAATTTCCTAATGAAAGCCATTCGATCTGTAAACTGATTTTATATAAGCTTTCAAGGATCCCACTAGACTGATGTAGGCGTATTTTCAAAACGTTTCACAGATATCAGCAAAGACCCATGTAGCCGTAGTGGTAAACGCGTAGCTAATCAGCAAGACCAAACTGATGGTCGTGGGTTTGAATCCCAACAATAAAAAAATGATTTTTCCTGCAAACTTAATTACATCCAGAGGAATGCTATCGACTGAGGGAACTGTTATTGGCGTTGCAGTCAGTGTAAATCAAAAGCTGATTAGTTTCAGTTGTCCGACATTTCGATGTATTTAACACCTTTTTCAAGGATTAGAAACAATCGAAACGTCGGACAACTGAAACGAATCAGCTTTTGATTTACACTGCACAGTGGTCCAGATAGCAAGTTTATGTGGACATGAAATTTTCGACGTCATTTTGTGGTTTTAGAGTATAGGTTGCTTCCCAGAAGTGTCTCGAAATTAGTTGTACTACAATTCGTAAGAAAGGGATTTTTTCTGCACTAATCGCAATAGTGTCCTATACACCAACTTTTTTATGTTAATAGATAGCAAGTTGGTATGTTCAGTTGTAGCATATTTCAATACAAAAATCTTTGTAGAACAAACTTTTTCTCTATCTCTTGTACTTTCTGAGATAATTGACTTTTTATATGAATAAAAAATGAAGAAAATCATTTTTTCACTCATAAGTCATTTATTTACAAATTTTAGCAGCCTACTATGTTTTACAAAGTTTTTGGTACTGCTATATTCTACAACTTTGGTGAATATACACAGTTGTGTTTCTTCTGGTTTTCTTATTGTCTTCTTCTTCTATTGCGATTAGTGAAATCCTTTTCGTACGAATTGTAGTACAACTAATTTCGAGACACTTCTGGGAAGCAACCTATACTCTAAAACAACTAAATGACGTCGAAAAGTTCATGTCCACCTGAACTTGCTATCTGGACTATTGTGCACTGACTGCAACGCCAATAACAGATCACTTAATTACATCATCAGTGGAAAAATTTAACATAATAATAAAGCATTTCATCTGGTGTGAGAGGTAACGTAAAGCATTATTTTCCCTTTATATAGCCAAAGATTCCGTATAAGATGCCGTCAAAAGGCTTTATGCGTACAAAAGTGGAGGCGATATATGTGCATATTTTATATGATGAAAATTGACATTCAATACGAGTGTACAGATTTTATTATGAATTAATCTGTAAGTCACCCCTTTTTATGTAAATTGTTATGCGACCTCTGGTTGCCTGGGATGTAATTTTGGAGTTTTTGATTAAAGTGACCATTTCCAAAATAGGGTGACCAAAAAATCGCGACTTTGCATTATTTTTTTATTTTTATTCAAAAATCATAACTTTTGAACCGCTTGACCGGTATTCAATTTTCTTGGACAAAATGAAAGCTAAAAAGTTTGACTTTTTAAGAAAAATATGAAATTTCACTAAAATTGTTTTTTACTTGAAAATATATAAAAAATTTCCGTTTTTTCGTGTTTTGAATACCTTACTGTTCAAATTTTTTCTTGAAAGTTCAGAAAATTTTACGTTTACTGTCAAATTTACAGCGATGTTTGTTTCTTAGTTTTTGAGATACAGTTATCGATATCGACTCATGGAACCATATTAAAATCAAATTTCATGGTTACTATGATGGTCCCCTCATACAGCTTTCCATAGCATTGCTGTTCCATGACTCGATATTTCCATGAGTCGATGGTCCCTTCAATATCGACTCACACGGAAATGGTAACCCAAATCAAAAAATCCAAAAATACGTGTATCCTCATTTCGGTCAAGGAACAAAATAGCAAATTTTCACGGATTCGGTGATCCACTAGATCCGTTTTTCATGGAATGGTTGTATAAGTATCAATTCATATATTTCATTCATTTCTTACATCTAGGTGTTCTGTATTAGGCAACACTATCATCCTGGGGATGGACCTGGTGTAGTAATTAGAACATACGCCTCTCACGCCGAGGACCTGGGATCGAATCCCATCCCCAAGATAGTCATTTACGACTAGGCTAGTAATAACCATATGATTTGATAGAACAAATCGAATTTGGTACATGAAAAAGTTGATGAGTGGTCGAATGTCGAATGGCGGTATCCGAACTATTCATTGGCGAAAACTGAATTTTCATTCAAGTGAACCATCATTCTGTTCAAAATGATTATTTGAAAAAGTTTACTGATGGAGGAAAGCAAGCTTATTGGACGATAGCTAGAAGCTTCTGCAGGGTGCAGGTTTAAAAAAAGATACAACCTTGGCATTTTTCCGTTTGTCACAAAAAAAATATGTTAACTGATAACATTTGTTAAATACAGTGATACCTCCATGAGTAGATGTTCCATGAATCGATATCGACTCATAGAACCATACTAAAAACCAAATTTTCGTGATTACTACGATGGTCCCTAGAAGCAGCTTTCCAAAGGATTGCTGTTCCATGACTCGATATTTCCATGAGTCGATGGTCCCTTCAATATCGACTCATGGAGATTTAACTGTATATCACCCATACTACTATAATAGTTATAATAGTTCTCACTTATTGTAAATCAATCTCTCAGAAATAAAAAAAAAACGTTCTCTTGATTGAGAATGCTTTGAGTAACTTGATTTTCATCGTAGTTATAAAAAGTTTATCAAATTAATCTGTCCTTTAAATTTGATGAAAGTTCGTTAGGTTCGTTGAAAGACAAATGATCATCAAATTTAACGTCAGTCACATAACTGTTGATCATAATCATTATTGATTATCATTCCTCATGCCGTGTTCAATTATAGGTCATTAAATTAAAAATAAAGTTTAAATATTAATTATAATCATTAATCTTTTTTTTTTTTGCTTAAGCATCTATCACAATCATTAACTATTACTTCAAACATTTGAAAAATTAATCATAATTCTTAATCATGGTAAATTTGTATTTGATCATTAGTAACTCAATTCATCATAGGTACCCGTTAATCATTACCGCTCGTACAGTGGGGGACCGAAATTCATACAAGCTCAAAATCCGTACACTTCATACTAATAGTAGGCCTTTTGTATCAATTGGATGGATTAAGATTCATTGCTAAGTCCGAATGTACGGATTTTGATCCCGCACAGTAGTTCTATGTAGTCAAAGGGGTAGGATCCGTCATTGATTTCAGAAAAAACAGTTAAAAATTCATTTTTAAAAATAATGGAAATTACTGTGGACGTAATTCATAGTATGACTGAATGACACATGATGTAAATGATAAAATAACACAAAAATGTGTCCTTGAAAATGTATTTAACAAAAAATGTAATTTTACACGTTAAAGGACACGAAAACGATGTTGCTGTGATCGGCATTTCCCGAATCAGATGCTATGGTATTTGAAATGTGACATAAATTTATGTCATTCAACTCGCTTCTTTTATGTGCATCCACAAGACGTAAAATCACATGATTTTTTCGGAGTGTGTTGAAAAAGTTTACATGAAAATGTGTTCATTGTATTGCACCGTAACATATACATTTATTCAATTTTAGTTTTGAACAAAAATAAACGGCTGTTGAATGTGAAGCTGGACGAAACCCCTGGAGGAATTTCTGGGGATCGAAGCGTGCGGTGCTTAACGATGGACGTGAAAACAAATTCGTGCGTCAAATTCAAAAATTTGCATTTATTTTACCAAAATTGAATTTTTAAATATACGTATCAAGCAGTAGTGCAAATTGAATAGTTTTCGGTGAAACGATAGAAGAGGAGCAATGGAAAATACGTAAAGACAATTGGAATCTATTTTCGGCGACTCAAAATCTCTGGGAGGCTATGAAACCTTCGGTAATCTGGAATATTCGTTGTTGCGGAAAAAAAACAGAAAAAAACGTTTTACACAACCTTCGTTCGGCGGGCAGTACTGGAACATTATGGATGGACTATTGTTTCAAGCACAGTGTTGTTGCTGTTTTCAAAATCGATGGAGTTCCGTCAACGTAAAAGCCCGAGTTCGGACGGAGGAAGTGGCCTTGGTTTTGCGGATAGACCAACAGTAAGTCTTGGCGCCCGGTTACATGTATAGCAGATGTAACAATGCGCCAATAGGCTCTCAAAAATGAAAAATGCAGTCTTTGTGAACTACCGGAAAACTCCCAACGATTGCCTTAAGCGTAACTTGCGATCATTGGTGGTAACAGCGGATCCACGATCCTGGAAAAAAAGTTGGTGCACTATTGAAATCTGGTGAGATCGTTTTTAATACTTTATATTATCATTCTTGTACAAATTTCACACATGGTCTCATTTTTGATGAGTTTTTAAATTTATGGGAAACAGTTTCTGTTTAGTATAGCGGAAAGGGACAAAATTAGAGTTCATCTTGTTTCAGAGAGCGAGCAAAGGCGCTTGAACCAAGGCTCTAGAGCCAGGACATGAGAAAGAAATGCCTATGTCCCATCCCAGGAGAACAACAATGGAGTGTGCATTAACTTTCTTAGCAACGCCACTCCCAACGATTTTACATATAACCCTGAATCGAAACGGTTGGTACGGTTGTCCCCGTTTCTTCTTTCTTGAAATTGAATTTTTTTTTGGCTATCAGTTTATTCATGCGTGAATAACCTAATCGTCATGATTTTTTCAATCTTCTTCAACCCCAATGTCTGCACAGTGGGCCTGGCCATTTTAATATTTGCATCATATCGTTGATATTCTGCAAATATTAATACTGACAAGAAGATACCTGAATAAATTTAGGTATTTCCAGGATGCTTTTCAATATTGGCTGTGCAAGCGCTTAGATTAGATTAGATTAGATTAAAAATAAACGGCTGTTGAATGTTTCTCTAGCTCGGATTCATCATCCACTTGTTTAATACTGTCATTCTCTAAGATATTCTACTTTATATTTCATTATTTGTGTCTTTTACATGTTTCTACTCCTCTCAGCTTAAACCGATACTAATTCCTTCGTAAAATTATATTGAAATATATTGAAGACACCGTTAAGCAGGATGTAGAAAAAATGTTTTAAGAAGGTATGTCCTCACATATAAACCCAATTGCATACTAAGAACTCGCTTGACTTTCATTTAAATCCATAAACTTCATTCGCTTCCATTGAAAACCACACAATTGTTTACTACCCTACTGAGAAAACGTTCAAAGCCCTCTATAATGACGATTACATCAAGGGTGGTGCAAAACAGTTAGATACAACGTTCTCTGCAGGTCTCGACGTTCTGAACTTCCAATATTTTCGCTTGAGGTCATTGGCGACATGATTACAGTGCTGAAATGTTCGCAATTGAAGAAAAGTCAAATAAATATGGAAGAGGAAAAAGAAATGTTGTAAATGTTTTTCGATGACCGTCGGATATTTGTGCAGCACAAGGCGAGCAAATGTTGCTGATGTGGTTTGGATCTATAAGAAAACTATAACTGGGGACCGGACCGAAGGTTGTCGGGGAGCTAATGAGCTATTTTGGAGGGGCTTGTATTGGCACAATGAAAAAGCATATTGACCATTGAAAAAGCGACCACATTGCTCCATTACTGCCAAAGGATAATGCGAAAATGGCAAGCTTTGCCGAAGGACCTTGTACTTGGGCCGACGAGACTGCAAGTTTTCTTTTTGTACTGCACAAAAGTAGCATTGTTGTCTTCTAATTATAGGCTTTGAATTTTCAACAGTAATTATTGCCGTGATATTGATAATAACTTTTCGAAAGATATTGATGGTTTCATTGAGATGATTGCTATAAAAATCATTACATTGAACGCAAAATTAAGAATGCGACTAATTTAACTAAGTTTGAAGATAATATGTGGATTTTAGGCAATTTGTAAATTTTTCCGTGTTGTTGGGTCGAACTTTTGCCCCGCTGATTCGAACTTTTACCCCACTATGGGCCAAAAATTGTTTTCAAGAATTTATGCAAAAACGAATACACCTCAAAGCAACCTTATGATAGGCCTAGAAACGCCCTTACATAAAATAATGAACAAGATTTTATTTTCAATTGGTTCCATGCAACGAAAGTTTGACCAAAAATTACAATATTCACGTCGAAAAACAACAAATAGCCATAATTTTTCCAAATCTCAATCGATTTTTATGATATTTGAATTGAAAGTCTCTTACTTGAATAGCATTCGTACCACCGTGACATTTATATGATTTGTTTTGAATTGAGCTAGAAATCTTAAAAAGAAACTCTTACCCCACTCGAACTTTGCCCCACTTTACTCCAATATAACAATTATTATTTGAATTATTCACGTGTCACTTACTCGAGGACTCTCACACCTGTAAATTATCCAACAAAACAGTCAGCGAATAACAAAGGACCTGTTTTTGTTTGAGTTGCACGTAAATCAAATTCATATCATAGACTCTTGTCAGTTGTCTATAATTTTTGTGAGGTTAAATACAGCAATCGGCAGAGTCAGAGTTCCAGTAATTACGTGCATCAAACTTCAAAATGCGTTCACTGTTTTCAAAACTCGCTCTAATTTAAACGCAAAACGCTCAAATTGGCAGCTAAACATCTTTCAAACAATCGGTGTTGTAATATAACTATGCACAAGCCACCGATGAGCACCAAATGCCTAGAAGCCTAATTTCAATAAACACTCATTCGATAGCCATTTTCCTATTGCATAAAATAACTCAACTCATTGCCGTCAACGGTCTTTTTTCCACGGGTTACATCTCCATGCAATCATCTATATTCGTGCCAATTATCCTTACGGAATTCATACTGAAGAATTGATTATTAAAAAAGACTTATGAGCTGCGACCCACCAACAATAATAATTATTTGCATTTCTCTCCTCTGCCTCCGTGGGGTTTTGATTTTCGGCAAGCTGGCGGCATGCCATCATGCAACATTTCCTTGTGTGCTATCGGCGTTGTCGTAATCGCGATGTGTCTTCATTTTCAGGGGGAAATGATTTTTGAAAAATCAATTAACCCAACGCGCCTGACTTAAACTTTCGGCACGCTCTCGAGGAGCAGCGCTCAGCTTTATAGTTGCATAACGAATTGCCTTACTTTATTTTTATTGTTTGGGATTTGACTTCAACTGATTCAATAAACTGAACCAATATCGCTGTGCAGATTAACATTGTTTCGACGATGATTGGAAAATTATCAAAACTGTTACCCAGGACGAACAAGTTTTTTTTTGTTTTGCAAATAAAAGCGTCTGTTATACATTTCTTGTGATATCGTGACTGTACACTTTCTGCTTATTCATGACGAGTGAAACTATTGTATTTCCTGGGAGCATAATCAATTATTTTTATACAAATTAACTAAAGCAAAACATGTTTTTTTTTTATTTTTTATAGGCTTAATCTCAATTATTTATTGATCGATTTGAAAGAATGCTTTCCCACACTTCACATATAAATTCATTTTTAACATATATAATAATTTAGGGCCTTGCTTAGCCGAGTGGTTAGAGTCCGCGGCTACAAAGCAAAGCCATTCTAAAGGTGTCTGGGTTCGAATCCTGGTCGGTCCAGGATCTTTTCGGGTTGGAAATTTCCTTGACTCCCCTGGGCATAGTGTATCATCGTACCTGCCACATGATATACGAATGCGAAAATGGCAACTTTGGCAAAGAAAGCTCTCAGTTAATAACTGTGGAAGTGCTCATAAGAACACTAAGCTGATGAAGAAGAAGAAGAATAATTTATAATTGAAGAATTTCGAAAAAAGTTTTGACATAGAGATGTAAACGATGTTTCCCAAACTTTGAAAAACTTACATATAAAACTTTTTTGCAACCTTTTCATTTCGTTCATTTAGATATGTTAGTTACTAGCCGAAAATTTAACTTTCTAGAATCATATGTAGGCCAAATTTTATATACCTTTACAATGTGTGTTTCAAACTTGTGTGTTTTCAATCAAACTTTCAGGCTGCCCATGTTGAATGCTGCAATACCAGAAGTAGGCGCTTAAGAGTAGGGGAACTGGGGGTAAAATAAACACCCTAAGAAATTTTCATGTATTCTCGCTTATGAAGCTGTCAGATTCTTTTTCAATTGCTCAGAATTGAAGAAGGATGTTAATGCAATGTAACATGTTGAAGTATTGTGATGGAAATAAAAGTTTGTCAACATTAAAATAATTTTGGAAATTTGTTTCCTCAGAGTCAATTTTCCAAACCTGTGGGTGAATGTTCCTTTCAGCGAATGTTCAATTACCCACATCTCGAGTGGTTCATTTTACCCCCAAAGAATCAACATCTTCAAATCGTTTGTTCTAGGAATTTAAAAGATAAAAATACTTACAATTTCCGTGTACTTATCACAAATACTTTAAAGATATGATGTGCTACGCAGTTCAATAGATTTTTGATGGTTTTAGTCATAAAAACCATAAATTCCACGAGTTAAAATTTACATAATATGAAAAAACGGAGAGGTGTACTTTGTTTTTGTTTACTTTTCCAGCTTTTGACAATTCTAGATGGCGTCAGAGTTGTCGAAATAGTTTCTTAGACTGAGGATTAAGGATTGTGCTATATTTTACATAGATTTGTTGCATAATTATTACCGTAAAACACAAACCTGTTCATTTTACCCACAATTCCCCTATTCAAAACTAGAACTTCATCTCAAAATCTTGAAGAAAAAAAGAACATTTTTTTCGCTTAGGAGTCGTCCATAAATGAGGTAGCTTTTTAGGGAGGAGGAGGGGCTTCACTAATTTATGACGAAGTGTGACGAGGGGGAGGGAGGGGTCCTAGCTAGTGGACGTAGCGTTTTGAATCAAGTCGGTGAAAAAAATTTATGAAATTTTAGATTTTCTGCAATCAAACAAGATGTTTTGAAGCTTTAAATAATTATGTGAATATTATATTATATTCGTGTCCAAATTAATAAATTTATAAATAAACATTATAAAGTTTAATAAATGAATTAAAAATCAAGGCTTTAAATACTTGGAGTACATTTTTTTGCCATTTGTTAACAAAGCATAAAGTCAGCCGTTTTATTTTTATTCGTATTTTCTGTTGGGGCTTTATTTCTTCAAAAGAATAATTTATGCTCTTTTTGGCAAATATTACATTGAAACAAAATACTTATTCCATGAATTATGCATTCGGTGTTGCAGGAGATCTCCTCCCGATCAACTCATCGATTTGTTTTGATATATCAATGCTCTTGATGGAATAGCCTGTATATTAAGGAGGTCAACAGATTTGAGTGTTATCGAAATTGCCCTATCATTCAATTTTCGTAATAACTAGGTAATTTGAAGAATTTTTATTATTTATCTGTTTCATTATAGGTTGGGTTGTGTAAGATTTTTTCAGTATGGAAACCATAATGAAATAATCTTACACAACTGAAATATTAATGGATATGAATAATATGTATAATAATCGCTAAGATTTTTTAAACATTCCAAATACTTGAAGTGTAAATTTTCAAGTATCTGGCCAATGATTGTTAAATGGATTTAAATTTGGATAATGATGATGATGATTTATTTCAAATTGATATATTTTGTTGATCATTTTCATTGAAATCTACTTCCTAACAAAGAATAATTAAAAAAAACAATCCTGTAATATAACGAAATTTCTGTTCAATATATTATAAAATATATTGCACCCTAATTTGATAGTGACGAGTTTCATCAATCTAATCAAAATTTTTTTTTCACATTTTTATAGTAAACTTGTTTTTTATGGTAACATCAGAAAAAGTTATATAATTTAGCCTATATGAAACTGGACACCAAAATTATGTAACTTAAACAGGAAAATGTTTTTTTTAACTGTTTTCCTAATTACTTTTGAGCACTACTGTACATCAAACTGTAAAATTAGATTATCCTTACATTTCAATCAGTAATTAATATCAAACTTTGTATTGAGCTTCTGAAATCCAATTTTTTTTCAACCCAGTCACTAAGGAAAACAAATAAAAAAATATATAGAGCGGGGATGGGAGGTGCTTGATAGGCTACATATTTTCCAAGGGGGAGTACCAGCATTTGTGACGAAGGGGGGAGGGGGGAAAGATCAGTGAATAATACAGCCAACTCTCCATAACTCGATATTGAAGCGACCATCGATACGTCCGAGTTACAGAACACAAAAACGGTGCAACTGCGTTCCAAGGGACCATCGAGTTAGCCATGAAAACCAAATTTTACTATGGTTCTCTAACTCGATATCTAGATACGGAATATCGAGTAAGGGAGAGTTAACTGTAAATGATTTACTTAGATTTCTCTTAGTCCACCTAATCTGACAATCGTTGGAAAGAGCTGATTTTTACTGCACTTAAACAAAAGTTATCTAACAATATTGAAGCTTTAGAAAAAGCTAGACTTACATCTAGAGGTACATTTCCAGAAACCTGGAGGAAATTTCCAGAACCAGTATCAGTGCCGTCGGTGCAAAAATGCATGACTTGCGGAGATTCTTCTCAATGTCTGGACGTCTGACCTGTGAAGGAAGAGCATTAGCTTGGGCATGACTGACCGCCCGCAGTTGCTACTCCGTTATTGTAACAATAGCTGTAATCACACAGGGAACCAACATACGCCACACAGGATCAGTAGCATCATAAATGTGTAAATACTGGTGCTCTCGTTATTATAACGAACAATACCGGTGTCGGCTGCGTCCGAATGAAGGTCAATTAGGGGATGAGAGGGAAACGTTGACGTGTTACTTGCTTTATAGAAGCCGAGGAGCCCTCTGAACTTCCACAAGAAAACACTGGAAGTTTGGATATGGGAAGCATGCATACGGACGAGTTATACCGATAATGCGGTTGCTAAGCGAACAGGACACGATCCGGATTCTGTCGCTCGCCCACAAAGGATCAAACACTACTGTCGAATTTTCGTTTTTTTACACTCGCATGCTTTGTTTTATTTCATATAGTAATTCTTATAAAGACTTCAAAGGGATTGTGCAATCTCTGTACAATAATTAGCAATCATTGGATCAAAAGTATTAACTGTCTGAAATGAAGGTCGGAAAGGAAAGAATGCAAAACAGTTCATGCACTTATTAACAAATTATTTCTTACGTTTTTTTGTAGTTCCTTTTCAACAGATCCCAATTCGATGTTATGAACGACTGATTGACAACTTGATGATATACGATAGCATGTGCAAAAAATAGGTGCCAACATCAGATGTTGCTCCACAAACACGTGTTCTGTAGGTAGTTCGACAAACAGGTTTCACAATTTCATTTAAAAGCAGAACAGCGAGTAAGCCTCGTTTGAGAACAAAATCCAATTAGCATATTGTAGACGTTTTTGGATTATCTCATCGACGAATGTCAATCATGCTTAAGATCATTCGTACATTTTTATACGTTATATCAACCACCTGTTCCACTCGAATGAACTCGAAAAATGCTCAACCTTTCCATTGATAAATAATTTTTTTCTAGTTAAGATTCATGTATTAGGGAAACTAAAAGTTTTGTAAAAGTACCATCCTAGAAGGTTTTCATCGGCCAAGCCAAGAGGAATTATATAGTGAGATGCACTTTTGTCATAAAAATAAGCCCAATAGGTTTTACAAAATTTGCCATAACAAAGAGAACAAAGCTACCGAAAACACAAGCATAATTAATATAGGACAGAAGCCATGAGCGCCGTGCGTCCTGTTAAAAGAACAGTACTTGAAGAGAAACTATCTTGAACATTAAATTGTTTAGAAAATATCTGTCTTGTTGAAAGTCTTTCACCAGGTGGACATTTTAGATTAGAATTCACTCTCCAGGTGGCGTTGTACCATGATCAAATGTCTTCGAACATTAGGGTGAAATTTTAAGAATTTTAATTGTTGATTTAAAGGTGGACCAAAGACGATGTAAGTTTATATAAAATTACTGTGGAGAAATGTTGAAAATATCCCAAACACGTTAAAATTATAAATCGCAAAATGAAAATACACTCTTAAAACTACAATAAAACAAGTTGTTATTATTATTTTTTATTGTGGAAGGTAATGAGATTATTTCATTTTTTCAATTCCATTATTAGCCTACTTTTCATCTATTATTATTTCCATTATTACCCTACTTTTCATCTATGAAATAGACAATCTAACGGCCTACTTTTCCTTACTATAGAAATAGTGCTGAAAAGTGTTACTTTCACTGGTTTTGGTGTTGAAAAGTAGCACTTTTCAGTATTGTTTGGGAAATCGTCAACTTAGTATCTGAGTGTTTGTAAAAGCCATTCAATGCTTTCAGCTCTGCATAACTCAATGACTAGCATTTTTTACACATTGTCCAACAGAATCTGAATCCGACTCATGTGAGTCGATTTAGATTCTGATTTGAAATTTACGACTCGTGCTGTAAAAATCATCATTCTGCAACTTGTTTCGTAAACTACTAATTTTAAACTATTTTAGATTTGTTGTTCAAAACCGACTTCGAACTCAATTTTCTAATCACTTTTGAGCTCTAGAATTAATTTGCAAAAAAAAAACAAATTTTAAAGAAAAAAATAATAATCTCGGCAACATAGCCTTGACGAAACCCAAACTGTTCAACATCTCATCATGATACATTTTTCAAGCAACTGAAAAATACCCCTTGAAAATGCACCCCCTTCCCCCTTTTGTCACTTTAAAACGCTGACTGTACTCAGCGAACTTTAAGCTGCCATTGAAAAAAAAACAACAAAAATGGTTACTTTAGGTGAAATTCGATAAATCAATTTATACCAACATGAAAATGCTTATTATAGTTTCACCGGTGTGAAGTATTATTTTAGTTTGTTTATTGTCGTATGCTACCGTAATCAGGCAATGGGACGTAAGTGCCATTTAAATTTTTAGCACCTTTTCTAATATCAAACAATAACCATTAAGCCAGTTTGGCATTAGTAATAGTATCTCCATGTTACAAAATAACCATGAATTCATAGCTATGACTTACTAAAATTTACTAACAGATTTTCGATGAAAATATTTGAACTGAAATATAAATTGTTTATTACACTCAATAATTGTTTTACGAAAAACAACTAGAAAACAACATATTTACAAAAACTTTTGGCTCATAAACCATGAAATGTATTTTTTTCAACATGAAACGATGAAATGTATTTTTTTCAACATGAATTTCATTGCAGTAATTCACTGATATTTTTTAGAAGAGACAGCAATCTTATATTGGGGCACAACGTTAATCGTATAAATGGCTTATATACATTATTAGTAACAAAATTTATTATTTCGCTATAGGCGCTATTCAAAAGTTAGTCTCGAAAACTTGTTTTTGAAAATAAAACATCAAATTAGCCGAGTGGTTAGAGTCCGCGGCTACCGGCTAAGATTCCCGGTCGGTTCAGGATCTTTTCGTAATGGAAATTTCCTTGACTTCCCTGACTTCCTTCGTCCTTGCCACGTGATATACGAATGCGAAAATGGCAGCTTTGGCAAAGAAAACTCCTACTTAATAACTGTGAACGCGCAGCTATTCAGCATGACCATGCTGAGGGTCGTGGGTTCGAATCCCGCTGGTCGAGGATCTTTTCGTAAAGGAAATTTTCTCGATTCCCAGGGCATAGAGTATCTTCGTACTTGCCACACGATATACACATGCAAAAATGGTCAATCGGCAATGAAAGCTCTCAGTTAATAACTGTGGAAGTACCCATAAGAATACTAATCTGAGAAGCAAGCTTTGTCCCAGTTGGGACGTAACGCCAGAAAGAAGAAGAATAACTGTGAAAGTGCACATTAGAACACTAAGCTCAGATGCATGCTCTGTCCTAGTGAGGACTTAATGTCAAGAAAAAGAAAAGTACGGTTTGGAAAATTTTTACATTTTTTATATTTTCACATTTTTTATATTTTAAGGGGATTTTTTTCTTATGGCTTTTTATACAAATTTTGGAACTTGAGTAAAGTTGGGGAAAGCATGAGACATTTATGGCATGACAAAAGATGATTTCATGTCATTAAATAAAAATTTCGGAACTAGAGTATAATTGAGAAAAGAGGAAATACTTGTCCAACCCTTAATAAAGTTTGTCAAAGCATCGCATGAATAAACATTGAATGTGTTGTAACAGATATACACAAACCTTTGTCATTAGACGAACAAAATTTGATTATACACGAACACATTTGTTAATGGAAGATCAAAAATAACCTGCTTCGGATAGCGAATTATCCAAGCCAAAGCAGAAATACAAACTGAGCTAGAAAAGTCAGCTGACCTGCTTCCAGCTTCCATTTTCGGAGCAGAAAAGCGTAACTTCTTCATTCACAACCATGTAATCTTCGACAGCCAACCCGTAGCGGAAGAAGTAGCACATCAAAAGCAAAAGCGCGCGCACGTAATGGAGTTCTTTTTTGGCAATTTGCTTCCAAATGGCACTCCGGAGTAGAATTTGGGAGCAGTAGGATAATGGAACTGATACCGATTGTATGTTTAATTGTGTATTGGGAACTATCGAATTAAAGCAATCAAAGCACGCAGCAAATGTTGCGGTAGGAAAATGAGAATCACTTTTCACTTCGCTTCCGGTGGGTTTTGGTACAACAAATTATCACACCAGCGTATCGGTTGTACATCTCGTCGTCCATCAAATTCAATAGGGAAAGCCAATAGCAGCAATGTGGGTTTGTCACGCCATTGGATCACGCGAAATAGTGCTTTGAAGATAACACAAAGAAGTTGTCACCTCATAATGGTGAGAAAGATAAACTTAAAACACGAAAACAAAGTTTATTGAGTTTGTAGTTAGCCAGTGATTATTTTGTTTTACAATTTAATGACTGTATTTTAAGATGCGGTGCGAAATTATTTGCTTGTAGAAATTTTGAAAGAATTGAAAAGTTCATTCCTCAATACAATGGAGTAGTTTGATACTTCTCAACAAATAGCCAGTATAATCGGTAGAAACGCATTTTCGCCAAACCGAAATATTAATTTCGTTAAACCGAAACGACCTCCCTCTAGTTTTAACATATACCTAAGCATATGGGGTGCAGAGCTATTTGGGCACTTCTATGATTCACTTTGGCAAAGGCGGGTATTTTCGGCCGAATTGCCTGAAACTTTACAATAAGAAGTACTTCAATACGACGCATATTGTGGCCAAATATGAGCTCAATAGTTTTCAAAAAGCCCCACTGCCGAAGTGAATCAAAAGTGCCAATAATAGGATCCGGCTCTCAACTAGCGATCAGTGACATTAAATTGAAATTCTAATAATGTGTATCGATGGCCTGATTTCGGCTCATATGCAATAAAACATCTTAACGTGTTGTTGTTTTAGTTTCATGAAATAATCACATTGAACGCGGCCCCCAGATGTTTGTTATGAAAATAGTTTTATTTTGCAGTTGTGGTCGTGAGAGTATATTGACACATTAAAGTTATGATTTAGACCTTAAATGCCATTATATTTGGAGATTGTTGATGTTTTTTGATGATTACTACACACTGAAACACGATTATAACGTTTCGGCTTAATGGTTTTCAGCCATCATCAGATTTGATTAAATCGATCGTTCGTGTGGTTTTATTAAATGCCGTTGCCAAGTAATACAAGCTTGATTTTTATTTAATACCGATTGCAAAAGAGTAGTTCTAAGCTTCGTTGTAGAAGAAATTCACATTACCAAATTTATTATCAGCATGCTATTACTGCTCATTGTTCCATATTTTTATTTGAACTCAATTCAAGTAAGCGAATTCATGTTCAACAGGGTGATACAAAAAATCGTTTTTACTAATCCGATTGTAGATCAAGTTTAGAGTGTCCTCCCGAAATATGAGCTCATATGGATAAAAACTGAGACTGCACTTATTATGGGAAAAACAAGCAAATTCATTCAATCGGTCATAGTTTTCGCCCATGGGCTTTTCAGGTTAGAGCTACACTGATACTGTTAGATACATTAGTTGGCTACAACTTTGCCGAAGGCCGTTTTGAAACCGGACGGCTCAATAATTTATTATTGATATCCGCTTTGTATAGGTATACTCTGTATCACAGTTATTCGCTTAATCTTGAATTATTTTGTTCTTAAAATGATAGATGTTTACGTAAGATCAACATTAAAATATATATTGTGAATTTAGATCCATGCAATAGGTAGCGTTTTGCACCAATTAAGTTTTATGCGCCAGTGAAAGTACGCTATACCATGCCGAGACCCGAATTCGTTTATTGAATGATAGCAAAACGAAAGTCAAACCATTCGATCAAAACTCGTTGCTCAAGATAATAAAGTCCTCAACGAATTTACAACTTTTATGGTTCATCTGATAATCCAGGCTTTTTATTTTTCCTGGCAAACAAGTTTTGCATATGTTGTACGCAAACACAGCGACTGCCGCATTTATTTCCTACCTTTCGGTTTCGACGGCGTTTCATGCGCACTGGGTGAATGCAAACGCAATTTATACAATGTAAAAAACGTATCTTATGATAATGTCTTGGATGACTAAAAGTTCACTCTAATGGACACATGTTAGCTTATCATACTAACCCTAATCACTTATTGAAAGAAAAATCTAACATTGACACCACATGTATATTACCTTATACGGTACGATGTAAAAATCCAGAAACAAATTGTGAGAGGTTTGTCACTGTGAAATCTTATTCACGCAGAACCAACTATGCTTACAATAGAAACGAAAAAGCGAATGAGAGACACTTAAGGGCTCTTGACTTTTCTCACCTTTGATCATTCCGCGAGCGCAACATCAGGAACTAGTCGGTTGATCAAAATATGAAAAGAGCGTCATTGAAATGGTTTGTTTGTTGCATGTATTTCTGTTTTGACGTATTGTGCTATTTTTGACAGCTGTAATTTTTTACCTTAGTGGAATGATGTCTTATACTAGTTGGGTGATTGGCTTGATAACTAATATTAGAGTAACTTTTAGTAAATATGTGTTCGGTTGATTTATTATCCATTAATTTCCAAGCGTTAGAACGGTATGTTAGTTTGATAAAAAATGCAATACCTTGAAGTTACTTTTACAAGTTATTGATACAGCTTCACGCTTACCTGAAAAGAAATAAAAAATATTTAGTTAGAGATTTAGACTAGTAGAAGGAATAACACAAAAGAATAAATAGTAGAATACCAAATAATAGTAATAATTGGAAACGTTAAATTATTTATCTAGAAGAATTTTGTTCCCCTAATGGCAATTTTAAATGCAGAATCTTTTTTTTAAGCGTTACTAACACAATTTTGTTCTGTTCATAAAACCTTTTCTGTTGTCTGATTTCATAAAAATATTTAATACACTATTCAGCCAACTTTTCAAGAACAGTTCTTGACAGAACGAAGTATGCAATGGACATATTTTATACCGATGTTTGTATCTCACTGTATTTTTATTTTTATTTCTTCTGCGATCATTTACCTGTCTGTTTTATCCAAATATTCTTCAAGAAATCCTTACTACATATATAGAATTAATTGATAAATGGTCATAAAATTTTCCAAATTCCTCAACAATTTGTCCATTTCGAATTTGGCCGCCATTTTGAATTTTGTTAGAAAAACCGTTTATTCACCATTAGCGCACCGCTCGTTTTGAATTATGGGATCACCATCAGAAAGCTGAAGAAAAATTGCGTAAAGAATTGCTCAAATAACCTTTTATAATTTTTGCCCATGGCGCGGTAAATGGCTGGGCATGGCGTACCATTGGTACCTCGCGTACCTGCAGGAATAAAATAGACCCCTTTGTGCGGTCCTTAGCCTCTTGCCCAGCAACTCCTATCCCTACCTCCTCGTGGTACTGGCCGGGGTACGAGTAACCTTGGGGAAGATCGGGTAACCAACCCCCGGTGGGAACTTTGGTCGTATGCTGACAGGGAAGGGGGGGTTTGCTTTTGCAAACCTGGAGCGTCTGTACTCCACGTTAGGAGCGGCTCACAACAGCGTCTGTTCCCCATGTCAGGGGCGGCTGATCATCGTCCGAGTGCCAGAGAAGGACTCTAAGCTAAACTGCGCACTATGGCCCTCCGAACATTTAGGGGGAATGGTCCTCCGGAAATCTAGGGGGTTGGTGTCAGGCCCTGCGAGCCAGCCGTAAAAACACATCAGTGTGATATCTTTCCGGATATCAACTGCTCGAGTCTACTGTTGAATAAAATCTGTCTTTATTTCAATCTTCAAGTTTACAAATCACTTAATTCTACATACATAGATTTGTTCTCTACACAATGCTTATCCTAGTGGGAGGTGCTTGGAGTTACTTTTCATTTAGGCAAACCAATCAGGGATCAATAAGAGGTTTGCAACAAGGATAGAATAATGAAGAAAGAGAGAGAGTGAGAGAGAGAGTAAAAGCGAATAAGGCATCAACGCTTGTTGCGTGATGCACTTGGCAGCAGTCTAAGTCATTTATGTGTATGCAAGTATTATTGCCTGGGAACGGAGTGCTATGCTGAAGGAGTCGAGTTACGGTTCATGTGAGTTTTGCATTTGAAGTGATTTCTGAAGTGCCAATGACATGGGTCATTGCTATGTGACATTTGAGAATACATGACAACGACGTGGGTCGTCGTTCTATGTTATTTGAGTATGAGTATAAGCTATAAATTATTTTAGGGTGCTGATTGTCGTTTTGTAACCAAGCAACAATTGGCTGATTATATGAAAGTTGTACGTTTTTGTCAAGTCGGGTTCTGTGACTGTGGGAAAGTTACAATCACAGAACATGTGGTGAAGAAGTCAGGTGATTTATGATATGATGTAACTAAATACACTACATCTTCCCCCTTTTGGAGAATGATGTAATAAAAATGGAATCATTCGTTATGACTTATCCTCCAAGTACCTCATCTAGAATGTTAATTATGTTTTCTTTAATTGCTATCATTTATTTAGATTTTTATTGTTCTATTTTTATGGACTATTGTTTCTTTATGAGTGTTGTTATGTTTTACTGTACAATTTGGATCTGCTATTTTGGTTACTGTGAATGGTCCTATGTAAAACGGGTCAAGTTTTTTCCGATTTTCGTTTGTCAGATATACTAAATCTCCTATGTTTAAATCGATTTTATTGATGTTTTGATTGCACACATTTTTACGTTTTTCTTTTTGGAAAATTAATTTGTTTCTAGCATTTGAGTTTGATGTTTGTAGTTTATAGCGTAATTCTTGATAATATTGATCTGGATTATAAACTGGATTAATCATTGATTGGTTATCTTGCAAGTCATGCGGTAGTGTAGCTTTTCGTCCAAAAACAAGTTCGTATGGTGTGTAGCCATGTTCAATATTTGGTGTGGTATTGTAAGAGAAGGCAAAAAATTTTGTCCAATCATCCCAGTCCGAATTGTGAGTATTGGTGAAGGATCTTAGATACTCATTGAGACATCTGTGGTTCCTTTCCAAAGCTCCGATTGTCTGTGGATGATAGGCTGTTGCAAATGTTTGCTTTATTTCTAATAATTTACAAATCTGTTCAAAAACATCATTATTGAATTCAGTGCCTTGATCGGAATTCAATTGAAGAAAATTTCCATAAATCAAGATAAAATTTTCCACTAATGCTCTTGCCATTACAGAAGCTTCTTTTGTTGGTACTGGTGCAAGTACAATGTATTTCGTTAAATTACATTGTATAGTTAGAATGTATCTATTTCTATTGTTTGTAATGCCGAATGGTCCTGCGGTATCAATTGAAATTGTTTCGAATGGTTTAAAAGGGGTTGAAGTTACGATAACAGGCTCTTTAGTATGTCTGTTCACTTTGTTAATTTTACACTTTTCGCAATTTTTAACAAAATTGCTTATTTCTAATTTCATGTTTTTCCATGTAAATTTTTCTCTTAATTTTAAATAAAGTTTATGTTGACCAATATGACCTCCCGTAGGTGTCATATGGTTATTAACTAAAATTTCATTAATTTTATCAACATTCTGTATAAATGTTGGTGGATTATACAGTACCAGCTGGTAATTGGAAATGGCTCTATTTGCGATTTCCTTAACAGTTTCGCTAGCGAATGATTTGAATAGCTCATCTTGCAAAGAGATGGCGACCATGGTTCTTTTATAATGATTCAGTAATTTTCCAAGTTCTAAAAGTGCAAGCTCTAATGCTTGACTTCCATTTGTGTTTTCGTCATATAGTTGAATCGTAATCGTTTGAAGCATCTTATTGTAGTTATTATTAAATAATTTAACTTTCAGTTGGTTGTGGTGCACTTCACACCCAACTTTCAGATATTTTCTAACTTCCGATGGATTCTCAGTTTGCCAAGCCGTGAGGTGATCAGTCTCACTGTCTGCTAACTGCGAATCATCGAATTTAGTTGTATCGTTTAATTTTTTTCTATTCATTGCTCTAGTGTTAACCACTAGAACAGATAAAGATTTAAGGTCATCCGAGTTCAATGGGATACGCGACAATGCATCTGCGCAAACATTAGATTTTCCAGCAAGAAATTCAATGTTAAAATTATATTCTTCCAAATCAAGCCTCATCAACGTTAATTTCGATGTTGGCTTTTTCATGTTAAATAAATATACTAATGGTCTGTGATCCGTTTTAATTGTGAATCTTCGGCCATATAAATACGATTTAAAATAATTAACAGCCCAATGAATTGCTGCTAATTCTTTTTCAATGGTAGGCTTATTGCGTTCGCCTTGCGTAAAGCTTCTACTCGCAAAAGCTATTGGGAAATCTCCTTCAGTATAACGCTGAGAAAGAACTGCTCCACATGCATAGTTTGATGCATCTGTGGTTAAAATAAACTCCCGTGAAAAATCAGGGTATCTCAGAATATATGGTTCCATCAAGGTTTGTTTTAATTGTTGAAAACTTTGTTCCTGACTATCTGTCCATTGAAACTGCACTCCTTTTTTAAGCAATGCATTTAATGGTCGAGCTATATCCGCAAAATTTGGTACGAATTTTCGGTAGTAGTTGCAAAATGCAACAAATCTACGTACTTCGTCAACATTGTTAGGTTTGGGATAGTTTTTCAAGGCTTCAAACTTAGAATCGTCTGGAAGGATGCCTCTATCCGTTACCTTGTGACCAAGAAATGTCACTTCATTTAAGAAAAATTTGCATTTTGCAGGATTTAATTTGAGGTTATAATGCCTCAAACGCTCAAACACCGTAGTTAAATTTTGAAAATGATGATTTTCCGAACAGCCGATGACGATTATATCATCGATATAAATGAATGCACATTCAGGATTTAATCCTGCCATAGCAATAGTCATCATTCGCTGAAAACTATTGGGTGATATGTTTAAACCGAAGGGTAATCTTTTAAAATGAAAATGACCATTAGGGGCTGAAAAGGCTGTGTACTTTCTAGACTCTTGGTCTAATGGTATCTGGTGAAAACCAGACATTAGATCAAGCGTACTGAAGTACTTTGCTCTCCCTAATTGATCTAAAATTATGTCAATACGTGGCAAAGGAAATTTGTCTGCCAAAACTTTTTTATTTAATTGTCGGAAGTCGACAACTAATCTCCATTTTTTTGAATTATTGCCAGCTTTCTTTGGTACCAAGAGAATTGGCGAATTGTACGGAGAAACTGATGGTTCGATTATATCATCGTCCAAAAGTTTTTGAATTTGTTTTGCCATTTCATCTCCTTGCGAGTGAATGGTTTTGTAATTTGGAATATAGACTGGTACCTGGTCATTTAGAAGAATATTTTGAGAATAAAAATTATTGTGAGATAACTTTTCGTTCTCTAAACTGAAAATATCAGAATATTTTTCAATCAACTTTTTTAACGAGGAGTGAACATATGAAGGAATTTCATTAAAATTGATTTTCGAAAAAATGTTTTGTATCCTTTCCTTTTTCATAGCTATATTTTCCGTAGGTTTATTGACTCTAACATAATCGTGTAAAGGTTCACATATAGGATGAAAATTTGAGATTGCGACCTGTGACTGCGTTGTATTAACAAATTTTATATACGGTGAGTTTGATGATACAATAGTGTTTCCACAAAAAACTCCTGGAAGTATTTCTTGTGAGAGCACGATTGAATCCTCGGTCACACTAAAATTTGGTAATCTTCTAATCACCTCGCATCTTGGTGGTAAAATTATACTATTATTAATACTATCTTCAATAGGTATGCATATTGAATGATTTTGAAAATTAAAATTTAAAAGCCAATTATCATAGTCGATGGTGCACCTGAACTTGACTAAGAAGTCCCGCCCAAGTATACCATCTGTGGGTATAGGGAAATTTTCACTAACTAACTGAAAAGAGTGAACTAATTTAAGGTTATTGTCGAATGTTACAGAAGTTTGAGCTTCGGCAATAGTTTCCGTCACTCCTTCCGTAACACCTGTTATTCTAAGTTTCTTGTTAAAATCTACTATTTGCATTGCGGGAACTTTTGTAACTTTAAACAGAGATACATCAGCTCCGCTATCTAAAATAAATGTACACTTACTGTTTGTCATTTCAACATATAAGGTTACGAAATTTACAGCATTTAAATTTATCGAATGAATTGTTGTTGAGGGGATGGACCCTGGTTCGCCTGGCCTAAAAAATTTACATTTTGAGGTTGCCCTGCTGTCGGAATCGGAATTTGTTGAGGTAGGTTTTGCATACGTGGCATGTTTTGTGGCATAGGATAAATTTGTTCAGCATTTGTTACAAACATTTGTCGAGGTCGTTGGTCTCGCCGACCGCCTCGATTAAACCCGTAATTTTGAGGGGTTCGATTTAAAAAATGCCCTTGATACCTGTGATAAGTATGCCTTCCTCTTTGTGCATTTTGGTTCCTTTCACGTCGGCCCCGATTATTTCTGGTATGATTATAATGCTTATGTGTACCATAAGTCATAATTTGTGAAGAGTTCTGTTGATTGGCTGCTGTTGGAGTAGCGTTTTCTTGTACTTTCTGCACAGCTTCATTGATATTGGAGAAGGTGCCGGCTTTTAAGATAATTTTTGTTTCATAGCTGGTGGTGCCATTAATTAAGGCATCTACTCCAGCTTTCGTGGCCATGGTCTTAGCCACCCCATCCGGGATGCCTTGACCAACGTAAATGCTTTTCAACTTGTTGGTTAGTTTGTCTATTTCGTCACAAAAATTATTTGTGTCCCCTTTTTGTTTTGTAGTTTTTAATTTTGCGATTATGTTTGCAGGTGTAATTTGTTCTGCGCATCTTTGTTTGACATCATCGATAAGAGCATCGATTGTGTTAAGATTTTCCGCCAAGCCTAATCTGGCTTTTCCAGTCAGTCTGGTTTTTAAAAATCTTACTGCTGTTGCCACTTGATCAGCAGCAACATAATCCTTCAATAAATTCGCCGAATCCACGTAGGCGTCTAGATTTTCAGACGTTCCATCGTACACTTGTACGATGGAAGTTGCCGTTTTTATGTCGAATGGCATTGTTGTTACGTTTCTAGCTATACACTTTTTCAGTAAATTGTTAAATATTACGGCGTAGACCACCGACTTGCAAGATACCGATTTTTTATAATGCTTTAACTTTGTATTTAACAAAATAAGGGTTTCGTCAAATTCTTGACGAGCTGCTTTAATCAGAAAATTAAAATGTGAGCTTCCGATACGCGCCTCATTTTCTAAGAGAAGGTCCGTAATATTTTTATATATTAACTTTACATTTCGTAATTTTTCATCGAGTGTGAATTTCAAATATTTTCGAAATGGAGCCTTTTTCAAGTTTGTTTTAATTTTGTGAATTTGTCCTATTAGAAGCTCGATTTCACTTTCACCATTATTCATTAGAAAAAATAATATTTGTTCGACGATCAAAGCATTACTTCTAAGTATTATTTTCCACTGGTAAAAAACAAAACACTTCCGTTGATTTGTTTACGTTACCTTATAAAATTGTATACGGTTATATCGTAGCTTCCCGGTTGTCGCTCGACATACGATCCTCGGCGTCTCGTTGCATCACATCGTTGTTGTTGTTGTTTGTGTTGGCGCTGAGCCCATGCGCTTTCTAATCCCGCCGGTCGACTCCTGTCGACCGTGGTCTCGCCTGCAGTTGATTTGTTTGTTTGATTTTTGCACTTATTTGTGCTTTCACTTCATCACTATAAACGCCAACGGTGTATACTAACGGGTCACGAAACTGTTCTTATTCCACTTCGACGGTTTTTCATAATTGTTCTTTTTTCACTTGCAGCTTACTCGAGTTCTTTTTCAGGCACTAAACAGGGTTTTGCATGTTGGCTATTGATCTAGCAGCCTTCATTGCTTGCCTTTTGGTATGTAATTTGTACAGTTGGTAAAACATCACTGCTAACTGTAGACCGACTAATGCTAAAATGATGTTGAGTTTAAACTCGTGGTCGGCGTGATACTCTTCATGAATTGCAAGTTCATTCAGAATTTGGACTTGCGGGTCCCCTGAATTCTGAGCAGTTTTGGATTTATTATTCCCCATTGTGGGTACTCACTTCACAATTATTTTATAATTTAAACTTTTTCCACTTTTCAAGATTGTTCGCCTTCACTTGGCACTTTTTACAGTTTTAATTGACTATTGAATAAGTCTTCAGGCTCGGTTGCCTGTTCGCGGTCAGCCATGTGATATCTTTCCGGATATCAACTGCTCGAGTCTACTGTTGAATAAAATCTGTCTTTATTTCAATCTTCAAGTTTACAAATCACTTAATTCTACATACATAGATTTGTTCTCTACACAATGCTTATCCTAGTGGGAGGTGCTTGGAGTTACTTTTCATTTAGGCAAACCAATCAGGGATCAATAAGAGGTTTGCAACAAGGATAGAATAATGAAGAAAGAGAGAGAGTGAGAGAGAGAGTAAAAGCGAATAAGGCATCAACGCTTGTTGCGTGATGCACTTGGCAGCAGTCTAAGTCATTTATGTGTATGCAAGTATTATTGCCTGGGAACGGAGTGCTATGCTGAAGGAGTCGAGTTACGGTTCATGTGAGTTTTGCATTTGAAGTGATTTCTGAAGTGCCAATGACATGGGTCATTGCTATGTGACATTTGAGAATACATGACAACGACGTGGGTCGTCGTTCTATGTTATTTGAGTATGAGTATAAGCTATAAATTATTTTAGGGTGCTGATTGTCGTTTTGTAACCAAGCAACAATTGGCTGATTATATGAAAGTTGTACGTTTTTGTCAAGTCGGGTTCTGTGACTGTGGGAAAGTTACAATCACAGAACATGTGGTGAAGAAGTCAGGTGATTTATGATATGATGTAACTAAATACACTACATCAGCACAGGAACGCCAACGAGAGAATACGGACCGGAACAATCGGCAAAGACCACAGCGACGAAAATGGACTAGCGATTGGAAACTCGGTACGTGGAACTGCAAATCTCTCAACTTCATTGGAAGTACTCGCATACTCTCCGATGTACTGAAGACCCGCGGTTTCGACATCGTAGCGCTGCAGGAGGTGTGCTGGACAGGAGCATTGGTGCGAACGTTTAGAGGTAATCATACCATCTACCAGAGCTGCGGCAACACACGCGAGCTGGGAACAGCTTTTATAGTGATGGGTGACATGCAAAGGCGCGTGATCGGGTGGTGGCCGATCAATGAACGAATGTGCAAGTTAAGAATCAAAGGCCGATTCTTTAACTTCAGCATAATCAACGTGCATAGCCCACACTCCGGAAGCACTGATGATGACAAGGACGCATTTTACGCGCAGCTCGAACGCGAGTACGACCGCTGCCCAAGCCACGACGTCAAGATCATCATAGGAGATTTGAATGCTCAGGTTGGCCAGGAGGAGGAGTTCAGACCGACGATTGGAAAGTTCAGCGCCCACCGGCTGACGAACGAGAACGGCCTACGACTGATAGATTTTGCCGCCTCCAAGAACATGGCCATTCGTAGCACCTATTTCCAGCACAGCCTCCCGTATCGGTACACCTGGAGATCACCTCAGCAGACAGAATCGCAAATCGACCACGTTTTGATCGATGGACGGCACTTCTCCGACATAACCGACGTCAGAACCTATCGTGGCGCCAACATTGACTCCGACCACTACCTGGTGATGGTGAAACTGCGCCCAAAACTATCCGTCATCAACAATGTACGGTACCGACGCCCGCCCCGGTACAATCTCGAGCGGCTGAAACAACCGGATGTCGCCAATGCGTACGCGCAGCATCTTGAGGCAGCGTTGCCGGATGAGGGCGAGCTCGATAGGGCCCCTCTTGAGGACTGCTGGAGGACAGTCAAAGCAGCCATTAACGACGCTGCCGAAAGCGTTGTCGGATATGTGGAACGGAGCTCAAGAAACGATTGGTTCGACGAGGAGTGCCAAGAGGTTTTAGAGGAGAAGAATGCAGCGCGGGCTGCAATGCTGCAGCATGGTACGCGGCAAAACGTGGAACGATACAGACTGAAGCGGAAACAGCAAACCCGCCTATTCCGGGACAAAAAGCGCCGCCTGGAAGAGGTGGAATGCCAAGAGATGGAGTTGCTGTACCGTTCTCAAGAAACGCGGAAGTTCTATCAGAAGCTCAACACATCCCGCAAAGGCTTCGTGCCGCGAGCTGAGATGTGCCGGGATAAGGATGGGAGCATCTTGACGGACGGACGCGAGGTGATCGAAAGGTGGAAGCAGCACTACGATGAACACCTGAATGGCGCAGAGAACACAGGCACAGAAGGTCAGGACAGCGAAGGCGATGGCTACGTCAGCACAGCGGATAGCGGAAATCAACCAGCTCCCACGATGGGGGAAGTTAAGGATGCCATTCAACAGCTCAAGAACAACAAAGCCGCTGGCAAGGATGGTATCGGAGCCGAACTCATCAAGATGGGCCCGGACAGGTTGGCCGCTTGTCTGCATCGGCTGATAGTCAGAATCTGGGAAACGGAACAGCTACCGGAGGAGTGGAAGCAAGGCGTTATATGCCCTATCTACAAAAAGGGCGACAAACTGGAGTGTGAAAATTATCGTGCAATCACCATCCTAAACGCCGCCTATAAAGTGCTATCCCAGATTCTCTTCCGTCGTCTATCACCTATAGCAAACGAGTTCGTGGGAAGTTATCAAGCAGGTTTCATCGACGGCCGCTCGACAACGGACCAGATCTTTTCCGTGCGGCAAATCCTCCAGAAATGCCGTGAGTACCAGGTCCCTACGCACCATTTGTTCATCGATTTCAAGGCGGCATACGATAGTATCGACCGCATAGAGCTATGGAAAATCATGGACGAGAACAGCTTTCCCGGGAAGCTCACAAGATTGATCAGAGCAACGATGGACGGTGTGCAAAACTGCGTGAAGATCTCGGGCGAACACTCCAGTTCGTTCGAGTCTCGGCGGGGACTACGACAGGGCGATGGACTTTCGTGCCTGTTGTTCAATATTGCGCTTGAAGGTGTCATGCGGAGAGCCGGACTTAACAGTCGAGGCACGATTTTCACGAGATCCGGACAGTTTGTTTGCTTCGCGGACGACATGGATATTATTGGGAGAAAATTTGAAACGGTGGCAGATTTGTTCACCCGCCTGAAACGCGAAGCAACAAGAGTCGGGCTAATGGTGAATGCGTCGAAAACAAAGTACATGCTGGTTGGCGGAACTGAGCGCGACAGGACCCGCCTAGGAAGCAGTGTTACGATAGACGGGGATACCTTCGAGGTGGTGGACGAGTTCGTCTACCTCGGATCCTTGTTGACGGCTGACAACAATGTTAGTCGGGAAATACGAAGGCGCATCATCAGCGGAAGTCGTGCCTACTATGGGCTCCAGAAGAAACTGCGGTCAAGAAAGATTCACCCCCGCACCAAATGCACGATGTACAAAACGCTCATAAGACCGGTAGTCCTCTATGGGCATGAGGCGTGGACTATGCTCGAGGAGGACTTGCAAGCTCTTGGGGTTTTCGAACGCCGAGTGCTAAGGACGATCTTCGGCGGCGTGCAGGAGAACGGCGTGTGGCGGCGAAGGATGAACCACGAGCTCGCTCAACTCTACGGCGAACCCAGTATCGTGAAGGTAGCTAAAGCTGGAAGGATACGCTGGGCAGGGCATGTTGCAAGAATGCCGGACAACAACCCTGTAAAGATGGTGTTCGCCACGAATCCGGTCGGAACAAGAAGGCGTGGGGCGCAGCGAGCTAGGTGGATTGATCAGGTACACCAGGACCTGGAGAGCGTGGGCCACAGCCGAGGATGGAGAGAAGCGGCCATGAACCGAGGGAATTGGCGAAATATTGTTGGCGAGGCTTTATCAAGATAATTGATGTAAAGCCAAATAAGTAAGTAAGTAATTTTTGCCCATCCTCAATATGCCATTTTCGATTACCAGCGATAGATCCTCTGAAGAAGAGGTAATTGTAAAAATAATAGGTATACTGCAATTCCATGAAAACCCTATCTTTCGGGTCACCGAAATCCGAAATTTGCTATTTTGTTCCTTATCTGAAATAAGGATTCACGTGTTTTTAGATTTTTTGACCATTTTCGAAACAGAGTGACCAGAAAAATATCGACTTCGCAAAATTTTTATTTAAAAACATCATGACTTTTGAACCGCTTGACTGATTTTTATTTTGACTTTTCAAAAAAAAAAATCACAAAATATGTTTTATTTTTACATGAAAAAAATTCAAAAATTTACGTTTTTTCGTGTTTTGAAGGCCTTGGGACCAAAGGGGCTATTGCTGTTCTCATTTTTTCTAGAAAGTTCAGAAAATTATACGTTTAATGTAAAATTTTCAGCGATGTATGTTTTTAGTTCTTGAGATTTATTTTTTTGAAAATAAAACAATCAGTCATTTTTTATCGGCACACACTGTAAGTCACAGCGCATTAATTTTTTTATTTGAAAAAAAAAATCTTTTGAACAGCTCAACCGATTTCCAATCTTTTTATGGAATGAAAACTTAAGATTTCAACTTTTCAGAACAAGGCCAAAACCAACAAACAAAAAAAAATGTGAAATTTTATATTTTTCTTGAAAAGTCAAAATTTTTAGCTTTCATTTCGTTCAAGAAAATTGAAAATTGGTCAAGCGGTTCAAAAGATATGAATAACAAAAAATTGCAAAGTCGCAATTTTTCTTGTTACCCTATTTTGGAAATGGTCACCCTCATCAAAAAAAATCCAAAAACACGTGTATCCTTATTTCAGGTAAGGAACAAATAGCAAATTTTCATGGGATTCGGTGACCCACTAGATCGGTTTTCCATGGAATGGCTGATAGCTATATTTTGCTTTTATAAAAAGCTCTGTTATTAACGCAACTCAGCTTTGTTCTCAGAGAAGCTTCTGAAAAAACGTTAGTAACCTCCGAAAAATCTCCTCAATTGTCACGATGGATATTCGTGGAGGAACCAATGATTTTTTTTAATAGAATTGTGTGGAATATTAAAATTATTGTTTCGTAGGTAATTCCTTAAAAAGTCCCATTGAAAAATTATTAAATCATTCATAATTTATTTGAAAATAACCCATTTTTTGACTGCCTCCTTTATTTGAGGCTTAATCGCGTTTAACGCTTTACGGAGCCGAAACCCATTTTTTTGTGTTATTTATTCACTTTTTCAGTTACCAAAATTAGTACGGGATGGAGCCAGGGTACTCGTGGCAATTTCGAGGTTAATGGTCACAATTTTTGGAAGGAAGGACACGATAAGGGTTGGGTTTAGGGTTCTCTGCAGCACATCCGGGATTATCATGATAGCTTGTGTATATCGTGTCATGATATTGGTATCAATTTCTTGTCGGTATTCGTCTGATGGATGTCCAGGATCCTCAATCCAACACAAAAGAGACAACACACAAAATATCACAATAAATCCGAAAAAAGCTTCAGTCTTCTATTAAAAGTGATTAACATTTACAAAAAACAAAAAAAAAACAGCGTTATCAGTTATAATTACACAGTCCCATTCGGCCAAACTATTGTTTTTCTATTTTGCCCGCATATCTTCCAATGACAATTTTAAATATGTTCACCTAGTCAATCAAAGTTCTGAATCAATAAAGGATTTTTCGCAGTCCTTCAACAGCCTTATTTTAATTGAACAAGTATTTTGAGTCATAAGCTTCCCCAACAATCCAGGAATAATATAAGACTTTTTTTATTGCAGTTTTTCTATATATTCTGCTAAAAGTTACCAATGATTCAGAAAATTATCTCAGAGTTTTATAATGTACCTCTCGGAAGTCGCAACCAACGCCAAGGAATCAATCATGGAAGCAATTGGGTAAATCTAGAATTAATTTAAAAAACACACACACACTTCGAAAGAATTGCTTGAAGAACAACGAATTCCAAGAGCAATTACTCGATAAATCATCAGAAAAATCTTTGACGTTAAATTTTAACCTATTAGATGGACAATATCCCATGTTTATCAGAAACTCCCATTATGCCAACAGTCTAATGGGTAGATTAGACCTGATATATGAGAAAATTGGAGAAGTTTAATCTGGTGGTGGTGGTGACTACCAGTTAGATAAGCAAGTTTTGATTTTCATTTTCAAATTTTCAATTTTATATTGCGTTCATAAAATACCACGTGGTCATAGGGGGAGGGAGGGGGAGAGGTTTATTGGCTAAAATCATGCAAAACCACGAGGGGATTGAAAATCAGAAAAAAAAAATGACCTTGTGATTTCTGGATGAACCCTTAGCATCCCAGTTGAAGTTATTGGCGATTACTTTGGAAGAAATATAGCTCCAATCATTTTACTGATAATATTTCGTCAATTCAAAGCAAAAAATCGTAAATGTTCATTCAAATTTGCAAAACGTGCGCAATGTAACCTTTTATTTCAATAGCCAATAGGAAATACGCATTTCTGGAAAAAAAAATGTCAAATTTAATACATACAGCTCAAAGATGGATGATTTCCGTGACTAAAACATTCTTCAAAGAATTCGCAAGTATTTTTTCGGTGTTATTTTTCGCAATTGTAATTTTTTAGTCCTATAATAAGAATATTTGAAAGTTACAATTGCGAAATACAATACCCAATAACACTGTCAAATGTCATGCCGATCGTTTCACCGAACTCGATCATCTGCGAAAAATATTAAATTAAAGACTGCACATGTAATTAATCGTTGTTTCAGCACAGTGAGAGAATTCTTCCTGTGTCACCTTTATAATTAGTCGACCGAACCACCCTTTACTCTAACCTGGCACAAAGCGAACTCGTTTATGCATATCAACAGGAAACATATTTACTGTTATATAATTTCGCTGCTCTCATTTTTGAGACGCTGCCCGCGAACTCTTCTGCTGGGCCTGATGCAGACACTGTATCAGTATCACCAACAGCAGGACTTGATTTGGCGTCGGATTCGCAGCGAGAGAGGCGGAAGTGGTTTGTCTAGATTTCTGAACTGAAGAAAAAACGGGAACATAGCGACCTTCTGGTTTTATCGAAAGTGGAATCTAAGTCAGGAGCTACATAAAATGTGAATGTTTAGTTCGGTGAAGCTAGGAATGGGTGTAATGGGAATGAATCCGTTCTATTTGTTACACTGCGGAACATGTTTTTGTCTGAAGCACAAAAATACAGTTATTTACTAAATTAAGGGATGCATAATCAATTGCCGTTTTCAAAAATATCTTAGCACGTCTAGTTTTTGATATATTGACTGTTGAAAATGCAAAATTTGACTATTTTACCAAACTTGCTTGCAAGTTTACCAACTTGTATGGCAATTTATTAGCTTGATTTGCCACTGAATTCAAGCTTCATGTGTATTATTATCAACATTTTTCATGAAACTTTCAATGCTCAAAAGTTTTTTTTGCAATTCCGTTGCAAATCAATCAACTTTTCATTGAGAAGTTGATCAACATAACGGCCTACTTTTCCTACCAAAAGAAACAGTGCTGAAAAGTGCTACTTTTCAGCACTCTTTTCGGTGCTGAAAAGTAGCACTTTTCAGTACTGTTTTCGTCAACCGAATAACCCAGTGTCCTAGTCTCTTCATGCCATGCTTATTCTGGGCGACGTGTGAGTCGACCCAGTCAACATTTCGGTTGGTATATTTTTTGCTTTACATCATTATATATGAATCAAATCACTCGTATAAAATGCATGAAAACGCTATATACACACCAAAGTGGAGGCCATATACGCACTTCGCACGACTTTTTCAGACTTTCCATGGTCAGCAATACGATGCCACAAAAATCCGATAAAAATAAAAAAAAGTTTCCAATGAGACTCGAACACCAGACCTTTGGATCCCTAAACCGGTACCATACCACTACACCACAAACCGCTACAAGAATAAGATGTGATTATTTGCCAATATAAAAGGAAGTTTTCTATACAGCGCACACGCTTTGTTGTTCTTTGAAACCCACCGCCAGAAAATACCGACCTCGGGTGGCAAATTTTGCTAAGTTATTGCGATTTCATTTGATGCTAATCTGCATTGATATATAATCTGTCAGTTTATTCAACTTGATGCGATTATAGATTATACTATTTACGGCATGGTTTGTTGACAACAAAGTTTGTCGACAATGAATCGTAGTGGAGAATTATATACAATTTGTGTTAACATTTATTCGTTTTGATTTGACATATTGTGCGATTCTGATTATTGACGTATGAATATGAGATTTTTGCCGCACATCCTTATACGATACGTGGTTCACTGGGGAGACGGGTCGTTCTTACCTCGGGTGACGTGAGGCGACTAATGTAAATCATATGGAAACGAGTCCACACCTCACCGACTAGTCTTGCCTTACATATCACATAGGATAAGCACAATTGCATCTGATTCTTGAATTTATTCTACATCTGGCGTGAGGTGAGGTTTGTCGGTGTCCTACAGCGAGGTGAAAATTCTCGACTCGTGCGAAATGACTTTCCATTTGGTTTACACGGCGAGTCACTTCACTAAAGTCTACATCCGTTGTGCGATCAGGTTCCGACACAGCTTGGCGATTCTGATGTGGGATCGGATCGTCCAGCATTTTCTTACCTGTTCATTCCTCTAATAGGGAAGATCTGCATGAAACCCATGGGGGCGAGAAAATTTGTGACATTAATGGGTACTACTGTCACAGCCTACGTGATTGAAAAATATTGAAATACTCATGGCTGTATGCCTATGTGGGTTCTCCTGAAATGTTTGCTTGTGCTTTTAGAGCTCATCCAGTTGAAACGGCATTTTTCGAAATAGCAAAAAATGTTGTATTCAACTCGTTGCAAAACTCGATTTTTTCAGCACTCGTTGTATTTATCCAACTCGGCGAGCCTCGTTGGATAAATGTACAACTCGTGCTGAAAAAATCATCATTTTGCAACTTGTTGCATAAATAACTATTTTAAGGTTTCGAAAAGTATTAATGTATTTTTCCATATAAGAGAAACGAAGAATTTTATATGGGGACTGCAAGCAAGTTGGAAAAATCTAATCTTAATTTAATCATGCAATTTCAACCAAATTATATCTTAAATGAAAGTTAAAGTCATATTTTGCATACATGGTGGATTAAATAACAAAAAGTTTGAGAAGTCATGTTTTAAATTTCATTTAAACATCAATGAAAACAGTGTTTTATAAAACTGGCAATCTGTAGCTAAAAGTAATGACGTGCTGGATCATTTCAGAGAAAGGCATCAGACACAGAATCCCAAAATACTTGAGACTTAAAATTTGATCCTTGGGACACACAAAAATGCCATTTTTGCTACGCTGTAGAAATAGAACCTAGAGTAGAAATCAGAAACCCAAAATCATGATTATGATAGCATGAGTCATGATGCTTATAGCTCGGAATCACGAATAAGATGCACGAAATCATGATTCACGCATTCATTTATGATCGTAGAATTAAGAAAAAAAAAATGGCAAACGGGATTTGAATCAAGAACCTTCTGATTGAGAGCCACGTTATCTATTACACAACCAAATTGTCGTGTTGACTTGTGGGTAATCGATACGAATGAGTTGATACAAAGCTCATCGTTCAGTGTTGCCACTCTGAATGTTACGCTCATTTTGTCTTTATGATATCATGACCCAACCACTTTATGAATTTTGTGACTTGTAAATCATGATTGAAGAATAAAATTAAGGGGAATGAACCAGCCTCGGGCTGAATTTCCCCATAATAAAGAGTCAATCATCATCATAAAAATGTATCCGTATTTCTTTTCATTTCGAAACAATGGTATGCAGAATCACATAATTCTTTAAATTATTTGAATCCTCTGAGTAGAATCTCTAAAAAAGTATATTTTATTATTATACCTTTTCATTCCACTTAAATTGCTTATCTTTTGACATTCCGATTACCACTTGTATTCTCCTTCAGTATGTAGTTACTTACAAAATAATCACTTAACATATACTAATTTACAGACTCTCAATCTCTCGATATTAAAGAAACTGTCGAGCAATTTTGGTGCAAATGTGGTTTAAGGGGCCCAGATAGCCGTAGCGGTGAACGCGCAGCTATTCAGCAAGACCAAGCTGAGGGTCGTGGGTTCGAATCCCACCGGTCGAGAATCTTCTCGGGTTGGACATTTTCTCGACTTCCCAGGGCATAGATTATCTTCGTACCTGCCACACGATATACACATGCAAAAATGGTCAATCGGCATAGTAAGCTCTCAGTTAATAATTGTGGAAAAGCTCATAAGAACAGCTGAGAAGCAGGCTCTGTACCAGTGGGGACGTAACGCCAGAAAGAAGGAGAAGAAGTGGTTCAAGGGAATATCGAGGTAGACATAAGAATCAATTTTTACTATAGTGTTATAAACAACTCGATATTCAAGATACAAAACAACGAGCTTTCCAGCTGGCTATACTCATATTTCATATTTTTCCTTCTAGATTTACACAGATTTTTGGAAAAAAAAAACATATTTATCCGTTTTTTTCATCGTATTTTATATAATCACTTTATATAATCACTTTAACAGGGTTTTTTTAGCTACTGTTCTCGTACTTGGCTACAGTATTTGTCATATTGATGGGCTTCCCAAGGAGGAAAAAATAACTCTTAATAACTTGTGCATATCCTATTTTGGTATCATACCATAATTAGGTATTGTTCAGTAGTCAGTACCTCATTTATAATTCTAATGGTACTTAAAAATATGTTTAAAAAAAATAATAGTACTTCATTTTGGTATTCGATAGCTGGAGGTATTAAACTACTATTGAAAAAGTTCACTTTTATACGAAAATCCATCATGTATTATATAGGTATTACATTACCTGATCTAATTATCAGCTTGGTGTTTGTAGAATATGCAGAAGGTATTATTTGAGGTATTTTACCTTTTATGCAGAGCACATTCATTCAATTTGTAAGTATTGGAAATTATCTGGTAAAGAATACCTTAGTTTGGTATTCAATAGTTTTTTTTTCTTCTGCTCGGGTTATTATTGTTCCAATAATCGTTAATGTTCCATTAAGCCAAGAAAACCTCCATGCCAAAGATAATCATGGAAGTACCTCATCCTATATGGGAAAAGATCATCTTCTCATAGCACATAATAAAGCGAGAAGTTATTTTAATTGCTTGGTTCCAGAAAACCACCGATTGTGTTTTCGGGTTAGTTTTCGTGCTTGGGTTCTGAATTATTAATGGTACCATTTTGATTCATATTACGGACACTTAAGGCTTCAGTGAAGTACAACTAATCGCTAAACATATAAATTGAATCGTTCTGTACAAAATTTTAGCGTAATCAGGCTTTGCAAACACTTAAATTTCGAATGCTGGGTGAAGATTCAGATTCCACATCTTTAATTCACTATAATTAATAGAAATGTTCGGCCTCTTCATGATTTTTATTCCGGACACAATCACACTTTTGCTTCATATTCCGGACACTTAGATTCGAATTCTGGATAGCTCTTGAAAAACACAATTAGACTATGAGCCTCTGTGTGCCATAAAACGTTTGACTTTTACTGTGCGCCCTGTTTTCAAGTTCCCCTTGAGAGAGAGCGAGACAGCACCAACACACGGCGCACAGTAAAAGTCAGAAGAACAAAAGAATTTATGGCACGTACAGAGGCTCATTCGAATCATTAATTAAACGCACATAACCATTAGAAAGACGTCAAAGCTGATTGAACATTGTAAATTTTCATGGATTTCTATGTTCAATGTTCATAAAAATCATCTTTCAAATTGGGAACTTTAGGACGGCACATTTTGAAACATTTCGAGTGAAATCTTTCCCATACAAAGTAGAGTGTCCGGAATTTGAAGCTGTCCGGGATTCGAATCAAAACGGTATTTAGTTCTATTCACAATACTTTGCCAAAAAATAGCTTCAACTGCTATCAACTTTCCCGCAAGCCTTTATTGCCAAATAATGCAAAACTCCATGCATTTTATATCACCATTCATCACATCTGTCATCAATTCTGTTTTAATAGATTGTATACGGCTTCTTAAATTTCTCAAACGATATTTTAGAAGTGATCATCGAAAAACGGCATGCTCTACTTGCTCTCCAAAGAAACAATTTATCAATCTTAGTTGTCAGCACCGTCCTCGTAGCTTAAAACAAACCAGCCAGTGTCTCGATGTGGAACATTAGGGTAACGAGGTATATTGGAGTACCTAGGGTGGAGATTTCATGATCGAGTTTTTATTTCAAAGTGTAACTTTCATAATTATAGGTACATTTCATATGTTGGTGAGAAGTTTTTGACCATGGGAATGAATGGAGCATAGTGTAACATGAACATTATTTAAAACTAAATAATTATAAAAAAAGATTAGGATCGATTAGCGGTCAAACATTTAACAAATTAGATTTTTTATTTCAACTTTACTGACTAATCTGAACATAATCATAGTATGGAAATGTAAAACTGATAACTTGGCAAAGACAGTACTCCACGAGTAACTTTGAAAGAGCTCATAAGCCGAAAAACAGCTACACTACCCGTCATAAATACGGACTCACTAAAAAAAAGTGTTGAATATTGAATCACCCCCAAAAGGTTTAGTATCATCTCTAAATAGATAAATTTACATTGCTATAACTCGAGCTGCTCAAGATTGTCAAAAAAGCAATCTTCAGCAAGGTTGTTCAGCGGATCAAGGACCCCCGGAAGGAAAACAGTTTGATTCGAAGTTTTGCCGCTAGGTTGCGCTAGTGAGCATGTGAAATTGATCTTTTTAAGCAAGTTCTATCTTGTGATCCACATAAGATAGAAAGTTTGAGTGGGTGACAAAGTTGTTCAGAGTGTCAAGGACTTCCGAATGTCCTTGATCTGCTGAACAACTTTGCTGAAGACCGCACCCATATAGATCATCAGCATCTCGTGATATAGCATCATGAATGTTTCTGTTTTGAGTTGATCCTAAACTTTTCAGGGTGATTCAATATTCAGCTGAGTGTTGCAATACTTTTCCAAGCGTGTTCGTATTTATGACGGGTAGTGTATGTCTCCATTGGAACGTAAAGTCATTTCTTATAATACATTACTCGTAATACGTTTGCAGGTAACATGTTGAGGTTTAATTTTCCATAAAAAATTGGTGCCTGGATGTTCTGAATTCAACAGATATTGCCTGCAAAAAGTTACGTACATTTACTGAAATCACGGCTACTCAGATTCAGCAAATAATTACCGACTTTGGAGCTGTTGGTTTCTCGCCAATTTGTTTAAGGCTTCATTGCATGGTTGTCACTACATTCCAGATAGTAAGTGTGCAATTGTGAATTTTAGTGCACATTGCTTTGATCCTGACAAATATACTGGTTTTGAATCTGGTTGATATATTCAACAGATGTTTCAGTTGTCATATAATCCTGACAAATGGAAAAATGTCAAGGTTGTATGAATTCTAAAACTGGACGAGAATTCTGCCAAAGTTCTAGTTATTTTCCATTCAGCTTTTGAACAGAATAATGGTTCAAATCAACGAAAATTTTTGCCAATGTACAGTTCGGATTCCTACATGGATATTCGACCACTCCTAAACTTTTACATATAACGAGTTTGATTCGTTCTAACGAATCTGAAGACTATTCAACTGGTCTTGCTCTGCTAGCCATTTCAAAAGCATTCGACAATATTTGGCATGATGGCTTCGTTGTAAAATTAAAATAAAAATGATAATATATCTCCAAGCTATTCGGTGGAAAAAATTTCATTTATCCAAAAAAAAATCATTTTCCAACATACATTGTAGGAGTAATCCAAAGTTATCTTCAAATCGTAAGTTTCAAGTTATCAGCAGAGAACGGTTGTTTTCTTCTTAACAAGGTCGATTTCCATAGTTTAGAGTGTATTACGAAATTTCATAGTTTTGAAAGGAAAAAGTTTGTAGAGGACCAATCAGCAAATTTTAAGCAAGCTAATGACATCGTACTTCATGAATCCTGACTGTATTAATCACGATTTTTCAATCGGTCACCTTTTATTTGCCATCGAAAACATAAGTTTTCTTTCATTTACCTTCCCTGCCAGGTACGCTTTATGAACAGTAAACTGTAAGTTTTTTTTTTTTTTTTTTTTTTTTTTTTAATTTCTTTATTAGTATCATTCCAAACATTACATTCATTTCTTATATCTAGGTGTTCTGTGTTATTTGACAACACTATCATCCTAATTTGGTAAAACAAATTTAAGATTTAATTAACATTTTGTTAACAACATATTACATTTCATTTGCCGTAGCAGTTCAGTTTTTTTACAGGTGAGTTGATTTCACCTGCTTATAAGAGAAAAAAAATGTTTTTAATATACTTAACCTAACTTAACCTAAACATATAACGCATTAATCGTGGCAATAGAAGATTGTAACGATTTTTGCCTGAAATTATTAATGATTGTATTTGACATTTGTTCCAATGTTTCAACATTGGATATTCTATGTAACTCATTGGTACTATACCAGGGATGAAGCCTCAGAATCATTTTCAAAATTTTATTTTGAATTCTCTGCAGAGCTTTCTTCCTGGTATTACAACAGCTAGTCCATATTGGTACAGCATACAACATGGCTGGCCTGAAAATTTGTTTGAATATCAACAGCTTGTTCTTAAGACAAAGTTTTGATTTTCTATTAATAAGGGGATAGAGACATTTTACATATTTATTACATTTGGCTTGAATGCCCTCATTGTGATTTTTGAAAGTTAAATTCTTATCTAGCATGAGCCCTAGATACTTAACTTCATCTGACCAATTTATTGGAACCCCTCTCATCGTGACAACATGTCTACTTGAAGGTTTCAAATAAAGAGCTTTTGGTTTATGTGGGAATATTATTAGTTGAGTTTTGGAAGCATTAGGAGAAATCTTCCATTTTTGCAAGTATGAAGAAAAAATATCCAAACTTTTTTGCAATCGACTACAGATGACACGCAGGCTTCGTCCTTTGGCGGAGAGGCCTGTGTCATCCGCAAACAAAGATTTTTGACACCCCTGAGGTAGCTCAGGTAAGTCAGATGTGAAAATATTGTATAATATTGGTCCCAAAATGCTGCCTTGAGGAACACCAGCTCTTACAGGAAGTCTTTCAGATCTGGAGTTCTGATAATTAACCTGAAGTGTACGATTTGACAGATAACTTTGAATTATTCTAACAATGTATGTTGGAAAATTAAAGTTTTTTAATTTTACAATCAAACCTTCATGCCAAACACTGTCGAATGCTTTTTCTATGTCTAGAAGAGCAAGACCAGTAGAATAGCCTTCAGATTTGTTGGAACGGATCAAATTTGTTACACGTAAAAGTTGATGAGTGGTCGAATGTCCATGGCGGAATCCGAACTGTTCATTGGCAAAAATTGAATTTTCGTTGATGTGGGCCATCATTCTGTTCAAAATAACCTTTTCAAAAAGTTTACTGATGGAGGAAAGCAAACTGATTGGACGATAGCTAGAAGCTTCTGCAGGATTTTTGTCTGGTTTTAAAATTGGAACAACCTTAGCATTTTTCCATTTGTCAGGAAAATATGCTAATTGAAAACATTTGTTAAATATATCAACTAAAAATGATAAGCTACTTTCTGGAAGTTTCTTGATGAGGATGTAGAAAATTCCATCATCGCCAGGAGCTTTCATGTTTTTGAATTTTTTAATAATAGTTCTCACTTCTTCCAAATCAGTCTCCCAGGCATTTTCGAAAACGTTCTCTTGATTGAGAATATTTTCGAACTCCTGAGTAACTTCATTTTCAATTGGACTAGTAAGTCCTAAATTAAAATTGTGCGCACTTTCAAACTGCATAGCAAGTTTTTGAGCTTTTTCGCAATTAGTTAGTAATAATTTGTTTTCCTCTTTCAATGCCGGTATTGGCTTCTGAGGTTTTTTCAAGATTTTAGATAATTTCCAAAAGGGCTTAGAGCCAGGGTCCAATTGAGAAATTTTATTTTCAAAATTTTTGTTTCTTAATTGAGCAAAACGTTTCTTGATTTCTTTCTGCAAATCCTGCCATATAATTTTCATAGCAGGATCGCGAGTGCGTTGAAATTGCCTTCTCCTCACGTTTTTAAGACGGATCAAGAGTTTAAGATCATCGTCTATAATCACGGATTCAAATTTTACTTCACATTTTGGAATTGCAATGCTCCGGGCTTCAACAATGGAATTTGTTAAAGTTTCAAGAGCATTGTCAATATCAAGTTTAGTTTCTAAAGAAATGTTAACATCAAGATTAGAGTCAACATACGTTGTATATATATTCCAGTCAGCTCGTAAATAATTGAAAGTGGAGCTGATAGGATTGAGAATCGCTTCTTGGGATATTTGAAATGTAACAGGGACATGATCAGAATCAAAATCAGCATGAGTAATCAGTTGGCTACAAAGATGACTAGAGTCGGTTAAGACCAAATCAATCGTAGATGGATTTCTAGAAGAGGAAAAACATGTAGGGCTATCAGGGTATTGAATTGAGAAATATCCTGAAGAGCTCTCATCAAATAAAATTCTGCCGTTGGAATTACTTTGAGAATTATTCCATGACCGATGTTTGGCATTAAAGTCACCAATGACAAAAAATTTTGACTTATTGCGAGTCAATTTACGCAAGTCCGTTTGGAGCAAATTAACTTGCTGCCCAGAGCATTGAAAAGGTAAATAGGCAGCTATGAAAGTATATTTACCAAACTGTGTTTCAACAGAAACACCTAAAGTTTCAAAAACTTTAGTTTCAAATGATGAAAACAGTTGATGTTTTATACGCCTATGAATGATGATTGCAACTCCCCCACATGCCCCATCAAGTCGATCGTTACGATAAACAAAAAAGTTAGGATCTCTTTTGAGTTTAGATCCAGGTTTTAAATACGTTTCGGTAATAACTGCTATATGCACGTTATTAACCGTAAGAAAATTAAACAGCTCGTCCTCTTTACCATTCAGAGAACGAGCATTCCAATTTAAAATATTTAAATTATTATTTGGATCCATTAGAAAAACGTAATCCAATAACAATTTGATTTGTAAATTTTACACCTACTTGGACTGCTTCAGTCATAGTGGTGGCTTTGAACATTGCATCAATCATTAGATTCAATTGTTCAGTTAGAAAATTAAAATCAGAGGCAGACATGTCATGTGATTTCCCATTGGAATTTCCGGTAGACGAAGAAGCGGAGTTACCTGTGGCGGTAGGGTTTTTTCCATTTGATTTGAAACAAGTGGAATGGGTACCCATGGATCGAACAGGGGAGGAGTTCGAATTTCCTGCTACGATATCGGCAAAGGATTTACCGTGGGTAGATACATTCGAAATAGAAAGATTCGAACGGCTACCCGACGGATTAAAATTTGATTGTGAATGAGCATGATTATGATCTTCCTGATGGGTATGATTCATGATCAAGCGATCGTTAACTGAAAAATGAGCATTGTTCGATACTCTACCAGGCAAATTCCGGAAACGACCGTTATCGTAACGGATATTTTCTTTCATCTGCCTGGCACGAGCCTCAATGACCTTTTTGCGTGAAGGACAATTCCAAAAATTGGACTTATGGTTAGCCCCGCAATTACAACATATGAATTTGGTGGTATCTTCCTTCACTGGACAGACGTCTTTGGCGTGAGAAGAACCTCCGCAAATCATGCATTTAGCATCCATGCGACAATTTTTTGTACCATGACCCCACTTTTGGCACCGACGGCACTGAGTGGGGTTCTGGTAATTTCCTCCAGGTTTCTGGAAATGTTCCCATGTCACACGGACATCAAACAAAAGTTTTGCTTTTTCTAAAGCTTTAATATTATTTAGTTCTTTTTTGTTAAAGTGAACTAAATAAAATTCTTGAGAAAGCCCTTTCCGAACAATGCCAGATTGGGTTCTCTTTTTCATAATGATTACTTGGACTGGGGAAAATCCAAGTAAATCATTTATTCCATTTTTGATCTCTTCAGGTGATTTATAGTCACTTGAGAGACCTTTCAAGACAACTTTGAACAAACGTTCAGTTTTGTCGTCATAAGTAAAAAATTTGTGCTTCTTCTCTTCAAGATGTTTGAGAGTAAACTGTAAGTGAAAAAGGGGAACAGATGGCGGCCGTGGCCGCGGCCTTAAAAACAATCGACCGTTTGCACTTAGGCATGGGCACTTGCTGTTCGGATGAGACCTTTGCCTTCACGGCGATCCATGTGGTACTCACCGAACTACATTATGCGACCTACGAATGCAACGAACGTTGGACAAGCACCTAACCAGCAACTACCGCGAGCTAATTGAATCGGTGACAAGTTCATGGGAATATTTATGAAGCGTTTACCTCTTTTTGCACTGCTTTTCGCGCGCTAGTGGTCCGTACTTCTTAAGGGTATGCGATATTTTCGTGTTATACTTTTTAAAAATATGTTCTGCTACTGGCCAAAAATGGTGCTTCTACCCTACACGAAAGTTTTCCATGTTTTGATTTGTTTCATGTTGTTTATCATTATTCTTCTTCTTCTTGGTATAACGTCTTCACTGGGACTGAGCCTGCTTCTCAGCTTAGTGTTCAATGAGCACTTCCACAGCTTTCTTTGCCAGTGTTAGGAATTCTTTATATCGTCTCGTTCCATATCAACTTAAAAAAAATCATATCGCATACCCTTACTACTTCGAGCGAACTAACGCTGGAGAAAGAAGACGCTGCAATCTCCGCTGTCTCATGAAAGAAGAGGCTTTCTTCTTTCTTCACCACCATCTATCGGAACCCGATTTTTCTAGCTTAGACGCTGTAACTTGCCACAATTGCCTCCGGGTAAGGGCAAAACCGTTCACGTTGTCGCTGTCGTTGCTAGCCGATGGCGTGTAAAATAGTTTAAAGGCAAATTACGGTGCGAGTAATTTAGCTGTCATACCGACAACTGGTTCTTGTTTTTTTTTTCCTTCAGCCACCAGCGGAGATTGGAAGAGAGTTTGCAGAAAACCAAGGGTAAAATACAGAGTAATCCATCGACTACGGGCATCTGATCTTCAGGGTTGCTCGATGTCTGGTCTAGAAGTAACAGTACCTATATTCTCTAATGTACACTTGGAAGAAAGTGGCTTGGAACTTATAATGCCAGTGAACATCTTACATTTTAGCGGATGGAGAAGGAATTAAAATAATACATCAACATTTATCGTTTTAACTTATGCAATAGCTGTTTAATAATATACAAATACAATGGTGTCTTATATATGCTGATGGTGCAGGATTTGAATACCTGAATATTCATTTCATGTCATACATAATTAAGTGCAATCAATTGTCAATGAATTGTGACAACACAAAATATCTATTCTTAATGATCTCAAGTCAATATCGAAAAAATCGAATTGCCCAAGCAAAACATAACATTGCTTAAAAAAAAAAACAATTAAAAATGTTAATAGCTAAATGGAATAAAATTGTTGCTCAAACATGCTAACTACGTGAGAAGTTTGTTATATGTATGAATGATTTCAGATCAAAATCTTCATGTAGCGTAATCAGTATCTTTTGTTAAAAATTCTGTTATTTTATTATCAAAGTTTTTCTCTATCCATCAGTTATTGACTAGAGAATTTATTAATTACTGAGATTCTTCCAGGAATATCTCCATGGATTCCAACAGGTTTCACGAAAACGCTTGAATTTCTCTGGATACTCCAAAGGATCATTCAAGTGATTTTTTCTGTCATTCTTTCAAAGATTCGTCTAGAAAATCTTTTAGGTACCTCCAAGGATTCATCCAGGACAATTTCTACAGGGATTCTTGCAGAGATGTCTTTAGGGCTTTTATTTAAAAATTCCTTCAAATAAAGAATACTTGAACAATCTCTTCAAGGATTACTCATGATATTTCTCTAGTGATTTCTCCAGACACTTCTCCGTGAACTCCTCGACGGATATATGCTGGGATATCTCCAAGAAGTCCTCTCTGAATTCATTTAGGAATTATTCCAGAGATTTCTTCAGGAACTCCTCCAGGGATCGCTTAGAGGATTCTATCAGGAAATCTTCTAGGTATTCTACAATATAGTTTACTCCAGAAATTGTCCCAGAGACGCCCTCACAAAAATGCTACATGAATTGCTCCAAGGATTCTTAATAATCCTTCAGGGATTCCACCAGAAATTCTTCCACAGATGCTACCAGGGAGTCGTTCAGTAAATAACTCAGATAACGCTTCATTAATTCATCAGAGATTCCTACAGGAGTTTCTCCAGAAACTACTCCAGGCATTTTCCACGAAAATGTTTACAGGGATTCCTGGAGAGATTACATGGACTCCATCAGTAAAATCTTTACATAAATTTTATTTGGCAAACCTCTTCACGGATTTCTTCATAGATTTCACCTGTGATTTCTTCAAAAATTATTCCAGAGATTCCTCCAGAAATTTTTTTACAGGATTTTCTTTAGGGATTCTTCCAGCAAAATCTACACAGTTGTTTTTTCTGGGATACTTCCAAAGAATCTCCAGGGATTCCACCAGAAACTCTTCTAGAGATGCCTCCAGGGGTCATTCAGTAAATAACTCAGATAACGCTTCATTCATTCATCAGGAGATGCTACAGGAGTATCTCCAGATACTTCTCCATGGATTTTTCTAGGAAAACCTTCACAGGGATTTCTGCACAAATTTATCCATCAGTTTCTTCATGAATTTCTCCAAGGATTACTTCAGAAAATTATTTACATGGTTTTCTCTCCAGGGATTTTTTCTCAAAAATTCCTTTAGAGATTTTCTTGGAAATCCCTCCATTGGCTCCTGCAAGAATTTCTCCAAGGATTTAACCGAAAAATTTGCTAAGGATTACTCTACGAATTGCTCTAGAAATTTTTTAGAGGTTCCTCTAGGAATCCTTCCTGTGATTTATTTAAATTTCTTTTGGAAAGGAGTTCCTGTTGGAATTCATAGGGTAATTCCTTGTAAAATCTCTGTGCAACTCTGAAAGAATTTAAAAAGGAATTCTTGAAGCGATCCCCAGAAGATACTTTAAAGACCGAGAATGAATCTGCAGATATTTCAGGGGGAATGCCAGGACGATTACATAGGGCACTTCCTGATGAAATCCCTGGACTAATTCAATTCATGGGAGAATCTCAGAAGGAATTTCTAGCGAAATTCTTGAAGGAATCTTCGGAGGATTTTTCGTAGGCCCAGAATTCTAAGAGGAATCCTTGGCGGATAACCTGGAAAAAAATATTGGTATAACTCATGTAGTGATTTTCCTGGAGCTATCCCTGGATAAATTCCTGAGGGAAACTCTTGAAGAGCCCTAAATGAATTCGGGAAGCTATTATTTGTAGAATCTCTGGAATAATCACTGAAGAAATCTCAGGAACAATTCCTAGAGGACTACCCGAGGAAATCCTGGAATAATCCTTGGAGGAATCCCAGGTGGAAATCTGACGAAATCCCTGCAGGAATTGCTGAATGTATTTCTGGAGTCCCATTGAAACCGGTCTAAAAATCTGGTAGCGAACAACAGGAAGAATCTATGGTATAACCTCTAGTGGGATCTCTGGAGAAATAGCAGTAGGGATTACAGTTGAGATTATCTTTCTGTTAAAATCCTGGAACAATTTTCGAATGACTTTCAGGGCTGTTTCCTCGGCGGATACATGCTAGGATATCTTTTAATAGTCTTCTCGTGATTCTTCCAGGAGTTATTCCGGTATTTTTTTCAGGGATTCCTTCAGAGATCGTTCAGATGATTCTATCAGAAATTTTTCCAGGTATTCTACAAGATAATTCCCTCTAGAAATTGTCCCAGAGACACCATCAGGAAAATTGCTGCGTGAATTACTACAAACATTTCTAAATGATGCTCCAAGGATTCTCCAGAAAATTCTACAGGGATTCGTACTGGGCCTCCAAAAAATCCTCTAGTGATTCTCACAAGAGTTTTATACAGATTCCTCCAGAGATTCTCCCATTCTTCCAGGAATTTCATCAGAAATTATCCTGAAAATTTCTCCAGAGATTATATGGATTCTTCCAGTAAAATATATACATTAATTCTATTCGGGAAATTTCTCCATGGATTCCTACAGAGAAGTCTCCTGTGATTTTTCCATAAATTCTTAAAAAGATAATTCCAAGAATTTTTAAAGAAAAATCTCTACAGGGAAGAATAACTGTTACAAGGAATTCTTCAATAATCTTAAAAAAAACATACTCGGACATCCCACCAAATACTCCTGTAAAAATTTCTCCAGAAACCCAACCGAGGATTTCAAAAGAAAAATTTCTAGGGTTACATCCCAAGATTGCTCCAGGGATCCTGGGATTTCTTCAAAATTTTGTTCAGAACCGCTGTTCTTGGAGGAATTCTATAAGTTATGAAATTCATTAGAGAAGTAGCATTATTATCTTGAATTCAACTTACGTTTAGTGCTTTAATTCTGAACAAAAATTGTTGTTTCTACACTCTAGGCGAAACGAATGAAGGGATATCCTATAAAGAGCCTTTAAGTTTTCTTAACTATTCTTTTCAATGTGAATTCATTTGTCCTTACCGCTCTTTACAAAGTTCAAAGGCTAGAATGAGTTCTCGGGTAGCACATCAGCAAACGACGTACCCTGCATAACAAATTGTATCTTATTGTAACTTAATTGACAAAATTCTAACTAGTTAGTTTGCCTTACCGCACCCAGTGTTGTGAAAAACTCAATTTCTCACATCTCACGCTTGAGATTTTTCATGCGTGACTTGTCAATCATGCAACTCAGCAGTCAAAAAATCATGGATGAGCTGGCTCACCTTTTTAACTCATTGTCTCGTATTTCCACAGTTTTCTCACACACGGCAATAATTTCTTGTTAGTCTGGTAAAATTATGTTAATCCTTTCTAACGTTAACAACAACTACTTTCGGATGGCTTTCCCAGTCTGGAAGTCGAAAAACGATGTTTTTTACATTCCCGACGTTTCGGCCGATGGGTTTTGGCCTTTTTCAAGGGGTGTAAGGTCTATCATCTCCCGTTATAGATAGATTGTCGTCTGATTGGCGACGGAGAGCACTCTATCATGCCTGCGTTTTAATTTTTAGGTTCCAGTCGAAATTGCCGTTAACAACAACATTCGGGTTTCACGAGTTTTTGCCGGGTTTTGCGACTGAATTATTTTCTACGGTTTGAGTTGATTGAGTTGATGTTGCGTCAAAATCTCAAGCGTTAGATTTGCGAAGCAGATCTCTAATGAGTTTGCTCTCACGGAAGAGCGTATTGATTGAGATTTTGAGTGTGAGTCTATTAACACTGACCGAAACTTGTAGATAATACTATATAAATGAAGTTTATAGCTTTCTAGATGCGACTTGTGATCTCATCGAAATATTTTTATGTATTACAGGTTACACAGCGTAACAAAAATGATATTTTTGCGTGTCTTGAGAACCAAATTAAGTGTCTCTAGTAGATTTGGGGTTGGTGAATCTGATGCCGTTCTCAGAAATGTTCCAGCACGTCACAATTTTTAGCTACAGGTCGCCAAAGTTGGAAAAACACTGGTTTTATTGATGTTTACATAAAATTTGAGTTTGTTCTAAACAGCAGCGCATGATCCCAATGCGTAAATGTTACCCATTTGTCAACCCAGAACGCCTACCGAACGTATCCTAAGGTTTTACCCTTTCCATCAACATCCCGTAACACCTATGAGAGGTCATAGAGTTCTCTGAATCTTTCTTAAGTAGGTGTTCAACCAATCATCTTTTCCATTCCCAGCTTTCGCAAGGACGTGGCCAGGACAGCAATCGACTTTTGGAGGATGTGTCAATCTTGTCTAAGAGTTAGAGGTTAGTCCCAAATATCTGACTTCGGTAACGGACGGGAAGGAGGCCACCCTCATACAATGGTCTAGGACTGTACCACCTACAAATTTGTGCGAAATGCTTAATGCTAATGCTAATGCTATCTTCCCAGAGTATAGAGTACCTATCACACCTGTAAATATCCAATCGATATTATCCATGCTAAAATGTGCAATTAGCAAAGAATGCTCTCGGTGAATAACTATGGAAGTTAATATAAGACCACTAAGCTGAGAAGCAGGCTCTATCTTGGTTAGGACTTAACGCCAGAAACAGGGAGTAGAATTTTTGTTTGATATTTGGCATGGCGTCTATTTAGATCTGGATGAAAAATTATGATTTCTAGGCTGTCACTCGATGGAACTATATGATGGTCTGAAAATGTCCACAACACAACATACAGGAACCAGTTCCGGAATATTCCGGTCAAATTTAAGGCGAAGTAGGCCATCATTGAAATTTGTACTGGGCATCGATGATTGTGGCTAATTCGTTTCACGATTGCGAATTGAAGAAACTCACTTAGTTTTGCACTGACATTGCTGAAAAAGTATCAGCATACTTTCTGCATGTAAGCACAAGTAGTGATACTTTTCTGAATAAATATTACTTAAGATTACTGAGTTTTATCACTTTGAAATTGCAAGCTTCCAAATAAACATAGCTGCCAAAATGAATGACGGGCTAAATAGCCTTTATTGGTGATTGGTAATCCTCTTGATGATGGCTTTTGTGAATCGGAATGAAAAACCATCGTTCCATACATGCGTATGATCTTCTAAATATCATATGGACCATTTCTTTCTGAGACAGGCTCCAGGTGCCCTTGTGTCCAGATTGGCCATACTTACAAAAAATGTCCACACTTTCATAGTCCATAGGTTCAAAAATGGATTTTTGAGAACGTTTCAAACTCATTGGTCATTTTTGACCCTTAAGGTGAAAATGCATCGAAACCAGACCAGATTTTCAAGAGCACAATTCTAGAGAATCAGACAACAGTTTATGCTAAAAATTTAACTTATTGGTCACTCGCTGGTGGTGACTAATTGAACAAATTTTCTGCGTTAACGGTTGTCCTGTTCTCAAGATTTGTGCATAGACATTCGATGCTCGGCTTCGATACATTTTAACCTTGATGCATAACGTGGCACTTTTTTGTGGTGCCTCTCCTAGAAGTCACTGAACACTTCTTTTAACACGAAAATGTTTGTTTTCAGAATTAAGGAAAAGTCAGCAAATCTCATATTTCTATCTCTTGTCTCACTAAGTTACTGCTCCTTAATTGTGTCGATTGACAAAAAAATACCCCATTGTACAAGGAAGGTTAATGCCTAGCACGTGACTTTGTGATGCAAACATCGTGAAAAAAACCGCGAGTATTCTATGATTCATAGGGGTTTGAACATGAAACATAAAATATCGTAAACATGTCTGCCTGCGACGCATCTGGGGCAATGTAAATCAAATCGCGACAATCTGAAATGGTTTACAATTTTATAAAAGCAATGTTTATTGCAACCTTGTCTAGCCACTGGTTGTTGCAGTTGTCGTCGTCATCGTTGGGCAACGCTCATAAATCACACTACGCTCTTGAGTGAGGGATGCGCAGAGAAAAAACTACGACTCATGTGCTTTGGAAACTGATGGCCAGAATTACCGTTTGGTCTCAAATTCCGAACATGACACGTATTCCGGCTATTTCTATAGTAGAAATTGATATTTCTCAAGATGAATTGATCATCCTGTAAACAAATTTGAGAGTTTTTTTTCAAAAAGGTCTTTGAAAAGTCTAGTGCTCGGAATATAAGACATGTTGGAAATTAGAGACAAAACGGTATTCAATATGAGCGTTATTTATGGATGCAACCTTGTCAGCATCCTCTTAGAAAACTTTGCCAGATCTCGATGACCGATAATGGTCATAAACAGTGCAAAGAGTGGCGGCTACGAACGACTATCACAAAAGGAAAATGTGAAGAAGGAAGGCATACTGTCCGAGTGACCTATCTATGATGCGATCTCTGGATTGCCCGGTTTTGGAGTAAAAGTTTTCCATTCCTTCCGTTCCGTTGTCATGCGTTCTTCCCCCGCTTCACCTACATATTGCTATAGTGCACACAGCGAACTCCAGCCGCGTGCGCAAAAGACTATCGTTTTCTGTTTTCCAATAAACTTTACCGTTAGGTTTGCCTTGATGGCCGCTGCCATGGCTCTCCATTGAAGTGTCCATCTTACGTCCGGCGTCGACGAGAAATCAGCCACGAGAAAAGCATTTCAAGAACCTGACAATCAATCGATTGTGCAAAATCATCCCGCCTAGAAAGAAGCCTATCCTGCATGAACTTGAACTTGCGCCCTCGGCGGTCCGTGCAGAAGCACCAAAACAAAATGCTTTACCGACACGAGGTGGAGTTTTAATGATCAGGTTTGCCCGCCTGTATCTACTTTTTTATATATTGTTCAAATATCTATAATTACGGAGAGGCGTGAGCAGCTTGTCCCGGTTCCGTCTAAAACGTTTCGGCCTAAGCTTGCTGGAAGTCGAAGTTCAAAATGAAGACAAAAAGGTTTTTAGATCAAAAGGAAAGATTGCCGTTCTTGGTGGTTTGTGAAATTTTATCAATGATTACTTCTTATTAGTTTCATTCTTCTTGTGTTCTTACTATTATTCTTCTTCTATCTTTTTCTTCTTCTTCTTTTTCTTCTTCTTATTCTTTTTCGTCCTATTTTTTTTCTCTCGGGTTATGTCCCATCCGGTGCTTTGCAGTATTGTGTTCTATGAGCACGTCCACAGTTATTAACTGAACGTTTTCTGTGACGATTGACTATGTTTGCTTTCATATTTCGTAGTCACGTAAGAAGATACATTATGCCCTGGAAATTCAAGAAAATTTCATGTCATTAAAACCGTAATGTTATATTTTTTTCGTCAAAATGTCACAAGTGCTCTTCTGGCAGGAAAATCTGAAAAATTATTCAAACCAATGAAACAGTCATTCAAGTCATCGTGCAAAAATGTGGGTTCACCAGTCTTTGTTATAGTTATTCAGTAGCTCAAGGGCTATCATTATTTGAGCCGAGAAATTCGAGATTTTTCCACCAGGCAGTGCTAGTGAGCTTGAAACTTTTGTTTTGCGGATATCTCGGTATTCTGACCACTTAGAAAAATGGCGTCATCGTCAAAGTTGTTTAATTAGCTAAGGGTTATCATTGATCGACCTTATTCATTCTTAATTTTGTCACCAGGTGATGCCAGTAAGCATGAAACATTTGAATGCTAATATCTCAGGTGCCCTAACACTTAGAAATATGGCGTCTTCGGCAGAGTTTGCATAAGCTTTAAATTTCTAGATCAATTAAAGACGGATTTCACGCCAACTCGACAAAGGGATTGGCAGTACCCCTTCAGAATTCAATGAAACTTTCTGAGTGTGAAGACTATGTGAAACTAAGATACTTTGCATATATTGTTTTTTCAATATCGATCTAGACTAACATTTGGAAAGGGTCAAAGTTTTTTTTACTTTTTTTTTTTATAAACCCGTATAACTCGAAAACGATAAGACCTACAAAAAAGTGTTGTATGGGGGACTGTCGTGAAGTTTCCTGACGTTTTAGAAAAAACAAAAACACATTTTCTACACTGAAAAAAAAATATTCAAAACTTTAAAGTAGATTTAAAAAAAACGGCCATTTCAGATTTTGATCATCCTTAAGCAAAAAGTTTCGTAATTAAATTTACTAAAAGTCGTCCATACATCGCAAATTGGGCATATTTTAGGGAAAAAAGTTTTTCTAACATCGAATTTTTTAAGTCCCAAAGTTTTTTTACTTATTTTTAAAAAACCCGTATAACTCGAAAACGGTAAGACCTACAAAAAAGTGTTGCATGGGGGACTGTCGTGAAATTTCCTGACGTTTTAGAGAAAAATATTGAAAAAATAAAAACACATTTTCTACACTGAAAAAAAAAATAATTAAAAATTTTAAAGTCGATTAAAAAAAAGGCCAATTCAGATTTTGATCATCCTTGAGCAAAAAGTTTCGTAATTAAATTTTCTAAAAGTCGTCCATACATTGAAAATTGGGCATGTGTTAGGGAAAAAAGTTTTTCTAACATCGATTTTTTTAAGTCACAAACTGAAATTAATTTTTTCAAAGATTTTGTTTTGAACCGTCAAATATGATTGTGTTTTCAAGTGATAAATGAGTTTGAATCAGAAAATAGATTGTATTTTTTATTGAGAATAGTTAAAAACGGAATTATACAGTGATTATGTTTTTTAAATGCAGGCAATCAATGGACTTCGCCTCTGCCTATGAGAAAATCAACTCCGTCTAACAATCCGACGGATTTTTATGGTTTTTTTTTTTTCTATTTCATTTATTTGAGGCTCAATCGCGTTTAACGCTTTACGGAGCCGAAATTCATTTTTTGTATTGTTTACAAATCATTCACTTTTTTGTACTAAGATTAGTATGGGATGGAGCCAGGGTACTCGTGGCAACTCGAGGTTAATGGTCACAATTTTTGGAAGGAAGGACATGGTGAGGATTGGGTTTAGGGTTTTCTGCAGCACATCCGGGAGGTATATCGTGGTATCGCGATGAACGTGTAGTGGCGTTGGTACCAATTTCTTGCCGGTATTCGTCTGCCGGATGGCCAGGATCCTCAATCCAACATACAGGGGACAAAACACAGAGAAAAAAAAAACTGGAGAAGAGAACACAGGAGAATTAAACTTTTATACTGGACAAGCGAAGAAAATCGTAAATTGCGACCATGTAAATGAGATCGCGGGTGCCCAACACATCTCTAACAGGAACATAGGGTTGTCTACCTCGGGCCGCAAGGGTATCCAAAAGTTGCGCTCTGGAGGCGTCCATATCCGGGCATTTCCAAACTACGTGATCGATGTCATCATAACCATAACCACACCTATTACAAACATTGCTCAGCGCGAGGTTAATCCTGTGCAAATGTGTACCTAGCGAGTAATGGTTGGACATGAGTCTTGACATCACGCGAATGAAATCTCGACCTACATCCAAACCATTCCACCACGCTCGCAAGGAAACTTTAGGAATTATGGAATGTAACCACCGTCCCAATTGGTCATTTAGCCAATCGCTTTGCCAACCGTGAAGAGAACTTTGACGTACTAAATGAAAAAATTCATCGTGTGAAATTTGTCTATCATAAATCTCACCTTCCTCAGCGCCCACCTTTGCGAGAGAGTCCGCCTTCTCATTGCCATAAATTAAGCAATGTGAGGGGACCCATACAAAGGTAATCTTATATGATCTTTCGACCAGTGCACACATCTGCTCTCTTATTTGTGTAAGAAAGTAAGATGCATGCTTAACATGTTTCATCGATCGAAGTGCCTCAATAGAACTGAGGCTATCCGAAAAGATGAAGAAGTGGTCTGCGGGCATGTTTGAGATCATCCCCAATGCGAAGTTGATTGCTGCCAGCTCAGCAACGTAAACCGTGCAAGGTTCCTGAAGTTTTCGGAAGGCGGAAGAGTTTTCATTGAAGACACCGAAGCCAGTGGATCCATTGATGCGGGACCCGTCAGTGAAATATCTCCTGTAGAAATCGACATTCTGGTACTTTGCGTTAAAAATACGTGGAATCGTTATACATCGAAGTTGATCTGGGATTCCATGAATAGCTTGTTTCATGGACAGATCGTATTCAACAGAGGAACTGTCATTGGTGAAGCGTACACGTGGAGGGTTATAACATGGAAGACTTATGTCAGATGACATGTAGTAGAGATAAACTCTCATGAATTTTGACTGAGTATTCAGTTTGAGCATTTCTTCGAAGTTTTCGATAACGAGTGTGTTGCTCACCCCACACTTAATAAGTATTCTTAGCGAGAGCTCCCAGAATCGGTTCTGTAGTGGTAAAACCCCTGCCAGCACCTCCAGGCTCGCATTGTGAGTCGAATGCATACAACCTAGGGCGATACGCAAACAACGATATTGAATTCGTTCCAATTTAATAAGGTGGCTGTTTGCTGCTGAGAGAAAACAGAAAGAGCCATACTCTAGAACAGAGAGAATTGTTGTTTTATAGAGTTTTATGAGGTCTTCCGGGTGAGCACCCCACCATGTTCCGGTAATTGTTCGTAGAAAATTGATCCTTTGTTGGCATTTTTCCGTTAAATACCTAGTATGGGTTCGCCAAGTGCCTTTTGAATCAAACCAGACCCCAAGGTATTTTGAAGTCAAAGACTGGTCGATGTCTGTTCCCAATAGCTTAAGCTTTAGTTGGGCAGGATTCCGCTTCCTTGAAAATACAACCAGTTGAGTTTTTTGCGGCGCAAACTCGATCCCTAAATTTCTAGCCCAAGTGGATAGATTATCAAGGGAATTTTGCAATGGTCTTTGCAAGATTTCCGCTCGTGGGCCCTTCATAGAGACCACAGCATCATCTGCAAGTTGTCTAAGCGTGCATGGTTCTTCCAAACAGTTGTCAATATCTTTAACATAAAAATTATAAAGCAAGGGACTTAGACATGAGCCTTGGGGAAGACCCATATAGCTAATTCTGGAAGTTGTCAGTTGACCGAGAGTGAAGCTCATGTGTTTTTCTGACAACAGATTGTACAAGAAATTATTCAATATTCCAGGTAGTCCACTATTCTGCAGGCTTTCTGACAATATCTCTATGGAAACTGAATCAAAAGCGCCCTTAATATCCAAGAAAACCGAAGCCAATTGCTCCTTGTCCGCAAAAGCTAGTTGAATATCTGATGAAAGCAACGCTAGACAATCGTTTGTTCCTTTGCCCTTGCGAAAGCCAAATTGAGTACTGGAAAGCATGTTGTTTGATTCGACCCAGTGATCGAGTCGGGATAGGATCATTTTTTCTAACAATTTCCTTAAACATGATAACATAGCGATCGGGCGGTACGAATTATGATCAGACGCTGGTTTCCCAGGCTTTTGAATAGCTATTACTTTGACCTGTCTCCATTCAGATGGAACAATGTTGTGCTCCATGAATAAGTTGAACAGGTCAAGCAACCGTCTTTTAGCGATATCAGGGAGATTTTTAAGAAGATTGAACTTAATCATATCGCGTCCCGGAGAGGAGTTGTTTGATGAAAGAAGAGCCATAGAAAATTCCAGCATAGTGAATGGCCTGTCCAACGCATCGTCTCTCTGGGTTTCCCAAAATGGCGGTTGAGCTGGAACTGAGTCTGGACAGACCTTTTTTGCGAAGTTGAATATCCAACGATTGGAGTATTCGTCACTCTCATTTGAGGATGAGCGGTTTCGCATGTTGCGAGCCACTCTCCAAAGCGTCGTCATTGAAGTTTCTCGTGAGAGGCCATCGATGAAATGTCGCCAATAGCTACGCTTCTTCGCTTTAATAAGATTCTTCAGTCTTTTTTCGAGCTTCGAGTACTCTAAATAAAGTTCTGAGGTACCGTATCTACGAAAAGCTTTAAAGGCATTAGATTTTTCTCGATACAACTGAGTGCATTCATCATCCCAACCAGGTGTGGCTGGTCGTCTTTTGAAGGATGCACTTGGAACTCGTTGCTTTTGGGATTCTAATGCACTATTATAAATCAATTCTGATAGGAATCGATACTCATCCAACGGTGGGAGAGTGTTGAATGATTCGATACCGAAAGTTACCGCTGATGCAAATTTTTGCCAATCTATATTCCTAGTGAGGTCAAAAGGAACCTGAATTGACTGTTCTGACCTTTCAAAATTATTTCTGATAGAAGTTATTATGGGCAAGTGATCACTACCATGGGGATCATCGATAACCTTCCACATGCAATCGAATGATAGTGAACTTGAACCCAAAGACAGGTCAAGGCGGCTTTCTTTGCCGTCGGATGAAATACGTGTCACTTCACCTGTGTTTAAAATATTCAAGTTGAAATCATCGCATAAGTCATAGAAAATAGCCGCTCTATAATCGTCATAAGATTCGCCCCATCCAGTACCATGGGAGTTCATATCACCCAGTATTAAAACCGGGAATGAGAGCATAGAGACTGCATTCCAAAGATGACGGCGGTTTATTGAAACTCTTGGAGGAATATAAACAGAAGCTACGCAAAGATCTTTACCCTTTACGTTTATTTGGCAAGCAACGATTTCTATGCCTGGATGAGTCGGGATGGGGATTCTGTAGAATGAATGGCACTTTTTGATCCCTAAAAGCACACCCCCGTAATTATCATCTCGATCCTGGCGTATAATGTTAAAGTCGTAGAAGTTAAGATCATCTTCAGAAGAAAGCCATGTTTCACAGAGTGCAAATATATCACAATCGGAATTGTGAAGCAAAAACTTAAATGTGTCTAATTTAGGTTTTAGACTATGACAGTTCCACTGTAGCACAGTGATCATATCTTGTACCTCACTTGATGAATTAGCCATCGAAAGATATGATCGAAGCAAGGAGGGGCCACGAGATAGTCAATTCCCGGAGATATTCTTCTATTGCGGGGAGAAAAAGGTCGAGTATGCCTCTGAATGAGTCTGAAACTCCGAGAGCATTACATATGCGATCCACCAGGGCCCTAAAAGTTATCAGTCCTCGCTTAGCCCGGGGCGTTTTCGAGGAAGAGCGAGGGACTTCAGTAGCATTTCTTTTGCTTTCTTGTCTAGACCTTCTTTTCGAAGTGTATTTTATCTGTGGAGGCGGGGGCGGCAGATCTTTACTGCAACACGGAACGGAAGCATCAAAGACCTGTTTCTTCGGGTTTTTCAAATTTGCCCCACCTCCTTTGGAATTAGGCAAACTTCTGAGGGAAGATTTCAATACCTTACGGCGCAGTCCCGGAGAAGATGGAGACTTTCTTTTACCGGGTGCGTGTACCTCCGAAGAATCTCCCCCATCGGTTTCGTCGTCGTTCGCTTCATCGGAAGACAACTCTTGAAAAGAGTTACCAACTGGGATGGCTGATGAAGACTCTTTTGCAGGCGGATTCAAAGCTTTCACCATTTCCGCATACGTCTTCTTGGAGCGCTTCACAATTGAGCGACTCTCATTTCGAATGCGCTTTTTGTATGCCGGGCATTTTTGCAAGTCATGCAGATCCTTGCTACAGTAGCTGCATTTTTCAGCTTCCTGTGTGCAAGCATCTTCCAAGTGAGCTTGGTTGCATTTGCCACAACGGGGCTTGTTGTCGCAAAAGCTAGCACTGTGGCCAAGCTGCTTGCAGTTGGTACAATTGAATACCTTCGGCACGTAAAGACGCACTGGGTAAAAAACACTATCAATGCAAACAAATTTCGGGAGGACGGAACCAGGAAAAGTCACTCGAAACGAGGCTGACGGCGAAAAAACTTTCTTATTTCCTTCCATGGAAACTGATTGCAATTGTTTGCAATCCAGTATAGCCACATCAGGAATTGACCGGTTATCAAAAACACCTTTGCCAGTCTTAATGTCCTCACATGTCAGACTCGCGTCGATGATTTTCCCTTCCACCTCGACTTCTCGTGCCGGAATGTAGGTAAAGTATTCCACAGCAAAAGCCTCATGCTGAGCAATCTCATTCGCTGCTTTGTAACTAGGTGCAGTTACACGCAGCTTGGATTGCTTCACTTGGTGAATAACGGTCCCTGGATATTTACGCGTCAGCTCTCGAGAGATCGAGAGCACGTTCAAAATCTTATTTTTGCGCCGGAAATAGACAACCCAAGGCCCAGCCGAAGACGGTTGGTAAAACCGCGTTCGAGCAACGAGATCTTTTGGAGGCGTATCGCCTCCATCCGAATCGTCCATGCGGGAATAAATCCAACCGCAACCAAATCAACAAAAAATAAAAAAATGTGGAGAAAAAAAAAACGTTTGAAAAATATTAATTAATTAGTGGACTATTTTGTACACACCTCCCCTATACGGGCAAAAAATAATAATACTAATTAAAGAAGAAAGAAAAAAATATATAAAAAAAAAAACTTAACCGATCAGTGGGCTATTTTGTACAAGCCTCCCCTATACGGGCAAAACTTGCACCGGGAGAGAGACAGAGGTGAAGCGAAAAACAACCTTGAACTTGTTTGTTCGGAAATGTAGAGCAATTCAATAGATATACAAATTGATACTTATCCGTATAGCAGCAGAACGTCCAAGCACCGTAGGTAGCAGACTGACCGAATCGCCTTCTGCTTCGATGTTGCTCTCGGTGCGGGAAAAAAAGTCAATCACCGTTGTGCCGGTGGTGATGACTTTTTTTTTGCGGTGGAACGATACTAGTTACACTAGTTCGCTTCCTTCGCAAAGCGCGATCGCCTAAGCACTTAAATGCACTAATAAGATTATTATTAACCGTCGAAACTAGACCAAAAACCCACGCGGTCGGTGGGAGAAAAAGGCCAAATAAACTTTGCAACTTTGTGCCGTGCGATGAGACCGGGAACCTGTCAACCGACTCGTGCAAGCGCTAAGCAAGGAATGGATTTTTATGGTTTGAAATGTATCACAACAGTATTGCAAACATTGAAAAGTAACAACCTTATCCATACTCCATTAAATTCTCTTCTAGAAAAACTTACTAACGCACCTGCGTTAAACGCCAGATGAATAAGAAATAATGAATATGTTTGTATTGTTATCTACCTAAAAAAAGTTGATAAGCTCATAACTCATGATTTTATTTGCAAATAACAGTCTGCTTGCGAAACAAAAAAACTCCTTAAAACAAGGTTAAATACTGGTAATTAGCGACTTTTCTGAAAATTATAACGCTGTCAACACCAATTCTAGATTTACCATAAAAAAGATAAAAAAATTGGAAAATGTTAGTTCTAGATTTGCCATAAAAAAGATAATAAATTGGAAAATGTTAGTTTTATTATAATATCAGACCCATGACACAGTAGCAGTTCAGCTATTTATTTCAAAATTGATAAATGTTGTTAAACAAATCAAAAGTTAACTTTAAGTCAAATGGAGCTGCAGATTATTATAAAAATAAAAAAATAAATTGTCAGCTTATGTAATTTCAAGAAAACACATGGATTGGAAGCAGAGTGGCACTTTTTTGCCACATCCCACGGCAAAGGCCTCTGTGACGCTATTGGTGGCACTCTCAAGCGAATGGCAAAAAGAGCAAGTCTTGCAAAATACTATGGAAACACAATCGCAACTCCACGAGAACTATTCGACTGAGCAGTGAAACAAGTAACATGATACATGTATCGCCAAATTAAATTTCTGTTATATATCTAATGAACAATATGTTAAAATGTCAGAGGAATTGGTGGAATTTTTTGATAAGGTTAAAACTGTCCCTGGTACTCAAAAATATCATTGTTTTATGCCTATTAGTGATACACAAATTGCAGCCAAATGGTATACTAATTCAGAGGATGAACCAAAAATATTCAATTTATTCAGTAAAGCCCAAAAATAATGTAAATATTCATGTGCAGATACCGTAAGGACGCCATTCACCGCTCATTTAACAGTATTTCAACACATTAAATTCTGTCAAAAATCGGTTTTTCGATATTTTTCACAACTTTTTGCGCTAGATGCAAGATAAAACATTTGTTTTTGTAGGAAAGAAGTTGAAATGTGAACAACGTATAATGGTACCGAATAACATGTATGCCAATGATACATGTGTAGGGCGCCATTCACCGCTCATCCTAAGTATGAGGCTCTATATACACAACTAGTTGGAATTAATTTACTTTCATTAGCTGGTTGTTATCTTTGTACCATAGTACAACAATATATTAAAGCGTGGCAGCTAACAAGCATTTTTCGATCTGCCATAATAAAATCATTGTTCAATTCATGTTTACCGCTTAAAACAGCCTAAAATTATTTTCTATAAATAATATAAAATAATAAATCATTTGAAATTCATTCGGATACAATACATTCTGGTATACTAATACATGTTTATGACTTTTATTACAAAAATTTGTTCTGATTTTTTAAAATAATTCAATGAGCGGTGAATGGAGCATGAGCGGTGAATGGCGTCCCTACGGTACTACGTTTTAGGATATATAGCAATAATAAAAATAAAAACAAATCACGAGTTTTTTTCATAAGCATAATATTGACCCTTTCCAGACACCTGTTAAGATTGGCTTTGACCAAATAAGAAATTAAATATTAAAATCTTTCCAACCATAAAAAACCCATCGGATTGTTAGACGGAGTTGATTTTCTCATAAGTGGTTTGGTGCGAGATCAATTGAAATAAATAAAAAAAAAACTCTGTATAATTCCGTTTTATTTCTTTTAACTACTCCCAATAAAACAAATATGATCTATTTTATGATTAAAACTCATTTATTACTTGAAAATATGATCATAGTAGACTTTTTAAAGCGAAATAAAAAAAAAATAAAAAATTCATTTTAGACTTGAAAAATCGATGTGAGAAAAACTTTTTTTCTCTAAAATATGCCCAATTTGCAATGTATGGACGACTTTTAGTAAATTTAATTACGAAACTTTTTGCTTAAGGATGATAAAAATCTGAAGTGGCCGTTTTTTTAAATCGACTTTAAAGTTTTGAATATTTTTTTTTTCAGTGTAGAAAATGTGTTTTTATTTTTTCAATATTTTTCTCTAAAACGTCAGGAAATTTCACGACAGTCCCCCATACAACACTTTTTTGTAGGTCTTACCGTTTTTGAGTTATACGGGTTTATAAAAAAAAGTAAAAAAAACTTTGACCCTTTCCAAATGTTAGTCTAGATCGATTTTGAAAAAATAAAATATGCAAAGTATCTTAGTTTCACATACTTTTGACATCATTGAATTCTGAAGGGGTGCTGCCAATCGCGTGTCGAGTTGGCGTGAAATCCGTCTTAAATAAATGATAGCCCTTGAGCTAGTGAACAACTTTGCCAAAGATGTCATCTTTCTAAAAAGTCAGGATCCTAAAATATCCGCAAAACAAAAGTTTCATGTTCACTATCACAGCCTGGTGGCATTATCTTGAACTGCTTGGCTCAAATAATGATAGCCCTTAAGCTACAGAACAACTTTAATACGCCATCTCTACGAACGGTCTGACTCATTCTCACTAGCGCTGCCTGGTGGCAAAATTTTGAATCAACTTGCTCAAACAATGGTAGTCCCTAAGTTACTGAACAAGGGGGAGGTTTGTCACAATAAATAGGCATCGCCAAATCTTTCACCATTCGAAAATAAAGGGGTTTTAGCTTTCAGTTGACTTGTTCCCCAGAAAAATCCACCGAGGGATCCCGAACATTTTTTTAGATTTTAACTGTTTGTTCCTTAGAATACATAATTTTTAAATGTTATCAAAGTAAAATACATACAATTTTATTCCTCTTTAGCACGATAAAAGCTTGCATTTGAAACACAAGTTTATAAAATAAAGTTAAATAAGGTCTTTTTTTATGAACGATAAAACTGTCCTATGTGATTTTCAGGATTTAATAAGTCATAGGACACTTATTCGAGTTGATGTGCTGGAGGTTTGACAGTTGGACACTTATTCGTACTTGAAAAGTATATCGATCAGAGCATATAACTGTTTCTTTACATAGTTAGATTACATTACACGACATTTTTAGGTTAAGTGAATTTGAAATTTGTTAATATCATTAAAATGATTTGAATATTCTCAAGATACGATTAAAAATTTAACAAAAATATGGTGGAAGCTTTGGTTGCATTAAAACAACCAATATATTTCCTCTTCAATTAAACGTTAAAACTGTGGAAACAATTTTCCACACACAATTTTTTTGATTAAGTTGAGATATGGCATACACAAAACATTTTCTTCTGAAATCATTACGTATTTTATAAAAAATACCATACTCACATCGAATGTGTTTTCAGAATGAAATATATGCAATTATTCGATTTATGCCAACGATCTGATTTTTCAGGAAGATAAGCACGTTAAATTGTATGTGTCCCACTGGCCCCGCAGAGTGGAGTACCTACTTTTCCTGATATTTTCCTGTTCGTGTGCACATCAGGAAATATGCTATCACAAGTTGACTGATCCTTTAGATATTCAAAATATTTGTAATTGATAATTATACTGCACAATTTGTTCGAATTGCCAATTTTTAGGATCCACTTGCCCGGGATATCTTGCACAGTTTTTAGCAGACTAAAAAATTCAAATCCTGCCTATTATTTTATGGCAACCAAATGATCAAGCATTTTTGAGTATCCTTTAGATAAGAAAAAAAAAATGAAAATTCAACGCAGCAGATTTTTTTATTATTGTGTTGATTCGGTTATAAAAGTTCTATTTCATCTCAATCGTTTTCAACTCTAAATTTCTACGGAAATGAGCGTTGGAATATGTAATTGAAGGAAAAGCTACACAAAACCGTTATGAATTATGGCATTCATTAATATTAATTATGGTTCGATTTTACTGGACGAGAGTTTTTGTCTTAAAAACACATTGATGGACGATAGACAAATAAAACTCTCAGTTAATGAATAAGTGCCCAAATAACTATAATAGACTCAAAAGCAGGCTTTACCATAATAGGTGTGTAATGCCAGAAAGATAGACAGACAAAAGATGAAGAAAGTTGTTGTACTCTAAAAGAAAGTGGTAGTGTTCTGAGAAAAAAAACAGTTACACCCGATTCTGTTTTTGTACGGATTTTTTTTACACGGCCGTGCATACAATTTTTTTCCGCCAAAACCTTATTTTTGCATGAAACATCGAGTAATGGTGTTACTTTTTTTTTTTGCACGGTTTTTGAAATTTTGAACTAAAAACTTTTTTTGCACGGTACGCCCCCGTGCAAATCCGGAATCGGGTATATATGCTAGAATTGTTATATTTCTATTTCACGAATAAGTGTCCTATGACTCAATGAATCCTGAAAATCAATCAACATAGATTCGAATTTTAAACTATCATCTAGCTTGAGTGAAATTAAACTGCCTTTTACCATGATTACATTTAAAAAAATATGTACATTAAAAAACAAAATGTTAAAATGAAAAAAGTGTTCGGGATGCCACGGTGGATTTTTTTGGGGAACTTGTCAAATGAAAGCTAAAACCCTATATTTTCAGATGGTGAAATATTTAGCGATGCCTATTTTTTTGATAATATTGTTCTACCATACACACCGTGAAATGGATAGGCTCCTGAGATATCTGCAAAACAAAAGTAAATGTTTCATGTTCGCTAGTGCCACCTTCCAGTTAAATTCTGAATTAAATGAGGTACCATCAAATAGCGCCACCTCCAAAATAACTTCACAAAAGACCCCAAGTTTTGAAGTAATTTGAATTTTGATATATACTGTTTTCAAATTGTGGTCTACTCGAACCGTATATCGTCCCCTTAATGCTACAACTAGATAACTCGAAAATCAAAATTTTGAGATGTGCCACATTGAAAATACGACCGTTTTACAAGGTGACGGTTAATCGCAGAGGATATGGTTGAAAAATAAACTTTAACTTGTGTATTTTGAATCACACGCTTATGAGCTGTAGGTATTTTACAGATCTAATTAATAAAAATGTTTTGGCATATTGAAGTCAAAAATTTCAAATTTCGAGTTATCTAGTTGTAGCATCAAGGGGACGATATAATGCGTTCATTATTATGCGACTTCTATGTACATTTGATGGTTTTAACACATTATAAAAGGCCATATCGTCATGTTACTTCACGATTTTGGAATGTCTGTGAATGATGTTGCTCTTATTTTATGCATTAAAGTACATGGGTTATTTAAAAGTTCGAACTAACGAACTACCGTCGTGCGGGGTGACATTGTTCCATAAGGGTAACTTTGGGACAATATTTTTACAGCAAGATAATGCCAGAATATTAAACACAATGTGTCAAGCTTCAACAATACGTTACAAATAGCCAATAGATGGTCATAGATTAGTTTTTAGGCGTTCCTACTAAACATGAGGTGTATCGAAAGAGGCGGTCAAAGTCACCCCCTAGGCCCAATGTCACCCCGCACGGCGGTATGTAAAAATCATTAAGATAAATTTTTGTGTTTTGCACAAAAAGAATATCGACGAAAATCAACTTGCTTCTACACTTTGACATTATTTTCATGCTTATTCGTGAAAACTGAAATCAAATCATAAAAAAGGTTTCTGATATCAAATGAAAAGTCAATTTCAGCTCAGATATCTTCAGTAATCAAATAAAATTTTTAATACAAATTGTTGAAAGGCATTCCGGAAAAGCAGAAATATCATCCATTTTTAAATTTGAATGCAATGATTTCCTACCTCTATTTGCATTTGAAACGATTCGGATATACATATGATTTTTTATGGCTGTTTGTTGAACATTATATGTAGTTATGGTATCAGACGTCATGTAATAGAGACTTGTACTATCCAAGCAACCATACACGAATAATTAGCAATGGACCGATGCACGAGTTCACCATCTGACGTTTGAGCGGTGCCGTGTTATTTACGTGACCATGGCAACAAGTGAATTCGGCACCGCTCAAACGTCAAATTCGTGAACTCATGCACAGGTCCATAAGAAGCAAATCAGCATCAGAAATGTACAAAGGCCCTATAATACCACTACAAATAAAGCTTCACTTCAGGGGTTTTCAGACTTTTTGGCTCGCGGAGCACTTTTCAAAATAAACTTATTACGCGGAGCACCTCTTCATTTCCGTGATTTCGTTTGAAATCATGAATTTTCATACGCGTAAATTTAAGGCTATTTCATAAATTTTAACTTTTTTTCCAAATTCTTTATTATAATCTGAAATTTAGAAAGCTGCTTCGTTTCGGAATTATTTTTTGCAAATTTAGTATAAGCATGGACTTCCATCTGGTTTTCTTTAAAATATTTCAAAATAGTCTGCCTGTTTAAATTTAGTGAAATACTGTGTTTTATCATCAACTGTACAGCCGCGAATCGCAAAACAGTTGTATCTGTTAAATAAGGCGTTTTGAATCTGTATTGAGATATTCACAAACTTGTTATCCACAGGAAAAATAAACAAAATACCAGAATACAGTAGTACCTCGATTTTATAACTGCTCGTTTCTATCTTGTCTTATTATATTACTCTCGATTTTAGCACGGTTTTCATTTCGATTATATCACGCCACCGGAATAGTATTAATTTCATACAATTGACATAAAGAGATAACCCTTAAACAATCCATTTTCTGCTTCTTGATTTGTTACACATAAGCAAGTCATTTGAATCACTCGATTTCTGCTTTGTTTGGAGAGATTTCAATGAAAATCGTATCCCAAGAAAACACATTTTTATTATATCACGCTTTGGTATGTCACACCAATTTTTTTGTAATCCATGATTTAATCGAGAAACTACTGTTTACAAAAATGTTGCAAACTTTGTAAAGTTATTACAATTTTCAACTCATTACAATACATTTTGGAAAAAAAAAATAAAAATGAGTAAAATATTGTTATTTTTGGTGTAATACGACGCAGAAATCTACATTGGGACTTGCATGCAGTTACTATCCGTGATAGCACAATTCACTTAGCACAGCACTTAGTAGTTTTTTTTTTACAACTTCACACCTATAAAGCGTATCATCTCATTGGCGCAGCTAAAAGGTCATTGGAAGTTATGATGAAAACTGTTATTAAATAAATGTTGACATCTTGATTAATAGAGGGTTAGATAAATTAAGGACTCTACTGATGTTTTGAAAAGCATAAATTTAGAGAACTGAATAATGCTATTTGCTGAAAATTCAATAGATTGGTCACAACCAACAAGTTATTAGTCGAAACAAACTACAGTGCAAATTATTATTTTTTGTTCTCCTGAAAATTATGACATGGATTAGTATGCATTTTTGAAATAAGCATGGACGAAGTATTGCACAAAATCACTTGGAATCGAACTTTTTTACATTTCGAAAATTTTGGTTCAATGTTTCAACATATCTTTGTGTTATTTTCATTGTCTTTGAACAAACTCTGAAACTTTAAGGAAAATGGCTGCAATATAATAATTCCTTTACAAGCAAAACATTAAGTTATTTGTAGTTCGTCATCCAAATTTCAGCCAAATCGAGCCAGAAGCTGAGATACAGCACCCCAAACTTGGGCATTTTGTATGGAAAAACAGCATTTAGCTTAGCTTAGCTTAGCTTAGACTGACTACACATATCAATGGTTGCTATTCCGTGATTGACCGAAGTCAGTGAAAATGCACAAAGAATCAACTAGAAGTTCAGCTGGGATAGGCCATAATCTTCTTCAGTGTGCATAATTCAGTGCCTCTATTTATACAAGGTCAATAACGGCGCCGGCCACGTCCTTGCAGTCAGGTGGGATTGAGGGAAGGAATGTTAGTGTGTAACCTTTGCTATTTGGAGACCGTGTTTGCCTCTGCATCTCCACAAAGGTTACTGGGAGGGATGTTTGTTAATGGGGAGGATCGTTGGGTCAAAGGATTCACTTTGATAAGCGATTAGACCATGATAAACAATGATTTGTGAGATATATACATGCTTATACGTAAATATAATTGTTCATATAATTTCTATGTAGAGGAAAATTATGCCGACACTTGAGGTGACGAACCACTCAAAGCTTGCCGAACAAATACCTAAATGTAACATTCCTACAGCTGTCAGTACGAAAGCATGTGTTATTATATTTTACTCATTTGAAAAGAAACAAAAGACTCAATTGGTTGGGACATCATAGAACACTCTTATTCTTATGCCGACACTTACAGTGGCGAACCATCCAAAGTTTGTTGAATAAAGTGGACCTTTCGCAAGTCTACACTTGTAGTGTCGAACCATTCAAAGTTTTTTTAATTACAAAAATAAAGGTATATAAGGGGTGTTCTGAAAAAAAAAATGTTAAACATAAATAAATCATGAATCAGAGTTTGTGTCGACACTCACAGTGACGAACCATCCATAGTTTGTTGAAACATCATATTTACATCCCACCATTGTAACGATTAAATGTGCAGTCATACATATTTTATAGATTAGAAATAGTAGCATGAAACGAGCTCACCAATTGATCCGTTATCCTTGACTGAGCGGCCACAATCCATTTTCAGCTTCACTCGTTTGCTCGGCTAGCACCCAGAAAAAAAAAAAAAAAAAAAAAAAAAAAAAAAAAAAAAAAAAAAAAAAAAAAAAAAAAAAAAAAAAAAAAGGCGCGCGACTCGAAAAAAAAACACGGACGACAGCTCGGGCTTTCTTGACGCACTGCCCAGGAGCAAGCGTCAAGGTCGTCGAAAGATCAAAAAGAACGAACCGATCGCGGCACTTTTTAACTTACTCCAACCGAACTCCCCGATCACGCCACTTTTTCACTTACGAGACCGACGCGCGACATGTTTGATCCTGCCCTCGTCGCTCGCTCCGGCAAAAGCAAGCGTCAAGGTCGAAAGATCAAACAGAACTCATTTTGTATGGAAAAACAGCATTTGGTTACTAACTTATGTCATTGACTGTATAACAAATTGAGAACAAAGCCATCTTGATAAAAAATATTATATCAACTTCTGTTATTTTTAGTTGATGCTGATAGGAATGTGTTATAATTTTGTTATGTGGTTCTGGTCGGGTAATCATGAAAAACAAACATAATCAAAACCTCTGCTGCAGCAGTTCTGTTCCAATGGGGTACTTCCGCTCTCTTTGATTCTGTTCCAATGGAGTACTTGATCAATTCTTTAGTTTGGCTCTTGACGTGTTTCACTTTTATATCCTCTTCTCCGTCGCAGGACAAAGCTTCGAGTAAACACGACTTTGGTACATCAGATACAACTAAAATCTTTGGCCGCCATCAGCCGAAATTTATTAAAACGCTGTTGGGTAGTACAAGCGAAAAAATACAGGACAGAAAATTTCTGACATCCCCATTTGCGCGCAGCTTACTACGATCTCTTCCACGCTGATCATTTTCGCTGTTAGCATAAAAATTATTTGGTTCACTCTGACTATGGATTTATATTGATCATTCAAAGTAAATTTGTTACATATATCTCACAATTTACATCATTCATCAAATCAGATCAAAGTGAAATGAAGCTAAGGTAATTTTATATCTAATTAAAGAATAATTTGTTCTTCATAAGTAGTGCACATAAATCTTCACTTCTCTTCCACTCTTTTGGAAAATTTGTAAACAGCAAGGCCAGTAAATGTCAAAATCTCACACAAAATCAAAACAATGCAGTGCCCCCTTGGCCCATTCTGACTTCAGGTGAAGATTTAAGCGAAGCCAATTCTTAATGTTTTGTAAGCACAAATCTAGAGAACCGAGCATCAGTTTGAGCTGAAAACTTGGTCACGGGCTGGTGGTGATCTAGAATTATGTTCTTGAAAATTTGAAATTTGGCTTTGATGCATCTTCACCTTTACGCCGACCAATTAAATTAAACATCAACGTCATTGTCATTGTAAGCCTTAAGGTGAAGATGAATCGAAGCCATAACTCAAATTTTCAAGAGCACGAATCTGGAGAACCGAACATCCGATTGAGCTGAAAACTTAATCAACTGGTTACCAATCGATTAAGTTTTCAGCTTAAACGGATGTCTAGTTCTCCAGATTCGTGCTCTTGAAAATTTTAGGTTTGGCTTCAATTCATCTTCACCTTAAGTGTTCGGAATATGAGTCAAAACGGTATCACGAATTTCAGTAACTTCTAATCCGCTGTCCCAAAAGTTATATACATACCATAATTAAAAGTAAATTTCACGATACATTATTAAAGGGCCTTCATTATCTTTAAAAAAATGCCGATTAAGGTGATTAAAGTAACTTGCATTCGCCATTACCATTTTATAACCATTAGTGAGTGAACAGATGGCATCAAAAGGCACTTGAGCATTTTGAGAGCAGAGAAAGAATGTGAGCTAATTTGGTTGGTTATTAAAATTAAATCCAAAAGATACACTCATGGGCCCTAACGGGATGCTTTGTGTTCTGTCTGACCAGCTAGAAAATGTAAATGAGGTTCGGATAAAATATCGCTATCAGGAAAAGAGAAACCAATTCTTGACCCAGATTTGATGTGGAATTGACACTGCCAGACCAAGCATCTGCTTTGATTCCAGAAATATACGGCTAAGGTATGATTTCATCTGGAAGTCATTATAAGTCTGTAGCAAAGCAAAGCTCATATATGAATAATCCAAACGCACAATTCCATCCAAACAGACACAAATTTCTATTTGCCTTACTCTGTTTCTGATTGCTGGGTAAATCACGAAAACTGGCAATGGAACAACAATGTGACTGTCTGCATACATGAGACGTAAATGATTAATGTTGTTCGTTCACGGTGGCATGTATCTATCAAAGTAGGATTCGTCACACAGAGATAAACTAGCAGAAAAAACTAGATCGGAGAAACTCGTTTTATGGTACCTCGAAGTCCGATAAAAAGACACACTATTTGCAATTGTTTCATTTTTTGTTTGAGCAAACATATATGTTTTTAAATAGATTTATGGAAAGGTTATGAATTATTTTTCAATTTAGTTTTAAGTTTGTGTTATTTGAATTTATAAATACGTCTACTTACGCTTAACGGAAAATAAGGCATTATTTCATCTACAACGCAATAGACATTTAGTACATACCTGCAAGAAGAGAATAAAACATAATTAGTAAAAATAAAACTCCTCGAATCAATTCAAAGTGTGTTTAAAAGGCGATAAAAATTACTCTTTAAATGGTTCTCGCTTGCCACGTAGGTCATCAAAATAAATCATAAATTATTCTATTCAACGGGGGTAACGGGAATCCCGACGGATAATGAAGTGTGCCTCACCACGGGCCGCGTCTCTCGATGCAAAGTAAAAACAAAAATGTTTTATCGCTTCCATGTGCGATGTTCAAGCGCGTCAGGTGCTGTGAAAATGAGTTTATATCTTGATTGGAGCAGTTACTCAGAGCCGGCTGTAAACAGCTTAGAAATTCTAAAGGTCAATGCTCCAGAGTAATCCACAAGCTGATTATGGGTTTCTTTATGCATTTTGCTTATGGTAATAGAGGTGGCAGTGGATTGAAGAGATATATTGTAGCATAACAGTTCGCATTGCTCCCTCGTGCTGTGTGTACACAATTTATTTCTGCTCTCGGAAATTTTCGAAACAACCGAAGGTGAAGAAACAGGCAACCGATTGTACTGAAAATTTGATCAATTGATCACCTGCCTGTTGATGTCCAATCGATTGAATTTGCAGCCCGGTTGTATGGTTCTCCAGATTTGTGCTCAGTAAAATTCGATGTTTTGCATGATCATTCTATTGCAAGAAAACAGTTATTCTTATTGCTACATAAACAGTATTTTTCAGTGCTTCGTTTTATATTTATTGAAGAACGTTTCTCTGAAATGCGTATTTTCTTCCAAGTGTGAAATGGTTAATGTTGATAATTGCAGCGAAATGAGCAATCAGTTCGATGCTTTAAACAAATTTTCCGACCATCAAATCTAAGCAGCTTCTAGCCCAGGCTCTTTGATTCAAGTGAGGAAACAAAAATTGCAGCCAATCGTGGACAGCTGTTCCGAATATGGAGGATTCAGGCAGGAGATCTTGAACTCCATTAAAGGAATCAATCTGAATTTGATTTTTTAACTGATCAATTGAATCGAATAATTTTTAAATATTGGAATGCTTGTTCTGTGAATGGTAAAAAGGACGAGCTGTTAAATTTTCTAACAGCTAATAACATTCTTATAGCAGTTATTACTGAAATTTATTTGAAACCTGAATCAAAATTCAAAAGAAGCTTATCGTCATGATCGGCCTGATGCAGTATGTGGTGTAGTTCCTGTCATAATTAATAGGCGTATAAAACATCAACTTTTTTTGTCGTTTGAAAACAGAGTGGGGTATTTCTGTTGAAACACAGCTAAGTAAATATTCTTTCATATTTGCGTATTTGTCTTTTCAATGCTCTGACAAGTTAATTTTCTTCAAACTGACTTGCGTAAATTGACTAGCAATGAGTCAATTTTGTTTGTCATTGGTGAGTTAAATGAAAAAAATATCTCATGGAATAGTTCACAAAGCAATTACAATGGCACAATTTTATTTGATAAGTGCTTTTCAGGATATTTCTTAATTCAATACTCTGATAGCTCTAGTTGTTTTTCCACTGCTAGAAACCCCTCTACGATAAGTTTGGTCTTAACTGACTCTAGTCACCTTTGTCACCCTGTTACATTTCAAATATCCCATGAAGCGATTCCCAATCCTATCAGCTCCACTTTCATTTATTACCGAGCCGACTGGAATGCATATGACACATACATCGATAGTAATCTTGATGTTAACATTTCTTTGAAAACAAAACTTGATATTGACAATGCTCTCGAAACTTTAACAAAATCTATCCCAAGGGGCATTGTTATGCCAAAATGAGAAGTAAGATTCGAATCCGTGATTATAGACGATGCTCATCAACTCTTGATCCGTCTTAAAAACGTGAGGAGAAGACAATTCTAATGCACTCGCGATCCTGCTATAAAAATTATATGACAGGATCTGCAAAAAAAATGAAAAATATTTTACGCAATAAGTAAAAAAATTGAATATATTTGTTTTAATTGGACCCTGGCCTTAAGCCTTATGAAAATTATCTAATATTTTGAAAAAACCTCAGATGCCAACTCCGGCATTAAAAGAAGAAAACAAATTATTACTAACTAATTGAAAAAAAGCTCAAAAACTTGCAAAACTGATTGCAAACAATCAATATTAGTACAATGTTACACTTTTGACTTCTGCGCTTTCAATATAACCTTTTAGTATAAAAATAACAGTACACGATATTGAATCTGATAGTTTGTAGCATTCTGTTTATTCATTCCGATTATTTTGCGTTACAATCGCACCAACAGTGTATTAGCTCACGCGTTGACTTTCTCTTCTATGTTTCGTTCTTTGTCCATCGGCTTCGAAGTCGTGCTTCGTGCTCACCCAGGTGGTTCTCCGATTTTAATAGCAAGATTGAAGACGTCATTCATTATTGTGTTGTTTATTCATTTCTCCATTCGTACAAGTTAGACTTTTTTTGTCGGTCAGAGTCAATCAACGCATAAAATTACCATCCTAAAACTATCCAAATTAGTTCCAGCTACAACACGTTCCAAGAACTCACACGGAGTGATGGCTACGTTGATTGTCGCATGGTGTCATCAAAAGGAATAATGATTATACACCTTCGAGAGCCTTTGTTTTGTTTATATTTCTTTTTTTTTTTTTTTTAAATCTTTATTTGAGTGTATTTTAACACACGAGGGCTAGTTCTACACTTGTTTATATTTCTTGGATGTACAATTTCACGAACCGTTGAGTTTTTGAAGTGCAGACAGTCAGTGCGTTAACCCATTGTTTTGCCCGTCTCTCATGTGTGATAATTTGAGCAGTTACCAAAACATAATTCGTTGATAAAATCTATTGAATAACTTTAACATTTGTTATGAAAAATGGTTTTATACATTAACTGTTTTTCAAATATAATCCAGTAATAATTTCAGTTGAGGACATTTATCGGAACATCAGCAAAAGAACTTTGAAATGTACACAGCAAAAAATAAATTAATATCTACCGACTTAATTGTTGGCTGCATATGAAGAATTGTATGTAAGTTCATTCGATCACATTCATTTCACAATATTATTCCGCTCAAAACGTAATTGGATTCGATCGACGAGAATGACAAGAAACACATTTCGAGTAGCAGCAAAAAAGTGGCATCAAGTTAATCGAAATGATCGAGAGTCGTCATCTGGTCAAAATTTTGCATCTTTTTTGCCAGTAGGGTCCTAAAATTTCTGAAAAAGTGTTTATTTTATTAAATTACACAACAAAGCGTGTCCTTGTTACTACTTTGGCAAATTTATTTAAAATTAAAATTTGTTCCGAATTTGAACCTTGACACTTCTGATCATGTTTGACGTTTATTTCACCGACAAATTTCCACTGGGGTGGAAAATTGCTATCACTGCACAATGGTCCAGAAATCAGTTTTACGCGGAAAAATGCATTTTGAGCTTTAGAATGAAACATTAAACGAAAATGATCTTTTACAAAGTTGTTTGTATTAGTACGACCCTTTGTTTGGTGTTATTGAAAATTAGGTGGTAAAAGGTAAAAAAACATATTTTTATTAGATACCCTAACGATTTTAGGAAAACAAATGCTCTAAATCTGTCAAAATATAAGCTAAAATACTTCTTTTGTCAAATTTGATTAAAATTTGACGTTCTACAACGTTGCCTAAAAGTATATACCGTCGTTGGGGGTGACAATGGGTCAAAAACGGAGATGTACGATTTATTTATTGGATAACTTATGCAATTTAACTCCAATAAACTTCAAATTTGGTGTATATGTACTTTGATGGTACTTTAACAAATGTCCAAAAAATTATAGAAAAATCTGATTACCTGCGGCGCTATAAGTGAATGAAAAATGACCCAATCTCACCCCATAGAGGGGGTGACATTGGGTCACTCTAATTGAAAAAACTTATTTTTAAGAATATGACTGCAAAACCGTTCACAGCTGAAAAATATTGATCAAATACGATGCAAAAAAGACGAGAAGAAATCTAAGATGTTTCACAAGTATGATAAACCCACTTTAATGAACGATTATAGCAAAAAATTGAAAAGCTATGAGAAAAAATATTTAAACCCAGCATTCATCGTCAAGTTTTTATGGATTTTCTTGTTTTTCCCCTCAAATTGTCTTCAAAGTCTCATTCCCATTGCCATAAAGCCTATTCAGTTTCCCCAAAAGTTAAAAGAAACAGTGATTATTTTAAACCTTCGCAAGAAGTAAAATTTCGTTGCGACATTCTACGATCAATACATTGTAGGCAGATGTTGACATCATAATTTCATCGGTATTTCAGCGATTCAACTCATTCATACTTCCGTGAGTTGTTTCTATAACATGAAAACACTAATAAATAATTAAATAAAAAAAAACTCTTTGATTAAATATTACAATGTTGTTGAGCACGAAAAATAGTTGCTGGTATGAGAAGTTGTGCGTTGGATAACAATGCGTTGCGTTGGAATCCTTAACTAGACTTGTTTGATGTTTCAACGATGCTGTATTTTGAAAGAACAAACACATCTTAATGAAGAAAGAGTATACATGGCCCCGTAAAACGACAAAAAAGTAGACTTGTGATTTCATTCACCATCGTTCTTCCTTGACCCAATCCCACCCCTATTTTCAATGTTTTAGACACCATACCGAAAAAAATGATTTTTTTGTGGAAAAATCAAAAAGATTCCGGAAAATACATGCGAGTTGTATTGAAAAGACTTTCAACCTTCTATTTATAGAACAAAAGATAATAAAATACATGCGTTATACTTTGCACAGGAGAAATTTAATGTTGTAAATTTTGTCTAGTTTCAACATCCAAGTTTGTTGATATATTAAACAAAAACTAATATTTTTTTAAATGTATATTGTGATTAATTACGTGTAATAATATGTTCCCTAATATATGAATTATAAATTTTAGTAATATCAGCGTTATTAACTGAAATATTTCATAAATCATATTTTCCCGTTTTGACCCAATCTCACCCCCAGACCCAGTAATGTAATGCAAAAAATGTAATAACCGACAATATTTTCGCGTTCAGCTTTTACAGTTCTGCCACAATAAATAAAAAAGTCCATTCAAAACAGTTTGATGAGATACCTGTAAGAAGGTTAAAATTTGTATGTACATCAATATGTTCGTCATAGTATCATGAAGCTTCGGAGTTCATGATAAACATTTCCAAAGTTGTTAAGAACAAATATCGTTAGTCAAATTTCCATCCGTTTTAACGCCAATGTCTTTCCGAAAAGGTGAAGAAAGAGTACAACAATATACTCATAAAAAATCATAAAAAAAAACTATTTACGCTTTCTGTGAGGTATATACGTATTCAAGAATTTCGTCAAAAAGCATTCGAAATTCTAAAAAAAAAAAAAAAAAGACACGGACACCGTCTTCAGCCATTTAGCTGCACAGACTGTAACTTAACACTAGACAACGGACAAGCATGCTCCAGTGGCACAGCCATGAAACATTCCTGACGAAAAGTTTCAATGGCTGAAGCGGGAATCGAACTCGCACCCCATGACACGATGCGATCAAATGCCTGACGACACTATCCGCACGGCCACGAAGCCCATAATTCTACAGTGAGTTCATGAATTTACCGACAGGAAATTAGTATACAGTCGCCTCTCCACATCACGATATCGAAGGGACCATCGAGATAGGGAGAGATCGAGACAAAGAACATGAATTTAATGAACACTAGATTGAAAATCACTTCGTTACTAGGAAAATAATAAACAATTAAACTTCATTTCGAGTTTTTGAATTGTTCTGGATCTCTAAAATCTAGTCTAGTAACCTTTGATAATGAGTAGACTGGCCCTAAAACAAAAAAGTTGTAAAACTCAACGGGGCACCCTCTAGATATGTGCCTTAGGGTAAGAAAAAAGGTCTCTCAAAATTTCAACTCATTAGGTTGCGCCACCAGCTGACGCATTCAATTTGAAGTTTGTATGGGATATTCATTTCAAATACATTGAAAATTGACCCTTTGTCACGGTTTTGTTCTGTATACTAATTGATGTTCAATTGGGCCCAGAATGACAAATACACTTGTTGATACCCTAATGAACGTAATTGCAGAAGGTCGTATTTGGATGTAAGCTCATTTTCATTACCTTTTCAGTTGTTGAAAGTTAGGCTTAGATAAGAACTCCCGTACAGTCACATATATGCTGCGCCTTGCGCAGCAGCTCGCCCAGCGTCATAGGTGGCTATGATGCGCCTAGTGTTAACCATCATGCTGTGTTGAAGAAATACAGAGCTGTATTGCAGATCTATTTCAGAAAGTTAAAACACGAACTTTATTTATTTTAATCATGATACAACCTTCTACAATATTGTTCGCTATGATATCAAGTAGAGTTTTTGACATTCTGGGTTCAATTGAACGCGATCAACAATTATCCTGAATCAAACAGTAGTGGATGTACTGTTTTTCATATGTTTGAGCTGGAAATCCCATATTAATTTCATTTCAAATGCGCCAGCTCATGGAACGACCAAATGAGCTGAAATTTTCAGGAAGCCTTCCTCTAACCCTAAGGAATAATTCTAGGGGGTGCCCCGTGGAATTATACAACTTTATTTTTCTCCCGTACTGAGCTGGGCCAGTCTAATAATGAGCATATCGTCATACGGAGAGAAAATTGGGAACGAAAATCACATCGAGATAGGGAGATATCGAGATAAGGAGGATATCGAGATATGGAGAGTGAAAATGTATGCAGAATGAAGGGACCAAAGCAATCATCGACGTAGGGAGAGATATCGAGATATAGAACATCGAGATGTGGAGAGTCGACTGTATATGCGCTTCTCTACAAATATAATATAAATTGGATATGGAGTGATTCGTAGAGTAATTTTCAAAGAAATCGATAAAAAATATTGAAATATTCCTGGAGTAGCTTTTGAACCAAAAATAGTGAGACACCCAGGAGAATCGCTAGTGCTATTTGAAGAAAAAAAATTTCTTAAAATATTGGAATGAATCTATGGTCTTCATCCTAAAACAATCAATAATATAAGAAATGCTTGAATAAATGTCTAAGGAATCTTTTGGGCATTTTAGCGGAAGAATTTTTGAATGAACAGTTTGAGGTATTCTGCAATAAACATTACAGGAATGTTTGATTTTTTAATTTTTCTTAAACATTTTCTAAGAAATTTTAAAGAATTGTTTGCGAGAGTTTTGAAGGAATGAAGGAAGCAACAGGAAATTGATTTATAGAGAAATCTAATGAACTTTCTGTGAAAAAAATGCAGTTGGGTCTATGGAGAACCTCTCTGAAAAATCGCTAAAAATATTTTCACTATTGAATCCTTATAAAAATCATGTGTAATAACACCTGGAAGAATCATTTAATGTTATTTACTCGAAGTCCCGGATAACTTGTGCTGCGATTGTTTAAAAAAATCTTTGAATAGATTTTCTCATCCTTGAGAGATTTTCTGAAAAAAAAAATGCTAAAGGAAGCTGCAGAGAAAAGAGAACTTGACAAATATTTCTGATTTGCAGTGGTATGATACAAAGTCACAGACAAATAAAATCAATACAAATCAAAGCAGTCTATGAAATTTGTTAAAATCGTGATTATGACCGACATTCTGTAAAACAAGATATTGCTAGGCCCCCCCTAGCCCCCCTCCAGAAAAAATCCTAGCTACGCCAATGATTGCATGATCTCCAACTTTGCGAAAGCATGTTTATAATAATTAGGCATGGAACACAAATTATGTCACGCTGAATTTCGACTTTTTCGAAACCACCCCCAACCCCCCACCCCTTTGTCACGTTGTTTGTATGAGTCCTTCGAAAATTTTGTAAGACTTTTCACGCTTGGCTTGAACCCCCTCTTCTGGAGCGTGACGTAATGAACTCTTACCATGAATAAAAAAGTAATGTTAATATTTTCGATAAGGTTTCATATCAAATTTCGAAGCTAAGAAAATTATTTAAGACAAGACAAAGTTTTTGTTAGATTTTTTTTCCCTTTAAAGAGCTAATCTCGTGATGTTTGGACGATTGTCAATAAACATAATTACCTATCTTGAGATTGAAAAGAATTATTAAAACAAAAAATGGCCCTCTTTTTTCAATCAGCGTTAAGTTTTGAAAATCTTTTTTTCAGTGTAGACCACAAATGAGATTTATTTTAGTTTTTTATTCAAAAAATTAGACAACTATCTTCAAAGCACCAATACAATACTTTTTTGTATGAGTTCCTTTTTTTCGATAACATTATTGTCCCTTTTCCTGATAATTTTTATTGATGTTTTTTTTTAGATAGGTCTCTGTAGAAATATGTGTACAATACGCTCGTCGTGAAACAAACATTTTCATAAGATAGATAAAGGACACCCCTATCAAAATTTAAATATGTGTTGCCTATTGGAGCGAATAAACAAATTTTAGGCAGTACTCTATTTCACCGTTTCATGTTGGAACTCATGTTATATCTATGATATTCAAACCTTCGATAATAAATCTTCTTCTGAGTAAATGAAAACCATTTATATCCATTTAAATCACTAATATGAATCAAATTAGTTATTAGATCACATAACGGAAAATTTATATTTTCCACGAGTTCTGACTTTCTTGCCATGAAAACTTCCATTAAACATTGACATATGTAATAAAGAGGGAACAGCAAAATTCACACAACAACACTGTAGTTACATTTGCAACAAAGCAAAACTTCACATGCCCAACATTAGCACGTTGTGGGTCACGAGGCGGCATCGGGCGTATTTGAATAAAAACAGCGAAATTAAAAGCACTGTAGATCGCAGGTAGTCGCCTCAGAAACAATCGAAAAAATAAATGGGAAAACACATCAGCGTCTCTTGTCTATAATCATTGTGCTATTCTTCAACCTGTCGGGAAACGTTCGTTCTTTTCCCACGAGATATGTGTCAGGAAGCATATTATCATTTTTCATCCAGTTCTGTGTAGGTTCAAAAGATACCGCAATAGCTCAGTGCAACTACTGCCTGTTGTTGTCATCACGTTTATCGCCCGGTATTGGCCGCTGCCAAGTTGATTGAATAGCAGAATCTATGGGAGTAACGTATACGGTAAAGTTGTAAGCTAGTGCACAGATTGCAACGGCAACGAATTGGCATGTAGGCAGCTCTAGTTGATAATAGTATATCATTACAATCAAATAGAAGATTAATGGAAGACTGAGTTTGTGCAGTACTGTAATGAACGGTTCGGCTTTCACAAAAGAAGGAAGTCAGTTAGATCTAAGCAAGAAAACATGTTTCTTTTATTCAATGACAAATTCTTGCTGTAGCATTTTTTAAATTTTTCTTAAATTAGATACTGTGCACTGAGCAATAAACTTTCGCAACGACGGTATTGAACAACTCTAAAAATGCTTGTATATTTCCACAGTAACTTAAATCCACAAACAGACGTGGATACTTATAACAAATTATATTAAAAATCTTAGTCACGAGAACTGATTGAAATTTTGAAGTTTTTGCTCCGCTATACGTGTTATTCAAAAAACACGCCAAGCCGTTCCCATACGAGACGTTAGCCATAAGGAAGAACGTTTCAAGTAATACTGTTTCATATGGTATGCCCTCTTCAACATCTAATCCAATTTCTCTCGCCATTTCCTTACGGTATTTATTCATCTAGTAATCATTGCTTTCTTCTCCATGCTCCCTCTTACTTCGAGCAAAATAGACCGGCACAACAAATTAAATAAAATTTGTTTTTAACTTACAAAAAAAATCTGTGCTTCGTTAAGTAGTTCTTCAAACCAAAAAAGGCTAAGGAAGGCCCCTCTTGTTTTAAGACATCATAAAATATGGAAATTTTTAACCATTTTTAGGAAAACATATATATTTTTACCTTTTTTTAAAATGGTTAAATATTGTCCTTTGTCACATTCTATGTGCTGCGTGAATATCAACATCAGTCTATAAACCACACTAGCAGCCAATGGTTCTTGAAATGCTTCCAGAAGCATATCCTTCAATAATTTTAATGTTTGATACCGATATTGATATGATTCCGGGCACATGCAAAATTAGCCATTTTCTTCGGGGAATCCCGAACCTTCCATTGCGCATTGATCCCAAAGCCATACCTAGGAAGTCAAACATGTTTGCGCCTAAATCGTCAGTTTTAGATATTTGGTGTCTTCGGGAAAGCTTCTCCATATTTTTCAGTCGTTTTTTCAGTTATGTGAAATTAGGGTGAGCCACGTGACTTAGGAGATCGTAATATAAACTATTTTGCTGCTGCATTAAGACCGATACAATGGTCTACAATATTTGAGAACAATCGATTTGGAGCAGCTTTGCCCAAGAACCCAAATTATAATCATCCACGAACGATAATAAACGTACCTTTTAGAGCATTCCTTCAAATTAACTAGGGTGACCATCTCCTAGATATTCAAATTTAGGATTTTTGCAATTTTCACCGCAGCGATTACAGATTTTTTTCAATTTTTAATGTTGAGGACTTGTAATGTACGATTATAAGAAACATATAATTAGCGGGTTTGAGCATAAGTAAAAATTCTTAAATATAACTAGCATTTTGCTAAGACAATAATCTATCAATTTTTCACTAGTTTGTTTTAACTGATTTTGCTAGGTATCTGACAATTATTGTTTCAAGTTATATCGTAGTCTGCCAAAATCCACAATAGAAATCCTCTTTGCAAACCGGTTGCTTAAAATTTCATTAAGCATTTCGTCAGGAATCTACCAACAGGAATCCTTTAAGAATGTACCGATCTCTAAATACCCGTTTATGTTTGAGTCCACGAAACCCTGCAACTATCTCGCCAGCAATTTACCGATAATTTTTAAAGTAATCTTATTAGTGTTTGATCAAGATCTCGGTAGGAAATTATTAAGAATGTTAATCTTTTCGTAAATTTATTACGCATCATGCAAGGAAATGGCATTAGGTTTCTTTGAATCATAGTTTTACAAATATATGCTAAGAATCTTCTTAGAAATTTCACAGAGAAGCTTGCGTAGAGATCTCGTGATAATTCGATAAGAATCTCGCTAGAAATTCATGAAAAAAAAATCAAAATTTTTGGAAGAAATGTGTCAAAAAGCTTTACTATAAACTGAAAACTGTCGACACGATTTTAAGAGACATTCGTTAACAATCTTTTCAGAATTCATGGATTCTCCTGCTTTAATTTTCAGGTATGGTTTTTATAAATATTAATTTCACTGAAAGATCAACCGTCGCATGTATGGTCGCAGTTGCAAATTGAGCTTTTTGAGAACATTTTCAATGATGTCATATATCGTACGAACTTTCTCAAATGATATTTCTTCGAGTTCCAAAATATGGCAAAATAATGCGAGAGTGCCTCATTGTGATGCATCAAAATATTGCATAAAGATAGGAAAAACGGTTTTATGTTCCCCTCTCTCCTGAAACTAATAAAAGGAGTTTCAGAGAGCTCTTTCATTCTGATAGCAATAGATTTCTGTAAAAATACAGATGATCACTTGTGTTTTAGTATGAGCCCAAATGTTTCGACACCAGTATCATCAAACATTGACTAACCCTGAAGGTGTAGTGATACAGTATGGAACGCATTTCAAACTTTCTATGTGGTTGGATTCGATATTTAATCCTCAAAACTCAACATGGATTTTGGGATAAATGCCATTTAACATTCTTGGTGTTTTTGTACTTATAAGGATAGCTTTTCTTTATTCGTAATATCTTTGACATTACAAGGTCGAGCAGAAAAAGCAGGACAACACTTGAAAAATGAAAAACAAACCAGGATACCTCAAAAGAATTTCAATATCAGGATATGTCCTGCTAAATCAGGACGGATGGTAACCCTAACATTAACAACATCTAACTTTTCGTGATGTCTATGGGAGGATGTAACCGATCAAACAGGTGAACAAGCATTGGCGCAACCAGGGGGGGGGGGGGTGGGTTGTTTGGTCAAAAAATTTGGAGTGGGTAATGTCTATTACATTACCGCGGGGTTGACGTAGAACTACGATGATTAATAAATTATTTGTCATGTGTATTAATTTATAAGTGTACTAGTTTTGTGTTGTTATTGATCGGATGAAGTTTTCAGAAGTTAAGGACTCATTTTGGTAGTCCTGAAAAGAACCATTTGTCGTTCTGTGGTTCCGAGAACCAGTGTTTGGTGTTCCAGGAATAATGCCAGATGATTGAATTTGTTTGTTTGGTCATTGCTTCCTTGTGTTGCTTGCTTGGGTGATCGGTTTCTGGCTCCAGCTGTAGTTCGCCAAACTCCTCCAGTAGATTAGATGTTTGATAGCTCGGGTGATTCGGTCGTGAGAATCGATAGAATCGGTCCAGTGCTTTGGTCTGTAGCAATATGCATTGCATGAGCATTTAGGCTCTGTACTCATCAATATGCAGGCTTGGCCGCTATGATCCAGTATTTCACGCAGTTCGTCTCAAAGCGTCATTAATCGATGATTGCCTAAGCGCTGCAGCTCATTCCTTAAGTCAACCCTCTTGGGAGAATTGCTGCCTTTGGCGTGATGGAACTTAAAAAAATTGGAAGAGTTTGTCAAAAATAGTCCTTGATGTGAAGTACCAACACGACGCGACAAACCAACATATACCAATTGCTGATCCTGGTGTTTGTCATAGTCGTACACGACCTCGGGGAAAGTTCCACCTTGCGACTTATGAACAGTAAAAGCACAGACACTAACCATCGGGAACTGAATGCGTTTGCATTTGATTATGCCGCACAGTTTGAAAGTAAAATAAAAATTCGCTATACAGGAGTGAAATTGGAATTTCAAAACCAAGAGCCTTACGTTGGCATGAAATATTTTGAACTCTTATAACTGTTTGCTGGTTTAACGAAATTCCTTGAATGGCACCTCAACTGAAAGACAAGACATCAAAGGGTCATGTCGTTTACTTACTGAATCCCACATACCTGTCCAAATAGTTGAATAACTGTTTTAAAAGAGAACGTTGATTTCATGCAAATCTATAAATAGGGGTGCTAGAGAAAATTTGACGTCATTTGCTTTCCATTCTCCGCTTGGATTGCATCTCAGCAGGCAACAGATCGTCTTGCTCTGACCGGGCGTGCTTCTCAGGCACAGACATCGATAGCGAAGGACCTCCCCGTTTGTCTTGCTTCGCTCAAATCAAACTGTCAGGCGAGCGAGAGAAGATGCCGTCCGAAGCCAAAGTCGTCACCGCTGCCACCAACAAGAAAAAGAAGAAGAAGCAGTCCACAGGAAAATTTGCGGTCGAACTGTGAACACGGTCGGGCAAGTCATTCTCGCTTTGTGCTTCACCGCTTGTTTGCGTTCACCCAGCCATCGTCATCGCCGCCCTCATCAGATTTCGACTTAAGCCCGGTGATCCACTACCTGTTACTGTTGTGCGCCATCCACGCCACGAAACTTTCGGTTCGTCGTATAAGCAAATAACTTGCTCAAATTTATACATTTGAGTTGAGGATTCCCCGTTTGACCATGGCAATCAACTGATAACATCCCGCAGTGTTATTTATCTGTAAGAGCATCAAAGCTAACCAAGCCATCGGCCCTTTTTCAGGGCCATCAAATTAGTGGAAAAGAGTTAAAAGAGAAATATTTCCGACTTTATTTATAACTTCTAATATTCCTAAATCAATTTCACAGCTTCATACAAAATTTCATTTGTCATGAATAATTTATGACTAAACATTTTGAGACTGTAATCGCGGACGCTGCTGCAGTGCCGTCAGGGTGAGTGCTCAACATTCCACAACAATTGTAAAATAGAGTGGCATTTCCAACAGCGTCTTTGATGTTCCATATTTTATGGGACCACTTTGATTAGCAAAATTATCACATGTAACAAAATTGCGACATATTTAGAATGCTTTTGAAAAGACATTCTCATTGAACAATTGTAATAATTTTGGCACCCATGGATCAGCAATTTACCGTCGTAATAAAGAAAACTATTGATTATCAATAGCTTGTATTGAATATTTAGTTAATGTCAACCCTTCCAGCAATTCATGTTCGACCAATTTCTCACGCATTAGTATTCTCCGCAATTTTCAAGTAATTCCAAGCCCAACACATTATTGGCACATACCCATTTCCCAGATTGGTCGATCAGAAAGCGAAGAGCACAAAAGGGAGGAGCATCATCTGCTATTCTGAGGTTATAAAACATGCTTCCTTCGTTGGATTCATTTTCATTCCAATTCCGTTTTCGAGCTGGTAAGAACTCCTCCGAACTTGCTCAGCGAGAAGTACCTCGCTGCTAGAAATCTGCTGAGGTGTTCATCTTCATGCTGCCAATCAAGGAACTGGTTTGTGAAATCGCTCAAGATTTCTAGGTTGACCGATCTGCGCTTCTAGATTTCGACTCGTGGTAAACTCGTGGTCATAGCATCCAAGCTAAATCGGCCCTTTTCAGGGCATACATACGTTATAAAAGGGTTTAGTGGATGATATTTACTGATTTATCTATAATGATCTAAATATCGCGGCATACTACAATTTGGTTCACATAATTACACGAATTTGAGAATTTACCGCTGCAGCGCCATCGGACCGTAATAACATCAAATTTGTCTACATGTTAGTCTATTGTAAATATCATAGTATATAAATCAGAACACATTGAACATTGATCAGAAATATTTAAAATTTGCACGAAAGCAAAACATGCGTGATTTTAATTTATTGTAAGCTATTTAAATAATGTTGATATTTTTACTGTCCATACGAACGCGCATGTGAATTTTCCAAGATATGTAAATCCTTAACCAAGACATCAACTTCATGTACCTTATCCTAGATTGGTCAATCAGAAGAAGGCGAAGAAAACGAAAGGGAGGAGCATCGTCTGCAATTCAAATTATGTAAAACATACTATCTTCGACAGATTCGGTTCATTTAAGGGACGAATGACCTTCGGATTAAAATGCCTCTGTAACAACAACAGGATTTGGTTCATTTCATTTACACTTTCGAGCTAGTAAGAACTTCTCGTGATAAACATAGTATAGCTAGTAATATTTCTTAATGTGCTTACCACATACTTGCTGAAATCTCTTAATTCATCTCGTAGCATCATACAATATCTGGTTTATCACGAATAATCGACAATACGACAATTTGAGGATGTTCCGAGAACGCTGCTGCAGTGCCGTCGGGATGCAATAACAGTATAATGCTCATCTTGTACATCCCTTGCCAAGACATCAATTTCATATAGCCTATTTCTCAGATTAACGCAATAGACAACATGTAGAAAAATCAATTCAGATCCATAGTTGCTCATTACAATTGGTCAAGAAACAGTTTATTGAACAGTATTTAAAATCTGTCGCAATTTTAATACATTTTCCAATTTCCGTACTCGAGAATTTTGGAAGCGGGGGCCGTGATGCTCGGGATGGATTGTCCTCCATGAATGGTCCTGGCTGGAAATATTCGTGGGGAGAAACTCTACCCTTTGCTGCAGGAATTTCATTAACAACTCTTTGGTAAAGCAGAAATTTTCCGAGGAAAATTCTGCTACAAGTGAACTTTTTCAAAACAACTCTTATTGATTGGAATATTTATCAACAACTCTTTGTTAAGTAAAATCATCCTAAATAACTCTTTGCTCCATCGCCAAACCAAACCATTTCATTGAATTCATCAAGTACAAGAATATGAATGGTAAGGAGAGGCAGATGGTGTATATTTCGCTGGCGTTACTTTCCAACAGGTCGCCGGTTGGCTCTGACTACTGATCCGTCCACTGAATGATTTTCAGTTGTTGCTTTCCCTTCGTTGCTCTCTGGTTCCGTTCGATACTCGCACACTGCTGTGGCTTTCACGCGCTCTTCTTTGCTGCTCCGCTGCTTGATCCGTTCGTTATGCCGTTCGATTTGTGAATGAGCTGGGAGCAGAACAACCAGTGGTTTTATTTGCTCGAGCTCCGTTCACCGATGGCGAGTGGTGGGGTTCTCACTTGGCTGTTTCGTCACTCCGTTCGCTACTCGCACGCGATTGGTTATTGCTTTCGCGCTATTTTCGTTGATGTTGTGATTCTTCGCTGAGAAAAAAAAATGCAACTCTTTTGATTTTTCATGCAAAATGACCAACTTTGATAAACTATATCCCAGTTATTTATGGACCGATTTGAATGAAATTTTCACAGAATATCAGACATAACTTAGATTTTAACATATACTTTTGAGTGAGTTTTCCAATCACACGTTGAAAAGCAGTAACGGTTTGACTAAAGTGAATTTTTTGACGATTTTTCATAATTGACATAACTAAACATATTGAAGGAATAGCTTCATGGTATCTTCAGCAAAGTTGTAGATTTTGACGAGATGAATAAGTTTGCTGAAGAAAGTTTTTGTGTAAGGCTATCAGATTTTAAAATAAAAAGTTTTGAATTATTCGTCGAAAATTACAGCACAGACAAACAGACGTAACACTCTAATTATTTTCATCGCACAGCAGAACAGCGCCCAATTCTAATGTTTGGTAGTTGGCCGACAGGCCACTCGTTGCGCTCGCATCGCTTTTGTTCGAGTTTGACGTTTGCTCACTACCGCCATCTAGTTCGCGATTGGCCAAACCAAGTATTTTTAGCATTGGGCGTCAATGTTCACTTGACTATGTTTTAAATTGATAATTCTTCTAGCTGTTACGTCTGTTTGTCTGTGATTACAGTTTAGTCAAACCGTTATTACTTATAAACTTGTGATTGGAAAAATTATTCAAAAATATATGTTAAAATTCAAGTTACATCTGATGTTCTGTGAAAGTTTCATTCGAAAATATTTCCATAAATAACTGCGATCTAACCTAACAAAGTTGGTCATTTTGTATGGAAAATCGAAAAAGTTGCAATTGCATGTGAATAAGTTGAGGCCTTCCTTAGCCGAATGGTTAGAGTCCGCGGCTACAAAGCAAAGCCATGCTGACGGTGTCTGGGTTCGATTCCCGGTCGGTCCAGGATCTTTTCGTAATGGAAATTTTCTTGACTTCCCTGGGCATAGAGTATAATCGTACCTGCCACACGATATACGAATGCAAGAATGGAAACCTTGGCAAAGAAAGCTCTCACTTAATAACTGTGGAAGTGCTCATAAGAACACTAAGCTGAGAAGCTCTGTCCTCTGTCCTAGTGAGGACGTTAATGCCAAAAAGAAGAAGAAGAAGAAGAAGAAGAAGAAGAAGAAGAAGAAGAAGAAGAAGAAGAAGAAGAAGAAGAAGATGATGTGAAAAAGTTCTCTGTTTATTCGACAAACCAGCTGAATATTTCATGGGTGCACAACAGCAACAGGGTAGCGGATCACAGGGATTTAGTTGAAATCTGGAAACGTAGCTCAATCTTGAAATCTTGAGCGATTTCACAAACCAGATTCTGGATTAACAGCTCAGCAGGCTTCTAGCAGCGAGGTACTTCTCGCTAAGCAAGTTCGGAGGAGCTCTTACCAGCTCGAAAGCGGAAATGGAATGAAAATGAATCCAACGAAGGCAGCATGTTTTATAACCTTGGAATAGCAGATGATGCTCCTCCCTTTTGTGCTCTTCGCTTTCGGATCGACCAATCTGGGAAATGGGTATGTGCTAATAATGTGTTGGGCTTGGAATTACTTGAAAATTGCGGAGAATACTAATACGTGAGAAATTGGTCGAACATGAATTGTTGGAATGATTGGCATTCCCTAAATATTCAATACGAGCTATTGATAATTAATAGTTTTCTTTATTACGACGGTAAATTGCTGATTCATGGGTGCCAAAATTATTACAATTGTTCAATGAGAATGTCTTTTCAAAAGCATTCTAAATATGTCGCAATTTTGTTACATGGGATAATTTTCCTAATCAAAGTGTTCCCATAAAATATGGAACATAAAAGGCGCTGTTGGAAAAGCCACTCTATTTTACAATTGTTGTGGAATGTTGAGCACTCACCCTGACGGCACTGCACCAGTGTCCGCGAGTACAATCTCAAATGGTTGAGTCATAAATTATTCATGACATATGAAATTTTGTATGAAGCCGTGAAATTGATTTAGGAATATTAGAAGTTATAAATAAAGTCGGAAATATTTCTCTTTTAACTCTTTTCCACAAATTCGATGGCTCTGAAAAAAACCGATAGCTTGATTAGCTTCGATGTTGTTACAGATAAATAACACTGCTCGGACCAGCAAAACTCAGGGGGCTTCTGGTATTTGCTCCTAACGGGATTGTTTCTTGACCACCAATGATGATTTCATCACGAGTCGAAATTTTGAAGCGCGGGTTCACAGCTCCTCGGCCGATGAAATTTGCGACGGCGATGACGATGGCTGGGTGAACGCAAGCAAGCGGTGAAGCACAAAGCGAGAATGACTCGCCCGACCGTGTTCACATGTTCGACCGCAAATTCACCTGTGGACTGCTTCCTCTTCTTCTTCTAGGCGGCGGCAGCGGTGATAGCTTTAGCTTCGGACGGCATCTTCTCACGCTCGCTCGACAGTTTGATTTGAGCAAAGCAAGACAAACGGGGGGGCCCTCGCTATCGATGTCTGTGCCTGAGAAGTACGCCCGGTCAGAGCAAGCCGATCTGTCGCCTGCTGAGATGCGAGCCAATCGGAGAGTGAAAAGCAAATGACGTCAAATTTTCTCTAGCCACCCCTATTTATAGATTTGCTTGAAATCAACGTTCTCTTTTAAAACAGTTATTAAACTATTTGGACAGGTATGTGAGATTCAGTAAGTAAACGACATGAAGCTTTGATGTCTTATCTTTCGATTGAGATGCTTATCAAGAAATTTCGTTAAGCCAGCGAAAAGTTATAAACGTTTAAAATATTTCATGCCAACGTAACGCTCTTGGTTTTGAAATTCCAATTTCACTCCTGTATAGAGAAGAAAGACGTACTTCTACGTCAAAAACCGGGAAAAATATAAAGCCTACAAAGTTTATTTTTGAAATTCAACTCAATCCTGAAACTAGCTTATATAACTTACTTAGATTTTTATTCATAGATTTCTAAAAAGTTTGAAAACACAAATTATGAATTGCTACTATATAATATATAACGCCATTTTTTTGTATTTTCCGAAGAAAAAAAAACTGAATGCTTTGTGCAATAATTTTGTCAAATGTTCAAATATATAGGGACATTATCAAAAGCTAATCAATACGAAGTATCAAAATTTTATTAAGAATTAAAAATTTAGCTAAATGTTATTTTTTTCTGAGCGAAGATTCCTTGATTTTAAAAATTATGGGGGGAAATCATAAAAATCTATTGAAGCATTTAGTTGCCGATTGATGCATATCTGTCCCATTTGGAGATTTTGTAGTTGTTGATCATGAATAACATTTTATTTTTAGGACAATATATGAATATAGGATGTTTATCCTAAAATTTTTTTGAAAAAAATGTGACTCCGATTTGTTCCAATAAACGAATGAACGCATGAACGTCCAATTACAATAGTAAAGCAATCAGATTCCAAAATGGATTAAAAAACAAAGTTTAATGGTCATATAGAAAATTTTGAGAAGTTTGAACATATTTGTTCTAAATGTATAGAATGATAGAAGAACATGTTTTTGACCTTCGGACTCGCTTATATGAATTTTCAATTATGTAACATGCACACTCCTAAAAAAAATAATGTGATTTTACGTCTTTTGAATTCACATGAAAGAAGCGAGCCGAACGACGTAATTCGTGTCCCTTAACATGTAAAATTAAATTTCTTGTTCATTATTGATCCTTCTAGGGTCGATGTACCAATAGCCGCATAGCTAAGAACAAATATTCGTATAAAATCGAAAAATAACGCTAGCGTCATTATTTTTACATCATCTGAAAGCTTTTTATCTTGGTTTTATAGGAAAAATATGAAAACTACGAAAACTTATATGTTTGTATTTATTATCGCTTGTGCCAGTATAGGAATACATGTGCCTACAGTAGCACTATTTTTAATTTTTGTTCCTATAGTAGCACTAGCATCACAGTGTTGGCAAAATACTAATCAAAAATGTATTTTTACAAAACTTCAATATTTTTCCTACAAAGTATGGATCAAAAGCTTTCGTTTGATGTAAAAAAAGTTCTTAATTCATCAATTATTTCGTATAATAAAAAATAGTTTCTCTCAGTAGTACTACTATAGGAACAATAGGTTTACTATAGGCGCAAGGGAGCTCAAAATTTAAGCAAAACTAATTATATCGATCATGAACAAAATCAAGCTGTGTATCAATGCTATTTAGATAAATAGCTCTTGGCCTTCATGTCAAAAACTATTTTAAAACGATTTATAGCGAAACGGCCGTAAAAAGCACTAGTGCGACTATAGGGCTATAGGGACTGTCCACTAAGGGAACACCGACCCTAATTGTTTAAAAATTAGAAAACAAATTTTTGGAGTAGGGGAAGACGGGGTAAGAACGTCCGCCGGGGTTTGGCATGAAAATAACGGTTTTCTTAGAAGTTCACCATGCACTTTCCATAACCACAAGATATTTGACATTCCGAACCATTTAGGGTGATATTTACAAAAAAGTTGTTCATAACAAATATCAAAAACAAAGTTTCTGCTCGTCAATATTGAATTTGATTTAATAAATTTAACAAATGCTCACTTAAGGATTTCGGAAGGGATTTTGTTGTAAAAACATAACAAATTACCCGTCCATGCTTTACCAGAAATGTGAAATACACTTTAGTGAAGTGAAATATGAATTGTAAATATTTAGCTTTAAAATAAGGTTATAGTTGTGAAAATTGCGTTAGCGGGGTAAACCCGACCACTGTTGATGGGGTAAGACCGCCTCCTCTAACTTATACCACATAAAATGTCTAAACCATTGTGAAAGTTATTACTACGTTGTACATTACTATTCGTGTAAAATGAAATCATTGTTGTTAAAAATACAAACCAAATACGCGTATTTTTCCAAAATATAGGTGTCTAAAGGTGATGATAAGTACATATCTAAGCTTTTTGAGTTAATTAACCCTAAAAATAGTTCAATATCCCTGTTAATCAATTTAGAATTCATAAAACATAATATATTTTAGAATCACAGTGATCTGATATATTTTTTCGCAAAATTGTGTACAAAAATCGTGGTGGTCGCTTTTACCTTGTGGGTGGGCGGTTTTACCACGTCGCTAAAATTAATCGTGATCAGACATCACTTTTTCAAGCATCAAGAAATTAATTATTTTTTTACAAATTCAAAACCTGTGACATTTTTTGATCATGCCTAAGGCTTCGAAAAATGATACTATGCATCGAAAAAGGATTTACTGATTTTTGATTTTGAAATATGAATTAAATTGCTTAGGCGGGCGGTCTTACCCCGTCTTCCCCTAATATAATCATGGTCGTTCACTATGCACCAATGCACGAGTTCACTAATTTGATGTTTGAGCGGTGCCGAATTCACTCGTTGCCATGGCCACATAAATAATACGGCACCGCTCAAACGTCAACGAGTGAACTCGTGCATTGGTCCATGAACCAATGCACGAGCTCACTAATTTGACGTTTGAGCGGTGCCGAATTCACTCGTTGTCATGGTCACGTACATAACACGGCACCGCTCAAACGTCAGATAGTGAATTCGTACATCGGTCCATAGTGTAATCTTGTTTATTCAATTTATTGCGGGGAAATTTAAAAATTTGGATTGCTTCGCGGAAATAACGCGCAGCGAGCTATCCCCGCATAGAACAAATGAACCACAGTAAGCACTGCAACTCTTGAGGGAAGTAGATTCAATTCAATGACAGTAAACAGCATGACGGTGATTCAATTGCAACGCCGCTGCGTGAAAATTGATATCATTTCCTAACGTTTGAGTTATTTTTGATGATTAGTGAATAAACCTATTCAGTTCTTGAACTTTCGAAGCCATTGATTAAAATTAAAAAGGCAACGGAGATATGGTACGGAATCGTTCGAATGGAACATCATTTAAGTGAATAAGCGATCCAACGACCCTCATCTCTTATTCAGTCTATTAATGCTGAAACAATCGATTCATTCCAATGGTCTGGATAAAAGAACCTGGCAGGTTCTCTAACCCGGATCATTGGTTATCACTTATCAGATAAAAAATCAACATGATGCATTTGGTGTCGCAGCCCAAAACTCCTCGTTGACAGTATACATAAACTAAAATACAATTAGCTCTCCCTTACTCGATATCCGGTATCTCGATATCGAGTTAGAGAACCATACTAAAAGTTGGTTTTCATGGCTAACTTGATGGTCCCTTGCATAGCAATGCACTGATTTTGTGTTCTGTAACTCGATACCTCCCTAACTCGATGATCCCTTCAATATCGAGTAAGGGAGAGTTAACAGTAATTCAATATTTTAGGTCGCAGGTGACTATGATCCGTGTGCCGTGCTATTTATGTGGTCATGGAAACCAGTGAATTTGGCACCGCTCAAACGTCAAAAAAGTGAACTCGTGCATTGGTTCATAGGTGAAGCTGGATTTTCCTGGGATCATAATTTTTCTTACAACGCGTAAAAACAAAGTCTAAATCATACTTTTAGAGCAATGGACCGATGCACGAGTTCACTAATATGACGTTTGAGCGGTGCCAAATTCACTCGTTACCATGGTCACATAAATAACACGGCACCGCTGAAACGTCAAATAGTGAACTTGTGCATCGGTCCATACTGCTCTTCTGCTGAAGAACATAGTCGCCTGGATTACTTTGATCTATTTTTCCCGCCAGTAGCACCGTTGCCTGCCGAACAGTTGATGAAGCATATAAAATGCAAACTTTGTAATAGTGAATAACAATATATCCTGACGTCCAATCAATATAAGGGGAGTTTGTTCACTTTTCCACTATTTCTTTGTTGTTTTTTTTGCTGGAAAATATAATGGCGCTTACGTCAACTATGTATGCGATTGTGGACAATGTCTAGTCAACGGCTTACTGGATAAGAATATTAGGCAAGTTTTTATTTCATAGCAACATGTTGCCATCGTACTGTAGACCACCACACTGTACCATCATGTTTATGCAATCCTTTCCATCAAATACGTTCCACACGGTCGGATCCGATGAACCAATGTTTCGACACAGTTTGGAAGTACAATCTCCCGCTGATTCAATCACTTGGCAGTCACTACCACCCACTGAGCAATTTAAAACACCACGTGTGTGTGAAGCCATAGCCGTTTGATGACCACCACCCGATCCACAAAACCTACGTATAGTTCGATTACCTTAGACCAAGCAGAAACTCCCGGTAAAGTGGTGAGTTTACATTCAAATTTAAATCTGCCACTGATTTCACCTTCTTCATGCTGGTTGGGTTCGGCTAATCGCACCACGCTCTATTCGAAGTATTTTTTACTTGCCCACAAAGGAGTTGCGTGGCACACGCTTTACAATTTTCTATTTTCCGATTTCACTTTATATCGAACACTTTGATGGTACACCGTAAACAAACTCAATCAAAATGGAAACCATCGTAAAACGATTGTTGTATGTATTTTCGAAGGGTAGAGGAGAAGAAGATATTTTTCCCTTCATTTGAAATCGCACAATTGAACACATCAACCATGGCTTATCAACAACACAAACCGCCAATACGCCCCCTCAATGAGGGTAGCAACTTTGTCTTCAGTTGATCAATAATCACGCACGGACCGTTCGACTATCCTGTCCGAATCGCGTGATTCTACCGATATGGCCAGCTCACGTGCTGTTCGATGTTTCTGGCGATCGCAAAGAGTACGGCACGAACACATCTTATCCTATTCGAAACCAAAAGTGAACTAAAGGCTAACATTCCGTAAATAACCAACATTAGCCGTATGTGCAGTGAACGTTTTGGGTTGCGCACAGTCTGGCGCATCAACCGATGCACACGTGGTGAAGACGAAGCTCTAAATTTCTCTAATCAATGTACCAGAAAGCCCAGAAAAACTGAATAAACTAGAGATATAAACATGGCACTCATTCATACATTGGATATTGTAGCGAACAAACAAACCACAAATAAACAACGCCGCGCACCTACAATCAACAACAAAGGAGAAGATAAAAACAAATCGACAATTATAGTGATCAAATAGAATAATTATCTGCGCAGGCAACTAGCGACGTAGACTGGCTGCTCCTGCCCTTCATTTCCAGAGTACTGCAACAGCTTAAAAGTAGGCGAACGCATCGACGTCTGGGTGGCTATGCTGGTACTTGAAACATAGACTTGAAACTGTTCAGATATGCAAATTGGGGGTGTTCAAATATATTTCAAATTGTTGTTAGTTTCACTGCACAACTTTCACATTCGTTCAGTGAACATTCGTTTATTGCAACAAATTCTCAATTTCAATGATTTTCTATAGCAATTTTGCTAATGATAAAACATTGCAATTAAAAATCAATTAACTGTCAAACATAGCTTTGAAATACAATGGGATGCACTTTGGTGTCACTTGAACGTTGCAAATTAGGTTGGGTATTTGTGACCTTTTTCCAAATCAAGGTTTTTTTTATGCATTTTGGGCTTCAAATACCGTGTGGGATCGAAATCCGTACTCTTAAGAAATGAATCTAAATCTGTCCATTTCATTCAAAACGAATACTATTTGTATGAAGTGTACGGATTTTGAGCCTGTATGGATGTCGGTTCCCCACTGTGACTGTTCAACATTTTGGCCCGATTGGTTACAGGGTGTCCGCAAATTATCCGTACAAACTTTGAAGGCATGGCTGTATGCAATCAAGCAGAATAAATTCAATATTCTTGCATGGTTTAAAACATTACCCTATTATTTTATTAGGTAGTAAGTTTGACACATTTCCGATTTCAAATATTTGTGAAACCAAGCCAAATGTGTTGAGGTGTCTTAAGGGGAGTTGTTTTTCGAGCTTTATGACGGAAGAGAAATGTTCACAGAACTCATTGGATTTGAACCGTCTAACTTGAAGCCATTAAACTGTAGGTTGCTTCAAAGAATAATGGGACATTTGGATTCATCTTTTTTAGATTTTAGGGACGCAACATCTCTAGTATGACTAGCAGCCCTCTAGAAAAACGCCTCCGAAAAAATCAAATTTGCCTCTCTCAGTAAGAAGCAACAATTTCGAAATTATTTAAAGGTGTATGTTGTGTTAACATATAGATGTATTTAAAAAAGTACAAAGACATTGAATTTGTATTGTTATCAATTCGAGATCATCTTTCTCATATTTTGCTGTTCAGATAATTTACGGACACCCTGTACGTCTACGATGCCTGCATCGCGATAGAAATTGTATAGGATTGTATACAGAAAAATCTGCTATTGCTATTGCGCAAATATTAATTGAAAGCATAACACAAATCTCCGTAAAGTATAGTTTAGAACGTTTTACACAGCCAATCAGCTTGAAATCTTCTGTGTGCAGTAGATCACAATCACATGATAGAGCTATATTCATTTACTCTTCCGAATTGATTCTTAACATAAAAAACAATTCATTCTGCTTATAATTTTAACTCTCATACACCTAATTTATTCAGGGTTTTCAAAGCGAAAAAATGGTTTTAGCTCAGTTTCGATATTTAAATTCATAATATGGATTGAAAGCTTGCATTTGACATAAGTGTAGTATAAATACGGCCAGTAGCACAACCAAGATTTGGCTCTTGGGAGGGTTTTGGACAATGAAACGGGAGACAACGTAGATAAATTTGAACATGTTTCCAAACTAACATTTTCAAAGGACGAAACAACATTTGCAAGTTTCAATTTCTCTCGTCCATTCCAGGCATACCTTTTTGTATGAACTTCAACACTCAAAAGGAAACTGCTCTACCTGGTGTAATTTTCCAAAACTTTACAAAATACACCTGTGGTGCATGAAAGAAGCTTCGTGCTCCACAGTATATTTTATTCTTTTCGAAAATCAGCATAGATTTTACTTTTTAAATGTGGTTGTTTAAAATAGATCAAAAGAAGTTTGAAAATTCTGATATTGATTTGATTCTTCGTCCAATTTGTTTTGTTCGAAAGTTCATGCAAAAACAGTTTTATTATTATTCATTTATTAAAACGTCCACTATGATGGATGATGTATTTGGATTCACATGTATTAGAATCAATATTTGTATATTTTGTTCCTTAAATATGTTCTCAAGTTTTTCAACCACGAGAATGATCTTTCAACGCATTGAGTTGTATTAGGACGATTATTGTTAGCAGTTAGTCGAAGGAAAATCAACATTGCCGATTATGAAGCATTACCAGCTTGTAGAAAAATATTTCGACATTGATTTTCCATAACAGACCGGGAATCTAACCCAGAAACCTTCAGCATGGCTTTGAGTTGTAGCCGCGGACTCTAACCACTCGGCTAAGGAAGGAAATTTGTTATATTTTATATTATTGATAAAATGATTTGACACCCCGAGTTCTGCCAACTAAACACAACCTCCTTCAAAGTTACCTTCTGCCGTGCGCAAATAAGCATGGCCCTTGCATCCTTCCTTTGGAACTGATTTGACACGGTAAATGCTTTTGCGAAAAACGTGTCGAACGAAGGGAACATAAAATTTATGTTACTGTATGCTGAACGTTTTCCGTTTTAGAACAGCATCTCTGCGATCGACTGTGGCATTACAAAAAATAACAAAATCAATGTTGTCGAGGTGGAGGTAGATAACAAAGCATTCACAATTTTGAACCGCTTTTGTGAACCAAACTGAAGTGAAACAATAAAGCAAGATATCCTCCTCGGCTAAGTGTGAATTTTTGGTTATAAAATGTGACCTCCTGGAACATTTGCAAAACTTCGTCGTTTCAAAACCAATTTCTGTTTTTTTGGGCAGTTGAAGAAAATAATCTATGACATTTGGTCGAATGATGTTTGATCGAAAAGAATTTAATTGATTCAAAAAGTGTAGGATATTTGGTTTCAGGGACATTTAGTAGAGAATTTAGTCGATCATGATTTTTTTTAAGTTATTGTATAGATTTACATTTCGTCATTACTACACAGTGATTGAGTGATTGAAAACGGGGAGTGCATGGTAGTGCTAGAGCAACATGATAGAGTGAAGAAGTCAGCTTTATTAAACATCTGAAATATTATGCTTTCATTATACGACGAATGTTATTTCAGAGATCCAGTTTATCAGACTCTTCCACAACATTGATTGATATTTTTGACATTTATTGCTTCTGGATCAATTAAAAAAAATCCCCAGGAGGAATCTCGAGAAATCTTGATTTGATGTTTTTAACCTAAAAATTCAGTATAATCCATAATAAAATTAAAGGCATTACCGATCATCACATCCGTGAAGTTTATTTGGAAAACATGCCTCTTCATGTGTATTAACATGCTTACCAATCTGGAAAGTCCACTGTGACTCTTTTACACAAAGTTGTATACGATATTGAGAAAGCATTCGCTCAGAAGCAATCCTGCTTGGGTGTTTTCTTGGATATTGAGGGTGCCTTTGATAACGTGTCTTTCGATGCCATATTGGAAGTCGCACGAAACCATGGGCTACCTTCAATGATCACCAATTGGATTCATCAAATGCTCAAAAACCGACATCTTTTCTCGACATTGCGTCAAGCAGCGATTCGTAAATTGAGTGTTTGCGGATGCCTTGTCCACACTCTTGTGGTATCCCGTAGCAGATACGCTATTGAGTCAACTCAATAATAGCGGTTTTCCAACTTATGGATTTGACGACGACTATCTAGCTTTGATAGTTTGTATGTGCATAAGCACCCTATTCGACATGATGCAAAGTGCTCTTCAGGTAGTCGAAAGTTGGTGTCGCCAATATGGCCTTCCGGTTAACCCGAATAAAACATATATTGTTCTTTTTACGGAAAGACCAAACCGCGATGGAATTCGACCTTTACGTCTTTTTGGCACTGAGATTAATGTAACTGAACAGGTAAAGTATGTCGGAGTCGTTCTAGATTCCAAACTTTCTTGGACACCTCACATTGATTTCAGAGTCAAAAAAGCTTGCATGGCCTTTGGTCAATGCCGGCAAACCTTTGGTAAAACTTGGGGCCTCAAACCCAACTATATCAAATGGATTTACACAATAGTTGTTCGACCAATATTGGCATATGGATGTCATGTGTGGTGGCAAAAGGGTGAAATGAGAACAATCCAATGCTTGATGGCGATGTCTGGTGCGTTCTCTACTACACCCACAGCAGCGCTCGAGGCCCTTTTCGACGTTGCGCCACTACACATTAGGGTGTCCCATTTTTCCCCGACCATCAAGATTTTGAGCTCCCCCAGAATCTATAGATTCCTTTTGATATTCATATACTTCCTACAAAGTTTCAGCTCAATCCATTGTAATCTCGAGAATCGCTATGAGTTTTCAGAAATCTGATACAGTTAACTCTCCCTTACTCCATATTCCGTATCTCGATACCCAGACAACCAAAATGTACGTATAATAAAATCACTGTTTGCTTTATGCGATGCTTATATGTGCAAAGTTTCACGTATAAGCTGTCGCGAAAAGGCCTTATGCGTACAAAAGTGGAGGCGATTTACTTACATATTTTATATGATGAAACATAACATGCAATGCGAGTGTGTAGATTTTCTTGCGAATTGGTCTACACTCTTATGCGACTTTATTTATGATAACAAAGCTTATTTGACAGCTGCTACGGATTGATCCGACTTACTTTGTAAAACTATGTGGAACGAAACGAAATGTGCATATAAACTCATAAAATAGCGTTTTATGCGAGGAAACTCATAGATCAAACGATTTCACCCACCATTTAGTGCGGGAGTGATGCAGTTTGTACAAATAAATGACTTTCGTCGTATACTGCTATGCGACTTCTGGTTGTCTGGGTATCGAGTTAGAGAACCATAGTAAAAGTTGGTTTTCATGGCTAACTCGATGGTCCCTTGGAACACAGTTGCACTGCATTTGTGTTCTGTAACTCGATACCTCCCTAACTCGATGGTCCCTTCAATATCGAGTAAGGGAGAGATGACTGTACTTTTAAAACTTTGCGCTTGAAATTGCATGCGAGCATCTTGCATGCAAGAAAGATCTACGCAGTGCGCGGTGATATTTCAAATGAAAACAAACTTCAAATACCTATGTCTGATTCTGACACAGAACACTTTTGGGAACGGCATTCATAATGGTACAATTTAATTCTTCGGCAAACGACTCATTATATTTATTTTTTTCAGCATCTGAAGACATGTTCGATTTATTAAAGTGTTGGGTCGTATACCAGGATGCTATTACTGTGCACCCCCGCTAATTTGAACGGTACCTCATGCAAACCATCGGGGTTCATTTTTAATTTGAACATCTAGTCACCCTGGAAACGTGTTTCTGGTTACCTCTTTCACTGTTTTGTTTTGATTATGCGTTCCGTTCCAACGGGGGTACCCGGTATTCAACAGACGCACTATTGCAGAATTCAAACGACGATAGTTTTCATTTGCACGCCCGAAAACATGCTCTGCAAATACTTGAGTCTACATATATTGTCATATGTCTTTTGCATCTAGAAACAATAAAAACTTAATTTGTATGAAAGTGTCTAACAAAACATAAAAATGTTTTCATTTTCTTGAAATCACTACTGACTATACTGCCGTGAATTGCAAGTCAGTCCCATCTGTAAAAAGTAGACATTGAGAAAGTGGGTTGTGAAGTTTTCAAACTCGTTTTCCATACGAATATTCAAAAAATTCCAGGTGATTGGAACATGTTCCAATCTTGGTTAAACTTTCACAACTTGCTTTTCACTACAATATCTTTCCGAGAAAAATATAAAGATGATCAAAACAAGTTACATTTTTGTGTTCCACGGTTCAAAAGTCTGTAGTGGGACTGATATGCGATTACTTTTCATTATGGGACAATTTGACTTGCTGTTTTTTCCTAATTTTTCCGAACAAATCATATTATTTTATTGGTGCAGCTGAAAGAGCATTGGAAGAGATGTTGAAAACTGAACTCAACTCAATTTTGACGAAAATGGAGATGGGACTGACTTGCGATTCACGGCAGTATAAGGGATGATAGACGCTAAATTGGGACTTTCCAGACCATCCCCCCTTTGGCTTTATATATGAGAACTCCCCCCTTGAAGCGTGATGTTAATTCGTACATTAGGTACGTCACGCAAAAACTGACTGTTTTTTACCCAACCTTCTCTCTTCTATATCACACATTTTATAAGGAACCAATAAACATTTTACATGGATCTTTGCGCTTTGCGAACGATTATTCGATTTCTGAACCAGTAGATCATACCGATGCTTTCAGATTGAGTTGTAAAAAAGGCGAAGTTTTGATTGTAGAAGGTATATAAATATATTGATGGTTAAGTAGAAACATCTAAATCAATGTTGATGACAGAATCAATCAGTTCCCCAAAAGATTAATGCGTCCACTAAAGGACACTTGTCTGTTGAATTAATGGTATCCTGGTATACGACCCATCACTCCAATAATAAAACATGTCTTCAGATGCTGAAAGAAAAAAATATCATTAGTTGTTTGATGAAGAATTATATTGTGCCACTATAAATGCCGTTTCCAAAAGTGTTCTATGTCTGACATTTTAGGTGTTTGTTTTCTTTTGAAATATCACCGCATACTGTGTCGATTTTTCTTGCATGCAAGGTGCTCGCATGCGATTTAATGCAAAATGTATCAAAAGTACCAGATTCCTAAAAACTCATTGCGATGCTCGAGATTTCAATGGATTGAGCTGAAACTTTGCAGGAAGTATATGAATAACAAAAGGAAACTATATATTTAGGGGGAGCTCAATTTTTTGATGATCTGGAAAAAATGGGACACCCTACTACACATACATCTTAAACAAGAAGCACTTTCTTGCTCTTACCGTTTATGGGTACTGGATCTACTGGAGAAATATCCAGTGAATCGTAGATCTACACACACTTCGTTGTTTCCACTTTTGGTGAATTGGGACAAAATTGTCCTTGCTCCAAGTGATCTCACAATTGCTTGTGTGTGTGATAGTTGTGACTCCGATTATGGAACTTCGTATCAACTGATATGTAACTGTCCAGTTTTTGCGCAAATATGATTAAAATTATTTGGTAAACACTTATTAAGTGAAACTGACTTCAGAAGCCTGAATCTTCAGGATATTCTGTTATTCTAAACCCGCTGTGGTAATGAGCAATAGGCTCTATTTACGCTCATGCGTTTTGCAGTGCCCTTTTTAGGGCGCTGTTTGAACCCATTGTGGTATGGAGCTACATGCTCTCATTTCGCTTATGCGACCTTCCCTCTTCAAGGGACCCCACTCCTATTTCCTCCCATCTTTCCCTTTCCTTTCCTCTCCCATCGGGTAGCGGTAGTTGATGGAATAGGCTCAAATATGGCGATGGCACAAATCTCCCAACTGGGGGAACGTGCCTATGGAGCCGGCCTTCTGATACCTGATAGGAGGAATCTCGAGAAATCTTGATTTGATGTTTTTAACCTAAAAATTCAGTATAATCCATATTAAAATTACTTGAGAGTACTGAAATAATATACATAACTACTTGGCCAAGCAGTTTTCAACCAGTATATAATTGTTACCGTTGTTACAATTAGGAATATTTACAACTGATTTAACTTACCAGAATGGCTCAAGTATGTTTTACATGGCTTAAACCAGTAGGCTTAGTATAATAGAATGAAATCTAAGGTATAAATTTCAATATAATATTGATGTTATGTTCCATAAACGTGAAATATTCAATACTCAATATTATTTCGCACTTTGAAACTAAGTGAACAGCCCACTAAAGTCTGCCGTGTTTATTTTGCATAAGTAATTTGATTCTTGGTACATCTGCTACAACTCTTGATGTTTACGTCTAATTTTCCACAGAGTATTGCCCTCAGCATTTTACGCAAAAAATATTCTGTTCTACATTCTCAGCCACAACAGGATTTCTACAACACGTCCTTGCTTGTCATAATTGTCATATGTCACAAAGCTTCGAAGATTAACAAAACCTTTAACAACTTCAAACAAATCCCCAATTAGTACTTCTTAACTATCAACATAACTATGACCTCCATTTTCTATACCTGCAACCATTTACTTCGTTTTAATAGAATTCATCGTCAATTTGTTTATTGATTTCTAGGTCGCGTTCTACTTAGTAACGAAAATTTAGCTGTGGCATACACTTTATAAGAAAATGGTAATGTCTAAACATGAATTAAGAAAGGTGATTAAGTTGATAAATACAATCAAATATTAGAATTGTAGACGAGGTGCTCACTTGTTTTTGTAAAATTACATGGAGACGTGTTTCCGAATTTGCTGTTCAACATTGTGTTTTGTCGCGTTTTGCATTGTCTTGATTTTGCAGACGATGACTTTATTGGAATGTAGTGCAATTAAGCTGAAACCCTGCTTTTTTAAAGAAGGATAGCTGAGATGAACTTGTTATTCCATTTACTTTACTCAAACGTAGAGAAAAAAGCAGTTTCAGTTGTGTTGGTGATGAAGCAGCGTTGATGGGGATGTAGTTGAAGTTGTTGAACAGCCATAGAACATTTGAGACGTGTGATAATGATATGTCCCGTGTAGTAAAAACACATGTTCTGGCTACGAATATCTCTTTTAACGGATTGCCGAAACTTGCAAAGGGAAACGCGATTTCTACTCTGTTGCTTGATAAATGCTTATCTGAATTCATAGGACCATTTTTTATTAATAACTTCGCCAAAACACATCGCGATCCTTTATCTTGCAACACTGAAAAATGTTTTGCAAAGAAAACCAGTTTTCAATAATAAAACGAAGAAAGCAACGATGAATCCAACCATGCCCGCATGAAACATCATTGTCAATTTGTCGTGTATAAAACGCTGATTCTTGGTTCTCTCACCACATTTATTCAAGAACAGGAGTGAAAACTATTAAGCGAATAAAATACGGCAAACTTCAGTGAGCTGGTCATATAGTGCGAATAAAAAGTTGCATCAATCAGTAGAAGGCCAGCGGCTCCGTGGAAGATATCCGCGTATATTCATTCTGATATTGACGTGAGCGTACAATGGCAATCAATTCATTCCAGATTTGAAGCAAACGTATGACACTTGCCCCAATCGACTGTAACAGTAGTCACAAGGCTTATCTTCTAACTTAATTGTTGTACATTTATTGTAGGATCCTTTATTTCCAAAATAAAAAAACATTGTTAATTGTTTTTTTCATTTGTTTTACCTTTCAATCGGTTCAACATAGAAAACAACAATCAATTCAATTTAAACCAGTAAACTATGAAAAAAAAAATATCCGTAAGCCACTCCTATGTCTAAGTTGAATCAGTTGTAAATATTTCAAATTATAACAACGTTAACAATTGGATACTAGTTGAGAACAGTTTGTCGAACTTTTTGAGCGTTTTTGTAGATTTTTTTCAATACATTAGGTCATATGAATAAAACCGAGTACTTGCTCATGCTCAAGCCGATTTGAGTGAAGTAAAGTCTTTGAGCATTTACTCAAAACCATATGAATAAAACGATGCTTTACTCAGAGTAAGTTCGAATTTCGAACTGAGCATTTACTCTGTCAAAAATGTTGTTTTTGTTTTGGTTATCTGATTTTTGCGAAGAAAAAGAAAGCCAATGGTGCAAGCAGTAGTGTCTTTGCGGATCTCATCCGGTTTTTGCCGTTAAAAATGGTTTGATGATGGAACCACGCCACACACCCCGATGAAAATCGACTGCCAACATCACGTAACCGGTAACTGGTTCGTTTTTAACGGTAAGTGTTTTGCACTTGTGTTTTTATTCAATTTTTTTTTCTGTCCGCTCCAAAATAGCCTTCATCGGTGTGTAGTCGCTTACCGAGCCAGAAGGTGACCGTGTCCAGCAGAATCGATTACCATATAAAAGCAGCAACGGTACCAGCAGATTCAGAACCGGCAGCAAGAACTTCAGCATCAGCTGCGCAAGGAACTTTAATTCCGATCAAAGCCGTTTCCGTCTGTTTCCTTGTGCTCGGTGTTGGCAATAACGTTCGAAAGAAAAATTGATCCACCGCACATTGCAGCTACCCTTACCACGTCGAACAAGGACACCGGTGAAAACTTTCGCCGACATGATTGGGTTCACGATACCATCGGATATATAGTGGACGAGGAGCCGGCAAATAAGTGGACGAGGAGCCAAACGGAGAGACTGTCCACATTCCAAGACAGTCGACATTCTCATCGGGCTGCATTGGTGTAAGAACAGGATCAAAGCAGAGTGTGCTGAGGGAATATTTCGATGAGGATTTCTTGACAAAATCCCTAAAGGAATGCTTTGAATAATTTTCAATAAATATATTGAATAACTTTTAAGGAAATTCTACAAAGATCATGTGAAATGTTAATTGTTATAAAAACGTTTGTTTCAATTTATTTGAGTTATAAATAAATTTCATAAATCGTACAATTGTACGATTCGTATAAGCGTACAAGTATTTCTCAAAAATTCGTGGAGTTTATTTATGGTTTTCTTTGAAGGAAGTTCATTTATGTGTTTTTATGTTTTTTTTTGTGTCAAGACAATGGATACAATTTATGTGTTATTTGTAAGGAAGGATGTTTTGATAAAATTTTGTAGGATTCAGAAGTGTATTACTATCTGGATTTTTGGTAAAATTCGTGGAGTATGTAATAATTATTATACGCAATTGCCTTTGTAGATAAAATTGTTAAAAAAAACTGAAAGTGATGGTTCTAAGAATTCTAGCAGAATTATTCAAGAAAGAAATAATTAAAGACATTTAAAGACACTTTCATAAGGCATTTTTTTTTAGATAAATGAGGATTACAATTCATCGACAATTTCACCAGAAATCCCTACTGATGAGTTTTCCTTAGGTAAAGAAATTCCTTCACAAATTTCTCAAGGGATTCACTGAGAGTTTCCTCCAGGAATTCTCCCACGGACCCCAACAGGAAAATCTTTGTAGAGTTACTCCAAGGTTTTTTCTTCTGTTTATACTTCTGTGTCCTTCAAAAATATCTCCGGGTTTTCAGTTAAAACTTCTTGAAAAAAAAAATGGATGGATTCCTTTAAGATTTCATTGTTGAGAAATCCCTAGAGGAATACTGGGGAGAAGCCCTGGTTAAATACCTGAAGAAATTCTTGCATGACGCTCTGGAGGGATAACCGAGGAATTCTTTGGATGAATTTCTGAGGAAATCCTTGGTATAATTTTAGAGGAACCCATGTAGATATTTTGTGGAATAATCTTAGGAGAAATTCCTGAATACATTGCTTGAGAAATCTTTGGAAAAATCCTTGTAGAGATTTTCATGAAGGGATTCCTGAAGAGGTTCCTTAAAAAAAATCGTGTAGAAATCTCTGAAGGATTAACTGAGCAAACTACTGAAGGAATCAAGGAAGGGTTACCTGGGTATATTGCTGAAGTGATCTCTGTAGAATTACCTGGGTAATTTGCTGAAGAAATATCCGAAGGGATCTGCTGAAATTTCTGGAGTAATCCTTAGAAGAATCACTGTAGAGATTTTGCAGGAGGAATCCTTAGAGAAATTTTTATAGAGATTTTTCTGGTTAAATTCCTGGAATATTACTTGGAGGAATCCATGGAGACATTCCAGAAGAAATTCCATGAAGAGATATTTTTAGAAGAATCTATGAAGGTTTTTTTTTATATTTAATCCCTGGAGAAATTCTTAGGGTATTTTGGATAATGAGGGAATCCCTGGAGGAATTTCTTAAACAAACTTGGAAGAATACACAGAGGAATTCATGAAGCAATTTCTTTTACAACCCCTGGAGCAATTCCTAGTAGAACTCCAAGAGCGATCCCTAGAGAAATTTCCGTACTTATTCCTGGACGAATACTTGGGGATATCCTTGCATGTATACTTGAAGGAAATCATGAAGGAATTTCTGGATAAATCTCTGGAGAAATCTTTGAAGAAATTGTCCCAGTTCTGAAGCAAGCCTTGCAGACATGTCTGCAAGAATCTCTGTAAAGATTTTTCTGGAGTAATCCATGGAGGAATCTCTAGAAGAATTCTTGAGAGATTTCTAAAGAAATATAAGGAGAAATGGCTTGAAGAATCTCTGCAGGATTTCCTGGAGGAATCCTTGGAAGAATTCTTGGAAAATTTCCTTGGAGAAATTGCTTGAGGAATCCCAGTAAAAATGTTACTGGGGGAATTCATGAAAATCACTGGAGGCATTTCTACATGAACGAAATATGTGGAGAAATTCCTAGAATAATCCACGAGGTATCCCTGAAAGAAATTCTTGCAGCATTCCTGCAGGAATTGCCTTATGCCTTATCGGAACTAGTCAAAAATCTGTTTACGGTTAAAGGAATCTCGGGTGAAATATCTAGTTGAATCCCCTGAGAAATTGCAGTACTGATTACTGAAGAGATTATCTTCGATGAATTTCTGAGAAAATCCCTGGAGGAATTCTAGACGTAATTCCTGGGCAAATTCTGAAAGAGTCTCTGGAAAACTATAAATTTTATTTCGGGAGGAATTCTTGTAAGAATCTCTGCACTTTGTATTGAAGGAATTCCTGAAGAATTTCTTAGACCCCCATTTGAAGTGATCTCAAAATTGCGATTGTGGTCGAAAATTTAAATTTGTCAGCGATAAAACCTCTTTTCAGGTAAAAAATCATAATTTATGACTGATTATAATTCATAAAATTTTTAAATTTCATTAATTTGGCCACAACGGAAGTGGTTTCTAGTATTTGGATATTTTTTTTGTATGGGAGGCCCAAATATCCGTAGCAATAAAGGCGTAACTATTCCACAAAACCAAGCTGAGGGTCGTTCATAGGTTCAAATCCCATCGGTCAAAGGTGTTTTCAGGTTGTTTTTTTTTAGTTCCCAAAGCGTAGAGTATCTTCGTATCTGCCATGATATTCACATGCAAAAATAATCAATTGGCAAAGAAAACTCTCAGTAAATAACTGTAAAAAGTGCTCATAAGAACAGCTGAAATGCAGGCTCTGTTCCGGTTGGGACGTAACGCCAGAAATAAGAAGAAGGATTTTTTTTGTTTAGTATTTCGTATGGTGTCTATTTGGGTGTGGGTAAAAAATCATGCCTTTTGAACTGTCGCATGATGGATCTACAGTCGCCTCTCCACATCTCGATATCAAAGGGACCATCGAGATAGGGAGAGATCGAGACATAGAACAAATTTTTAACGAATACTAGATTGAAAATCACTCCGTTACTAGGAAAATTAAAAACAAACAGATGTCATTTCGTCTTCGCAAATTGTTTTGAATCTCTAAAATTTAGTCTAGTAACCTTTGATAATGAGCATATCGACATACGGAGAGAAAATTGGGAACGAAAATTACATCGAGATAGGGAGATATCGAGATATGGAGGATATCGAGATATGGAGAGTGAAAATGTATGCAGAGTGAAGGGACCGGAAAAGTCATCGACATAGGGAGAGATATCGAGATGTAGAACATCGAGAAGTGGAGAGTCGACTGTATATGATGGTCTGAAAATGTCCTCATAACACACTATCGAAACTGGTTTCGGAATGTTCCGGCCAAATTCAGCCAAAAAATGCTAATCTAATTATTGGTACTCTTGATGCTCTTTAAATCGAAATGAAAAATCGTGAAATTTGAACCGTCGCACCATACATGCTTATGAACTTCTGAATATGATAAGCACTAGTTGCTTCCGACATAGGTTCCAGGTGCCCTTGTGTCCAGAATGGCCATACCTACAAAAAAGAGCAAAAATCGATTTAAAAATGGATTTTTAAGAGGGTTTCATGTCAGCTACTATCTGAGATATCGGTAAAATAATGAAAGCGTCCGAGTACATCATTATTTTTTACAATTTTAAACATAACTTTCGCGTTTTCTTCCATCTGAGCATGGTCAGTAGGTGACTCAGGATTTTCTGAGCAATTACTCAGCTTTTATCGCTTTATTCATACGAATTTGGATGTTCGAAAAGTAAATGCTCAAATGCTCAGTTTTATCATACCAACTTGAGTAAATGCTCAACAAAATGATTTGACAGATGGATTTGAGTAAAGTAAAAGCTTTTGCTCAGTTTATTCATACGACCTATTAACGTCTTTTTAATATGATTTATATTGTATTTTTTAATCAAAAATTTCAAATCAAGATTTCTCTAAATTCTCGAGGATTTTTTAAAAATTGTCTCAGAGGTGCAGAATAACCTCAGGAATTGAAAGCTGTACTCAAAATTTAAGAATTTTTTTTTTCATAATAACGGTCTGTCGAGGCACCGTGTTTTAGTTAATAACTGTGGAAAGTGCTCCTAGAACACTAAGTGAAGAATTCATGTAGGGGCATAATGCCAAGAATAAAAACGATGCTGTCCATGGACTTCTGTTCATCTTTCAAATTCGATTGTACACATATGTGAAGCAATTTTTTGAGCATGAGCATGAGCATGATTGACCGACCGCAGATGCTACTCCGTTATTGTAAGAACAGCTGTACTTACACAGGGAACCAACAGATGCTACTCAGGATCAGTAGCATCTTCAATGTATAAGTACTGGTGCTCTCATTATTATAATAAACAATACCGGCGCCGGCTGCGTCCGAATGCAGGTCAATTTGGGAATGGGAGGGAAATGTTGACGTGTTACTTGCTTTATGGAAGCCGAGGAGTCCTCTGCACTTCCACAAGAAAACATTGGGAGTTTGGATATGGGAAAGGATTCGTTTTGGTAAACGATAAAGATAAAATTTTAAATGAATACGTGAACATATACACGGATGATCGATACCGATAGTGTGGTTACTATGCGAACCGGACACGCTCCGAATTCTGTCGCTCGCCCTCAAAGGAGCATGCAACAGATTCAACAGATCAAACACTACTGACGCGTCGATTCTTTTTTTTTCACCCGCACACTTTGTTTTCGTTTTTTTTTCTTCCGAAAAACCGCGAAACGGACACAATTGATCCGGACTCCGTCGCTCGCCCTCAAAGGAGCACGCAACAGATCAAACACTACTGACGCGTCGATTCTCTTTTTTGTCACCCGCACACTTTGTTTTAGTTTTTTTTTCTTCCGAAAAACCGCGAAACGGACACAATTGATCCGGACTCCGTCGCTCGCCCTCAAAGGAGCATGCAACAGATTCAACAGATCAAACACTACTCCATATGTGAAGCAATTTTTTCATCAGAGATTATCTCTTCTTTAAATTGAATTCTGTTCCTAATAGTTATAATGTCAACAAAATTATTAGAGTTAGTGCTGCTAACGTTTTTATCAGAAACTTTTTCTTCTTGTTGCTGCTTTTTGCGAGACATACTTTTTCAATAATTAATGTAATTGTTGCTCTTAATATCTCCATAAAACATTTTCCCTTCTTTGAATCATAAGTTATTCTTTATACTTTTACGGTTAATTTCATGACTGGAGGAAAAGGCTGTTAAACAAATTACCTTCTTCCATTAATATTCTATTATTTGAATTATAGCTGCTCTTATAGTTAGTTAATTGTAGGTGTAATATTTGCATCAACAATTTACGTTTCGAATTTCTGTTGAATGATTATGTGGAACACTTAGGAATCAGATAAGTTGTAGAAGCTCTATGCAATAAAATCGGGACTACTTTATTGACCCTGGATGCACGCCATGCTTAATGCTGAATACTGTGCTATCTTACATTTCAGTTTCACTTGTGAATCCAAAATAAATGCCTAATCAAATTTTACTTTTTAAACTCAATGAATTTCTAATATTTTTTAGGTGCTTTCGGTAATACTTCATATGCGGCTGATCAAAATTGATTGAAAAACATCGAATATTGTTTGTAGAAGAGGGAAAGGAACTGTTCTACCTTAACTAAATGATGAGCAGACTCGGAGTGGGGATGTAACGCCAAGAAGATGGTTGTCACACTGCCAGAAAATTATTGTTAAAGATAATGTCACCAATCAGAACATAAATTCTTGAATTGATTTTTGATTATTATCTTCATTTGTAATCATTTGCATTATAAGTACTAATATTTATATAGAAGATTGTCCACCATTAGAATTAACGCAGTTATATAAAAAAATATGACGAAACCTGTCAAATACTCACTAAAATATACATCTTTAAAAAGAATAACACGTTGATTGTACATTGCAAATATGAATAGATACTTACAAAAACGGATTGAGGTGGAGTTTAGAATGATAACAATGACCATGACTACAATCTTCTTCCATAACACCGAAAACAGTCATGAACGTAACGCTTTTTGTATGCATTTTGACCCTTTTTTTCTAAGCTGTTACATCTTAAGGACACCCACGCACCCCCATCAGCGTAATGAAATTCGTAAATGGACCCGAACAATTTTCAATATAAGACGAGTTTCACGAGTGTTTTTATGTTAAACGTGCATTATGCCTAATGTCTTTTTATGCCTAACGTCCATTATGCCTAATGGGGTATACTCTTTGTAAATGACCATATGTTGCAAAAAATTACTTGATACGCATACATAGGAACTGTTTAAAGAAAATCCCATAGAACATGGGACTGCTATGCGAATATGGGCAGTATACTCCCGGTGAAAAATCTTGAAGATTGATGTGTCGCATTAGGGAAAAATCCCCTAGTACTGGACAGCACCCAATACCGGACAATCTGAAATATTAAGAAGTCAAAGTTCAATCAAGATGGTTTGTAAGAAGAAAAGAAAGCTATTATAGAGAGTGCAAACTAAGAAAAACGCAAATTTTTCTTGTAAATGCTGCAACTGCATTCAATTGACTATGAAATACTATTCCTGGAGTAAAAACATTCTATAATGCACAAATTTACAGAAATTACACCATTTCCAGATTGTGTCCGGTATTAGGAGTCGCCTTTTATGTTTGTCTAATTTGGTACATTGTCCAATTGTAATGTTTAAATTCATATTTATATTTTCAAATATATTTATGTTTGCTATAAACCGACAATATTTATTATAAATTGGAAACAGGATCACATAAAACAAATATTATTTTATTATGAATTTAGTAGCTTCCCGAGCAAAGTTGGGTAACAAAATGATAACAAGTTTTGTTATCCGATAACAAGCATTTGATAACATAGTTTGTTATCATTTTGGTTGAATAAGCAGGCAACATAACAAACGTGATAACAAAAGTTTATACTAAAGATATCACATAAATATCTCATTGTGTTATCATTTGAAACACATTGATAACAAGTTTTGTTATCCAGTCAATTTCCCTCATTGATAACTCATTATGTTATCAATTAGTTATGAAGATCGAATTATGATCACAAACATTTGACGTCATTCACCCGTCGGTGGCATCCTCGATCTGACAGCTCAAAATTTGTTGATAACAAGAGTCTTCGTATAGATAACAGAAAATAACAAAATGAAATCATGCTGTACATCTTGTTATCACTATGTTATGCGGTTGTTATTCGACTTTGCTCGGGTTAAGTGTCCGGTACTGGGGAATCTCCCCATATATGATATTGAATAATCAGATTTATGTCCTTTTCCAGCAGGGTCCCTGAATTGGCTCTAAGATATTCATAAAGTACATATAAATGGCTCTATGTTGCATACAATTACTCAATATGCATTACATCCGTATAAATTCGGAACCGAATAACATTGTCAAAATTTTATTGACATCGGCTGAAAATTATGGAAACCGACTAATCTTTTTTTTCATTTGTATATCGTATGCAAATACGAAGATACTCCAACTCTATGCCCTGGGAAGATGAGAAAATTTACATATATCCCGAAAAAACCTCGGCAGGATTCGAACTAACGACCATCAGCATGGTCTTGCTGAATAGTTGCGCATTTATCACTACAGCTGTATAGGCACACGATGCCTGTTTAACGGTTGTTATTTGATTGCTTGTTTCATTCAATTCACGTATATGATGCATATCGAATGAATGGTAAATATCCACTTTGCCATCTTTGCCTCACATTTGCATGTTATCAACCGTGGCATGTTTCCGTGAAGTTTCTAATTATGAATATATAATCATTCCGAAACATCTCAAAATCGCTCGGTGCATAACATCGCACTTACTTCACATCTCAATTCCATTGGTGGCAAACCGTTATAATTTGACACCTATTGCCAGGTCAATTTCAAGCTCCGTTAGCCATCATGACGGAACCGCGATATCCACTGGCTCGTCGGACGGTAAAAATGAGTTATTGTATTATTTTCCACATTTCTCCCAGCAGCCTCACCTGATCTGTGCAAAAGTCAAGTACTAGCATTGAGGCTCCACGCTCCCATCATTATTCATCTTATGCTGATACTTCCTGTCTGAGCTTTTGCCCTGCTTGTAGGGGATGGATGATGATAAGACTGCGCAAGATGTTGGCAGCTGATTCCGGGCGAACGTTGCAAGTCGCGAAATGGTTGCCACTCCTCTCCTGTTCCGTTTGAAGTTTGCTGAAGCGACCAAGTGTTAGGGTAATTAGGTGTAAAATGCGCTGCCGAGTTGAAACGCGGCATCGCAATCAGTATCTTCAAGTTAAAACGTAATTTAGTCAAATTTGATCATTTCATACGATATTTCTATCAATCGTTAAAATTTTAAAGTCTCTCAGGAAGAAACATTTCCCAATTTCCACATCGAAAAATTCAAGAACGATTTTGGAAACCGACGTGGGGTAAAATACGCCAATCTTAATTGTTGCTCAGAAATTCTTGCGTGAAATTCACATTATGCCGCAAAACCTAAACTGACATACAACTGTAAAATATCCTACATAAGAATTTGTAATATAGCTGGATTTTTCTAACAAATAATCCGTTTGAAACTGGTGCGCTTTAACCCGCTGTTTTGAAATTCATTGACTATGGTTTTATTTTTAAATTTTATTTCCTAGATATTATTGCCTGAATCCAATGACTCTTAAAACATTGCGAGCTTATTTATGCTACTTCTCTGGATACTAAATTAGAAAGAGTTTTTGACAAAATTTATAGTTAAAACTAAGTTTTCGTTGGGGAGCGCATATGAACCCGTCTTCCCCTACTGTCTGCGTTGTTTTGTTTCGTAGCCTTCAATCAATGGCTGCGGAGGCGTTGTTGGGAAAGAGAATCAGCAACTGTAAAACATTTCATTGGAGGATGTGGTGGAGCATGCGCACTTATTCCATTAACATAAATGCGAGAGTTGAGCAAACCGTCGAGCGGTTTTGCCAGGGGGTGGCGGGCGAAACGCAGAAAAATGGCAAATACGCAAGTCAAAGGATGATTGCGAAGGATCCGCACACTTTACCTTGCTTCTGTGCAGTTTTCGAGATCGTTTGGGTGGTATTGAAGACGGTATTGGGTAGAAATAACTTGTAAATTACCATTGTCATTGAGGCTTTTTCCAAATGGTGTCAATTCACATGACAACAGTAAGATGCATATGAATCCAAGAACATCTGTTGAGTAATTGGGATCATATATTTTTGTACATGGATACATTGGGGTATTTTGGATAAATTACAAACGAAGCAAAGAAGAGATGTTCCTATAGTATGGATCCTCTTTAAATAGCGTATGACATTCCGCTCCTGATGACAGTCGCCTTCTCCTTCTTGAAATGTTGCATAATTAATGCTTGATTCCTATCTTTTGATGGCAGTTGAACTATGTTGTTTCATAATACAACAAGGTTTGTGTTTTATTTTACCGATTTGAATAGCGCTTTTAATCGTCTATGCTAGCGATAAGATTTGTTCTGAGCAGTTTCTTAGTAAGGGGCCGTCTATTAATTAAGTAAAAGGTTATGAGCAGAGGGAGTCTGAGATATCTTACGCATCATACAATGTATTTTTAATATTTACACAAAAAACCTTACCATGAGAGGAGAGGCAAGCAAAACTCTAAAAATTATCTTACATAATTAACGGACAGATGAGCAACATCTCTTGATGCAAAATTTTTAAAATATCTTCATAGTAACAAGAAAGAAAATATTTTTCAAAACATTCAAATTCACATTTGGAGTAAATTGGTCCATAATCATAAAACTACAAAAACCTCCAATTTAGTTCATTCGGATCGATCGAAGCTGAAATGGGACAAAAGATTATTTTTCATATTTCTAGCTCTATTCAAAACTAATGTTATAAATGTAATGGTGGTTCAAAAGCTATCCAAGTGAGGGATTTTCATTCCAAACATCATAGAAATTGATTGTGATTTGGGAAAGTTATAGCGATTATAGTTTTCAGACGATAAAATATAAATTTTTGGTCGAATTTTCATTGCATGGAGCAAAATTATTATGATGATATTGTTAGATTTTTTATGTGAAGACTTACCCCTTACCAGGTATTACCCTTACCCTTGCCAGATCCTTTGAGCTGTATATTTTTTGCATAAAGGTTTGGAAACAATTTAAGCTTCATAGGAGGTCAAAGTTCGAGCCACAAATCATCTCGCAAAAAAATAAAATAAAAACTATGTAAAACCTACATAGTACCTTTAAATTAAGCTAAAGATTAATTCCATGTCCAATCGGTCAGTCACAGAACTCGACCATTTCTGATTTGCAGTAAAGTTTGCACATGCTTCCAGTATGAGAGCTTGATTGGCTGTCCGTGGTTGCTACTTTAGTATCGCCAGATCAGCTGCACTTACACAAGAATCCAACCAGATGACTGCTTGGGAGTAACAGCCACCCTTAGTTCATAAGTTCTGGTGATCTTCTAGTTTTAGGCAACAATAGTGCCTACCACGCCAGAATGTAGACCAATGAGGGGAAGGGGTAGGAATTTATGATGCATTAGAACTGGCCCACTGCAGACCGAATATACCTCTGCATCTACGCCAGTTCATGTGGTAAGGTGTAAGGGTGGCAATTTTATGCCAGAGAGGCTTGCTTTTTGGTGAGCAGACTGTCTATGTCTATATCTATCAAGCAAATGCTATGAATGAATAGATCAAGTTTGACAGATTGAAAGTGGAACATAGATGCAAGTGAAAGATGCAACTACGAAATACGATTCAAGGGACGGGTTTGGACTTGAACCTATGATTTTCTGTTTATGAAGCAGAAGCGGTAGCCATTAGATTACCAACCCTGTCTAATTTTCACGTGTTTCCGATAGAATAAAAGTTTTCCATTAATAAATAGATAAATAGATAATAGATAGTCTCTGAGTTTTTGCTTGCAATTTATTGAAAAAAAAATCTAGTACCGAAAATGTTGACTTGTTCTACGGGAAAGTAGTATTGAACCGTTGTTAAAGAAGAAGAAAAATATACACATTAAAAATATTTTTTCACCAATGAAAATTTGAATGTAAAACTAAAATTTTAAATTACATGAAAATCTCATTTTTAATCTTTTTTAAATTTTTACGATATAATCATGGTAGGAAACAGATGTTTGAAACAAGGTTTCATGATAATGAATTGTTTTTATAAACTTTGGGTCGATCTCTAAATTTGTGTTGTTTTTATGAAGATAAATACGTTTTGATGATAAAATAAGAAACTTGGAATCATTCTAAAGCATAATCATTATCATGATCATCTCTTGAGAAGCAGTCATGTTGGAGTTATTTCAAGTTTAATGCAAAATAATTTGAAATACAAAATAATATAGACCATTTTCATTCATTATTCACGATTCTCCATCAAGAATCAAAAGTTTTCGAGAGTATAGACCATATTTCGCTCTACTGACTCTTGATGGAGAATCGCGAATAACTGATGAAAATTGCTAATTTTATTATTTAAATCATACTTTTCGCATAAAGACAATTTACACCGTCTTCAGCCAAAGGCTGTACAGACTGAACCATCAGGAACATAAGGCAACGGACAACACGGGAAGACCCAGTAACTCAATGATGAATTTGTCGTTTGACGACGAAAAACTAGTAATAACTCGAAAATGGCTACTTCTAGTGAAATAATCGTGATTCTTATTGTGTAATCAAAACGTTTTTATTTTGACAAAACTCAAAATTTTGAAAATCCATCAAAAGTAGCTTTTAGAAAAAAAATATTTCAAATCAGTATCCATCATGAAATTTTGTCCCAAGCATCTGTTCCCCACAAAAGTTCTTGAAATTAATTTTTTTTTTTTAATTTTTCATGATATTTTCTCAGTGTATATTTTGTTCGTCAGACAACGCTGCGCTTCAATATACAACGCTTGTCGACTGACGGGGTAGCTACACAGTACCGCCAGCAGCTAGACGAGCAGTTGGGAAGCCGTTGCTGGAGACGTCTACAGCCTTTGGGACCCTATCCATGAAGCTGTGACAACAACTACGCAGGAAGTGATTGGCACTGTTCAACGACGAAGACAAAACGACTTGTTCGATGAAGAGTGCCAGAGAGTGGCAGACATGAAGAATTTCGCCAGAAGCCGTATGCTTGTGGCCGGTTCCCGACAGAACATAGAGCGGTACAGGGCAGCGAGAACCTAAAAAAAGCGAATCCACCACAGAAAGAAAAGGCAGCACGAAGAAAGTGTGGTAGCTGAAGAACAAGAAAGCATGAACCGGAATAATATGCGGAGATTCTATGCAACGGTCAATGGTACGCGGCACAATACCGTACCAGTGCCCGCCATGTGCAGTGATCGAGGATGGAATTTGCTGACCGATAAAACGGCAGTGGCTGCCAGGTGGAAGGAGCACTTTCAGCAATTGTTGAACGGTGAAAATGGAAATGTAGCGAGGAACAGGATGAACATTGATGATGACAATCAAGCTGTGGACCCACCGACCATAGGAAAGGTTAAAAAGGCTATCAGCGAGCTGAAGAACTTTAAGGCTACTGGGAAGGACGAGATCCCGGTCGAGCTTCTCAAGTACGGAAGTGAGCAGCTTTAAAAGTCGATCCACCGAGTACTTCTGAAGGTATGGGAGAACGAAGAATTGCTTACCGGCTGGTTGGATGGTCTCATGCGCACAATCTTCAAGAAAAGGCACAGACTGGAGTGTGCCAATTACAGAGGAATTACCCTGCTGAATTCGGCGTGCGAAATTCTATCGCGAATCCTGTTCAACAGACTGAGACCACTCGAGGAGTACTTCGATGGCGAATACCAAGCTGGTTTTCGTGTGGGCCGTTCGACAACGTACTAGAGGTTTATCTTGCGAATGATCCTGGATAAATTTCGGGAGTATAATTTGCAGACTCACCATCTGATTATTGATTTCAAGGCGGCGTATGACTCAGTGAAAAGAAATGAGCTGTGGCAGATAATGTCTGAATATGGTTTTCCGGCGAAACTAATTAGGCTGACACGTGCTACGCTGGATGGTTCGAAATCAAGTGTTCGGATCGCAGACGAGGTGTCAACCTCGTTCGTGACGTTAGACGGGTTGAAACAGGGCGATGCACTTTCGAATTCACTGTTCAACATTGCACTCGAGGGTGCTATTAGGAGATCTGGCGAGCAGAGAAATGGCACTATTATCACACGGTCGCACATGCACCTTGGCTTTGCAGACGATATAGACCTAATTTGAATCGATCGCAGTTAAGTGGAAGAGGCCTTCGTGCCTCTGAAGATGGAGACAGCGAGGATAAGCCTGACCATTAATTCTACCAAAACGAAGTACATGGTACGCAGTGGAAGAGGACCCTAAACGTTCGAGGCAACTGGAGAAGTTTCGCCCAAGACCGACAAAGATGTGGTTAAATACTTATTCTATCATACTAAAAACATGTGTAAAATTTAATCTAAATCGAAGATTGAGCACCACTTTTAATTTTTTCGACTCATTCTGGCTAAAATTCGTCAAAAAAATATGTCGATGTTATTTGGTCGAAAATCTTAAGAACATATCGGACGACATTCGGTCGAATGACGTTTGGTCGAAAAGAAATGTAATCTGAAACTTAGTGTCAAATGGTTTATAAAATGATCATTCAATAAAAAAGACATATAACCGAAATGCAAGTTTTGTACAAAGGAATGCATGGTTTCAACTTTATAGAGTAAAGTGGGGCAAAAGTTCGAGTGGGAAATGAGTTTCTTTTAAAGATTTCTAGCTCAATTCAAAATAGAACTTAGAAATGTCATGGTGGTTCGAATGCTATTCAAATAAGAGACTTTCACTCCAAATATCATAAAAATCGATTGAGATTTGGAAAAGTTATGACTGTTTGTTGTTTTTTGACGAGAATATTGTAATAGTTGGTCAAATTTTCGATGCATGGAACCAAATGAAAATAATATATTTTTCAATATTTTATGTAAGGGCGTTTCTAGGCCAATCATAAGGATGCTTTGACGTGTATTAGTTTTTGCATAAATGCTTGGAAACAATTTTTGGCCCATAGCGGGGCAAAAGTTCGACCTATGTATATACTCACGGAAAATTTTTCAAATTGCCTAAAATCCACATATTATCTACAAATTTAGCAAAATTTGCCTGATCGTGCTACTGCTATTTTGGGTGTATTACAATTAACCCTGTTTTGGGCATTTTTTTGATGAAAATTTAGTGTGTATTTTTCGGCAAACATAAGTTTACGGCTGATATAAAATATGCCTGTCATAAAAGTATTAATATTTTGTGTTTTAGCCTACGAACTTTTTCCCCACACTACATTCGAACTCTTGCCCCACCGGTGGGGCAAAAGTTCATTTAAGACAATCAATTTTGAAACTGTTTTAACTAAAAACGGGTTAATATTTTGACACAAAGTTGTTCAGCAAAATTATAGCCAATATGTTGAAGGTTCGCTGTATGGTATTTGTTCTGTTTCATCTGCTATTGTTTTCCTGGAAACTTTGATTATACCACTAGGGTTGAACTTTTGCCCCAACTTACTCTAATATTTGACAAAAGTTTTATTTTTTTTTATTGTTTTTTTTTAAATATCATCATTTTTTAGGAAACTACTCGAAAAGTTATTTCATTACCCAACGATGTGAACATATCAATTTGTTGTATTTATTATTATTTCAAAACGTCATTCATCTCCATAATGAATTGCTGATCTTTTTCATCAATGATAGCATTCTGTGAGAGTGCTCGGGATCTTGCTTTTTGATGGTTCGGATGTTGGTGAGATTTTGAAATGCAGAAACTATACTTAAAACTATCTCTACAAATTGTCGATTGGTTTATTAAGGCTTCCAGCAATATGTCATTCCTTAAGAATATATTTGGCTTTCCTGACGGTGTTGATGACTTCGACTGTATGACAGAGTTTGCGGTGGAAGCTTTGAATGGTTACAATGATGACACCGAGAAATATTTCGATCGAAAAGAATAAAAAGGGCTTGCTTCCTTTTGACATCAGCTCATCTCGACTAGCAGAACAAGCGTCAAAAAGCGTATTAGTGACAAAATGCTACTTTCGAGGAAAATTTAGTTCGATCGTAAATCTTTGTTTCCATAGCGGGATTTGGGGCAAGTGTGCCACCTTAAGCAAATTGTTCTCTAACTTTGTCTAAAGCTTAAAAATCCGCTAATTCAGCCTCACGATATTAGTTTCACATCTTTTCATAAGCACTGTGCCATTCTCAAAGAAAATAATTTCAAAAAGTATTAGTTTTGGAGCTCCTCAAATATCATCCAAAATACCCTGATTTTCAACACTATGGGGCAAGTGTGCCACCCTTATGGGGCAAGACGGCCATCGAATGAACATCCATGTAATTCTACTTGTAATTAAATTTTCATTATTTCCTGTTAATATTGCTAACAAAGCAGAGCCTAATTGACAATTTTAAAAATATTTTTAGGTTTACCGTCATGATGGAATTCTTTATAACAAGGTTCATCACATGCTGAACTCTCTACTAGTCAATTCGAATAACTAAAATCATTATTTTTGTCTCCATTCAATGCGATATATGAATTACTCTTTCATTATGGAGGATCTATATAATATTACACTAGATCAGCACTAAATAAAGGTAAAATATTGATGAAAATAAGTAAAATAGTTCTTAAGCGCCTAAAACCATGTTATTATCGAATATGTGGAGAAAAAAATCATAGTGGGAGCAAAAATGTTCGCTATTCCTCTTCTACACTTCAAAAACAACTACTGGTGCCTCATTTTAGTTCATTATCATGATTTTGTTGATGATATTTACATTTTTATGAAATTCACCCTAACCATTTTTGTTTACCAAATAGGTGGCACACTTGCCCCAAAAAGTATAGATTTCAACCAAAATGGATTTTGTATGTAAAACTAAATATTTTTTTCGTTCAAATGCCACAATTACTTACACATTTGTATAGCTTCACAATGTACAGTACGTTTGAAAAATTCGGTATTAATTTAACTCTCACCATGCTATATAGGAACAACGAAATCTTATAAAAAATCACTGAAATTTGATGGTTTTCACAAAAGTCTATGTAAATACGTGAAAAATAGAGCAATTTGCGTCACATTTTGACCATTTTATTATGGACTATAAGGGAACATATTGTAAAGCTCAAATAAAAAATATAGTTTGTAGTTTTTACAAAAATCAGGGGTGGCACACTTGCCCCTATGGCACACTTGCCCCAAATTCCGCTACTATTTAAATTCAACCAAATGTTATATGCTTTCTACTGCAATAAAACTTTTTGTTCATTCGATGAAATGTCCGTTTGACCAAACGTACTTTCGACTAAACGTCATTCGACTAAATGATATTCGACGAGACGTCTTTCTACCAAATGTCGAAGATTTATAATTTTTGCAAGTTGGTGATTTTAAATTATTTTGAGCAAACATACTTTCCACAATGACGAATCTATCAATATGATCGTTATTACCCACGCTTCACAACGTAATTAATAAATGTTCTAGTATCTATAGAGGATAGATTATTTTTGTAAATGTTCTTATTCTTCAGCCCTTTTTCATATATTTTTTACTTAATTTTGTAGAAATTGAAGGGTAATTATGTATATTTATTGCTCAAGGTCGGAAATATCATGAAATATTATTCTTTCAAAACTAAAGTTGCCCAGTTTTCGAAAATTAAACATTGTTGGCAACTTCCAGTTTAAGTGCACGGAACCTTTATTTAGCCTGACCGTAGGTAAGAATTTTGAATGCTGGGAGCTTAGTTGGGCATAGAACAATTTAGTCACATTGAATTGTTTGCATATAATACACTTTTATACATAAAATAAAGGAGCCAATTTACAGGTCGATGATTTTGATTGATAATCAATTTCATTCGAAAATAGTCAAACAAGATAATTGTGTGACTTCGGTGACTTCGCTTCCATTTGAGATCAGCTCGTCGCGATTCTTTCAACTCACAGAATAAGCCTGAATGAGAAAAAATACATCAAGTAACGTCAAAAACACAAGGGGTCTATAGATTTTGTGGTGGAGTCATCTCATCAGCTGAACAGTGAACAGTGCAGAAAATCAAGGTATCGTAATTTTCGTAAGAATATAAATTGCGGTGGTTGTTACCGAAAACTGTATAAAATTACCGCATTTTGTGAATCGAAATTATAACACTGCTCAGCTGTTGAGATTTCATCAGAATTCGTAAAATAATCTCAAAAAGCAGGACTTGTGCTTTTTTGTGCGCTTCGTTCTCTTTGTCATGGGTATTTATTTGCCAATTTTTCGGCCAACTGGGGATCAGCCGACCACCCGCGAGCACAGGGAGTGACGATTGGCCTCGTACCTTATATTGGAATCAAGTTGAATGGTTGTCGAATACAGTGACGAAATTTTAGTGTGTATTTGATAGCTCTTATATATTTAACTCTGAGGATCACACTAGTTATATAAAAATGGCAAAAGTTTAATGAATAAATATATGAGAACAAAATATTTCTTACACAACATCATGTAAATTGTATAATAATTTCATAAGCTCTCCATGGCAAAAAAATCCTATGGATACGCGCTCGACTGTGTATGGGATTAAAATTTCGAACACACTCCAGCGCTAAAAACAGCTTGGTGACATGACTATACTTGTATTAAACTAAAAAGTGTATTAGAAACTTCGAATAACAATCTTAAATTTCATGTACGAAATGAGAGGAAGTAAGAGAACCACCATAAAAATATTGAGCATGATATACTACATGACTTCAACATCATGGAGTACAAGAATTGTTCATTTTCTGCACAAAACTCTCGGCATCTGTCATTCTCAATTCCTTCTAGACTGAAGTAGGTAAATCTAAGAATACACAAATCCATCACGGCATACATTAGTTTAACTACCTAACGCAGAGTTCATTGCGCTTTGATGCCGAAAACATCCGACAGGCATCATAAACCTAACCCACGCAACGTGTTTTTATGCCTTGATTAGAGTGCCAAGACTGGCATTTAGATTAGAAGAAATGTTCAGTTTTTGACAGTTTTGCTTTGCTCTAACAAGACGTCTTCATCCCGTATATAACTTTACATCCAAATGAAACCCTTCTGCAGCACTAACGGACTGTACCATTTCCAAGTTGAAGAAAATTATGCGAAGATCTTGTTTGCGGGAAGAAATTAATTCATCAAGCATGTTTATTTGCATCTTTTTGGAATGGTCGGATTCAGCCTAATGTTGAGTGCCTGAGGGGAAGCCGCCAATGCAAACTCTTGAGTACTCCCACTTCAGGGTGTGCTCATAGCCTTTAGTTAGTATAGGATCATCAAGTTAGAAAGGAAAATTTTGTGGAACCCTGCAATTACACTCAATCACATCACTGAACAAAAAGATAATTGTGCAAAGAGACGCATCATGATGCGAATTCGAAAGAAGGCGAAAGGAAGGAGTGGTACAGCTTAAGATCGCTACTAATTACTTGACTGGTTGATGGTAGTGGGTATTTGGCTGTTATTTTTTTCTGTCATACACGTTTTCAGATCCAGCCATCAGTAGTTCCAAGAGTTTCTTCGCATATGTCCATTATGTTAAGAGGAGCGGTTGCTTACCAAAGGTTAAAACGGGGTTGTGCGTAATTTAATGTATTTTTTGGCGGTAGTGTGAAGTGGGGTCACATAATCAAGAAACTTGAGCGTTTGGTTAAAGGTAAACACTGAGAATGAGTATATTTCTCTGCACCAAGTGAAGATGATCTCTCGAAATGCCGAGTACAACTATCATAAATTATTATATAAGCACAGTAGCTGAGGCCGCTTCCAAACCATTTGGAAACGCATCTCTAGTTGAATGTTTCATCCATACTATGTCTCACACTTATGGAACAATCAACGTTGTTTAGTTTATTACGACATTCCAAAAATAATAATGTATATAAACTTTTATCTTGTTTGTTTTTTTTTTTAGCAAACTATATGTCCTGTCGTGAATACTACCAAAGACGAAATAAAGACCTCCATATTGTCCAAATTTTGTAGTTGTCCAAATTTTCATGGTACATAAGGTAATAGAGCAAAATCTAGAATGCCGTGAAAAGTACTGCGATCTGTCATACTTGGGTACTAGACTGATGCAAATTTTGAAGTTTTTGCTCCCCTATGCTTAAACGGTGTCAATTATGATGAAAATCATTCTCCCAAAATTTGAAGTGATTTGGAAGAAATTTGGTTGTGCACACGCCATTTGAAGTTTATATGGAAATTACTGGGAAAGATAAACCTTTTGTGTTCAATCCTCTATCTGCTCGTCATAATAATATATGAAAAAGCGAACACACTCTTCCCATGTAAAATTTTCCCAGCTACAACTTTGCCGAAGACCCCATTTTGTTTGGACGTATTTGGATAAATTGTTATTCTTGATTTCAAAGTCTAAACCATGCTGAGATGTTCATTCAATTACCTTCAGAGCAACACTGCTTTTTTGCTGTAGAACATAGTAGCCTGGATTACTTTGATCTATTCTTCCCGCCAGGAGCACCACTGTTGCCTGCCGAATAGTTGGTGAAGCTTACTGAAGGCAAACCCACTTTATGATCATGAATAACAAATTTTCCTGACGTGCAATCAAAATGTGGTCTTCGGCAAAGTTGTATCTGGAAGAATTTTACATGAGAATAGTGTGTTCACTTTTCCATAAAATATTATGACGAAGAGATAGAGGGCTGAACACAAAAGGTTGGCGTTTTCCATAGTAATCTCCATATAAACTTCAAATGGCGTGTGCACAGTCAAATTTCTTCCAAATCATTTCAAATTTTGGGAGGATGCTTTTTACCATAATTTAAATCGTTTATGCATATGGGAGCAAAAATTTTGAAATTTGAGTCACTCTATTGGGTACCTTTTGCAGTATCAAGGAACCTGACTACTAGGGGAATTAGGGGCATAATGGACACGTTGAGCAAATATTCTTTTTAATACCATAAAATGGCAATGTTTTTAGATTCTATGACATTACCCGGAAAACCATTTCCCGGAAATCATTTCCCGGAATGATCAATTTCCCAGAAACCCATTTCCCGGAATGCCACTTCCCAGAATGAACTAAAAATAAAATTTCGCGGAACCTGAAAATTCGTAGCGATTAACGAGCAAGACCGTAGCTAAGTATAGCAGGTTCCAATCCCGCCGGTCGAGGGTTTTTAGGATTGGAAAATTCTTCTACTTCTGAGGGCATACAGTTTCTTCGTCAATTGGCGAAGAATATACCCAGTTAATACCTGTGGGAGTGCTAATATGAACATAGAGCCGAGAAGCAATTGAAACGTTATGCCAGAAAGAAAAATAAGAAGATGATACCTGAAACATTATCACATCATAAAGTTCAAGCTAGTGTATCATTCCAAAGGTACGGAAGGAGCTAAATAAAGCGTCACAAGCCTTATAAAAAGCAGGAAAACAGTTGGTCCAATATTTCAAAATTGTGCGTGACATAATTTGCATATGGACCTATGTACGGGTTCACTATTTGACATTTTAGCGGTGCCGTGTTATCTAGGTTACCATGGAAACTAGTGAATTCGGCACAGCTCAAACGTGAAATTTATGAACTTGTGCACTGGTCCATAGAGTAACCTTAGTTTGAAAGAAGGGAAAATTTCTTATGTTTAATATTATCGGCCTTCTCACCAAAAATGTTTCTGTCAATATGTTTCGGAAGAACGGCAAATTTTCAAAAGAAGGGTGATTTTCTATGAAAATGGCAGTAGCTATAACTGATATTTATTTTGATTTATTTTTCAGTTTGAATATAATTAATTGTTCAAATAGCATAACTCGAAAGAACAGCCTATGTATGAAAGAAGGGTAATTATCCAATGAAAATGTAGACAGTGGGGACAATAAAAGTTATACCAGAATAACGCAAAAATGGAGCCTGTTTAATTAACATGCTACTAAAATAGCCGGCAAAACTGCTTTACAATCAGAATAAAAACTATAAGAACAAAAGCTAAAATCACGTTGCCTGTTGCTGAATTGTTTTAATAGTTTTAATCAACATTAAAAATGAGGATGCAATTAAGTATTGAAATATCAACGAAATATTACCGCTATGCGGGGTGACATTGGGTATAGGGGTGACTTAAATCATTCTTTTGGATGCATTTCGTGGCTGGTATGAACGTCGAAAAACTAATCTATGACAATTTAGTGGCTCTTTATAAAGTATTCTTGGAGCTTGCCACATTGATTTCATGGTTCTGATATTACCTTGCTTTAAAACATGGAATAGAACCGGATATTTTTTATTTTATTTATCATTGAGTAGCTTTCCGGGAAATGGGTTATTCCGGGAAATGGTTTTACGGGAAATGGGTCATTCAGAGAAATGTTTTTCCGGGAAATGGGGTATCCGGGAAATGATTTCCGGGAAACGTCTTTCCGGGAAATGGTATAGAACCATGTTTTTAATTTATCCCCGGTTAGTTTTCAAGTTTGATGTTAGTACGACGTGCCACATTCATTTATGGCAATAAAAATTATATCAAATGTCAGAAAAACGAGATAGAAAATTGGGTCGAAAACTAGGCTGGTAAAAAGGTATCGGGGCAAAATGAACACTTGCGTGAAATTAAGTGATTCCAAAATATTTAATGACTGTCAATCGTTCCGATATGTAAAAGGGCTCTCCCTTAATCATAATCGCTAAAAAGATCCTCTCTAGGTTCGTTACTTTGCTCAAAAATTAGATTCTTCAACCGCCTTGCTTATATAACAATGTGAAACCGAGAAAAACTTAAAGTCAAATTTCAAAGGACAATTGAAGCAAAACATATATTTTTTTATACCGTCTAACATTCCAAATGCAATACAGATTTCATGCAGTGTATGAAGTTTTGATGAATTATGCATATTCTCAGAGATAGAGGGGGTGTCCATTTCGCCCCGTATGTTCATTATGCCCCTAATCCCCCTATGTCTCTATTCGTCTCTGATACTACTGCCACAATCGTCAGTCGTGGATACTAGCACTAGTTTGTGTTCAGAGTAAAAACAGTAGATACAAAAATAAGCTCAAATGAATTAACAATAACTAAGAAGAACAGGTTTTACCTCCCTTAGCCGAGTGATAAGAGTCCGCGGCTACAAAGCAAAGTCATTCTGAAGATGTCTGGGTTCAATTTCCGGTCGGTCCAGTTTTTTCGCAATGGAAATTCCCTTGCCTTCCCTGGGCAAATAGTACCATCGAACTTGCCACGCGATATACGAATACAAAAATGGCAATTTTATCAAAGAAAGATCTGAGTCAATAACTGAGGAAGTGCTCATAAAACCAGTAAGCTAAGGGGCAAGTTCTGTCCCAGTGAAGACGTAATGCCAAAAAGAAGAAGAACATGTAAATTAATTCAATAACAAATGGTTTTCTTCGACTAATTTAAGTGTATTAACTGAAAAAAAAGATACTTACAGTGCTGGTAAACTTTTACCTAGTGAAATATGTACAAAACTCGCAATACGAACCTGTAACAAAAAAAAGTTTGTTAAAATGATATACATGGAAGTGAAAAGAGTTGAGATATAAGCATCAAAAATATTAAATAATATTGAATGATATTCTTATATTAGAAAATTTTGAAATTTTATTCGGGTAAGATGCACGCTTAAACACAACCTGAAAAATTAGCTCCTGGGATCATTTCTTCTACTTTTTCGCAAAGTATGTGGTGCTGAAGAAACTCCGTAATACCAAGCATTTCGTGAGGCTTCTCATGCTAATTTTCTCAAGATAAGACAAAATTCAGCACTTAATCGAGGGATCGTAGTAGGCTTTGCTCGCGACTGGACGTGTTTCCGTATTGTGACAGCAATTTTTTTTCCGGATGATTTTATTTTATGATTTTCGAAATATGTGTTTGATCGGAACACCTTTTTAGTGCGATTCCGGGAGATTGGCATTGCTTTAGGTGTTAAAAATCACTGTGTATTGATGAGATTGAAGAAAAGTGCGAAGTGAAGAGGCCGATTGTGATTCGGAAAGTAAATAGTGGACGAAAAATTTTCTTTGTTCGGAAGTGTTTATCGCGGATGAGCGGATGGACTGAAGTTTGGTGCTGACTTCCCTGAAGATTACGAAGGCTCGCGTTTGCAGTTCCTTGGAGAGTTTGCATTTAGTATTGAAGCTAACGACAGAAGTGACTGAAATAATCAAGAAAGGTTCAGCTGCTGGTGCTGCAGTTTAAACTTCATCAGAAGGCTTCTCAAGCTGCACCAATGCCTTCAGATTGTGGAAGCTACTTAAGGAACTTGGTGAGAGATTTCCAAATAAAACTTTATTTCTTATATTAATAATTGTTTTGCCTATTTGCACATTTATTTTAATTTATAGTTTCAATTTCTGTATAACGGGAAAGGGGCAAAATAAATTTTCATCTCATTGCAGAGAGCGAGCAAAAGCGCTTGAACCAAAGACAAATTAAAGACCCCCATGTCCCTTGCAGTTACCAAAAATTTAATGGCTCATAAGGTAATCTAGAATGCCGTTCAAAGTGTACTGCGATCTGTCAAACTTGGGTATCTTTTGCACTACCGAGGGACCAAATGCAGTACTAGAAGTGGTACCCAATCTGAGCCCGAGTGAGACGGACCTGCTTAAACCAAGGCTGTAAGGCCAGGACATGAGGAAGAAATGCCTATGTCCCAGCCCAAGAGAACAACAATGGAGTGTGCATTAACTTTCTTAGCAACGCCACTCCCATCGATTTTATCTATAACCCTGAATCGAAACGGTTGGTACGGTTGTCCCCGTTTCTTCCTTTCTGAATTGAAAATGTTTTGGCTATCAGTTTATTCATGCGTGAATAACCTGATCGTCATGATTTTTATCAATTACCTTCAATCCCAAAGTCTGCACAGCGGGCCTGGCCATTTTAATATTTGTATCATATCGTTGATATTCTGCAAATATTAATGCTGACAAGAAAATACCTGAATAAATTTAGGTATTTCCAGGATGCTTTTCAATATTGGCTGTGCAAGCGCTTAGATTAGATTAGATTAGATTAGATTAGATAAGACAAAATTTAGCACTTAATCCATTTTTTTCGAAAATGTGAAAATAATACACATGGTGGTTTGACCCAGAGTGTAACTTTAGCAATAGTTGTAGATGTTAGGAATAAAACGTTTATTTTCAATAATAACGACTTGTGCTATTTTTGTTGCATATATTGCCCCTATTTTGGTTGATTTGCCAAATTTCAGTAATTTTTCACACTTAAAAGTCACATTGTGCATGCTTTTTTTGTAATCAACAGAATTGCAATCGCCTGTTTTTCGTTCGACTAATATTGTACGATGTTTTCATAATAGAAGAACCAACAAAACCACACAATTTTACACGAATAGAAAACGATGCATATGATGGTCAACTTCCGGTTATCAAAATTAATGATTTTTATATATGGGCTGAAAAAGTTAAGAGCTTGAGCTTGAGCTTGATTGGCCGCCCGTGGATGCACTCCAGTATCGCCAGATCAGCTGCACTTACACAAGGAACCAACCGAATGACTGCTTGGGACTAACAGGCATCCTCAGTGTATAAGTGCTGGTGATCTTCTATTTTTAGGCAACAATGGCACCTGCCACGTCAGAATGCAGACCAATGAGGGGAAGGGGGAGGAATTGATGATGCATTGAACTGGCTCCCACGTAGACCGTATATTCCACTGGGGGAAAGGCATGGCAGAGAGGTTTGCTTTTGTGGTTAGCAGACTGCCTATGTATCATGCGTAAGAAAGGAGTGCGCGTGGAAGTAGGAAGCGTTAGGGAAACGGTTTCTTGTCCGTCTCTGGTTCTAGCGTTTGCTATGAACGAATAGTTTGAGTGTGATATATTTAGAATGGAAGATAGAAGCAAGTGAGAGATATACAACTACAAAGTACGAGGAAAGGGACGGGCCTGGGATTGAACCCATGACCTTCTGCATATGATGCAGAAGCGGTAGCCATCAGACCACCAACCCCGTCTCTGGGCTGAAAAAGTTAAGAATCTATAAATTTTAATTTTCCACAAAGGCTCGATGTTCAATAACATCATCGATAATAGCCTCACAAAAAATGAGAGTAAAATCGTTCTAATATGCAGGGAACTGATATGTGTAGAATTTTCAGTTATAAAGTACATCCTGATGGAAGTGCTTCTTCTTCTACTTCTTCTTTCTGGCGTTACGTCCCCACTGGGATAGAGCCTGCGTCTCAGCTTATGAGCACTTCCACAGTTATTAACTGAGATATTACTATGCCAATGACCATTTTTGCATGCGTATATCGTGTGGCCGGTACGTGGATACTTTATGCGCTGGGAAGTCGAGAAAATTTCCAACCCGAAAAGATCCTCGACCGGTGGGATTCGAACCATGACCCTCAGCTTAGTCTTGCTCAATAGCTGCTCGTTTACCGCTACGGCTATCTGGGCCCCCGATGGAAGTGCTAATAAAGTATTAATATGAAAACTAACCTACGCCTTCATAAAATTGTTTATTTAATCCCCTCGTCATAATGAAGACACAATAGAGAAAAAAGGGTTCTTAGAACCATTTTCAACGCGCAATGAAAAATCATGCAAATCAACAACACTGCTGTTATGAAATCGAAAATATTTTCCTTGTATTATTTCCATAATATGGTATTCTGAGATTCGCGATCGAAATATTTGGAGAAAACCATTTACAAATTGTTGCATTGGTAAATACTCGTACATGTTTAAAAGGGTATGGGATTTTTTTATAAATTTACAATAAAGAGTAAAATTTGAACTTCTGAATGCAGTTAAAACTAACGATTTAGCTCTCTTTTATACACATATTACACTGCGGAACACGTTTTTGTCTCAAGCACCAAGATGCCGGTTAATACTTAATTTAGGGTTGCTGAATCCATTGCTGATCTCAGAAATATCATAGCACGTCTAGTTTTTAAGATACTGACTGTCGAAATGCAGAAATGCAACTTGCATGGTGGACCATAACTAAGAAAAAGGGCCATACAGGAGTGCTAGCAAAACTTCGAAGACTAGCAACAATGTGTACAACGGACGCAATGCGCAGCGTACCCACAAAAGCTTTAGATGCGATAATAAATCTTGTTCCACTACATCAGTTCATTCAATTAGAAGCCGAAAAAAGTGCTCTTCGATTTCAACAATGGAAACCTCTTCTTAGTGGTGACATCAAAGGACATTTAAGCATCTTAAATGATATCAGAAATAATCCATTAATTACAGTCAACATAGACTGAATGGAAATACAGTTCAATGTCAATCGTATGTTAAATGTGGTAGAATCAGATCGTATCTGCTTTTAAATCGTATAGTGCATGTCAAAACTTGTATGGGAATGCTTGCTCTTGCTTCAACAACATTGTATTAATAATACGGTAAATCTCTACTGGGTTCCAGGACATTGTGGAATCGATGGCAATGAAAAGGCTGATGAATTAGCAAAGATTGGATGAACCGAAAAATTTCTAGGTGCCATTTTGGGGAGTTTCAACATGCTCCATAAAAATGGATCTCAGGAACTGGAAACAGTCGATGGCGATTACAAACTGGAATAAAACTGCTATGGCTCGACAGTCAAAACAGTTCATATCGCCGCATGCTTCAAATACACCAAAATTATTATTTTTGTCTAAAAAAGACCTGCGCTGATTGCAGGGCATTGTTCAGCCAAATATCACCTAAGACTGATGGGAAAGGTTGAAGATGATATTTGTCGTTTTTGTCATGAGAGATGTGAAACCTCTGAATATTTATTATGTAGTTGTGATGCTATTTTTCAAAGGACAGTAAAGTTTTTTAACAAGGGAGATATACAGCCCTTTGATATAAAGGTCTCTCCCTCCCGGTAAGGTTGTGTGTTTCATACGTCACATTATAACTGATTTTTTTCTATCCTTGAGCATTTCTCATAGCAATACATTTAGATTTACAATGCACACCTTTGATTCGCGAACTGTACGAATCAAAGTGTCCGGAATATAGAGCAAAAGTTAGATTGCGTCTGGAATAAAAATCATGAAAAAGCCACACATTTCAGTTAACCTTTGCCGACCGAAATATGGTTCTGAGTATTTCCAAAATTAAAGATCCAATTCTGGCAAAATTGTTAAATACGATTAACGTTTTGTTTAATATTTCGAACACTCGGTTTTTGTTTGGCGAAAAATTTTGATTATTTCTAAATTGTGCAAATAGAATTAGAACCTTGGGATGGAACAAGATGTGTTCATATTTTAGATGCTATTTTTGTATTGATTGCCGGATGTGCTATTATGTCACTTCTTTCTGAAACTAAAACAACGAAACAAAAAAAATACATTGTTTAATAAGGTCAGATATAAAACAAATAAAATATACCACTGTATTCATAAAATAATTAGCAAGCATTAGAAATAACAAGATTCACGGATTAAAAAGGTTAAAAATCACGGGGGGCCATACTGATGTATAGCAGGGCTGCCCAACGTACGGCCCATTTTGTGCGGCCCGCGGAGGGTTCGAAGATTCTTCTCATATTTTGCCCGCTGAATATTCTACTAACCCGAAGTTAGAACATACTTAGCCTTCCAATTTAATTTTATATTTAGTTTCAACCTAATGTTTTACCACAGTAATCATTCAAAATGTTCTGCTTTTTTAACCTTCTTAGATATTTAATTTTATGAATGATTCAAATTCCAAGTCTCAAATTCTGATTTCTACCATGACTTCCTTCGACATTCATCCTTGACAGGATTATACGAAAGGCAGGTTTTTTTTACAAAACCTTAATCAGGATTTTTTTTAAGAATTGTGGACCCGGCTTTCACGGATAACATTGGCAAGATTCCCTTATATGTGTTTATACATAAGTATTCACCTGCCATAATTTTTCTTATATCTACGCCAGCCACCGCCAGCCACCGCCAGCCACCGCCAGCCACTGCCACCAACCGCCATTGCCCTCAATCAGCAACCGCCCACATCAGCCCAACTCCACCATCGCCAACATTTAATGTCATGTCAAGAAAATCAGAAATTTGTAAACCTAGGTAAACATAAACCATCAAATTTCACTTCCTTAAAAGAGCGACTATACTCACTGGAAAGTGTATCATATTGTATGAAAAATGAAAATGTGAACTATATAAACGAAAAGATGAGGAGGTTTCATGCCTATTGGAGTAAGATGCTTAAAAGAAGCTCACCTCCAATGGGCTTTTCCCTGCTCAAAAAAAAAAAGAAGAAATAAACAAATATAAATAAATAAATAAAATAAAAAAAGATTGTCACAGAATTTTTACCAAGATTCCATTGCCAGAATTTTCAACGAATTCAGTACATAATTTTCTAGAATCCTAGGCAAGATTACAACATAACGCTATGTATCATTTTGCCAGAATTTTAACAAAATTATAATAAAAATATGATCAGGTTTCTTTTGAAATATTTTTTAGAATTTTGAAAGATACCTATTAATCTTTCAAAATGATTATTGAGTATGATTCTGAAGGAATCTTAGGCAAGATTATTGTAAAATCTTGGACATTCTGACCAAGATTTTCGTAAAAGCTTGATCAGGATTTTAGCACATTTCGGTTCATGCCAATAAAATTAGGTCGGATTCTGACAGTATTCAAAGTACGATTAACAACAAAAATCCTGGGGATTTTTCTCACGGGATCCAAAATTTTTGGGGTAGATTCTTCATAATATTCTGGACCAGATTATTATATAATTTTGAAAGGGACTCTCACAATGTCCAGCAAAATGCTTAACAACATTTTTTTCGATTTCTTCAAATGAAATTTACTCCAATCACTGATTTATGTCAGATTTCATGAACTTTATTTACTGACTTTTGTCAAACTTCATGGGAATACGGGGAATATGGAAATATGGAATTACATTAAACATTTCAAAATTCAGTATTATCTTGAAATGAAAGTTTATGGATGATGCTTATTTTAACTAGTTTTGATTTTTCTTCAATAATTAAACATGCAGAAGTTGGCGCGTAGAATCTTGCAGAGTATGCGAATAAGAACAGGCCACATTTTTAAAAGTCCCAAAAAAATCAAAGAGATTTTTGGTTTCCAGTTTCTGAATTTCCCAATAGAATACTCCAAGCGCGTTCCAGAGTCGGTTGTAAGTAGAATGAACCAACGAGAACCACAACTCAAGTCGTTTCGGATGAGTAATAACAATGGTGGGAAACGAGCAAACCTCCCCAATGCCTGCTCTAAAAAACATTCTTACTTTATTTTTGACCACCGTTTGTTTTCCAATGGTGATGCTACGAAAGCATATCATTATGATGCTCGCTTCCTCTCTTCATGGTCGGGGTAACATTCTTTTGCGCAGCGAATGCCTTAATACTTTCTTCTTTGCTTCCGCAGTGAATGACGGACTACAGACTACACGCTACTCAACCCTCTTTGTGAGCGAATTCCTCTTAAACAAAAAAATACCATCAGATAGCTATTGCTGGGAAAAGACAACGATAAACGAAAAGTTTCGCTTCGCTAATTCTACGTTCTACCACCAACAGAGAAACTGCTAGAACTAGAACTCATCAACACCATGGATACCTTCGGGATAGCAAGAACCAAAATGAGTGGAAAGTTTAGAGTTAATTAAAATTTGTAGACTGAAGCAGAACTGATTGGTTCCTCACGCATTCTTCGGGTTATGAGCTGTCGGTTTTATTTGCTAGATACTCGCAAAAATAAAATAGAATAGTTTCTATCTTCATTAACGAGATTTTTAGTCCTGGACTAGTTAGTCTTAGGACCAATGGCATTAATTCCTTTTCCGAAGGCATGCGTCACTATAATTATCTTGGGGATGGGAGTCAAACCCAAGTCTTCGATGTCCGTATCCTAAGTTAGGATTCCTAACCACTACTCTAGGTTTATTCCCATGTTTTTGTAGTGCATTGTAATACACTTTGATCCGGTTCAAACCGGGTAGAATAAAGAATATCAAGCGGGTAGAGTTTGAATTACCACCGCCTTCTTGCTTGTAACAACGAAAAAACCCGTATGTCAGAACGGAAAATCCTATCTAAAAAAATTAAGTGCGAAGTCGGCGTTTCCATCATTTATTAGTCTAAAATGATTTGAATCTATTATGTAGTTTAAGCTTTTCAAGAGGCTTTTGAGAGGCGTATTGAAATGATTTGTTGTGGAGTATAGTTAATCAAGCCTACTCAGCTGTGTTGGTGTAAGGCGTAAATGTATTCCATCGATTATACTAGCTATATAGGGTGTCCCAGAAAGTATGGGCACGACTTTACCATACTGCCAATTCGAGGCTAATCCAGATAAAAATCTGATTTTCACGCATTTCATTCTTTAACTTATCAAGAGTAGATCTTAAATTTTTAACAAATTTTTTCGCTACCTGTTTGTTGACGGTGATACATTTCTGAAAGCTCTTCTTATCAGTTTTGCACAAATCGCATTATTTTTGAGTGACTTTGTTGTACAAAATTTGTGCTGGGTCATAAAGTACGTATAATATTAATCTGAAAAAATATGTTTATCGTTGCCGATACAATAAATGATCAGAATATCACTTATTTCATTGGAAATTATAAACTTAAGTATATGAAATGTGAATAGAAGTTAAAAATCCGATTTCAGCTGTGGTCGATTTTTGGAAGAGTCAAAACCAAGTCAATAAAACTTGTAAAAACCTAAAATTTGTGTTGCCTAGAAAACTGATATTTAACATATTTAAATTAGAAATGAAATAATTGTAATCATATTGAAAACACCTGAAAAGCTATGATTTTTTGAAGTTATCGTAGGTGTAGAGAAAGATTTGCGATTTTTTAGAATTTATCCATTTTGCCAAATGTTTTCTAGCAAAGTCAAATAATATTTTAAACAAAAATTCTTGTGGAACGTCTTAGATACAATGTACTTTAAGTGGTGAGTTAATAAAAGGATTTTGATAAAATCATTCATTACTAGTTAATTTCTAACAAAACACAAAAGTAGGGTGCTGACTAGATAAGAATTGATTTTCTAGAATTAAAAATTTCTATCTTCTTCTTTCTGGCATTACGTCCCCACTGGGACAGAGCCTGCTTCTCAGCATAGTGTTCTAATGAGCACTTCCACAGTTATTAACCGAGAGCTTACTGTGCCAATGACCATTTTTGCATGCGTATATCGTGTGGCAGGTACGAAGATACTCTATGCCCTGGGAAGTCGAGGAAATTTCCAACCCGAAAAGATCCTCGACCGGTGGGATTCGAACCCACTACCCTCAGCTTGGTCTTGCTGAATAGCTGCGCGTTAACCGCTACGGCTATCTGGGCCCCTAAAAATTTCTATGTAAAAGTGTATTTATTCAAACAAAATTTGTACAAGCAGCATTTAAAATACCCCAAGGAAAAACACAAAAATATAAAAATATGTATGTGTTTGAAAAAATATTGTGATTCTTGTTATCAAAGTCGTGCCCATACGTTCTGGGACACCCTATAACAGCAATTGAAACTGTTTGAACCGGCATCCTTCTACACAAGTTTTTTTTAGAAATGTCAGTTGTTTTTCAATGGATTTGTTAAATAAATCACTATTTTTCACTCTATCGATAAAGGTGTGTATGGTGGCCAACAAGTTATCTCAAATACGAGCGAGTGGGTATTTTGGTAATGACTGTATAGACGAAATTGAAGGCTAAGTAGCCCATCATTCTTTTAGCTTTTCAAAGTAATAAATCTCAGTCGTCATAATTGATATAGATTCGAAAATGTATCACTATATGCGCTTACATACCGAATGTATGCTGATACTTTTTCAGCTATGCCAGGGCAAACCCACCAGATTTTCACCAAAAGGAAACTACTTAACCTGAAACAGTCTCAAAATAATCTCACTCCAAAAGCTGCTGAGAATTGAAAACAACATATCAAGATCGATTGTGCGCGATTAATTTGTTGCAATCCAGGCATGCATTGATTCATGTGCCTTGTATGAGGGGATTGAATCTCATGAAATATATCAAGTTATCCATGATAAATTCACCAAACATAAGTAGAAAATTGTTAGGTGTGCCTAAGCCGTTGGGTACTTGGTGATTATTCCCAAAGGATTTTTTTGTACTTTTCATACTCATATTTTTTGTTTGTTTCAGTTAGCTGTGGGACTGCCAGATGGCATTTGTACGAGTTTTATGAAGCATATTATTTCTATCGTAATCATAGTTACAACTTAACCCATGCTGATTTGATTTATTACAGTGAATTCGCCCGGATATTACTACTACAGTGTCTATAGAGCTCATCTAATTTGGAATTGGAGTGCGGTTTACAATGTCGTAATGATTTATTACGTGAAAATATACCTAAAGTAAAACCGAGGAATTTAGTGGTCAATATATTTAAAAAAAAAAAAGAGAACTTTTTGTTGCATAACTATTGAATTACGATCATTACTTCAACCTCCTTTTCAAGGCTTTGGCTATATGTATTTGCTTTAATGTATTATTAGGTTTTAGACCTACTCATATTTTCAAAAATGTCTGTAAAATTCCTAGTCAACAAATATTTTTATTTTTCATACCAAAATGAACTTCTGGAGAAAAATTCAGTCAATTTGGAGAAAATTTAGGCGTGCTTCAAATAAATTATGTGTTTTTGGGCAAATTTTAAGCTTTAAAATGTTATAACTGCCATACGGAACACCAAAAATAATCGGAAATATCTCTGCATAGTAGTTGATTCAATTCTATGAACTTTGGTCGAACACAGTTTTATGATTGGAGAAACTTTAAACACAGGTTTTTTCTTCGAGGTTCTTGAAAATCACTATTTTTGGGAAGTATTCTCTCAAAAAAAAAAAACATACCCGTATAAAAATTACAAATCTCTAATTTCCAGAAATTGATGGTTCAATATATCTAAAACTCAATCCCGTTTAAAGTTACAATTTATCTTACGAAAATAAATTGTAATAAAATAGAAATAACGAAGCGCATTTGTACCGTTTCGATTTATATTACAGACAGCTTCAAATTCCGAACACTCTACTTTGTACGGGAAACATTTTACACGAAATGTTTCAATTTTTGCCGATCAAATGTTTTCACTTTCGAGGCTCGTTTTAATGAACATTTTCAATAGATATATTTGAACATTTGTAATGCACAACTGCTTTATGCATCTCTCTAGTGGTTTGACGATTTAAATTGATGATTTGATCCTGAGGGGTCATTCAATTTAAACACATTTTTTTCTTCTAGTGCTAACTGTTGTTTGTTTGCTTGTCTCGCAGGAAATCATTTTTAAAATGCACACTTAAAATACTTCACACAAAGCTTCTGCAGTTTGATGCAGGCAATAAGTTTAAAAAACAGCTTAATTAGATAGTTTCCGACCGTATGTTAGTTAATAATATATTTCACAAAAGTTCTGATAAACTTACGCAAGTACCAAGTAAACATATTTCAGCAGTTGATAGTTTTTGTGTCACATAAAATGTATTGCAGTTTTTAGCGTGACGAACCAATGACCGCACACTCCTAGGCATACTCGGATCATTTTGATGATTTTTTTTTTGCTTGACAGGCGCTTGTTAATATCAAGTTCGCACCCCCTAGATTTGACCTATCTATTTATGATTTGTTTGACCTGTCCGGAAATCGAATTGAAGTGTCCTGAATATGAGGCAAAACTAAGGAAGCGTCCGGAATTCTTCTTCTTTCTGGCATTACGTCCCAACTGGGACAAAGCCTGCTTCTCAGATAAGTGTTCTTATGAGCACTTCCACAGTTATTAACTGAGAGCTTTCTTTGCCGATTGACCATTTTTGCATGTGTATATCGTGTGGCAGGTACGAAGATACTCTATGCCCTGGGAATCGAGAAAATTTCCTTCACGAAAAGATCCTCGACTAGCGGGATTCGAACCCACGACCCTCAGCATAGTCATGCTGAATAGCTGCGCGTTTACCGCTATGGCTATCTGGGCCCCGGAGTCCGGAATAAGAAACATGAAAAGTCCACATATTTCTATATATTTTAAATTATTCATGTTGCGGAATCAAAATCTTCACTCACCATTCGAAAGTTAAGGGTTTTTAAGGTTCGATAACATGGAGGAATCATACAGAATAATTTATTTTACATGCTTTTTAATGAGTTATACTTCACTGAAGTCTTAAGTGTCCTTAATATGAATCAAAAAGGTAAATCCGCTGTAAGTGAGTCACCGTGAGCTTTGGAGAATGTAAAAAATGAACACGTTAGTATTGCTTTTTCTCTAAGACAAGACGTGTCAGTATTAGTACAAAAACAAAACCAATTGCCTGTCAAAAAAGACCACTTCTTATTGGTCGTTTTGGCAAAGGCCTACTTTTACATCGTTGGGTTGGATTGCAACAGGGCACTTTGTTGCTAGCCAAGCCTTGTTGCTAGTTCATAAATTAGAGTTTTCACCGAAAGTTTAAACATTTTGCATAAGATCTTTTTATTTCAAATCTTTTTAAATTAGATGTTAAGTTTACCGCATGTGCTCCAAAAATGCTAAAATAAACACAAAATACTTAAACTGACACTTATATTGAGCTGTTCAGTAATCCAATCCGCATGGTTATTAAATTAATTAACACATTACGCGTGGTAAAGATGGACAAATTATGGGTAAAATTATGAAAAAAATCCACGTGCTCGGCCGGGATTTGAACCCAGGACTCTTGTATGCTAGACGAGCGCTTCACCAACTAAGCTACCGAGCCACTTGGTGACCCAATAACTGAGTTGGTTACAAGTTTAGAATTCAAATCCCTACAGACCACGCGGACCCCTTTCATAACCAATATCCATCCATCTCTTGTTCCTACACACGCGGAGCGAGCGAGTGCGATTTATTTAGTGTTGAAACTGTTTGCCTATCGTACCTACATCGCTTCCACAACAACTGTATTGTGGAAGAGTAAAGATGTGGGAAGGCTATCAACGTGTCGTTCTCACTCAAGTGACGACATGACTACTACAGAGAGGCAGTACACTCTAATATAAACTGACACTTATATTGAGCTGTTCGGTAATCCAATCCGCATGGTTATTAAATTAATTAACTCATTACGCGTGGTAAAGATGGACAAATTATGGGTGAAATTATGAAAAAAAAATCCACGTGCTCGGCCGGGATTTGAACCCAGGACTCTTGTATGCTAGACGAGCGCTTTACCAACTAAGCTACCGAGCCACTTGGTGATCCACGTGGATTTTTTTTTCATAATTTCACCCATAACACTGGCTTTTGCATCGTCAAGGTTATCGACTGAAACACAACGGGGCAGTCTTAGTTGAGCTGTCACGTCCTGTCCTAGCTTTTTCTCAGTCAATACCCGTTTTGACTCATATTCCGAACACTTAAGGCCAACAGTGACTTCAAATGCATCTGACTGATATAAATTGGCTGACATTAGTGTAAATTTTAATTTCTTCACAAAGTCTAACTGTTAGCTGCTGGATGTATCAATAACAATGTTGATTTCATTAGTTTTAGTATTGTTTTAACGTATAAGTATGAAACAACATTTTGATTCAAATGCCGACCACTGTGTTCATTCTGTCTCATATTCCGAACACCTCGATTCAAATTGCGAACAGCACGAATAAATCGTATTTAAATGAATAATTATGCAAATAAATTTATCTGAACTTTATCTACTGGTCATTTCCTTGTTATTTGGTGACATATTTCAGCGAAACATTTCAACCAAATCGTCATACAAAAACCGAGTGTTCGGAATATGAGTCTGTTCGGAATTTGAGACAAAACGGTATGATGATTGTTTTCAAATCGTTCTGAATCGTCAATGAAATGCGATCGAAACAATCACCACTCGGAAAGAAAAAGCAATGCTAACTTGTTTATCCTTTACGTTATCGACCTCGGACAAGGCATTTTCAAATAGCTACCATTTCGCAAATTTCCATTCAATTTTTTTGAAACCACCCTCAGTTTACATTAAAATGGTTTCAGTTTTTTGTTATGAATGGACAATGCTGAATTCGGAACAATGCCGAAGATATTCCGGATTGTACTGGGGTCACGAGGGTGCCAAATTTTGGAAATGTGATTATATTTTTATTTTTACAGTTACAACTCTGAAGTTTTTATGTAAAACATAAGATAATGATTAGAGATGGTCGGGTCTCGGGTTTTCAAACTCGACGGGTTCGGGTCGGGTACGGGTTTGAAAATTTGAAATTTTACGGGTTCGGGTTCGGGTCGGGTTTGAAGGCTACAAAATTATCGGGTACGGGTCGGGTTTGGGCTTAAAAAAAGTCGGGTTTGAGACGGGTTTAGGTCGGGTTTGGTGAGAATTGTGAACAATGTAACAACCTGAAAGCTTCCCAATGCATCAATGCAATTTATCATTTTTTCGAACCCGGGTTTTACTCGGGTTTTCTTAGAAATCTTTTTCGGGTTTCGGGTCGGGTTCGGGTTTGAACAGCGAAAAATTTTCGGGTTCGTGTCGGGTCCGGGTTTGCTTTTCAATTTTTGTCTCGGGTACGGGTCGGGTCCGGGTTTAAAGGAATAAAATAAGTCGGGTACGGGTCGGGTCGGGTTTGGAAAATGTGAAACCCTACCATCTCTAATAATGATCGATTGTCACCATTTAAACATAATTTGAATAAGTAGACCGTTCCGGAAGATCGTAACCAGTTCCGCCAGGGCCTGTTTGGAGACATGTCCAAAACATACCGTACGACGTCTCAATCTTCAGGAATTCAGGAGAACATTCAATAAAAGAAGAAAAAACTCGGTACAAACGGATGTGGCCACTCCAGATCTCTTGGCACAGGTTCCACGAGGGCATTTTTGGGGACATTTCCGTTTTATGCCCAAAACACACCGTGCGACATCTCAATCTTCTTGAGTTCGAAAGAACATGACAATTAAGGACACAGGTTCCGCCAGGGCTTCTTTGGGGACATTTCCGTTTTATGCCAACGTGCAACGTCTCAATCTTCATGAATTCGAGGGAACTTGTCAATAAATGGAGAATCAATTCATTTTCAACTGAATATGCCACTCCAGGGGATAATGAGCATGAGTATGAGCATAGATGACCGCTTCGTAGTTGCACTCCGTGATTGACCAGAACAGTCAAAGCTGCACAGAGATTTAATGAATGAGGCTTGGGATTATGTCCTCAAACGAAAAGGATCGAAATGTCCTCAAACAGGCCCTGGCTACGATGTTCCGGAACGGTCCACTTATTCAAATTATGTTTAAATGATGACAATGGATCATTGTTTTATGTTTTACATAAAAACTTCAGTGTTGTAACTGCAATAAATAAAAAAAAATCACATTTCCTAAATTTGGCACCCTCGTGACCCCAGTACAACCCGCAATATCTCCGGCATGGTTCCTAATTCAGCATTTTCCATTTATGACAAATAACTGAAACCTTTTTAAAGTAAACTGAGGATGGTTTCAAAAAAATCGAATGGAAATTGACGAAATGGCAACTATTTTAAAATGCCTTGTCGGAGGTCGATCACGTAAAGGTTAATTCAAACATTCGTCGGTGCATGTGTCATGCGTGATTTAACTATCATTCGGTTACGATTCGGTGTTCGATCTTCGGACATTTTTTATAATTTATTGCCTCAAGCAACATGTGAGCTCTTAATGGTTTATGAATTTATAGAATTATTACTTTAGATTCCCATTGATTAGGTCCTGAAAAACTAATGTCAAAGTATATTTTTCAAACCATATATGTTCAGAAAACTGTGATTACTGGGTACTAGGGATAACAAAGCTCGGTTGAACAATGTTGAAACTCAATGTAGGCTCATTATTGTGTTTGACAATCTATAACAGAATAGAATTAGGTCTTAAAAAGTGGTAATGCTAAGTGGTTTTGATTTTCCCAATGCTAGTTATGATTTTATAAACCTTGAAATAATCTCAAAAACAAATTTTTACTTGAATTAAACTGAAATATTTATCAAATGAGCTCAAAATTTGACCAGACATTGTTCTTAATATGAGAATTAATAATACTGCTTGACCGGTAGATTTACATGCATTTTTTTAATATGAATAGGTTTATTGGGTATGCTTTGAACCCAAATTTCAGTTTTGTTTCAGAAACTAGAACATTAGCCGAATGGTTCGAGTCCACGGCTACACAGCAAAGCCATGCTGAAGGTGTTTGGGTGCAATTCTCGGTCGGTCTAGGATCTTTTCGTAATGGAAATTTCATTGACTTTCCTGGGCATGGAATATAATCGTACCTGCCAAACGATATACGAATACAAAAATGGCAACTTTGGCAAAAAAAAGCTCTCAGTTAATAACTGTGGAAGTTCTTACAAGAACACTAAGCTGAAAAACAGGCTTTGTTCCAGTGAGGACGTTAATGCCAAGAAAAATGTAACTACTGTGTGATATGACTTGTATATTATTTTCTGAAAATATTGCTATTCCACTAAGTTCGAGCAATTCTCCATCCTACTCTACATATCACACTTTCAGTTATTTGTTGGATCCTTAATAAGTGATCTCATGAATGTATAATAATGTATTGACACTAACAAAAAAGAAACAACCGGAAAACTCTTTCTTTTCTTCCACTAGCAAAACCTCAACTAAACCAGCCACCACTTCGGTGCACTGTACTTTTAAACCTCTCGTGTTTACCTCGAACCTCCGTAACCACCAAATATATTTCCTCTCCCTGAACCATCGACGCAATTATAACGATGAATATTTTCAACAATTAACTTTTCCTTACAATTTCCACTTGCTAATGAAGCGCTACTCTGTGCCTAACAACGCAAAAAATAAAAGCAAAACCACTTCAGGAACCAACATAGCAGACAAGGAGGACCACCACTTGTCTGGGCGAGTTTAGGAAAGCACACGTATTTAAATGAAACGTACATGGTAATGCCGGGCATAAATAGCAAAAATTATCCAAGTGGGAATGGAAGTACGCACTATTGAAAGCCCAACGGCTGCTTCATGTTTCGATGTTCGAAGTACAAGTGCTGCTCACTTCTCGCATATATGCGCCGTGCAATGCCTACATGCATCAATGGTAAAGAATGTAACTTTCTTTATACCAATGTTCACACATAAGTACCTTCACAAATGGAATCAAAATGGAAATATGCACTGTAGGTACTAGAGACTTGGTGCCAACCATTAAAATCACCTGTACTAATCGACCCGGCATGTCGCCCCTATCTCGGTTCACCATCATCTAAACAAACACGTAGAATCATAAAATTAATCAAGGTGCTGAAGAGAAAAAGCGAACTTCAACAAACAAGATAGTGTTGACCGTAATCATCTTCTAGCGCGAGTAGCAATGCTGCAACTTTATTGGTGGGTAGAGAAAGAGGAAGAAAGCTCGCTTGGAACCAATATTAAATATAACGGAGTCTGCATACTTCCACTTCAATGTGGTTCGGCAGCTGGGACTGGAACTCGTCGGTTTGCCACACTTTTGCCTCCACTTGATTCCTAAGGGAGCAAGCACCATCGATCGGTTGGTTCAAAAACGATGCTGTGGACCCTCGCCTCTATTGCAGCTTCAGCTATAGCGGTTTTCCTGGCAATGTCGACCAATTTTTGTGGGATTCAAATGAGGCCTGAACCAATTACACAAAAGTGAAATTTTCTGGCTCTTGGTAGGTATAGTGAATCGACATTGCGAAGAAATTAAATGTGGTAATATGCACACATTTTTCGCAGCAAAAAATCAAGAGGAAAGGAAACACTGAAGTTGATCACTGCAAATTTATTTAACCCGGGCTGAAATGAAGACAGTGCAAGTATTACTGAGATAAATTGAAAATATTACGAATTGTAATGGTATTATGTTTGAAGAATTTGTGAATATACCTCATATCTTTGACTCAGTAAAAAATATACTTCATAATTCACTCATAAGATAGCGCTACATTTGATAAAATGTATCTTTTAACACATACACAGATGGAATGATAAATTTGTACTAACATTCCAGTACAAACGTGTTTTAAACATTTCTCAAAATTTCCATATAAACCTGCATCGTCTTTGGGCCACCTTTAAATCACAACCTATAAAGCTGAAAATTTCACAGAACACTTTTTTTACACGCTCAAAAAATTCTGGAAAACGTGAACTGTCAAAAATACACCATGAACTACCACAAATGGTCACATAAACATGATCTAGTTCACGGTGTATTTTTGTTGTTGACGTCTGCTGTTCACGGATACGAGAACGGATTTTTTTCTGTTTCTATCTTTCCAACCCTTTTGGAACAAATCGGTATGTAAATAAAAATATTGACAAAACCTTCTAGGGTAGAGTAATGCGAGACAAAAGTTCGCACCTTACATTATGCAGGCTAAATGTTTAAGAAAAAAAAAATTTAGTGTGAACAGAAATTTTGATTTTTTCCAAAACATGTTCACTAGACTTCTTTAGGACTGTTTACAAGGTGTTGTTTGTTTAGTCTTGTTCTAAATTTATGGTAATAAGTAATCTTCAAATTAACAAATGAAGAAAATTAAATTGGTTGTGAATTTTAATGGATGAACGCTTTAAAATTTATGGAAATAATTGAAAGAGTGTGCTTTGTGGAGTTGTATTTCGTTTCGCGAGTTTTGCTGGGCAGTGTTTCGTAGGGCCCAAGCAAGACGCCTTGTTTTCGGGACGCCGGGACTTGTTTTTCGTTCCGCGATTTTTGCTGGGCAGTATTTCGTAGGGCCCAAGCAAGACGCTTTGTTTTTGGGACGTCAGGAGATTGTTTTTCGTTTCGCGAGTTTTGCTGGGCAGTGTTTCGGAGAGCCCAAGCAGGACGCTTTGTTTTCGGGACGCCAGGAGATTGTTTTTCGTTTCGCGAGTTTTGCTGGGCAGTGTTTCGGAGAGCCCAAGCAGGACGCTTTGTTTTCGGGACGCCGGGAGTTGTTTTTCGTTCCTCGAGTTTTGCTGGGCAGTGTTTCGTAGGGCCCAAGCAAGACGCTTTGTTTTCGGGACGCCGGGAGTTGTTTTTCGTTTCGCGAGTTTTGCTGGGCAGTATTTCATAGGGGCCAAGCAAGACGCTTTATTTTCGGGACGCCGGGAGTCGTTCTTCGTTTTGCGATTTTTGCTGGGCAGTGTTTCGGAGAGCCCAAGCAGGACGGTTTGTTTTTGGGACGCCAGGAGATTGTTTTTCGTTTCGCGAGTTTTTCTGGGCAGTGTTTCGTAGGGCCCAAGCAAGACGCTTTGTTTTCGGGACGCCGGGAGTTGTTTTTCGTTTCGCGAGTTTTGCTGGGCAGTGTTTCGGAGAGCCCAAGCAGGACGCTTTGTTTTCGGGACGCCGGGAGTCGTTCTTCGTTTTGCGATTTTTGCTGGGCAGTGTTTCGGAGAGCCCAAGCAAGACGGTTTGTTTTTGGGACGCCAGGAGATTGTTTTTCGATTCGCGAGTTTTGCTGGGCAGTGTTTTGGAGAGCCCAAACAAGACGGTTCGTTTTCGGGACGCCGAGAAGTTTTACGGTTCGCGTTGTGTGAGTGCGAAAAGATATCCGTGTTAAGTCGAGGATGGATTACCAACTGGTGAGCTCGTTTCATGCTTATATTGACACATATTTTCATGAAAACGTTATTTTATTTCATGTTCAAATAAACTTTGAATGGTTCGTCACTACAAGTGTCGGCATTATGCCTGTTTTATATAATTTCAATATACATATATTTTCTCTCTTTAACATTACTAAAAACATCTTTTGAATGCTTCGACATTATGGATGTTGACGTATATTTTAAAACTCCTATCAAAAACTGTTCATCTCGAGACAATAATATACAGCGTTACTCTTCTGTAATTTTCAAAAAAACTATGTTTGGTTCGTCACTAAAAGTGTCGGCATCGTTCCTTTTTCATATTATTTAAAATATATACATATATATTTTCCTTTTTGCCATTACTAAAAACATCTTTTGAATGGTTCAACATAATGGATGTTGACGTATATTTTATATCTCCTACCGAAAACTTCTCGAGACAAAATGCAAAACTAGCTTTAAGCTTAATTTTCCGGCAACGCAGTCTTTATTAAAGTAAAACGAGGTGCTTATTTGCCCGACGTTTCGACACGGGTATTGTGTCTTCCTCAGGGGGTAAATATAGTTTTCGTTCTTTGTCCTATGTTTTGTCGAACTATAACTGTCTGGTGTAGGTTTTTTTGGTACATTGCTACGAAAATCACTTCCTTTTTTGTGCACAACTTGTACTGGCGAAACGTCGGGCAAATAAGCACCTCGTTTTACTTTAATAAAGACTGCGTTGCCGGAAAATTAAGATTAAAACATACAGTCGATACTCCACAAACTAGCTTTAAGTTTAAGTTGTATTTTCCCTCCTTATCCATGGATCGCATCACTGACCAATGGTGACTCCCAGATCTTTTCATCCTTCACTAATAAACACCCTCCCCGTGGTGATTGTGGAGATGCAGAGGTATTATCGGTCTCTAGAAGCAACAATCATTACACCCTAACATTCCTTCCCCATCCCAACTGACTGTAAGGATTTGGCCGGCGCCGTTATTGATCAATAATATTAGATCTGCTAAAATTGTACTTCGAAAATAAGTGGAAACTCCCATCCCTTATTCATTTGGATCGTAGTACAATTCTTACCAGTTCCGATCAATCACGGAGTAGCAACCATTGACATGTACAGTCTGTCTATGCTATGCTATGCTATGCTAACATGTTCACTAGACTTCTTTAATTTAATTTATTTAATAGAAAAACTAAATTTCATCGATTCGAAGCGATGGCAAACACGTTCAAAATTAAGGTTAATCGTAGTTTTTTTTTAATTAAAAGAAATTTTGAGTGTGATCAAACATTTCTGTTCCTGCCTAAACACATTTGCAGGGCTTCTACTATCAACAAGCAATAAACTTGTTCTTTGAAGTTCTTATTTTTGTCAATTACACCTCATGAATGCGATAAGTTTTGTTGCATTGTTGTATTTGTGCCATACACCCGTACCAGATCAATTAGAAGATAGCCTGTCCTGAATCGTCACGCTGAAAATTTGGAACACCGTGTATCATAATAATCCATGGGTTAAATTAAATACTCCACTATTGACTGCCGGCATTTTAAAGATTAAAATAGAAACACCTAACCAACAAATGCCATGTGTCCATCTCTAGCCTTTCAGGTGAATCCTATGACCTCATAACTTTCCCTACCTCCACCTCCGTATCACTTATGAGGGTGTCGCTGAGTTGGTGTCACTCCCTAGCCTTGTTCCTGAAAGCAGTTTGAATGAGATTATCAAAAAAACAAACATGAATAAAGCTAGTATCCAAATTACGGTATACGTAACTACGCTAACGCTAACATATGCCAGATGAAACTGGGAAGTGCCTTTAGCTTAATAACTTTTTGTAGACTATCTAAGGAATGTTGATAATGAGTAGTGTTCGATTTCACTGCTGTAAAAAAATATGAAAATCGCCTTAACACTTCAGTCGTGGCGCTATTGTATTTTGTACAACAGTGTTAAAAAAAACCTCGCTATTCGTGCACAACAGTAGCGTGGTGGTGGAAGAGGTGAAATGCCATGGGATGGAGTTGCTGTACCGTTCTCAAGAAACGCTGAAGTTATATCAGAAGCTCAATACAGCCCGCAAAGGCCTCGTGCCGCGAGCTGAAATGTGCCGGGATAAGGAAGGGAGCATCTTGACGGAAGGACGCGATGCGATCGAAAGGTGGAAGCAGCACTACGATGAAAACCTGAATGGCGCAGAGAACACAGGCACAGAAGGGCAGAACAGCGAAGGCGATGGCTACGTCAGCACAGCGGACAGTGAAAACCCACCAGCTCCCACTATGTGAGAAGTTAAGGATGCCATTCAACAGCTCAAGAACAACAAGGCCGCTGACAAGGATGGTATCGGAGCCGAACTCATCAAGATAGGCCCGGACATGTTGGCCGCTTGTCTGTATCGGCTGATAGCCAGAATCTGGGAAACGGAACAGCTACCGGAGGAGTGGAAGCAAGGCGTTTTATGCCCTATCCACAAAAAGGGCGACAAACTGGAGTGTGAAAAGTATAGTGCAATCACAATCCTAAACTCCGCAAACGCAGTTCGTAGGAAGTTATCAAGCAGGTTTCATCGACGGCCGTTCGACAACGGACCAGATCTTTTCCGTGCGACAAATTCTCCAGAAATGCCGTGAGTACCAGGTCCCTACGCACCATCTGTTCATCGATTTCAAGGCGGCATACGACAGTATTGACCTGTAGAGCTATGGAAGATCATGGACGAGAACAGCTTTCCCGGGAAGTTCACAAGACTGATTAGAGCAACGATGGACGGTGTGCAAAACTGCATGAAGATCTCGGGCGAACACTCCAATTTGTTCGAGTCTCGGCGGGGACTACGACAGGGCGACGGACTTTCGTGCCTGTTTATCAATATTGCGCTTGAAGGTGTCATGCAAACAGCCGGACTTAACAGTCGAGGCACGGTTTTTACGAGATCCGGACAATTTGTTTGCTTCGCGGACGACATGGATATTATTGGGAGAAAATCTGAAACGGCAGCAGATTTGTTCACCCACCTTAAACGCGAAGCAACAAGGGTCGGGCTAATGGGGAATGCGTCGAAAACAAAGTGCTGGTTTGCGGAACTGAGAACGACAGGGCCCGCCTAGGAAGCAGTGACACGATTGATGGGGATACCTTCGAGGTGGTGGACGAGTTCGTCTACCACGGATCCTTGTTGACGGTTGACAACAATGTTAGTCGGGAAATACGAAGGTGCATCATCAGCGGAAGTCGTGCCTACAATGAGCTCCAGAAGAAACTGCGGTCAAGAAAGATTCACTCCCTACCAAATGCACGATGTACAAAATGCTCATAAGACCGTTAGTCCTCTACGGGCATGCGACGAGGAGACGAGGACTATGCTCGAGGAGGACTTGCAAGCTCTTGGGGTTTTCGAACGCCGAGTGCTAAGGACGATATTCGGCGGCGTGCTGGAGAATGGCGTGTGGCGGCGAAGGATGAACTCTACGGCGAACCCAGTATCGTGAAGGTAGCTAAAGCTGGAAGGGTACGCTGGGCCGGGCATGTTGCAAGAATGCCGGACAACAACCATGTAAAGATGGTGTTCGCTACGAATTCTGGACGCTACGACCTGGATAAGGCGGATCGCAATCGAGGATGGAGAGAAGCGGCCATGAACCGAGTGAATTGGCGAAATATTGTTGGCGAGGTTTAATCAAGATAATTGATGTAAAACCAAATAAATAATTTAAATAAGTAGCGTGGTGGTTCTGACAGTGGCAAACCGCGCGACGACTGGAAGGTTGAAATGACTGAAATAAACATGTCAAAGTTGAACATTTATCTCTTTCTGGACCCCCTTTGTACTAACCGTAAATATTCTCTTCTGCGAACTTTACATCTAGGGTAAGGACTGTTACAATCAATACATGAATTTTCGAAAAGAAATACCCAGAACATTGTATATTGATTTAAAAAGTAATACAAGCATTTTGATTTTTTTTATATCGGCTTCAAAGCCTACGGGTCAAACAAGTTTGTAGTTTATTCCATCTTACATAGTATCTACCATCACATTTTAATCACAAAACAATTTTAATTACCTTGTTCAATCTGTACGTCTTCTGCACCCAATTACTTAGGAAACCATGCGTGCTAAATACTGCGAGGCCTCTGGTCAAACGCAGTCGTGCGAAACAAAATGTGACAGTCTGAAGGATGATGGCAGAAAAAGAGCAACAAGTCATTTTCGGGCTTTACGATGAAGGTTGCCATCAAACAATGACCGTACAGCGAGCATGGGTAAACTTGTCAATGTGCTTGGCAACGGTTCGGAGGGTATGGATGAAATCGATTTATTTTGTTGCGTTCAATTTGACGGTCGTTTGTTTCCGCCTGTCTAGGTCACCGTATTCAAAAATCAATGCATGAGTAATCGTCTTAGATTTATTGTATGAACACGCACTGCAATGCGATTTATGTTTCGAAAGATCTTCAATATATCCTTCTTCTTTATGGTATTGCGACCCGACTGGGATAGAGCCTACTTCTCATCATAGCAGTGTGTGGTGTGAAGTTTAATTGATTTTTTTTTTTCATTTTTCTAGAACCAAGAACCAATTTAATGCCGGTGTACTCACAAAGATTTGTTTGGAAGCTTCCAAACTATAGCCAATTCCATAAAACTGGTTCCGGTATATATGGTTAGTCATGTTTTCATTTCCAGTCATGTATATTATTCGGAACCATAGTTTCAAAATGAAGCTTCCTAAAGCATATTTTGAATAGTAAGATGCGCTGTCTAAACTGTAGAAGGTTCAAGGTGCTTTAGGAGATGTGGCCATATTAACCACCGGCCGCCATATTCAGGTTACAGGTTCCCTGGGGGAAGTGGCCAATATGGAATGTGCTCGGAACCATATCCATACGGGTAGTAAAGTTCATGATTTTTGAAGGAGATGTTTTCGGAAGCATTTTGAGAACCATCGAATGCCATGATTACTCTGTTGTAATTTCCAGGATCCCTAAGGGATATGGCCAATATGGAGCAATTTCGGTTCTGGAAATGCTGTCGAAAGCACCTTCAAGAAGCTTGAAGTTAGATTCCCATTCCGAGCATATTCCATATTAGCCACTTTCCAAAGGGCACTAAGAACCTACTACGGAGCAGTCAGTTCATATTACTTTTCAAAATATGCTTTTAGAAGCACCATCTTGAAAATTAATGTACAGTTTGATATGATTCCGAATAATATATATATACATGATTGGAAATGCAAACATTATAGATCATACATTCCGGAGTCAGTTTTATGGAAATAGCCATAGGATCGATGTACCAATAGCCGCATAGCTAAGAACAAAAATTCGTATAAAATCGAAAAATAACGCTAGTGTCATTATTTTTACATCATCTGAAAGCTTTTTATCTTGGTTTTGTGGGAAAAATATGAAAACTACGAAAACTCATATGTTTGTATTATCGCTGGTGCCACTGTATTATGTATTATTGCATGTGTATATATGCATTATGTATTATTATCGCTTGTGCCACTATAGGAATACATGTGCCTACAGTAGCACTATTTCTAATTTCTGTTCCTATAGTAGCACTAGCATCACGGCGTTGGCAGAATACTTATCAAAACCGTATTTTTACAAAACTTTTATATTTTTCCTACAAAGTGAGGATCAAAAGCATTAATTTGATGTAAAAAAGTTCTTAATTCATCAATTATTTCGTATAATAAAAAATAGTTTCTCTCGGTAGTGCTACTATAGGAACAATAGGTTTACTATAGGTGCAAGGGAGCTCAAATTTTAAGCAAAACTAATTATTTCGATCATTGTTTGAACAAAATCAAGCTGTGTATCGATGGTACTTAGATAAATAGCTCATGACCTTCATGTAAAAAAATGTTTTGAAAAGATTTATAGCAAAACGGCCGTAAAAAGCCACTAGTGCGACTATAGGGGACTGTCCACTAAGGGAACACCGACCCTATTTCGGAAGTTTATCAACGAATCTTTGTGTGCCCTCCGACATTTCAATTTAAATTGAATCTAGAATCTAGGGAAAATATGATCGTACAAAATTTTACGAACACTCTTGGGTTTATTTTTATCAAAATGTCAATATATCACAAACCTCTCTCAACTGAAGCTACAATGTGAAACCTGACAGCATTTCATGCGTGAAAGTTACCTGAAATAAAGTAAAAATATGAAAATTATTGAAATGTGTAATTCAAAATGATATAGAAGAAATTCAACATAACGCAAGAGGTACGAGTATTAGGTATCGCTTAAAATTAGATTTTCTTGTCACAACGAAATTTCAAATAAGTGAACTTTTAAAGTGCACGTTAAAAAGCTAAAACAAACCAAACATTCAACTCTCCCTAGCTCGATACAGCATATCTCTATATCGAATTAGAGAACCATAATAAAATTTGGTGTTTCATGGCTATCTTGATGGTCCCTTGAAATTCAGTTGCACTGATTTTGTGTAGCATAACTCGATGCCTCCCTAACTCGATGATCCCCTAAATATCGAGTTATGGAAAGTAGACTGTATATTATTTCTGATATAGGAAATATAGTGGGAATCCGTTTTTGGCATGCTCCATTTTTGGCACAAATTTTAGGAAAAATGTTGCTAAAATACATTTTTGAAACCATTAAAATTAAATTTTTTGTGACTATCATTGTGTCTTTTATTTAAGTCATTTCAAAAGCGAGCCAGCTTCACGCTAACCGCATTACAGAGTCAAATTTCCGTCAATAATCTCCCATATGGCACCAACTGCTAATATTACCGTACGCGCCTATTTACTTAAAAATGGTCATGTGTATGCAACGTTTCATAAAGCCAATAATCTCTATGAGTATCTAAACTAGAGTTCCAATATATTTTCTTAGGCATTCACACTGTATGACCAGCCCACTTGAGTATGCCGGTAGATTATACACTTAATGAAAATCATTTTTCTTCGAATTTGGAAAAGCTTGTTTTAACGAAGCATAAGCATTGACACAAAAGCAACAAAAAGTCTGACTCACACAGAGTTTCAGTCAAATATTTCGTCTCTTCTCTTCAGCTCACTGATCTATTTATTGTGACATAAGGTGCATTGCGTCAGTGGTTTTAATATCATGCTCCGCGGATCACTTGGTGTTTGAGTTGACAACTAACGGTTAGTCACTAACAACAAGAACAATCGACCAAGTTTTTAGCTTTATACGAATATTTGGTTCTCCAGATTTATGTTTTTGACAATTTAAGGTTCGGTTTCGATTCATCTTCACCTTAATGAAAGATTTTGTCAATCTTTACAAAACTTTATAATTTCCGTAGGAAATTTCAGAGTCGATTAAAGCGTGAAAAAAGTTCAGGATTCAATCAGAGTGGTGATGAGGAACAGGTGCTCCGCGCAACAATTTTATCTTAAAAGGCGCTCCGTGAGGCAAAAAGACTGAAAACCCCTGGCGTATGTAAAAGCATACCATAACAAAAGAAGCAAACAAAAAGTCGTGTCTCTTAACTTTTACGGAATTTCATAAAATAAATTGCGTATTTCAAGTAAATTTCAGAAGTGTCAACATATAATCCGTAACTTTGACAATACCTATATAAATGAATGACTTCTTCTATACCGTAAAATGGGGTAAAGTTGATCACTTTTGTGCCATTTTGTTCTATAATTCCCAGTAGGATCCATGTATTATCATCCGAATATTTTTAAAACCTGTACTGGTTGAATGTTTATCGAATTATTCAAACGTAATTTTGACGAAATGTTATCATAATAGTCAAAATATTTTTTAGAAATCAAAAAGTGGAGTTTTTGATTCCGGGGTGAAGTTGATCAAATACTGCGATAGGTTTCGTAAAATAAAGCGATATGCAAATCAAAAGATGTGGGGTCACTGAATCTGAATCAAGTCTCAAAAATCTTACAGCTTAATGATAAATCGGTCAATTTTAGAGTTAAAAGTTGTGAATTACAGAATACACCGCTTTTAACGCCTAAAGGTATGCAATTTTCCTTTGAATTAGCAACTCGCTCACAAAAAGAACGTGTTTTTTCTCTGAAAATGAAATTTTATCGTCAATGCAAATTCAAAACTGAGCTCACAGAATATACCTGGAATGTATGAAACAGTTTATTTAAATGGTGCTTTTATATTGCCTTGGTAATAGTCGATTGTTTGGAGAAGAACCCTTCAACAGTTCATCAAACATTTCATAGAAAAACTGTTTTTACATGGTATAATTATCATGCATATAAAAACTAACTTCAAAACATCAAGAGCAGATATCAGGTAATGTGACATAACACAAGTTGTGATTATTGAAATCAGATCATAGCTCTCTTGACAGTTTATACATGTGGGTACGGGAATGATCAACTTTTCCCCACTGATCAACTACACCCCGAATTACGGTACTCCGTTTCGCTATCATGACAAATGTAAACACTTTATTTTCAATAAGGTAATTGAAGCGTAAGATGAATACTATAGAGACTCTGTATGACGTTTGACATTTGAAAAAAAAAAGAAAAGTTCGAATGTTGTTCAGGCTGTAGTGCGTGCCATACCGAGGCCGCATGAAATAATGAAAATGTTCCTTACGATATTCTGGTGATCCCTAGCTAGGTCTATGAGTTCTCTAACTAGATCCTGGAGAATCTTATGGGATCCTATGCTCTTATAGTGAGCTTCTGTGAATTTTCAGCGGATTCTTGAAAACACTGAGTGAAATCTGAGTATTCATATCGGATATTAGGGCATTCTTGTGGGATCCTGATAATGTATAATTAGTTCAAACGGAATATTGTGGTATTCTATTTATATTTTGAATATTTCTGGCTAAATCTGGATTCTGAATAGGATTCTAGCGAAATATGGAGATTGGTATTGGTAGTTTGGGATATCCTTTTGAACCTTTGAAAGTTTCCATCGGAAACTTGAGAATTTTCAGCAATATTGCAGCGGAATATCAAAATTCCTAGCAAACTCTTGGGTAGATATCAATTCCTATTTGACTGCTTAGCTACGTCATGTCAATTCGTAGCGAGCTACTGCATAGTTCTAGCGGATTTCTGTGGATTTTTAACGGACACCAAAAAATTCTTAGCTCGTTAGGGTTTCATAGCGGGACCCTGCGAAAATCTGTTGAATCCATATGGTTGATTTATAACATACAAGTTAAACTTCTAAAATACAATTAAAACTCATTACAAATTGAAGCTTATGTATGTATTCTATGAAGTTATGGGCCACAGTTTTGTATCTTGGGTTGCTCAAGCGACTTGTGGGCTGCATGTGGAGCATCATTGTTTTTAACCATATTGTAATTATATCTAGAGGAATTTTTCATTCATATTTCTGGGGTATATCACAACACTTCTAATGAAAAGTATTGTAATTCTTTATTCTGACACTATTTTGAGGAATCGCCTAGTTCATGAATAAAGGTCACTTCCCGAGCAGGTAAAAAAAGCTCAGTAATAGCTAATTTTGATATGGACATCTAAAAGTGATATTAACTTGATAGATATAAGAGATAAAAGATCTGAAAATGATATCTAAAATTTACTCCTAGAATATCATTAGCATATCATATTTAGCTTTTGTAAGATCTAACCAATATCAGCGAGCTATTCATTTGATCTGTAAACATCCAAATTGTGATATGGCTTAGAAGTTCCAAGAATAAAATTTAGATATTATCTTCAGATCTTTTATCTCTTATGTCAATCAAATCAATATCTCGATTTGATGGTCAGAACTTCGCTTCTGCTCGGGTTATGCGATTATTGCTTTCACACGGCCTATCTATACACATAGCATACATAAAACTCATAAAACATCATTCAAGATGACAATACATCTTCGAGCTGTTTAGGGAAATATCTCCACACCAAATTTTCTATTTGTCTTCCAGCAATTTCGTTTGTTGAAACCAATTGAGCAATACATCACAGCATTTCTCAAATTGTTTACTGGAATTTAGCAATCTAACTTGCAGGATACTTGTCAACACAATCAGATTTATTGGTTTTCAGTAACTTGTATCACAAATGATTGATAACCAGCAATCGATTTGAAATTTTGCCGTCAACCAGTAACCATAACTACTGAATGCCAGCAAAAGTTATACTTGTCATCCGAGAAACTTAAAACGAGAAAAAAAATCCCACTAGTTCAATTTGCCAATCAGCTTGGAGGTTCATGGAAAATGTAACCTATCTGAGTGAGTACTGCGTAAAGTGGAATACCTAATATTGGAAGATAACTCAAGCGTTTATTTCTACATAGGATGGTAACAAAACCGGAACAGCAAATGCTGCTTTGCCTCTTTCCTTCCCCACAAAGCGCAGAAAAAACATTGTTAATTTTTTAATTATGAAAATTAATGTTTATGGCATGAAACGGAGTGGCAATTTGTATAATTTTTATGACGCCTTTTACCTGAACTTTTCATCAACCAGGACCTGGAGAACCCAAATTGCTGAAAAGCAGAAAAAATCCCACTACAGCTACAAATAACTAAGTGCTGATTATTCAACAAGTGAAAAAGTACTTTGCAGGATGGTCAGTTAAACAGCTGTCATTAATATGCGAATTTGTTTTGCTGAAAGATGCAGCAAATTTGATTTTGCTGGATTGATTGCTAAATTTACAGCACAAAAAATATCAGCAAATATTTGAAAAAAAAAATTGATTTTGTTGCCAACAACGGAATCCCACTGTATTACCCAAATAGAAGTTTTCTAAATAAAAAAGAGAAAGTTGTTCCTTCTTGTAAAAGAATCAACAACAAAAAACCATGAAATCAAATAATTTGATTGCTTTCCTCATATGAACCATCATTTGGAGCAAGTATCATTAGGGAGCCGGATCCTTTTCTTGTCACTTTTGATTCACTTCGGTCATGTTATTTGGCTACAATATGCATTACATTGAAGTGCTTCTTCTTGCAAAGTTTCAGACAATTCGGCCTATCAAAATGGTGGGTGAATCATGGATGTGTCCAATAAGCTTTTCATCCACAAATCTAAAGAACCAGATAACACAGCGTAACAAAAATGTGTCTCAATGATCAAAATATGTGTCTCTAGTAGATTTGGGGCTGATGTATCCGATGCCGTTTTCAGAAATGTTCCAGCACGTCACAATTTTTAGCAACAGGTCGCCAAAGTTGTATAAACACTGTTTTCATTGATGTTTACATGAAATTTAAAGTATGATTCATCAAATTTTTTGTGATTAAATTTAGATTATACCGATTTTTTCAACATACTTGCAGTCTCCATACAATATTCTTCAATTTTTCCTATATGACAAAATACGATACTTATCGAAACCATAAATTTTTTTTTAAAGAATCGAAAGTATTATGAAGTTCATTGATAATAATTGTTATACACATAAACTTTGAATTCTGTGGAAAATTAAGCGAATGAATTGTCATACAAGCTGGTAAACTTGCATGCAAGTTGGCTGATGTAGCCAAATTTTGCATTTTTATCAGTATTTTTTTCAAAAACTAGACGTGCTACGATATTTTTGAAAACGGCAATGGATTCGGCAACCCTTAATTAAATAAAAAGCTGTATTTTGATGCTTAAAACAAAAACGTGTTCCGCAGTGTAATCGTTCAAGCTCTAATTGATCCATAGATTCATATGTTACTTGAGTATATCCTGGGATGGTCTCCTAAGCAAACAGTTCATATGACTAAATCAACTATCAGGAAAACACAGCCGAAAGACCTAACGTAATACTAGATTTGACTAGCACAGGATACAAACACATCCTTACCCTGAGGGAATCATTTTACGTTTCTGTGTAATTATTGCGCGAAGCTCACCTAATGGAAAGTCCCGTTTCCAGGCACACTGCGCCTCTGGTGCTCCGGTTTACGCAAATGTAACCACCACTGTACCCGGAAGGTGCCCTGCCAACGCCACGGCGTTAGTAATATGCAACAATTACCCGTGGTAATAAGAAGAGTTCACTTGCATCATGGCACACCTCGCACTTGCATTAGTCCATGCTTTCATTCATCGAGCAGAGGCTTATACAAGTTGGTGCAAATGAATTCCTTTGAAACTGTACTTGAACGAATACAATTTCCACATTAGGCCTACAACAATCGCTATCCTCGAGCTGTAGTCAGACCCGGGCGGTATGAACAGTTCCTCAGTGAAGCCTTTCGGTGGTGGTGATAATAGCCTAATTGATGATTGCTATTACCGTAACGCAAAAAAAAGTGGCATCAGGTGGTGTACGTAACGTGATTGAAATTGATTTGATAGACGATGGAAGATTTTAAAGATATTTCCTTGCAGCAAACAAGGGCTGACGAATTTCGATATATGATTGAACAGTCGGAGACATTCTTTATCAATGGACAATTGAAAATACGTGGGTGACGAAGCCGATAAAATACAACTTTTGTGGCATTATCGTAGTCCCATATTTTTCGCCATATATTACACGAATGAAAATTACCTTATGAAATGTACAATATAAGTGGTTTTTTATTCATCATAGCTTTTATACTACGAATTATGGCAATAAAAGAAGAAAAAATAATCTATTTAAAGCTTAAAACAAAACTAAAATGCCGAAAAAAAAAACAGTTGAGTTACAAAACTTCGAATTCTAAAAATTCGAATGCCACCACGTCGGAAAAACAAAAAGTCAAAATGAGAGAATTGAAAGGGAACCAAATATTTGACTTTTCCTCCTGTCGACATTTTGGGATTCAATGTTTTGGCATTCAACGTTTGATTTTAGATAATTTATCCCTCAACCCACGTTTAAACTAAATCATAAAAAATGTTGGTGGAACTTTGAGTTCAAAATATATAAATAGTTTTCACAAACAAAATATTGGAATCAACTATGATTCTCCAGATTTAACAAATTTCACGGCATTTTACGGGATTCCCTGAATTTCACGTTAAAGGTCAAATGTTTCGGATTTGACGGCTTCCAATTTTGTCCTTATTTATTGTGTTTCACAAAATTTATCAGTGTCACCAATGAAAAATTTTCGAAATCAACGGTATCTCGAATGAATTGTTTATAATTCTTTAAGAGTTTATTTGGGATGAAATCGGAATGCCTCCAGAGCAACACAGAAGCACATATAAATTTAAAAAAAAATCTACCTTTATCTAGCCTTCCTTAGCAGAGTGGTTAGCGTCCGTGGCTACAAAGCATAGCCATGCTGAAGGTGTGTGGGTTCGATTCCCGATCAGCCGGGATCTTTTCGTAATGGAAATTTCCTTGGCTTCTCTGAGCATAAAAGTATCATCGTACCCGCCACACTATATACGAAAGCGAAAATGGCAACGTTGGCAAAGAAAGCTCTTGGTTTATAACTGTAGAAGTGCTCATTGAACACTAAGCATTGAGAAGCAGGCTCTGTCCCAGTCAGGAGGTGATGACAAGAAGAAGAAGATGTCGAAATAGTGGACCAACACGGAAAACTAAAAATAGAATGTAATTCTCCTCGACGCTATGAAATGAACTCATCTGAAAGTAATTCAATGGTATTTAATAGCATATCACTAGTACACATAGATGATACATTTTCCGGTTTGTTTTTTGCACATAAATTAGCCGCACATTTTCCACCTAAAGAAACATGCCTAATTATAAAACAATATTCCCAAATGGCTTTACGTAGACTGACCATCTAATCATGCAGCAACCCATTAACAGAATCGCCACAATTCAGTAGGAAACGTAAAAAAAAATTGCAAGCTGCAAAGCAATAGTACCCATATAGACTCCATTATTATGACTCGAATGCCGGACCAAACCCATCTAGTTTATAGGTTTTCGGCATCAATCACTCCTTCCATGGATGGATGCGTGTTTGCTATTTATTTCTCCACAAGTGCTAGATACGGCTAATATATGGACTGTTTCGGCTAGGTGGTCAAACTCAATCATTTTTATTTATTTCTACCGCCTGTATTAGAGTTGTATACCAGCAACTTGGTAAGCTAGCTATAGGAACTAGCTGCCACATATAGCATGTGATCAGAGAAAAATTGAGCAAAGCATGACCTTTGCAAAAAAAAAAATGAGGATCACACAAAGTGGGCACCGACGAATCGACCGACGTGACGTGGATCAATTGACTGACCGGCTCAACACTACTTGCGTTATATTGCGCTGCTGGGAGGGTAATAAACAAGCAGTATAAGATGTGCCAAAGGAGGTTGCAGAATCTACCTTTCACCTTTTCTGAAGGTGTTGTTGGGGCTTTTATGCACTAGACTGACCTTGAAAGATAATGGTTTTGAAAAACATCTAACGTTCGTTACCGTTGATTGGCGTTTTGTAATGGCTGATAGATGTTTGACAATGACTCCGATGCTGTGAATAGTCTATTCTTTAAAGCTTATGTAACCTGAACATTGATCAATGCGCCAATACAATGTTTAGCGTGAAGGTTAAGAATCTGAAAGGGTGTTTCCCATTGATTCCGATTTGCACAGCCACTTGATTCCAAAATGATTGGACTCTATTAGTACAATGTGTTACTTTGGTGGCCTGATAAATTACGTGCATTAACGCACCTAGTGATAAGAAATTTTGTATGAAAAAAAATCTGCTAAGCAAAACTCTGCATCAATTCTTGGTCCCATTTGTTTAAAGTACTGGAAAATACTTTATTTGGAGTGGCATACTCCATTGCAGTTTACGAAAATATCCTGGTAAGGTTGGTTTTTGAGGTATTGTCTGTACAAAATGCATTTTTTTTTATCGATTGCATAATAGTTGCTTGCAAGTTTGGGAGCATGTTTGCAAATCTTTGTCAATAACGGCGCCGGCCACGTCCTTACGATCATCGGGGAAGAGAGGGAATGTTAGTATGACATCAATTGTCACTAGATACCAAGATCTCCTCTGCATCTCCATGGTTGTCATGGGAAGGTGTTTAATTAGTAATGAGGGATCATGGCTGCTTGATCAGGATTCACCTTGGTAAGTGATGCGATTCATGCAACCTCAGTACAAAAAATCACCCAACTATCAGTATTTTAAAGACAACGTGAACATAATATAAGTCGATACTCTTTGCATCGAACGATTCAAAGGTGATTTTTATAATGATAAAAATCAGGTAAAGGTAAGAGTATAGGGTTCTTAATGTTTATGTACAAGAGTCTATGTCGACACTTACAGTCATGAACTGTTCATATTTTGTTAAATTAATTTATTTAAGTATCATGTCCACTGTTGTCATGTTAAAAATACGGTTCAAAATATATTATACATTTAAATAAAAGCATGAAACGAGCTCACCATTTTGATCATCCATCCTTGATTGAGCGCTGTAAGCTACATTAACCAGCATGCTCATTTCACAAAAGCAAAATATTACTGAACTCGATTGCACTCAGAACGCGTGCAAAAACGACACAAAAACGTTTTTTCTGGTGAAGATGAAATGAAGCCAAAACTCAAACCCTCAAGAGTACTTGCGGCACAAGCTGAAAACTTGATCGATTGGTCATCACCAGCGAGTGACCAATCCATCAAGCCCCCAGTCCAATCCGCTGTCCGCTGTGATAGGAGATAAAGTATTGTGAAGTCTAGATATTGAAAACATTTTTGTTCGATTTTTTTAGGCAAAATACATGTAACTACAAAACTATGAAACAATATTAAGAAAAATATGTGAGTAACTTAGAAGGTGGGCATATTTAATTGAGATCATAACGCAGTCAGAAACTTTTGAAAATATCTTCTAGATTTCGACTTTTGATAATTTTTATGGAAAAAGTCTCTTTTTGAATCTAAAAGGGGTGTTAAGGGATTATCTTTTCTACTTATTCCAAGATACTAAACTCATTCGATATATGCCGTAATATATTCCAACTTACTTTTGGCTTGTTCCGTGAAATAAAACTGCAATGTAAAAGTTGAGGTGTCTATTTGGAATATCACCGAAAATGTGCGTTGAATTTCCGCTCCATACTGGAATACTTTTCTTCGGTATTTTTCCGACCATGTTACTGGGTGTGGCATGCAAACACGTTATTTAGTGTAGTGTTCTATTTACAGGGCATATTGGGCATTTCCCCTATTAAATCTTGTTGAAATTATCCTTATATGATAGGTTTTTCACGAAGTTTGCTCTGCAGGGCTTCTAGGATTCGTAAACTGCATAAATGTAGGTTATGATCCTACTGCACAAAAGTACAAAAATCATTTCAAGACAATTTTACAATGTATTGGAGCAATTCTCGCTGAAACCAGGTCGCCATCGGCACCCATCATTAGAATTCAAATTTTATGTCATTGATCGTTAGTTTTCGATAAAACTTAAGTTTGCCCATTTTTTGATAAATCTTGGGTATATCTTCACACGATATGTATCATATTTTCCTTGGAACACATAGCAAACTTAGTGGCATCGTATAGAGCAACATTACCGAATTACTGTTAAGAATATAAATTTCCCTTAGGAAATTGCCTACCTTTAGGCGTATTCCGTGGTTCGAGGTGTTTTAATTTAAAAATAACTCAAAAAGTAAATGACTTGTAAGCGTTTGGCCTCCATATTCGACTTCAGGGGCCATGATTCAAGTAAGTAACGACATTTTCAATATTACCGAACGTTGTTTACATAGGTGATCAATGTTACCCCATACCAGCTGAATCCAAAAATCGCCTAAAACTTTTTTTAAACACACTTAAATCGTCCAAAACACAAAATACACAAACACAAAATAAAGTATTTAGTCACGAGATATAGGAGGCAGTACTTGTTTTATAAATATAAAATTTGCAACATTTGCATTTTCAAACGAAATATTTAAAAAATATTCAAAAAAATGATCAATGTTACCCCAGATTACGGTAGCTTTCATTTGAAGTTAAAAAAATTTTGGCCGTTATTTTGAATTCTGTTCGACCATTCTGTTTCATTAGCGCACCGCTTTTTTGAATTCTGAAATCACCGTCGGAAAGCTGAGGAAAAAATGCGTAAGATAGGCTACAAAAACTACGTAAACAACGGTATTTACCCTATGAAATGAATGATTTTCTAAATCATGTTCCACGATTTTGAGGTATATGACAGGATTTGCAGGAGTTCCAAGTTCAATAATATTGATGTATTATATAAGGTTGAACATAACCTATGAAGTTGAATGAAACCATGGAACTTATTTGACCAAAAATATTATGTTTTGTTGTTGGCAAAACATGGTTTTATTCACGAAACTCAAATTCCTTAACACCCCATTTTCCATTTCCGTCAAAAATCACACATTTTTATTATTATCTCATAAATCTGTCAAAGGATCCTCCTCATTGTATTTGATTTCTGATATACACGACTAGAGAAAGGTAGGGCTGTCTTTTGTTCAATTATTGACATACTGGAAATTGCTTGAAATTTGAGTTGAATTTTTTTTTTTCATCCCTTTACACCCCATTTTACGGAATAAAAATAAATGCTAAAATCAATGGTAAAATTTAAAATTATTGTTATTTTTATGTCAGACACGTGTAGTGTAGTGTATTTTACTAAGTTGGCTTTCCAAAAATGTACACACAATAATTTTCTTTTTATTTTTGCCCACAGAACAAATTTTATAATGATTGGCTGAAATTCAAATTTTTCAGTTTGAACTAAATTTAACTCCATAAAATTCAACGAAATAATGAGATAAATCAAATAAAATGATTGGTATACTTGTTCTCAATAATAAGAAATTCATCACAAGGATTCATTTTATTAAAAGTTTTTAAAAGTTTTTTGGACTTTTGTCGCGAAATTTTGATTTCTAGCCCATAGTGCATTGGTGGTTCAAAGCTGAATTATTTCTTTATTTTGATCTATGGCTGTTCTTTAGAGTGATACTACAGCTATAGTTAACAATATTTAAGCTATCCTCTTTGAATCCTCTCTTTAAAGGCCCAGATATCAGTAGCGGTAAACGCGCAGCTATTCAATAAGACCAAGCCCAGGGTTGTGGGATCAAATTCCGCCGATCGAGGATCTTTTCTAAGAGAAAATTTTCCCAGGGCATGAAGCATCTTCGTGCTTGCCACACGATATACAGGGGATTGTCAAAATAACTGGGGTAGGCAGAAATTTCGACAATTTCAGAACGCTGAAACTTTGTCAAACATTGACCCATTATAGTACATTAAGTAGTACTAGACGGGTAAATTATTGTAGTTTTTAGGTGCTTCCACCGCATATCGGTGATAATCCGAATTTCCGGAAGCATGTCTTATGCAGTAAAATTATGACTTGATTAGAACAATGATGATATTTTAAAAACCGAAATATTACTGCACATAGAGAAAATAGAAAAATGTTTTAAGCGAATGGTGCGCCAAGTATTAAGATCGTTCCATAAACAACCAAGATACAGCCATTTCCCCAGAACTGGTGCCGATATTGGGACCAGATTGGTATCAAATCATTTATCTACACGAAATTTGTTACGCAATATTTTTGTCTCCATAATTCATCATGAATAATCCTATGATAGATTGAAGTCAGTCCTAGACCGATTTGGATACTCGTGGCACCGCCAGGTGCCCCGGGAAACTTTGTCATACACAGATAAAAATATCTAAATTTCAATGTAGCGTAGGCAGAAGAGTATAGTAAAAGTAAATTCATCAAGAGTAAAGTGTGGCAAAAGCTCGAGTGGGGCAAGAGTTTCTTTTTAACATTTCTAGCTCAATTCAAAACAAAACTTATAAATGTCATTGTGGCTCAAATTCTATTCAAGTAAGAGACTTTCACTCCAAATATTATGGAAATTGATTGAGATTTAGAAAAGTTATGGCTATTTGTTGTTTTTCGACATGAAAATTGTAATTTTCGGTCAAACTATCGTTGCATGGAACCAAATAAAGATTAAATCTTTTTCAATATTTTTTGTAAAAGCGTTATTAGGCCTATCATAAGCATGCTTTGAGGTGTATTAGATTCTGAATAAATGCTTGGAATCAATTTTGAGCCCATAGTGGGGCAAAAGTTCGAATCAGCGGGGCAAAAGTTCGACCCATGTATACACTCCCGGAAAAAAAATGCAAATTGACAAAAATCCACATATTATCTTCAAAATTAACAAAAGTTGCATGATCGTGCGAAAAATGTCACAAAAATTTTACATTTCTACTTAGTTTTGCGAAAAACTATAAGTATATTATAATTAATCCCATTTTGGGTAATTTTGTGATGAAAATTTAGTGTGTATTTTTCGGCAAACTAAAGTTTACGGCTGATATAATGTATGCCTGTCATAAAAGTATCGATATCTTGTGTTTTAGCCAGCGAACTTTTGCCCCACACTAGATTCGAACTCTTGCCCCACCGGTGAGGGCAAAAGTTCGTTTAAGACAATCAATTTTGAAACTGTTATAACTAAAAATGAGTAAATATTTTGACACAAGTTTGATCAGCAAAATTATAGCCAAGGTGCACTGTATAGTATTTGTTTTGTTTCAACTGCTATTGTTTTCCTGGGAACTTTGATAATACCACTAAGGTCGAACTTTTGCCCCACCTTACTCTATTGTTAATTTTAATTTTCAACTAAAGATGCTCGAATGTCACATGATCGTGTAAATTTAAAGTGCATTCGATTGAACATTTCAGTTTATTCTTATGCTCCAAATATGTGCATGAAAATAAACTGAAATTTACAAAATATTTTTAACTGTGTAGATGACATTTCAGTTTTAACACTAAAACGCATCATGTAACGACCCATTATTCATGTCTTGTCATCAATAGGATGACCTGTTGACTCAATTGGGTAGTGGCCACTTTTAGGACCACCTGATCTCTCCGACGGAATCTGTCATTGTCATTAGGACATTTGTGTTTCAATTTCAAAACATATCGAGCGACGGCTCGGTTTTCTTGTTTTGTCATAAATAGGGCAAAAATAGACTCAAAGTGAATATGAGCGACCAAATCGGTTCAGGACTCATTTTTAATCTATTATAGGACTATTCATGATGAATTATGGAGAAAAAATATTGCGTGACAAATTTTGAGTAGACAAATGATTTAATACCAATCTGGTCCCAATATCGGCACCGATTCCGGGGAAATGACCATATCTTGGTATAGTGCGTTAGTAACAACACGTATTATCAGTTCAATGGTTTATTACAGAATGATGTTTGGTTCCTAAAGTTTAGTAATGTACTTAATTAATTTACTACACTTGGTTGTTTATGGACAGATGTTAATACCTGGCGCACCATTCGCTTCAGAAATTCTTTAAAACTACATTGGTCAAATTTTTGCCTATCCCGGTTATTTTGACAACCCCCTATACACATTCAAATATGGTAAATAGACGAAGAAAATTCGCAGTTAATAACTGTGGAAGTACTCCTAAGAACAATAAGCATGCTCTACCCCTTTTGGAATGTAACACCAGAGTGAACAAAAGTAATACATACTCCCCTGATGAAATTTTTCAAACGATTTAAAATTAAATACAGCTCTTTATTCAATATGAATGTAAGCTGTGGAAAGAGTGTTTTCTCCTCTGGTGACGTGACAAAATCAAATTAGGGATTTCAAGACAAAGTTGTGGGCAAAGTTCGAGGTCATGGGTAATTTTGAGTAATGGGTTATACATGATAATGTCATACGGGGTAATGGATTATTCGGGGTGATGGGATTCGGGATAATGGAATTCGTGGTAATGGCTTATTCGGGGAAACGGAATTCAGGGTAATGAAATTCGGGGAAACGGCATAGAGTCGAAGTAGTATTGATTTGGGCTTGAACTTCTTCATAAGACTCACGTCCTCCTTTCGGAATAAACTTTACACGGTGCCCCAACAGACCGTCCATCAAAACTAAGTACAGGTTGAGGTCATTCTGCACCTCCGGACCAATTAAAAAAAAATCTTAAGCTTAAGAAATCTTGATTAGAAGTTTTTGACCATAAATTTCATTATTATCCATATGAAAATTACGCAATAGCATCGAAAAAATCTACAAAACGCTTAAAAAGTCGGCCAAGCTGTTCTCAGTAATACACATGTTATAATTGATGCAATACACATGTTATAATTGATGCAGAATAACTCTTATATGATCAGAACTAGTCATATAAGAGTTATTCTGCATCAATTATAATATCTGTGTTACTAGAGTAGTATATAATTGTTTACCATTTACCTAACTTACCAGAGTGGCTTAAGTATGTCTCAAACCTGTAAGCTTAGTTTATTGGATTGATATCTAAAATATAAATTTCTATATAATGTTGATGTTATGTTCAATACTTTTATACTAAGTAACCAACCCACTGAAGTCCGCCGTATTTATTTTGTTGATAATGTTGGCTTCTTTGTTAATCTGGAACTGCTCTTAAACTCTTAGTGTATACGTTTAGTTTGTCACCGAGTAGTGTCCTCAGCACTTTATGTTTTAATTATCGTATTCTGTATTCTCCCCCACAACATGATTTTAAACGCATGGGAAACATCATTGTCACATGTCACAAGCGTTGCAAGATTGACAAATTGAAAAACGTCAAACAAATCTCCAATAATTACTACCCAATTTTCAACATCACTTGGACTTCCACTCTCTATGCCTACTACCATGAAGTTTGTTTCTATAGAATTCATCATCATCTGTTTATTGATTTCAAGCTCGCATAAGACACAATGACGAAAATCTAACTGTGGCAGGTAATATCTTAACATGAACTGGGAAAGCTTATTTAGCTTATACATACAATCACAACGCCCAGTGGCACAGTCGAAAAACTTTTCTTTCGAAAAGTTTTCCGGATTAAAGCGGGCATGGAACCCACACTCTTTGGATCGATACCGTTAAATGGTTGACGGTTAGTTACACTAACAACACGGCTATAAAGCCCACCATAACTTGCAAAGGAAGACGACATTTCTACCCTATTGCTTGAAAAAAGCTCCATCGATCCTTTCTTTCGTTAATAACTTCGTCAAAATAATCCCTCTGCAATGCTTTTGTCTTACGATATCTGATCCACACTGATAATTGTTTCAAAAAATAAATCAGTTTTCAATATCAATGTGAAAAGAGCAACGCTGAAGAGAAAGCGATGATTGCAAATATGCTAGATGATGACAGTTTGACCAATTTTTTAAACGTTTCTGTGTTTTTTTTTCGGTGATATTGCGTAATTTTAATATGAATTATATGGAACTGTTTAAGTCAAAAACTTCGAATCAAGATTTCACGAGATTCCTGCTAGAGATTTTTTATTGGACTTGAGCTGCAGAATGACTTCAGGAATCGAGCCCTGTACTCAGTTTTGGATTTTTTTTATAATAACGGTCTGTTGAGGCACCGAGCTTCATAGTTACGCAGAATATACGCAATATCAAAACTGAGTTAGAACAAGTTTGATAAACAAAGATATCTTCTGGAGCAAAGCAGGGTTCAACCGACTGACTTCATTCAAACTGGAAGCATTTGTACAAAGGTTCAATAAAAATCTAGTCAAATCGGCATTCCACCATGGGATACCTCTTGTAGTCTTCACAGACCACAATGACAAGCTTCTTCGAAAGCTTCCACAATGTAGGACGTTTAGTCGCAACCAATTCAGTATAGGTAAAGTGATTTAGTATTTAGTTTTTTATCCGTGAATTTGCATAGTTTTTTTAAGCGTTTTTAAGCGTTCAACTTCTTAAATAATATCTGAACTGCATTAGAACCATAAGCAATAAAACAGATATTTGGTCATTTTCAATTATACACATGTTGTCATAAACGCTGGGGACGGTGAAACTTGTAAGAACCGCCATTCAAATAAAAAAGGGTTCGAATCAGATCACTAGTACGTTCACCACCCTGAAATGTATAAAGTTATGACAATTATTCGGGGAAAATTCACATGCTTAAAAATACTACTAATTGCTTACAATCTTAGTGCAAGTAAAGGATTATGGTACCTAAAAGTGTTCATATTTTTGTTGTCTCCTACCAGCCTGGCACATCATGAAAAGATGTAAACCAGAAGTCTCTTATTAATTAGAGCAAGGTTTTTGGAAGCGATAAATTATTCACGTCCGTGTCCTTACCGCATGACCTATTTTGAAGCCCCGGAAGGCATTTTGAACATAAACTTTAATCCGCTGGTTGGCAACCTTCCAACCAGGAAATGCTCCATTTTAAGCGAACCATATCGTTTTTCTGTCAACATATTCCTCCGCCTTCAACCGTTTGTTGAGCTCAGCTACTGACTTCGGTATGCAATCTTGGTAGAAAAAAAAACCGATAAATAAACGCTAATTATTTACAGAAGCCACTTGACGCGGTTTAACTCATCGAAGGGAGAATTTGGCAGTGAAGGCGAGGCACTCAACGCAAACAATCAGGAAATCAGACCTGAGAGCCAATTAAACGCACGAAACCAGTTGCTGCGAACATCCATGTACCGACCTCCTCTACACACTTTCGAATGTTTGCAATGTGCGCCAAAGAGCATGTCTGCCAATCAAAAAAAAAAATTAAAACATGGAGCTTTACTCTGCTTGGGATCAAGAAAATAAAATGATGGTTGTGCAATTTTACAACATTTTTTTATGATATGTAGATTGAGTAAAAAGTATTTCAGCCATGTTTATCAACATTTCAAGTTAATATGTACAAGAGCTCGAGTAATGTTATTGTAATGAATGGAAATGTAGGATTCAGAGCACAAGCGACTACCTTGAGTGACGATCTACTGCAGGAATGGATGTTCTATGAATCGTTGCCGCCAGTGTTATATCCTTTTGGTCTGTTCTCAACCTAAATTGACCTTGAACGAATTATTCGTTCAGGGCTATTTCGATGCCAAGCCTAAGTTTTCTTCGGTTCTATACTGACAATCCAAACATATGCGCGCAACTTTTGCTGGGATGTCTGTCTTCAGCGAAAAGCACTTCACCTCTATTTTTTTTCGAAGATATTTCTCAGAGATCACCACCGTACATAAATATACGAAACTAATGACTTTCCACTTTATGAGCTAACTGTTGTTGTAGCAAGGTGCTATGTACGAATCGGAAATAGGCTCCACTGCCGACATAGAAACAGCTGCAATAATCACTATCCTCTTCTTTTTCTGGGTTGTTCGGCGTTTTCCAAGACCATGTGGCTGAAACCAAATGATATCCACAGCAGCCACTGGATAGTTTGATGTGTGCTACACTGACATTCACGTACATAAAAATCACAGAAAGAAAAATTCGTTCTCCTTGCACTAATAAGCACGGTGGAATTTATTATAACCTTTAATTCGATTAATCTTCGCCACAACTTTCCACCAGCTTTGAGGTTGCCTATATTTCATTCAATTTCGAGGCACAATAATTCATCATCGTCAGCAACTGAGCGTCGAAGATCAACCAACCGTCACCAAACGAACATCATTCAGAAACACTTAGCGGTCAAACTCATGAAATTTATAAGAGAGACCTTGAATCAGCTTATTCTGGGATGATTTATTTTTCAGGACCAAATACTTCACACAAGATTGGCAATTAGTACAAACTATTCTTCGAAAATTCATGCGTACTAATAACTTCCACCTACTGCTTTTCTACAGCATATTGATCACTTCACAGCGCACTGTTTCACTCACTATTGGACCGCTCCGTTGCGCGAATCGACAGCGAACTGAATTTAGCGCGGATCGCGTGAATTACAACCAGCCGGTAAAAGGAGGTTTGCCTCAAACAACCAGGTGAAGATCGAGCACGATCGATTTGTGAAGTTGTGAGAGGGAGCACCAGGTGCAGAGAAAGAAAGCTTATGCTACCAGTGCCGAGCACCTCAAGTTTCCTACTGATAGGTGATGGAATTGATGCGTGTTTCCGCGATCTGCCTTTGCCGCAGCTTAAGTTCAACGTAAACAGAGAGACTTTGGCGATCGCGAGAGCAAAGAAAGGCAACATACACGCGTGGTAAGACGGTGAACGGAAAAAAGTACTGAGAGTGAGTTCAAGTTTTAACGGCTGTGGGTTACTTTCAATGTTGCTAGGAACTCAAAAGCTGTGGCTTGTTGAAACAAAGCTCGAATGGAGGAACAAAAAAAGCACAAGTGTTGCCGGTCAACATTTTTATAAATTGAATATTCAGATTAGATATTAGATAGCTGAAAGAAAGTTAAGCTTCATTTCGAAAAATATTTTTTGCTTAGACTAAAAATAACTTAAATATTAACAACTACCTAACTTAAATAACTTAAATATTGTTTCTCAGAAAGTCATTCTCAATTTTGTAAGTGTTATACCGTAAATTAGGGTGAAATTGATCACCGTGTCACGCGACGTTATTTTTCACTAATAGTGTACCGATATTAATACAATTTTTAGCGTATTAATGTTGTTTGTCTTCACTATTGTTGAATTGTATGTTGTGAAGTTTTCTGTATTGAAGAATGTTTATTTATTTAAAAAAATATGTAAAAATCCAGAATCAAATTCGGTGTGGTACGGACAAACATCCATAAACTTTTAGTTCTAAGCTAGGATTTAGAAATGGTGTCATCGGCACAGAAAGAAAATATGAATAATAGCCGAAGCGCAAATTATTATGTTGCAGAAAAACTTCCTGCGTATTCACACATTAATACGAATGCTTTCAATAAGTTTTTAAGCGGCATTGAGCTTGATGCTATGATTTTTATGGTTTAGGGACAAAATGTCGAAAGACAAAACGTCGAAACCCAAAACGTTGAATCCCAAAACGTCGAAAGAGACAAAACGTCGAAGAGACAAAACGTCGAAAGCAGTCATTAAGCGTTGCCAATGAAAAAATAGTTGCGATGCAAACGGTGTTGGAAATAGCAAAAATTCAATTTTTCATCAGAGTAAGCATGGGCTCCGATGAAAAATCGAAAATTATCAGAAATGTCATTTCTGGTCAGAGAAAAAGCAAAGCAGCACTTCGAGAGGATGATTGAAAATTAAGCCTGAGGTAAAAGTAGGTAAGCTTTCTTTCGTTTTTCTTCTGGACTCACATAACGACAGATGAATGGTCCTTGGCAGTGAACAATACTAACTTTATTTCTACTAGGTACTCGTAGACGAACAAAATTTCCTTTCCACCAAAGCAAAATGAATGTGGGATCTCCAACAATTTTGTATATTTGGGGCGTAAGCCTTTCGCTTAATATGGTTATACTTAAAAAAATCTTTTTTATCTAAATAAGCTCAATTGTTTAATTATTTTTTAAGTTAAAAAACTTCTCAAATATCAATACAGCAATTGTTAGAAGGAGAATTGAATTTTTTTCTGGTTGAGCCATCTGCTGATAAATAGTGTAATATTTATTCTTATAAAATAAACTCATTCTTTTATAGATTTAGTGACATCAATTTGATCAAATTCACAACTGGATTTAGGACATTAACATGATTCTTTTTTCTTTAAAAATTGACTCATTATACTTTCAAACAAGAACAATTGATTCAATTTATTATTTTGCTTTTCGGGAACAGAAATTCTTCATTAAAATACAGTAAGTTTTTAATATGTAGTATTGAAATGACTTCTATACATTTGACGCACTGATTTATTTGTAGAGCATGTATATTGTTATATCGTATCAACTACAGATAGTAAGAACAATGCAAGCGGAGGGGGACGGACCTGGTGTAGTGGTTAGAACACACGCCTCTCACGCCGAGGACCTGGGATCGAATCCCATCCCCGAAATAGTCACTAAAAAAATCAGTGACGACTTCCTTCGGAAGGGAAGTAAAGCCGTTGGTCCCGAGATGAACTAGCCCACGGCTAAAAATCTCGTTAATAAAGATAGAAAAAAAAAAAAAAAACAATGCAAGCATCAATTGATAGTTTCATTTCAAAACACAACCCTTGCAGCCTCCTTCCAAAGTTTTCCTGAAAATACACTTCGATGAGAGACTCTAATAATCATTTTATAACCTGAAGATTATTCGAGGGAGTTAGAAACAAAGGGATGTAAGTGTAAGTGTTGGACGAAAAAAATCACCCAAAAATACCATTGAAAAGTTTGGAAACTATTTTTTTTTAAGTTTTTTGTATATGAAACTGAAAACCGACCAAAATGTCATTCGCACCCTTCTGCGTTTGGGCCCCTCAATAAAAAAAAAGTGATAACATGGAAAAATCATATCTTTAGCTACTCTAACTGTTCTAAGCATTGTTTAGTTTTTGGATATTACGTTATATTTTAATCTATTTCCTTCGTATTCCTTGTAAATGGATGGACGTTTTGTTGGACATACACCCGATTCTGTTTTTGCACGGGGGATGCGTACCGTGCCAAAAAAGTTTTCAGTTCAAAATTTCAAAAACCGTGTAAAAAAAGTAACACCATTTCTCGACGTTTCATGCAAAAATAAGGTTTTGGCGAAAAATTTTGTATGGAAACTTTTTCTGCACGGCCGTGTAAAAAACTCCGCGCAAAAACAGAATCGGGTGTACTCTTTTTTTTTTTCTTTTCAACGTTTTGTCATTTCGACGATTTGAAATTTTATCGTTTTGACGTTTTGTCCTTTCGACGTTTTGGCTTTCGGCATTTTTTCTTTCAACATTTTGTCTTTCGACGTTTTGTCCCTTCGACGTTTTGTCCTTTCGACATTTTGTCCTTTCGACATTTTGTCCTTTCGACGTTTTGGCATTCGACGTTTTGGCATTCGACATTTTGTCTTTCGACGTTTTGTCACCCAACCGATTTTTATTCTATTACTATCGTAATTTTACGTGACTTAGCTGAACCTATCTTACGGTCACTTGTAAATCAAATATTTGGTCAGCCATATTGAAAACGAGTCGATAAGTGCTTGTTGTGTTTTCAGATTCGTTTCGAGTTTTAAAATTAAAACACGTACTGAATTATATATAGTGGAACAGTAATTAGCTAAAAAAACACACTCATTGCTGAATGGATGTGAGAATCCGCAAGATTTGTGCCATCGGAATTTTTATCCTTGCCGTGATCGTGGAAGCAGCAGGCAATCGCAATTGAATCATCACTACCCTTTAAGGTGAAGATGAATCGAAGCCAAACCTCAAATTTTCTAGAGCATAAATCTAGAGAACCAAACATCCGTTTAAGCTGAAAACTTAATCGATTAGACACAAGCTGGTGGTGACCAATCGATTATGTTTTCAACTTAAACGGGTGTTCGGTTCTCCAGATTTGTGCTTTTAAAATTTTAAGGTTTGAATTCGATTAATCTTCACCTTAAAACACCATTATTTGACAGAGATTATACTGAATAAAGAGTCTTTACAGAGAGAACGGTGTTTGTTTTCTATTCATGACCGGAAGACCCACTAACGCCTAACCGGCTTATTTTTCGAAAGTTCTCAAAACTAAAAATTCGTGTGCTCTACTGAATTCAAATCACATTAAAAGAGAAACCTCAAAATCTGAGCCAAAAATATTAACATTTAGAGGTGGCGCAAGCGTCTTGAAGGTGAATTTTCAAGTTATAAAAAATGACCTACAGTGAAGCAAACATAACTTTCAGAGGCGTCGCGTGGCCTAATTATCAACCTGTGCACTTCTAATTTAAGTCGAATTCGTTTTTGAACCTAGGTTGGAACTGGCGCAACCTGTTCTGAACCACAGTTTCAACCCCAACCCGATTCAAGTTCGACCGAACTACAATTTGCTTGACGTTGGTTTATTTATGTGTTAATAACCGACCCAGTTCCTAAAAACGGAAACAACATTAGTGTCATTTTATATATGTCATTATTTTTTTTAGTCTTTCAGTTGATTAAAAACATTCATGATAGCAGATGCTAATCGGGTTGTTTAGTTTTATTTTTTTCACTTTTTCAATTTTAACGATTAGTCATCATTATGGGGAAATTGTAAAATTGCATATGACAATAATTCAAATTATGCGGGTCATCAATTTTGGTTTATAAAGCACTGGATTCTAAGTAATGTTGCAATATAGAGTTTGTGATCATAATCCACATATTTTTACATGGAATTAATACAAGATCGTTCGCTTCGTGTACTTGGTGCACGCATCAAGAAAATTGCTCGCCTTCAAACCACACCACAAGCGTTATACTGACGATGACGGTAAGGAGGGCACGACCGCTTTTGAATTCATTTTCTGATTGTCATCTGATTGACCATCACAAGTACCACCGCGCTAATACTGTATGCTGGAAGCGAGGTTCTTAACCAGTATTGTACAAAAAAACGCGCGGGCCCTGGGTCTCAAACTTACAGAAACATCTTACCGTCAGCCGTCTAAAAAATCACGCCAGTACTCCACACCACAAGCGTGGTGATGTTGAAAGCGTGAAGGAAAAAAGAGAGCAAGCAAAATGGATCTCTCTCGTGGATTGATTTGTCTCTTGTCTCCCCACCGCACGCTCACACAGATTGATGTGGCAAGACTGTGCACCGGCCAGAGTTGACGCTTTGGCTACTTACACACTGGCATTTGTAGTTCAAAAAACATTCTACCACATATACAGAATTGTGTGTACGACGAAAGGCAACGCGTCTCCCGATGAGAGTGCACACGTTGGGTTTCATCGTCACAGCAGCAACGTGTAGCGTGGAACAAAGTGTTGCGTAGCATGCATCGCACTGAGCGCGTAGGGAAAATTAGGGCACAGACCTCGCGCCGCACCAAACAGCTTTTGCATTTAATTTGAATAGCAAAAATATAACAACAAATATTTTGAAAGGTGAAAATTGCGATGATCAATGATTAAGATAATTGAAACAGGCTAAATTTTATTGAGAGAATTAAAGAATCGTACTTCAATAATAGTAGAAATTGTAGGTTGTTATGATGAACGATTTGCCACCTGTGCAGTGCACATGTTGCACATGTGGACGCGACGCCTCTGATAACTTTGTTATTTTCAACCAATTTCAAAACTTTTAGCACCAAATCTTTTTACATGTGCTTGAAGCAATTTTAGTTGTTTTCAAACCTTCCATACAACACATTTTTCTTAAAAATTATTTTAACCAAGCTATTCGACAAAAACTACCCAAAAACATGATTTTTTTTAATGAAAAAATCAAATTTCTTCGGATTATTAAATTTTTTTCCCCGGAAATTGCATTTTTATATAAAACTTAAATTTATAAAGCATCTTGCCTTAATAAATAGTTGAAGAGTGCATATATTTTTAACAATATGCAAACATATTTTTGTTTTAAAATTATTTAAAAAAATGTTGCAATGTCCTTCTCAAAGGCTTAACAAATGAGAAAAACCAGTTTCAGCTTTAGAGATAATATTTAAGTGGCAAAAATTTAAAAGAACTGGCATTTTTCGTTAAAAAATCGTGTTTTTGTGCAGTTTGTGCTTAATAACTTGGTCAAGTCATTTTTTTAGTGAAATGTGATGTATGAAAGGTTTGAAAACAATTGAAATAGCTTCAAAAGCATGTAAAAAGAGTTGGAATCGGTTAAGCAATCATGAAGTTATGGCCAAACGAAATTGAAATTAGTTTTAACTAAAATCTGTTTTGATTTTAGACAAATTTGATGTTCTACAAAGTTCTCATAAATTTAATTTTGCAAGTATGGATGCTAAAAGTTTTAAAATCGCTTGAAAAATAACAAAGATATGTGTACTTCACTGAAGGTCATTTTTTATAACTTGAAAATTCACCTTCAAGACGCATGCGCCACCTCTAAATGTTAATATTTTTGGCTCAGATTTTGAGGCTTCTTTTTTAATGTGATTTTAATTCAGTAGAGCACACGAATTTTTAGTTTTGAGAACTTTTGAAAAATAAGCCGAACCCTACTAACCATTCATGTGAATAAACGGTGTATTGTATTATTTTGTGCGGATGCCCTTGGTCCTTCAAGATCGCTATCGAATATAGGCCTAAGAATCTACAAGCGTAATTAATTATCAATAAATGCTTTTTTATATGTGGCACGATAGTACTGGAATGTAAGTACAAACTTATCATTCCACGGTGAAAACTCTTCTTCAAATCATAATGAAGAAACTTGCTGAAGAGAGCACTTCAATCCGACGGATCCGAGTTCGTTTGTCATTATTTTGCTTCATATAGGATTATAGCCCTGTAAACACATGCAAAAATCCCAAACAAAATAAGCTCAAAAGGAATTTGTTTCTTCAGTATCATCCTTCATTAAGATTTGAAGAATGAGTTGTCACCATGAGATGATAAAATTATACTTACATTTCAGCACTAACGTATTTTGAACATTTTAAAAAAATTCTCCATAGTAATTTCCATAGAAACCTACCTGGCTCCCATTGAATCACCATCGAAAAATCTAAAAAATTCACACAACTCTATTTTTTATGGTAAGGATGGTGCGGAAGATATGGGAGATAGCATTTTCTAACATTTTCACATTTTCAACAGCCCTACTATTCATATTAGTAAACGAAGTATTGTATTGAGTTGTGTCGATGTTTTTGGACTTCCACGGTTTCCAACGATTTTCACCAACCAGGGGTCGCCTTCTTGGATTCTACAATGGTGATGGATTTCAATTTTTGTCCCTCTAGGTGCCCGTTCCAAAAATACCTATATTGCATGGGGTTTCTACCGGAGGTCATTCCATTACATAATTTCCCACAAAATTGTCTAAACTCAATTTTCGCATTTCGTATAAAAGTGACGTAAATTGAATTTACTTCGTAAGACGTAAATTAAGTTTGCGTAAATTGAGGTTTTAGTGAGAACCATTCCCTACACAAGAGATGTGCATTTTTTGTAACATTTTTTTTAATTTCTAGTCGTATAACAGCCTTTGACTTGCCAAAATCTTATCAGTAAAATGATTATGGAGATGTTTCTTCTAAAGTTATCACTTTCAACTTTGACAGGGCGGGACGAACCTGGTGTAGTGGTTAAGAGAGCTCGGCTGTGCGAATCTCGGTTTCTCGATTTTAACCGAGACTCAGTTAACAATTTGTCCGGTTGCTTAGCAACGAAGTACGATTAACTGATACTCGGCTTTTATTTACTGAGATCCCAGGAAATTTATTTGACGACTTCTCGGCTGTGAGGATCTCGGTTAAAATTACCCGAGATTCGGCATTCTAAATTAAGTGTGCACGCCTCTCATGCCGAGGACCAGTGATCGAATTCCTTCCCCGAGATAGTCACTTATGACAAAACGTTATAGTTAAGGCTTCTTCCGGGCTAGCCCATGGCTAAAATCCTCGTTAGTAAAGATAGAAAAAAAAGTCTTCGACAGGGATGAACCAATCACCATTCTAGAACAGCGCCACCTTCACTTTCGAGATTTCCATTAGATTTTTAATAGTCTGTGACTTAACTAAACTGATGTTCTAGTTTTTTGTTCAGCAAAATTGCTATTTTATTGGTTCATCAAAAACACAAATGTGGACATACTCTAATACAAGCTTCCCCAAATTATAACTTTTTGGTTTGAAACTCTGTTGTTAATGGCAGTTTGTAGAAGACTTTATATTTACTTTTTAGTCTTTATGTAAAAGAGGGGTGCACATCTGCTCAAAGATTCGGATCCCAGCAAATTTGGGATGGGAACGTGCGTGACGTGGGGACGACCTGTACCAACAGGAGGGTTGTTAACTTGGGATTAACGTCAACGCCGTTGCGTTGATTTTAGTGTCTGTTAGCATCAACGTCAACGGGTTGCGTTGATTTAACGTCAACGAACACCGCTAATAAATCATTGATCGCGTATTTCACTTGCAGCTTCTTTGAAAATGTGTTTGAACATCAAAGTACCGTCTTGACTCATATTCCGAACACTTAAGGCCAACAGTGACTTCAAATGCAACTCATTGGCATAAATTGACAGATATTTGTGTAAATTTTAATTTCTTCGCAAATTCTTACTGTTAGCTATTGGGTGTACCTATAATAATGTTGATTTAATAAGTTTTAGTATTGTTTTCACGTTAAAGTATGGAACAACATTTTGATTCAAATGCCGAACACTATGCTCATTCTGTCTCATATTCCGAACACCTTGATTCAAATTCCGAACAGCACGAATAAATCGTAGTCAAATGAATAATTTCGCAAATAAATTTATCGGAGCTTGTCCTACTGGTCTCAAACTAGAGAATCATCACTACTCCCGCGATATAAATTAAAATGGAGACGTTAGAATTGAATTGCAATTGACTGCCATTTCCTTGTTATTTGGTGACATATTTCAGCGAAACATTTCAACCAAATCGCCATACAAAAACCGAGTGTTCGGAATATGAGTCTGTTCGGAATTTGAGACAACACGGTACACATGTAGACATATTCATCTTCATTCTGCACATTCTGTAGCCAAAAGTAAGTCTGTTTAAATATGTCAGCGCGTTTTCTTTCGAAGCCCGTACAATTGTGCAAATTTACCTCTGGATGGGTCAAGAGTAGTAGTTGTAACCAGCATGTTGCTACCGTACCTTCTACTCAGCTATCACGCAATTCAAGGTGACCGCGCATGATATTGTTCACCTGTTCAACTGATCCGTCTTGCCACCCTACCGATTGTCACTGCCAGGAAGCCAGCAGAATTCCACATTCCCAATTTATGGAACGAATACTCCATCGAAATCGACTGGAGGTCAGCCAACATTTCACTAAACCAAACGAAGTGAGCTCTATCATGCTCTTTCGGATTATTCCAAACAAAAACCTACAAAAGGCGAAACTTAAAATGCTGAAATGCTTAAAATGCTGTTTTAAATCGTCTTCTTCTTGGCATTAACGTCCCCACTGGGACAGAGCCGGCTTCTCAGCTTAGTGTTCTTATGAGCACTTCCACAGTTATTAATTGAGAGTTTTCTATGCCTTAGTTGCCATTTTCGCATTTGTATATCGTGTGGCAGGTACGATTATAATCTATGCCCAGGGAAGTCAAGGAAATTTCCATTACGAAAAGATCCTGGACCGACCGAGAATCGAACCCAGACACCTTCAGCATGGCTTTGCTTTGTAGCCGCGGACTATAACCACTAGGCTAAGGGCTGTTTTAAATAGAGCTCGTAAATTGTTGTAATGCACCAATGCCTGTTTTTGTCCCTGCTTTTCTTACTTTACTTTGATGCAAATCCTTATTCCATACGAAATTCTTCTTAAGACGAAGATGAATTGAAGCCAAACCTAAATTTTTTTATGGCAATTTGATGACCAATTGATCATGTCTTCAGCTCAAACGGATGTTCGGTTCTTTAGATTTGTTCTCTTGATAATTTGAGTTTTCGTTTCGATTCATCTGAGTTAAAATTGAGTATGAAAATTTTTAAATCTTTACCTCAAGAGATGCTGTAGCTCTCAGCTATCATCAACAGTACCATGACCATGCTTTGATCAACTAGTTTTTTCGGACTATGAGGCCGTGTGTACTAAGAGGCCCGCCTCAAGTTAACGTAAAAAATAACGAAGTCATTTACGTTAAATTAATGCTAAACGTTGACCTTATCTTTAATCAACTGTTCGAAAAAAATAACGAAAGACCCAGTTACAGTTAACGTCAACGAATCAACAAAACGGCGTTAATCGTTAATTAACGTTAACAACTAACAACAGTTTGTTGTTTTTCTCCAAAAGCCATATCAGCTCTTTTTCCTCTTCCTCGAAGTAATATTATTGTATGGAGATTCCGAAATGTTCAATAGATTACTATATTTTGCTGGATCTATCACTGTAGCTCTTAAGATAAAACAGTTTTGAGTCAGTTTCTCAGATTGCACTTAAACTTTAAAGGCATAAATCTTGCGAAGAAAGCAACCCAAGGCTTTGTGCACTAACAGAAAGCTTAAAATAAGAAGATCAGAAACGTTTGCCAAATATTTCTCCAGTTTAGTGCCTTTGAAAACTTGAGTAGGCCAACAAGTCGGCCATTGTGGAGGCCATCTTTGGATTCTGAGATGTTTCACCATAAAGCAGGACCTAATTAAAGGCTGTTTGCTAAAACCTGTTAAATGCGTTTGAGATAGAAAAGATAATGCCCAAAATATGACAGGGTCCATAGTCTTATCAAAGATAAAAAAACTCAATCATGTCCAAACATTATTGAGTTTATTCCTAGGTCTATTCCCTAAAATTAAACGTCCATAAATGACGTGGCATTTTTTGGCAGATTTTTGACACCCTTTTCCGCTATCGTATCCTATTTTCCTATAGCTTATACATGGTTCGTTACACCATCGTTGACTCCTGCTACATCATTTATGGATGGTCACAAACAAAGAACGTTGACTGAACTAATATTGAAAAACTTGGTGCAGAAAAAGTCTACTCCAACTCAATATCAAAAAATGTAATTCAATAGTATTGATTCGAAAATATGTAACACCTCCAATTGAAGTATTTTTTGGAAATCAAGTGGTACAGAAGTGTAAAATTGTAAGGGATTTGGGCAAAATCCTAGACTCTAAACTCACTTTTGTAGAACATTATAATTCCATAATAAACAAAGCAAACAGAATGCTTGGCTTCATTAAGAGGTTCAGTAACAGTTTTAAAGACCCATATACTGCCGTGAATCGCAAGTCAGTCCCATCTGTAAAAAGTAGGCATTGAGAAAATGTGAAGTTTTCAAACTCGTTTTTCATACGAATATTCAAAAATTTCCAAACGATTGGAACATGTTCCAATCCTTATGAAACTTTCACTACGATATCTTTCCGAGAAAAATATAAGGATCATCGAAACAAGTTACATTTTTGTGCTCCATGGTGCGAAAGTCTGTAGTGGGACTGATATGCGATTACTTTTCATTATGGGACAATTTGACTTGCCGTTTTTTCCTATTTTTTCCAAACAAGACTCTGCTGCACTTCTTTGTCAATTAAATTTCTACACACTCTCTCGGAATTTAAGAACAAGAAAATTATTTTCAGAAAAATCATGCAGAGCGCATTATGCTCAAAACGGACTAATAAACCGTATGATGCGTCAAGGGGCCCAGATAGCCGTAGCGGTAAACGCGCTGCTATTCAGCATGACCATGCTGAGGGTCGTGGGTTCGAATCCCGCTGGTCGAGGATCTTTTCGTAAAGGAAGTTTTCTCGATTCCCAGGGCATAGAGTATCTTCGTACCTGCCACACGATATACACATGCAAAAATGGTCAATCGGCAAAGAAAGCTCTCAGTTAATAACTGTGGAAGAGCTCATAAGAACACTAATCTGAGAAGCAGGCTTTGTCCCAGTTGGGAAGTAACGCCAGAAAGAAGAAGGAAGAAGCGTCAGTATAATGCACATTGCAAATTCATTGGCATTACTATGTCCAAATAGCAGCTTGAAACACGACTAAAGAACAATAGAAGTAATCCATAGCATGTAAGAAAGTATTGTAATTATTGTATGTAGTCTACCTATAATTGACGAAATAAATAAATAAATAAATATCACATCCAACATTGGAACATTCTATGATGCCATGTTATTAGGGAAAAGAAGAGGACTTTGCAACTCTTTTAAGTAGGTATTCAACTAATCACAATTTCCAGTTATGGCTAAGGCGTGGCCACAGCAGCTCTCGACTGTTGAAGGATGCATCAAACTTGTCCAACAGCTCATGATAAATTTGAAAACCCTAATTGATTGACGGATAGGAAGGAGTAAACCTTTTTGGATGATATTGACACCTATTATGCATCGTAGCTGCTTAACACTAATTTAATGTCAGAAATTCAAAAAACATTTGAAATTGCTAATAAGTCTTTAGTTAGAAGATAAAAAAAAATGTCTATTGATAAAAACGGAGTAATCTGTTGAAGAAAATGGGAACGTATAAAAATCGGAGCGACACTAAAGCGGAACATACATCTAATCAAAATTGACTTAAATAGCTTTTACCTAAAAGATATTGGGGTGTGCGCGAAGCATCATCAAAATTGAATGTCAAAATTTGTATTTATATTTTCAAAAGGATTTTCACCCGAAATTATGAATTCATTGACTTAAATGTCCGGTACTGGGAGATCTCCTCCTATTTGCAATTGCCATTCTCAACACTGCCTCTGAACATTTCTAAAGTCATTATTAGCTTTCTTCGCTATTTATCGATATTTTGCAGTTATTATCGTGTGACAAGCACAAAGACACACTACACACTTTGAATTAAATGTCGAATCTCGGCTTTCTGAAACCGAGATCCGCACATCCGATCGCTCAGCATTGATCTTGGTTTACTAGTTGAAACTGATTAACTCGGTTTGCGTTGATGTGTTCAACTACTGATATAAACTGACGTTATACTCAAAACTGAAATATCAGCAAAAAAAAAATCAAAACTGTGCTGTATTTATTTAACATAATTTAATGTTTTGATAACAGTGTTCGTCTCCGGTAATTCATAAAGAAGTATTCAATGATGTAGTTTGTTAATATGTCATTTCATAGACATAAAGTGATGCAACTGCACTTTGATACCCATTTGAATTGCCTGTTCCGAATGCGACAAAAAATTAAGTTATGGTTATTGAGTACTAAAATAAACGCAAAATAAATATTTATCTATACAAAATTTACGGTTTATTTATAGCAAGCCTCTATAATCCCGTTTCCATAATTTTACATTATTTCGCATCAAAATCACAGTATTTTTACACTTTCCAATGGTAAACATAAGACCGATGAATGTTTTCGTTTATAAGGCAAAACAATATGGCGGTAAAACAAAATACTGAGAATCTCAATAAATTTATTGATAAGCCAATAAGTCGGCATTTTCGATAGCTGCATTCGGTTATAAGGTGGTGTTCGGTACGCTGAGTGGCCGAGTAACGGATGAAAAATCAAATGAACCGAGAATTCAGTTTTATAGATTGCCGAAATTCGGTTACGATAAGTTTTTAGCTGATTTATCAGCAAATAGTCTAGATGCCGAGATAATTCAACAATTTGAAATGCCGAGCTCGCAAATATTTTTTAAGTGTGTATGACAAAAGAGCTCAAGAAAATTTAGTTTGCGGAAAGTTCCTCGTGTGTGGGATTTGTGTGGGATTCGAACCCGCGCTTCTTAGCACGGTCTGGAATAGCTACGCTATGGTTATTTGACCCCTATTGATAATGTCATCCAAGAGTCCGAGCTGCCGTCCTACTATTATATACATAACATAATTTTCAACAAAAGTTCATCAACCTAACAAGCATGTCGAATATCGACAGAGTAAAAAACAAAATAATACAATAAATGGAAGTGTCGGTAGTTTCTCGATTTTTAGCTCTTGTGCCCTTGCCCTTCGTCAAAGACCGCTGTAAAAGAACACACTCCCTTGACGGAAACAATAAATCAGACCATGCGGGTAAGCTTCACGCGGTATCCGTAATATAAAGTGATTTTTCATGACCGTGTTGCTTGAGCCCCCAAACTCAGGTAGAACGAAGCGTTTCCTCCGAATGGGAACCGAATCTGAACACATTGGACCAAAGAAGCCAACATAACTGTATCTGGCCAACCAACTGAGAAAGTAAGTTTTTTTGTTGTGTTCTTGGCTCCGGACACCACACCCCGGCACGCGGTCGATTCAGATCTCGAGCGAGACGATCCGAGATAATTAAAAACGTGAAGGTGGCGCGAAGATGCCATCACCATTAGGGTGGTACTGTTCATCGCCCATACGGTTTTAGTCAGAACCAAGCACATTTGGTCTCAATTTATAAGACGATGGCAATTACTATGAGAAAATGAAGTTTTGAGTTCATTGGTATTTTGTTTGCCAATAAGAGTAGGGTTGGACAAAAGTTCGACCTTAGTGGAGTAATCAATATTTTCAAAAAAAAATAAAATATCAGTTATATGTATGGGAACAATTACCACACAATCGACTCTTCTTGGTTACACTTTTGCAGAACAAACTTATGTCAAAATATATATTCATTCGAACTTGTGACCCATCGGTGTGGCAAGAATTCGAATTAGGGTGGACAAAAAGATCACATCCACAAAACATCAATGTTTTTATGACAAAAATACCTTTTACTAGCCGTAAAATTACGTTTGCATATAAAACTAACTAATTTTTGGTTTACCCGTAACGCGGGTAGATCACCTTTTCGTGGTGCGTTACGGGGTAAGATCTACCAACCCTAGTCTCATCTTGTTTTTTGGGTAATATGAGATTAGGCTCGGAGCTGGTCAGTCCCGGGACTATACTTGAAGCCAGGATATCAAGGACTCACGTGGTAATTCAAGGACTCACGTGAATCTTGATTACTGAACAAATTTTCTAGCTTGATTCGGTTTTGCTGTTAGAACAAAGCCTCTTTTTTCTAGTACTTTTCTGGGACTAAACTAAGAGCGAACATTGATGGGATCAGAGTTCCGTTGCATGACCAAATATCAGTAGTAACAATTTGGTTCCTTAGAAATTAAATCGATTATGTTTGCTAAGGGACGTGCCTTCGCTGAGATGTAAGTCTCTATGAACGGTGTTGATAGCGGGACCTTTCCATCACATTCGATTTTTACAAATCTCTGAGGAATCAAAACAATAGCTGTACAAAAACTGATGCATCTTAACCTATCAATGGAGTAAAGCGACATGCACTAGGGTAACCAATATATTTTGGACCCCTATGTATTTTGGACCCCCTGGGCCATTTTCCTGCAAATTTCCCAGTTTAAATCGAAAGACCAACTCAATTCGCATACCATTTGGAAAGATAGGGCTATTCGGCACTTGCATCAACCGTTTGTACATAGAAAATGTGTTTATTTTGTCTGAAATTAATTTAATTTAATCGGTTCATTCATACAACCGTTATAACACGTTACACATAGAAATTGAAGCCGTCAGAAAATTTTCAAATGTAAACAAAAACGTTTTTCAAATTTCTGCACTAAAAGCGTTAGATTTCTTCGGTTTTCCATTGTCAATTGATTGATTAGACTATGGGCAAGCATATTATACAACCAGTGTCGTGGACTTTGTCGCCAAACGATAAAAAATGCCGGGGTCCAAAATATATACTTTGAGGGTCCAAAATGTATTGGTGTGTCCTAAATAATGAAAAACAGTGCTTCACAATTCAATTATTTTCGACATTTTTTGGATCCTAAATGATCGTAGGGGCATTTTTACCTCGTAGGGGAAGATTTTCTCTACATTTTAGCATGTTCTTTGACTTGGTTACGCTGTGCAATTAATTAATTGGGACAAAAAAACTAAAATCACTTCCTTAGGGGGTCCAAAATACGACCGTTACCCTATACACTAAAGTTACGGGTAATGCCACAATAGATCTAATTAATGGTCGCAATAGCACATCTGAACAAAGAAACAAAAACTTCTGGTCAAAAATTTGCCTCCATCAGGATCAAAAACACAAAAATAACTGTTTCTTTCAAAACTATGGCCATATGTAAAATTTTGATTACTTTTTTCACACTTTCAGGCATATTAAGCTAAACTCATAGGTATTATATGGCTTTTAAGCTATAACTTTCTCAAATCTCAATCGATTTCTTTGGTTTTTGAGGTGACTTGAATAGTATTGCAACGACCGCAAAACTTATAATATTTGATTTGATTTAAGCAAGAAATCGTGAAAAAAAGAACTTTCGTTCCACTCGAACGTTTGCCCTACCTTACCTTGCATGTGAAAATTCATGTGCAGCGATTAGTAGTAACAATTATTTTTTGATCCACCCTAATCACCGTATTCGACAACCACCAGCATGTGGAAAGTCGTACCGTTTCAACAGTGAATGCATGGAAAGTTAGTTTTTAATAGCTTCTATTTGATTATCCCGGAAGTAGTAGTTTTTTTTATGGTGTAATTGATATCAAGTTAAATGATAGTATTCATTTATTCCAGAAGAAAATTGTCGTTGGAAATTAAAATTTGAAACCAATGTAGATATATGAGGATGCCCCATAATGATCAAACTTCAATTATCATAAGGTGATGATGGTGTAAAACACCAAACTTTGAATTTTCAAGTGCACAACTGGAGAATCTGTCAACAATTCGTGTTGAAAATCAATTAAATTGCTTGCTTGCTGGTGGTGACCAAGGGGATAAATTTTCAATGCGGAGCACTGTTTGACTCTCAAGTCGTGTGCTCTTGAAAATTTGAGGTGGGGTTTCGTTCTGTAATCACCTTAAGTAATACTATTCAGGTATGTCCATTTGCACCCCCAGAAGCTAAGGTGACAATTTCAATGCAATCCGTCATTTATAAGGGAGCGGGAAAGTTTGTACATGGGGATTTTTTTTATTTCCGTACGAGTTTGGGCCGAAAGGTCTCAGATTTTCATGAAACTTTTTCCACAGGCAGGGCTCATCAATATATGAATTAAAAAAATTGAGAAAAATTCAGGGTCGCCTACAAAATTTTTTTCAGTTTTTCTTAGCGGTGTAATTTTTTATGAAAAATATCATCCATTCCGACCTATACTTCATTCAAACCAATCTCATATCTTTTTTTTCACATGTTTTAGAAAATTTGCAATTGCTTTGATAAAAAATCTTTGTTTTTCCGATGCTTCGATTGAAATATGTGTTCTCAAAGAAAAGGCTTATATGGTAATTTTCCACAAAATTGGCCATAACTCAAAAACGAAAAAAAAAGTACATTTCAAAAATTTCAGCGATTAAAGCTTATGACATTACCTTCTCAAAAATATATTTCTGAAAGTTTTCCACTAATTGGAACATAGTTTTTCCGGCTTTTCTTTCCGAATTTTCTCAACGGTGGAAAATTTTGTGGAAAACTGTTTCCAGTTATTTTTTTTTTATTCCTGAGAAAATTTGCTTTCATGCTTTTCATAAAAAAAATCTTTCATTTTCATATAAATAAATCAGCTTCTGGATGTTTATTTGTAAATAATGCAAATCAAAAGTTATAAAAATCATGATTTCGTCATAGTTTTCAACAATTTTCTAGTTACGCGTGTTGAAAGAAGAAGTCATCAACCTTTTACTGATAAACTATTTAACAGTCAAAAATTACCTAAATGTAAAAAACACAACACTCGGAAGTCAAAATAAACGAATCGATTAGTTGCTTACTCCCACATAGACATATTTTGTGGGAAGTTAAATGATATCTTCAACTCACAAAGCGATAAGTTTATCTTTTGCTACTTTGATTGAAACACCACAACAAAACCTACCACCAAACACCAGATATGAATAATAAATGAAACAAAAACATTTTCCGAACCCTTTTAATTGGAATTCGTTCCCTCCTTCTGACATGTGAACTAAGACTAATTACTTTTCCATTCATGCCCTGCGATACAAAAAGAGTTTACCACCTGGAAAAGACATGCAAGATCTCAGCACAGACTATGTGATTGTTATCACGTTAGTCATTCGACAGCCTCTTACCAATGCGATAGATTTATGATTAAAGGTTGATGGCGTGTGGCTGTTATGGTGTGAATAAGATGAAATTGTTACACGTGCCTAGTAGCATTTAGAAGAATGTCAAAATGTTTAAACTATTTTTGAACCCTTGCCGGATGATCGGAAGGGTCATTGCTCTGAGATCAACTATAAATTACAACATGTACACAGGATCAATGTTGTAAACTACCTTGATATCAAATCCATGTACATATTTTGATCAAAACAAAGCATAGCACAAACTGACTGTACATGTCAATAGTTGCTACTCCGTGATTGATCGTAACTGGTACAAATTTCGCTTCGGGCGAATTGAATAAGAGATGGGACTTTCCGCTGATTCTCGAAGTGCACATTTTAGCAGAAATCATATTATTGATCAATAACAGCAACAGCCACGTTCTTATAGTCAATGAGGATGTGGAAAAGGAATGTTAATGAGTAATGATTGTTGCTTCTAGAGACCGAGAAAACCTCTGCATATCCACAATCGTTATGGGAAGGGTGTTTATTAAAGACGGAGGAAAAGTAACTTGGATCCACCTTTGATCGGTGATGCGATCCATTGGTGAGAAGGAAAATAAACGACTTATTAAATTCATGATACTTCTGATGCTCAAGAGATATTTTTTGATGCTTTAGAAAAGTATTGTATCCTGTCATATAGCAGAAACGAAAGATTATGTATGGAGATTACAGGCAAGTTGAAAATATAGATTCAATTAGAATTTTATCGTGCAATTCAAACCAATCTACAGGGGATAGGCAAAATTTTGCTTAAATTCAAATGCTTATAACTTTATGAAAAATGTATGAAATTGGATGCAACTGGAAGCAGTCGACAGCAAATTTGGAATAGTTTCAGGAATTTGATTAGCCATGCATATTCAGGTATCAGAAGGCCGGCTCCAGAGGCACGTTCCCCGCCATTTGGGAGATTTGTGCCATCGCCATATTTGAGCCTATTTCATCATCTACCCGAAGGGAGAGGAAAGGGAAGGGAAAGATGGGAGGAAATAGGAGTGGGGTCCCTTGAAGAGGGAAGATCGCATAAGCGAATTGAGAGCATGTAGCTCCATACCACAATGGGTTTGAACAGCGCCCTAAAAAGGACACTGCAAACGCATGTTTATGCTAGAGCCTATAGCTCATTACCACAGTGGGTTAAGGATAACAGAATGTCTTGAAGATTCAGGTTTCTGGAATCAGTTTCACTTAATAAGTGTTAACCAAGTAATTGAAATCGCAATTACGCGAAGATTGGATAGTTACATATCAGGTGATAAGAAGTTCCATAATCAGAATCACAACTATCACACACAAATGTATCAACACACTGAATATTTACCATGTGATAGTTGAGTCGGCAGTGGCCAGTCAAGGTTGTTACCAAGAGACTGCAATTCTGCTTTGACAGATTTGTTAAATACTTAGCCACCTTTGAGATGGCTCAGTAATGTACAATTTTGTTTGACGACATGACTCAAAATTATTCCAATATTGCTGGTGCTGAGTTGCCGCCCAAGAGTTTATCTGAAGCTTCACCCAGCACTTCGAAATTGGAATAGCTGCCTGAGAGCCAATGAAGTCATGCGAGGCTCCATTGCGAGCTAATTCATTAGCCAATTCATTCCCAGCAATGGAAGAATAGCAAGGACCCATATAAGTTTTACAGAGTTCACTGAATTCAGTTCCTCAAATTGAGTTCGACGTGCGATAACAAGCGATAACCTTGAGTTGGCCTAAGCTAGAGAGAATTCATAGAATTTGGTCACAACCAATTCCCAGTTTGTGGAGTATAACAAATGCAAAGTCTGCAAATTTACTTTCATATGTTCATATAGAGATGTAGCGATTATCAGATAATGATTCATCATCTGATACATGCCAATTCGTCAACTCGTGACTGATTCTGTTCAAGCAGAGCATTATGTCTAACACTTCTCAAGCAGATACCATGAAGGTTGGGCGATTCCCTAAAATAAGTAATCCAAGGTTTGAACTACTTGAATGGCTCATCAGACTGGAGCCTCTCAAATTGATATCTGAGCTGCTCCAGATGATGTGATGAGTATCAGCATTACTACCCACAAATCAGCAGAAGGCCTTTTCATAGGCAGTGAACGACAACTCGTTTGAAATCATCCATTGGGGATGGTTAATCATGTGGTAAATACACCACAAAACGAAAGACTAATTTCCTATTGAGGTCACTAACAGAAACATCAATTGTGACAGCACATACATCTCTGGTTGTTAACTCAGAAATGAGTGTAGCAACGTCAGCGCTATTTACGAGCACGCATGCACAAAAGTATGGCACGCGAGTTTGCCATTTCATGTTTATGAAAGTTATAAAAACTGGCTCCACAAGGTTACCTAGAAAAAAGTTCACAAAAGTAAGGTTTTTGCGCCATTTGAACTGTACCATTTGCATTAGTCTACAAAGATTAATCGTTGCTGATATTTTATGCTGAAGATTGATCTGACGAAGCTATCCTAACCGTAGCCACTGCCCAAACTAGGCAGGATTAAGCTTTTTGCAATCTCAGAACGAAAAAGACCAGCAGTGAAAACATCATATCGGTGTCTCTTAAAAGTCACCAAAGGCGAAAAGCACAGACTACACGTATTAATAATCCCACCCTTATTTAGCCTCAGGCTTGAGACTGAAGAAGGGCAGCCGAGTATCTCAGAGAAACACAAGGTCACCTGCACCATTGCTCTGGGTAGCACAGGAAGGGCATAATACTGTAGAGGGCGCTTTGGTACTCCACAGGCTCCGTTTGCGGTTAGGTTTTATTTAGACCCCCCTAACCATTCATTCTTAGACACGGTAAGCTTAAAGGCGCATGAATTAGGGGCCACCTGTTAGGTGGACTTTTACCACCGGAACAGGTAGTCCGTGGTGTTAATTCTTAGCCAATTGAAACAACCGCTACCGACACTACACGGCTATCTAGGCTGATCGAGAAAAGGAAGTTTATGAAAAATGTATGAAATTGGATGCAACTGGAAGCAGTCGACGGCAAATTTGGAATAGTTTCAGGAATTTGATTGGTCATGCATATTGGTCACCAGACACCGGAGATGATCCAGGTTTTCCGAGGCCATGTCCAAATGGCATTTTTTCTGTCAGGTTTCTCCTAAAATTTTTATTTTTAAGATATTTGCACTACAAGTACTGTCCTATTTATAGGACGTTGGGCGTTCGGGCTTCTGTCCTATTTTCAGGACGCTGGGTGTATATGGGTTGATTACTTTATATTCAATCAGAATAAATGTACTCTCGTGACACCACTTTTCAATGTCCACGAATTGATTCTCATTCGATGTTTGTACTTTTCAACATTATTTTTAAATCAATTAGGGTAGATGTACCAAACGTGGAGGTACTAAGCACGATTGAACTTCGTTTAACCGCCTAAATTCAAGAATCGCAATTAATGTACATTAGCCTGGGACACGGTTATATGAAAAAATTAGATTCTCGCTCCAGTTCACTTTTTGGATTGCATTTAGGTCCCATAACAACTGTGCCAAATTTCAGCTCGATCGGAGAAACTATATTTTAGCGCCAGCCGTTCAAAGTTTGTATGGGATTTACTATGGGAAAACTCACTTTTACAAAGAAAAATCGCCAGAGATCGTCCATTGTCCTCTATAAAAATTCTGAACACAGATCTCGATAGCTATTTCTACGATGAACAACATTGCCGAAGACCGCAAAGCAATCCGATGCTTGTGAAAAAAGTTATTAAGCATAGACTATTCGGAAATTTTGCCTGATTTTGTTATTATTGTTATTCCTTTACGTGTTAATCAACGTCGTCTTGCCAACAGGTTTTTATTGAATAACTTTTTTCACAAGTGTCGGATTGTTTCACGGTCTTCGGCAATATTGTTCATCGTAAAAATACCTATCGAGGTCTGTGTTCAGAATTTTTATAGAGGACAATGGGTGACCTCTGGCGATTTTTCTTTGTAAAAGTAAGTTTTCCCATAGTAAATCCAATACAAACTTTGAATGGCTGGCGCTAAAATATAGTTTCTCCGATCGAGCTGAAATTTTGCAGAGTTGTTATGGGACCTAAATGCAATCCAAAAAGTGGACTGGAGCGAGAATCTAAATTTTGTCCCACACTAATGTACATGTTAATGTTGTAACGGGAAGTAACGACCATTGACTTAATGAGAAAAATGATTTCATCGCAGTAATCCACGGCATGTCAGTGAAAAATAATACCTCCACTATTGGTACGCTGTTTCTTTAGTTGCGGTATATTTTTAATTTATGTTCCTATAGTTGCGATATTCATTGTTTTCTTATGGGATCCTCCACTAGAGGAACACTTTACCGCAACTACTGGTACAAGTGAGAAAAGTTTTCGCAGTTTTAGTAATATTTCATCAGTTTTAAAGCAATTTGAACGCTCTTTTCAACTATTCCGTATATCAACAAGCCAATACGTCGATTAGCAGTGTCGGTTCTGTGGCTAATTTAATAAAATCAGTAAAAACGGCACTACCGTAACTATATGAACACCCACAACTAAGGGAACACTTACCCTACGCGCTTTCATTATGTATGTCCATTGTTTAAGAACCCGGTTCACAGTGGCATTTCATGACAGCAGAATATCGGCTCACTACGACGTACAGAAATTTAGTATCGGTTTCTTCCTCCCAGGTGCTAACTAGTTTCCAGCCATCTTAGCTCATTGGAATCCTAGTGTGCTACGCTAGCCGGAGTAACGTCACGTAAAAAGAACAAGGATATGAGATGATATCAATTTTGTTTGTAAAATCATGGAATTCAAGCCATCATACGACAACAACAAAAGAGGTTCCAAAATTATCCATTTGGAGCCCAATCGGAACATGTCACCGAGTGAGAAAAATTGGTCAGAACCACTGCATAATTCATTACATGATAGGGGAACATGGTCCAATTCGGACCTAGTAACAGTTTTTTGGCCATATCTTTTCAGCACGATGAATGGCATGAAAAGTTTTATGTTTTCGAGAAAGCGCAATTCAGCGCGCACATTTTTCTCTCAGAGAGTTTTATGATAGCTCCTACCAGGACATGGCTAGACATGTTTGAACCAACTTCTCCGAAAGGTCCGAATTGGACCAACCCTGTTCCAATTCGGACCCCCCATGTTCTAATTCGGACCACCCTATATTTCATCGTTATTTGCAATGTTAGTAACAAAATATTACTCTGATTTGTTTGGTATCAAAGCTTATTGAACTTTTTCTGCAAGCGCAAGCATAAAAAATGAACTCAATGTATGAGAAATTTCAAACTAATTCGAGTCAGAACAAGCTCAAGTGAAATATGAATTTCATTAAAAAATATGTCGGAAACTTGTTCAAAATTGGGTACGGTCAACTATTCCTGACTCGATTTTGAACAGACTATCGTGTATGGGAGCTATCGAGATGAAGTACACATATTTTCAAGTTTTAGAGCTTTTTTTTATTTATTTTGACAAAATACATTCGAAAAAGTAATTTTGAAGTTGAATATTGTAAAATTTTCCACACATTGAAACTTTGCTATGAAATATCGGGTTGAAAAGGTAAACTTGTATGGGAAACTGAAACAGACAACAAACAGACTCGAAGTCTCGGAAATTCAAGTTTGAGAAGTACCTACTTATATTTATGGATTGAAGTACACTATATTGAAGGGACTGCGTTTTCCTTCGAGCTTGTGAACAAAAACACAGTAAATCGGATAAGGGATATTTGACTGTATTGTTCTTATATACTACTCGTAAACGTTTTTTCTAGCGTATTGCCAAACTATTTTGGATAAAGCTTGGCTGTGGTATTGATGAAGATGCTTTTCAAGCTGCTGATTTATTGATTCCTTTAGTTTTTGGTAATCTACCTCATTTCTTAGATTTTTTGCGAAGTCATTTTCTTGACCGCTACAGAAACAAAGGCACTATTAATCAATATTACAACTTCTGTGATTTTCGATTGAGTCGGGAAGATTTTCACGGGGTGGAGCTCTTAGAATAGACTGAGTACACGTTGAAAAACAAGAGGTCCGTATTGAACCATATCAAAAGGTCCGGATTGGACCAACACACATTTTGAGATTTTCAAACTCGTTGAGCACAAACGGTGCATAGACATATCAAAACCATATGGCTTAGGCTAGGGTGATTCGATTATAAAATAACACAGAGAGTTTGGATAATTATTGTCGCTTATAGAAGCTTGGAAATAACGCCAACCGACAGTACACCTGAGCACTTCAAAACAATAAACTAATATAAAAATCAAACGTAATAACTGAAAGGCGTCAAATTTATTGTGTTAGATCTAAGCCAAACGGTGAGCAGAAAAACGGTACCCACGATCTTTACAGTAGCGCCAGTATTGAGAAATGCTTGATGGTCCGAATTAGAACAGGGTCCGAATTGGACCAGGTTCCCCTACTGAATACCTTCTGGGTAAAAAATCAGGAATTTCGAGCTATCCAAAGATGTACATGATATTCTGAAACCGATGTCCGGTGACCATGTTCCCGAAAGACCATAATAGTGTCCAATATGTAAAAGTTGATATATTTTATGAAATAGATACTGTTTTGATTCATATTACGGACACTTAAGGCCTTTTTGAAGTATAAGTCTATCAAACGCAGATAAATTGAATCATTCTATATAATACTTCAGTATTTACAAACTACCAAAACACTTACCTTTTGAATGGTAGGTGAAAATTTCAATCCCACAACTTGAATAAACATAAATAAATAAAAATGCGCACCATTTTCATGATTGTTATTCCGGTCACCACCGCAACGGAAAGGATTCGTTTTGGTAAACGATAAAGATATAATTTTAAATGAATACGTGAACATATACACGGATGATCGATACCGATAGTGCGGTTACTATGCGATCCGGACACGATCCTAATTCCGTCGCTCGCCCACAAAGGAGCATGCAACAGATTCAACGGCTTAAACACTTCTGACGCGTCGTTGCTTTTCTCACTCGCACACTTTGTTTTCGTTTTTTTTTCTTCAGCAAAACGCGAACCGGACAAAATTGATCCGGATTCCGACGCTCGCCCTCAAAGAAGCATGCAACAGATTCAACGCATCAAACACTTCCCGACAGACGAAAATAAATTTGTATCCGAAAAGTTAAATCTAGGAAAAATTGAATAACTGGCCAAAACAACTAATGCTAAAAACTAAACTAATGTAAGTTTCAATGAAGTTGAAAAGTTTCAAAGCAAAAATAAGGTTTCTGGAAATGAACAAATGGGTCAATACACGAAGAAAATCAAATTTATTTTGAAATAGTTGTTTTTGTTCTTAACTGTTTGATATTGTAGATGAATGTTTGACTTTGTTTTTCAACTAGAAAAATGTTAGGAAATTGGGTTTTTGCTTCTGTGCATCATTGAAATCGAAATGCAAATGCATGCATCAAAAATATAACTCATACAACTCAAATTTTTCCTGAAAATTTCATTGAAATCTATTGTTTGGTGACGAAACTAGAGATATTTGCAACTTTGATTTCGGCACACTGTAAATTACTGTTAAGTTTGATGCATTATTCTATGGTGTAAAAATTGATTCTATCCAATCACCCAATCACTGAATGTACCATTATCCCGAATGCTATCAACGTGAGTTCACAATTGCCCTTAAGGCACAACCATAGGCTAATAAAATTTGATTAGAAGCTGTCCATAAACCACCTATTAGATGAACTTATATCTCATTATGATCGATCCGTACTTTCTTCATTATATGAATCAATAATTGATTAATTCACACTGTTGCTTCAGAAAAGCTCATCTGACTCAATCGAATTCTCTTCATCGACTCTCTCTTTCGCTTATAACTTGACCAATGAATAAATTTGCAGTTTTTCTTTAATAGGAAAGATTTGGAGATCCTTTATCCTGTAACACAAAAATATGTTTCGATAAATGAATGACTATTCTATGAGAATTTAAAAAGAGCAACGATGATGAATCAATCAATACAAGTAAGCCCTAATAAAAAAGAATCTCGATTTATCCTAACCACTGAAGAAATCTTCCACTCAAATAAGGCACATGTGCTCATCAAGAGCTTTTGATCGACAATCAACGGTAAAAGCTTTTCAGGAAAAATAAGACTAACATATCGTCCCCTTGATGCTACAACTAGATAACTCGAAATTTGAAATTTTTGACTTGAATTTGTCAAAAAAGTTTTCTTAATTAGATCTGCAAAATATCCACAGGTCTTAAGCGTGTGATTCAAAATATACAAGTTAAAGATTATTTTTCAATCATAATCTCTGCGATTAACCATCACCTTGTAAAACGGTCATACTTTCAAAGTTGCACATCTCAAAATTTTGATTTTCGAGTTATCTAGTTGTAGCATTAAGGGGACGATATTAAGCTTATAAGCTTTCATAGGCCATCATACAACAGAGCTTTGTCGACTTACCTACCTATCACAAAACGAAAACCGATTGCCCCTGGCGTTGTCGAAGTGGTTTCGGTCGGCTTCCTCCTCGCAGTAGCTGCAGTTGCAAAACGAATACTGTGAACCGTACAAGCTCGAATCATCGTCCAGGTCGGTAAAGTTGAGGTCGGTATCGAAAGCTTCATCGTAGTTGCTGCGGGGCGCTCCGGAGTCTTCCGATGTGGTGGCACGTGATCTACAGAAGAGGGAGAAAAGCTTTAGCGCATGTATCCATGGACGAGTTTGTTTGGAAAGATTTCCCTGTATCGGAACCCTCACGATTAGCGTTAGACAAATCTGGGTAATGAATCGATATTACTGATAGTTTGCGCATTCGACTAACATTATCGGCTCAATAATTGAAATAAATGCAATAAATCCCTATTTTACATTAAAATAGGTAATGTACAAAACGTCTACACTGATTGGTAAAGAAAATGAGCTATTTTAATTTATAACAATCAATAACGTTAGTATTGCAGTTATTGCTGAAAAAAAACTATACCATTACCCGGAATGCAATATACCGGAAAACTTTTTAGCGAAATGTACCATAAGATCCATTTGCCGGAATGTACCAGAGTAATTCGCCAATTGTTTAATGGCTAAAATGTTCGCTAATTGTTGAACACGCCATGAGGCTTACACGGATTGCTCAAAAATAGGCGAGATTTTTAGCCGTTCAACATTAGGCGAATTGCCCCACTACCTGAAAAACCAAATATATCATTCACGTCTACCTCAATGAATACATTTCAATACAATTTTTATTCTTCATAGACACTTCCTTGAAAGACATCTCCATATAACAGTTGGTGATATACAAACATGGTATTTTTCCTGCTTCTGTCCTGCCTGCTTCTCAGCTTAATGTTCGAGGAGTATTTCTACAGTTATTAGATTACATTAGATTATATTCCAACTAATCCCTTTTGCATTCATTTAGAGTGTGACAAGTATGAAAGTACTTTTAGCACTCGTACGTCAGAAAAAATTCCAACCAGAAATAATTTTCAACCAGCAGTATTCAATTCCACCACCTTAGGCTTGATCTAGCTGAATATCTGCACTTTACTGAACATGTTGGCCCTTCTATAAAAACAAACATCACGATACCAAAATTTGGTTTTACTGTAAACTGTTCGAGATATAATTCGAAAAAAATTGCTAGTTATAGATCTGATAAAAATGTCTTCAAATGTAGGTCGTAAAACTAAAAACTACTAGCAAGGATAGAAGGAATGAAAAGTATTATTTGTTATATTTGTTGCCAAATAATATCAAGGCCGATATGAAACCGAAAAAATCGTCTATCAAATAAGGAAATAAAAAAATAAGAGCAAATCGGATATCTCAGCATTTAAAAATATTTGGAGTTTTATTTTCTAAGATTTAAACAGTTTAGAAAGCCTTGCTGTGTCGAATGAAATGCGTAGAGTATCCTCCCGTTTATTATTAGGTTAAGAATGAGAAGCAATGAAAGAATGTATTTTGACGCTTACGTCTATTATGCAAACATTGGTAGTGGAGTTGCTATAGTTATTCATAGGCACATACAATACCATTTAAGGCATATAAAACGTCAACTTTTTTCGTCATTTGAAACCACAATATTTAAAAATTGGGATTTGTTCATTGCAACACTACATAGTTAAATTACTTCCATAGCTATCTATTTGCTTCTTCAATGTACAGGCCAGTATATTCATCTGCCAAAGTTCTTACCATAAATCATTCGAAAGTTTTAGCAACAGTTCGCAATGGATCATGCGATTAATCTGACAAACATCACATCTATTAATATCCTAGATTAAATTGATTAGTTCATAAATACTTCGAAGAATCCGTCAAGGTATCCAATAAGGGAAAAATCCACATATTCACCAGCAATGATTTCTGGGACTCCTCTTTGTTTTCCACTATTTTTTCTCCTCACATTCTTCAATGAATCAATCCAATATTTTCCAAGATCTGTTCATATTTTCACTCACATTTTTCCATCGAGTACTCATTAAATAAAGAGATAACAAACTAGTGGAATTTTTTCTAGCATCATGTCACGTTTGGAAACCCTTCTACCTTTGTCTAAAATTCCGAACATGACTCATATTCCAAACACTCGACGTTCTATAGCAAGTTTTCAAGAAAATTTGCCAGGTTATTAAATTTTTCTCTAATTCCACTCCTCTACATTTATAAGTAGATATCTATTCTTACCTTTGAAATCATCATTGTTAGGTATACGAGCCATCCCAGTAAACACACGATCGTATATGATGGGATATAAGAGTTCAAATGTGGAGGCGATATACGTACATGCCCCATAAGGCTGCATGCAAGTTGTACGTATATCGCCTCCACATTTGTACTCTTATATCCCATCATATTCGATCGTGTGTTTACTGGGATGTTCAAAAGTTGAGACAAAACAATTCAAATTTATTTGAAAATTCCTTCATGAAATCTTTTTTAAACATGATTGGTTATTATTAGGAACAATCTCGCGATTTCGCGTGAGCCATGAAATCCGCGAAATTCAGTCTTCGCGGCAAAATTTGAGAAATCTCGCAAAATCAGTCAAATATGGATGTTTTTTAATGAAAATCACAGTGAATTCCAGTTTTTTGCGAATGAAAATGGTTTATTCATCTTGAAATTCTAGATCTATAATATTGTTAGTTATAACTTGGAAGTCTTTCTAATTGGCTACTTTCGTTTCAAATTTTGCATTATCTCTCTAATATTAAAATTGTCATCTTAATTTGTAAAGTAAAAACTATATTTATTGAAATTCCACAAAATTTCGCATATAAAAGCTATTTTTCCAAAAACGTGTGTATTTGGGTAAAATACGACCAAAATTATGGGACCACAACAAAGCTACAAAATTTTGAATTGATCGATCCTTGTTTGGACCCGTGCCTTCGATTTTTCGTTGGACCCGTTGGCGAAAGCTAGCGGTGGTAATCCTTCTTGGACACCGTCTTGGGAAAAAAACCTCTCGAAGGTCACGTCTTCTTTCGTTTATTAACTAAACATGGTATCAACAACAAACAAAAGGAAGGGTGAATCTCTGAATTCACAACTTCCTTCCAAAAAAGTGGGTTTTAAAACTGTCACTACACGTGGCAAGAATGGAAGAAAGGACGTTTCCCCGGATTGCGAACTTTCTTCCAAGGGTGAAATGAATAATTGTATCGAAATGAGCAATCAGTTCGATGCTCTAGACAAATTTTCCGAACACCAAATCGAAGCAGCCTCTAGCACAGGCTCTTTGATTCAAGTGAGGAAGCAAAGAGTGCCGCCTGTCGTGGTCAGTTGTTCCGAATTTGGGGGATTTAGGCAGGAGATCTTGAACTCCATTAGGGGAATCAAGGTTTCCTTCCAAATCGCAAAGAAAGGAGACTGTCGCGTTTTGCCGGAAACTCTCAAAGATCGTGAACTTCTTCTCAAACATCTTGTAGAGAAGAAGCACAAATTTTTTACTTATGACGACAAAACTGAACGTTTGTTCAAAGTTGTCTTGAAAGGTCTCTCAAGTGACTATAAATCACCTGAAGAGATCAAAAATGGAATAAATGATTTACTTGGATTTTCCCCAGTCCAAGTAATCATTATGAAAAAGAGAACCCAATCTGGCATTGTTCGGAAAGGGCTTTCTCAAGAATTTTATTTAGTTCACTTTAACAAGAAAGAACTAAATAACATTAAAGCTTTAGAAAAAGCAAAACTTTTGTTTGATGTCCGTGTGACATGGGAACATTTCCAGAAACCTGGAGGAAATTACCAGAACCCCACTCAGTGCCGTCGGTGCCGAAAGTGGGGTCATGGTACAAAAAATTGTCGCATGGATGCTAAATGCATGATTTGCGGAGTTTCTTCTCACGCCAAAGACGTCTGTCCAGTGAAGGAAGATACCACGAAATTCATATGCTGTAATTGCGGGGCTAACCATAAGTCCAATTTTTGGAATTGTCCTTCACGCAAAAGGGTCATTGAGGCTCGTGCCAGGCAGATGAAAGATAATATCCGTTACGATAACGGTCGTTTCCGGAATTTGCCTGGTAGAGTATCGAACAATGCTCATTTTTCAGTTAACGATCGCTTGATCATGAATCATACCCATCAGGAAGATCATAATCATGCTCATTCACAAACTAATTTTAATCCGTCAGGTAGCCGTTCGAATCTTTCAATTTCGAATGTATCTACACACGGTAAATCCTTTGCCGATATCGTAGCAGGAAATTTGAACTCCTCCCCTGTTCGATCCATGGGTACCCATTCTACTTGTTTCAAATCAAATGGAAAAAACCCTACCGCCACAGGTAACTCCGCTTCTTCGTCTACCGGAAATTCCAATGGGAAATCACATGACATGTCTGCCTTTGATTTTAATTTTCTAACCGAACAATTGAATCTAATGATTGATGCAATGTTCAAAGCCACCACTATGACTGAAGCAGTCCAAGTAGGTGTAAAATTTACAAATCAAATTGTTATTGGATTACGTTTTTCTAATGGATCCAAATAATAATTTAAATATTTTAAATTGGAATGCTCGTTCTCTGAATGGTAAAGAGGACGAGCTGTTTAATTTTCTTATGGCTAATAACGTGCATATAGCAGTTATTACCGAAACGTATTTAAAACCTAGATCTAAACTCAAAAGAGATCCTAACTTTTTTGTTTATCGTAATGATCGACTTGATGGAGCATGTGGGGGAGTTGCAATCATCATTCAGAGACGTATAAAACATCAACTGTTTTCAACATTTGAAACTAAAGTTTTTGAAACTTTAGGTGTTTCTGTTGAAACACAGTTTGGTAAATATACTTTCATAGCTGCCTATTTGCCTTTTCAATGCTCTGGACAGCAAGTTAATTTGCTCCAAACTGACTTGCGAAAATTGACTCGCAATAAGTCAAATTTTTTTGTCATTGGTGACTTTAATGCCAAACATCGGTCATGGAATAATTCTCAAAGTAATTCCAACGGCAGAATTTTATTTGATGAGTGCTCTTCAGGATATTTCTCAATTCAATACCTTGATAGCCCCACATGTTTTTCCTCTTCTAGAAATCCATCTACGATTGATTTGGTCTTAACCGAGTCTTGTCATCTTTGTAGCCAATTAGTTACTCATGCTGACTTTGATTCTGATCATGTCCCTGTTACATTTCAAATATCCCAAGAAGCGATTCTAAATCCTATCAGCTCCACTTTCAATTATTTACGAGCCGACTGGAATATATATATAAAACGTATGTTGACTCTAATCTTGATGTTAACATTTCTTTAGAAACTAAACTTGATATTGACAATGCTCTTGAAACTTTAACAAATTCCATTGTTGAAGCCCGGAGCATTGCAATTCCAAAATGTGAAGTAAAATTTGAATCCGTGATTATAGACGATGATCTTAAACTCTTGATCCGTCTTAAAAACGTGAGGAGAAGGCAATTTGAACGCACTCGCGATCCTGCTATGAAAATTATATGGCAGGATTTGCAGAAAGAAATCAAAAAGCGTTTTGCTCAATTAAGAAACAAAAATTTTGAAAATAAAATTTCTCAATTGGACCCTGGCTCTAAGCCCTTTTGGAAATTATCTAAAATCTTGAAAAAACCTCAGAAGCCAATACCGGCATTGAAAGAGGAAAACAAATTATTACTAACTAATTGCGAAAAAGCTCAAAAACTTGCTATGCAGTTTGAAAGTGCGCACAATTTTAATTTAGGACTTACTAGTCCAATTGAAAATGAAGTTTCTCAGGAGTTCGAAAATATTCTCAATCAAGAGAACGTTTTCGAAAATGCCTGGGAGACTGATTTGGAAGAAGTGAGAACTATTATTAAAAAATTCAAAAACATGAAAGCTCCTGGCGATGATGGAATTTTCTACATCCTCATCAAGAAACTTTCTGAAAGTAGCTTATCATTTTTAGTTGATATATTTAACAATTGTTTTCAATTAGCATATTTTCCTGACAAATGGAAAAATGCTAAGGTTGTTCCAATTTTAAAACCAGATAAAAATCCTGCAGAAGCTTCTAGCTATCGTCCAATCAGTTTGCTTTCCTCCATCAGTAAACTTTTTGAAAAGGTTATTTTGAACAGAATGATGGCCCACATCAACGAAAATTCAATTTTTGCCAATGAACAGTTCGGATTCCGCCATGGACATTCGACAACTCATCAACTTTTACGTGTAACAAATTTGATCCGTTCCAACAAATCTGAAGGCTACTCTACTGGTCTTGCTCTTCTAGACATAGAAAAAGCATTCGACAGTGTTTGGCATGAAGGTTTGATTGTAAAATTGAAAAATTTTAATTTTCCAACATACATTGTTAGAATAATTCAAAGTTATCTGTCAAATCGTACACTTCAGGTTAAGTATCAGAACTCCAGGTCTGAAAGACTTCCTGTAAGAGCTGGTGTTCCTCAAGGCAGCATTTTGGGACCAATATTATACAATATTTTCACATCTGACTTACCTGAGTTACCTCAGGGATGTCAAAAATCCTTGTTTGCGGATGACACAGGCCTCTCCGCCAAAGGACGAAGCCTGCGTGTCATCTGTAGTCGATTGCAAAAAAGTTTGGATATTTTTTCTTCATACTTGCAAAAATGGAAGATTGCTCCTAATGCTTCCAAAACTCAACTAATAATATTCCCACATAAACCAAAAGCTCTTTATTTGAAACCTTCAAGTAGACATGTTGTCACGATGAGAGGGGTTCCAATAAATTGGTCAGATGAAGTTAAGTATCCAGGGCTCATTCTAGATAAGAATTTAACTTTCAAAAATCACATTGAGGGCATTCAAGCCAAATGTAACAAATATGTAAAATGTCTCTATCCTCTTATTAATAGAAAATCAAAACTTTGTCTTAAGAACAAGCTTTTGATATTCAAACAAATTTTCAGGCCAGCCATGTTGTATGCTGTACCAATATGGACTAGCTGTTGTAATACCAGGAAGAAAGCTCTGCAGAGAATTCAAAATAAAATTTTGAAAATGATTCTGAGGCTTCCTCCCTGGTATAGTACCAATGAGTTACATAGAATATCCAATGTTGAAACATTGGAACAAATGTCAAATAAAATAATGAATAATTTCAGGCAAAAATCGTTACAATCTTCTATTGCCACGATTAATGCGTTATATGTTTAGGTTAAGTTAGGTTAAGTATATTTAAAGCGTTTTTTTTTTCTCTTATAAGCAGGTGAAATCAACTCACCTGTAAAAAACTGAACTGCTACGGCAAATTAAATGTAATATGTTGTTAACAAAATGTTAATTTAATCTTAAATTTGTTTTACCAAATTAGGATGATAGTGTTGTCTAATAACACAGAACACCTAGATATAAGAAATAAATGTAATGTTTGGAATGATACTAATAAAAAAAAAAAATCCTAGTATATCTCTCGAGATTCTAGCATTAGGCAATTACTCCAAAAAATATAATTATTGTAGGAATTACTCCAGGTATCACACAAAAGAATTCATTCAAGCATTATTTTGGGATTTAATCAAAATTGTATCTAAAAATTTTCCTTATTTTAAGAATTTCTTGGAAAGCTTCTCTTAAAACTATATTTTATACATAGATTTGGAAATTTCGGATAGCTTCAAGAATTTTATTAAGATTACCTACCATTCAGAGATTTTTTTCAGGACTTCATTCAATGCTTCCAGCGGGGTTTATTTTATAATTATTATTTACTGTTGATGAATTCAACTGGGATGTTTGATATTTGAACTACGTTTATTTGACTTTCTCAATCATGGAAAAAAATCAATCCGGTATGTTTTGCTTTTCCTGACAATTTGGCTCTTTTATTGGGTCTTTTTCAAGCTAAACCCTTGAAAAAGGCCCAATAAATGAGCCGAAACGTCGGTCAAAGTAAAAAAATACCGTTTTAATTTTGTTCCATGATTGAGAAAGCCAAATAAACGCAGTTGAAGTTATTATTTACCACAACACTACCAGAAAATAAATCTGCTGAATCCAAATTAATTGTCCAAGTCATTAATTCTTGGATTATATTAATTTCTATAGGAGATAAACTTAGAACAAATCATGTTCAAATTCTTGGAGTACTTCCTGGAAAAACTACTGAAAAATTTCCCAGAAGTTCTTAAGAAAATTTATGTAGAAGTTTTTGGATACATTTCTATTGAAATCTTTTCAATGTTTTAAAGAGATGCTCCTAGGAGTTTCCAAGAAATGTTGTTGGGAGTTTTCATAAAAAAACACAGATAAGATCTTATATAAAACTTTGTAGGAATTTCGGTGATCTTAGAGTAATCTTGATTCGTGGGGTAGCTATTGGTGTTAACTCTGAAAGCATCCTGGAAAGTATACCATAAAGCAGGCCTGCCCAACGTACGGCCCACCACATCATTTTGAGCTTTCAAAATTTTCTTATATCTGGCCTTATTGCTGCTTTAGCAAATTGATGTATGAACATTACAAAACTTATTATAAAAATATAAAATTATTAAATTTTAAAAGTTAAAGATATTTCATATCATTTTTTTTTAATTTGCTTGATTTCTTGGATGATTGGACGTTTCATTAAAAAATCACTCCAAAAATTTTTATAAGCTATTAAATGTACAAAACTGAATTTATATTAAATTCGGTGATTGCAGGAAGCCGTGCGTGCGGTCTGCTGCGTTTTGTATTTTGTGTCACGTTTACCTCGCTCCGCGTTTTTTTTCAATTCGGCTTGTGAAAATTATATTCGGCGGATGGTGCTATGCCACGTACAAATGTTCTGTGATGAAAGTGTTTTTTTTTTCGGAAGATGATTTGCTAGCGTTTTACATGAAAGTGCACTTTGATGACTCCAGCAATTGAATTCGTTTCGCACGACACGTTTTTTTATCTCCTTTGTGTTAAGCGTGTTGATTAAAAATTGAAAAATTGAAAGGTTCGTGGATGCTCGGTTCGGGATAGGTTATGAACCGCAGTTTTATGTCTGCGGTTCGTGCATTTTGATGGGCAGTGCCAAGTGACGGCTCCCGCTATTGTTCATTATTAGAGGAGCAACGGATAGCAGAGGAGTTTCGAAAAAGATATTTGGTGTCTACGATCGTATCCTATGGCACTACCCTTTCCATCAACATTTCACAACATCCCGTAACACCTATGAGATGTCGTAGAGTTCTCTTCATATTTCTTAAGTAAGTGTTAAATCAACCATCATTTCCCATTCCCCAGCTTTCGCAAGGACGTGGCCAGGACAGCTCTCTAATATTGGAGAATGCGTCAATGTTGTCTAAGAGTTAGAGGTTAGTATCAAATTTCTGACTTTGGTAACAGACGGAAAGTAGGCAATCCTTATACAATGGTCTAGGACCTACGAATTTGTGCGAAATGCTTAATGCTAATGCTAATACTGAATTTATATCAAATTCGAAAAAATATTGTTCAAGGCCAAACTCAATCTCACATGAGGTGGATTCTTCCAAAAACCCTGAGAATTAATTTTATTCATGACGAAGATGATAATAACAATTTGGCAGATTCTTCTTCTTGGCATTAACGTCCTCACTGGAACAGAGCCCGCTTCTCAGCTTAGTGTTCTTATGAGCACCTCCACAGTTATTTACTGAGAGCTTTCTTTGCCAAATTGCCATTTTTGCATTCGTATATCGTGTGGCAGGTACGATTATACTCTATGTCCAGGGAAGTCAAAGAACCGGGAATCGAACCCAGACACCTTCAGCATGGCTTTGCTTTGTATCCGCGAACTCTAACCACTCGGCTAAGGCAGGTCCCATATTTGGCAGATATAGAAGTTGATTAATACCTTGTATAATGCTATACTGGATTCTCTCATACATTTCTGGGTATATTTAGACTGGATTCCCTCAAAATGTTATGCAAGATTGCCACTGAATCGTCTGTAGGATTTACAGAAATCCAGCCAAGATTATCTATGAGTTCTGGACATTATCCTGGGGAGGATTCTTACACAATCCTTAGTGGATTTATTACGAAATTGCGACAAGGAAAAAAAACTATTTTAAAACAGAATTCAAAAATAAAACTAGGATGGTGTTCTGATAGAATCCTAATTACAATTCTCACAGAATCCTACGCCAAATTTTAATTCTTTAAAATGCTTTCTGAGGTTCTGACAATGTCATGCAATGTGTGCAATGACATGCACACAATACTCACTCAATTTTCGGCAAGATTATCACGGAAGCAAATATCTATTTTCAATTTCATCAAAAGAAATAACACTCTTGTATGAAATAATCAAAAATTCTGCATCAGAGTTCTGCATTCAATGAATTTGCGTAGCCGCACAATATTGTAGTTGAGATTTGGCCCATGATCCGAAAAGGTTGGACAGGCTTGCCATAAAGAAAACCTGTAATATATATTAAGAAAATTTTCTTAAGATATCCCTAAAAAACTTTTAGAAAATTATTAGATGTATTCCATTAGGAATCTCTGAAAAAAATCCTTCAGAGTCCCAGAAAAAAATATTTGGAGTTATTTCTCAAAAAAAATTCTTTACGATATCATAATTAGAAATTAAGAAGAATCTCTTATTTATTTATTTATTTATTTATTTATACACCAACAGACAGTAAGCCCCAATGATGTTTTAAACTAAAAAATACAGTAAAATACAAAGTTGAAACTATAACAAAAACAAGGCAACAAAATGTCAAAAAATAAAACAAATGAAAGTCACAAATATTCACACAGAGAGTCAGGACAAAATTTCTACATAATTACGACGTATTACTTGATGGGACAGGTGAAAATCAAACCCTTCAGCAACCCTATTGAACACGCGTTGAAGACCGACCATAGCACTGTTTTGGCCATAGTTAGTTCGTCGCAATGGCAACCTCAACATAGCATTGTTACGCAACGTCCTGGAGTGAGCACTCGCATTGATAGATTCCAGGAGCGCAGGACAGTCTATTCTTCCTTAAAAGCAAATCAGCCACTATCATCGCTCTATTGACTTACTTTGGTAGCTAGGCAACCGGAACGGGTCTCGCATATAAACTCTTGAAGTACACTCCCGTGCAAAAGTTTGGGTTCACCCCATAAAAAACATAAAAAAGTGTTTTGTTTATATCACTGGGATCACACGTTCAATTGAAACTCTCAATGGCGAAAGGCAATGAGTTTTTTTAACTTCGTATGTGTTTTCCTAATTTTTTTTTCTTGAATTTTGTGTACAACATTTTTACTTAAATGTGTGACATTTTTCAAAAAAACACACTGAAAAAACATTACCAATTTCCTCAGCATTGGATCGACCAAAATTTTCAATCAATGTGTCATTAGACTCGTAATCTCGTATTCTTTGATGAGCACTTCCGAAGTATTGGCGGAAAATCTGAAAACTATTCAAAATCGATGAAGCAGTTATTCAAGTCATCGTACAAAAGTTTGGGCTCACCCTTCGAAATGGTGTATCGTGCAAAAGTTTGGGTTCACCTGAACTTACTTAAAACACAAAAATTCTGTGAAATCTCAAACCAATCATGTACAAAACATTATTTGCATTTGAAAAAGCTATGAACTATTGAAATCGGTAAAAATAGCAGAGAGATTGACAAAAATGATTTGCGTGCGGCTCAGATGAATCCAAACTTTTGAACGATACATACATCATGCAAAAGGGGTGTACAGGGTGTCCGCAAATTATCCGTACAAACTTTGAAGGCATGGCTCAATTTCAGTATTGTTGCATGGTATAATACATTGACCTATTATGTTCTTTAGCAGTAAATTTCACACATTTCCGATTTCAATTTTTTGTAAAATCAAGACATAAGTGTTGAAAGGTCTTAGAGAGAGACGGAAGATAAAAGTCCACAGAACTCACAGGATTTGAACTGATTTATTTTCTAATTCCAGCCTAACTTGAAGCCAAGGGATAGTAGATTACTTCAAACAGTAATAGAAAATTTGGAATAATCTATTTCAGATTGTAATCTCTAAAATGACTAGCGTTGAGGGCCGCTACAACAACGTCTCCGAAAAATTAAAATTTGCCTATTTCAGAAAAAAGCAATTATTTCTAAATTATTTGAAATTCTATTTTGTGTCAACATATGGATGTATTAATAAAGGTACGCGGTCATTGATTTTTTATCGTTTTAAAATGTGAGATCATCTTTCCCATATTTTGTTGTTCGGATAATTTACGAACACCCTGTAGAGGTTGTCTATAATGATTGTTTCTGCGTAAAAATCGTAAATTAGCTAAGACCGCAAATGTGTTTATATCGTGTGCCAGCTACAATGATACTTCAAGCTACAAGGTAAGTCAAGGAAATTTCAATTACAAAAAGAACCTAGACCCATCGGGGATCGAATCCAGATACCTTAAACATAGCTTTGCTTTTTAGCCGTGGACTTTACCACAAGACTAAGGAAGGTCCCCATGGTCTGCATCTATTTATTATACCATTAGAAATACTCCTAATGTATGTATCTTTTCATTTATAGAAAATCAAAAACATTGTACTAATATGAATGAGCTGTTGTAATACTAGGAAAAAGGCTCTACAGAGGATTCGAAATAAAATTCTGAAGGAAGCTACTACTCTGGTATAGAACAAATTAATTTCATAGAATATCCAAAGTTGAAATATTGGACCCAATATCCAATAAAATTATAACGACTAATAAAGATTATAAAAGAAAGATATGAAATTGAACATTTATATATTGAGTAAGGTAATTCTTAATTGCATTATGTGAAGACCTACACTCTTGTACTCTTTACAAAACAGCAAAAGCATAATGATTTATAATTAAATATCAGCAAAGAAATAAACATGTCTCTTCCTGTGAATAGTATATGGAACAACTAGGGCAATAAATAACGTCTAGTAGAAGCTTCACAGCAAACCAAGCTATAGCAATTATATCACAGCCGCCAGTAGCTACAAGCATAAACAGGCGAAAGGTGGAGATATTGCTGACCGGTGGTGATAAAACGGTTTTTGCAACCGTCATGAGGTGCTTTGAAAATGTGGATAAACCAATCCATTTTTTCTTTTATGCAGAAAGAGAAGCAGAATGAAAATGAAAGTTTGCTTCGAGTTTACTTTGCATCATAGGGGAATCGCTGACATGCTTTTTGTTGCAAATTTCATAACTTCATGTTGCTGGATAAAGGTTGTGGATTGGATGTTCTACGAAATTTTCATTGATTGCTAATAAAAATGTAATCAATGGAGATCAAAAATACGTATAATATACGTATAATGGAAACTTGCTGAATTCAAGTAACATCATTAGACGGATAACTCAAATCAGAGTTACAAATGTATAAACAAATTTATATATCATCAGTCTTCAACAAAATCACTTACAGTAGTGGACATATAAAATTCTTCAATTTGTTTTCCCATACAAAATTCACAATTTCAGATACCTAGCTGTATCTTCGTCGTTTCTCAACCGAAAAATTTTATTTTTTTCTCTGACAAACAAATTACCTCAATTTTTGATAACTATTAAACTGCCCATAAAGGCATAACTGTCCCATATAGAATAAGTAAGCATTGAGAAAATAGCGCTCAAAGTTTGAAGTTTGTTTTCTCATACAAATTTTCATAATTCTCTAGTATGTTTCTGCACGCTTTATTCATTAAGCACCACCGCACAGATTACTCATTTTGCTTTTACTGATCAGCAAAAAATATAAACTTGAACACAATTTACGTTTTGCAGTTGCTAACTGGGTTGAAAGTTCATATAGAGACTGTTACGCCTTTATTTTTCGATATGGGACTGCACCAAGCTCATAATTTTACGCAACATTCACAAACAAAGTATGTAAATTTCTATATGCATAGTAAAGTATGTATTAATCCATACATATTGCGAAGAAAAAAGGTATTGGTTCGAAAATGTTATGCTTTTATGGGCAGTAAAAGAGTTATGTGAAAAGTAGTGTTTGATCCTTTGATCGCTTCACTTGCTCCTGTGAGAGCGTGCGACAAACACTTGTTTGTCGTACAATGCTGTTATCGAATTGTTTCGCGAATTCGATTAGGCATGAATATACCATGGATCGCTTTACCCACCATAGATGACTTCAAGTTCCTAATTTTATCCCACTAACCCAATATCCTTGCCATGACAACTGTGGAGATGCAGAGGTATACTCGGTTTCTGGATGGTTGTCAAACTAACATTCCTTCTCTCCCCGATGACCGTAATGACGTGGCCGGCGCCGTTATTGAAAATTTGAGCTCTCGATTTGTGCACAGTGAGTATGGTAAGCTCCCAAGCCTCGTTCATTAAATATCTGTGCAACCTAGATTGTTCTGGTCAATCACGCAATAGCTACTACGAATTGCACGGTCATCTATGCTCATGCTTATACTCACTATTAAAAGAGTTATGTGAGAACTATTAATGCAAAAGTTACAGATAGGTTGAATTATGGAAAAAAGATCAAGATCCAGCAGATAATCTTTGCGTTGAATTATCTTGATGTCTTCAATGCATTTGTTCCTTATCACTTAATAAACAAACGCACTGGAGCCACTAAGTCGATTCGACGCAGATTTGTTGAGCCTGTGCACGTTTTGTCTTGATGCATTTATTTTTTGTCAACATTCAAGCTATCTGTAACTTTTGAATGATCAGTTTACATACAACTCTTTCAATAGATACAAAAAAAATTGAGATAATTTGTAGTTCGTCACAAAATAATGAAAAGAAAGTATGGGTAAACGACTTTGGTGCATTTTATATGTCCGATACTGTATGTGATGCATTTCGTTTCAATGTTAGCCTCCGGTTGCTGAACGAGCATCAACAACTTGCACCTCATATATCAGCATACAAAGGCACGATTTCAATTACCATGCTACTGCACCATAATTGTTACGTTAACTTGGTTCGCTGCGGATCAAATAGCTATTTCACTTGATGTGGAACCTTGCTGATTCACAGATGCTCCCCTAGTTTAAAACAGAAACGACTACCGCCTTGAAAAAAAAACAGAAACATTTAATCATTCAGCATCGACTGAAATTTCAAAACGAGCTCGATTCCCTTAAAATTATTTTAAATGATCTTTAAAGCCGCTATGTAGTGAGAGTGAAATTGACCCAACACAACGGGTCGATATCCTATGGCAGCAGTTATCCTTGCTAGGAATCTTCAACAATCATCTCTTTTATCCATCCAATCGATACGGTTTGAAGGATTGCAAACATACCGATGGATCGTATAACTTTCCCAACTGCGCTGATATCTATTTGTTCGGAACATTGAGCATGTAAAACATTTTAGTAGCAACTACCCAACGATGGCGTCAGGGTGAGTGCTTGCAACGGTAGGACTAAGCTATTTTTCTGCCTTCGTTGGCGACCAAAGCTCCGCAGCAGCCAGTAGTTCATTGTGCAAGGTTTCAATTGCCTCTGCTAGTGCAAGGCCTTGTTAATCGTCACTAAGTTTGATATATTGCTGCTTTATGCAAAGTACATTGTACATCTCATCGAACATACTTTCTTTTCCGTTAGACCGGCGAGCGCGTTTAAGTTTGAGATGCACATGCTAACAAATTTGCTCTGGTAGAGGTTATTTATTATATGGCCCATGTTGATGATTAATGTGTTTACAAAGCTGACTTTTACTACATAAAAATAATAAATACGGACATAAAGAAACATAAGACTAGTTGACCTTCTGCAGTATAGCCGTTAACCAAAATACAGAACTTTATATTCTAATTAGTTCCTTAAAACCAAATATTTGTTTTCGAGGATTTCATTTCAATTAGATGCTGAAAAGGTTTATTCCTACCGATTTTTTAAAGTAAACATCATCCAAACTAAATTTGTTTCAATTTGCAAGGGCCATATTACGCAACTGGTTCACCTGTTCCGGGTTTCGTTGGCATAACTTTTGTTGAATAATATCGTGTCCATTAGTCAAACATGTTTACTGAAGTATTGCACTGTATTGCAGGAGGTCAGCTCTGAGATTGATCTACCTCTAGTTATTACCTTTTATTTTTATACGTTTATATTAGAAATATATTGTGAATCACATTTAATGTTTTAAAGCTCCGATAGCAAAGTGTGAGAAAAAAAATTGGAATACGTTTATAAAATACGCCAATCATTTAGGGGAGTGGAGATGTACGAAAGTGTGACAGAGCATGTAATGTAATAGGCAGAGGGAGGATTTAGATAGACTTAAAAACAATGGACGTAATCCCCTTGCTTGGATAATCTTTCAATATCATGTTGACGCGATAATCCATTTAAGTGTTCTACAATGCATGCTGGTTCAATATTTGCTGTAATATTTATGAAGTTGAGAAACTGGAGCTGAAAACCTTTACAAACTATTTGCTTCTGAACTACAGAGTCTTTGAAATGGCATACTATTGATGTAGCCAACCCATGTTGATATTACTCGTGAAATTGTTATCAACATTATTGATGTAGAAAATGCGTTTGAAACTGGCAATTTTGTTTATCTAGATGTTTCGCACATATAAAACATATCGTTTCGTTTCTTTTACCTTAAAAAATACTGTCCAAATCTTGCGTCTATCATAAGTTGATATACTGTCGATGGGGGTGACAATGGGTCTAGGGGGTGAGATTGGGTCAAAACGGAAAAATATGGTTTATGAAATATTTCAGCTAATAACGGTGATATTACTAAAATTTATAATTCATATGTTAGGGAACATATTATTACACGGAGTTCATCACAATATACATGTTTAGAACTAATAGTTTTGTTTACTATATCAATAAACTTGTATGTTGAAACTAGATAAAATTTACAACATTAAATTTCTCCTGTGCGAAGTATTACGCATGTACTTTAACCACTATCGTTATATAAGTAGAAGGTTGAAAGTCTTTTCATCACACTTCACACGTATTTTCCGTGAATTATTTGATTTTTCCACAAAAAAATATTTTTTTTTCGGTACGGTGTCTAAAACATCAAAAATGGGGGTGAGAATGGGTCAAGCAAGAACGATAGTAAATGAAATTGCAAGTCCACTTTTTTGACATTTTACGGCGCCGAGTGTTCTCTTTTTTCATTAAGATGTGTTTATTCTTTCATAATGCAGCATCTCTGAAACATCAAACAAGTCTACTTGAGTATGCCGTGCATTAAATAACAATTCAACGCATTTTGACAACTTCTCAAACCAGCAACTGTGTTTCGTACGCAGCAACATCGTAAAATTTTATCAAATGGATTTTTTTTAAATTTAATTATTTATCAGTGTTTTTATATTATAGAAACATCTCACGGAAGTACAAATGATTTGGATCGTTGAAATACCGGGATTATGACGTCAAAATTTACTTGAAACGTATAGATCGTGGAATGTCGCACCGAAATTTAACTATTTGCGAAGGTTTGAAATAATCACTGTTTCAGTACACCTTTGGGGAAACTAAATAGGCTTTATGGCAATGGGGATGAGACTTTGTAGACAATTGGAGGAAAAAAACAAGAAAATTTATGTAAACTTGACAATAAATGTTGGGTTTACATATTTTTTCTCATAGCTCTTCAATTTTTTGGTATAATCGTTCTTTTAAGTGGGTTTGTCATACTTGTGAAACATCTTAGATATCTTTTCTTCTTGTTTGCATCGTATTTCATCAATATTTTTCAGCTATGAATGGTTTTGCAATCATATTCTCAAAAACAAGTTATTTCAATTACAGTGACCCAATGTCACCCCCTCTATGGGGTGAAATTGGGTCATTTTTCATTCACTTCTGGTGCCGCTGTGAATAAATATTTTTCTTTAATTTTTTGAACTGTTGTTAATGTACCATCAAAGTACATACACGCCAAATCTGAAGTTTATTCGAGTTAAATTGCACATATGCTTTTTTGACCCATTGTCACCCCCAACGACGGTATTATAAATCAAAATCTGGACTTCATTGTTGTGTAAGTAACTAGCCGCATCGATCAAAGAAGTGTGGATTCAATTCCCGCTTCAGTCTGGGTGATTTTTTATGGAATGCATTACGACTGTGTCATTTGGCGTTGCATGCTAGTCCATTGTGTTGTGTGATGCTATCACGGTGTGCCAGAAACCGTTATCAACGCAAACAAATGTCCAAGAATTTGGCACCTACCATTCGAAAGATATAGTATTCAAGCATCTTCTGCGTGAATTTGAAAATATTATAACGAGGGAATCGAAAGTTATAGTGATTTGAAGGTTTTGAGCTATTTTGGAAGGCATTTTCACGTGCTTCAGAATATTCCCCAAAGGTATATTATTTTTGATTTGTAAACCAGCCAAATAACCATCAGCTTTGTATTGAGCATTTAATACATATGATATTTAAGCATCTTTTCTGTAAATTTGAATTCATTTCTTCGAGAAAATCAGACGTTACAGTGATTTGTATACTTACCATTATTTCTTTGAAGTTTAAATAAAAGCTTATATGGCATTGTTATATTAATGTACATAATTTACAAATAAATATGTCCATCGAACTGACACTCGGTGTTCAAGCATCTTCGCAGTAAGTTAGAGAAATCTAGAGTACCTTGAAGTTTTGGACCCATTATAGATCTAATATTGAATATTTATTTAGCACGTTCAATGTTTTTACTATAACTAAGAATATCAAAATTCTTGTTAATATGTTAATCAATGTGATTGAAGAGCGTGATTGACTGCCCACTGTTGGTTCTATGTTATTACAAGAGCAACTATACTTGCACAAGGATGCTACTTAGAATTAGTTGCACCACCCTCAGTGTGTATGTAAGTAAAGGAATTCTCAGTCCTTGTTCTAAGCAATAACGGCGCCGGCTCGTCCGAATACAGGTAAATTTGGGTTACAGAAAGAATTAAGAAAGCAGCCTCTGGCCCAGGTTCTTTGATTCAAGTGAAGAAATAAAGAGTGCCGCCTATCGTGGTCAGTTGTACCGAATTTAGGGGATTTAGGCAGGAGATCTAGAACTGCATTAGGGGAATCAAGGTTTCCTTTCAAATCAAAATTTGACTTGTGCTAATAGGTTTTTCTTGTGCATAATTCCATTGTAAACACTTCTATTAAGTTATTCCTGGAATATCTGGGCACGATCTTTTATGTTTTAATTGATACAGTAGGTCAAAGTTAGAGTTTTGAGAAAAATGAAGAATTCAGTGCAAACACAAGGTGCACATTGAATACAATATACTGCATAATCGTAATATTTTATACAGATATGTATATCCGAGCTAAGATGAATAGCAAAATGATAACAAATCTTGTTACATGGTTATCATCATTTGATAACTGATTTTGTTATCACCTTGGCTGAATTAACAGCCAACATAACAAAAATGAGAACTCAAATTTGATTGTTATTCAAAGTAATAGTAAATTATGTTATCATTGAGTTCAAGTTGATAACTAAATTTACCTCATTATATAATTTTGAATTTTATGGTCATAAATCAGAGAGTCATAAAAATTTGAGAGATGAGTGTTTTGGATTAAACTTACGCTCCAGATAATTTTACAGAATTTTGTATGACGAAAAGTCAACTCTGTTTAATAACACACGCTTTATAAAATTGTTATAGAAAATATGTATGTTATCAAAATGTCTGTCACGGATACAACGATAACAAATTCTGTTATCATTGGGTTATCATTGATAACATAATATCAAAATGATAACAGCGATAATAAATGTTGTTATCAATTTGATATCATCCAGATATCCGGCTTTGCTCGGGTACACTGTCCGAAAACTTATTCAAAAAGCTATCTTTGAAAAATAAAATGAAATAACAATTCGTACTTTAGGTCGGAAGAATGCGGGGAGTGCACTGAAAAAATATATATAGAAATATTGAAACTTTACACATCCCATACTTTTTTGTCCCAAGTTGTCCCAGGCTAAAATGTATTTCCAAGGTTACTTTGAGATGTAAACTAAACGACTGTAAAGAATTTAGCTGCACAAATTTGCACTTTTTTAATTTAGGGCTTTTTGAATTTTTTCAATATTTTTAACCATTTTCTATTGAAACAGCTAAAAATAATTCAGAGAATAACTGAATACCGCTAAATCCTTCATATCATAATAACTATGTAAGTTCTAACATTTATGATAATTTGCACAACGATAATCGCATAAATGGCTTATATGCATCATTAGTAACAAACCATATAAATTCGCTATAGGTCCTATTCAAAAAATAGTCTCGAAAACTTGTTTTTGAAAATGAAACATCAAAATTGTATCACAAAACTCATTAATACGACATGAGATAGAAAAAATATGTTTGGCCGCCAGTCTGTATGGAAACCGCCCATAGTGCTGTCCAGTTTTACTGGTTCTCTTAAAGATCACGAACTTCTTCTCAAACATCTTGAAGAGAAGAAGCACACTGTTTTACGTATGACAACAAAACTGAAAGTTTGTTCAAAGTTGTCTTGAAAAGTCTCTCAAGTGACTGTATGTCACCTGAAGAGATCAAAAATGGAATAAATTAATTAAGGTACTCCGGGGCAAGTGGAACCTAAAAAAACGTTAGTTCAAACAAATACAGTGCTGATCCGATTTTGTCAGCCCCCAAATTTGTCTGCCCCCGATTTTGTCTACCCCCAATTTTGTCAGCTTTTTGATCCGATGTTGTCAGCCTATTTAGAATATTATATTGTTTGTCATGTTTTATCGTGTTTACATTTAAACTTAACCCGTATGATTATATATGACACCAAGAAGCGTCCATACAATTTATCACGCAAAATAAGGCTTTTCAAAACCCTCCTTCAACTTCTTATATGAAGACTGCAAAATTTTTGTTTGGTTCGCCACTTTTTACTTTCTTCTCTTTAAGAGCGTGATATAATTTTTGAACGGCCCTCAGGTTAGATATTATAAAGATTAAGCTTTTATTTAGTTTCATACGATTGAGGCGCCGTCCTCAAATTACGTAACGCTCGAAGAGGGAGAAGGTAAGCTCAAGCGTTACGACTCAATCAAGATTTTTTTTAATTTTCTCAAAAATCAAAAATTTCCAATTTTAGTATAACGTTATAAAAGGATGCTGGCTAATATGAATTTGAACACCGAAATGGGGCTTTTAAAAGGAAAATGTTGCTCTGAAAAACGCAATGATTAGAGAACGGTTAGAGATTGGAAAAAAAATGTCATACATAAGAAAATGTTAGATCAAATACCGTTCTGTCTCTAATTCGGAACATACTCATATTCTCAATACTTGACTTTGTATTGAGATTTCGTTGAAATATTTCACTAAAATATGCCGAATTTTGCGGGAATGGGAATCAGTTGTGGCTCAATTGTGTTGTCTTAAAAGATAGTATCGACTTCTCGATACCAGTAAAATCAATTCAAATGACTTCGTAAGGAAATCATACATTTGACTACTAATTATTCACCTTCTTCTTTCTGGTGTTACGTTCTAACGGGTACAAAGTTAGCCTGTTAGCCTGTTCAAAATATGAGTCAAAAAGACATTAAAAAAGGCATATGGAGCTTTGACGATTTTGTGAAACTCGTCTTTATGTATAATCTTATGTAGACTCACTATTAGGCCGTCCCTTATTTTTCGCAAATGCGAAATGTTATAAGTTCGTCATTGTAAAGTGCTCGTTTTGGTAAGAAAAAAATCATGTAAAAATATTGCGGCGCTCATTTTAAATCCACATCCAGCGGCGGCGGTAACGCGAAGAAGATATGCGCGCAATTCAATCGCAAGGTCAAAATTCAAGTAGGCTTGGATTTTTTCATTCTTCAAGGACGCAAATGTTTCAAATTTACTAAATCTGAAACATTTGGCGATTTTCATTATCACTGCGACGGTATATTGACATTTTCAGATAATCGCATTACGTGGATTTATCTTGCAGAGCACAATATTAAGTTCGTACGTGAACGCTAAGTGGTCCCCCAACGGCCCTGAAGGTATTAGGCGTAGAAGACCCCGTGCGCAAAATCGAGCTATGTGCTCTAGTGCACGCAGCATAAGTACGAAAAGCCACCAGTAACAAATTGTCCTGCGCGCGTTGATAATCAGCATAAAAGTTTGTTTTCTTTGGGATGATTGAAATATTACGTAACACAAAATTTGCCAATTTTTAGACCCCTTCCCTCCCCCACGTAACAGCTTTTGTATGGAAAATTTATTTATTTTTGTATGGAAAGTAACAGTACAGATGACCCCCTCCCTCCCCTGTTGTGTTATTGCGTTATTTGAATGACCCCTTTGTGATTATGAATTTTATGTCAGCGTGCAGTGTTATG